>NC_082716.1:61893804-63228446 GCF_030144855.1 Hypanus sabinus
AATCTGCAGATGCTGGAAATTCAAACAACAACACACACAAAATGCTGGTGGAACACAGCAGGTTAGGCAGCATCTATAGGGAGAAGCGTTGTTGACGTTTTGGGCCAAGACCCTGAGTCAAGATGAGGTCCACTTTGTTCCTTTGCTTCCTCCCATGCATCACTATTTGGACAGAGTATTTTTCATGAGATATATTTTTATATTAAGCTCTTATTTTTCTAACAATAATCCAATCAATCTCATTCACACTTTCACATAGGGTGTCAGGAGCAGGCTGATTCACCTCTCTGTTTCATGACAGTAGGATAGAGAGAGAAGGAAGCAATTGTGGTTCATTATTGTAAAACTAGTAATGAAGGTGGAGTAGGGCACCAGGGGGCTGTGATGGAGAGTGGGAATCTGAAAGAAATTTCATGTCTGGTACCAGCCCAAAGCTCATCCTGATTGCTCATGGACTGAGTTGTTTGCAAGGCAATTACAAGTCAACCTGTTTTCAATAGGGCTGGAGTTACACAATACCATATTTTCTACCCTGACTAGAGTGCATTCCTCATCTGATACATTCAACTGACCAACTTCAGCAGCTTCCTGTTAAACTTCACTTCGGCAGAAGTGTAGATGTTCGTTCATTTTTAATGCCTGGTTTCACCTGCAATCAAGTAATGAAGTTATTCACACAAATACACTGGATTACATTCAGATTTATGCTGGTAAGTGGAAAAAAAAGTACTGTGCCAGGCAATGATCACCTCCAACTACAAAAGGCATGTTGGTGCAATGAAAAGTTGGAGCGAGGTCGAGGCATGGTCGAGGAGAAGTGGCTAAAGCAGGGTCGAGACATGGTTGAGACAGAGTCAGAGCATGAAAAGCAGAGAAAAGTCGGAGGGGTGGAGTTTTGGAGCCTGTCCACCTAAACCAAGAGTGAGGGCCGATCAATCTAAGCGCCAGACCAGTTTGGAAAGGTCAGGGTTGGGCCAGAACATGGCCGCAGGGTCCAGGCCCAGAGCACATCAATGCAACAGGGCCCGGGTTTTAGAGGAAAGAACAACCCGATGTTTGGTGATTTAAACACTGGGTTGGATGGATTGAAAAGGCAGGGTGTCGAGACCGGCGGTGAGGGTCAGGCCGGTTCTGCTGCTGCCCCACGACATTTACTCTGCTCTTCCCTGCACTAAAGCTGAGGCTGTGGGCCTGCTCTGGCCACTCCATGCTTTGTGTCTGCATGCACCACAATGTTTAGCTCCACTGTGTGATGAACTGAGGCTGAGGCTGTGGGCCTGCACTGGACTTCATGCCTTTGGACTCACTTTTGTTCTGAATGCTGTTGCTTGCTTTCATTCTTTGCATGATTTGTGTTTTTTCTCTCTCTCCCTGCACATTTGGTATTTGTTTTTTATCACTAATTTTTATTGCAACACCAACAAATTACATTCAATGCAACCAGTTGCCGATTACATTTTGACTGTTTAACCCAGCCACCCCCCAACCTTCATCGCCATTGTTACGAACCCCATAACTGGGTCACTTACCAGTAAAGATAGAGAGGTCCGTTGAAGTCTGATGGTACTATTTTTAACAGTACTTATTGGTGAAAATACACAAAAATAATATCAATGCAAACATACAGATAAATTACGTTGTCAATACTAAATCTAAAAGTGTGGGTATAATAATAACCAATAAGAAATAAGCTCTATCGTTATCTAGGGGATAATGTATTGTCCGATGGAAATATAAAAGTCACTCAGTTCTTGCAGGCTGCAGCCTTTTGGTTGGAGAGAGACAGATTTTAGAAACTTGCCGGCTTTCCTTTATCTGATCTTGATCCATATTCGTCCTTTAGCGAGGCCGTTCCGTGGACGACTTGTCATTCGGGCAAGGATGGACACACACACAAGTCCCCACTGGTCTCATACGTTTCTCCTGGTGCGTCTGCAGGAGTTGTTCCCCAGACCCTCTTTTATCCTTACTCACGGGGTCTCAGATGTCAATCAGGTTGGGATGATGCAATCCCTCCCTCAACCAGCCCACTCTGGTCATCTCCTGAGAGGCTTCAATGAATAGTACAGTACTCAATACACAATTCCATCTCCAAGAGACAATAGCCGTTATCAGTGGTTCCATCTTGCTGAGGCCAGGACACATTCCAAACCCTGTGTACTCTGGACGTCTCTCTCTCATTTCCTGGGTCCCAGACCCGAATTAATAGCGATCTTGCGATTCTCAAAAAGGAGGGGGCTACTTTGTACCCTTCGGCCCCTCAGAGTTGTAGCACAATCGTAACACCATCCCCCCTCCACCTCATCCCCACCCCCTCTCCACCCCTCTCTCTCCCCTCCACCAACTAACTGAATAGTAGTGCATACACAGACAGAGCATTCCTATTTTAACAGAAGATCTTTTAAGTTAGACATCATATTTGTCCACATTAAAATTGTGTTTGGTTGTGCATCATTTGCTCCAGGATTATTATCCTGGATGATAATTCCAGGTAAGAAATATCCAAAAAGCTCCGAAGCCAGTGAGTACTTGAAATATCATGAGGAGGTTTCCAACGCTGGACTACAATCTTCTTAGCTGCAGTCAGGCCTGCCAGCCAGATTTTGTGTGTTTTTCCGTAAGAGAAAGGTGGGAGTCATCATTTTGGAAGATATACAGCGGGGTCCATTGTTAATTGTACCCCCATTAGTTCTGTAAGAGTACTGATAACCTTTCCCCACAAACTAAAAACCCCTGGACATTCCCATACAACATGTATAAAAGAGCCAATGGTTCCGTGGGGGAACATTGAACAATATGGGTCAGGAACCAGTCCCATTTGATGTCTAATTCTCGGTGTTAGATATGCCCTATGACAAAATTTCAAGTGTATATACCGATGATTTGGGTTTTTCGAAGCACCGGCAGCATTATCCCAAATCGCATCACCGACTAAGTCTTGTCCCAATTCGGATATGTCCCTATCCCAGGCTTTCATTCCTGATGTGGGCAAATACTTCTGGGAGTTTAATTTATCATAGATATATGACACTACCTGTCTTGGAGCACTCTGTATCCAACTTAAAATGGGATGGTCCTTTAAATCTGACCCCCAGGGAACCCCGAAGGCTTTATAAGCTGATCTTACAGTAGAAGAAAAGAGAGTGTTTATCAATATTGTAGCGAGATATCAGTTCTTGATAGCTAAGGATAGTATGTGCCCCACTAATATTTTGAAGAGTAGTATTACCTTATCTTCCCAAGTTCTGTTAGAGAATATTCCCCCTCTCCTGATAGAAAATGATTATTGTTCCATAATGGAGATGACCTGCACCATACGCTTTTAAATTTTAGGAATTTTTCTGCTGCTCTAAACACTTGTAGCATATGGTTTAAAATTGGACCGTAATACAAATCACATTTTTTGGTAGACATACCTATAAGGAGAAAGTCCTTCAGCCTTATTGGTGCTATTAGCTCTTGTTCTATATTTTTCCATGACGAAACTTTATCCTCCTCCATCGACTAGCTAAGACTTTTTCTAGCTGAGAGAAAGTTTTATGTCTTGTGGAGAAGAAGGTATAGTCTTTAGCAAATGGATTATGCACCCTCCACACATCAGTTAGATTTAAATCCGTTAGAAAAAGGTTAAGTGCTTTGGACGCAGATTCTTGAGAGCTTGATATAGTTGAAGAAGAATTATCAAGGTTATATATCCCAAAGTGCTAGGTAAAGGTCCACATGTATGCTATCTATACCTGGCATAAGGCCCTTTTTTGTAGCTTTGACTGCTTTAAGTAGCTCATCCAGTGTAATAGGAGAGTCTAGAGTTTTGGTGTCCTCTATTGACAATGTAGGGAGGTCTAATCCACAAAAAAAAATCTGTGAAGTCATTCTCAGAAGGAATTGAGTCACTTGTATACAGTTGTTTTTAAGTAATTCTTGAATTTCTCGTTTATTTCCTCTGTTGAAGATACTACTCCACGTTTAGCACATCTAATCACTAGTATAGACCTTTTAGCTTCCTGTTGTTTGAGCATTTAATGCCCAAAGATGTCTCGGACTGTTGCCTTCTTCATAATACTTATGTTTGGTTATATGGATATTCTGCCCTGCTTCTTAATAAATCATTTAATTCTGCTTGTTTTGTTTTGAGCTCATTTTCTTTAGTTATGGTGTATCTCCTTTTGAGATCATTCTCCAAAACCTTACATTGTTCTTCTAGGGTGGAAATCTTTTGAAGCCGGCTTCTATATAGGTGGGAACTGAACCATATGGCATTATTTCGTAAGAAACCCTTGATGGAGGCCCAAATCACTGTCACATCCAAGACACTATTTCTATTTAAATTTATAAGTCCCGTCAGCTTTGTTCTCAGTTGTGTTAGAAATCTGTCGTTTTTTAGAAGGGTGGAGTTAAGCCTCTACCTAGTAGCCTTATTTTAAATTCTGCCATAATTAAATATAACTGGGTTGTGATCAGATAGACGTCTGGGCAAAAATTCTATCGAGTGTACCAAAGGCAGCAAACTGGGGGATATAAGAATGTAATCTAGCTGAGAGAAAGTTTTATGTCTTGTGGAGAAGAAGGTATAGTCTTTAGCAAATGGATTATGCACCCTGCACACATCAGTTAGATTTAAATCCATTAGAAAAAGGTTAAGTGCTTTGGAAGCAGATTCTTGAGAACTTGATACAGTTGAAGAAGATTTATCGAGGTTATTGTTTACCAAAGCATTCATGTCCGAACCAACGTATAGTTGGTAGTCACTTAACTTCAGTAATTGTGAGGTAATTGAGGGAAAAAATTCAACCTCCAATATAGTTGGGGCATATAGGCTAATGAATGGATGTACAGCAAAAAGCTAGACGTCCTTCATTGTCGGCACCAGTCCTTTCAATTGATACATTAATATTACGTCTCATTAATTTCATAACTCCTTTCATATGAGTACCATCAGCTGATGCCACAACAGGTTTATAAAAGTGGTTTTGAACCCTGGTAATGTCATTAGGTTTAAGATGGGTTTCCTTAACAGCGCGATATCTATTTTACTTCTGTGTAAGGAATCTAAAACCTTTGAATGCTTGTAGGGAGAGTTTAATCCTCTAACATTAAATGATAAACTAGTAAGATTTTCTAATTTATCTGTGTTGCTTATCTTCCCCGGATCATTTGTTGTAAACTGATGGTGGAGCCCTGAATTACCCCCTTCCCACCCCCCTTCCCATCACCCCTCCCATTCAACCCTTTACTTTGTAACATTTGTGAGTGTCACTTAGCAATGTCAACACTGAACATTAACCACCCCTCTCTAGCACCAACCATTAAAAAGGCAAAGCAGTTCTCACAGACAATCATTTCAAAGAGACAAGGGAAAAAACCTGGTCAAACCAGTTAACCTATATAATTAAAACTATTCCTGTCTCAAATATAGTATATTGCATAATCAAGGCCCCAACAGCTCTCTTGTGGGAGACCGTTGCTTAGCGATGACACCAGTGATGTTTTTCCTGGTACCCAGGAACGTAAACAAGTCTACTGGAGACATAACCCGAAATGAAGATGTACAACTAAAGTTACTCAGGACAAACTGCTGTTTTTTAGCTTCATTCTTGATGAAGTATGACATTTGGGTGTGTTGAATATCCCTTTAGAAAGTAAAAGATAAAAAGTATATTCTAGCGGGACTTATATCACTTTACCATGTTATCCTTGTACTAACAAGTTAACTGAGCCATGACCTTAAAACTCTGACCGCCAATACTCAGGAACAAACTGGCCCCTTAATTAACTAAATACAAAAGTGCATCTAACGACTTTCAATAAAAGAATAACCAGAAAGCTTCACACCTAGGACGTGAACTTGCCCGTGGCTGTTAAGATTGTGCATACAGGCTGGTCCGAGCTCTTAATGCAGTTCCATCTCCTCCTGAGGGGTGTATGGATTCTGCCCAGGGTCTTCCATACCTCCCAGCACCGATGATTTCAGGGCTTCTTTTGCTCCCTCTGCCCAGTTAAACGACATCTTCATGCCCTTGATATTCACTCTCAAAATCAAATGAGGACACTCTTCAGCACATGGACTGTAGCAGTTCAGGAAGGTGGATCACCTTCTGGTGCATGATGAGGGATGGGTAGTAAATGCTGGTTCTGTAAATAACCCTTATTTGTGAATGAAGAAAATAGATAGGGACACCTCATCCTGCCAGTGATTGTGAATGCTTGCAACCACAGAGCCAAAAACATCATGACTCAGACCAGGCCCTCCTTATGAATTTAAAAGATTTCATCAGAAACAAAACAAATATTTTGAAGAATGAAGTAAATTGACATCTAGGCTCATTGATGAGGAAACCATAATATTTCCAGACAAATTATCTTATTGGCTGAAATGGCACAAGGCATATACATGCAGGATATGCATGTATATGCATGGATTTGTACTCAGAAAAAGTTTACACAAACAAACTTTCCTCAAATCCTTTTAAAGCTCTCCTTTTGTTTTTATAACTGGTTCCACATCATCCAACTTCTGTATCTTGGAGATCTAAGAAACAAACAAAGATTTTTAAACTAACTTTCATTGAGGAATTAGGTTCTGTTTAGCATCTGTTTCAGATTACAGTGCAGCTGTGCAGATTTCCCAGGCCCAGGAAACTGAAAGGGAAAGGGTAGCTCAGGCGACAAGATCATTACCCTGTCTGCCATACAAATTTGACAGAATCTCATATTTACTCTCCTCAAAGCCATCAAACTGGTTCACTAAGCGTGAACTAGATTTATATTTATTGCATCTTAATGTCACATTAGACCTGGAATGTCTACAAAATGGTAAACAGGGGAAACTCACACTATCCTGGGAAAAACTGAAAGCAGAAACTGAACAATTTAATTATACCATCCAATGCAAACTAATTCTCCACTTTGTCTGAACGATGTCAGTTTTAAAGCTATACTGAAATGGGCTGGCTAGAGGTAAGACTTTTTCAGAAGTCACAGGTTTACGATACATCAGCTGGGATGTTGTCCAGTTATGTATCCTTACGGTGCTCTCATCCATTTCTAGATACCATACAGAGAACCAAACGACCTGGAGACTGACTTCTGAGATATTATTTATTTACTTACTTAGAGAAATAGTACAGAATAGGCCCTTCTCACCCTTTCAGCTGCACCACCTAGCAACCCTTCAAAACCCTAATTTAATCACAGGACAATTTACAATGCCTAATTAACCTACGCAGTACATCTTTGGACTGAGGGAGGAAACCGGAGATCCCAAAGAAACCCATACATTCCACAGGGAGGACGTACAGAGACTCCTTACAGAGGATTGAGCTCCAAACTCTGACACCCTGAGCTATAATATTGTCGCACTAACCGTTATGTTACTGTGGCGCCCAGATGGCACAGTCTTGAGAGGAAACTAAGATGTCTTATGACCTAATGTAGTCACAGAACTTCAGACTTGTTTCTAATTTAATGTGCTGAAGCCTGGAATTATTGAGGGTGGTCATATTATGTTAGCCATTAACTGTTTAGCAGTTTAATTCCCCACCACCATTCAGAAATATGATCCAATCTGTTGGCTGAGAGATTGCATGTCTATTGGTCTTCCTGCTTAGCATGCATGGAGCCCTGTGTTACATCTTCACAAGGTTCTAGGTATGTCTGGCAAGCCTCCCAGCATAAACACAAGAGAATCTGCAGATGCTGGAAATCCAGAGCAACCCACACACAATGCTAGAGGAATTCAGTGGGTCAGGCAGCATCTATGGAAATGAGCAAACAGTCAACATTTTGGGCCGAGACCCTTCTTCAAGACTGGAAAGGAAGGGGGGAAGATGCCAGAATAAAAAGGTAGGTGGAGGAAAAGGAGGACAAGCTAGAAGATGATAGGTAAGACCAGATCAATGAAAAAAGTAAAGGACTGGAGAAGAAGGAATCTGATAGGAGAGGAGAGTGGACAATAGGAGAAAGGAAAGAAAAAAGGACATCAGGGGAAGGTGATAGTCAGGTGGGGAGAAAAAGTAAGAGGACAGAATGGAGAATAGAAGAGGGAAGAGGAGGGAAAAATTACTGGAAGGAGAAATCAATATTCATGCCATTAGGTTGGAAGCTACTTAGACGGCATATGAGGTGTTGCTCCTCCACCCTGAGAGTGGCCTCATCGTGGCAAAAGAGGAGGCCAAGGACTAATATGTTGGAGTGGGAATGAAGGGGTTGCAGGAGGGAATGAAGGCATCAATGTGGAAGAAGGAAACCCCTTTCTTTGAAGAAGGAGGACATCTCTGATGTCCTGGAAAGGAAAGCCTCGACCTGGGAGCAGATGCAACAGAGATGTAGGAACTGAGAAAATGGAATAGGATTTGTACAGGAGAACAGGGTGGAACAAGGTATCGTCAAGATAGCTGTGGGAATCGGTAGATTTATAAAAGATGTCAATAGATAGCATATCTCCAGAGATGGAGACAGAGAGATCAAGAAAGGGGAGGGAGGTGTCAGACATGGACCAGGCAGGGTGAAAGTTGGAGGCAAAGTTGATGAAAAATGTTGCTTGCCTTTGTGCACTTGCCATTGAATTCAGGACATTCCACTGGTTTGATTGTAAGCCAGTGGACATTCCACTGGTTTCATTCAGCATCTGCAGAAATACAAGCGTCAAAATCTGCAATGAGGGGCAGACGTTACAGATTTTGATGCTTGTATTTTTGCAAATGCTGACAGTTAAAAGCAACTCACGGTTACCCAGCTTTCAGTTGTCAATTCTGTTTTGAAGCTATCCCACTTAGCACATTAATAGTGCCACTAACAAAAAGTTCGAGCTTATTGTCATCGTGCAATATATACAACCAAACATAACAACATTCCTCCAGACCATGGTGCACCCAAACACATATCACACACAGCATGTAAACCAAAGTATTACCATAAATAAGTGAATAAAATATTGTTCAAAACACAGCACAGGTACACCATAAACAGAAAACAATATAGTAGACAGCTTGCTGTCATAGTGATTATGCGTTGGTGGTGGCAGGGTATTCATTAGTCTCACAAACTGAAGGGAAATGCTGTCACCCAGTCTGGCAGTCCTAGTCCTGATGCTTCTGTACCTCCTCCTGATAATGGGTCAGGGAGATTGTGGGACGGGTGGTGGGGATCCTCAACAATGCTTTGGGCCCTTCATCTGCAATGGTAAATGTCACAAAGAGGGGAGAGAATCCTCTCTGACGTGTTTACTATCCTCTGCAGGGACTTGCAGTCTGATGCCTTGCAACTTCCATACCACACAGCGATGCAGCCAAACAGGTCACTCTCGAAAAAGTTGTTAGAATGAGGTGCAGAAGTTTAGATGCTGCTGTGTCTTCTTAACAAATTAGGTGTTGTTGGGGGTCCAGTTAGGTTGCCCACTTTGTGTTCACCAAGGCACTTTGTGCTGATGTGCACTGCCACTGACATGCAATGGGGCGCAGTCGACCTGTGCCTTCCTGAAGTCCACAATCATCTCGTTTAGTCCACGTTGAGACTTGGGTTGTCCTTCTTGCACCATTTGACAAGCCTCTCTTCTTCCTCTCTGTGTATGCTGACTCACCGTTGTTGCTGATGAGCCCAGCCACCAGCGACTGTCCATTGTTCAACTGTCCAATCAGCTAGGGGGCAGTGTAGGGGGCTGTTTGTGTTCATCAGGTACAGGTCATCCTTATCTTTTTCATCAGAATTCAGAGTCTGCTCTGCTGGGATTTCTTCCCCTTGTCTGTAAATGGAAATACTGCCTTCTTTGAGCACTTATCACCCTAATGTGACAGAAAATATTTGCAGATCATCACTGAAGTATCTAGAATATAGTCAGTAGTGTATGATTTTGTGAGGATGAGTTTGCCAGGCTGTTGATTCATCTGTGAAAAACTCTCCAAACATAGACACCAATTGCCAGATGATTGTGAGGAGGACTTTATTGGGTCATATTGGGCTGGAAGCAATTTCAGTGTGTCCCAGTTCGGATCCTAGGTCGATGCCAGGCAGTCCTCCAACTTTATTCTTTGCCTGTTTCGTCAAAGCAAATGCCATGCAACCTAGGTGCTTCATCAAGGATTCTTTAAAAGTTAACAACATTGGTAGATCTGAAATCATATTTTGACCAGATCAGTTAATGATGACAAATTTCATCCTTTGAGTAGGACTCCAGTAGCCAAACCAGAGTAAGGCTTACAGTATACTATCGCCAGACTAGAAAATGACTTGTACTATGAATGGCAGGGCACCAGGGAATGTAACAGATCAGAGAGACCTACGAGTACAAATGCATAGTTCAGGGGTCACCAACCTTTTTTGCACCATGGACTGGTTTAATATTGGCAATATTCTTGCGGACCGGCCGACGGTGAGGGGGGTGGGGTTAATCATGACCGGAATATAGGTGATAAGTCAACTATAAGTCACTTACAAGTGGCTAATACACTCAGTTTCTAAAACGGTTTATCTAACGAATTTATTATTAAACACACAGCGCTTATTTTCCTTGCATGAATATAGTGATAAGTCAATTATGTCAGTTATAAGTCAATAGCATATTGAATTCTAAGTCACTTATAAGTCAATAACATTTTAAGTAATGTTTGGATATTAAACACACAGCGCATATTTTCCTCGTATGAACATATAAAATCATTTCAACATACCAATATCACTGAATCAGTGGGAGCCCTGGGCTTGTTTCCCTACAACAAGACAGTCCCATCAAGGAGTGATGGGAGACAGCAATACTTGAAAAGGGTTCCTATGTCCAGTCTATTTTGCAATTTAGTTTTTGTTGCATTCATTGCAGAAAACCTCGCTTCACAGAGATATGATGTTGGAAATGGAAGCAATGTTTTCAGTGCTTTTGTGGCTTTCTCAGGATATTCAACCTTGACTTTGATCTAGAATCCAACTTGAAGACAGTTGTTATGCTTCCCTGAAGTGACAAATTGAGTTCATTGAGCAGGTTGAAGATGCCACATAGATAAGCCAGTTTCGCTATCCACTCCTCGTCACTGAAGTGTGCTGCCAGTGATGACTTTTTTCCTGAAAGTAATCTCTGTAGTTGCTCTTTTAACTCAAAAACCCTGGCCAGGGCTCTCCCCCTTGATCGCCACCTGACTTCAGTGTTTGTGCTCTGCATCCATTTCCTCACAAAGCTGCTCAAACAAACATGAGTTAAGGGCCTTTGCTTTGATGTGGTTGATAACTTCAACAACATCACTCAATACACTGTTAAGATCAGGTGATTTTTTTTTGGCTAGCCAGCATTTCCCTGTGTAGACAGGCATTCAGGAGCAACCTCTTTGACTTGGGTAGTGAAACCAGACAGCCGTCCGGTCATAGCTGCAGCCCCGTTGTGCATATTCCAACACAGAATGACCAGTCCAGTTTGCCTGACATGTAGTCATTCAAAGACTTGAATAGTTCTGCCCCATTTGTGTTACTTGGCAGCAGCAGTGCACACAACATATCCTCGTGCACATTGTCTTGAAATATATATGACACATAAACCAGCAGTATTGACTTGTTGTCAACATCAGTAGACTCGTCGACCTGGATAGCATACCATGGTGACTCGTTAAGCCGTTCCAACAGGCTGTGCTTCGATGTCCTCCGCTATGTCATCGATTCTCCTTGAAACTGTGGTAGCTGAAAGAGAAACCTGTGCCATCTTGTTAGCTGCAGCTTCTCCTCCCAACAGTTCACGGCACATGTCCTTGGGAGCAGGCAGAATCAATTCTTCACCAACAATGATAGGCCTCTTAGCCTTAACCATGCAGCTAGCCACTAACTATGACGCTCTCAGAGCAGCAGCATTTGTGGAGGTGCTGGCTCTCAGCAGTTGCTTCTGTCCCGCTTGCTCATGTTTTCTCTGCTCCAAAAACTCAACGGGTTTGTCTTTTAGTGCAAAGTGCTTGGACTCAAGGTGCCGAAGCAGTTTTGAGGGCTTCATTGCCTCATTAGACAGCTTGTCTCCACATATCACACACAGGGGGCTTGGAGCTTACGAGTCACCAGTCGCATTAAAGACGTACTTTATGTACGACTCATCGTATTTTCTGTTGAAGGAAGCTTTCTTTCTTTTTGCAGTCTCGGCCTCAGCTGTCTCTGCATTATCATCATCGTTAGGCCTTTTATGTCCCCTACCACCTCTTCCAAAGAAACTTTCAAGCGACGTTGGTTTTTACTCATTGAGTAGTTGTAGGTTAATGACCGACTGATGACTTAGCATGGGTAATGACCTCACATGCATAATGCCCTTATTTGAGTTCAAGTTCAACAGTGGGCATGACAGAGAATGAGGAAAGGTGCAGCTGACTCATATCGTTTCATATCACCAAATCATATCATTTCCTTGTGGCCTGGTAGCACATGCTTTGCAGCCCAGTGGTTGGGGACCACTGGCATAGTTCACTGAATGTGGTGTCAAAGATAAACAGTGGTGAGGCATGCTGGCCTTCATCAGTCAGGGCATTAATTTGAAGGGTTGAAGCATTATGTTACGCTTTATAATTTTTTGTTGAGGCTTTGCTTGTAGCACTGTGTACAGGTTTAGTCACTGAGATGCGGTTAAACTGCAAAGTGTGCAGAGAAGATATTTAGGAATGTTGTCAGGACCAGACAACACCACCTGCTCCCATGGGGCTTCATATGGCTCTCATCAGGTGGGGGGGGGGCTGCTAAGTAGGTGCTACACCTCGTCCAAGGGTGACCTGAAGACTGGCGAAGGGAAGGAGCGCCTTACACCTCCTTTGGCAATAAGGAGAGATTGGCCAGGCTTGTTCTTTATTCCTTGGAATATATGAGAATGAGGGATGAGGGATGAGGGAGTGTTTAAAATTATGAGTGGCATGGTAAGGTGGATGGTAACTGTTCGCCCCCCCCCCCCCCCCCAGAGTAGGGGAGTCCAAAGCTAGGGAACGTGGGTTAGAGGGTGAGAGGGGAAAAATTTAAAAAGGACCTGAGATACATCTTTTTATTCTGAGGATGATGAGTACATGGAATGAAATGCTAAGAGGACATGGTCAAAGCAGGTACAATGGTATTATTTTCAAGAAGCAATCGGACGGGGACATGGATTGTTCTATGACTCTAGGCTCTGTGAGGATATTAGTCAGGCAGATTAAGTTAAGAACCTTCTGAAAGTTTGGCATTGCATTACTCATGACTTGTTTACTTTTCCTTCGAACTTCAGATTATAAATTGAGCTTTAACAGCTGAGCTTTGAACTGGATTTGGATTGTTTGTCGAAGCCTCTGAACTATTTGTCCAATATCCTAATATCTGTTCAATCTCTGTAGCCTCTGTCGTAAATTACTTTACAAAGTTAATTTCAAAAATAACAAACAATTTAAGAAGCTTCAGGTTAAACCAAGGGACATTGACACAAACTATTGAGAAAAAAAGTTCAGATGCCTGAAAGTTGGAGAAAATAAGCAAGATTAAAAATGTTCAGTAATGGATCGATGCTCAATTGTGAGCACCATAATGGAGCTGGGCATTCCACCACAGAATACGCCCATATAAAGCAATCTGGTATACCCTTACGTATTGCTTTATGTGCTATGGAACATTCTGGAGAAAAGGTTATGGTAAATGATTAAGCAACCTAACCACTTATTTGAACAATGCCAGCTATGCAATTAATTAGAAACACTGCTGCTTTATAACTGAAACGATGTTTATCCCAATATAAATGTCAAGCAAACAGGCTTTTAATGTCTAAAGTATGTATAATTATGACCTTTATTAAAAAGCAAAAATGTTTAGAAGAAACAATGGAAAAGGAAGCAGAAGTAGCAGAGATGGAAGTAGTGACTCTGACAGAAACTATGCTTTCTAATGAGAATTCCCATGTTTTGGATTAGCAGAGTTTAAGTGGCTTTGTATTTCGTTATTTTTATCTGAAACTTTTGTTTGTCTCATTTTTCATAGGGATTAGGAGCTTCAGCTTCAGTCCTTCCCATTCAAGAATTTCACTGAAATCTTTACCTGAATGCTCTCAGAAGCATGTTCTGATTAGGGACAGTCAGCATGGCTTTGTGAAGGGCAGGTCATGCCTCATGAGCCTGATTAAATTCTTTGACGATGTAACAAAGCACATTGATGAAAGTGGAGCAGTGGATGTGGATATGTACAGATTTTACAAAAGCAATTGATATGGTGAGCTCATTCAGAAAGTAAGGAGGCATGGGGTCCAGGAAACTCAGCTGTTTATATTCAGAATAGGTTTAGCTATTGAAGGCAAAGGGAGGTTGTAGATGAAGCATGGTCTGCCTGTGGGTAGTGACCGGTGAGGTTCCACAGGGATCTGTTCTGGGACGCCTACTATTTGGTTAGTTTTACAAATGACTTGGATAAGGAAGTAGAAGGATGGGTTGATAAGTTTGCAGATGACATGAAGATTGTTGGAGTTGTGGATAGTGTAGAAGATTGCCGTAGGCTACAACATGATATTGATAGGATGTAAAACAAGGCTGAGAAGTAGCAGATGGAGTTCAACCCAGATGTGTGAAATAATTTGAGTGCAGGATACAGTGTTAATGGCATGATTCTTGACAGTATGGCAAAACAAAGGGATCTTGGGGTCTATGTCTATAGATCGCTTAAAGTTGCTACACAAGTTGATAGGCTGGTTAAGAAGGCATTTGCTGTGTTGGCTGTCATTAGTCAGGAAATTGAGTTCAAGAGCCACGAGGTAATGTCGCTGCTCTATAAAATCCTGGTTAAACCAGATTTTGAATATTATGCTCAGATTTGGTTGACTTTTTATAGGAAGGATAGAGGTGCTTTGGGATGTGAAGAGATTTACCAGGACAGTGCTTAGATTACAGAACATGTTTTATGAGAACAGGTTGAGCAAACTCAGGCTTTTCTCTTTGGAGTGAAGGAGGATGAGGGGTGATTTGATAAAGATATACAGAGGCATAGATTGAGTGGACAGCCAAATAATTGTCCCCCAGGATGGAAATGGCGAATACTATGGAGCATAATTTTAAGATGACTGGAGGAAAGCATGGGGGGACGTCAGAAGTAAGTTTTTACACAGAGAGTGGTGTGTGTGTAGAATGCCCTGCCAGGGGTAGTATTAGAGAGAGATGCATTAGGGCCATTTCACAAACAGCAGAGGTCCCAGCGCGGATCCCTGCGGGACACTACTTATTACAGACCTCTATCTTGAGTAAGTCCTTCAACCATCACCCTCTGTCTTCCATGCGCAAGCCAGTTCTGAATCCAAACAGCAAATTCACACAGACTCCATAATATTCTGGTTTAGTCTCCCATGAGAGACTTTGTCAAATGCTTGACTAAAATCCATGTTGACAAGATCCACTGTCCTACCCTCACAAATCTCTCTCATTGCCTTGTCAAAAAGCTCATTAAAATTGGTAAGGCACAACCTGCCCCGCACAAAGCCATGCCTGCTCTCCCTAATTAGGCCAAGGGTTTCCAAATGTTCACATTTTCACCAGCAATCTCCCCTACAACTGACATGAAACTCACCAGTTTATAGTTCCCCAAGTTCTCCCTTGTTCTCTTCTTAAACAGAGGTACAACATTAGCCACTCACTAGACCTCTGGACCTCGCCTATGCCGAGAGAGTACATGAAGATACTGGTCGAGGGCCCAGCAATCTTGTCTTTTGCCTCCTTCAATAACCTGGGGCAAATCCTATCAGGCCTGGGAACTTATCCAGTTTAATACTCATTAGGAGGCTCAACACGTCCTTGTCCTTGACCTCTAAACACTCTAACAAATTTATACACTCAGCTCTGATCCCCTGGCCCTCCATGCCCTTTTTCATTAAGTACCTCACCCACATTCTCTAAATCCAAGTAAATGTTTCCTCCTTTATCCTACCCTCTCCTTAGTTATTCTCTTGCTCTTAATGTATGTATTTAATGCCTCATGATTCACCTTAATCCTACTTAACAAAGACTTTTTGTGGTCCCTCCTGGCTTTCCTAATTCCCTTTGTCAGATCTTTTCTGGATACTTAGTACTCTGTTTGATCTTAACTTCTGAAACTTTACATACTTTTCCTTTTTTTTCTTGACTAAATTCATCACCTCTCTGGACATCCAAGGTTCCTTTATCCTTCCTTTTAACAGATACATACCTTTCCTGCACTCTGTGCAAATCATCTTTAAACACCCTCTACATGTCTAATGTGGACTTGCTAGAAAAAAAGTTGTTCCCAGTTAACTCTTCTTAGTTCCTGCTTACTGCCTTCACATTTTCCCTAGTACAATTTCAAATTCTTCCACAAGGACCATACCTACCCTTATCTAAAATTTATCCCTACTCCTTTTGAAAGTTATTCCTGAATCTATCATCCTCTCGGGGAGGGCATTCCAGATCATGACATCTGAATGTATAAGTAAAAGTTCTGTTCTGTTCCTGGACTCTTCAGCACAGTGTCCTCTCGCTAACAACTGTTCTGCCACTGCAAACCACTTCTTTTTATTTCCCCTATCAGACATTCCAGGATTATGAATAGTTCAGTTAAACCTCTGCCTAACCTATTCTGCTTTAAGAAGAATGACTTCCATTTTTCCACACAGCTGAAGTTCTACATGCTCACCATTTTTAATGCTATTCTGAAAGTGATGTTCTATTACTGGATGACATTTCCCTGGTCTAATTCAGATAATATCCTTTCTTCTGTTTGTAAAGTGACATATACCTGAGTCCTTCAACATCATTCTCATTTATTCTAATCATTTCTAATACCACCTTATTCACATTCTCACTTTTAAAATTGTAAATTTAATTGATATTGGCTCTTCTACCAAAGTGTAACATAATTCCTGGTATTTTCTCATTTCACAACTCCATTTCACTAAGCCCTTTTTTGGCTTGATCATAACCAGTACTTTCAAGTGTGAGGTATGTTAGCACACCCAGAAAGTATTTTGCATATAGCACACATGAATGACTCCAATTTCCATGGAATGTATACTTTTTAGAGTTTGATTAAGAATCATTGTGGCACAGTTATGGGAAAGCAGCTTCTCAGAAGGAGGAGGTGCTGATCAAAGTGACTAATGGAGGGATGCTAATCAAAGTGATTAATTTGGCTTGGATGCTGCAACTCAGTGGTGGGAAAGATGCTGGAGTCAATTATAAAAGATGAAATTACGACACATTTGGATAGCAGTAGAAGGATCAGTCCGAGTCAGCATGGATTTATGAAGGGAAAGTCATGCTTGACTAATCTTCTGGAGTTTTTTGAGGATGTAACTATGAAAATGGACAAGGGAGAGCCAGTGGATGTAGTGTACCTGGACTTCAAGAAAGCTTTTGATAAAGTCCCACATAGGAGACTAGTAGGCAAAATTAGGGCACATGGTACTGGGGGCAGAGTAGTGACATGGATTGAAAATTGGCTGGCTGACAGGAAACAAAGAGTAGTGATTAACGAGTCCCTTTTGGAATGACAGGCAGTGACCAGTGGGGTACCGCAAGGTTCAGTGCTGGGACCGCAGCTGTTTACAATATACATTAATGATTTAGATGAAGGGATTAAAAGTAACATTAGCAAATTTGCTGATGACACAAAGCTGGGTGGCAGTGTGAAATGTCAGGAGGATGTTATGAGAATGCAGGGTGACTTGGACAGGTTGGGTGAGTGGGCAAATGTATGGCAGATGCAGTTTAGTGTGGATAAATGTGAGGTTATCCACTTTGGTGGCAAGAAAAGGAAGGCAGATTACTATCTAAATGGAGTCGTTAGGAAAAGGGGAAGTACAACAAGATCTAGGTGTTCTTGTACATCAGTCAATGAAAGCAAGCATGCAGGTACAGCAGGCAATGAAGAAAGTTAATGGCATGCTGGCTTTTATAACAAGAGGAATTGAGTATAGGAGTAAAGAGGTCTTTCTGCAGCTGTACAGGGCCCTGGTGAGACCACACCTGGAGTATTGTGTGCAGTTTTGGTCTCCAAATTTGAGGAAGGACATTCATCCTATTGAGGGAGTGCAGCATAGGTTCTCAAGGTTAATTCCCAAAATGGCGGGACTGTCATATGTTGAAAGATTGGAGCAACTGGGCTTGTATACACTGGAATTTAGAAGGATGAGAGGGGATCTGATTGAAACATATAAGATTATTAAGGGATTGGACACACTGGAGGCAGGAAGCATGTTCCCGCTGATGGGTGAGTCCAGAACGAGAGGCCACAGTTTAAGAATAAGGGGTAGGCCATTTAGAACAGAGATGCGGAAAAATTTTTTCACCCAGAGAGTGGTGGATATGTGGAATGCTCTGCCCCAGAAGGCAGTGGAGGCCAAATCTCTGGATGCATTCAAAAGAGAGTTAGATAGAGCTCTGATAGATAGCGGGGTCAAGGGATATGGAGAGAGGGCAGGAACAGGGTACTGATTGTGATTGATCAACCATGATCACAGTGAATGGCGGTGCTGGCTAGAAGGGCCGAATGGCCTACTCCTGCACCTACTGTCTATTGTCTAATTGTTTTGCAATTCCAAGGTGCTCATGATTAAGTCTTGTTGAAGGGACTTTAAGGAAGAAGTGAACAATTTGCCAAAAATTTTCAAATCTTGAAGCCAAACCTTTGATGTGGGCAGCCTGGTGTATATTCAATCAATAATCTATCTGGAGGTTGAAAAGTTGCAGTGGTGATTGGGGGAAGATGGCTGAGCCGTTTCATGTCTTCTTACCTGATGCTTACGTGACATTAATCCCAACTGTCATTTACCAACTCAGCTACAGTTTCAGCAGGAAGGTAGGATAGATTAGTTCAATATTTCCGCAATTGTGATTGCTGTTGAGTTCTCAATTGAAATAAAACCAGAAAATGTTGGAAACACTCAACAGTTCAGGCAGTATCTGTTGAAGGAGGAATAGAGTTAATGTTTCAGATCTCTGACATCTGCGGTTTTGTTGCTATCACTTGAAACTACTTGAACTGAGGGGCAGCAATGTCCTGAGATTGAGGTGACTGATTTCTAATAACTTTGGCCATTCTTGTTCATGGGAGGAATGGCCCTTACCAATGCCGGGTTTTCACTTCAAACCATTTACTGTTCATTGATATCCTACAAATCCAATTTTATCCAAGATCACAATTTACCCATTTCCTCCAATGTGCTAAATAATTGTCATTTTTTATCCCCTACTTTTGTTAATAATTACCTAATTCCAATGACGTTTCCTTTCTCTCATTTGCATATTAAATTCACATTCAAGAAAATGGGCCAAAATTATTCCAGTTTAGAAAGATATGTGATTAATATTCAATTAAGTTTTGAATTTATTCCAGTAGACTAAATTAATCTTATATTTTGGATCCCTTCCAACCACGGCTACAATCTAGTTTCGGCAGGACTCTCTCTCCATAATCTTACAGGTAACAGCTGATGGGAGCAGTGATTATTTTAAGGTTGAAGTACTGTTATGCTAGAGCCCCACCTCCTGGTGATAAGCTTATCTACACTTGGCCCTGTGTTCTGCTGCTACCTTTTATTTGGCCAGATGGACTATGACAAAACAGAAAATTAAAGATTGACCAGCCTGAATTAATCTGATTGTTCACAGTGAGGCAAATTCAGAGAAATTGGAAGGAGGCAACATAGTGAGGGACAGAGGACAACAATGGTTGGAGAAAGGAAGAACAGACAACCGGCTGGCATTGTATACTCAGTGGTCAAACTGATGAAGGCCAAGCCAGCAGGCCAAATACCTTCTTCACCCTGTTTATCAGTGACTCCACTTACAAGGAGCCATATACATACTCGTAGGTCTCTCTGTTTTACAACATTCTCCAGGGTTCTACAGGTAAATGTGAATGTCCTATCCAAAATGCAACACTTTTCACTTACCTGAATGAAACTCACTTGTCATTCCTCAGCCCATTTACTCAGCTGATCAAGCTCCCTCTATAAATCCTGATTTCCATCTTCATTGTCAATACCACCACCCTACTTTAGTGTTATCTGCAAACTTGGTTTGTGTATTCTCATCCTAATGATGAGAATAGTAATGGGCTTTGCACCAACTCTGGGGAACACCTCTAGTTTTGGCATACAGTCCAAGAAACAATCTTCCATCATCACCCTCTGCTTCCTACCATCAAGCCAATTGTGTGTCCAATTCATCAGTTCTCACTGGATTCCATTCCATCTAACCTTCCATAGCAACTGACCAGGTGGAACCTTAACAAAGACCTTACTGAGGTTCATATAGACCAGAGGTTCCCAACCTTTCTTATGCCATGGACTCCAGGTTGGGAATCCCTGATACAGACTAAGCCTACCACCCTGTCCACATCAACCTTCAAAATGTCAAATTCATGATTCCCCATTCACCAAGTCATGCTGACTATCCCTAACTAACCATTAAATGTGGCCACACATCTTAATTCCACGTCCCATTCCCTTTCTGATATGTCTATCCATGGCCTCCTCTATTGTCAAAATGAATCCAAACTCAGGTTGGAGGAACAACACCTTATATACCAGCTAGGTAGCCTCCAACCTGATGGCATGAACATTTACTTCTCTAACTTCCGTTAGTGCCCCTCCTCCACTTCTTACCCCATCCCTGACATATTTAGTTGTTTGCCTGTTCTCCATCTCTCTCTGGTGCTCCCCCCCCCTTTCTTTCTCCTGAGGCCTCCCATCCCATGACCCTTTCCCTTCTCCAGCTCTGTATCACTTTCGCCAATCACCTTTCCAGCTCTTAGCTTCATCCCACCCCCTCCGGTCGTCTCCTATCATTTCGCATTTCCCCCTCCCCCCACTACTTTCAAATCTCTTACTATCTTTCCTTTCAGTTAGTCCTGATGAAGGGTCTCGGCCCGAGACGTTGACAGTGCTTCTCCTTATAGATGCTGCCTGGCCTGCTGTGTTCCACCAGCATTTTGTGTGTGTTGTTTGTAACCATTATCCTTCTATGTCCTAGTTTCCTCCTATCAACCAAAGATGTATTGGGTACATTAATTGGTCATTGTAAATTGTCCCATGATTAGGTTAGGGTTGATCGGCACTGAGGAGTTGCCAGGGCAGCATGGCTCAAAGGGACGGAAGGGCCTACTCCATATTGTATCGCCAAATCAAATAAAATTAAAATTAACTCTTGTTGCATCTTATCCCTCAGAATTCCCTCTAGTAGCTTGCCTACCAGAGATGTTGAGCTTACCAGTATATAGCTCCCAGGTTTTTCTTTGCAGCCTTTCTTAAATAAAGGCAGAATATTAGCTACTGTCTAGTCTTCTGGCACTTTACCTGTCACTATCAATCATGCATTTCTCAGCCCACAGTTTCTTCTCTAACTTCCCACAATGTTCTTGGATATGCCTGATCTGGCATTAGAAATTTATCTAACAATATACACATTAAGACATCCTCTGCTATAATGAGAACTATGTTTAATGTCCTACTACACGCCCACTACTTTTTACACTATTCTGAAAGTGAGTTGTCTATCACTGGATGACATATCTGTCTCTACCATTTCCCTTGGCAGCTCATTCCATGCACCCACCAGTCTCTGTTTAAAAACTTACCTCTGACATTCCCCGTGTACTTTCCTCCAATCACCTTAAAATTATTTCCCCTTTCTATTAGCCATTTCCGTCCTGGGAAAATGTTTCTGGCTATCCATTTGGACAGGGCCTCTTAACATCTTGTATACTTCAATCAAATCACCTCTCATTCACTTTTGCTTCAAAAAGAAAAGCCTTAGCTCACCCAAACTATCCTCAGAAGACATGCTAATCCAAGCAGTATTCTGGTAAATCTCATCTGCACAGTCTCTGAATCTTCTATATCCTTCTATAATGAAGTGACCAGAACTGAACAAAATACAGTATTCCAAAAGTGCTCTAACCAGGTTTTTAATAGAGCTGCAACATTAACTAGGCTCATGAAATCAACCCCCTGACGAATGAAGGCCTACACATGCCTTATTAATAGCACTGTCAATTTGAGCGGCAACTTTGAGGGATCTATGGACTTGGATCCAAGCTCATTCTGCTCCTCCACAACGCTACGGATCCTGCCATTAACTCTGTATTCTACCTTCAGTCTACCTTCCGAAATGAATTAGTTCACACGTTTCCATGTTGAACTCCATTTGCCACTACTAACAGCCCGTTACTTTTCTTGTGATCTAGTGAAGTAGCCCATTTTATTTAAATAAGGCTCGGGTGTCTCTGGCATCTATTAGATTATTTTGAAACAAAATTTAATAACAAGCAAAATGAAAATGACATAAATTGCCAAAAGAGGTAGGTTTCAAGGTTTTTTGTTGAAGAATGAGAGATAATGGGGCCAACTGCTTTGGGGATGATTTACAGCTTAGCAGATCCAAGGCTAATGGTTTGGTGAATAGAATACAGAGAGGGCAACAAGCTTAGAAATCTTGGTGCCATGTATGGCTTAAGGCACAGGTGTAGTAAGTTGGAAACAGCTGAGAATTTTAAAATCAAAATGTTTCTGAATTGGGGTGAAAATAAAGGTCACTGAATTCATGGGTATTGTCTGAATAGTATTTGGAGTAAGCCAAGATGTTTAGGGGAGTAGAAAGAGGGAAGCTAGAACAGGAATGTGTTGAGTTGGTCACAGCTAAAGGAAACAAAGGGTATGAATGAAGAACTCTGCTCCAGAAAACTTGAGCAAGAATAGACAAGACAATGTTGCTGAGCCAAAAGATAAATATGTATTGTGGTAAGGGAAAAGGAAGAGAATTATTTTTATTTGTAGACACCTAATGAAATGTGGGTGTAAGGATGATTTGCTGGTGACTGAAGTGGAGAAGGGATCAAAAATCTTCCTGGAACAAAAGGTTTCATAATTTTCCAGATCATTTAGAATGAAAATTTGTGATACCTATCTGTTGTGACCTTTGAAGATATTGACACTTATCTTGAATGTTACAGTGATACTGGAGATTGGCAACAATGTAATCATTGAAAGCATTGTACAAAGACAGTCCATTATCTATAGTGGGTCCCTGCACTGCTTTGACTCACTTACAGTCAATCAAAAGAACACAGCAGCATATACTAGATGAATTCTTCTATTGATAACTAATAGGAACCAAGACACAATTTTATAGGGTCATAGTAATATTGGTAGTGTCCAAATTTGTTCTGTATTTCAGTTAATTTGTTATTTGTAATTTGTTACTAAGTCTGCCCCTTTTTTTAACTATTTCCATGAAACTTTGGCTAATTGGAACAGCTGCTTAATTTGCCAAAATGTATAGGTCCCGATGTATCCTAATTAACTGGAATCCCCGGTATTTCTGTTTTTTCATATTTATTCTGAATTATTTTATTTTACTTCTTTACTTTGTTTAATTTATTTTCAATTTTCCAGTATCTGCAGCGTTTTGATTTGAGTCTCAGTTGAGCTGATTGAGTCAGTTTCTTGTTGAAACAAGAATGGAATTCTGGAATGCTTTTCAGATTCAGCACACGCAAGGTAAGAGTGTGACTCACTTTCCACTGGAAAGGCAGCTGTTCTGTTAGGGAAGAGACAGAGTTGATTAGCTAGATCTACTCAATTTTTTTTCCCTTCCTGTTTCCTACAGGCATGACTGAATAACCACTTCGGGTGTAAGCTATCTCAGTATTAGAATGGCAATATGAGTGAGGGTCGTAAAGAAATGATTACTGCTACTTCAGAATGAATGAAGAGGAGAGAATCTACAGAGACTTGTAGGAAATTAGAAATAGACAATTTAGCTACTTGAGAATGTTTGCCTCCCAGGTGCCAGGGGCCGGGATGTTTCTGATCACGTCCACAATATCCTGAACTGGGAAGGAGAACAGCCAGAGGTCGTGGTACATATTGGTACCAACGACACAGGTAAGAAAAGGGAGGAGGTCCTGAAAACAGACTAGAAGGAGTTAGGAAGGAAGTTGAGAAGCAGGACCTCGAAGGTAGTAATCTCGGGATTACTGCCTGTGCCACGTGACAGTGAGTATAGGAATAGAATGAGGTGGAGGATAAATGCGTGGCTGAGGGATTGGAGCAGAAGGCAGGGATACAGATTTCTGGATCATTGGGAGCTCTTCTGGGGCAGATGTGATCTGTACAAAAAGGACAGGTTGCACTTGAATCTGAGGGGGACCAATATCCTGGCGGGAAGGTTCGCTAAGGCTACTGGGGAGAGTTTAAACTAGAATTGCTGGGGGTGGGAACCGAACTGAAGTGATGGAGGAAAGGGAAGTTGGCTCACAAATATAAGAAAGCTTGGAGACTGTGTGAAAGGGAGGATAGGCAGGTGATAGAGAAGGGACACGCTCAGACTGATGGTTTGAGATGTCTCTTTTTTAATGCGAGGAGTATTATGAATAAAGCGGATGAGCTTAGAGCGTGGATCAGCACTTGGAGCTATGATGTTGTGGCCATTACAGAGACTTGGACGGTGCAGGGGCAGGAATGGCTACTTCAAGTGCCAAGCTTTAGATGTTTCAGAAAGGACAGGGAGGGAGGCAAAAGAGGTGGGTATGTGGCACTGCTGATCAGAGTGTCATGGCTGCAGAAAAGGAGGAAATCATGGAGGAGTTGACTATGGAGTTTCTGTGAGTGGAAATTAGAAATAGGAAGGAGTCAATAACTCTGCTGGGTGTTTTTTATAGACAACCCAATAGTAACAGGGACATCGAGGAGCAGATAGGGAGACAGATTCTAGAAAGGAGTAATAATAACAGGGTTGTTGTGGTGAGAGATTTTAAATTCCCAAATACTGATTGGCATCTCCCTAGAGTGAGGGGTTTAGATGGGGTAGAATTTGTTAGGTGTGTTCAGGAAGGTTTCTTGACACAATATGTAGATAAGCCCACAAGAGGAGAGGCTGTACTTGATCTGGTATTGGGAAATGAACCTGGTCAGGTGTCAGGTCTCTCAGTGGGAGAGCATTTTGGAGATAGTGATCACAATTCTATCTCCTTTACCATAGCATTGGAGAGGGATAGGAACAGACAAGTTAGGGAAACGGTTAACTGGAGTAAGGGGAAATATGAGGCTATCAGGCAGGAACTTGGAAGCATAAATTGGAAACAGACGTTCTCAGGGAAACGTATGGAAGAAATATGGCAAATATTCAGGGGACATTTGCGTGGGGTTCTGAGTAGGTACGTTCCAATGAGACATGGAAAGGACACTGGGGTACAAGAACCATGGTGCACAAAAGGCTGTTGTAAATCTAGTCAAGAAGGAGAGCTTACGAGAGGTCCAAAGAACTAGGTAATGATAGGAATCTAGAAGATTATAAGGCCAGCAGGAAGGAGCTTAAGATTGAAATTAGGGGAGCCAGAAGGGGCCATGAGAAGGCCTTCGTGGACAGGATTAAGGAAAACCCCAAGGTATTCTATGAGTATGTGAAGAGCAAGATAAGACATGAGAGAATAGGACCAATCATGTGTGACAGTGGAAAAGTGTGTATGGAATCGGAGGAAATAGCAGTACTTCAGTAGTCACTACGAAAAAGGATCTTGGTGATTGTAGGGATGACTTGCAGCGGACTGAAAAGCTTGAGCATGTAGATATTAAGGAAGAAGATGTGCTGGAACTTTTGGAAAGCATCAAATTGGATAAATCACCGGGACCAGACAGGATGTACCCCAGGCTACTGTGGGAAACAAGGGAGGAGATTGCTGAGCCACTAGCAATGATCTTTGCATCATCAGTGAAGACAGGAGAGGTTCCAGCGGATTGGAGGGTTGAAGATGTTGTTCCCTTATTCAAGAAAGGGAGCAGGGATACCCCAGGAAACTATAGGCCAGTGAGTCTTACTTCAGTGGTTGGTAAGTTGATGGAGAAGATCCTGGGAGACAGGATTTATGAACATTTGGAGAGGCATAATATGATTAGGAATAGTCAGCATGGCTTTGTCAAAGCCAGGTCGTGCCTTACAAGCCTGATTGAATTTTTTTGAGGATGTGACTAAACACATTGATGAAGGATTGTATATGTAGTGTATATGGATTTTAGCAAGACGTTTGATAAGGTACCCCATGCAAGGCTTATTGAGAAAGTAAGGAGGCATGGGATCCAAGGGGACATTGCTTTGTAGATCCAGAACTGGCTTGCCCACAGAAGGCAAAGAGTGGTTGTAGATGGGTCATATTCTGCTTGGAGGCTGGTGACCAGTGGTGTGTCTCAGGGATCTGTTCTGGGACACCTCCTCTTTTATAAAGTTTTTATAAATGACCTAGATGAAGAAGTGGAGGGATGGGTTAGTAAATTTGCTGATGACACGAAGGTTGGGGGTGTTGTAGATAGTGTGGAGGGCTGTCAGAGGTTACAACGGGACATTGATAGGATGCAAAACTGGGCTGAGAAGCGGCAGATGGTGTTTAACCCAGATAAGTGTGAGGTGGTTCATTTTGGTTGGTTAAATATGATGACAGAATATAGCATTAATGGTAAGACTCTTGGCAGTGTGGAGGATCAGAGGGATCTTGGGGTCTGAGGCCATAGGACAAAGCTGCCATACAGGTTGACTCTGTGCTTGAGAAGGCATACAGTGCATTGGCCTTCATCAATCGTGGGATTGAGTTTAAGAGCCGAAAGTAATGTTACGGCTATTTACAGACCCTACCCTAGTCAGACCCCACTTGGAGTACTGTGCTCAATTCTGGTTGCCCCACTACAAGAAGGACGTGGAAACCATAGAAAGGATGCAGAGGAGATTTACAAGGATGTTGCCTGGATTGGAGAGCATGCCTTATGAGTGCAGGTTGAGTGAACTTGGCCTTTTCTCCTTGGAGCGATGGAGGATGAGAGGAGACCAGATAGAGGTGTTCAAGATAATGCGAGGCATTGATCATGTGGATAGTCAGAGGCTTTTCCCCAGGGCTGAAATGGCTAGCATGAGAGAGGATAGTTTTAAGGTGCTTGGAAGAAGGTACAGAGGAGATGTCAGGTGTAAGTTTTTTATGCAGAGAGTGGTGAATGTGTGGAATGGGCTGCCAGCAACTGTGGTGGAGGTGGAAACAAAAGGATCTTTTAAGAGTCTCCTGAATGGTTGCATGGGTTAGAAAAATAGAGGGCTATGGGTAAAGCCTAGGTAGTTTTAAGGTAGGGTCATGTTTGGCACAGCTTTGTGGGCCAAAGGGCCTGTGTTGTGCTGTAGGTTTTCTATGTTTCTAATGTTCTGCTATTCTTTTACATCATGGTAGACTTGCACATTAAATCCATTTATTCACCCTTGATCCATATCCCCAGAACATGAACCTAGTCATCATTTCAATTGTCATAGTATCAACATTCTTTTGGAGGAGACAATCCTGATTACTGGCTTGTGCAGAAAAGGTACAGTATGTACTTGCTTCACCCCTGGCTGTTCTGGCTTTAATTTTAGGATTGCCCCTTATTGATCAGGGTTTCTTCTTTGGGTGTTTTACCTGATCAAATAATAGCAATTTTTTAATCTCCACAAGATTTTCATCTGTGATTTCCTTGAGTTTAAAAACTGTAGAGCACACATAAGGAAATTTGACATGAGCTAATTGATTATGAACGTTAACGCTGATAAGCAAACACAGCGTAAAGATTATCTGAGAAACCTGTCGTGATAGGCACTACAACAGAAGAAGATGGAACTTCCTATGAAACCTTCTCTATACAGATCAGATGAAGTTGAAGATCTGATAATAAGAAAACATGCAATTAACTGGGTCTCCATTGATGGGGTTCTTTTGATTTTGCTTCAGATGGGTGACAATTTCTATCACCTCTGCTAAATGCAAAAGCCAATAAGAAATCAAATTGTCTCAGCATTGTTACCATAAACAGACCATACTGAGATGGTCGATATATTTCCAAGCTGAGGGTGGGGATGGGAAGGGGAGTTTGGAGGGGTAAATGATTTCTCTTATTTTATAGATATTGACCCTTAGTCCAGCCTTATGGTCATAATTACACAGTGAGCACCTCAGAATAGAGAACATTGTTAAAGGAAATCTTCTCAGTTCTCCTTTTAGTTCCACTACTGCCACAATGGGAGGTCTAACTGTTAAATAAATTGCACTGAAGAAGCTCCAGCTCTCCCAATATTGACGTGTTGCCAGGTGGAAGATTTTGCATGATGAATGAGCTTAGTGTCCTTTGCTTGCGTCCATATTGACAGCAGACATTTAGCTTTATACTTGGTAGTTTGTGGTAGTTTTACAGACCAATTCAGGATTCATAAATGAGCTAACTGCATTATCTTGGGTTTAAAATGATGTGCGGAATGGACCAAGTAAGGATGCCATATTTTCTTTCAGTTCGTAAACAGGACAGGACGTTATAGCACTACTGATACTGAGATTAACTAATCAAATGCGTAAATGAGCGAATTAAAATCCTCTGCTACCTGGGGGGTAGCTACCAGGTACCACAGTGCGATCAAGCAAAATAACCACTTCACATTACCAATCTATTTATGTTATTGACCTACTCTATTTACATAGATTGCCTAAGTCTTCTTGGCTCTGCACTGCTTCATTGTTTTGAAAGTACTATGATATGTCGTTTCCGGTTACAAAGTGAACAAAGTCAAAGTTGCCCACCTTGAAATTCATTTGTTTAGTTTTCCCCATTCACCTAAGCTCATCCTATATCTTTGTAATTTTACTTCCGATAATCAACTTGCATTGCTACCTATCAATCACTAGCAAAGTCTGTGGAATTTCTGTATCCACACGTCCAATTCCTGGGATGAGTTTGGAGAGTAGGATTGACTGAATTTCATTTTCAAGCTGCTCATGCATATTCTGTGAATCACATGAAGTACATTTTACCTCAGTCCTTGAAAAAGTGTAGTGCAAAATTAACTGAGTGAAATAGTGAAATAATGGACAATTCAGAAGTAGGCAAGTCAGGACCAATTGACAAACTTGTGCAATTGAGGAGATTAAGTATTTCTAAAACTGATGGGCAAAGATGAGCAGTTTTTTCCTACTATAAATTGAATGGTGAATGCACCCAGAATTTTCAATGCAAAGTCATTTGCCAGTTGGTTTTATGAGGAACTGTAGGAGAGCAGGAGGGAGTACTTAGGCATTGAAACTAACTCTGGGGAAATGGGACCTGTACTGGCTGGATACATTACACTGCAGTACACAGCTGGAACCAATGTCCTCATGGGTAGATTGATAATAAGTTTTAAACTAATTTAGAAGAGGAGTGTACACCGGACAACAACATTAATAAGGATGAAGGTAGAGCAGTAGATGTAGTATACATGGATTTCAGCAAGGTACCCCATGCAAGGCTTATTGAGAAAGTAAGGCGGCATGGGATCCAAGGGGATCTTGCTTTGTGGATCCAGAACTGGCTTGCCCACAGAAGGCAAAGAGTAGTTGTAGATGGGTTATATTCTGCATGGAGGACGGTGACCAGTGGTGTGCATCAGGGATCTGTTCTGGGACCCATCTCTTTGTGATTTTTATAAATGACCTGGATGAGGAAGTGGAGGGATCATTTAGTAAATTTTGCTGATGACACAAAGGTTGAGGTGTTGTGGGTAGTGTGGAGGGCTGTCAGAGATTTCAGTGGAACATTGATAGGACATCATGGGCTGAGAAGTGGCAGATGGAGTTCAACCCAGATGTGTGAAGTGGTCCATTTTGGTAGGTCAAATATGATGGCAGAATATAGTTAAATGGTAGGACTCTTGACAGTGTGGAGGATCAGAGGGATCTTGGGGTCCAAGTCTATAGGACACTCAAAGCTGCTGCGGAGGTTGACTGTGTGGTTAAGAATGCATACAGTTTATTGGCCTTCTTCAACCATTGGACTGAATTCAGGAGCCAAGAGGTAATGTTACAGCTAGATAGAACCCTGGTCAGACCCCACTTAGAGTACTGTGCTCAGTTCTGGTCATCTCATTACAGTAAGGACATGGAAACTATAGAAAGGGTGCAGAGGAGATTGGGGAGCATGCCTTATGAGAATAGGTTGAGTGAACTTGGCCTTTTCTCCTTGGAGTGACAAAGGATGAGAGGTGACCTGATAGATATGTATAAGATGATGAGAGGCGTTGATCGTGTGGATAGTCAGAAGCTTTTTCCCAGGGCTGATTTGGCTAGCATGAGAGGGCATAGTTTTAAGGAGCTTGGAAGTAGGTACAGGGGAGATGTCAGGGGTAAGTTTTTTACTCAGAGAGGTGAGTGTGTGGAATGGGCTGCCAGCGACGGTGGTGGAGATGAAAACAATAGTGTCTTTTAAGAGACTCCTGGATAGGTACATGGGGATTAGAAAAATAGAGGGCTATGGGTAATCCTAGCTAATTTCTAAAGTAAGTACATGTTCGGTACAGCATTGTGGGCCGAAGGGCCTCTATTGTGCTGTAGGTTTTCTATATTTCTATGAGACATGGGTGTAAAAGGACAGAGGGAGAGAAGTATAACTTGAAGAAGAAATCAAAAGCCTTTAGACAGGAATAGAGTAAGAGTATAGGAAGGAATAGGGAGGTTTACAATATCTACATATGAGAGGTGATTGATAAGTTCGTGGCTGAAGCTAGAAGGAGATGAGTTTTCAGCTCTCATTACATGCACATGCAGGTCAACTCTTTGAGTGATTATGCAGACAGTTTGAAGTTAATAATTCATCAGTTAATAACTAAGCGGGGTGATTGATACATTTGTGGCCTAAGGTAGAAGGAGATAAGTTATTAATATCAAACTTTCTGCATAATCACTCAAAGAGTTGAACTGCATGTGCATGTAATGAGAGCTGTATAACTCATCTTCTTCTACCTTAGGCCACGAACTTATCAATTCCCCATGCTGTGGACACTTTCTGGAGGTCCAAGATCCGTATGCTCCATGGCCGCTGGACTAAGTGTGTAAATGTAGGAGGGGACTATGTTGAAAAGTGAATGTGCTAGATTTTCTAAAATTGACTCCTTCTACCTTAGGCCACAAACTTATTAATCATCCCTCGTAGGTATACGCAAGAAATACTCTGAACTGGATTGCTGAGCTGCTAGTCCATAAAACCACATGGGAGTACAATATTGTGGTAATAACAGAGACCTGGGTAAAGATAGAGGATAAACCCAAGAAATTTTGCAGATTCTGGAAATCCAGAGCAATATACACAAAATGCTAGAAGAACTCAGCAAATCAGGTAGCATCTGTAGAGGTGACCTTTTGGGCCAAGACCCTTCATCAGATCGTTAAGATTTGTAAAAATAGAGGAGATGGTTCAGAATATTCCTGGACACAGGGGCTGGGATAAAAATTAAGGGAATGGAAGTATTTATTAAGTAGAATATTACAGTGCTGGAGAGAGAGGATGTCCTGGAATAATCAAGAAAAGAATCAATCTGATTAGTAGGAAGAAATAATGCAGGTGGGATTACATTACTGGAATTTGGTGGCTACTAACTGGTGTGCAGGATATCAAAGAGGAAATTTGGAGGAACGTAATATAAATGTGCAAAAGCCCTATGGTAGAAATGATGAAGTCAAAGTCAGAGTAAATTTATTATCAAAGTACATAAATGTCACCAGAAACTACCTTGAGATTCATTTTCTTGCAGGCATTTACAGGAAAATAAAGAAATACAATAGAATTTATGGGAAACTATAAATAATAAAGGCTGACAACCAACCAATGCCCAAATAATTTTAAAATAAATAAATAAATAAATAATGCTGAAGACATGAGTTGTAGAGTCCTTGACTGTGAGTCTATAAGTTGTGGAATCAGTTCAGTATTGAGATGTCTGAAGTTACTTACATTGGTTCAGAAGCCTGATGGTTGTAGAGTAATAACTCTTCCTGAATCTGGTGGTGTGGGACTTAAGACTCCTGTACCCCCTGCCCAATGGTAGAAGCAAGAAGAGAGCATGGTCTGGATGGTGGGGGTCCACGATGATGAATACTGCTTTCTTGGTGCAGTGCTCCATGTAAATATGCTCAATGATGGAGAGGGCTTTGCTGGTGATGGACTAGACTGTATCCATGACTTTTTGTAGACTTCCATTCATGCATTGGTATTTCCCTACCAGGCAACCAGTCAGGATGCTCTCCACCTTGCACCTGTAGAAGTTTGTCAAAGTTTTAGATGACCTGCCGAATCTATGCAAACTTCTAAGAAAATAGAGGCGCTGACATGCCTTCTTTGTAATGGCATGCCCAGGACAGATCCTCTGATTATGGTAATGCCAAGGAATTTAAAGATACTGACACTCTCCAACTCCAATCCCCTAATGACAACCAGCTCATGGAATTCCAGCTTCTTCTTCTTCCTGTAGTCAATAATCAGCTCTTTGGTTTTGATGACATTGTGTGGGATTTTGTTGTTGTGGCATCTTTCAGCCTGATTTTCAATCTCCTTCCTATATGCAGATTCATCACATTTGGAGATTTCGACTCTATAAAATAGATCAGGTTATCAATAATAAAAGAGGCAAAGTGGGGCAGAAGACAGTAAAGTTTGTTCAAGAGGACTTTCATTTCTGCCCAAGTAGAAAGAGGCATTGATGGACTTGGTTGCAGGAAAGCTAGGTAGTGCCATAAGGGCAACACTTGAGAAGCAACAACCATCATGTCATCAGAAGTAGAATTGCTATGAAAATGAATATAAACTACTCCATGATAAAAATGGTTAATTGAAGAAAGAACAATTACTACGGGATGAGAGCGGATCTGGACTCAATACACAGGAACCAAAGCTTGGCAGGCAAAACTATAATTAAACAACAGGAGGAGGCCATTAAAGTAGAAACGTTTCCTGTATGAGTGGAGGATAAAGAAACTAACACCAGAGCTCACTGGATGACCAAAAGGACTGTAAGTAAAATAGAGCAGAAATAAACAACAAATGATAGATGGCAGGTTGTTAACACAAATAAAAAGCAGGAAAATTCAATGCGGACATACAAAAGAAAATGAGAGAGGCAAAGAGAGAGGCAAAGAAAGAGCCAAAGAAAGGACTGGCAGCAAACAAGAATAGGAATCCAAAAGTATGCTCAAGAGGTGCAAAAAGTTGACTGAGGTCATCAGATATCTGTTTACACCTCAATTTGCAAAGCAGAATCTTGAAGAAGGTGAATACTTTGGCTGTAGATAATAATCACTTCAAAAGAGGAATTATTGAGAAGATATTTTCAGAATGTTCAGAAAGGAGTGGGTCACAAGCTTTAATTGCAACATGGGTTCTGACAGTACAGACTGAAGGGCCACCATGTTATTTGCGCCCCAAAAAATAAGAAAACAAGTAGAAATTGCTTTTCTTCCATGGTGCTCTCACTAGCTAAAATACTTTATGCCATTTTATACTAGTACTAACAAGGAGAAGATCCCATATGTAGAGAAAGTCACACGAGATGAAGAAGCTCCACCAGTCCCTTAGGTGTAAATGGCATGGCACAATTCTTTAGCCAGGGAGCGGTGAATCTGTGGAAATTTTTGCCACAGGCAGCTCTGGAGGCCAAGTCTTTATGTACATTTAAGGCCGACATTGATAGATTCTTGATTGGTCAGAGCATGAAGGGATATGGGGAGAAGGCAGGAGATTGGGACTGAGAGGAAAATTGGATCAGCTATGATGAAATGACGGAGCAGATTCAATGGGACAAACAGCCTAATTCTGTTCCTATATCCGATGGTCTTAATTAGCAAGTTTGCTATTGATAGTGAAGCAGGTTAACAATGAATTACAGAGATATCTTCATCAATTTGCAAAGTGGGCTCAGGAACAGCAAATGGATTTTGTTACGAACCCCATAACTGGGTCACTTACCAGCAAAGATGGAGACATCTGTTGAAGTCTGATGATACTATTTTTAACAGTATTTATTAGTAAAAATACACAAAAATAATATCAATGCAAATATACAGATAATATACGTCGTCAATACTAAATCTAAAAGTGCGGGTATAATAATAATCAATAAGAAATAAGCTCTATCGTTGTCTAGGGGATAATGTATTGTCCGATGGAAATATAAAGTTCGCTCAGTTCATGCAGGCTGCAGCCTTTGGGGACCACTTTGTTGCAATGGTTGGAGAGAGAGAGAGAGAGATTTTGAGAAAAACTTGCCGGCTTTCCTTTTATGATTTCGATCCGCCAGGAGTCTCGTTGTCGTGGCCTTTCATTTGTGGCCTCTCCTGTAGCTAAACCGTTCTTCCGTGGTGAGCCCGCCAACCCAGGCAAGGGAGGACACATATGAGCCCCCACCGGCTGTCGCTATTAAACGCTGTCACGGGATCTCTAGCATTTCTCCTAGTGCGTCTGAAGGGGTTGTTCCCCAGACCCTCTTTTATCCTTACTCATGGGGTCTCAGATGTCAATCAGGTTGGGATGATGCAATCCCTCAACCAGACCACTCTGGTTGTCCCCTGATGGTTTCCAATGAATAGTACAGTACTCAATACACAATTCCGTCTCCAAGAGACAATAGCCGTTATCAATGGTTCTGTTTCGCTGAGGCCAGGACACATTCCAAACACTGTGTATTCTACGTGTCTCTCTCTCATTTCCTGGGTCCCAGACCTGAATTAATAGCTATCTTGTAATTCTCAAAAAGGAGGGGACAACTTTGTACCCTTCGGCCCCTCAGAGTTGCGTCACATTCGTAACAATTTCAACGTAGATCTATGTAAGGTGATGCATTTTGGATATTCAAACCAGTATAAAATCTACGGTATACCATGAATGAGAGGGCACTGAGAAGTGTTATAGAAGAGGGTCCTAGGAATCCAAGTGGCTGTGCAAGTGGACAGGGACGTACAAGACTCTCCACCCCTCACTGATGACCCTATTCTCATCTTCAACCCTCCTGCTCTTCCTGGACACCCCACTCTGTTCTGGATCTTTTCATTGCCAACTGCTGAAGGGGCATCAACCATCTCAACTTCAACACTCCTCTCTCCAATTCCAACCTCACTCCTTCCAAACGCTCTGCTCTCCATTCTCTCCGTACGCATCCTAGCCTCACCATCAAACCCACAGATAAAGGGAGTACTGTAGTAGTTTGGCATACTGACCTGTACCTTGCTGAGGCCCAGTGACAACTCTCATTAGTTGGTCGGATTAATGCTATTAAAATGATGATTCTACCGAAATTTTTATATTTATTTCAAGCTTTACCAATTTTTATTCCTAAATCTTTTTTTGATAACATTGATTCAAAAATTTCTTCATTTGTGTGGCAAAATAAAAATCCTAGGTTAAGTAAAAGGCAATTACAAAAATCTAAAAAAGATGGTGGTTTAGCTCTACCTAACCTTAGATTTTACTATTGGGCGAATAATATCCGTAACTTAGTTTATTGGAAATCAGATTTGGATTCACCATTGTGCCCACAGTGGGTAAATTTAGAAAGTAATGACGCACAGGGATATTCTCTATTCTCCATTCTGGGTTCTTCTCTTTCTGCCGATTTAGTTAAATTCAATAAACAGATATCCAACCCTGTTGTCAAACATACATTACGAATTTGGTTTCAATTTCGTAAATTTTTTACTCTGAAAAACTTTGTTCTTGATAGCCCTATTTTACTTAATTTTTTTTTCAAACCTTCTTTGACAGATCAAGCCTTTAGCATATGGAAAAGGAAAGGTATAAAATGTTTTCATGATCTCTTCTTTGAAGGTAGTTTGATGTCTTTCGACCAACTTTCCAACAAATTTGAGTTACCTAAATCTAACTTTTTTAGATAACTACAAATCAGAAATTTTTTACATAAAATTCTACCATCCTTCCCCAATTCAACTTCAATGGATTTTTTAGGTATGATTTTTACCTTAAATCCCTATCAGAAGGGATTAGTGGCTTTTATTTATAATATGATTATGAAGATACAACCAGAAATATCAGGTAGAATTAAACAAGAATGGGAAAAAGAGCTTCAATATAATATATCAATAGAAAAATGGGAAAAAATTTTACAAATGGTTAATTCTTCTTCTATATGTGCTAAACATGCATTAATACAATTTAAAATTGTACATAGAGCTCATATGTCTAAAGATAAGCTTGCTCAATTCTATTCTCATATTAACCCTCAATGTGACAGATGTCATTCAGATGTGGCTTCATTGACCCACATGTTTTGGTCATGTCCCACCTTATATAACTATTGGAAGGACATATTTGCTACCATTTCCTCAATTTGGAATATCGATTTACAACCTCATTTTATTACTGCAATTTTTGGTATACCAAATGAGGATGATAATCAGTTTTCCCCTTCAATCAGAAGAATGATTGCTTTTGTAACATTAATGGCCAGAAGGTCTATATTACAAAATTGGAAAGAAGTAAATCCTCCTACCACGTTCCAGTGGTTCTCTCAAACTATTTCTTTTCTGAGCTTGGAAAAAATTAGAAGCACTATTTTTGACTCATCAATTAAATTTGAAGAAACTTGGGGACCATTTATTCGACATTTTCATATGAATTAATTTGGCCTCTTCCAGACCTTCTCTTTACTTATTCTTGTTCAGGTATGGAGTTTCGGAGTTTTTGGCACTATCATATACAAATAAACTGTTATTATTGCCCATGTTAGTTTAGTTTAGTACTTTTTTTATATTTTTGCCTGTATTTTTATAATTTTTTCTTTTTCTTTTGATGATTATTTTTTTTCATACAATTATTATGGACTTGATTGATAATGTACTATGTTTTTCTGTTGATATTTTAATAGGATATTGTTATCCTCCTATTAATTCAATTTCAAGTCTTATGCATTTATAACCTATTTATTATTATATTATGTTTCTTTTATATATGAAATTCAATAAAAAGATTGAAAAAGAAAGACAACTCTCAAACACCTTCTCTTACTTACCCCTCGAACAGGACCCCACTAACGGGCACTAGGCCATTGTCTCCAACACCATCGCTGACTTTATTAGCTCAGACGATCTCCCAGATGCTGCCATCAAGCTCAAGTTCCTCCCATTTCTACCTGCTCCCCAAGATCCACAAACCTGCCTCTGTCAAGGAGGACTCATTGTTTCAGCTTGTTCCTGCCCCACTGAACTCATATCTGCATATTTTGACTCTGTTTTATCCCCCTGTCCCCACCCTAGTTTAGTCCCTTCCTACCTACATCAGTGACACTTCACACACTCTGGATCTTTTCAATTATTCCAGTTCCCTGGCCCCCATCATCTTATTTTTACTATGGATGCCCAGTCCCTACACACCTCTACACCCCCACAGGAAGGCCTCAAAGCTCTCTGTTTCTTTCTGAACACCAGACCCAATCAGTTCCCCTCCACCATCACTCTCTTCAGTCTAACAGAACTTGTCCTCACTCTTAATAATTTCTCCTTTGGCTCCTCCTACTTCCGTCAAATAAAAGGTGTAGCCATGGGCACTCGGATGGGCCCCAGCTATGCCTGCCTTTTTGTCGGTTACTTGGAACAGTCTGTGTTCCAAGCCTACACTGGTGGCTATCCCTCACTTTTCCTTTCTTTCTTTATCAATCTTTTTATTGATTTAAAAAGAGCTTATATACAAGCAAGAGGAGAATTATCTCAAATATATATATATCAATAACAATACATAAAGAAGGTAAAATAAACATTATAAAAATCATGCATAGTATAAATCTGATACAGAATGTATAATAAGAAAAAAGTTAATTAATTCTTCTTTTACCAATTCATAAAGAGAAAAAAGACTTCTTGAAATTTTTATGTGAAAAAAACACTGTTCTATACAAACAAAAACAAAAAGGAAAATAAAAGGACTGTGCAGTCCATCCAGAAAGTAAAACCAAGAAAAGAAAGACTTTCTGATCAAATCCAAAACTTTGGAAAAATAACTGGAAGAGAGTCATTACAAAAATCAATAAATCAAATCATATGAAAATATTGAATAAAAGGTCGCCAGATTTCTTCAAATTTAAAAGATGTATCAAATGTCCGACTTCTTATTTTCTCTGAACTTAAATAGGACACGATGGAGGAAAGCCAATAAAAGGCAGTGGGTGGATTAGGATCCTTCCATTTAAGTAAAATGGCTCTCTTAGCCAATAAAGTTGAAAAGGCTATCATCCGCTGAGCAGAAACAGGAATATATCCTGCTTCTGGTGGAATAATCCCACAAATTGCTGTAAGTAAATTTGGTTGTAAGTCCAGATCCAAGACTTTTGATAAAGTTTTAAAGACATCTTTCCAAAAATTATCCACCTTTATGCAAGACCAAAGCATGGGAGTTAAAGTGGCCATCTCAATATTACATCTATCGCAAATAGGATTGATATTGGGAAAAATACGGGCTAATTTATCCTTTGACATATGTGCCTGATGCACTACCTTGAACTGTATCAAAGAATGATGGGCACAAACAGATGAAGTATTTACCAAATGAAATATTTTACTCCATTGATTATCTGAAAGTAACTCTTGAAATTCCAGTTCCCAAGCACCTTTAATTTTATTGTTAGATATCATTCGTAAATTCAATAACCATTTATAAAATTGTAGCTATCAATCCTTTTTGAAGTGGTTTAACCTGAAAAAGGGTATCTATCATATTAGGTGGATAAGCAGAGGGGTAATTTGGAAGCAAAATACGTGAAAAATTCCTAATTTGTAAATATCTAAAAAAGTGTGCATAGATAAATCATATTTATCCACTGGGTAAAAGACATTTAGCAATCCCCTATAAACAAATCTGAAAAAGTTATTATTCCATTGGTTTTCCAAATTTAAAAGGCCTGATCTAAAATTGATGGTTTAAAAAATAGTTAAGATAGATTTTACTAGAAAGAACAAAATCATTAAACTCAAAAAATCTGCGAAACTGAAACCAAATTCTTAATGTATGCTTAATAATGGGATTGAGGTCTTGTCTACCAATCTTAGAGAGCAGAAAAAGAGAAGCTCCCAGTAAAGAGCCCAAAGAATACCCCTTCACCGAGTTTTTCTCCAAATCTACCCATAAAGGACAGTCATGTATATCTGAATAATGAATCCAATAGGTAATATATTGAATATTAATTGCCCAGTAGTACAATCTAAGATTTGGCAAAGCCATACCACTGTCCTTTTTTAATTTCTGCAATAAAGGTTTACTCAATCTAGGATTTTTATTATTCCAAATATAGGATGAGATTTTAGAGTCTGTTCTATCAAAAAACAGTTTAGGAACAAAGGAAGGGACTGCTTGAAATGTACATAAGAACTTGGGTAGAACTATCATTTTAATAGCATTAATTTGACCAATTAATGATAGCATCATAGGAGACCATTTAGAAAGTATTTGTTGCATATAATCAATTAATGGGAGAATATTTATATAGGTCCTTAAAATTTTTAGAAATTTTAATACCAAGATAGGTAAAGTGATTTTTAGCAATACTAGAAGGTATTTGATTGTATTGATCCAAGTGATTATTAATAGGAAATAACTCATTTTTGTGTAAATTTAATATTCATCCAGAAAAACTACTGAATTCAGAAAATATAGATAACATAGAAGGAATAGATTTCTTAGGATCGGAAATATAGACTAACAAATCGTGTGCATACAACAAAACCTTATGCACTTTATCCCCTCTCTTAATACCCTGAACATTATTGGAATCCCAAAGAGCGATCGCAAGAAGTTCTAAAGCCAAGTTAAATAACAATCGTCTGCAACCAGGATTATAACAATGCTGTCAGGTACCTCTGTATAGTCTGAAATAAAGAGATTTTTGATCGTTAGTTATGATCGCAGCCATAGGAGATTGATAGATCAATTTGATCCAGGAAATGAAACCCGGACCAAAATTAAATCTTTCCGAGATCTCAAATAAATAAGACTACTCCACCCTATCAAAAGCTTTCATGGCTCCTCCTATTCGCGACAAATGAAAGGTATAGCCATGGGCACTCACATAGGTCCCAGCTATGCCTGCCTTTTTGTCAGCTATGTGGAATAGTCTATCTTCCAAGCCTACACCAGTATCACTCCCAACTTTTTCCTGTGCTACATCGGAGACTGCACCCATGCTGAGCTCGCCGACTTCATCAACTTTGCCTCCAACTTCCACCCTGCTTTCAAATTTGCCTGCTCAAAATGTCAACTGTACTTTTCTCTATAGATGCTGCCTGGCCCACTGAGTTTCTCCAGCATTTTGTGTGTGTGGCTCAGAGTTCCGCAGATTTTCTCTTGTCTCAAATTTACTTGGTCCATTTCCGATACCCCACTCCCCTTTCTCGATCTGTCTGTCTCTGTCTTTGGAGATAGCTGATCTACTGATGTCTAATATAAACCTATAGACACCCACAGTTACCTGGACTATACCTCTTCCCACCCTGTTACTTGTAAATACACCATCCCCTTCTCTCAATTCCTCTGTCTCCATCACATCTACTCTCCATATGCAAACAGAACCAGTTAATGTAATTTGTGATGGTGCAGGGGCACTAATGTAAGGCTGCTTTAGCTCATTAGACCATAAGACATAGAAGTAGAATAGGCCATTTGGCCCATCAAGTCTGCTCTGCCATCCCATCAAGCTGATATATTTTCCTCTGAACTCCAATCTCCTGCTTTCTCCCCTAACTTTTGATGTCCTTACTAATCAAAAATCTATCAACCTACGCTTTAAGTAAACCCAATGACTTGGCCTCCACAGCCATCTGTGGTAATGAATTCCACAGATTCACCACCTCCTGGCTAAAGAAATTCCCTCTCATTTCTGTTCTAAAGGGACATCCTTGCATTTTGAGGCTGTGTCATTTGGTCCTAGCCTCCCCCACTATAAGAAACATCCTCTCCACAGTCACTCTATCTGCCTTTCAATCTTTGGTAGGCTTCAATAAGAACACCACCACCCCCCACTTCTAAACTTCAATGAGTAGGCCCAGAGCCAGAGCCATCAAACACTCCTCATGTGTTAACCCTTTAATTCCAGGGATCATTCTCTTGAACTTTCTCTGGACCCTCACCAATGCCAGCACACCTTTTCCTAGATAATGTAGAACATAGAACAATAAAGTTGAGTCGGCCTCTGAGATCAGTGGGTGAATTTAAAAAGCAAGCAGAGGCTGAGTACAAGTTTCACTCCAGGAGAGGTAAGGCCGGGTAAGCTCCTTTAATTAATCTAATTAGTTTAGGAGTAGCTAATGGAGGCAGCAGTTAGGGCAGTCGAGTGCTCCGTTTGCAGTATGTGGGAAGTCAGGGCGAGCACAGCTATCCCTGATGACTACACCTGTAAAAGGTGCATCCAGCTGCAGCTCCTGACAAACCGTGTTAGGGAACTGGAGCTGGATGAACTTTGGATCATTTGGGAGGCAGAGGCAGAAATAGACAGGAGTTTCAGGAAGGTAGTCACCCTTAGGAGTCAGGAGACAGGTAGTTGGGTGACTGTCAGGAGAGGGAAGGGGAATAGACAGGAAGAGCAGAGCACTCCTGTGGCCGTTCCCATCAACACTAAGTAAACCGTTTTGGATACTGTTTGTGGGGATGACCTACCGGGGACAAGTTGCAGTGGTTGCGTCTCTGGCACCGAGACTGGACCCTCAGCTCAGAAGGGAAGGAGGGAAAAGAGGAGAGTAGTAGTGATAAGGGATTTAGTAGTTAGGGGAACAGATAGGAGATACTGTGGAAGAGATCGAGAATCCCGGATGGTCTGTTGCCTCCCTGGAGCCAGGGTCCATGATATCTCAGATCGGGTTCTCAGTATTCTCAAGAGGGAGGGTGAGCAGCCGGATATCGTGGTCCATGTAGGGACCAATGACGTGGGTAGGAAGAGTGAGGAGGTCTTGAAAGGTGAGTTTAGGGAGCTAGATGCCAAGTTAAAGGACAGGACCTCCAGGATAGCAATCTCAGGATTGCTACCAGTGCCACGTGCAGGTGGGTTTAGAAATAGTAAGATAGTGCAGATCAACAAGTGGCTGAAGACATGGTGCAGGAGGGAGGGCTTCAGATCTATAGATAATTGGGCAGTTTTCCAGGGAAGGTTGGACCTGTTCCGGTGGGACAGTTTACATCTGAACTGGAGGGGGACAAATATTCTTGCAGGTAGGTTTGCTAGAGAGGCTTCAGTGGATTTAAACTAGATATGAGGGGGGAGGGGAACGAGAGTGTAGGAACAGATGTATGGGAGAAGGAAGAGAAAGAAGACAGTAAAGGTCTTTGTACTGTTAGAGATAAACAGAGAGGAAGAGGTGGAGAATTTCTTAAATGCATTTATTTTAATGCCAGGAGTATTGTAAGAAAGGTGGATGAGCTTAGAGAATGGATTGATACCTGGAAATATGATGCTGTAGCTATTAGTGAAACATGGTTGCAGGAGGGGTGTGATTGGCAACTAAATATTCCTGGATTTCATTGCTTCAAGTGTGATAGAATTGGAGGGACAAGAGGGGGAGGTGTTGCGTTGCTTGTCAGAGAAAATATTACAGTGGTACTCTGGCAAGATAGATTACAGGGCTCGTCTAGGGAGACTAATTGAGTGGAACTGAGGAATGGGAAAGGTGTAGTAACACTTATAGGGGTGTATTATAGACCGCTTAGTGGGGAGCGAGAATTGGAAGAGCAAGTTTGCAAGGAGATAGCAGACATTTGTGGTAAGCACATGGTTGTGATTGTGGGAGATTTTAATTTTCCACACATAGACTGGGAAGTCCATACTGAAAAAGGGATGGATGGTTTGATGTTTGTAAAATGTGTGCAGGATAGTTTTTTGCAGCAATCCATAGAGGTACCAACTAGAGAAGGGGCAGTGTTGGATTCTGTTAGGGAATGAAATAGGTCAGGTGACAGAGGTATGTGTTGGGGAGCACTTTGGGTCCAGTGATCACAATGCCATTAGTTTCAATATAATTATGGAGAAGGATAGAACTGGACCCAGGGTTGAGATTTTTGATTGGAGAAAGGCTAACTTTGAGGAGATGCGAAAGGATTTAGAAGGAGTGGATTAGGACAATTTGTTTTATGGGAAGGATGTAATAGAGAAATGGAGGTCATTTAAAGGTGAAATTTTGAGGGTACAGAATCTTAATGTTCCTGTTAGGTTGAAAGGAAAGGTTAAAAGTTTGAGAGAGCCATGGTTTTCAAGGGATATTGGAAACTTGGTTAGGAAAAAGAGAGAGATCTACAATAAATATAGGCAGCATGGAGTAAATGAGGTGCTTGAGGAATATAAAGAATGTAAGAAGAATCTTAACAAAGAAATTAGAAAAACTAAAAGAAAATACAGGGTTGCTTTGGCAAGTAAGGTGAAAATAAATCAGAAGGGTTTCTAGTTATATTAATAGCAAAAGGATAGTGAGGGATAAAATTGGTCCCTTAGAGAATCAGAGTGGACAGCTATGTGTGGAGCTGAAAGAGATGGGGGAGATTTTGAACAATTTCTTTTCTTCGGTATTCACTAAGGAGAAGGATATTGAATTGAGTAAGGTAAGGGAAACAAGTAGGAAAGTTATGGAAACTATGACGATTAAAGTGGAGGAAGTACTGGTGCTTTTAAGGAATATGAAAGTGGATAAATCTCCAGGTCCTGACAGGATATACCCTAGGACCTTGAAGGAAGCTAGTGTAGAAATAGCAAGGGCTCTGACAGAAATATTCCAAATGTCATTAGAAACGGGGATGGTGCCAGATTATTGGCATATTGCTCATGTGGTTCCATTGTTTAAAAAGGGTTCTAAGAGTAAACCTAGCAATTATAGGCCTGTCCGTTTGACATCAGTGGTGGGTAAATTAATGGAAAGTATTCTTAGAGATACTACATATAATTATCTGGACAGACAGGGTCTGATTAGGAACAGTCAGCATGGATTTGTGCGTGGAAGGTCATGTTTGACAAATCTTATTGAATTTTTTGAAGAGGTTACAAGGAAAGTTGATGAGGGTAAGGCAGCGGATGTTGTCTATATGGATTTCAGTAAGGCCTTTGACAAGGTTCCGCATGGAAGGTTAGTTAGGAAGGTTCAATCGTTAGGTATTAATACTGAAGTAGTAAAATGGATTCAACAGTGGCTGGATGGGAGATGCCAGAGAGTAGTGGTGGATAACTGTTTGTCAGGTTGAAGGCTGGTAACTAGTGGTGTGCCTCAGGGACCTGTACTGGGTCCAATGTTGTTTGTCATATACATTAACGATCTGGATGACGACGTGGTAAATTGGATTAGTAAGTATGCAGATGATACTAAGGTAGATGGCATTGTGGATAATGAAGTAGGTTTTCAAAGCTTGCAGAGAGATTTAGGCCAGTTAGAAGAGTGGGCTGAATGATGGCAGATGGAGATTAATGCTGATAATTGTGAGATGCTACATTTTGGTTGGAATAATCCAAATAGGACATACTTGGTAAATGGTGGGGCATTGAAGAATGCAGTAGAACAGAGTGATCTAGGAATAATGGTGCACAGTTCCCTGAAAGTGGAATCTCATGTGGATAGGGTGGTGAAGAAAGCTTTTGGTATGTTGGCCTTTATAAGTCAGAGCATTGAGTATAGGAGTTGGGATGTAATGTTAAAATTGTACAAGGCATTGGTAAGGCTGAATTTGGAGTATTGTGTATAGTTCTGGTCACCGAATTATAGGAAAGATGTCAACAAAATAGAGAGAGTACAGAGAAGATTTACTAGAATGTTACCTGGGTTTCAACACCTAAATTACAGGGAAAGGTTGAATGAGTTAGGCCTTTATTCTTTGGAGCATAGAAGGTTGAGGGGGGACTTGATAGGGGTATTTAAAATTACGAGGGGGATAGATAGAGTTGACGTGGATAGGCTTTTTCCATTGAGAGTATGGGAGGTTTAAACAAGAGGACATGAGTTGAGAGTTAGGGGTCAAAAGTTTAGGGGTAACACGAGGGGGAATTCCTTTACTCAGAGAGTGGTAGCTGTGTGGAATGAGCTTCCAGTAGAAATGGTAGAGGCAGGTTTGGTATTGTCATTTAAAGTAAAATTGGATAGGTATATGGACAGGAAAGGAATGGAGGGTTATGGGCTGAGCGCGGGTCAGTGGGACTAGGTGAAAGTAAGCATTCGGCATGGACTAGAAGGGCTGAGATGGCCTGTTTCTATGCTGTAATTGTTATATGGTTATACAGCACAGTACAGGCCCTTCGGCCCACAATGTTGTGCCGACCCTTAAACAGTGCCTCCCATATAACCCCCCACCTTAAATTCCTCCATATACCTGTCTAGTAGTCTCTTAAATTTCACTAGTGTATTTGCCTCCACCACTGACTCAGGCAGTGCATTCCATGCACCAACAAATCTCCGGGTAGAAAACCTTCCATTAATATCTCCCTTAAACTTTCTATCCCTTGCCTTAAAGCCATGGCCTCTTGTATTGAGCAGTGGTGCCCTGGGGAAAAGGTGCTGGCTATCCACTCTCTATTCCTCTTAATATCTTGTATACCTCTATCATGTCTCCTCTCATCCTCCTTCTCTCCAAAGAGAAAAGCCCTAGCTCCCTTAATCTCTGATCATAATGCATACACTCTAAACCAGGCAGCATCCTGGTAAATCTCCTCTGTACCCCTTCCAATGCTTCCACATCCTTCCGATAGTGAGGTGATCAGAACTGGACACAGTACTCCAAGTGTGGCCTATCCAGAGTTTTATAGAGCTGCATCATTACCCTGTGACTCTTAAGCTCTATCCCTCAACTTATGAAAGCTAACACTCCATAAACTTTCTTAACTACCCTATCTAACTGCAAGGCAACTTTCAGGAATCTGTGGACATGTACCCCCAGATCCTTCTGCTCCTCCACACTTCCAAGTATCCTGCCATTTACTTTGTACTCTGCCTTGGAGTTTGTCCTTCTGAAGTGTACCACCTCACAACTTCTCTGGGTTGAATTCCATCTGCCACTTCTCAGCCAACTTCTGCATCCTATCAATGTCTCAATGCAATCTTCGACAATCCTCAACACTATCCACAACACCACTAACCTTTGTGTTGTCTGCAAACTTGCCAACCCACCCTTCTACCCCCACATCCAGGTCGTTAATAAAAATCACAAAAAGTAGAGGTCCACCTGGCCAAACTTCCCTGGATCCCATACCTTTTGACTTTCTGAATAAGCCTACCGTGTGGTACCTTGTCATATGCCTTACTAAAATCCATGTAGATCACATCCACTACATTACCCTCATCTATATGCCTGGTCACCTCCTCAAAGAACTCTGTCAGGCTTGTTAGACACAATCTGCCCTTCACAAAGCCATGCTGACTGTTCCTGATCAGACCATGATTCTCTAAATGCCCATAGATCCTATCTCTAAGAATCTTTTCCAACAGCTTTCCCACCACAGACGTAAGGCTCACTGGTCTATAATCCCTACTACCTTTTTTGAACAAGGGGACAACATTCGCCTCCCTCCAATCCTATGGTACCATTCCCGTGGACAACAAGGAATTAAAGATCCTAGCCTCATGGAGCAGCCTGGGGAATATTCCATTAGGCCCCGGGGACTTATCCATCCTAATGTATTTTAACAACTCCAACACCTCTTCTCCCTTAATATCAACATGCTCCAGAACATCAACTTTACTCATATTGTCCTCACCATCATCAAGTTCCCTCTCAGTGGTGAATACTGAAGAGAAGTATTCATTGAGGACCTCGCTCACTCCACAGCCTCCAGGCACATCTTCCCACCTTTATCTCTAATCAGTCCTACCTTCACTCCTGTCAACCTTTTGTTCTTCACATAATTGAAGAACGGCTTGGGGTTTTCCTTTACCCTACTTGCCAAGGCCTTCTCATGCCCCCTTCTTGCTCTTCTCAGCCCCTTCTTAAGCTCTTTTCTTGCTACCCTATATTCCTCAATAGACCCATCTGATCCTTGCTTTAAACCTCATGTATGCTGCCATCTGACTAGATTTTCCACTTCACTTGTCACCCATGGTTCCTTCACCCTACCATTCTTTATCTTCCTCATCCAGACAAATTTATCCCTAACATCCTGCAAGAGATCCCTAAACATTGACCGCAAGTCCATATACATCTCCCTGCAAAAATATCATCCCAATTCACAACCGCAAGAAGGCTAGCCTTCTAGCCTCATAATTGCCCTTCCCCAGTTAAATATTTTCCTGTCCTCTCTGATTCTATCCTTTCCCATGATAATGTTAAAGTCCAGGGAGCAGTGGTCACTGTCCCCAGATGCTCACCCACTGAGAGATCTGTGGCCTGACCCAGTTCGTTACCTAATACTAGATCTAGTATGGCATTCCCCCTAGTCGGCCTGTCAACATACTGTGACAGGAATCTGTCCTGGACACACTTAACAAACTCTGCCCCATCTAACCCATTGGAACTGATCAGGTGCCAATCAATATCAGGGAAGTTAAAGTCACCCATGAAAACAACCCTGTCATTTTTGCACCTTTCCAAAATCTGCCTCCCAATCTGCTCCTTGGTATCTCTACTGCTACCAGGGGGCCTATGGAATACTCCCAATTGAGTAACTGCTCCCTTCCTGTTCCTGACTTCTACCCATACTGACTCAAAAGAGGATCCTGCTACATTACTCACCCTTTCTGTAGCTGTAATAGTATCCCTGACCAGTAATGCCACCCCTCCGCCCCTTTCCCCCCTCTCTATCCCTTTTAAAGCAATGAAATCCAGGAGAATTTCATAAGAGACTCAAAACTGCTTATGATACTCCAAGTGTGGTGTAACCAATGCATTATTAAATCTCAGTGTCACACCTTTGCTTTTATATTCCAGTCCTTGTGAAAGGGAAGCTAACCTTGTTTTTATCTTTCTTCCCACCACTCAACCTGCAGGAGACTTCAGGGGATCTTGCATGAAACTCCCAGGCTCCTTTGCACCTCTGTTTTCTGAATTTGCTCCCCATTTTGAAAATGATCTCTGCCTTTATTCTTTCAAAGTGCATGATCATACATCTGCTTACATTGTATTCTATCTGCCACCTCTTTGTCCATTCTCCTAATGTATCCAAGTCCTTTTACAGACCCCCTATCCATTATTCCATCATTATTAAACAACTTTAAGCTAGTACTGGAGTTTGTAAATACCCTAATAGAAAGCATTCATTTTATTTAGTGGAATTTTATTTTCTGTTTGGCTTATTATTGGCCTCAAGGTGAAGAGGCTGCGGCGGTGGTTGGGGGAGGGGGAGGTGTGAGCCAATGTTCAACTCCATTTTGTCAATTAAAGCTTCCACTGTTCGCTGATTAAAGCAATGAGTGAAATTGAAACATCAAGGCAAACGCGAAAGTGGAGTGTCAGCTACCTGCCTTGTGATCGCTGGCGGGATCTCTCTGCAACCGGAGAGTGGGAGACATTGTGGCCCACTGCTGTGCCAGGAGGGTGTTACTGTGTTTTGGAAATGGATATGGATATGGACTTGGACTATGGACTTTTTTCAGTCTTATAGATTTTTTAATATTCTTTGTTTTCGCCTGGTCTTACTCGGGGTTTTTTGTGCAGGGTTGGGGATTTGGGGATTGATTTTCCTGTTCCATTTTTGTTCATTTTTTGTGCAGGGAAGGAGGAATTTGGGGGTTGATGATCATGTTGCCGTTCTTTTCTCTCTTGGTTTTGTGGCTGTCTGGAGAAGGAGAATTTCAGAGTTGTATACTTTGATAATAAATTGACCATTGAATCTTTTACTAGCAATGGTATCTAATGGCCAGGAAACCCACCAATATTATCTCTCCTTAGTTATTTTTGTTTCAGATTTGCAAAGCAGTAGGTTTTAGCATTGGGATGGAATTTAATCTGCTATTGCAACCATGATGATTGTGAAAATCTTTTGTTTGGGCTGTCAAGCATGATCCAGTTTTTTAAGGCAACATAAAGTCAAAAGCTATGATCAAACAGCAAACAGATGATTACATTTGTACCTTGGAATCCTCTGTGAGATAACTTGCTTTATGTTCAGTCATGCCTTGCTTTGCAATATATTAGCGTGAAGCCTTATGGAATGTGGTCAGACTCCTCTGAGATGGAGCCTGATTAAAAAGCCTGTTAATATTGTAAAGCTGCATTAAGAAGGTATCAGGTGATCTTCTCCTCCAAGAGGAAAAGCAGTTTTCTCCATACATGGTAATGCTGCTGAGCAGTAGTGCTGCCACTTTACTCCAGCCACAAAGTAGCCAAGGGCCAAGGACACTTTTTGTTTCCACATCCAGTAATGCAAAGCTACAATCATGGCTTTTGTTTATTGTATGCCAGCAATCTCATCGGTACACAGTTGCTGCCTGCGCAAGTGGCCCAATGCTCATGCACTTGCTGTTACTCTGCAGCAGAGTCAACAAGGCCCAACATTGTCCCCAAGTGTCACCAAAGGACCAACAGCACTGGAGTGGAAGGAAGTAGTCCCCCATTTCTAAAGATGCCAAAAGAGGAAGCAGAAGGAAGAGGGGTCTGTTACACAATGTGGAAACCATTTAATACATGAATAGAGGAGGGAAAATACTTTGATACTGGGCTTCATCCATGCAAAGAGAAAAACATTCATGTGTCAAGTAAGACCCTTCATCAGAAATACAGGCAGTCCCTGAGCTACGAATGTCCGACTTATGGACAACTTGTACTTATGAACCAAGGAAGGAGAACGCCGTCAACCATTTTAAGTCATTGCCGTTGACACTGTGTTGAGTCTGTAACTTTGTATTTGGCTTAAATTTTTCTTAGCAAGATTCACCCTGACCCTGCCCCCCCCCCATTCTGATTGGTTGGTGGCACAGTGAGATCAGTACTGGGCTCAAGAATGGAGGTTCCCGAGTTTGATCCAGTGACAGAGATCAAGTGACTCCCATACCATCCGTGCCGGGTTGATGTTGAGTTTGCATCTCGACCTTGTAAAAAAAACACTGCCACCTCCAGTTTAAATTTCCACGTGGAATATTGTGGAGGGTCAAATACAGTACCCAAACCCAGCACAGCCCCCACTTGTCCCATTTAACCTGTCTCAGTGCTGTGGACTTTCGAACCTGGGGAATTCAGTGCAGTGGTCCTTAGGACCCAACAGACCTCGGGAGCTGGCGGAGGTTGGGACCCGCCGCCCACAGCGTTTCTGTTCCGTTGATGGGAAGTGATCGCGATTGAAAATAAAGTGGAAATAATAAAGAGTTTGGAAAGAGGTGAAACACCATCGGTCATTGGAAAAGCATTAGGCTACAGTCAGTCAACGATCAGAACAATTTTAAAGCATGAGGTGAGAATAATGGAGCACGTGAAGGCCCTGCCCTGATGAAAGCTACGATAATACTAAGCAACACAGTGGTTTAATTATTGGAATACATACATTTCATAAGTGTTTTATATGCATAGAAAGGTAAAATATATACTATATACTAAGACAAACGTTTGACTAACTGGCGCTAAATAATACCGGATGTACTTATTGGGACTTACGTAAAAATCCAACTTAAAGACGGACTCAGGAACAGAACTCGTGCGTAACCTGGGACTACCTGTAGTGGAAATAATTTCAACCTTTAAACAAATGTAAATTGTAACATTGTAGATTCAAATTTTTTTTGTCTTTCTTTAATCTTGGTGATTGTGTTAACAGTTAGTTAAAGCAAAAATGTTACCCATTATTGCTGTTACTGTTCACCATTAGTTAGACCTCTCTGCAGTTGGCTCCACATTCTGGGAACTTCGCACAGACATGAAAATTGAAAAGAGGTCATGGAAAAGATGCAGTAACCCTGCTTTAAACAGAATGTCTTGCTTGAAAAATAATACTGATGTGTTGTTAACACTGATTCTCTCACCTTCTCCACATTTCCAGCTGCCCACACTGATACGCCTGCTCAGTTGGGTCATGCTGCTGAGATTTTTAAACCTGCATATCAGTCCTGAGACCACAAATGTATTGTTTAGTACTGTCATCTCAGCTACCATGTGAAGGAAATGGCAGAGTGAAAAATACATTAGAGTCGAGTGAGAGAACTGAACACCTACACTTTTTTGAAACAATTACTCTTAAATATACAGCTTTTTCTGCTTTGATGTAGTAATGACCCAAATTATTAAATAAAATTATAGCTAGAATAAATGTATGGATAATGTCCCAAACGCAAATATTAACAGAGCTGACTAAAAGAGGGTCTTAATGCAAGACAAGTGTACACATTGTAGGGAATCTGTTTGATATACTATAAAGATCTCATAGCTATGAAGAGACATGTTCATACAGGTTAATGCCTCTACAACTAAGATGGAAGAATGTGTATTTATGACATAATTTAGAGTTACAGATAACTCCATGTCCAAAAGACTGCAAGGATATGTATATTTGATTAGACTGTACAAATGTGTGCGTTAAAGAGGATGGATTGGTAAATAGGGAACAATGTTTATGAACTACCATTCACACCCCACCCTCTTTTGTCCATCCATTTCATTCCATCTCCCTCTGGCCTTTAGTCTAAAAGTAAATGATGTTTGTGATTCATTTCCCCTCAATTCCGTTCCACCTTTCCTCCCCCACCCCCACCATTCTCCCAATTGACTTGTGATTTTAGCATACTTACCTGTCTCATTAACTACTTTTTTCAGCAATTACCACCAACTCTGCTCCTCTAATAAAGAACCATAAGCAAGAAACTGGATTTTACCCATTTCATTGCACTAAATATGTGACTATACTTAGCAGAAGCAACAAGCCTGAAAAAATGGGGTCCAGAAATCAGAAACATAATTGAAAGAGACTGCAATAGTTTACACCCAGGTACAGGCGCTAAAACAGGACCCGTGCATTTCCTAGCACAACCAGGCTCATTGAATAAAACTACTAGTATCCTGCTGCATGAAAATTACAAAATGCTGCAGGAACTCAGCAGGTTTGGGCAGCATCTACGGAAAAGAGTAAACAGTCGACATTTCAGGCCAAGACACTTCATCAGTACTGTCACACTGTATCACTCTGCTTCCTATTGCATGAAAGGTTTTGTGTCCGGTTCAGCCTTTTAATACACATTTTGTGATATTGAAGAAGAGGAGAATGCCTTCCAGTCTATCTTCTCCTTTGGACCCGTGGCTTTGGGTTGCTGCAGGGTCAGTCTCACTTGCATTGACACTACTCTGTGGTCAGAACTGACTGAGTTGAAGGTGCTGTAGGCTTCTGTGTTGATCACACAATTACACCATTTTGTTCTTACGAGGATGGAGTAAAGATGTTTCCTGTTGAGGGAGGACATGTTTCAGTATGTCCACAGTTTACCAGCTCGCTTCTTGTATTGTGTGTTGGTGGCAATGAGACCGTGTTCCTGGCTGAAATCAACTAGGTATTGTCCATTTCTGTTGGTAAAGTCATGCTATGAGTGTGGAACATCTTCCAGTCCGACCTGGGCATTAAAATCACTGAGCACAGCCAGGAAGTTATGTGCCGGTATTGAAGTGACCGCTTCGTGAAGTTTACTGTAGAAGGTCTCCACCTCCTTCTCCTTGCTGCAGTTGTGCAGGGAGTAACAGATGATGACAGAGGTCGCCGGGTTTCCGTCAAATTCCACAGTAAGGATTCTGTCACTGACTGAGACTACACCCCTCAGTGCCTTCTTCACCTTGCAGTTCAACACCAGCCCTTCTCCACCTTGTGCTGACATCATTGTCGGCTCTCTCCATGCGGACGAGGTGATGAGGTGCATCCCCTCTACCTCTGTAAACATTATAACAAGAGGAATTGAGTATAGGAGTAAAGAGGTCCTTCTGCAGCTGTACAGGGCCCTGGTGAGACACCACCTGGAGTATCGTGTGCAGTTTTGGTCTCCAAATTTGAGGAAGGACATTCTTGCTATTGAGGGAGTGCAGCGTAGGCTCACAAGGTTAATTCCCAGAATGGCAGGACTGTCATATGTTGAAAGATTGGAGCGAATGGGCTTGTATACACTGGAATTTAGAAGGATGAGAGGGGATCTGATTGAAGCATATAAGATTAAGGGATTGGACACGCTGGAGGCAGGAAGCACGTTGCCGCTGATGGGTGAGTCCAGAACTAAAGGCCACAGTTTAAGAATAAGGGGTAGGCCATTTAGAACAGAGATGCGGAAAAACTTTTTCACCCAGAGAGTGGTGGATATGTGGAATGCTCTGCCCCAGAAGGCAGTGGAGGCCAAGTCTCTGGATGCATTCAAGACAAAGTTAGATAGAGCTCTTATAGATAGCGGGGTCAAGGGATATGGGGAGAGAGCAGAAATGGGGTTCTGATTGTGTATGATCGGCCATGATCACAGTGAATGGCGGTGCTGGCTAAAAGGGCCGAGTGGCCTACTCCTGCACCTATTGTCTATTGTCTTATCTCTTCATCTGGGTGTACGTGACAGTGTTCTTGGATCCCCAGGATAGAGATCTTGTATCTGCTTGTCTGTGATGCCAACTCTGTGCATCAAGGCAAGAGGCAGATGGTTTTTGCATTGAAGGTTGAGATGATCGTTTTTACAACACAAAAGAGGCACAGTTCGCTTGCCCCCTTGTGGTGAACTATGTGTGCCTGTCTGGACACGCCCCCTGCTGACTGCTCCTGTGGCTCCTCCCACAGACCCCGGTATAAAGGCGATCAGAGCCTGGGCCCGGCCTCTCAGTCTCCAGGATGTAGTATGGTGGTCACTCACTGCTTGTTCCTTCTTCCAGTCAATAAAAGCCGATATCTCGCCTTTACGTCTCAGAGTGAGTTATTGATGGTGCATCACCCCTCTTGTCAGACTCAACCCTCCCTGTGGGGTTTGAGGTTGCATCTTCATACTGCTTGTCTAGGCTAGAGTCTGGGTGCTCTGCAGAGTTCCTGAGCACTCTCAGCTCTGGGTTTGCTGGGTTGTCTGTCATCATAATGCCTTACAAGGTGCGAAACGGAAGACTGTGTGGTGCGCCACTCCTCACACAGACAGTAGGTGACACTCTGGCACCCTACTCTTTATAATCATCCTTTATTACGCTCTATGTCAAGCTACCAAAGATCACGACAAGCTTGGTTTTACCATTAAACCAGGATGAACTAAAAGGGTCAGACGAGTTAGGCTCACAGATCTCAATTTTGCAGATGGCATAGTCCTGCTCTCTGACCAGATGGAGGAAGGACAGCAGCTACTGACAGAAGTGGAAATTGAGTGCAATAAAGTTGGATTTAATCTAAACGCTAAAAAGACAGAGTACATGGCTTTCAACTGTGATGAAGCTACCCACAAGACTATAAAGAATAATACCATTAAGAAAGTCTTAGACTTCAAGTACCTTGGGTCAAGAATGATGAGTTCGGAGAAGGACATAAAGATACGGAAGGCGCTGGCGTGGAGGGCTATGAACAACATGAAGGAAATCTGGAGTTTGAACCTGACCAGAGGGCTCAAAAAGAGGATCTTCATAGCAGTCAGAGTTCATTCCCACGTACGGATGCGAGACGTGGACGCTCACCAAGACCATGCGAAAGTCACTAGATGTTTGCTATACACGAATGCTCCGGATGGCTCTTGATATGAGTTGGCAACAGCACATGACGAACAACGAGCTCTATAATGACCTACCAATGCTCACTACTAAAATTGAGGCAAGAAGACTGCAACTAGCGGGACACTGCCTATGCCACCCTGAGCTACCTGCCAGCCTAGTCATCACATGGGAGCCCAAGCATGGGAGGATGAACCCTGGGCACCCCCTCAAGACTATGGTCAACACGCTCTTAGAAGATAGCAGTGCAGCTAATGTAGATGAACTGAACACACTGATGAGGATGAGGGAGAGGGAGGAGTGGAGAGCCCGTCATCATGCCTGACACCAGCTCCCTAGGCCAGAGTCGACATAGTAGTACTTGTGATATTGTTATGGCCAGGTATAAATGTGCAAATTTCTCTGAAATATGTTTGAACAAGTAAGCATTCATACAGTATAAAGTGCACGTCTGCCACCTAGTGCCAAAAAAATAACATCAACTATCCAGCTGGAAGGATTTTTAAATTTGGCCTGTGGGAAGATTAGATTAGATCATTGTCTTATAAACCAGGGTGCAATGGGTTCTTTAATGGCTAGTGTGGAACCGATGGGCCGAAAGGCCTGCTTCCCCATTGTAAGTCTCTATGACTCTTGCTATTCTATATATTTGTGTGATCCCCATTTCCATATTCTTACAGACAGAAATTTCCCAATAATAATTCCACATCTCCACATTCACCCCCAACATTCAGTACCTTTTATTCATCATGTTGAACCTATCTTCCCAAATTGATGCATCACAGAAAGCACCATATCTGGATGTATCAATTAACTTGGGCTATCTCCTTTCCCACACTTCTGTAATTCCCTTCACTATAATAATAGTAGATATTAATTTAGTTTCTTCCTTTCAAATTGCAAGGTGAATTCTATCACATTATGATCACTGTCTCCTAAGGGTTCCTTTACCTTAAGCTTGCTCATCAAATTCAGTTCATTTTACAACACCCAATCCAGAATTATCTTTTCCCTAGTCAGTTTAACTACAAGCTGCTCTAAACAGCCATCTCATAGGTATTCTACAATTCCTTCTCTTGGGATCCAGCACTTGGGAACCATCCTGATATTGAAATCCCCTATGACTATAAAAACAGTGCCCTTTTTACATGCCTTTTCTATTGTCTGTATAACTTGTATCCCACATCCTGGCTACTGTTCGGAAACCTGTATATACCTCCCATTGGGATCTTTTTGCCCTTGTATTTTCTTAGTTCTTCACAAGGATTCAACATCTTCCGGTCTTATGTCACCTCTTTCTAAGGATTTGATTTCATTTTCTACCATCGGAGCCACCCACCCCGTCTGCCTACCTGCCTGTCCTTTCGATACAATGTGAATCCTTGGATGTTAAGCTCTCAATATAATCTTTTTTCAACCACGATTCAGTGACGCCTAAAATGTCATACCTGCCAATGTCTAACTGCACTACTACACAATCATCTCCCTATTCTATATACTTTGTGCGTTCAAATATAACACCTTCAGCTCTGTATTCATCACCTGTTTCAATTTTGACCCCATTTTACACTTCAATTCATCCCACCAACTGTAATTTTCCCTATCTTCTACCTATCCTTCCTCACAGTTTCACTACACACATCGACTTGTATACCAAATGCCCTATCCTTAGTCCTGTCACTTCAGACCCTATCCCTCTGCCAAATAAGTTTAAACCCTTCCCAACAGCTCCAGAAAACCTGCCCACAAGGATATTGGTCCACTCTCGAGTTCAGGTGTAACCCATCCTTTTTATATAGGTCATACCTTCCTTCAAAGAGATCCCAAGGATCTGGAAATCTGCAGCCATGTCCCCTGCACTAATTCCTCAGCCATGCATTCATCTGCTAAATCATTTGATTCTTATCCTCACTGGCATATGACACAGGCAGCTATCCAGAGAATGTTATCCTTGAGATCCTGCTTTTCAGCTTTCTACCTAACTCCCTATATTCTCTCTTCAGAACCTCATCCTTTTTCCTACCTATGTCATTGGTACCAATATATATTATGACTTCCAACTACACCCTTCCCCCTTAAAATGCCGATCCGAGGTACCCTGGCACCTGGGAGGCAACATACATCCAGGTATGTACTCATTCATGTACACAGAATCTCCTTTCTGGTCCTCCAACTATGGAGACCCCTATCACAACTGCCTTCCTCTTCTCCCCCCTTCCCTTCTGAGTTCCTGAGTCAGACTCAGTCCCAGAGACCCCATTATTGCTGCTTCTCCCGATAAGTTGTTTCCCACACCACCCAAAAGTAATATACTTATTATTAAGTATTTTTGAGGTACTCTGCATTGGCTGCCTATTCCCTTTCTCTCTCTTGACAGTCACTCAACTACTTCCCTCCTCCAACTTAGGAGTGACTACCCCCCTGTAGCTACTATCACCTCCTTGTTCTCACCTATGAGCCAAAGTTCATCCAGCAGAGGCTCCTGGTCCCTAACACAGACTCTAAGGAGCTAAAGCTTGAAGCACCCTGCACAGATGTAGTTATCAGGAAGAATGTAGTTCTCCCAGAGTTCCCACATCTCAATAAAGGACATACCACTAACCCTGGATCCATTTTCACCACACTAGCTATGTACTAATAAACAAAGAAATTTATTAGAAACTTCCTTAGAACCTTCACCCCTTCTCATCCAAGCCTCTTGTGCCAAGGCCTGACCATTCAAACACTGTTCACTCAGACGAAGACTGCTCTGATTAAACCTTGCTTGTTAGCCTTTGCCAAGTGCTAACAGTCATTATAATTTCAACTTGCTGAAAAGTCCCGAAAGGCCCCAAGCTCTTTTTAAGCTTCACACTGCCTCTCCCACAAGTGAGTGCCACTCTGCACTCAACTCTCCAGGTCCTGCTAAAAGATAATGGTTCTCAACAGGAGCTGAAGACAAAAAAAGCTATTACATACAATGAATAGTTTTAGAAATTAATTTTTACAGTTTCAGCTGTTTTCACCAGCAGAAATTAATTTAACTGCAGACTTTTACAAATAACCAGCATTAATAAAAACACGACTCCTTTTCTAGGTTTATTAATTCTACTAACCTGTTCTCTCTTTACAACTGATTAAAACATTAACTCTGTTGTCAACATTGAATGAAAAAAATTGGGGAAGTAAAGACTGAAAGGACATGTGTATCTGGCAACTATAATTACAAACATTAACTGTATTCATACTAGTCATTCAGTTATTTATGATTTAGGTTTATTTTGTGGAAAGAATTTTAATCACACCTACCTAACTTCCTCAAATGTGGAAATTTCCAATATGCCATCTCATTCTCCCAACGTGCTATGGTTTTGGAACAGGTTTACTATTTGTCATTGGCAGGAAATATCTGATATCTGCACATTCAAAGTTTAATGTGAAAATCCCAATGTGGCCTTGATCACTCCTGCACAAGACTATGCTGGTTTGCAGTCTTCCCCAACAATCAGGGCTCTAATATGAAGTCTTGACATTTATGAATTGTTAAAACAATCTTTATGAGATGCTTAAGATGTTATTGGCATAATGAACCACAGTAACTATTTCCCAAACATTTAAGCTCAAATGTAGCTAATTTGTTGTTCTAACTCCCTTAGGTAAATATTTCAAACTACCATGAATTTCAAAATTATAGAAGATCGTGTTTGTTATTATCTTAAAATTTTCCTTGAATGCTTTTTGTTTTAAACTATATATTTCATATATATTCCAGTTTTTGTGGTGTATTTTGTTTAAATACAAATTTTTAAATGGGTATTTTGTGTCTTAAGAATTACCTTTCCTTTCTTAGTTTGGTATATGACAATACTTCATTGTAATTGGCAATTGTTCAAACTCTTCATCATTATCTTGGTATAACAGGTGAAATATTCTGCTATGCAATTAATGAGATTTAATTTTATTGATAAGAGATATTACAAGAGTCATACTTGAAAAAAGTTGCTAGCTGAGGTTTTTGGCCATGAGATGTTGATGATGAATTACACAATGGATTGCAAACAGATTTAAAAACCTTTTTTTCTTTTTCCATTGATGCCACTGAACCAGCATGGCAACCTGGTGTTCCATCTGTTGCACAGGAAATTATGTTCCTAATAAAAATATTTTTATCCTCAGTATACATTTAGAGTTCATTGTAGATTAATTCTCCATTGATATTTGTTTTTAACTTTTTACAAAAGAGAATCTCTTCATAAACTTTTCAATTTTTATCAACCCTACCGATACCATGAGCGATGCCTCAGTCTCGCACAGTTGATTCATCTAGTTGTACCCCAAATTCTGTTTTTTTGTAGCTCTGTGCACAGTTGATACTCAATGTCTTCACTCATTTTGTCAATATAACGAGCTACACAGTTATTACTCAGAGGAGTTGATTTAAAAATACTGGTATCTGCTTTGAGAAGTGTTGGGCAATTCTGATATAGGAGACTTAATTTTTCACCAATTGTTTGAGATTTTTCACACTTTGCTATCAGTTTGGAAATTTTATAAGAAGCAACGAGACCACTATCAAAGTCATTTTTACCTTTCTCGGCACATGACTTGAGTGTGCAACAGTTTTCAAATGTTTCTTTCATCTTCTGGAACTGAGTGATACCTTAAGTAGCCTTTTAAGGGTGTCTTTTACAGAAGTGTTCCTGCAACCTTGATGGCTTCATTAGACCTGGGGCATTGCTGATGTGATGGGAATAAAATAAATCCATACTCCAGTTATGGAACATTGTATTGATACACTTTCTGGAGTTTCTGTTTTCTAGCAGGATTAGAATTCAAGGCCTCATAGAGGTCGCATCGTACATATATATCCATATTTAACAGGGTAAATTAGATTGACCAATTACGTCAGGTCTCATAATCCCCAAAGCTGGTTCTTGCCTGCACATGTGAAGCTGAGGTCACTTTGACCCCCTCAAGAGGAATCCTCCGGTTGGCAGGTTCACTGATTAACTCTATTTCACCGTTTGGTTCCGCACAACCTGTTTTCTGTAGATCTGTAGAGAGAGGGTGTATTTGACTTACCAACTGTTAAATTGCATGAATTCATTCTGTGCCGCCAGTCAAGGGGAGCTGTTGGGCACCCTGTTTGCTAATTTCTGCATCCCCAATAATGTTTGTTTGGTTGGTAAAGTAGGATGAGAGTTTCAGACACAGTGTGATGACAAGTGTTCACTGCCTGCAGAGCTGTGGTTCTTCCTGTGTTCCAGAGCCTCATTCTTTTTATTGGAAGTGCCTACTCTACTGATGGTCAGTCAGGTCTTGCGCCTCAAGTTAGGGTGCTGCTTACTGCTCCCTCCCCCCCAAGAATCTTCAACATCCTCTGACAACTTCTTTCTTTCTTTCTTTTTCAATCTTTTTATTGAGTTTCATATATACATATAAAAAAACATAACATAATAATGAGTAAATTATGAATACAATAGACTTGAAGTCGCGTTAATAATAAGATAACAATATCCTATTAAACATCAACAGAAAAAAATACCTTAATCAATCAAGTCCATATGATTATATATGAAAAAAAACAAAAATAACCGTGAAAAGAAGAAAAAATTTGAAAATATGTGAAAAAAATATATATTAAGAAAAATAAAACACTAAACTAAACTAACATGGGCAATAATAATAGCTTACAAGTATATGATAGTGTCAAAAAACTCCAGAACTCCATACCTGAACATGAATAAGCAGAAAGAAGGTCTGGAAAAGGCCAAATTAATTCATATGAAAATGTCAAATAAACGGTCTCCAAGTTTCTTCAAATTTAATTGATGAGTCAAAAATAGTGCTTCTAATTTTTTCCAGGCTCAGATAAGAAATAGTTTGAGAAAACCACTGGAACGTGGTAGGAGTATTTACTTCTTTCCAGTTTTGTAATATAGACCTTCTGGCCATTAATGTTACAAAAGCAATCATTCGTCTGATTGAAGGGGAAAACTGATTACCATCTTCATTTGGTATGCCAAAAATTGCAGTAATAAAATGAGGTTGTAAATCTATATTCCAAATTGAGGAAATGGTAGTAAATATGTCCTTCCAATAGTTATGTAAAGTGGGACATGACCAAAACATATGGGTCAATGAGGCCACTTCTGAATGACATCTGTCACATTGAGGGTTAATATGAGAATAGAATCGAGCAAGTTTATCTTTAGACATATGAGCTCTATGTACAATTTTAAATTGTATTAAAGCATGTTTAGCACATATAGAAGAGGAATTAACCATTGCAAAATTTTTTCCCATTTATCTGTTGATATATTATATCGAAGTTCTTTTTCCCATTCTTGTTTAATTCTAACTGATATTTCTGGTTGTATCTTCATAATCATATTATAAATAAAAGCTACTAATCCCTTCTGACAAGGGTTTAAGGTAAAAATCAAATCTGTAAAATCCACTAAAGTTGAATTAGGAAAAGATGGTAAAATTTTATGTAAGAAATTTCTAATTTGTAAATATCTGAAAAAAATTAGATTTAGGTAATTCAAATTTGTTGGAAAGTTGGTCAAATGACATCAAAGTATCTTCAAAGAAAAGATCACGAAAACATTTTATACCTTTCCTTTTCCATATGTTAAAAGCTTGATCTGTTCAAGAGGGTTTGAAAAAGAAATTAAGTAAGATAGGGCTATCAAGAACAAAGTTTTTCAAAGTAAAAAACTTATGAAATTGAAACCAAATTCGTAATGTATGTTTAATAACAGGATTAGATATTTGTTTATTAAATTTACTAAATCAGCAGGAAGACAAGAACCAAGAACAGAGAATAGAGAATATTCCTTTACCTCATTGCATTCCAAATTTACCCACTGTGGGCACAATGGTGAATCCAAATCTAGTTTCCAATACATTAAATTACAAATATTATTTGCCCAATAATAAAATCTAAAGTTAGGTAAAGCTAAACCACCATCTTTTTTAGATTTTTGTAATTGCCTTTTACTTAACCTAGGGTTTTTATTTTGCCACACAAATGAGGAAATTTTTGAATCAATGTTATCAAAAAAAGATTTAGAAATAAAAATTGGTAAGGCTTGAAATAAGTATAAAAATTTCGGTAAAATCATCATTTTAATAGCATTAATCCGACCAATTAATGATAAAAATAAAGGAGACCATCTTGTAGTAAGTTGTTGAATTTGATGAAGCATAGGTAACAAATTCAGTCTAAATAAATCTTTATATTTCTTGGTAAATTTTATACCTAAATAGGTAAAGTTATCAGTAACAACTTTAAATAGTATCCTATCACTCAATAAAGTTTGTGCATTTAAAGGAAATAATTCACTCTTATCTAAGTTTAGTTTATAACCAGAAAAAATACCAAATTGAACCAACAAGGATAAAATAGCGGGAATAGACCTATCAGGGTCAGAAATATATAACAGCAAGTCATCAGCATAAAGTGATAATTTGTATAACTTCTCATTACGGGTAATACCAAAAATATTAGGAGATTCACGAATAGCAATAGCTAAAGGTTCTAATGCAATATTAAATAATAAAGGACTTAAGGGACAGCCTTGTCTCGTACCACGAGATAATTGAAAAAAAGAGGATCTATAGTTATTTGTAAGAACAGAAGCAACAGGTTTATAATATATTAATTTAATCCATGATATAAAGATAGGACTAAAATTAAAATTTCTCAATGTATTAAATAAGTATGTCCATTCAACTCTATCAAAAGCTTTTTCAGCATCTAATGAGATAACACATTCTGGGATTGTGGGTGGTGAAGTATGAATTATATTAATCAATTTTCTAACATTAAAAAAGGAATACCAATTCATCATAAAACCAGTTTGATCTTCTGAAATAATCTGTGATAGTACTTTTTCTAATCTAATGGCTAAAATTTTTGTAAGAATCTTAGAATCTACATTTAATAGTGATATAGGGCGATAAGATGTACATAAAGTAGGATCTTTATCTTTTTTGAGAATTAGAGAGATATTAGCTTCATAAAAAGATTGAGGTAATCTCTTCTTAGCAAACACATCATTAAAAATTTCACATAACCAAGGAGAGAGCAAAGAAGAAAAAGTTTTAAAAAATTCTACTATATAACCATCAGGACCAGGAGCTTTCCCTGAATTCATTGATGAGATAGCCTCTCCTATTTCCACCATAGAGATAGGAGCATCTAACAAGCTATGGTCTTCATCTATCAATTTAGGAATATTCAAATTGTTAAAAAAATATCTATCATGGACTGGTCACCATCAAATTCTGATTGATATAAAGATTTATAAAAATCTTGAAAAGTATTATTAATTTCTTTATGATCAGTAGTTAAATTACCGTCTTGTTTGCGAATTTTAATAATTTGTCGCTTAGTCGAAATAGCTTTTAATTGATTAGCTAACAGTTTGCCAGTTCGATCACTGTGAATATAGAATTGAGCCCTGGTCCTAATTAATTGATTTTCAATTGAAGAAGATAATAGTAAACTATGTTCCATTTGAAGCTCAACTCTCTTCTTATAAAGTTCTTTGGTAGGAGTCACGGAATAAATCTTATCAATTTCCTTGATTTTATCCACTAATAAAGCAATATCTAAATATCTTTGTTTTCTTTTACCAACAGAATATGAGATAATTTGTCCACGGATAAAAGCCTTAAAAGAGTCCCAAAGTATTCCTCTGTCGATTTCTTCAGTATAGTTTGTTGAGAAAAACAAGTCAATTTGCTGTTTTATGTAGGTGATAAATTCTGGGTCTTGAAGCAAAGTAGCGTTAAGCCTCCAAGATCTGATATTATTGGAATAGTCCGAAATCTTAATAGATAACTTCAAAGGTGCATGATCCGAAATAGTAATAGAATCATATTTACAATCAATAACATCCGTTAATAACCGATGATCAATAAGAAAATAGTCAATTCTAGAATAGCTATGATATACATGTGAAAAAAATGAAAATTCTTTATCTTTAGGGTTCAAAAACTGCCATATTTCTGTAATTCCCGAATCAACCATAAAAGAATTAATAAGTAGGGCTGATCTATTCGGAAGAGTACGGATAGGTTTAGATCTATCCATCGAAGGATTCAAACAACAATTAAAATCTCCACCCATTATCAACATATATTCATTTAGATTAGGAAGGGAAGTAAATAAATGTTTAAAAAATTCAGGGCAGTCAAAGTTTGGAGCATAAATATTAACTAGAACAACTTTCTGATTAAAAAGTGAGCCAGTTATCAACAAAAATCTACCCTGTGGGTCAGAAATAATTTCATGATGTGTAAACGATATTGAGGGGTCTATAAAAATAGACACACCCCTAATTTTAGCGGTACAATTCGAGTGAAATTGTTGACCCTTTCAGAACCTAAAAAAACGTTGATTATCCTCCCTCCTGATATGGGTCTCCTGTGCAAAGATAATATTAGCGTTCAGTCTATGGAATACTTTAAATATTTTTTTACGTTTAATCGGATGATTTAAACCATTAGTATTCCAAGAGATAAAGTTAACAGATTTATCCATCATGCTAATATTAGTTGTGTGTATCATAAAAGGTTAAAAAGACACATAACCCACAATTCAGGAAGGAGGAAAATTGATTCAGGAGCAACCGGAGAACATGACACCTCAACAATATTAATAATTTAAAGTCGGCCCATAAACTAAAAGCAAAAAAATAAAGAGCAAAAGCGTGAAAAAAGATCCCTACCCCCTCCCCCCACCCTTCGAAAAAAAGCCAAGCGGCAGGTGCATAATCTAATACTAACATTACCCCCATTTCAAGATGGCAGCTCTATAAAAAGATTAAAAGAAAACTATATAACACCCAGATTAAGATATAGAGTTGCAAAAAGAAAATATATATCAATCAGAATTAAAAAAACTAATATAATAAAACAATCATTAATAAAAAAAAGTATAAACATCAAAATTTGAAAGCGTAATATACCTTTAAAAAAAATCCCGTGTTCAAATACAAGATGACGTTTCAAAAGCAAAGACTTATGGGAAGAAGAAACGCCATTTTGAAAAAGCCATATTACTAAATACAAATGTGAGTTCAGCAATCTGTTAAAAGACAAAATAGGATTAAAAAAAGGGATGTAATAAACAGTACAATATATATTAAAAAAAGACCAAAAATCCAAAACATTCGTCCCATTTCTAAGTACAGGCAAACAAATAAATGCTTACAAAAAACAGAATCTTACGGGAAAAAGAAACGACATCTTAAAAAAAAAGTAAATCATTATTGCAAAATATAAACGTATATGACCAAAACAGAAAGAAGAAAAAAAAAAGAAGATATTATAAAAATTAAAAGGAACATCTATAAACAATGATGATAGTAAAAAAAAAACCAGACCCGTAGATCAAAATAAGAAGTTATAACCCAGCTTCATAGGTTAAAACTTAAAGTAAAAAGATATCCTCTCTCCGAAAAATCTTCCACATAACACATAGTTCAAGTTGCACTAGAAGATCGAAATTCTTCAGCAAATTTCTTCGCTTCTTCCGGAGTGTTAAAAATTTGCTGACTGTTGTCGTTCAGCGTAATTCTAAGCTTCGCTGGATACATTAAAGCTTGTTTAAGTCCAATCGAGTAAATCTCTGCCATCACTGGTTTAAAAGCGATTCTGGCTCTCATTACCTCGTAGGAATAATCCTCAACAATTCGAAATTTGTTGGTATTGTAAGAAATCATACCTTTTTTACGAGCTAATCGAATTAAAAGCTCTTTCTCACGAGGATAATGAAGGCGAGCAATCACCGCTCGTGGTTTATCAGTCGTAGACGAAAACCTCGCAACTCTGTGAGCGCGGTCAATAACAGGTTTAGTTTGCAAACCTTCATCACCGAAAATTTCCCACAGTAATTTAGAGAAAAATTCAGTTAAATCACCGGACTCAACTCTTTCGGGAAACCCGATAATTCGCAAATTCTATCTGCGAGATCGATTTTCGAGATCAGTAATTTTAAACTTATACTGATCTACAGTTTTAAGAGTCGATTGTACCTTCTTATCCAACACTTCAATCGTACGTACTTTTTCAACAATTAATTTTTCAAGAGTCGCCAACTTATCTTCATGCCGCTGAATATCCGATGCCTGCGACTGAAGCTTAGTATCAAGCGATCTAACAACTCCTTCAAGTTCAGACATTTTCATGGTAAGCTTGTTTTCCAAACTTGCCATTTTACTTTCCAAACTTGCCATTTTACTTTCCATCTTGCTTTCCAAACTTGCAAGTTTAGTGTCCAGAAGATTAGAAATTGCATCGATAGATAAAGGCTCCTTAGACGATTTCTTACTTGTAGCCATTTTAAGTTCGACAGAGTTAGATCAAATATAGTTTTAGGAAAAAAAAGTCAATCGAAAATATCAACTCATTTGATTAAATTCGAAAAGATTTGATTAAAGGGTGATTATAGTTAAAAAAGTAAAGAGCGCCTAAAAGGCAGGTGTTTACGTCGCCATCTTGAAACTCCTCCCCCCGACAACTTCTATTTTCCCTAACACCACTATAGTACATGTAACCACCTCTGTTGGGAATCACTATCTTAATGCAAGCTAATTAAATGTATAAAACCTCAGTGAGATGTTGTGCCATTAGAAATTAACAGATCAAGATGCAAGTACTAATCAGTAAAAAAGCAAAAATGATCCAAAGCATAGAATGCAAACAATCTGAAGTAAAATTTAAAAGAGTAATGTGCAGCTTATTTACCAGTTGTTAGATGAAAATAAAAGTACATCAACAGTACGTATAATGATTAGTAACAATATACAGTCATTTCAACTTTCAGGATCAGGGACTCTACTAAAAGTTCAAATTTTCAAATGAGTGCTTGCTGTTCTTGCTATTGCTCCTGGTAATCAAACTGTGCTTCTGAATTAAGGCTTCAAACTACCTTTTTGCCTTTCCCTGTAAGGACTTATTATTAGATATTCAACTGGGAATTTATTTGACAATTTGCCTGAATATCTACACCTGTTGCAACATCCGTACCAGCACAGATTTCATTGGTGATTCATAGCTTCTCAATAACTTTGGCAGGTGGTGAGGTGTTCAATATCTGATTAACAATTTTAGTAGAATAATCACTGTGTTAATTCATGTGAGTTTCTAACTACGTATTGTAATATTCTGTCAGTTCAAGGGATTTGCAAAACCTACAAAGGTCTCTTCATGGCAGTTCAAAATAATAATTTAAAATCAGGAAATGGCAAACTTACTGGTAGCTATTTTGCATCAGTTTTCACAGTAGAAGGTTAAAAACAAATACGACAACTTCAATTTGTCAATAGGAGGAAGTAACTATTTTTAAAGTAGTAAAGAATGGACTTAATCACATAGAAACAAATGAGGAGTTAGAAGTGCCAATAAGCTTCTTTGGCTGTGGCATCCTTGTGGTTACACTAGGATAGGCTATTGGTGATGTTCACTCGTAGGAACTTGAAGCTCTCAGCTCGACATCAACACCTTTGATGTGAACAGGAACATGTGCACCAGTCCCTTCCTGAAGTCAATGACTAATTCTTTATTTTTTCTGACATTGAGGAAAAGGTTATCATGACACCATGTTGCAGGTTCTCTATTCACTTCCTGTACTCCTGTATTGAAGGCAGAGCTGTAGTCAATAAATAGTAGTCTAACATAGATAACTTTATTTTCCAGATGCTCCATAGTTGAGTGTCGAGCCAGGGAGATATGATCCACCATAAACCTGTTTCAGAGTAGGTGAACGAATCCAAACTCAGGTTGGAGGAACAACACCTTATATACCGGCTGGGTAGCCTCCAACCTGATGGCATGAACATTGACTTCTCTAACTTCCGTTAATGCCCCTCTTCCACCTCTTACCCCATCCCTGACATATTTAGTTGTTTGCCTGTTCTCCATCTCCCTCTGGTGCTTCCCCCCCCCCTCCTTTCTTTCTCCCGAGGCCTCCCATCCCATGACCCTTTCCCTTCTCTAGCTCTGTATCACTTTCGCAAATCACCTTTCCAGCTCTTAGCTTCATCCCACCCCCTCTGGTCTTCTCCTATCATTTTGCATTTCCACCTCCCCCCACTACTTTCAAATGTCTTACTATCTTTCCTTTCAGTTAGTCCTGATGAAGGGTCTCAGCCCGAAACGTCAACAGCGCTTCTCCCTATCGATGCGGCCTGGCCTGTTGTGTTCTACCAGCATTCTGTGTGTGCTGTTGTCAGAGTAGGTGAATTGCATTGGGTCAAAGTTGTCTGGGAGGATGCGTGCCATGACCAGCCTCTCAAAACAGTTCATGATGGTGGAAGTTAGAACCATGGGATGGTAGCCATTAAGGCACATTACCTTGTTTATCTTGGGTACAGGGATAATCGTAATCTTCTTAAAGCAGGTAAGAACCTCACATTGAAACAGGGAGAGGTTAAAAATGTCTTCAAATACCCATGCCAGCTAATCTGCAAAGGATCGAAGAACACAAGTCAGGGACACCATCCTTGCCAGATGTTTTCTCTGGGCTGATCTTATGCCTACATCAGTGACTGTGGGTTCAGGTGCATTGGAGGGGTGTGGACATTCCTATCCCCTTATGTTCAAATTATGCATAGAATGTGTTAGGCTCATTGAGAGGGTTGCACTTCATCAGCAATACTGTCTGATTTTGTTTTGCAGCCCTCTATGCCATGTGAGCCTGACTGCAACTGACAGCTGGACCGGGACTTGATTTTGGACCTGGTATTGTCTCTTGGCATCTCTGACAGCTTCTGTGCATTGTATCTTGATTACTTGTATAAGTCAGTAGGGAGTGGATCTCTCGGTTCATCTATGATTTCCAATCAGGGAACACTCAGATTGTCCTCTTTGGTACACAGTCCTCGACACTCTTGCTGATAAAATCCATGACGTTGTTGAGCATGTGAAAAATGTAGTCTGTCCAATGGAGCAACTGAGAGCATCAGTCCTGAAGATATTGGTCAAAGAAAGGACACAGACATTATACTTCATGTGAATATGGAAGAGACAAAGCTGTGGTAGCTTTCCTATGTCTTAATTCAATGGTCTAATTCGAGGAAACATACAGGAAGCAAGGATCACTGTTTTACACAGGGGACTATTGTCAACTGTGGGAGTACATACAAATGAAAGCAGCTTAAATGGGGAATTGATTAAGAAATTGTAAACATATAATATACTTAAAATGGCAGGACTTATTCAATGTGTACTATAAGGAATTAACTTTCCAATATTTTTATAAGAATCTTGCATGAAAAGCCTTATTACTAAATTTACTTTAATAACTCTAAGCTGGATGACATAATGAATAATGTAGATGGAAATATAAGTTTGTAAGAAGGCAAATAAGTGAACTGAGAAAATGACATGCAGTAAGTTCATTATGGGCAAGTGTGAAGTAATCCATTCTGAGCTTAATAAAGCCGAGTTTTCTTACTATCTGAACTTCTAAAAGCCAGTGGATAAGAAAAATAAAGAACTAAAAGTTGGAAGTTTTATCCCACAAGGGCTTAAATATCAAGAGTAGGGAATTATATTCAGGACATTGCGTATCAGGAAATATAAACAGGCCCTAGCATGATTCAGAGCAGATTTAGCACTCAAATGAGCTAAAAAAGATTATGTTGAGGACATATTGGTCTGTCTTCTATTCTTTGAGATGATAAAGTGGTGAATTAACTGAGGTATTTAAGATAATTAAAGGATTTGAGAGGATAGATAGAGAGAAAACATTTCCCCATGTTTGAAAGTTGAAAATGAGCTTAACCTTAGACTTGGGTCAATCAACAATGATGTCAGAAACTACTTCTTTACACAATGTGTAGCAGAAAACTGAAGCTCAATCTGCAAGAACTGTTGAAATGATCAGAATATAAATTTCAAAACTGAGGGTTATGGAATAAAGGAAAGTGGATGAAGTTAAAACACAGATAAGCCACGATCTGCAATGCAGCAATAAACTGCACGAGCTAAAAAACCTCTTCCTGAATTGATCTATATAGTTGTATGCTATAATCCAGATGTCTCCATGGACCCATGGAAAGTTGAACTTCATGCTGAGCATCCTTCAACCTATCATAGGTTATTATATCCAGCTAAATTTTTGATGGACAGTTTTGATGTGCTCTGTCCTAAGTCATTGACATTATTCCTTTCCCCTCTCCTGGTCCCATATACTTCCAACTTTTCCTGTGGGTAAGAGCATATATGGAGGAAAAGTGTACATGCATCTAATGAAGGGCAGTATGGAGTACTTTGAAGAAGCCTTAGTGCACAGAAGTTAAAGCTCAGATATTTTCAAACATCCTGCAGCTTTACATCTGCTATGGGCTTAATGCATGTTTTACGTAGCCATTTGTGATGCCTTACATGCATACTACAAACTTAACAATGGGCTAAAATCTTGCTTTGTTGATAATACAAACATTTCATACCTCTTATGAGCACAATAATGCTAATTTCTATACTATTATGAGTTATCTGCAGAAGTGCCGATGGCTACCAGTGATATGTGCAGCAACTCCCTCCCATATATAAACCTCATATGTTTATTCCATAACACATGATCTGGCATCCTGGGTGAAGCATGAAGTTGGAGGCCTGATGTCTGCAAGTCTGAGAATCCGGGGACAAGGACCGGAGGCCTGGAAGCGGCCTGTCCTGGGTTGAATGGGTGGGATAGGAAAGCAGTTTGTTTTGATGTTCTTGTTGCCTTGTTATGTTCAGTTGCTGCCGCTTGTGTTGTTTTATGAACATTGTGGGCGTGCTATTTTGGTGCCAGAATGTGCAGCGACCCTTGCAAACCATTCAAATCATACCTCTGGGTGTGCTGGTTGTTAATGCAAACAGCATACTTCACTGTACATTTCCATGTACATGTGATAAATAAATCTTAATCTGATGATGACACTTTTTAGCCTTATATCCATTTTAAGATTTCTGCACTATATGAGATGGACAACAATGTTCTTTATTCCTTATAGTTCTCAGATGCCCCTATAACATTGGTCTAAACATGAATATTTCAAATTCAAGTATTTGAAATGTCTTTAATGTCAAAGTAAAATTTGACCAATTATGGCATCAAGAAAGCCAGGAAAAACTGAAGTCTGTGTGAATCAAAAAGAAAGCAGACCTAGCACAACAGAAGATGGTAGTGGTTTTTGAGGTGAACATTCTCTGACTCAAAATATCTGTGTGTAAGTTCCTCAGGACCAATCACCTTCCAATTTTTAAATAACTTCCCTACTAGCATAAAGGCAGAAGTGAGGACACTCACGATTGCACAACGCTCAGTTCCATTCACACTCCTCAGAAATGAAGTCATTTTTGTTTGCAGGCAATGAGACATCAACACCATTGTGATTTGGACCGACAAGAGGCAAGTACCTTTTGTCTACAAGAGTCAGGCAACATTCAAAGAAAGTTATCCTTGTTCTCTCTCCCTTTGGAGTTTAACCACATTTCATCACAATGTCTCCAACATCAATATCCAGCATCACCATTGAACATAAGTCAAATTCAACCAACCACATAAATACAATTACAACAGGAGAGGCCAGAGACTGGGCATTCTGTGGCTGATGAATCAGCTTTGACATTCTGTTAGTTTACTCTCCACTTTCCCAGAGGAATCCAGCTCCAGCAAACATCAAAAAGCTCAATGCCATCCGGAACAAAGCTGTTCACTAGACAGTCCACAAACCACAACCACGTCTGAGTGGGAGAGCAAGGATATTAGATGTAGAGGTACATCACCAGCTGAGAGCTTATCTTGAAGCCACGTGTCAATCTTTTGTGGAAAATCATTCATATTCCCTCACTATTACTCTCTACCCAGAGCATTGTGGGTATGACTTCACCAGAAGGACGATGGCAATTCAAAAATTTGTCTCTCTGTCACCTCTCAAAGGCAGTCAGGGACAGGCATTAAACATTGACATTTCCAGCAGTATCGATATGCAGTGTATGAAATGAAACCGTGAGGAATGTTAGAACTGTGTGCTGCAGTGTTTGAACTACTGGGAGGGCCAACATACATTGTTTGAACTCAAGGGGTAATGATAGCAATAGTCCTTTATGGTGATTACTATATCTGAAAGGCCAAGCACGATGACAGATGTGCTGCCCACCTCCAACTTGAGAGGGACAAAATGAATCAAACTCACATTCAGGCATAATTCTCAGTGTGCAATTACACCTCTCACCACTCCACGTGGTCTGTACACTCATATAATAAAGCATATCACATTGCTAAGATTCATATACTAGTTGAGTTAATTTACAGATCAGGAGGCTTCTTAGATAGCACTAATCCCAAAGGAAATTACAGTGTCACAATAGCATTACAAATGCACAGATGTACAAATATTAGAAGAGAACTAAGAAAGAACTAAAAAAATAAGTTACCTCAAACAATCAAACAGGAGGAGGACATCACTTCCCTAGTTATATTGGATAATATTGCCTGGAGCCAATTACAATATAAATGAATACAAAGTTCTACACTAAATATAAATGATTTACCTTCAGAAAATAACTTATAAAAAACTTAATTTGATAGCTCCTGAAAACTAATGGAGGAATGTGTTTTATCTGCATTTCTTTCTTCATTACAGGTAGTACATTAATTTTGTTGTTCTTTTGCTAACTTGTCTCAGGGGACGTTCAGTTTTGTAAAAGGTCATAACAAACTAGATTGCCTGACTTAAAGCTATCCTGTTTCCTGAATTATGCTGGGTATTGTGCATGGGTAAGCATTCAGTACCCATTGTGATCCAGGAGACTTTGAAGAGTGGCAAAATACAGTGTCTATAATGTTGTATTGGAAATAGAGGTATCAGTGGGCAAAATAGCAAACTCTGCAGGCATACTTTGCAAAGTGAGTCAGAAGCCAAACCCCAAAGATTTGAATGCTGCACTGCAAAAGGTTTTATATATCTTATACATATGGGGAAGCTCAGTGAGTACATCAGCAAATATACTGGATACATCAGAAAAGTATCCTTGTAGCTTCTATCCCATCACTTTTCTTGTTATCATGTAGCTATTCTTATTGTAGTCATCCACATCGACCTTAAGGAAAGAAACAACACTCATATTTTTGGAGGTGTATTGGGTCAGATGTTGATCTAATCCAGGTTAGAGTTAGAGTCGAACCACAATTTCAGCCATCTGGCTCTTTAGCGCACTTCCTATCCTTTCCAATCTTCTGCTTCAGTAAGATGAACCACCAATTTTCTACATTTTGCAGAGCCTGGCTCAACCTTCTCCGCCTTTCTTCAGACGTCAACTCCTTCATCCAGTGAGGTTCTCTCCACGGCTTCCAATGTGGACACCAAAACTGTACACAGTGGTTTTACCAGTGCCCAGTAATTGCATCAAAATTTTTCTAATGTTGTATTCCACATCCCTTACAATAAGGGCTAACTTGTACCCTTCATAATTACTAACCATATCTGCAATCTTTGTTTCCAGATCTCTAGGATTCTTTTATGCTGCAACATTCTGTAACCTCACTGCTTTTAAGTGATAATTTGCTTTTTCATTCTTCTTCTTAAATTACATTCTCCCACATCTATCAACTTCTTGCCACTAACGATTTGTATCTTATCTCTTCACAACCTGCTAATCCACTGATTTCAGCGTCAAACGTAACTCAGTTTATTTCCAGTCCTGATGAAGGGTCCAGGCCCAAAACGTCGACTGTTTACTCTTTTCTATGGATGTTCCCTGGCCTGCCGAGTTCCTCTAGCATCTTGTGCGTGAACCTTTTTTATGTGACATCTTATACAGCTTCTGGAAATCCAGTTACACAGTACCAGTTTCCCTTTTTCCACCCGTTTGTTACAATCTTTCTCCACTAGATTAACTTTATTAATTAAATTTAAATTGGCAGGCTAGTTGCGATGGTGACATCGGTGTTGGGCGCTCCAGATCAATTGCTCAAACCGCCAGACCTGAACCATATACGAACCTACGCATAACTTCAGATTCCAGCATCTGCAGTGTTTTACACTCGGTAATCAAAGCGCATGGTTCTTATGAGCAAATTTATGGAGCCTGGGCCAGAAACATGAGCCACCACGATTTTGTTGGCTGCCTGACACATGACGGCACCTCGAGAGATCAGCTGACTGCTCGGAACGGCAGACACACGTGACCGGCGAGAGGGCGGGGTTCCCACTTCGCAGGAGGCGGGGTCGCGTGAAACAAGGCCGCGCGCGCGAGCATGCGTGCGTACGTGCGCGCGAGGGAAGTTGGAGCGTTCGTGCGCGCGCGCGCGCGACGGCGGCCGGGCCCCGCCCTACCCCTCGCTCGCTGGCGCTGTCAGTTTGCGGAAGCGCCGGGCTCGCTGTGCTCTGCGAAGACTGACGGTAGAAGCGGTGGCTTGGCCCTAACTCCTACCCGGATCAGATCACCGGCCGCCCGCCCGCGACATGTCCAAGAACACGAGCGTTGACAAATTCCGTCGGGTCAATGTCGATGACTATGACGAGAATAACTACGTGGACGAGGAGGAAGGTGGCGAGAACCAGCAGGGACCCGACGAAGCGGAGGTGGACGCCTCCATCAGGCAATATCCTTTTTCTGAAGTGGGCCCAACGGGCCACACCTGGGTCGTGGGGCAACGGTAGACAGCACCCTTACTGCCTTCTCCTGCACCCACTCGATGGGAAGTTTTCCTCTGACTTTTCGCTTTCGCTGCACTTTTCCAGCACCCTGGGCGTGGTTTTCTTTCCAGCGCCACGGTCTTGGGTAAAAGTGATCAAGGATATGCTGAATAACTCTCCATCTGATGGAGATGTATTTTTAAAAATGTATTACAGGCACTTGTGTTTAAATAGCTGCATCTATTAGCATAGCACTGATGAATGAGGCACAAATAGTTAATTGTGGTTTGTAAGAATTGGAGTAATGCACTAAAAGATGTGGCTCGGGATTAGGATTTGAAGAGTAAATTTGCAGACAAAGCAGCTGTAATTCACAGGAAGTATGTTTGAGGCTCAAAAATGTCACATTTCTGTGGAATAGAAGAACAATAGGCCAACAGTTGAAAATGGGGAGAAATGTGAGATGATTATAGGAAGCGCACTGAATACATCAAGAGCAGTTCCTGTCAGTGCTGTGCTTCTGATGCATAAGATGGTCTCCAGGACTTTGCCTCAGGAGAAGCATTTCCAACAACATTTGCACCTGTTGACAAAGTAGATTGTTGCCTAGTTATGCTCTCAAAGGAAGGTAAGTGAAATAAGATCTAAACATACCATAATTTTACTTGTAAATAAAGTGATGCTGGAAGTTGACAGCATTGTGAAAATAGCATTTTTTCAACTGAATGTCTTGTTTTGGAAAATTCCAGTGTAACTGATGACCAGTTAGTTCCTTGCATTTCAAAAGGGAAAATAGTTAGCCTTTGAACTCCCATAGCATACCAAAGTAAAACTATTACTGTGGGTTTGTTTCATTGCTAACCACCATGTTCACCTCCAACAGCATGATGAACTTGTGGGCAAGTTTTGTTTTGTCAGGATAGTGGGTGGGAACATGCAACTCGTGTTCCAGCAAAACGTCACGTCTTTTCAATTCCCTTGAAGATGTTGCTTCCAAAGCTTAGAATATGGAACAGTATAGCACAGTGTAAAATTAAAAAGAACGTGCCTCACATATCCCCTGTAAATCTCACCCTTTCCCCCCCCCCCACCATATTAAATTTATACCCTCTGGTATTAGAATAAGATTCCAGCTATTTCTCCATGCATTTCAAAACTTCTATCAGGTATCTCCTCAGTCTCTCTGGCTTCAGAAGAGACAATCATATTCCATCCATCCAACTCCACCCTCTCCTCAGCCAGAGAACACCCTCTTCACAGCTTTCTGCAGTGGAATGACCAAAATTTAATGTGATGCTTCAGTTGTGACCCAAGCAGAGGTTTATGAAACTGCAACATAACTTCATGGCTCTTGAACTCTAGATGTTCTGCTTTCGTTCAGCTCTTGGCTTACACCCCAGGGTTCTGAAAGAAGTTAGCTTAAGAGATTGTGGAGGCATCAGAAATGAGATTTCAAGAATCACTAAATTCTGGAATGGTTGTGGAGGGCTGGAAAATTGTGAATGTCACTTTGCTCTTTATGAAGGGATGGAGACAGAAGAAAGGAAATTACAGGCCAGTTAGCCTGACTTCTGTAGTTGGGAAGATGCTGGTATCCAATTATTAAAGATGAGGTTTTGGGGTACTTGGAGGCACATGATAAGTAGGCCAAAGTCAGCCTGGTTTCTATAAGGGGAAGTCTTGCCTGATAAATCTGCTGGAATTCTTTGAGGAAGTAACAGGCAGGAAAGTCAGGAGATATTTACGTGGATTTTCAGAAAGCCTTTGACAAGGTGCCGTACATGAGGCTGCTTAACAAGTTAAGAGCCCATAGTATTATATCATGATAGGAAAGGTACTAGCTTGGAAAGAAGATTGACTGGTGGGAAGTAAAGAGTGGAATAAAGAGGGCCTATGCTTGTTGGTTGCCAGTGACAAATAGTGTTCACTAGGGGTTGGTATTGGGACCTCTTCTTTTCACGTTTTATGTTGACAATTGGATGACAGAATTGATGACTTTGTGGCCAGGTTCGCAGACAATACAAAGACGTGGTGGGGGGGGCAGGTAGTATGAGGAAGCATGAAGTCTGTAGAAGGACTTGGATTGGGAGAATAGGCAAAGAGGTGGCAGATGGAATATAGTTAGGAAAGTATATGGTCATGCATAATGGTAAATGGAATAAAGGCATGGACTATTTTCAAAACGGGGAGAAAACTCAGAAATCAGAGGTGCAAAGGGATTTGGAAGTCCTTGTGCAAGATTCACTAAAGGTAATCTTGCAGGTTGAGTTGGTAGTAATTAAGGTAAATGTTAGCATTCATTTCAAGAGGACTAGAATATAAGAGCAAGAATGTAATGCTGAGACTTTAAGACATTGGTCAAACTGCACTTAGAGTATGTGAGCAATTTTATGTCCCTTATCTAAGAAAAAATATGTTGGTATTGGCGAGGGTCTAGAGGAGGTTCACGAGAATGCTGAATGCTTCCAGGAATGCAAGGGTTAACATATGAGGAACATTTGATGGCTCTGAGCTTGTACTTGCTGGAGTTTAGATGAATTGGGGGGGGGGGGGGGGTGTCCTCTTAGAAAACTATCGAATTTTGAAAGGCCTAGCTAGAGTAAATGTGGAGAGGATGTTTCCTACGATGAGTGAATGAGTGAGTCTAGGGCCGGGAGCACAGCCTCAGACTAAAGGGACATCCTTTTTTTTTAACAGAGATGAGGAATTTCTTTAGCCAGAGGGTGATGAATCTGTAGAATTCATTGCCACGGACTGCTGTGTTTTTACTATTTAAAGCAGAGGTTGATAGGTTCTTGTTTAGCCAGGCGTCAAATGTTATGGGGAGAAGGCAGAAGAAGAAAGGGATAATGCCTGTCTCATCTTAACCAGAATTTCACTTGCTTTCCTTGTTTTGAGTCAGTCCTTGGTACTCTTCTCTGTCTTGTCTATCTCAATGATATGATCCAATACTTTAAGCAATTTCCCATGTGGATGGTGATATCACCCAGATTGTTCTCCCTACTGCCTCTGTGCTTTAAATATAGGAAGTAAGTTTAGCTGGCAGGACATGGTGGGAACCTCAGGAGTTATTCCTAAGTGTTCCTCTTGTGTTCCTGGATGGTCGTTATTGCGTGGGAGGTTTCATTTTGGATAAACTGCAAATTTCCTCAGTTAAATGATTGAATTCCTTTTTTGCAGGTCTCATCAGAAACTGAATTGATTAAAAACAGGAAATACTTGGTAACTCAGGGTACATCTATGTAGAAACAAATCAGATCAAATATTCTGTTTATCTTCCCAGAGATGTGACTTAACCTGCTGAGTGTTCCCAATGTCTGCAATTTTTATTTTAGTTTTCAGCATCTGCAGGTTTTTTTTATGAACTGCATGTGTTACTTCTCATTGATTGCATCATCTTTCATGGCCACAGCCTTGGTTCAGCCATCTCTGTGTGGCTCCAGCATTCTGCTCCTTCCCTTTGAGTCAAAAAGGGAGGCAGAGATTGGAAACTATGAGCCAGTTTAATATTTTTCATTGAGAGAAATATTAGAAACTTTTTAAGATGTTTAGTGGAACAAGAGGATGCTGTTTACCATTTACGTTAACGATTTGGATGAAGGCATAAAAAATCAGCAAATTTGCTGATGATACTAAGCTGGGTGGCAGTGTGACGTGATGAGGATGTTAGGAGAATTCAGGGTGACTTGGATAGGCTGGGTGAGTGGGCAGATACTTGGCAGATGGCGTTTAATGTGAATAAGTGTGAGGTTATCCACTTTGGGAGTAAGAACAGGAAGGCAGATTATTATCTGAATGGTGTAGAGTTGGGTAAGGGAGAAATACAAAGAAATCTCGGAGTCCTTGTTCATCAGTCACTGAAGGTGAATGAGCAAGTACAGCAGGCAGTGAAGAAGGCTAGTGGAATGTTGGCCTTTATTACAAAGGGAATTGAGTACAAGAGCAAGGAAATCCTCTTGCATTTGTACAGAGCCCTGGTGAGACCACACCTGGAGTATTGTGTACAGTTTTGGTCTCCAGGGTTAAGGAAGGACATCCTTGCAGTAGAGGAAGTGCAGCGTAGATTCATGAGGTTAATTCCTGGGATGTCTGGACTGTCTTACGCAGAGAGGTTAGAGAGACTGGGCTTGTACACGCTAGAATTAAGGAAATTGAGAGGGGATCTGATTGAAACATATAAGATTATTAAGGGATTGGACAAGATAGAGGCAGGAAATATGTTCCAGATGCTGGGAGAGTTCAGTACCAGAGGGCATGGTTTGAGAATTTGGGACAGAGTTAAGGAAAAACCTCTTCTACCAGAGAGTTGTGGGGGTCTGGAATGCACTGCCTCGGAAGGTAGTAGAGGCCAATTCTCTGGATGCTTTCAAGAAGGAGCTAGATAGGTATCTTATGGATAGGGGAATCAAGGGATATGGGGACAAGGCAGGAACCGGGTATTGATAGTAGATGATCAGCCATGATCTCAAAATGGTGGTGCAGGCTCGAAGGGCCGAATGGTCTACTTCTGCACCTATTGTCTATATACTTGGATTTCTTGATAAGGAGCCACATGAGATAAGGATACCTGGAAGTTGGGGAGTAATGTATTAGAATGGTTAGAGGAGTGGTTAAACAACAGAAGGCAGAGAGTTGGGATAACTGGGTGTTTCTCTGTTTGACAGTCAGTGGTGATTGGAGTGTCGCAGGGATTGGTGCTGTGCCCACGAGTGTTTATGATATACATTAGCAGTTTGGAAGAGAGGACAAGTGTAATATATCTAAGTTTACTGATGACACTAAATTGAGCGGTAAACAAAAAATATACGGAGTTTGTGGAGAGTTTACAGAGACATATAGATTAAGTGAGTAGGCAAGAGTCTGGTAGTTCAAGAACCACAAAGGTAATTGCAAGATCATCCACTTGGAAGGAAAAATAGAAGATCTGATTATTATTTAAATCGGGTTCCCAACCGATTTTATGCCGTGGATACCTACCATTAACTGAGGGGCCTATGGACGCAGGTTGGGAACCCCTGGTTTAAACGGTTAAATATTGTAACATGCCACTTGTGCAGAGGGAACTGGAGTGCTTGTGCATGAATCAGAAAAAGTTGGCTTGCAAATTGTCCAGAAGGCAAATGGAATGTTTCTTTCCCTTTCTCCTATGACACACTTTCCCCTCTTATCAGATTTGGTCTTCCCCAGCCCTTGACCTTTCCCACCTACCTGGTTTCGCCTATCACTTTCCACCGAGCCTCTTTCCCCTCTCCCTACTTTTATATTCTGGCATCTACCCCGTTCCTTCTCAATCTTGAAATACGTCTCGGCCCGAAATGTCTTTTCCATAGCTCCTGTCTGACCTGCTGAGTTCCTCCAGCATTTTGCATATGTTGCAAACAGAATGTTGGCCTTCATTGCTCAAGGGATTCAAGTTAAGAGCAGGGAGGTTATGTTGTAACTGTATAGGGTTCTGGTGAGGCTGCATATGGAGTACTGTAAGCAGTCTGGTCTCCATACTTGAGGAAGTCCATTCTGGCTTTGGAAACCAGACAGAGGGGGTTTACAAGGATGATTCTGGAGATGAGGGGCTTAACCCATGAGTAGAGAATGAATCGCCTGGTACTATACTCATTGAAATTCAGATTAAGAGGGATCTTATAGAAGCATAAAATTATGAAAGGGATAGATAAGGAGTAAGAGCCTGGTAAGTGAGACCAGAACTAGGGGACATAGCCTCAAGATTTGGGATAGAAATGAGAAGGAGCTTTTCTGCGAATTAGAGAATCTCCACTCAGGGAAGCAATAGATGCTACCTAATTAAAAACTGAATTCTAGTTAATTGGGGCAACTGCTTGTTTGGAACAACTTGTAAAGAACAAAAACTAACTGAGAAAATTGTTGGGATTTCTTTCATTTATTTGGGATGCTGTGTTGCTTAATTGGGTCAGAAGACTGTTGCCGAGCAGTTTCTAATTGGCGCCAGTTGAGTACACTTCTGTGGGTATTAGGCATACACTGTGCTTAGACCGAATAGTTTTTAAATAGTGTCAGTTGCATATGTTTGTGTTCAAAGAGCAGTGATTTTTGTCACAAAATGCTGGAGCAAGACTGGAGGAAAAAAAGATGAGGAGTAGAGTTTTACCTCATCTTTTTTTTTTCTCCCGTCCTGTTGAAGGGTCTCGTCCCGAAACACCAACTATACTCTTCCATAGATGCTGCCTGACCTGTTGAGTTCCTCCAACATTTAATATGTGTTGCTTGGATTTCCAGCATCTGCAGATTTTCTCTTGTTTGTGATTTTTGTCACTGTTAGTTGGTGAGAAATAAGCAGTAAAACAATTCTGAGCTGTTTTGCCCAGTGTAGCTTCAGGCATTCAAGATTGGAGTTGTGAGAAATGACTGTGAGTGAAAATTTAACGATTTCACTACTTCAGCAAGTTGGGAACAACAAAAAACTTGAAGGTATCCACAATCATCTTGAGTGTTACAATGAAATGAAGATTTGGGCGATGCAATCATCGAAAGCATTGTATGAAGGCAGTCCAGTATCTGCACCCACTGTCCGCGCTGATTTTCTTCACTTACAGTCAATTAAAAGAACATGGCATCATACACAATGAATTTCTCCATCAGTAACTACAGTGTTATCATATTAGTAGTGTTCTAATTTGTTTTGTATTTCATTTAAGTACATAATTTGTTATGCAGTTTCTGGTCCCTGTGTGTCCCAATTAACTGGAATCCACTGTGTTTTTAATACACAGATTGACTTTTGCATAACAGGGAAATTGAGGATTAGTGGGAAAGGTGGTAGGTAAAGCTGAGTCCACAGCCAGATCAACTGTGATCTTGTTGAATGGCAGAGTAGGCTCAATAGGCCAGATGGCCTACTTCATTTCCTATTTCTTATATTAGGGAACTTAAAAAAAATTGTAATTATGAGTCAGAATTAATGTGGTTTTTGTGAAAAGGAAATGACATTTAACCAATATGCTGGAATTCTTTGAAGGTATGTGCAATGAAGGGAATTTGTACATCTAAAATACTTAGTTTTCTTGAAGGCAATCAAATGCCATATCAAAGGTTGTTGGTCTAGGCGGTGACATATGGGCTTTGGTGGTAGATTGGTTACTACTAGTCAGCCAGACATTGTTTTTTTTCTGGTTGGCAAGACACACGTAATGATGTGCCACATGAAACAGTGCTGGGCCCTCAGCTTTTTACTATTTATGTTTGGTTTTGCTTGAAGATGTGGAAGATACTGTTGTTAGATAGAAAAACAAGTTGTGAAGATGAGAAGCAAAGGGATATAAATAAATTGTAAAGATTAGGCATATGGAATATAATGTGGCAAGATTGAAGTTGTCCAGTTGGACCAGAGAAATATGAAAGAAGCATATTATTTAAAAGGCAAGATGTTATTCTGAAATGCAGGGAGATCTGGACATGATATGCAAAAGGCTAATATGCAACTTTAGCAAATATTTAGGAAAGTAAATCAGGTTTAAAAAACTTAAAACTGTAATTTAATAAAGAATCAGTTTCTCAATCTTTCTCTGTTTCACACTTCCACTTGAACTCATTTCTGTAGGCATGATGCTGTACCCTCTAAGTTCTTGGCTTCCTCTGTATTTCATTTGCTGTTTGCAGGCTGCCGGTTGCCATCACATCACCTGTCTCCATTGCAATAGTCAGACCTCTTCTGTTATTTTGTTGAATGTACGTGACTTGAAAGTGAGCAATATTGATGGTTTTGCTGTTGATTTGAATAAAGACTTCCTGTCACATGTACAAACTCAGTAAGTTATGTACTCCATGCATGCTTTCTCTAATAGCTGTTTTGTTCCTCCTACTTCTACAAATTTTTTGTAATGTTTGCATTGCTCTGTTGTCTTCACTTTTTGGTTGCATGGTCATTTTTATTTGAATCACTCGTTTTTCCTTTAGAGTTGGAAAGTATTTTCATTTTCATGTCGTTTACTGGTGGCAGCAACGGTTTGTGTTTAATCTTGGAGCTCCTCAGAACTGGCAATGACGCTTCATTTCCTGTACTTTTTTTATAAAATTTTTTAATTGAATTTTCAAGTGGTTACAGAAGGGAAAAAAAATTATCAACCCTTCCCCCCTCCCCTTAACCCCTCCCCCCAACACATCCCTGTAGAAAGAGGGGGAAAAAAAGAGAACAAAAAAGAAACAAGAAAGAATGCCTGGATATCAGAATATCCCCACATGCTCCATGGAGTTCATAATAGCTTTAGTATATATATTTATTTCTTTCCCTAAATAACCAATAATTTTTTCTTCAGAGCACCTATATACTTAATCCTATCTTTTGTAAATAAGGGCGCCAAATTTTCAGAAATATTTCGTATTTTTCTCAAATTATAAGTAATTTTTTCAAATGGAATGCAGCTAAGACCTATATCTATTTTCATTTTCTTAATGTATGTTAAAATTCTTTTTCTTTTCACCGGTCCATTAAGCCCATTAACATTAAAACTTTAAAACTTCAGTAAATTAATCATTATTTTTAACAGGGTTACTCCAGTCTATAGTAATACCTAACCTTTCAACTTTCGTAGTACCTTGGGGAATCTTTTTAAAATTCTCCATGTTGCTATGTGTCTCCCCCCGATTGTCCAGGCAAAGAAAGAAAGATTAAAGAAAAATAGATTATAAAGAAAAAAAAAACAAAATACCCCCTACTAATGTTGTGAATAAAAAAAACACAACATTACCCCCTTCTGTTGTACGGGTCATGGCAATCGCCATGATTACACATGTGAATCCCGTAGCAATCGATCCAAAGTTCCCCCAGCTCCCAGTAACATAAAAAAGTATATATAAGAGAAGAAAAAATAATATCACTACTCTCAATTAATATTTCTCAAATTTTTACCTTTCTTCCCCCTGTATCATATAATTAAGAATATATTTAAATATTCTTCTGTCCTTAAACATCCATCAACTCCATTCACTGCCCCTGTGTTCTTTTTCTGTCATCCAAAAAAGTTATCAGGGTTGCCGGGTGGCGCAATATAAATTTATAACCCTTTTCCCATAAAACTCTTTTTGCTGGGTTAAATTCCTTCTTTCTCTTCAAAAGGTCATAACTTATATCAGGATAGAAAAGAATTGTTTTCCCTTTTATCATCAATGGCCCGTTTCTCTTTCTGGCTCGTTGGGCAGCCGCCTTCAGGATCTTTTCTTTATCTTGATATCTTAAGTATTTCATCAAGATTGATTGTGGGTTTTGATCAACTTGGGGTCTTGATCTTAAGGCTCTGTGAGTCCTTTCAATTTCAATTAACCGGGTTCCTTTTTCCATTTACAAAATTTTGGGAATCAATTTTTGAAAAAAATTTATTGGGTCCTTTCCCTCTATACCTTCTTTAAGTCCAACAATCTTAATATTATTTCGTCTGTTAAAATTTTCAAGTACATCCATTTTTTCCAACACCTGTTTTCTTTCTGATGTCCAGGCAGAAATATTATCTTTAATTTTATTCACTCTATCAATGGTGTCTCCCGTTATTTCTTCCAAGTTTTTAATTTTCTTGTCCATTTTGTCCTGTCTTTTCATCATTTTATCAAATATAATCTTCATATTTTAATATCTTTTTTTTATTAATTTTAATTAATGCATTATTTGCACCAAAGATTTTTTATGTCTCCAATATCACCTCCAGCCTCTTCCTGTTGCTCTTCTTTGTTTGTCTCTTCATCTTCGTCTGATTTATCCAGAGAATCTGATTCTACCTCATATTCACTTTCACTTTCAGTTCTGATCATAGCTGGGATTTGTAGTTTGGGTTGCTTGTGTTTGCGCATGCCCCTTGTTTCACGCGTGCGCAATTCCAGTTGCTCTTTTTTTCGGAAACGGTTGATGTTGCCGCAGTTTCCTGTTTTGTATCGCCGGAGGTAAAACGCATTTGAGCCCGAGGCTCTTTCATGGCTGCCGGCCTTGATTCTTTTCCAACTTGTGTTGTCTTCAAAGTAGTAGTTTTCTTCTGCTTCTGTTTAGGAGACATATCTTAAGACAATCCTGAGTAGTTTATAAGTAATTTTTAAAAAGTATTTACTAACTTTCCTTCACTTAAACATTATTTTACTGGTTTTTTAAGGGAGAGCTGGATTTCTACATCTCGATCCTATGTCATCACGTGACGTCCCCCCATTTCCTGTTCTATGAGGTTCTAAAGAGGCAAGCAAGGGGAAATTGATACCTTCAGACACTTTAATAAGTAGGGCAAGAACTGCTTGTTGGAGAGAGCAAGTGATAATTTGGGATTTGTTGTCCTTCTGTACACTCCCAACAAATGAACTGTAGTTTCACAATGCCCCTTAGATGCTCCTGCTCCACTGAGCAGACATAGACCATGGATTTATAGCAGTCAGTGTGTGTGTTATATTTGTTCGAGGCTTTGAGAATATCCTTCAGTGTTTTCCTCTATCCTATCAATTCTTTTGCCATTCTGGAGATCAGAATAGAGTATGTGTTTTTTGAGTATGGCGTCGAAATGTAAGCAAGCAGCACTCTTCATCTGAGCTGACTCAGTGTCATTCAAACCTCTGGGTCAAGAAGATGACCAGAGAATGGACAGAAATGTTGATTCACTTACACTGCCAGTGGATTAGATGGATTTTGCAGAAATAGCATTGGTGGTGTGACATCTACTGTAGCAGGTCATGTATCAGAATAGCAGATTAAGGATTGTACGTCATGAACTTTGTGCCTTTGGATTTGAGGTCATAATCTTTGGATACTTTTCCTTGGACAGTTGAAGGCTGATCAGACACACTAAAGAAAATGGTGGAAATTTTATTCTCAGTGTTGTGTTTTATAGTGGGGCAAAGATCTTTGTGTCAAACCCATTCTTCTGTCTCCTTCAGTAAATTAGTTGATGATTAATTTGACCCTGACCTCACTTTTTTTTTGCAGATTTAAGCTTTGTCTACACATTGCGACTTGACAATTCAAGTTGAGATAACCTTTGGAGTAGAGAAGCTGTGCATTAGGCAATTTCTGCTTCATTTTGCAGATTAATTTTATTCCATTGGAAAGCTTATTGTAGGTGAGGTGCAGCATTTTAGTGAGAAAAAATTGAGAAAACTGCTGAGGTGATGACGCACCATTTCTTGGCATCACACTGTATTGAGGTTTTTTTTGCCATGGACCCTAGCATCATAGTTTGTGTGGCAACCTCAAAGAGCAGATTAATTTCCAGCAAAATTTCAGAGTGATTTGCCACAGTCTTCCTTGATGGAACTGAAGGCTTTTGATGTCAATTAACCCAGGTATATTATGTCTGATACTATTTCCTGCATTTCTGTTGGAATTGAGTTGATATGTGATGGTAAATTCCTTTGTGCCTAAAGGTTGATGTAATTCAAGGAACATTGCTTTGGCAATTGGGAGATGGTGGTTGAGGAGGATCCTGATAATGACATTCCCAGGAGGAAGATTTCTGAGGTTACCGTAGATTTATGTCTTACTTGGAGGGAGATCGTGTATATTAGCTTTTCAGCTCCCATGCTTCATTCTCCTTTTATGAGACGTGGAGCCAATGTTCTGAATTTGTGATTGTGGCTTACAAGTTTCAGAAAATCATTTGGGACCTTAACAGTCAAAGATGCACATTGTATTGAAAGGATGGATAGGTCTCCAGAGGAGGTGGGGTGGCTCTGTTGGTTTAAAAAAAAATGAAATCAAATCCTTAGAAAGATGTAGCATAGGATCGGAATATGCAGAACTTTTGTGGGCAGAGTTAAGAAATTGCAAGGGTAAATAGACCTTGATGTGAGTTATATACAGGCTTCCAAACAGTAGCCGGGATTGGGGATACAGGTTATAATGGAAGATGGAAAAGGTATGTGAGAAGGGCAATGATATGATAGTGATGGGGGATTTTAATATGCAGGTGGGATGGAAAAATCAAGTTGGTGCTGGATCCTCAGAGAGGGGATTTGTGGAATGCCTACAAAATGGCTCTTTAGAACAGCCTGTGGTTCAGCCCACTAAGGGAATGTCAATTCTGGATTGGATGTTATCTATTGAAACAGATTTGATTAGGGAGCTTAAGGTAAAGGAATCTTCAGAAGAGAGTGATCGTAATATGATTGAATTCACCCTGCAGTTTGAGGGGGAAAAGATAATCAGATATATCAGTGTTACAGTGGAATAAAAGGGATCTCATGTGCTTGAAAAAGGAGCTGGCCAAAGGTGACTGAAGAGGATGTTAGAAGGGATGATGGCAGAACAGCAGTGGTAGGAGTTTCTGGGGACAATTGGGAAGACAGAGGAAAGATGTATCCCAAAAATGAAGAAGTATTCTTAAGGAAGGATAAGGCACATGTTGTTGACGAGGGAAGTCAAAGATAGCATAAAAGCAAAAGATAGGGCATGTAATATTGTAAAAATTAGTTGGAAGTTAGAGGGTTGTGAAGTTTCTAAACACCAAAAGAAGGCGACTTACAAGCAAGAGAGTATCTGAAGATGCTGGAAATCCGAGTAAAACACACAAACTGCTGGAGGAACTCAGCAGGCCAGGCAGCATCTATGGAAAAATAAAGTACAGTCAATGTTTCTGGCCAAAACTTAAAAAGCCATAAGGAGAGAAAAGTTGAAATATGAAGCCAATTGTATAAAAGAGGATATCAAAAGTTTTTTCAGTTACACCCCATCCTTGTTATATGCGGGAGATATGTTCCTCGTAGTTGACGCATAATATGAATAATTATTTAAATGGAGAAAATAGGGATGATTTCCAGAGGGCTTCCTAAATATGCTTCATCTGTAATTTATTCATACCAATACAACACAAAAGCAGTACCACAATGCAACATTCGTATTATATTTCATCAATGTAAGGTAATATTCAATGTAATAAGTCATAGAAAGTTAACATACAGTACTCACCAACAGTGACAGGTGTGTTCGCTCTGGGAGATGAGTGGTTGTTGTGTTGGACAGCTTTACATGAATAAGGTGGATGGTTGTGGTCGTCAGGATCATCAAGCATAGCAAGGGGTGAAGGAAGACTTACAGAACTCTTAGAACTGCCGGCAGCAGGAGATGACACCGGTTTGAAGAAAATGGTGAGGATTGTTTACTTGGCAGCATTTTGTTTTTTCAGCATAAATTTACTTGCAGGGAAGAAGGGTTGAAGGCAGGGAATAACTGAAATCCTGACTCCGTTCTAAACTTGGGTCCATGTCGATCGCCATTTGTGCCAAGTGTTCCAACTTCTACCATTCCCTCACCGTTGGTAAACTCCTGGGATTTTCAAAATTGTCTCTTGCTTGCAGCATCTGAGAGATAGTTCGCCTTAAAAATAAAATACATTGGTTGAGTGGTTGAATCAGCGATGTTGTGTTAGGCGGCAGGAAACACACTGTTATGTTAGGATGAGTGCTGCCCAAGTGTTTTGGATGGGCTGGCATTTTGTTAAGCAACAAAAGAATTTTAAAGGCAAGATTCTATTCCCAGCAGTAGCGTCTCAGAGCTGTGTTACCTGATGTCATGCTGCTTATAATTTCCAACTTTTTTTCAAGTGTTAAAGCGGTTCTCTGCCACTCAGCTGATGGCCCAGGACATGACATCGAATGTTCAGGAGGCATCGTTAAATATTTCAAGCACAAAATCGCTTGCACCATAGGTAAAACCAACAAAAGTTTAAGAGTGCAAGATCGCAAATCCACACCTTGCGAAAACTAATGCGAGACTGGCGGGAGTGAGATTGTGAGGTGCGCACACCTGACTTGTATTGTCAGGAAAACAGTGCTCCTCGCATAACTGAGTTTTGGACGCATATAAGGAGATGTTGGTAGAAATAGGTTCCTCACATAACTGTGAATTCACGTTGTCTTAAGACGCATATAACGAGGATAGGGTGTATATAAAGAGCAAGAGTGGATAGTAGACCACTGATAAATAACACTGGAAAAGTAAATTCAAGATTGTCAGGTGGAAGAAGTGAGTGCAGTTGCTATTACTAAGGAGAAGGTACTTGGGAAGCTAAAAAGTAGATAAGTCACTTAGACCAACTAGACTACACCCTACAGTTTTGAAAGATATAGCTGAAAAGATTGTGGGGGCATTAGTAATGATTTTCAAGAATCACTAGATTCTGGAATGGTTCGGGGGACTGGAAAATTGCAAATGTTCCACTCCACTATTTAAGAAGGTGGTGGAGGCAGAAAACAGGAAATTACAGACCAGTTAATCTGACTTGAGCTTAACAAGATAAGAGCCTATGGTGTTACAGGAAAGTTACTAGTATGGATAGAAGGCTGGTTGATGGGCAGAAAATAAAGAGTGGGAATAAAGGGGGCCTTTTCTGGACAGCTTTGTTGACTAGTGCTGTTACACAGGTCAGTGTTGGTACTGCCTATTTTCACATTTTTTGTCAATAATTGGATGATGAAATCGATGGCTTTGTGGCTGAGTTTGTGGACAATACAAAGATAGGTGGAAGGGTAGGTCGTATTAAGAAGCAGGGAGTGTGCAAAGGACCTAGATTTGGAGAATGGGCAGAGAAGTGGCAGATGGGATCTGGTGTTGATAAGCATATGGTTGACACTTTGGTAGAAGGAATGAAGATGTAAAGTATTTTCTAAATGGGGAGAAAATTCAGAAATGAGAGGTGCAAAGCGACTTGTACTCGTGCAGGATTCCCTAAAGTTTAACTTGCATGTGGAGTCGAAGGTAAGGAATGCAAATACAATGTTAGCATTCATTTCAAGAGGATTGGAATTTAAGAGCAAAGATGTAATGCTGAGACTTTATAAAGCATTGGCCAGACTGCAGTTGGAGTATTCTGAGCAGATTTGTGCCCCTTATTCAAGAAAAGATATGCTGGCATCAGAGAGGGTCCACAGAAGATTCACAAGAATGAGTCCAGGAATTAAAGTATTAACAAATGACGACCCTTGATGGTTTTGGCCTAGTACTCACCAGAGTTTAGAAGAATGAGGGGGAGGGTCTCATTGAAAAGCCTAGATAGTGGATGTGGAGAAGGTATTTCCTCTGGTTAGTGAGTCTAGGACCACAGCCTCAGAATAGAGGGACATACATTTAGAAAAAAAATGAGAAGAAATTACTTTAGCCAGAGAATAGTGCATCTGTGGCATTTGTTGTCATGGATGGCTGTGGAAGCCAAGTCATTGTGTATGTTTAAAGTGGAGGTTGATAGATTCTTGATTAATCAGGGTGTCAAAGATTTGTAAGGAGAAGGCAGGAGATTGAGAGGAATAAATCAGCCATGGAGGAATGGCGGAGCAAACTTGATGGGCCAAATAGGCTAAATCTGTTCCTACGTCTTATGGCCTAATTTTAGTGGTGAAGTCACTGCTCCCACTTTCCTGATGTTTTTCAATTGGCATATAATCTTTATCAGCTTAACTCAGGAGTGATGTCAGGGTTGGACCAGATAGTTTGCTGTGGAATGGAGTCAGGGGTTGTACCTCAAGAATATAGTCAGATGCTTGCTTTGTCCTTGAAATGTCCACCTGGTTATTTAGATGGACTCTTGCGTGTTTAACCGTAGATGCCTTTGACAGTATCAAAGAACCTACTGTTATGGTTATCAGTGAGTTACTGAGTTGTCTATACTGATTAGGGCACTTTCACTGAAAGATTAATGTTGGATAGGCAATGTTTAACATTTTGAGGAATCGATGCAGAAATTGCAGTAGTAATACTTTAATTAATGGGGGGGGGGGAAAGAAAACGGAAAAACCAGCCAACCAAAACTGACAAAAAAAATTAAAATGTAGAATTGGATCCAGTGAGGAGTCACTAAGTTGCCAGGGAAAGTAACAAGCCTGGAGAATAGGAGCTGATTCAGCAAAGATAGCAGCAAGAGAGTGATCATGAGTAAAACTGAAACATGAGAGTAAACTTGCAAGAAAGACAAGTTACAGAGAAAAAAAACTAGTGGAAATGTGTAGGAACCTTGTAATCAAAGATGAGAGAATTTACAATGGGAATGAAAAAATAAATTTTACTTTGATTATTATCTGAGTATATATATGTTATCACATGCAACCCTGATTTTTCTTTTTCTGTGTGGGCATACTCATCAAATCTATAGAATAGTAACTGTAAAAAGGATCAATGAAAGAGCAAGAGCATAATAGGCCGCAAATTGTGAAAATGCAGTTATAAGTAAACAGCGATAAATAACGAGAACATGAAACAACAAGATAGAGTCCTTAAATTGAGGTCAATGGTCATCTATCTCAATAGATGAGTGTAGTTATCCTCTTTTGTTCAAGAGACTGATGGTTGAGGAGTAGTAACTGTTCTTGAACCTGATGGTGCGAGTCCTGGGGCACCTGTACCTTCTACCTGATGGCAGCAGTGAGAAAAGAGCATGGCCTGGGTGTTAAGGATCTTTGATGATGGATGCTGTTTTTCTATGACAACATTTCATGTAAATGTGCTCAGTGATAGGGAGTGTTTTACCTATGATGTACTGAGCCGAATATACTACCTTTTGTAGGAGATTCATAGTCTGCTGAAGACTGAGATTGAAAATCTGGCTGAGTGATGTCGAAACAACAACCTCGTACTCAGTAGGTTTCAGTAGGTACATTTAATGTTAGAGAAATGTATACAATGTACATCCTGAAATTCTTTTCTTGGCAAACATGAATGAAAACAGAGGAAGGCCCCAAAGAATGAATGACATTTAAATGTTAGAACCCCAAAGCCTCCACCCCAGCTCTCCCCTCCAAGCATGAGCAGCATCAAAGCAACGAACCTCTCCCCACCAGTGAAAAAGCATCGGCACCCTCCACTGAGCACTCAAGTGTGCAACAAAGCATCAATAAAGACCCAAGGACAACCTGTTCACCTGGTAATAAAGAGGTGTCCGCGTTTCACAGCAAGAGGAGAGGCATAACAAAGCAACTCACTGACTTATGATGTTAAAAAGTTTATTGCATTGCTTTTTCTGAACTCTGTGCTCAAAGAACTCGAGTTTCTGGACACTCAGCTCAATTTTTATGATCTTCTGTCTCACACAACACATCAGGTGGTGGCACTGGCCTTGAGACTGCATGCCTCCAGAGCCACGAAAATACAGCATCCTGAAGGCGAGCTATTCTTTCAGGCCACATCCTTGGCATATCGAAAAGTGGCTGGTCGTGAGGCCCTGAGAGCGGGTCTTATTTCCACAAAGAACCGAAGTCAGTATGTAACTCCAGGTCGGTCTTCAAAATATCCTTGAAAAGGGAAAAAAGATATATCAAAGACAGAAATAGAGCTGTTTCTGAAGATGCAAGCAAAGGAGTCGCCGTTAGGCAGCATCATCCTCCTGAGCTCCAAATGATCAATGTCAGCAAGACCCAGGAACTGATTATTGACTTCAGGAGGAGGGAATCGGAGGTCCATGAGCCAGTCCTCATTGGGGGAATCAGAGTGGAGAGGGTCAGCAACTTTAAATTTCTTCATGTAATTATTTCAGAGACCTGTCCTGGATCCAGCACTGAAGTACAAGTATGAAGAAAACACAATAGTGCCTCTACCTCCTTAAGTTTGAAGATTTGGCATGGAATATAAAACTTTTGATGAACTTCAGTAGATGTGTGGTGGAGGGTATATTGACAGGATGTATCACAGCCTGGTATGGAAACACCAAAGCCCTTAAATAGAAATTCCTACAAAAAGTAGTTGATATGGACCAGTCCAGCATGAGTAAAGCCATCCCTACTATTGAACATATCTGCTCGGAGCATTGTTGCAGGAAAGCAGCATCCGTCATCAGGGATTCCCACCACCCAGCACTGTTCTTGTTGATACCATCAGGAAGAAGATACAGGAGCCTCAGGACTTAGACCACCATGTTCAGGAACAGTTATTACCCCTCAGTCATCAAGTTCTTGAACCAGAGGGAATAACTTCACTCAGCTTCCCTTGCCCCATCACTGAACAATTCCACAACCAATGAACTCACTTTCAAGGCTCTTTATCTCATGGTCCAGATATTTATTGCTTATTTATTTATTATTCCTTTCTGTATTTGCAGAGTTTGTTGTTTTTGCACTCTGGTTGTTCGCCCTGGTGGTGCTGTCTTATATTGATTCTGTTATGGCTATTGGATTTATCGAATATGCCCGCAAGAAAATTAATCTCATAGTTGTATATGGTGATGTATGTGTACTTTGATAATAAATTTACTTTGAACTTTGAAGTAGATCTGTGGCATTCAAGACCATTGATTCAGAACCATACAAGTTCAGGTACAACCTAAAGAAGACTACTTTAAGAGCAAAAAAGAAATTCTGATAAAGGTTAGAGACAGAAATGGATGCCTATCAGCTCTGGCAGTCTTTGCAGGCCATTACTTCCTACAGAACAAAAAACCTAACTTCACGAATGGCTGTGATGCTTCACTCCCAGATGAACTCAACACCATTTCCGCATGCTTTGAAAGAGGGAACAAAACTACACCTGTGCAAATCCCTGCAGCATCTGGTGACCCTGTGATCACTATCTTGGAGATTGATGTCATAAACATTTTTAAGAGTGTGAACCCTAATTGTGTACCAGATGGGCTCTGAAAACCTGTGCCAACAACTGGCAGGAGTGTTCAAGGACATCTTCAATCTCTCACTGCTGCATTCAGATGTTTTTAACTGCTTTAAAAGAGCAGGGTGGACTGCCTTAATGATTTATCATCCAGTCGCACTCATGTTTACTGTGAAGAGGTGCTTTGAGAGATTGGTTTTGGCTATAATCAACTCCTGCCTAAAAGTACCTGGAACTGCTGCAATTTGCCCATTGCCACAATTGGTTTTTGGTACATGCAATCTAACCAGCTCTCTGCTTAGCTGTGGATCACCTGGAGAATAGTAATACCTATATCAGGCTGCTGTTTATTGATTATAGCTCAGTGTTCAACACAATCATACCCTCAGTTCTAATAAACAAGTTTCAAATCCTGTGCCTCTGTAACTGGATCCTTGACTTACTCACTGGGAGACCACAGTGTGTGTGGATTAGAAATAACATCACCTCACCAACACCTCAAGAATGCATGCTTAGCCCAGTAGTCTTCTTTCTCTACACTCACGATAATGTGGCTAGGCACAGCTTAAATGCCACCTAATATATATTTGCCAATGGCACGTCTATAGTTGGCAAAATTTCAGATGCTGACAGGGAGGCATACAGGAGCAAGATAGATGCACTAAATGTCAGTAAGACCAAGGAATTGATTGTGGACTTCAGAAAGGGGAAGTCGAGGAACGCACACCAATCCTCATCGAGGGCTCTGATGTAGAAGGGGTGAGCAGTTTCAAGTTCCTAGGTGTCAACATATCTGAGGATCTTTCCTGTGTACAAAATATTGATGCAATTTTTTTTTAAAAAATAGCTTGACAGCAGCTATATTTCATTAGAAGTTTGAAGAGATTTGGTATGTCAGCAAAAACATTTGCAAATTTCTATAGATGTATTGTGGAGAGCATTGTAACTGGTTGCATCACTATCTGGTATAGATCAGCAAAAGCTGCAGAAAATTATAAACTCAGCCAGCTCCATCATGGGCACTAACCTCCCCAGCATCCAGGACACCTTCAAAAGGTGATGCCTCAAAAAGGTGGCATCCATCATTAAGGACTCCCCATCACTCAGGATGTACACTCTCCTTATTGCTATCATCCAGGAGGAGGTACGGAAGCCTGAAGAGTGAGACTCAACATTTAAGGAACACCTTCTTCCCCACTGCCATCGCATTTCTGAACGGTTAATGAACGCTACCTCAGTATTTTTTCCTCTTTTTACACTACTTTTTAAATTTTCTTCTTTTATATATACTTAATATAGTTTTTATTAATGTATTGTGCTGCCACAAAGCAACAGAATATGTCAGTGATATTAAATATGAATCTGAAGCTAAGTGCTATGATTTCTGGGCATACATTATACTGGTGACCATGAACTTAATAGATGGCTGAATTAATTGTAGAATATAGAATAGTACAGCACAGGAGTAGTCCCTTCAGCCCATAATATTTTGCTGAAATAGTTCTAGTAATTAAGAGCCCAACTAAACTAGCCCCTTCTGCCTACACATCCATATCTGTCCATTTACTGTATATTAATGTGCTTAACTGAGAACCTCTTAAATGCCTTTTATCATATTTACCTCCAATACCATCCCTGGTACTCATTCCAGGTGCCCATTATTCTGTATAAAGAAAGAAAAAAACACTGTCCAACATATATCTTTCGAACTTGTTTTCTTCACCTTAAACGTATACCCAAACTGTAGGTCATTTTGATGTTCATTGGCTTATTCTGTATCCAGAATGCTTTTATAGTTTTGATTTTATTTTAAGATTTAGATTGTTTTTTTAAAAACTGCAGTGAATATTTTTCCTGGATATCTAAGCTTTAATGCAAAATGTAAATGACAAAGTACAGGTATGCGCCGCTTAACATCCATTTGGACAACGTCCGATCGCATATACATCCATAGTCCCAATCAGAGAATGTGACGTAGCGGACATAACCAATCTTGTGTATCGCGCGTTTCTTGAGTGTAGTAGCGTTATCTCTCTCTTTAATTTTCTTTCGAAAATATTACCGTAAAAGTGCATCATAGCTTCCAGACGCAGCAAAACCACTCCTAGTGATAGCAGTAGCAAGAGGCAAAGGAAAAGTATTGATTTGGAAGTGAACCAAAAGGTTAGTAAACAATATGAAGCTTTTAAAGAATTGGCTTCACTGAAAACTACAAGGCTTACGAAAATGCGAGAGGGACCTATATCGGATATGGAGAAATTGCTAATGACGTGGATTGGATGACCAACCACAAAAGAGAATCCCTCTCAGCACGTTGACGATCACTGCTAAAGCACGGAGCTTGTCTAAGTTCTTGGCTGTTTGGTCAATACAGGTACACTACAGTACTCCATATAGGTTTGCTAAGTATATAATATGGTGTTCGCACAACGTCCAAATTAAGTAACATTTGATTTCACAGAATGTATTGTGGATGTTAAGCGATGCATTCCTGTATTATGAAAGAAGATGTACATTGGAAAAACTAAAGCATTTGCTCCACTGAGGTGCTTAATTTTAAAGTTTAATCTTTCACACAGCTTTAAAATGAAGGAGATGTCTCTGTTATTGGAAATTTGGGAAAAAATAGGACAATATTAGCAATACTCTGAAGTTCAGGCATCATTGTGGAGATTTGATGTTTTACAGTGATGACTTTTAATAGTCTTATAGTTTACATTTCTCTAAATTGCACTTCTGTATTGAATAAAATGATAATTGTATGCATGTGAAATCATGAAGAAAATTAAAGAAGCACAGAGCTGTCTACTATGTAGGGCATTATTTTAATATCTTATTAGATCGAGGTAATTTGGATAGTAGCAAATATACTTCAGGTTCCTGTGCAAACTAACTGTTGAAGAGAGAAGAATGATGAAGGGAATGCATTCGAATGTGTGCTTGACCTTTCAGAATGTGTTCCAGAATCTTTACATAATACACTTGCTAACAAAATTATTAGCATAGGCATATGAAGTAATTCATTTTGAATATGCATATGAAATATAAATGTTGTTGATATGTGTGAACAAACATTTGAGTGGAGTAGAATGTCCTAAAGCTTTTAAATAAGTGGTTATTTTGTGTATTTTTAATAGAGGCATAGGAGTATAACAAGTCCAACTATAGCTTTGTAATATATTCACTGTTTGCGTTCAGTTCTGGGTTCTGCTCATTAAGAAGCATATCAAAGCTTGAGAGGGAGTACAGAAAGATTATTGGAACATTGCCACATTTGTAGGGCTTCAGTTATATGGAGAGATCATAGATACCAAGGTTGTTTTTCTAATAAAAGCAGATTGAGAAAGTTTGATAAAGATGTTCAAAGGACAGTAAATGAGTAGAACTTATTTACATTAACAGAAAGGTGGATGGTTATCAATAATTTGAAGTTTTGAAGTGATTGGCAGAATAAATGAAAATTGTTTGTCATTGAAACAGAAAAACTGCAGTTGCTGAAAATCCAAGCAACACACACAAACTGCTGGAGGAACTCAGCAGGTCAGGCAGCATCTATGGGGGGGGGGGGCGGAGGAATGTCGGACTGGAGAAAAAAAGATGAGGAGCAGATTTTAAAGGTGGAAGGGAGGGGATTGAGAAACACAAGGTGATAGGTGAAACCTAAAGGGGGAAGTAAAGAGCTGGGAAGTTGATTGATGAAAGGGATACAGGTTTGGAGAAGGGGCCAATCTGATAGAAGACAGACTGTGAAAGAAAGAAAAGGGGGGAGGAGCACCAGAAGGAGGCAATTGGCAGGTAAAGAGATGATGTGAGAAAGAGAAAATGGGGTGGGAAATGGTGAAGGAGAGGGGTGGTATTACCGGAAGTTTGCAAAATCGATATTCATGCCATCAAGTTGGAGGCTACCCAGATGGAATATTAGGTGGTGTTCCTCCAACCTAAGTGTGGCTTTATCACAACAGTGGAGAAGGCCCTGAATTGACATATTGGATTAAGAATGGGAAGTGTAATTAAAATGGGTGACCACTGGGACATCCCGCTTTTTCTGGCAGACGGAGTGTAGGTGCTCGGCGAAGCGGTTTTCCAACCTACATTAGGTCTCACTGATATACAGGAGTCCACACAGTGAGCACCAGACACAGTATATTACCCCAGCAGACTTGCAGGTGAAGTACAGCCTCACCTGGAAGGAATGTTTAGGGCCTTGAATGGTAGTGAGGGAGGAGGTGTCATGGCAAGTGTAGCCCTTGTCCCGCTTGCAAGGATAAGTGCCAGGAGGGACAAATGGACAAGGGAGTCAAGTAGGGAGCGATTCCTGTGTGGGAGGGGCATGGAAAGATGTGCTTGGTGGTGGTGGCATTCTGTTGGAACTGGTATGAACATTTATTTCTCAAACTTCCAGTAATGTCCCCCTCCCCCCCTCCCATTCCACTTTTCCCCCCTCATTTTATCTCTTTGCCTGCCCATTATCTCCTTCAGGTGCTCCTCCCACCTTTTCTTCCATGACCTTCTGCCCTCTCCTATCATATGGCCTTCTCCAGCCCTGTATCTCTTTCACCAATCAACTTCACAGCTCTTTACTTCACCCCTCCTCCTTCAGGTTCACCAATCACCTTTTGTCTCTCTCTCCCCCTCCCCCTTATCCCCGCGTTTTAAATCTACTCAGCCTTTTTTCCTCCAGTCCTGCTGAAGTGTCTCAGCTGGAAACAGTGACTGTACCCTTTTCCATAGATGATGCTGCACGGCCTGCTGAGTTCCTCCAGCATTTTGTGTGTGCTGCATGAAAGAGTACTTTTTTTGTTATTTTGCATTCAGTTGTACTGTCTAAAGCAGGGGTTCTCAACCTGAGGTAAACAAGCACTTTGCTTAATGGTATTGGTCCATGGCATAAAAAGGTTGGGAAACCCTGGACTAAAGGATGCTGGATGCAGATTAATATTGACTTTCAAATGCGAATTCTGTGCATGACTTGATGGAGATCTCCATAATACATTAAATGTAAAATTCCAAATGCGTTCCCATCAGTAGCTTGTCAATCAAGCCTCCGGCTCAAAGTTAAGGAGAAATCCAGCCAATGCAAATATATTAATCTATGTATAGCATAAAATATGTTTTTATTGAAAGTTGTTTCCCAGTTGGCTCAAGTGAAGTAACTTTATAACTGTAGGCTTTGAAACAAAAAAACATTTGTTGGGAATCCACAACTGGATCTGACTATTGTTTTGTGTAGGAGGTTAAAACAAGAAACTGAAATTTGGATACATGTTGTGACATGTACACTGAGTACCCACTTTATTAGGTATACCTGCTTGTTAATGTAAAAATCTGCCAATTGTGGCAGCAACTCAAGCATTAAAGCATGCAAGCTTGCTCAAGAGGTTCGGTTTTTCAGACCAGATATCAGAATGGGGAAGAAATATGATATAAGTGACTTTGACTGTGGAATGTTTGCTGGTGCCAGATGATGGGGTAGTTTGAGTATCTCAGAAACTACTGATCTCCTGGAATTTTCAAGCACAATGATCTCTAGAGTTTACAGAGAATGGTGCAAAAAAACCAAAAAAAATCCAGTGAGCAGCAGTTCTCAGCAAAAAAAAATGAGAGAAGTCAGTGAAGAATGGGCAGTTTGGTTCAAGCTGACAGGAAGGCAGCAGTAGTCAGTGATATATTGAAGAGCATCTTTGAACACACTGCACATTGTACTTTGAAGTAGATGGGCGACAGCAGTAGCAGACCATGAACATACACTCAGTAGCCACTTTAGGTAAAGGAGGCACCTAATAAAGTGGCCACTTGCATGTATATATTAATATTGCAGTACTTTATGTACAATGAATAACTTTTAAATATAATATCCTAATTGGGTAACCTGGTGAGAAACCAATATTTATAGTTTTGGTTAAAATTTGAATTGCCACATTAATGTCCACTAAAGAAAGTTCGAAGATTTTTGGGTAAACACAATTTCTGTAATATTATTGGAGATGGTTTTTAGATTTAATTTGTGCAAAAGAATAAGTAAACAGTATTAAATTGTTTAGATTGAACAGAAAGACACAATAAACACAAGTTGGTTTGAGTATGAGGAAATTGTTCTATGATGAGTGAATGATAAATGTTACTCTTGCTTGAATTTAGAGGAATGACAGATGATCTCAATAAAATGTACACAATTCTGGGATATATTGATTGAATAGATGTTAAGTAGGTCTTTCCTCTAAAGAGCCTAGAACTTGAGCATGATCTCAGAAAAAAGGGTCAGCCTTAAATAATTCACAGAAAACACTTTTTTACATAGCGTTGTTCTTTGCATTTCTCTAATGAAGGGGTTGTTTGCTGAATAGTTGCATGTATATATACAGTTTGAAATATTTTTGGCTCAATTTTTAGTTTATCTTTACCAAAATTATTTCACCTTTTCACATTTTCATATTTTCTCATGACATTATACCAATTGCTGATTCTTAGAGTATGCCAATCAGTCCCATGCTTCATTTATTTCCCAGTAAGGAGAAATTGCATGCTTGATCTGTTTCCATGTTAATCAGTACAAGGCTTTTCTCGCTATCACAAAATGTAAATGGAATAATTGCCAAATATCTCAGGGCTTCACTATGGGCAATGCTTTTATTTTCTATGTTTGCAGTTCCAAATCAATTTCAAACTATGTGCCATGGCAGACATTTTCTAGTAAGACTGACATGTGTAGTCAGACTTTTGCTGCAAATGCTTTATTGTGTCATGCTCACCAAAGGCTTCATCCACTTGATTCAATATACTCTTAACTGCACCATTGCTCAGGTGAATTCATGAGTGACAGCATCCTCTTCCTCACACTTCCTGTTTAATTTCTCTAGTTTCTGTTGGTGGCATCTATACTGCTCCATTTCTGCCCATGCTTTCATGCTTCCAGCTATCTTCATCACTGTCTGGCCACATACCTGTTTCTTCTTTACTTAGGCATTCAGGTTATCTGGCCTTTAAGAGAGTCACGGTTTATATATTTGGATGCATGAGAGAGAGGATGTTACCAATATAAAAACAAATACTGGAAAAAGTCAACTGATCAGGTAACATCTTACTAAGACAAATGTTTTGGGTCTTAGAAGTTTTGATGCAGGATCTACGGCCTAAAACAATTATTCCATTTCTTTCCACAGATACAACTTAACCTGCTGAATGTTTCTTTTAATATTTCAGACTTGTAGCATCTACAGATTTTTTTATGGATTATCAATGGACATTCTAAGGGATGTCTATTAGCTTTGGGAAGGGGTCCAAGTAGACTGAACACTGAAATTTATGTATTTGTTCAGTTAATGTAAATTGTTTTAAGTTCATAAGTACTTAAAACATAAGTCATAAGTACAGAGGTATAATGTAAGATTTGTCTTGCATTCCATCCATATAGATAATTTCATTGCAATAAATCATTAAGGTGGTACAAGGTAAAACAATGCAGCATAAAGTGTTATAGTTACAAGCAAGTGCAGTGCAGGTAGACAACAAGGTTCAATGTCGTAATTAAATGTATTGTGTGGTTAAGTCTATCATATTAATGAAGCAAATGTTCAATAGTCTTATAACTGGGCCTTGCGATATATGCTTTCAAGCTTTTGCATCTTCTGCACAATGGGAAGGGAAAAAGAGAAAATGTCCAGGATGGCTGAGATCTTTGATTATTCTAGCACAACAAAGTGTAGATGGGACCCATGCAGCAGTGGTCAGTTTCCATGATGTGATGAGCTGTGTCCATAATTCTGTAGTTTCTTGCAGTCTCGGGCAGAGCAATTGCCTTACCAAGTCATGATGTATCTGGATAGGGTGCTCTCTTGTGAGCATTGATAAAAATTGAAGGTCAGTGGGGATATACCTATATTTCTTTCTCCTTGTAAAGAAGTAGATGCACTGGTGAGCTTTCTTGGCCATAACATCTGTGTGGTTGGACATGCACAGGCTATTATTAGTGATGTTATCTCCTCGGAGCTTGAAACGCTCAACTCTCAACCTGAGCACTGTTAATTTAAATGGGAGCATGTGCTCTCCTTCCTGTTCCTGTAGTAAATAACCACTGTTTTGTTTTACTGACAATGAGGAAGAGGTTATTGTCATGACTCCACATACAGTCTATCTATGGTATCACCTGCAAACTTGTAGTTGGAGTTAGAGCAGAATCTGCCCAAATAGTCCTGGGTGTATAGGGAGCAGAGTAGGAGACTGAGGATGCGGCCTTGTGGGACATCAATGTTTTGAATGATTGTGGTAGAAGTGTTGCTTTATATCTTTACTGATTGCAATCTGTTGATCAGAAAGTCAAGGATGCAGTTGCAAAGAGTCCCAGGTTTAGAAGTTTGGAGATCACTCCAGTCCTTGTTTAGTTTCACTTATCATCTGCCAGTTCCTGTCACATACCAGTCCTTCAACACTTTATACTGGTTCTATCCCCTCTGTACTCTTAGTGCTACGGGGGAGCTGTAGCAATAAAGAATATCATGGTGTTGTGGCGGCTCATTTCCTAGCGTATGCGAACCGACTCACAATTAGATAGCCTACGGGGGTTTGCGAGCACAGAGCTTTGGAGCCTCTTCGCCATGGGGGGCCGGTTGACAGAGGCTTAAAAGTGAGGCTGAAGTTTTCGAATAAAGTTTTTCCTTCGACTGCAGTTACCGACTCCGTGTCGTAATTTTAGCGCTGTTTGTAGCACACCGCTACAATTGGTGACCCCGACGGTCCAAACGATTTTTGGACCAGAAATGACCGACGCCGCCTCTGTTCATGCGGTTTCGTTGAAACTGCCGGGTTTCTGGACACAGCGCCCGGACCTATGGTTCCAGCAAGCCGAAGCCCAATTCCACGTTCGCCGGATCACCTCAGAAGACACCCGCTACTACTACGTGGTGGGCTCCCTCGACCAGGACACAGCGGCCCAGGTCGCGGAGTTCGTACAGTCGCCCCCGGCAGACGGCAAGTACACGGAATTCAAAGCCCTGCTCCTCAGGACTTTCGGACTCTCACGGCGCGAGCGGGCTGCCCATTTACTGCACCTGGATGGCTTGGGCGACAGACCTCCATCGGCTTTAATGAACGAGATGTTGTCTCTGGCCGAGGGACACACAGGCCTCATGTTTGAGCAGGCATTCCTGGAGCAGCTGCCCGAGGACATACGCCTGCTGCTGTCCGACGCGGATTTCAGTGACCCCCGGAAGGTGGCAGCCCGGGCGGACTTGCTGTGGAACGCCAAAAAGGTGAGCGGGGCGTCCATCGCACAGATCACCCAGCCACGCTCCCGGCAGCAAACCAGTCCAGGCCCGGCCGCAGAGCCCACTAACCCCCGGCCCAATGACCACTGGTGCTTCTACCACCAGCGGTGGGGCGCAGAAGCCCGCCGTTGCCGCCCGCCCTGCAAGTTCCCGGGAAACGCCAGGGCCAGCCGCCGCTGATGGCTACGGCGGCTGGCCATCGGGATAGCCTCCTGTATGTGTGGGATAGCAGGTCGGGACGCCGCTTTTTGGTCGATACTGGGGCTGAGGTCAGCGTTTTACCTCCGACAAGTTACGACACTCGCAGCAGGGCACCGGGTCCCCCCCTGAGGGCCGTGAATGGCAGCACAGTAAGGACCTATGGCACCCGTCAGGTGCAGCTACAGTTCAGCCCCAGCCAGTTCACGTGGGACTTCACACTGGCCGCCGTAGCCCAACCGCTTCTGGGTGCGGATTTTTTGCGAGCTCACAGCCTGCTGGTTGACCTGCCCAGGAAGAGACTGGTACACGCCGAGACCTTTCAGACGTTCTCCCTGGGCGCGGCCCAGTTGCCAGCCCCTCACCTCGGCTCCATCACGCTGTCCGACAACGACTTCACCAGGGTCCTGGCGGAGTTCCCATCGGTTCTGGCACCGCAGTTCACAGCAGCCATGCCCAGGCACGGCGTACAGCACCACATCCCGACACAGGGACCACCCCTCCATGCCCGTGCTCGGCGGCTTCCCCCGGACAAGCTCCGACTGGCGAAGGAGGAGTTCCAGAGAATGGAGGAATTGGGGATCATCCGGCGGTCCGACAGCCCCTGGGCTTCCCCCCTGCACATGGTGCCCAAAGCGACGGGGGGCTGGAGACCGTGCGGCGACTACCGCAGGCTGAACGAGGCTACCACACCGGACCGCTACCCTGTGCCGCACATTCAGGACTTTGCGGCAAACCTGCACGGCGCCCGGATCTTCTCCAAGGTCGACCTTGTCCGAGGGTACCATCAAATCCCGATGCATCCTGACGACGTCCCCAAGACGGCTCTCATCACCCCGTTTGGCCTCTTCGAGTTCCTCCGCATGCCGTTCGGCCTGAAGAATGCCGCACAGACGTTCCAGCGGTTAATGGACGCGGTGGGACGGGACCTGGACTTCGCGTTCATCTATTTGGATGACATCCTCATAGCCAGCGGCAGTCGTCAGGAGCATCTGTCCCACCTCCGTCAACTCTGCGCCCGACTGAGTGAGTACGGTCTTACAATTAACCCTGCCAAATGCCAGTTCGGACTTGATACCATTGACTTCCTGGGCCACAGGATTACTAAAGACGGGGCAACCCCTCTGCCCGCTAAGGTAGATGCGGTCCGCCACTTCCCCCGACCCACCACGGTCAAAGGCCTTCAGGAATTCGTAGGTATGGTCAATTTCTACCGCCGCTTCCTCCCTTCAGCTGCCCGGATCATGCGCCCCCTGTTCGCCCTGATGTCGGGTCCGAGCAAGGACATTACCTGGGACGAGGAGTCCGCCGCCGCTTTCGTTCAAACGAAGGAAGCTTTGGCTGACGCCGCAATGCTAGTACATCCCAGAATGGACACCCCTACCGCCCTCACAGTGGACGCATCAAACACGGCAGTCGGTGGGGTGCTGGAGCAGCTCATCGCAGGTCGCTGGAAACCCCTGGCGTTTTTCAGCAAACACCTGCGGCCACCCGAGCTCAAGTACAGTGCTTTTGACCGGGAACTGTTGGCGCTCTACCTGGCAATCCGGCATTTCAGGTACTTCCTAGAAGGTCGGCCCTTCACCGCGTTCACGGACCACAAACCGCTTACCTTTGCGTTTACGAAAGCATCCGACCCCTGGTCATCCCGCCAGCAACGCCACCTGTCCTACATCTCTGAATACACAACGGATGTCCGGCACGTCTCGGGTAAGGACAATGTCGTGGCGGATGCGCTCTCTCGCCCTACCGTTCATGCCCTTTCCCAAGGGGTAGACTTTGAGGCACTGGCAGAGGCACAGCAGGTAGATGAGGAGATTCCGAGTTACAGGACTGCAGTCTCTGGTTTGCAGCTCCAGGACTTCCCCGTGGGCCCAGGTGAGAGGACCCTACTCTGTGACGTCGCCACCAACCAGCCCCGTCCGGTCGTCCCCGCAGCCTGGCGGCGACGTGTTTTCGACTCCATTCATAACTTGGCGCATCCCTCCATCCGGACAACTGTCCGGATGGTTTCCAGCAGGTTCGTTTGGCACGGACTCCGCAAACAGGTCAGTGAATGGGCCAGGACGTGCATGCACTGCCAGACGGCCAAGGTTCAGCGGCACACCAAAGCCCCACCGCAGCAGTTCCATCCCGCCCACCGGCGTTTCGACCACATTCATGTGGATATCGTGGGCCCCCTGCCAGTGTCGCGCGGAGCGCGTTACCTCCTGACTATCGTGGACCGGTTCACAAGATGGCCAGAGGCGGTCCCGCTCACCGATACCACCTCCGAATCTTGCGCCCGAGCCCTGATCGCCACCTGGATATCCCGCTTTGGTGTACCAGCCCACATTACCTCCGACAGAGGCGCCCAGTTCACCTCCAGCCTGTGGTCAGCTATGGCCAGCCTTTTGGGGACTCAGCTGCACCACACCACTGCCTACCACCCACAGTCGAACGGGCTAGTGGAGCGTTTCCACCGTCACCTGAAGTCGGCCCTCATGGCCCGCCTGCGAGGAGCCAACTGGGCGGACGAGCTTCCCTGGGTCCTTCTCGGCATCCGCACAGCGCCCAAGGACGACCTGCACGCCTCGTCGGCCGAGTTGGTATACGGCGCGCCCCTGGCCGTCCCCGGGGAGTTCCTACCAGCCCCGAGGGGGCAAGAGGAAGAACCCGCTGCAGTCCTGGGCAGACTTCGCGAGAAGCTCGGTAACCTGGCCCCCATACCCACTTCACAGCATGGGCGGCACCCGACCTGCGTACCCAAAGACCTACGGAACTGTAAGTTTGTGTTTGTACGAAGGGGCGGGCATCGGCCACCGCTGCAGCGGCCATACGAGGGGCCGTTTACGGTGCTCCGGAACAACGGGTCCACGTTCGTGCTGGACGTTGGGGGGAAGGAGGAGGTTTTCACGGTGGACCGCCTCAAGCCGGCCCATGTGGACCTGGCGCAACCGGCCGAGTTTCCGGCGCCTCGGCGCAGAGGCCGACCTCCCAAGCAGGTTCTGGCCCAGGCTGTGGACATTGGGGGGTGTATCGCCGGTTCTGGGGGGGGGTTATGTGGCGGCTCATTTCCTAGCGTATGCGAACCGACTCACAATTAGATAGCCTACGGGGGTTTGCGAGCACAGAGCTTTGGAGCCTCTTCGCCATGGGGGGCCGGTTGACAGAGGCTTAAAAGTGAGGCTGAAGTTTTCGAATAAAGTTTTTCCTTCGACTGCAGTTACCGACTCCGTGTCGTAATTTTAGCGCTGTTTGTAGCACACCGCTACAGTGTCTTTAATGTCCTGATGCTGTGAAGATGAACATAAGGCTAAGGCATTGACCTGTTTTGTTAGTAGGTGAATCACACTAAAGTCAACACAGAATGCTATCATTTAAATACAAAAATCATTTAAATGCTTTGATATATCAATTACTGTCAAATGCTTCATTTGACTCTTGGCTATGTTGGTCAATCCTTTCCTCTATACTGCACTTAGCATTAAATTCACCCCCTTTGATTTGTACTTTTTAAATGGTACACAGTTAGTATCATTGTCCTTAAATCAATTTGGTTACACGCTCTGTTTATTCAGGTTTCGGATATCCATTTGCACTTCCTGCAGTATTGTTGGTGCCACAGTAGTGTAAAGGTTAGCGTGATGCTATTACAGCTCAGGGAGTCAGAGTTCAGAGTTCAATTCCATCATCATCTGTAGGGATTCTGTGCATCTTTCCTGTGGAAAGCATGAATATTCTCTGGGTGCTCCAATTTCCTCCCATGGTCCAAAAGTTTAGTAAGTCAACTGGTCATTGTAAACTGTCCTGATTAGGCTAGCATTAAATTGGGGGTTGCTGGGAAGCATTTGAAAGGCCAGTAGGGCCTTTTCCACTCTGTATCTCAATAAAATAAATTGTTATTTTGCTGTTTTCATCAAAATGCTAGCAAACACTGTTGTAAGCCTCTAATAATTAACACTTGCATAAATTATGGCTATAATAAAAATATAGAATTTTTTAAAATAATTACTATTTTATAAATTTGGTATATTTTTCTTGATGCATTAGGTAAGTTTAGTTTCACAGGGAGTTTCCATGTCAGTCATAACTCATCAGCACTGAATACCAGTTGACTGAAAATTAGCTAATTTCAATAAGCATTTGAATTTGAGGAAAACTAACAAAGGTGTGCAATACAAAATGTAATTTTTCTTCTCTGTGGTGTGACCTTTTAGCTTGGTAGGTATCACTCCTGTTATTGAAAAATGCATTTTATAATTAGCTGAAGTGCCACCCAAGATTATGTGAAAATGCTGCATGGTTATCTTTAGATGTCTTTTTAATAAAATCTTGTTTGCAAGTTCTGGTGGATATAAAATAATCGATACTATGATCAACTTATTAATCAATAATTAATATTGTACTGTGCAGAAATCTTAGGCACATATATATAGCTAGTGTGCCTAAGACTTTTGCACAGTACTGCAGTAATTTTATGTATTGCACGGTACTGCTGCTGCAAAAAAGCAAATTTCATGACATGTGAGTGATGATAATAAACCTGATTCTGATATGGGTCTCTATTGTGGACTGAGAGTAAGAAGGGGGCAGGAAGGAGGTATCATGGTTGGGAAAAGGGGAAGGGAGGTGGGAATTAGAGAGACATTCTGTAATGATCAATAAACCAATTGTTTGGAATCAAATGACCATGCCTGGTGTCTCAGGGCTGGGTGTGTCTAGACCCGCACCACGTCCTACCCCTGACATTCCTTCTCTGCCATGTGTCCCACACCCCTTTTCAAGCGTTCCACCCTCAGCATTCCCAACATCGTTTGCTCCTGCAAAATTTACAAATTCACTCTCCACTCCACATTGACAACTATAGTACTATACAAAAGTCTTAGGCACCCTAACTTTATATATGTGCCTAAAACCTTTGCACAGTATTGTATATGTGTGACCAGGATTCAATTACTAACCTGTTTCTGTATCAGAACTCATTAGCTGGTTTATTAATCTTATTTGATGTTTGAGCAGTTGTAGTTGTCTCTGTTTTTTTCAACCAACTGCATGATAGTAGCTGCATTCCAAAACCTTCACTCTGGATTCCAAATATTTTTGTATATGTTGAAGATGCCACATGTTTTTCTCTCCCCTTGTTATTCCGAGAGTAGAAGCTAGTTGTTTTCATTTAGACTTCTAACTTGAGGAGTAATTTGTTTTTATTTATGTTATTTAATAATAATAAGTACTTTATTGATCCCGAGTGAGAAATTATTTCATTATAGCAGCACTTAAAAACACACTTAGCAATAATAATAAATATAATAATTTTACTAATAATAAAGAACAGAATAATATACACAATAAATTTACCAATGTGCAATAATAATGTACGAACTAGTAAAACAGAGACTATTGTGTGTTCTCTTGTCGCACAAAGATGAATTATTGAGTATGCTTATTTAGCAATACAGCATGGAGTATGTCCTTTGGACATTTGATCTGTGCTGCCCCAGCAACCCCACAACCCTGACTAAACCTAACCTAATCACAGGACAATTTGCAATGAACAGTTGATCTACCCAGTACACTTTGGGACTGTGGGGAGAAACTGGAGCACCCAGAGAAAAGCCATGCGCTCCACAGGGAAGTACATGCAGGGACTCCATACAGAACGGCACCATAATTGAACTCTGGAACGCTCTCAGCTGTATTAGCATTACACTAACTGCTAAAGCACTGTGGTGCCAGATAGAATTTAGCAAAATAAAATATTTGGTCTTGAGCAACAAATGCAAATTCATTTCCATATGATTTGTAGTATACTACAGTAAGAGTACATTGGCAGTTAATTGTAAAGAATTCGTCAAATAAAAGACTGCAAAATGAAAGAATATAATTGGCTGTGAAATTGCAGAGAATACCCAAGATTAAAATAGAGGAAATTGTTGGAACAGAAAATGTTTTAACTCGCATATGCCATGTGTGCTGGAAAAACTTAGCTTGAATTGGATATCTTAGGGCATTAATAATTATCATAATATTCTGTGAACTATGGAGTTTTCTTCAAAAACTGGCCCTTATTATTAAAGAAATTGCAATAATTTTCAAATTTAATGTTGTTAAAGACAACGTGGAAAACATCCTTCTGTCACTCTATTATTGAAAGTAAAATCCACTTAAAATGCATTATCTTTTATCCATTTGTGCTGGTGTTATTTAGGTGAAGTCTGGTATGTTCTATTCCTTAATATCTGTGCACAGGAAATCTGAATGCAGCTCTTCAAGCAGCTCTAAAGAATCCTCCAATCAATACAAAAAACCAGGCTGTTAAGGTAAAGTTGAAGGGCTAAAGTGCTGTGTGTTATTAATAGCTGAAAACACTGTGGTTTCTTTCTGTTAGTTTCTGGGTTTTGCACTAATTTTAATACACACATTTTCTTTGTTTGTAATTCAGGTTTTCAGGTCAAATTTAGTTAAGCTTTAAAAAACTTAATATGTGAAAATGTTTGTTCAATTTCCATGTTAATGATACATTAATAAGCATCAGTTCACAGAACTGCATAATTTCTCTTTCAACATGGTTCAATCAAACTTGGTAGCAATAAATGTGCTGCTTTATAAAAACTTTTTTTGCTTGAATTATATACTGACTACCTAATCAGATGCTCAGATGTTGTTTGAGCTAATGTTATTCTCTCACATGGTGCTCCATACCTATACAGCATTTAAGGATCGTTCTTATAATTGGGAGACAGAAATGCAGTGGTATTTAAGTAACTTGCCTCTGGCCAGGTTATGTCTTAAGTAATTCCATTTGATTTTAAGTTGTTATACTTCATTTGATTCAATTGATTGCTATAACGTCAATGACAAAATTTATTTTGTTTTAACAGGACCGGGCGGAAAATACAGTTGTTAAAGTTTTGACTTCATTTAAGAGTAATGATATTGAAAAAGCTGTTCAGTCCCTTGACAAGAATAGTATTGACCTCCTGATGAAGTATATCTACAAAGGTTTTGAAAAACCATCAGACAATAGTAGTGCAATATTACTACAATGGCATGAAAAGGTTAGTATAGTGTGGTATTTATCAAAATGAGAAATAGGCCACCTTTGTATTCTTCACACCATAACAAAGTTGCCACTTTGGCAGGCCCTGGCAAAACTACAATGTTGGTAATGACGTAAAGGCAGTTTCATAACAGTTTGGTGGAATTACACCTTGGAAGTGATGCAACTTGAGATTCAACTTGATTTTCTACAGAGGACTTTATGTGGGAATGGGTGAACTGATGGATGGGAGGGAGGAAAGGGGCTAGTTTTCCTGTTTTGTTGCTGTTGTTCTGATGAATATTGGGCATGCTATATTGGTGCCATAGTGTGTGGTGACATTTGCGGGCTGTGCCTAGCATATTCTTAGGCTGTGTTGGTTGTTAGCGCAATAGATACATTTTGTTATACTGTATGTTTTGACATACACGTAATAAATAGATAATTCTGAATCTCTTAGTTCCCTCTGGTAAAAATCCAAAAGGTTCGTTGGATGTGATCTCCGACACACAAAACCATTGTGTCTATTCCCAATCAAGCCTTGATTATCCAAGATCTGTTAGCTCTTATGAAAGTGATTTTTGTCTTACAAACTTAAGTTTAATTCTTGAGGTGATTGAGGGTACAGCAGTGGATGTTGTCTGCATGCACTTTAGTAAGGAATTTGACAAGGTTGGAATATGAATGATGACTGATGATATAGATAAGTGGATTAGTAAATCCGTAGATGACACAAAGGTTCTTGGAATTCTGGACTTTTATGGGCCTGTTAAAGTATAGGGCAGAATATAGATTAGTTACAGATATGGATGGAAAAATAGCAGGTGAAGTTTATTGCAAGCAGATGTGAAGTGTTACACTTCGGGAAGTCAGATGCAAGTTGAAGGTATACAGTTAACAGCAGGACCTTTAACAGCATTGATGTACAAAGGGATTTTGGCATCCAAGTTCATAGCTCACTGAAAATGGCCACTTAAGTACCTTGGTGATAAAGAAGGCATTTTGGCATGTTTGCTTTCATCGGTTGAAGCATTGAGTATAAAGAAAAGGAAATCGTTGCTCTATCAGATATTGGCCATGCTGCACATGGGGATATTGTGTGCAATTCTGGCACCCCATTGCAGGAAGGATGTGAAGGTTTAAGAAGTAATGCTGAAGTACTAGAGAACATGTATATAATGTGAGAGGGAAAAAGTTTAAAGGCGATATGTGGATCAAGTTTTTTCCAACAGAGTGGAAGGTGCCTGGAAGGGTAGTGTTGGAAGCAGATAAAATAGTGGCATATCGGCTCTTCAGCATACAAATATGCAGGGAATGGAGGGGTATGGATCATGTACAGGCAGGAAAAAAAGTTTACTTTTGTATCGTGTTCCATGCAGACATTGAGAGCCAAAGGGCACTGTTCTGTGACCCACATATTGAATACTGCATACAGTTCTGATTGTCTTCTTAAAACAGATGATGGATAAATTTGTGAGGATGTAAAAAAAAAGGGTTTAGAAACATGATAAGGTTATACCTGCAAGAATTGGTGGACAGATAATATTAGGTGGCTCACTAATATTTGAACTGCATTGGGATGGGCAGTAACCAGCTTTGTCAGTAGTACCTGCGCTTCTCTTCATTTGTGAGAAGTAGAAGCCATAAATGTAAGATGGTCACCTTGTAATCCTATAGTTAATTCTGAACTTCATACTCTGCCAGAAATGTGAGTTTGTGGAACTTGTCACCACAGGAAGTGGTTGAAGTGCATCTAAATGATTAAGGAAAGGCAACATAATGAAAGAAGATAATGAAAGGCTGGATGAGTAGGAAGCTTCATTAGAAAATAGTACCATAGATTGCTTGGGCTGCAGGTTTCTGTACTACTACATATAAGTTATTTCATTTGTGATACAGAAGCTTTCGGGTGAAAAGCTTTTTGGCTCCAGGATATCACTAACAAAGAAATAACTAAGTACTTAGTAACAGGTAGCTTTTAAATTGTATAAAATTTACCATTTAATTTGGAGATACCCTGAATAAATTGACTGACCTAATATATAATTTACTGCATAGGAATGATTATCAAGATGTAGCAAGTTGCTCAGTGAAATTACTTGTACTGTAAATTAACAATCGTCTCACATTCTGCATGTCAGGTACAGAATGATTTGGTATTTGTATTAAAAGGATGTTGTCATTATTTTCCATGACCACTTTCCTTGTGCACTCCCTTACCCAATAGAATTGTTGTATTGTGGTTGACACAACAATTTTTACTTTGACTCTCTTGTTTTCTAGGTGTTAGCAGTTGGAGGAGTGGGATCTGTAGTCCGAGTTCTAACAGCAAGAAAAACTGTTTAAAACCATGGGATCAAGATTACCTGTCTGGTACAGAGGAATTGCTGGTGCAGAGACCAAAAGAACCAGTTTGTGCAACACTGGAGTCATTTTTTTTTTTTTGTTTTGGCTTGCTTTTTATGACCAGATTATATTTCTTACTCAATTTGTTTGTCTGTTAACCAAAATCTTAGGTGCAGTCCAAACTGGTTTTATAAGCTCAGTATTTAGTCCAAACTTTGTAGCCATGCAGGAACATTTGAAAAGCCCAGTTTTATTCAAAGTGTAGAAGTATTTGATAAGTTGGAGATTTTTTTTTTCTTTTGCAGAAATGATTTTTTATTTTAAATGTTTAATTAAACAAAGGTACAGAGTATGAATGTGCTATCCAGACAGTGAATCCATTGACTCAAACTTAATCCATTCAGTGATAGTCACACACACAATTAATCATGGGCATTTCAAATTTGAAGCTGGGTATTTAGCTGAGTGATAGAAGCTGAACATACAGAATCACCAGAAAGATTTCTGCTTGAAATCATGCCTCAATTGGTAAAGGTAATGATAAAGTGTGTGGCTTTGGTGTTCTGGGGATTAATTCATTTGTTCATAATTATTCCTAGCATGAGGAGTAATTCCGTTATAAAGAGGCCTTGGCAATGATTTGACTACTTCCAATGTGTAGGTGCAGTGTTTCACCTTTCTGAAAAAAAAACTAAAAATTGTACAATAGATGTCTGAACTGAACACATTTCAGATAGTTTTAGCATCTGTAGGATTTACAAAAATGTAGTCAGTCACAATTTTTTATTGTGTCAGCTATGATCAAAGGTTTGCAGACATGACTGACTTAGTACTGGTTTTGAATTATCTTAATAAAGCTTTCAAATTACTCCTTGAAAATGAAACATAAATACAATGTTTGCACTGTTTTAAAAGTAGCAGAAATAGTATTTGGATTTGTCGTTCATAACAGAGAGCAGTAAGTTCACAGAAGGCACAAAAATGGCCAGTGTCCATTTGCTTTGTACCATGTTTTCTAATTCCAATTAGTTATTTCGAAGAGGTGCTTTCAGCTGATGGTGGATTTAATTTTTCATTTTATAGCAGATCACTTAATCTTGAATTCACAATAAAAAGGTGAAAATGGATCAACTGCCCTACTTGTAGATCAAGTTTGTGCCTTTAGCAAGGAAGCTGATTTCTCCTACCTCCCCCTTCATATTTCTGAACATAAAGGAGTGCTGAGTACATTCTGTTAGGACAAGTTTACTCAAGAGTAAGCTAAGTTTCATTTTAGCACGTTTATAAATTTCAAAGAGCTCTTAATGGCTGTGATGGTTGTCTAAATCCTAGCAGACAATCAGTTTCACTTTGACTAATGTTGTAAAAAAAACAAGAGTTAAATATTCTTCATATCTCTTGTAAAAATATGCAAAATTATTGGATTATGAAACCTAATCATTGTGAACAAAATGTTTGATAACTCAGCCACAGTTTTCTATGCCTGAAACATGAGTTAAGTGTGATCAGTATTTCAAGTTTGAGCAATTGCTGTTGTAGTTGTAAGTATTACTTTAATCACATTGCCCCAAGATTTTTATTGCTTTTATTAAGATAATAAAAAGTTGCTAAACTACAATTGTAATTTGTTATTACATGCTAAGAATTAAGAACTCCCAATACACAGTTTACCTGAAATCTGAAGTTCAGTTCTCTTTTACATTGAATGGAAGGCAAGTTACCAAATACCAAAATCTGGAAGTAAACTTTATAATCCTAGAAATGCTCAACAGGTCAGGCAGCATAAAAATAGACCTAATATTTCAGTTCAATAATCTTTCATCAGAGCTCTTTTATACTGCCTGGATCAGAGTTAAATTTTGAGTAGTAATGACCTGATTGCAAATTTAAGTCAGTGCCACTCTGAGCAGACCACAAAGCCTTGTCAGCACTCTAAATTCTCATTGTAGAGCAGTGATTGAGATTAGATCCTCAGAATGGATCTTGAACCTGCAAACTATTATTCTTTTCACAGGAATATCATCAGAGGTGTAAATTACTACAACCCCCTGAGCTACTTAATGTCTTTGTTAATGGGTGTCAGTGAATTTCTCGACATTAATATAATCATCATGCGGGTGTGAGCTCTGGTTAGTTTTTGGAACTCTTTACCCTGGAAGGCTATGGAGGCTCAGTTGTTGAGTTCATTAATGGATTTCTGATATCAAAACAGTATCATGCATTATGTTCATAATATTGTCAAATTGATACACTCTAGGCCCCAATGCCATCCATGGCCTTTTTGAACAATAATACCTTTTAAATATTTGTTATATTGGACCTAACTCCTCGGTATCGATCAGTGACTGGACTTTCAGTCCTTCCCCATCCCAAGCTTCAGTGTGTTCTTTAGCATTTTCTCCTGAAGACACCTTATATCAGAAGACAAACAAGTTTCAAGCAGACTGAAGTGCGTCTTTCACAGAAGTAGTCTTTCAGCACCACTTGTTGTTTTTGTGGTATGCCTTTCATAGATTAGAGACTCCTCTATTGCACAGCTGCTTGGGAAGAACCTCATAAGGATCCTTGCATCCTCTTCTAGATCTTCTCTGCAAACAAAGGAAACAAATTGATGGATGATTGTTTCACTCTCAACCCAGCTGCCTCCAGGGAGTCGGGAGTGAGACTTTGGCTATAGAGAACTGTTCCTATTCCTTAGGATCTTGCCTTTGATTATTCATAGGACAGATTCCTAAGGTAATAGTGAGGGCACCAAATTTGCACTTAAAACTTGTAACTAATATCACAGTTCAGTATACAACAGAATCAAAAATTGTTTTCTGAAAGTTGTTTGCTTTAATTGTAATTTAACACTGACTTGTAAAATTTTCAGTGTAGGAAGAAGTATTCTTAAGCTCAATACATTCTATTGCTTAAGATTTGTCACTTCTGCTTTGTATTTGTTTCTTCAATTCTGTAGCTTGTTTGCTATGAGGTTGCATTAAATGATTCTCAGTATTTGAAAAAATCAACACAGTCATCAAGTTGCTCTGTTGTACCTGCTCTCCAAATGTGAAGGGAGCACAGTGACCTCAATTGTTGGCAGCTGGGCGATGAAGGCAGTGAATGTGGGTTTGAATGTGAGTTGGGATTTACAAATTAGTTTACTTCATCACAGTGAGTGTTTTGCAGGCTCTCAGTGTTTCTGTGCAGGAATGAAAAGTGGGCTGATGGAAAACATTGTCGTTAGATGGCTGTAAATGCAAAGGGTGAAGTAACGAGGTGTTGGGGAATATTTTAGGATCGAGGTTTGTCAATTCTACAACTGCTTGGATTTCACCCAATGTACTATACTACGGCTCCCAAGTTGCATTTTTGGGTGCAGTTTATTTTTAATAATGTTTAACATTTCCAAATCTCCAATTGATAATTTCACCAATTATGATACTTTACATAGTGATAGTGTTACCAGTAGTCTCTAAATTATTTGGTTGCTTAAAATACTTTTTAAACTTCAACTGAACACAGTCAGTGACTCAGAATTCAGATTGCTTTTTCCACTGGGCACATTTGTTACTTCCTTAACACTTCACTGATGTTCGAGAAATCCTTTCACCACTGTGCAAGGGAAGGAACACTCGCACGTTAAGGAACACAGCAAGTGCAAACTTCTGAAAGCCTGTTTGTGGTATTCTTGTAGGGATAGTGTGGCAAAAGAGCTTTCCAGGTACCTTGCGTGGCATGCCAGTTTCACTGATTTTACGTTAGATATAGAAAGTGTTAAATAATCTTAGCCCTAGACCTGGAGGTTTTACAGATGACAATCCTTGTACTGTGAATCATTTTACAGCAGTTCGACAATATGCTCTAAAATTGTAATAATGAATCTTACTGATCTGCCCTTTTACAATAGACTATTCGGCTCCCCCATCCTTGAAAAACACAAGTTCTGTAACATGTAATTTCTGTTGAATGATTTGCTGATTTAAAAAAATACTTAACAAAACTTATGGGAATGAAATGCATCCAGCTCATGCCTTTAGGCAATTAAAAGAAATTTGGACTAATTCCTTCACCTGGGTCTAGGCAGTCTCACTTCCTCAATGAGTCACCTTCAACCACCCTTTCACACCTTCACTGTTGATGGGGCTAATAGCAGTATTGAAATCCCTTTTAATCTTTCTACACGTCACTAAAATCAGTGCCCCTAGATGGCATCTTGGCTAAAGGAAATGGGTGTTTCCTGTTTGCCGTGTCCTAGTCTCTTTAAATTCAAATCTTCCCTATTCCTGCTTTGTCTAAGAAAACAACCTAGCTTGTGTCCCTGTTCCCTGGCGGTGCACGTATAGCTCTCTAAGTGTTGTCACATACTTGTGCACGTTTAACTGGACGCTAAAATAATATTACAGCACAGAAACAGACCCTTCATCCTGACTTGTCTATGTTGAAAAGTTACCTAACTGAGTTTGGCCCATTTGCCTGCACTTGGCCCATATCTTTCTGACTTTCCTATCCAAATAACTACAAATGTCATAATTGTACCCACATCTCCTGCTCCCTCTGGCAGCTCCTTCCATACACCTGCCACCGGCTATGTGAAAACATTGTGCTCTTTCTTTACACCTATGCCATTTGGTTTGGATTACAATACTCTGCGGAAGAAAATAAATTGAACCAATTCTTTGCCATTTTAGTATTTAGTCATATTTCCCAAACTAATGGTAAAAAAGGAATTTGAAAACTATAAATGCTTCAAGTACAAACGAGAAAATCTGCAGGTGCTGGAAATTGAGCAATACACACAAAGTGCTGGAGGAACTCAACAGGCCTGGCAGCATCTATGGAAAAGAGTGCAGTGGACATTTCAAGCCGAAACCTTTCGGGTGGGGGGAGGGGTGCTGGAGAAAATTTTTTAAAGTGGGGGGAGGGGTGGTAGGTGAAACCTTGAGTGGGAGGATGAAGTAAAGAGCTGAAAAGTTGATTGGTGAATGAGACAAGGCCGTGGAAAATGACTGGCTGCATCACAGCCTGGTATGGAATTACCAATGCCCTTGAGTGTAAAGTCCTACAAAAAGCAGTGGATACAGCCCACATGTTCTTGATATTTATTGCGTATTTATTTATTGTTATTTCTTTTTGTACGTACACAGGTGGTTGTCTTTTTCACACTAGTTGAATGCCCAAGCTTGTGCAGTCTTTCATTGATTCTGCTATGGTTATTATTCTATTATGGATTTATTGACTGTGCCTGCAAGTAAATTAATCTCAGAGTTGTATGTGGTGACATAGGTACTTTGATATACATTTACTTTGAAATCTGTATGCAGAAGAACATATAAAATGGGAGAATGGGCAAAGAAGTGGCAGGTAGAATACAGTGTAGGGAAGAGTATGGTCATGCACTTTGGTAGAAGGAATAAGGGTGTAAACTATTTTCTAAATGGTGGGAAAATTCAAAAATCGAAGTTGCAAAAGTCCCCAGACAGGATTCCCTAAAGATTAACTTGCAGGTTGAATTGGTGGACAAATGAAGACAAATGTAATGTTAGCATAAATTTCAAGAGGACTAAATCACTAAAATATAAGAGCAAGGATACAATGCTGAGGATTTATAACACATAGGTCAGACCAAACTTGAGTATTGTAAGCAGTTTTGGGCCTCTTATCTAAGAAAAGATATGCTGGTATTGGAGAGGGTCCAGAGGAGGTTCACGAGAATTTTCCCAGGAATGGAAGGGTTAACATGGGAGTGTTTGATGGCTCTGGATCTATACTCGCTGGAGTTCAGAAAAATGAGTGGGGATCTCTTTGAAACCTATCGAATATTGAAAGGCCTAGATAGAGTGGATGTGGAGAGGATGTTAATTTTTGTGAGTGTCTAGGACTGCAGGGCACAGCCTCAGAATGGGTTCATTAGGAAGAGAGACTAGCAGAAATTTCTTTAGCCAAAGGATGGTGAATCTGTTGAATTTATCGCCACAGACAGTTGTGGAGGCCAAATCATTGGGTATATTTAAGGCGGATGTTGAAAGATTCTTGATTAATCAGGTGTTAAAGGTTACAGGGAGAAGGCAGGAGAATGGAGTTGAGAGGGATAATAAATCAGCCATGATGGAATTTTGGAGCAAACTTGATGGACTGAAAGGCCTAATATTGCTCCTATATCTCATTGTCCTTATAATCTTAATACATTGTTTAAGAACCTGTAAATAAACCACCTTCATGCTCAGTTCAAGCCACTGAGTGTTGTACAGCTTCAGCTATATATTGTCTGTAATACAAAATTCAATTATTTATTTTTTTCAGAAGTATTTTGGGTGAATTATTTAATACTAGAAGTGAAAGCAAAGAAATAAGCTGCTGGAGTATTTCTCCAGGGTCAGGCAGCACGTGTAGAATGGAACTTCAGGTCATTTGTTCTTACAGAATTGTGTTGAGAGGTGTGTAACTTGAAGTACTGAGTGAAAAGGAAAATGTTTACAGAAGTTACAGTGAAATGGTTGCAGAGGGAACTGGAACTCCCCCTGGGAAGAGTGTCTTGACAGGAAAGTCAATTCTTTCTATTTGAGAAAGAGGCAAGAGTTCCCTTTTCTTGTTCCTATATAATTGTCAGTAACTGCGCAGTGGATGGCCTCATTCAACCGTACACACTCATTTCCAGCATGACCAGCTACACCACTAGGAGTGAAAACATATGTTGAAAACTAAGAACTAACTTATTAAAAAATTGCTGAGTGCAAAAATGATGTGGCAACATGAAGGAAAACCAAACGGAAGAAGCCAAAATATCTTTCTGCTACATAGCGGTATACAGGAAGGAAGTGCCTTTGCTTGAAACATTGGTCTTTTCTGTCTTTTCAAGTGTGGACAGCTGCCGTATGTTGCCAATGTTTCTTTTTCTCTAGCAATGACGCAGGATCAACCTTTTAATTTCAGCAAAGTTCTGAGATTGTAGAACAGTGTTGTGAGTCTATACATACTGCCTTGTGCCATACAGAGAAGATTGGATGGATGTAATTGTAACAAATATACTCAGATTTCTCTGAAATGAGTCTGAGTTTGGTAAATAATGAATTCTGAGGGGCTTAGGAAGTACAACCATGCATCTGAAGGAAAATCTGGTGTAACTTAATCTGTATTTCATACATTCTAATTTGTAATGCTGCATCTCCAGCATTGATTAGAAACTAGGAAAGGCTCACAGTGAAAGCTGGTAAATCATTGTGGGTAAAATCTCAACTACCTCTGACCACACTGAAAGAGAATTACTTAAAGTCCAATACTGTATTTACAAATCTTCATTGTCCTTTTGGGAAATCGATCTGAATTAACTTTTTCTAGTTTGATAATTTCATCTTGTAAACAATTAATAAATATCCTTAAAGCTGAAAGTTAAAAACAGATTACTGCTTGGAACCCAACATACTAATTTTCTTTATAAACTCCTAACCCTGTTACCTGGCGATGTTTAATTATTATGGCTATGGTGGTGGCACAAAAATCTGTAAAAGGACTTGGGTAAGATTGCTCAAATTATTTTGCATTTCTGAACAATACAAAGCACTTTGCAGGTGACATAGTTAATATAACAAAGGAAACAGCACCAAATCAGGACACAAGTTTCCCCCAAACAGAAATGTGGTCATTACATTGGCCAGGGCTCTGGGTAACTCTCCTCCTCCTCTTCAAAATGGCACAATGTTAATAGTTAGTTGAGTGAAAGCAAAAGGTCTCAACTGTAAGGTGGCATTGCCAACAGTTCACTGAAAACTTTGGTGCTCAGATTTTTGGAATGAGATTTCATAATTAACATTCTGGCTTAGGGCCAGGAGCAATAACAACCACATAAGCAAAAGTTAAACAACTGTAGCAGGGAGGGGATGCGTTCTTTCCTGTAAGGCAAAAAGTTCATTGTGAAATCCCACTCTGGAGATTTGAGCAGAAAAATTAAGACTGGCACTTCAGTGCAGTGTTGAGTGAGTACACTCTTCCCATTGAGACGTATTGCTTCAAATGTCTACTAACTAGTCCATCAAACATGAGAACATCTGCAGATGATGGAAATCCAAGCAACACACACACAATACTGGAGGAATGCAGAAAGCCAGTCAGCATCTGTGGAAAAGAGTAAACACAATGTTTTGAACTGAGACCCTTCACCAGGACTGAAGGGGAAAGAAGCTGGAAGGTGGGGAGAGGGGTGGAAGAAGTACAAGGTGGTAAGTGATGGGTGAAACTAGGAGAGGGGGAGGTGTGAAGTAAAGAGCTGCTAAGTTGACTGGTAAAAGAGATTAAGGGCTAGAGAGGGTGGAATCTGATAGGAGAGGACAGACCATGAAAGGGGGAGAAGCACCAATGGGAAGTGATGGGCAGGTAAGGAGATAAGGTAAGATAGGAAAGTGGGGATGGGTAAGGTGAAGGAAAGAGTGGGCAATTACTGGAAGTTCAAGAAATTGATATTCATGCCATCAGGTTGGAGGCCACCAACCTGAGTGTGGCCTCATAATGACAGGAGAGGAGACCTTGGGTTGACATGTTGGAATGGGAAGTAGAATTGAAATAGTTTACCACCAGGAAATCCTGCTTTTTCTGGCAGGTGGAGCATAGGTGCTTGGCAAAGTTGTCTCAAATCTATATCAGGACTCATTGATATACAGGAGACCAGACAGAATAGATAACCCAACAGACCTACAGGTGAAGTGTCACCTCATCTGGAAGGACTGTTAGGGGCCCTGAATGGTAGTGAGGGAGGTGGTGTAGGGGCAGGTGTGGCACTTGTTCCACTTGCAAAGTAAGTACCAGGAGGGAGATCAGTAGGGAGGGACGAATGGACAAAGAAGTCAAGTAGGGAGCAATATCTGTGGAAAGCAGAAGGGGGAAAGGGAGTGAACAATGTGCTTGCTGGTGTGATCCCATTGGAGATGGTGGAAGTTATGGAGAATTGTGTGCTCAACACAGAAGCTAGTGGGTGGTAGGTGAGAACGAGAGGAACCCTATCCTTGGGATGACGGGAGGATGGAGTGAGGGCAGAGGATGCAAAATGGAAGAGATATGGGTGAGTGCAGATTTGATGTTGGAGGGAGGAAAGCCCGTTTCTTTGAAGGAGGAGGACATCTTTCTGGTATGAAAAGCCTCATTCTAACAGCAGATGCGACAGATGCTCTGAGTTTCTCCAACATATTGTGTATGTTGAAGAACTAGTCCATAGTGCCATTTGAAAGGGGACCAGGTATCCTGGCCACCATTAATTTGTTAATGTGCCTAATAAATAGATTTTCTGGTCATAATTACACTGAGGACTATAATAGGTGCAACACCTAGAAGCAGTGTGTATGGCCTGCAGGTGGAATTTGAGTTAGCCTTGTACATGAGGGTTGTTAGACTGAGACAAAGATTTAATGCAGCAATTTCAAAAGAGCCTAAAATATTAACTTTATTTTTGAGTATTTGCTATACAAGCTTAATGGAGACCCACATCATGTCTTGTGGAAACATTTCAGAAACATGCATTTTGTTCCGTCCATAGGACTGGCTGCCATGGGTACTGCCAGTTAACTGTCCAGTGAAATGGTGTTCGCTGAAACCCATTGCTGGAATGTTTGTAACTCTGGATAGAGTTCGAAGCTCATAGTGCTATTCATTTTCTGTCCACCTCTCTTCCAAAATTCAAACATATTCCCAAAGTCTTGAGCCCCTGGTCTTCCATAGGACTCCACAAACTCTCGGACAGAAATCTGTCACAATAAAATAAAAGTGAAAGTATCATTCTGATCACTACAATAATGTTGTCCTGATTGCATGCAGTACTTTCCTTGTCTCAATACTTAAATGGCACAAATGTAATCCAGGAATATTGAATAGGTTATTATGAGCTGGGGGGATTTATCTTTATTGGCCTTTAATCTATTAGGAGATGTTTCAATCAGCATTCCCAGCATTACTTTAAAGGCCATGGTTTAAAATGGCATGAATGAAAAATTACAAAGTGAGGGGATCAACACTCCATGGTCAGGGTTCATGAATTTGCAGGTTTGAAAAAGAAGGGAAACCTGTTTAAATCTCAATGCAGGTGATGTGATCAATCATGCAAATTAAACAGAGGGCAAGAATGAGGAGGTGCACTAAATAGAATTCTAAAGATCAAGACAATAATGTAGATGCATAGTGATCACAGTATCATTAATGAAGGAGAAGACTGGAGGAGGATTTGCATCAAAGAATCAAGGGATAGATGCTCTTCAAACAAGTGCAGCCATCAATCCTGAGGAAATGGGTATTTTACAGTACATTTTTGTGTTTAATGCTTATTTTTAATTTTATCCAACTTGAACATTTTGTAACGGCTCTGAATGTCACAGATTTTACAAGTTCAAAATTGCTCAGAATAGTGAACCATCACAGGTGTCGGCATACTCCAGGGTGGAGCTCAGTGGATGGCATGCCCTCCTTACTTGGCCCTCTATTTCTAATGTCCTTCCCTTGGACAACATCGGTGGCATGGACAGGGGAGACTTGCAGCTTGGGCTACTGCCGGTCTTCCCAAAAAAAAAACCCTGGGAACTGCGCCCTGGAAACTGTTCAAGGCACAAATCCATGGTCTATCAAGACTAATGGAGGCCTACTACACTTCCAGAGAAGGTTATTTTGGGTGGGTGAATGAGTGAACGCCAACCAAAATGTTGGCAGTCAGGCCCAATGTGATCTTGTTCACTGAATCAGGTCATATCGTGAATAGTTGCCTGCCTGCGACTTGCATGAGATTATATGAAGTTTTTTTCTAAATATATCTCTGTGAAGGCTTTGCAACACTGGATGAGAATTTCATGTACCCTATTTAGATTCCTTTACCACTCAAGGATAAAGGAGGTAAAACTTGCTTGGATACAGAGAATGTGAGTGAGGTACTTAGTGTGGACTTTGCTTCAGTATTTACCAAGGAAAATGATATGGAGGACCAGGAGATCAGTGCTGAGTGTATAAATATATCAGGGCATTTAGAAGTCAAGGAGGAGGAAGTGTTGGGTGTCCTTGGGAGTGTTAAGGTGGATAAGTCCCCAGGAGGAGGCAAGCGACAAGATGGCTGGGCCCTCAGCCAGTATCTTTGAGTCCTCTCTAGCCACAGGCAAAGTCCTGGAAAACTGTTGAGTACCTTTATTTAAGAAGGAAACAAGGGGAACTGCAGACCAGTGAATCTCACATCAGTTATAGGGAAATTTATGGAGAGAATTCTTAGGGATAGGATATATGAGCATTTAGAAACCCATGGCCTAACGAGGGAGAGCCAGCATAGCTTTGTGCATGGCAGGTCACGCCATACCAACTTAAGATTGAGTTTTTTTGACAAGGTGACAAGAGAGATTGGTGAGCGGAGGGCAGTGGAGGTTGTCTACATGAATTTTTGTGAGATGTTTGACAAAGTCCCTCGTGGGAGGCTAATCCAGAAGATTAAGATGCATGGGATCTGCAACGAATTGGCTATTGGGATTCAGAACTGGCTTGTCTGCAGAAGTCAGAGGGTAGTGGTTGAAGGGACTTGTTTGAGCCAGAGATCTGCAATTAGTGGAGTTACATGGGGTTCGGTGCTGGGACCTCTGCTGTTTGCAATGCATATAAATGATCTTAACGAAAATGTAGATGGGTGGGTTAGTAAATATGCAGATGATACCAAGATTGGAGGAGTTGTGTAGCATAGAATTATGGCAAAGAATACAGAGCAATATAGACCAGTTGCAGATATGGTCTGAAACATGGTAGCTGGCATTTAACCCAGATAAATGTGAGGTGTTGCACCTCAGTAGGGCAAATGCAAGAAGACAGTACGCTGATAATGGCAAGGTCTTTAACAGCAAGATCTTGGGATCCAAGTCCGTAGCTCCTTGAAAGTGGCTACAAAGGTGGATAAGGTGGTTAAGAAGGCTTCTGGATTGAGTTCAAAAGTTAGTTGTTTGGGTTGCAACTTTATAAAACTCTGGTTAGGCCACATCTGGGGTATTGCACACAGTTCTGGGTGCCCCACTGTAGGAAGGATGTTGCCGTTTTGGAAAGGATACAGAAGAGGTTCGCCAGGATGCTGCCTGGTTTAGGGAACATGTGCTATTACGAGAGGCTGGATAAAACTAGGGTGGTTTCTCTGGAGCATCAGAGGCTGAAGCGAGATCCGTTAGAGGTTTACAAGATTATGAAAGGCATAGTTAGAATGGACAGAGAGTATCTATTTCCCAGGGTTGAAATGTCCAATATCAGAGGGAATGTATTGAAGGTGAGGGAGGTGGGTTCAAAGGAGATGTGAGGGGTAATTTTTTTTTACTCAGAGTGGTGGATGCTTGGTATGTGCTGCCTGGTATGGTGGTAGAGGCAAGTACATTAGAGGCTTTTAAGAGACATTTGGACAGGCACATGGATACAGGGAAGATGGAGGATATGGACATGGTGAAGGTAGGATGTATTAGTGTTTGGGTGTTTTTGATTTGATTTTTAGCTGATTTGGCACAAGTTTGTGGGCCCAATTGCCTGTTCCTATACTGTATTCTACTCTTCTATGTTCTAAGGGGAGCATCCATTATTTCCATGGCCACTTCTTTTGGTAGGCTAGATTCAGATGATCAGCTTTAGGATTTTACCAGCTTTTAGTCCCATTAATTTCTCCAGTAATGTATTATATTTATATAATTTTCCTTCAATTCCTCATTTTCATCACACTCTTAATTCTCTCACATTTCACCCTCTTCCACGAAGACTGAACCAAAATATTTGATTATTTGTTCTGTTATTTGTTTCCCATTATAAATCTTCACTCTACTCTTCCCATTAATGTTCCTGGGTAAAATGTCAGTGTGTCCTATGCCTCAACCACAGTTATGTCACGTTGTTTTTATCCTGTATGACAATCACAATAAATGAAAATGAACTGCAGATGCTGAACATCTGTGGAAAGAACAAGTTAATGTTTCCAGCCCAGGACTTTGCATTAGATCCCTGCCTGGAGCTGAATCATCAACTGCTTCTCCCACCATAGATGTTGTCATGGATCACAGTAAACATAGATAAGAAATATTCATTTAAGATCTTGCTGAGGAAATAACTAAGTGTATCAAGCATTTTCTGTTTGTAATATAATGACACTTGATTTCTTGATAAATTCATACCCGGGAATCTTTAAACTGTTTGGGACGCAGGTGATGAGTCAGGATTTGTGCATATTCCGGGATTGTCAGCCTGCCTGCAGATAGAAAGCAGCTCTTCCGCATCCAGCGCTCTGGGTTTTTAAATAAGACTGTCACGATTGGACCAATCTGTTTGATGCTCATTCCATCCATGGCAACCTCTCCCATTGGAATGGCTGAAAACAACACAGAAGGTCTAAAACCAAAGAAATATGACACTGGAATACTTCCATCTCTTGAAAGAATTCAACACTTGTTAAGAAGTTTATAATAATACTGATTCTAAATTTAACCATATGTAAACCAATTTACATTTATTTTTGCTTCCTACCCTTAAAAGGTTAAACTTTCTTTCTTTAGCAGATATATGAAGAATAAAACAGAGAGAATAGGTCCTATTAAGGATCAATATGGCTACCTATGTGTGGAGCCACAGAAGATAGGTGAGGTCCTAATAAATATTTTTCATCTGTGTTTACTATGGAGAAGGTCCTGCAAGATAAACAAATACAGGAAATGAACAGTGATATTTTGGAACATATCCACACTATAAAAGAGGAAATGCTTATTGATTTACACTAATAGCATATTAAATTACATAGATCTCCTGTACCTCACCAAGTGCACCACAGGATATTGTAGGAAACCAGGGAAGAAATTACAAGGTTTCTAATAGAAGTATCTGCATGTTTTTATTGCATTGTAGGTAATGCAGGGGAAGACTGGAGGGGGGAATGTCGTGTCTTTATTTATATCTGAAATACCTCTTATGGAAATGTTTGTTTGATGATGAACTTAAATAAAAAATAAATTATAAAAGAAAAGACTACAAGGAAAAGCCAAGAAATGACAGGCTGATGACTCAAAGATCATTAGTGGAAATGTTACTGGAGGGTATTCTAAAGGATAGGATCTACCAGCTTTTAAAAAGGCAAGGGATGATTAGAGATAGTCAGCAAAATTCAAAGTACATTTATTATCAAAGTATTTTATACTATACACAACCTTGAGATTTGTCACCTTACAGACAGCCACAAAACAAAGAAACCAAATAGAAACTATTTTAAAAATGACTGCCAAACACCCAATGAGGAGAAAAATATCAAATTGAACAAACAATAACAGCAAGCAAATAACATTCAGAACTGAAGCTAACGAAAGTGAGTCCACAGCCAGTCACAGCTAATCCAGGAGCTTGCTGGTTGCAGGTCGCAGCCTCAGTTCAGTGCAGTGACAAGTAAACCTTGCAAGCAGGCAGCTGGACACCAGCCCATCACTCTCCTCCTACCCCAACACCCTGACCTTTCAAACTGGCCTGGCGCTTAAATCAGCCAAAGTGTGGGTCATTTCTTGCTCTTGGACCTGAGCCCTGCCGGCTCGCCTCACGTTGGTTCTACCACTCAAAATTGATGCAGTCTGCTCCTGCAAGCGCCAAACATTGGCTCATTCCCCACGCTCAGGCCTGGGCCCTGCCTCAATTTGGTATGTATACGCCATGTGGCTACCATCCTGCATCTTCTAGACTTTAGTTCACAATGCAAAAATGCCAGGTTGCACAACTCCAAAAGGGAAGTTGCTGGATATTGATTGCAGTAACCGTTTCAGAGAAAAAGTGTCATTAATAAAGTAATTAGTAGATTTGATGGCTGCCAGTAAGCACACCTTGAATGTGGGAAATTAATTTCACAGACTTGACTTGACTGAGTTGTTTTTTTTTGAATGCAGACAAGTGCAAGGTGTTGCAATTCAGTAGGACCAACCAGGGTGGGTCTTACACAGTGAATGGTAGGGCCTTGAGGATTGCGGTAGAACAAAGAGATCTGGGAATACAGATCCATAATTTGATGGAAGTAGCATCAATGGTTGACAGGGTCATAAAGAAAGTTTTTGGCCCATTGGCCTTCATAAATCAATGTATTTAGTACAGGAGATGGGATGTTATGTTGAAGTTGTATATGACATTGGTGAGGGCTAATTTGGAGCATTGTGTGTAGCTTTGGTCACCTACCTATGGGAAAGATATAGGTAAGTTTGAAAGAGTACAGAGAATATTTATAACGATGGTGCCAGGTCTGGAGGACCTGAGTAATATGGAAAAATTGAATAGGTTAGGACCTTATTCCTTGGAAGATTGAGAGGAGACTTGATAGAGGTATACAACATTATGAGGAGTATTAACAGGGTAAATGCAAGCAGGTTTTTTCCACTGAGGTTGAGCGGGATTACAAGTAGAGGTCATGGGTTAAGAGTGAAAGGTGAAAAGTTTAAAGGGAACATGAGGTGAAACTTCTTCATTCAGAGGGTCATGAGAGTATAGAATGAGCTGCCAGCACGTGGACCATGTGAACTCAATTTCAACACTTAGGAGAAATCTGGATAGATACATGAATGGTAGGGGTATGGACGACTATGGTCCTGGTGCAGGTCGATAGGAGCAGGCAATTTAAAAGGCTTGGTAAAGACAAGATGGGCTGAAGAACCCATTTCTGTACTGTACTTTTCTATGACTGTATGACCAAACTGATCAAGAGAAATGCTAAGAGCAGGACAGTCAATGTTGTCTTTATGGACTTCAGCAAGGCCTTTGAGAACGTCCTGCAGATTAAATCACCCGGGGTCCATAGTGAACTAGTCAACTGGATTCAAAATTGATCAGTGGTAACAGACAGAGTGTGGTAGTGGAGGGTTGTTTTTCAGAGTGGAGACCTGTAACCAGTGGTGTCCATATGTGACCAGTGGTGAAGAGGGTTATTTACAATTACAACAGGAAAAAGATCATCTTGGGAAGTGGGTCAAAGAATAGCAATTTGAATAAGTAAATTGGTTCATTGTTGTCATATGTACAAGGTATAGTGATAATCTTTGCTCTGCATGCCATCCAGACAGTTCATTTCATTACAAAAGTATATTGAGGTAGTACAAGGGAAAGCAAGAACAGTGCAGAATAAAGTGTACAGTTTCAGAGAAAATGCAGCACAGGCAGACAGTAAGTTGCAAGGCCATAGTGAGGTAGATTGTGAGATCGAGTCCATACCTGGGGACAATAGCCTTACATAGCAGCATAGAAGCTGTCCTTGAACATGGTGCTAATTGCTTTCAAGCTTTAGTATCTTCATCGTGATATAAGGGGGGGATAAGAGAGAATGCCTGGGGTGGGAGGGGTCTTTGATTATGCCGGCTGCTTTACCAAGGCAGTGAGAAGTGTGGATAGAGTTCATGGAGGGAAGGCTGGTTTCTGTGATGTGCTGAGCTGTGTCCACAATTTGATGTAGATTCATGTGGTCTCAGGCAGAGCGGTTGCTGTACCAAGCTGTAAAGCAACCAAATAGAACAGGGATACAAATCACTGAAACTGGAGATCTAGATCCTCCTGTAATCTTACATAACCCTTTTCCCTGTCCAGCTGAAAAGGTTTAAGAGATGATTTTCATGAACTTCCGAACCCGAGAGCAATTTCTGACGACTATCTCCCAGGTCGGAAGTGCTCAACGTGGGTACATGACCAGGTAAGGTACTGTTGTGTCACTTCCCCCTACCACCTGATTCTTTTTCCCAGCCTCTCCCCTCTTCAATGGGGCATTTCTGAGCTTTCAAGCAGCTCCTGTGGGTGGCTAGCTAAAATATAAGACCATAAGACATAGGTGTCAAACTCAAGGCCCGCGGGCCATATCCGGCCCGGCGTACAATTATATCTGGCCCAAGAGATCATTTTAGATAGATCTATTATTTTAATTATTAATGGCCCGGCGATATGAAGCCTATGATTGTAAGTTAATACCAATCATAAAAATAATGCTTGCTCAGCAGTCTTCTTCATAAGAAACGGAATTTGTGAAGTGAAACACTTTGTAGTTATAGCAGAGACTGAGACACATGAGAACAGGCTGAAAAAACGGAGGCAATGAAAGCTGCGTTCGCACGCACCCGACTGATCCGGCCCACATGAAGCTGCATTTTGTCCAATCTGGCCCGTGACCTAAAATGAGTTTGACACCCCTGCCATAAGACATAGGAGCAGAATTAGCTCATTTGGCCCATCAAGTCTGCTCTGCCATTCCATCATGGCTGATTTATTATCCCTCTCAACACCCTTCTCCTGCCTTCTCCCCGTAACCTTTGACTCCCTGACTAACCAAGAATCAATCAGCATCTGCTTTAAATATGTTCAATGAGCCGGCCTCCACAGCCATATGTGGCTATGAATTCCAGATTCTCCACTCTCTGCCTAAAGAAACTTCTTCTCATCTCTGTTTTAAATGGATATCCCTCTATTCCGGGGGTTCCCTACATTTCTTGTGCCATGGACCAATGCCATTAAGCAAGGGGTCCATGGACTCCAGGTTGGAAACCACTGCTCTACTTTGAGGTTGTGCCCTGTTGTCCTAGACCCACCCACTATAGAAACATCTTCTCCACATCTACTCTATCTGGGCCTTTCAATATTCAATAGGTTTCAATGAATGGCTACAGAGAACCCTACAGTGACTGCTTGCTCCCCTTACCTTTCCTGGTGATCACTCAGCAACTATCTGAAGTCTGCATGCTGGTGACTACCTCAGCAGAAGTCTTATCTAAGAAGTTTTCAGCTTCCCAAATGGTCCTGAGTACATCCAACTTCAGCTCCAGTTTCTTGACCTCATCAGTCCGGAGCTGAGGTTGGGTGCATTTCCTGCAAATGTAGTCATCAGGGAGACTGTTAGGTATCCTGAAATCTCACAACTTAGAGGAGGAGCATTCTACTGCCTGAACTACTATGCTGACTACACTTGTTATATCTCTAACTTCTCAAATTTAAGTTCTAACCTGCACCTGTTCTCGCTGAAGCCTGTTGAGCTACAGCCTGCCCACTCTATCACTGTCCACTCATGTAATGGCTTACTTAAACTTCTCCTCTTTTTATTGGCCCTTTCCAAGTTACTACTAACCCATGCAATCTCCCACTTGGCAGACAAGTCCTAACAGGCTTTGATCACTTTTTTAAACTGGCACCTTATTTCCACCAAGAACTGTCTCCACTCACTCCGCAACCTCCTGCTCCATAGAGAAGTCCTGACAGGCTCACCTCGCTTTTTCCAAAGGGTATGTCAGGTCTGCAAGGAACTGTCACCAACTCACTCTGTGATCTCCCGTATCACAGCATGTCTCAAAATATGGGCAACTAGATCAAAAATAAATCCACCTCCTTGCTATCGGTTGCCCACTGCATTTGGTTACAACTCATTGTAGCATGGCTATTAATGATGTGTTGAGGGATACATCATGAACTCTTTGGAATTACCTTCCTTGAAGATTATAGTAAATAAAAGAGTTTATTCTATTAACAATTCACTAAATTTAAATTTCATTCCTTACCAATTTTGTAAGTATTATTTCCAACTGGCTTTGGTTTAAATTTTGTCAGAAAATATTCAAAGTAAAATGGAACTATTATCTCGGTCTTGGGCAAATTTATTTCATTCATGTAATCATTAATGCAGGCTTTTGCATCCATGTGCCTGGCTGGGAGGCTGTACTTCCTGTGGACGTGATGAGCCCCACTCACAACAATATGCCCGATGTTGAGCTTTTTGCATGCATCAGCTATCCTGTATCCCTGCTGAATTTCATCCTGTGGAAAGATGCAAGGGCTTTTGGTAAGAAAGTATGGCTGTTTCCAAACAATAGACATTCAATGATCCAAACTGCTTTTGTTTCCTTCAGAGGATTCTGCCTCATCATCCTAGATGCATGGGAGCACCTGCGATACAGATTCTACCCAAATGGAAAGGTGATATGGGACATGGTAAAGTTGCTAGAGTCACCAGTAACCCTGGAGCCTTTACATTCTGTGACAACATTTGGCTCCTGTAAACTTTCTTAAACTCATGAAGAACATGGACTTTATCTTTTAAAATGGTTAGTTTACTTAAGAGGGAAGGTGTATATTGGGTAGCTGATGTGGTCATTTATTGACTCGGTTATGGGATTGGCAGCTGGATCAATGAACAAGTAACTCTTTCCTGTCCGAGCTGTAGTCCTGCTGTTTGTTCAGAGCTCTGCCTTCCCTATCCACTTCTGTCATCTCTGGATTTTAGTCAAAAATAACTTTTGTTCTTTCGCTTCTTTCTTTCTACTCCACTTGCTAACTTTAAGATCTCCAAAGCTAATAATTCCCAGTCTGTTTTGAAGGCCAGGGTTTCCCAATGCTTCTTCACCGCTACCCCAGGACTCAAGGAATTATCACATAGCTGTTTCCTGTGCTGACACCATGATGTGAATGTCCGTCTAGCGCCTCGGTAATGCATGCCAAGCCTGGCTCTTCACTACGGAAAGGATACTCATTAATAATTCTTCCTTTACCCCCTTTTGTATATTCATTAACATCCCATTAATAAGCTTGTCTAGGCTGTGGTCCTGACTAAAACAATGGAGCTTGCACTCTGTTGAGGTGTTTCACAATGAACGACAGTCTAACCAACCTGCAGCGGATCCCTGTTGTTAAAGTCAGTGTGCGTGACAGCAAAGCACTTCTGTGCACCGAGCAGAGCAGAGTCCATGCTTGCTGGGTCATTAACGTCAGCCAGTGTGATGTGTGCCCCATCTGCCCGGAGCAGCTGAGCTGTAGGAGAGGTTAACTCCCGCACTACTGCGCGCACAGTGAAAGCACCATCCTCCAGCAAGGCAGTGGCAACAGCATTCCCCTGCTGCCTGTCAGCACCAAAAACAGTCACAGTCTCTGTCATTCTCTGGAAAGGAAGGTTTCAAAGGTTTAGTTGGGGAAATTCAATTCTTCCAGTTATTAACTGTACAGAAAATCACAAAAATGTTCTGCAATCCATTTAAAATATTTTCACCAAAATAACTTATTGTAATTTTTTCAAATATATGTTTCAGAGTACAGATCAAATTCTGTAGCTGCTACCTTACAGTGTAGTAACCGGGAGCTGGCTGCCTGAGATGGAAATGGGCTTTGGATTGGTGCTGTTGAGCACAGAGATAGAGCTTAAAATGACCAGGCCTGACCCAAGGATGAAGGTGGGGATTGTGGAAGTGCGAATTAGTAAAATTCTTTCATTCTAGATGGTAAATGTCCTTAAGAAAGAGCTGGGTGAGCATTTTACTGAGCAAGGAGACGGCTGGGGCAACGTTTAGGAGGGACAGTGGCTGATCAGTTTGGCTTCCTTCACTGACTGCGTGATGAACGTTGCATGGTGGACACACCTGGTACAGGGTGTGCAAACTGTCAAGCATGGCCGTATATTGGTTGCAGCTTGTTTGCCTTCATTTACCCACCCCAGACATGGACTTGTCTCTCCATGACCCCTGCATTAATGAACGTCTTGTGCCACTCTCGAACTCCACCAATTCAGTCTTTGTCTTTCTTTCTCTTCCCTAATCCCCCTCTTCCATCTGCTCACTAGCTTCCTCGCCTCGCCCTCGGCATCACACTTTCACCACTCTGTCTTTGCTTTTCCCGGCTCTGTGCCAGAACTGGGGAACTTGCGCCCCTTTCCCTTGCTGTGAGGTTGTCTGCCTGTCTGTCTCACCACCACGCTGAGCCCCATTTTCCCCCCTGCACTTTGAATTTATTTTCCCTCTCTTTTCTTCAGCAGCAGCTCATTCGCTCTTTCTACCTTCATCTTTGGTTCCTTAAGGTTGTTATAGGTGAGCGTGGCAATGGGACAAGCTCTCACTACCTAGTAAATGCTCCCAATGGTGTGCATCTCAGATAGCCTCTGACAACCAAGTCCAGCTCCTGGCTTTCATTTGTTGCTGAAGCACTAAGCCAGCAGACCCATTTCTACAGACAGGAGAGGGCAAAGGCGGGTTACTGGTGCTTTACAATCACTTTTGCGGTTGAGAGCTCATCAAGGACAAGGAAAGGTCTGATCTCAGTGGCATCATCCGGAGATGGAGTCCCTAAGGCAGTCTTACGTTAAGTTCAGAAGTGAGGAGGAGCCTGCTACATGGGCAGTAGCTTGCTGTCCATATCGTACTGCCCTGGTCTGCGTATCACAAAGACAGGGGGAATGCGAGAGCCATGATCAATTCTGACCAATGGAGGGGCCTCTCTTGCTCTTTCCTCAGCCCCCAGCTCTGCCAGCTCCAAATCTCAGCCTTTTCCTTCCAAAATCTGCTCCTGCTCTCCTTTCCCTCTTCATCTTTGGCATAGAGAAAATAAGGATTGGGCCCACACCTTGGGCCTTGGGATGGTTGTCACCCACAGGGTCCTGAACTCAGGAAGCAAACCCTTCTGTAAATTCGAAGTCCACCTAGGAACTTTAGTGAGCCTCATTAATTAATGAATTCTTGGATCAGGCCTGGAGAGCTTGAGATCATACAGTAGGACCGAACCACGAGCTAAAGAGCAACTCCAACAATACGTTGACTGTTATGGGAGAAAACAATCTCCTTTCCACCCGTTGCCCTTTTCCACCTGAGATACAGTGAAGTGGACTATCATAAAGTTTGACCGGTCACTTGGAAACATTGAACCAAGCAAGTGACTAAACGGAGGCAGGCTCACGCAGCCCACAGTGTGGACGTGAAATGAGACACGTCCCTCAAAGAACTCACCAAATCTCAGCAGCGTCTGCCTCTGGTTGTTCTGGCTTCCGCAGCCGGCTCGCACTGGGACTGGGAGGCAGAGTTGGTATTTTTGTTGCCGGGGAAACACGCACGCAGAGCGGTCAGGGTGGAGGCGCAGCCCCGCCGAACGGTGGCACGGCGCGCTTCTCCATGACAATCAGAAGAAATTCAATGCATTGGTTATGAAGTGGAAAATCAAAACAAACAGAAAACGCGTAGGGAGGGGTGGGCTTGGCCCACGTCTTTTTCACTTCCCCTCATATTTTTACAATGTTTATGTGTTTCGAGCAGTTTGCGGGTTCCCAAGTCTAGCTGACACACTTAGCGCTCTTGCCCATTCACGCTAGTGCGCTGAGTCAAGTGGCCAAATCAGTGCTCTGATTTCCTGTGAAATTGGCCCAGTTACGCTTGTAGTTAGACTTGCGTTTGCATTTGATTTGCAACGTTTCAGTCGAGGAAACAGGGCAGGGGCGGCGGTGTAGCACACGCGGTTTCACACTCCTAAACCCGGAGGCCAGCATGTCCTTGACCGACACCATACGGCTGTGGGATGAAGCGATCACGGCAGCGGACAAGCGAGAATGGATAACGGCGCTGGATACTCTCGCTGCAATTCGGGAGCCCAGCTCCAAAATCTGCTTCAACATCGGCTCCCTGCACCTCTTACTGGGCCAGTTGAACGACGCCGAGAAGGTGAGTAAGTGGCCACTCCTAAGGGCTAACCGGAGAGATCTTGTACAATATTATCCATTCGTTAAAAATAAGCCAAAATATTACATAATTACGTCAACACTGTAAATCTTAGTAGAAGACGGGGGTGGGGGAGAATCTGAGAGAAAGTTTAATTTATCAAGAATTTAGGAGTCTGCGCTTCCAGGGGAAGGGCGTGGTTGATGTACAGAATTTAATAGATTCAACTGAGTTGATGGAAAGCGGAAATAAAACAGCTCTTGACGCAGATATAAATTTGCTTCAAAATATACCGAAATGCAAGGTGACGGGTCAGTGTTATAAACAAGTAAATTAAAGGAAGGCAAACACGAGGAAATCTGCAGATGCTGGAAATACAATCAACACACACAAAATGCTGCCTGGCCTGCTGCGTTCCACCAGCATTTTGTGTGTGTAAATTAAAGGAAGGGTTATGATAACATCTTTGGAGTAATGCAAATGGCAGAACTGAGCTTGCAAGTGTGGGCAAAGTTCTGGCTTCGTTTATCATGCAACTCCATTTCAGCAATGACCATCTGCAGCAGAAAAGGCCTAAACACTCCCCCCACTCCTGAATCACTATTGCCAGCACTGTCAACAGGAGGTCAGTATTAAACAGAAAACCATCACCTCAAGTCATGTTGCAGATATATCAGCAATAGATAAACATGCTTTAACCTGGTGTTTACCTCTTCCACCACCACTCCCTCTTCATTAAGTACTCAGAGATGTTAATCCACTACTGAAATGCCACTTGCAACCATTCCCTAACCCCGCAGCTTTTATTTTCTAATGTTGGCAAATGTTTTCCACAAATTATTTTTTAATCCTCACGCTTATTATGGTCACATGTTACCTAGGTACATACAGTGAAAAGCTTGTCTTGAACCTGTTAGAGTGATTTTTGGTTTAGGACGTATACATTTAATAATTGACTTTGGCTACCAGTCTTCACATCTGAAAATGTACCGTGCATTTAATTTGGAGTGCAGCACTTAACAGTGGGTTCCTAAAAGCTGTGAATCACATTCCAGAGAATGCTGATTAAAGTTCATCTCTATGTCTGTGGGGTGGATGTGAATCAGGAGATGTGGTTGTATGTAGTTTGTAACTGTGGAGCTGCCTTTTGATGTTGGGCATAGAAAATATGGAGCCTTATGTTGGGCCAGACAGACCTTTCCACCGAAAGACTCTCCATGTGATGTCTGTTTTGTCAAATAAAGAAGCTGCTTTGTATCTACCAGTAATTTTCTATGGTGATTTCATTCACGCAACAGCAGTACACTGTTCGTGCAGATCAGTTCATTGCACACTGCACTGAGGTAGAACAAGGTAAAACAATAACAATACAGATCAAAGTGTACAAGCTACAGTGAAAGTGCAATGCAGGCAAACATAAAGATGTATGATCATAAAGGGGTAGACTGTGAGGTGAAGAGTCTGTTTTATTGTACAGGAAGCCTGTTCCAGTGTATGGGGAAGAATATGTTCCACGGAATATTTAGTTAACTGTTACGGTCCTTTGCCCTGAGATCTAAATCACATTTCCAACTAGATACTTAAGATCATTTAATTAAAATAAATGGTCAATGTCACAAAAACAAAGGAGTTGGTTGTGGACTACGGGAGGAATGGAGACGGGCTAACCCCTATTGACATCAATGGATCTGTGGTTTAGAGGGTGAACAGCTTTAAGTTCTTTGCATTAACATCACCGAGGACCTCACGTGGTCTGTAAACACAGCTATGTGGTGAAAAAGGCACAACAGTGTCTCTTTCGCCTCAGACAATTGAAGAAGTTTGGTGTGGGCCCCCAAATCCTTTCTACAGGGGCTCAATTGAGAGCATCCTGACTGGCGGCATCACTGCCTGGTATAGGAACTGTACCTCCCTTAATCACAGGACTCTGCAGGCGGTGGTGCGGACAGCCCAGCACATCTGTAGATGTGAACTTCCCATGATTCAGAACATTTACAAAGACAGGTGTGTAAAAAGGACTCGAAAGATAATTGGGGACCCGAGTCACCCCAACCACAAACTGTTCCAGCTGCTACCATCTGGGAAATGGTGCAGCAGCATAAAAGCCAGGGCCAACAGGACATCCGACTGTTTTACTCATGCTGACACAATTGTATTTCTATGTTATATTGACTATCCTGTTGGTCATACTATTTATTATAAATTCTATAAATTGCACATTGCGCATTTAGATGGAGTGGTAACAAAGATTTTTACCCCTTGTGTATATAAAGGATAAAGTCAATTCAATTCGATATTGGCACTGTTGAAGAGAGCCAGTTGCACATGTCAGCTGCTTGTACAGTGGTGATTGACGGGGAAGGGATGGGAAACTGTGGCTTGAATTTTGAATCTATGTCCTCTAATCCTCTTTAAAGGATTGCCTTCTTCCTGCAGGCTAGTATGTTAATTTAGCACTTCTGTGTTTTGGATCACAAGTTGGTAGGTTGCCGTCAGCAATCCTTGGCGTTGAACTTGTGTGTTAACCGATGACAATTCAATGGGAGAGTCAAATTCCACAAATTGTAACAGTACTGACAGGGTAAACATTGGATTTATATAGCACTGCTCACAACCTTGTTCACAGTTAAGTACAGTGCAGAGAGTGCAATAGCCAGCTTCCAGACAGCTTCTAAATGCCGTATTTGAGGAGGGCTGGCAGGGAGAAGAGTGAGTAGCAAGCAAGGCAGAATCCTTTGCTTTTCAAGCTGTCTTTTAACTGCACTTCGAGGCAGATCATTGGTAGACAACCTCTAACAGTACAGTCAGTGTCAGCTATGGCTAAGTCATGTAATGGGAGTTTAATACACAGCCACATGGAAATGGTACCATTGATGCATACGTGAACTGTAAGGAACCTGAACCAACTCCGCAGGGAAAGGAAGATTAACTTGCACTCCTTGTTCTCCAGGCATTTGATCAGAGTATCTGCAGGGATGAGCATTTGGCAGTGGCTTTCTTTCAGCGAGGGATAACTTTGTACAAACATGAAAAGTAAGTTCTCTTCCTACATTTTTTTTGGAGACAGCTCAATACATTTCATAGTGAAATCGGTAGGTGCCCTAAGGTTTTCACAGTAGGCTAGACTTAGGGCTGCTTGGGAAAACTCTGAATTCAGTTTATCAGATTTTTTTGAAGCTGTATAACGTAGATGAGTACAGCACTAGACAGGCCATTCTACCCATGAACCTGTGCTGATATCAAAACCAGTTTATACAAAATGTCCTCCTCCCTTGTATCATCTATATCCCTTCATTTCTGTCATATGCACGTTCCTATCAAGATTTTTATACTCCACCAAACTGCCTGCCTCCATTACTACCCTGGTATCCTATTCCAGGCGCCTATCACTCCCTGCGTAAAGTACAATATGTCCTTCACATCAGTCAGAACAAGCACTGCTTGCATTTTGTCATTTTCTTTTGGTTTCACTTGATATGTGTTTGACAGAACTTGCGAGCCAAGGATCATTGATGGAAATTAAATTACTTGTGTGATGTCTTTTCAGAACTGTTTAATTTTATTGCATTTAATATTACACCATATTGTGTTGTTCAGATATGAAGAGGCCTCTAGGGACTTTACAGAAGCTTTTAATCTACTGAGAGGCAACCAGTTAATTGACTACAAGCAGTTGGGCCTAAGGTACAAGCTGGGCGCTTGTCAAGTAAGTACAATTAAAGAACAAGTTTGCCTGTGCAAGACTGGCTCAGTTAGGGAAAGAAAGCCCATGAGGAAAGGGGTATCCTTTGGGGTGACAAGGACAGAAAAGAAGTCCAGTTGTTCAGTACATAACGGTAAGTTAGGAAACCAAGAAGATCCTACTACAGGCATTCCATGATAGGGAGATAGGTTGCTGAGCATGGGACCAAACAGGGAAAATGGTGCTCACTCTGGAAATATTTTGGATTATGGAGGTATCCCCAAGCTTCATTCATGATGGCTTCTGCTTCTGGGGCCACGGTCAAAACTCTACAGCTGGTCCTTCCGCTGGACAAATTTTAGATGATGGCAAATGAGGATCAAGAATCACACCCCCAAGAAGGCTTCATGACCCGTCAGGGAGCTTCTGTGTGGGATTACTGTGTCAGGGGAAGCGAAGCTTATCCCCCAAAATTCCATATGCTTTTGAAAGAGACCCGGGTGTGGTGAACATTATGGTTGCTTCTTCTTGGCTAATGGCCTGAAATTCACCTGGTGACTTCTGCAACTGGATGTCATCTCAGTATTAATCCCCATCTATTTCACAATGTTAGTTGAAATGGAGTGTCCATGTTCTCAATACGTATGTTTGACTTTGTGGTAAACTATTATACCCATCTGGACACGCCCCTCTGCCAACTGCTCCTGTGGCTCCTCCCACAGACCCCTGTATAAAGGTGATTGGAGGCACTGCTCCTCCCTCAGTCTCCAAGATGTTGTGGTCACTTCTGCTGCTAATAAAAGCCTATCGTTTGCCTCCTGTCTCCAAGAGTTATTGATGGTGCATCAGGCTTGTAGTAAATGAAGACAGCAACTACAAGGCAGAAAGTGTGCGTCATGCATTTTTGCTTCTGACCACAGGGAGACAATTGGCCCTGTGGCCTAATTAAGTTTCATTTATTCCTAGCATGGAGGAGTACACTGCAGTGCACATAGCTCTGCCAGTTGTTTCAAGGTAGGTTGGAACAATCTAGTCTGAAGGAATACTAACACTATGGTAATGAAAGGAGCACAGACAGGCTTTCTTTGTCCTGACCAGGAACAGCTCCTGGGGTGATGATGCAACTAAAATATTTCAATTGGCTCAACTTGAATGATGAACTTCACCCAGGGATCACTTCTTCCTCGCTCTAGAAATGTTCATTTGATTGATGACAAAGCCTGGAATTTAGATGGGTGAGGAAGAAATATTGTGGGTAGAAAAATAACTTAATATGTCACATCTGTGATCCTTCAAGCAGGGAGCAGAATTCAGTGAAGTGCATGTGAAAACGCAGATCCTCTCTCTCCACTTTTAAGTGGGTAACCTGAGTTACCTGTTGTTTTAAAGTTAGGCCGATGTTTTGGTGTAATATAGACTACATACTGTTGCTTCTAAGCTGTTCACTTAATTGGTTAACTATGGCCCATCTATGGCTGCCAGTGGGGAAAAATCAAACAGGAAATGCTCAAGTACTCAGCAGGTCGGGCCACAACCGTGGGAACAAGAAAGGAGTCAATGTTCCAGGTCTGACACACTTTCCCAGAACTTGGAAGAAGACAGAAGAAGCTGCAGGGTGAGGGGGGGATGTCCTTGATAGGGTAAAACTGGGGTGGTCTTGAGAAAAGCAGTAACAAGGTTAACTGGTCAGTCAGTGAATGAGAGTAAGTTAGGGGGTAATAACATAGATAAAGGAATGTGGGACTTGTGAAGTGTAGTGTCAGCTGGAAATGATCCAAACCATTAGTTCTAAGAAGGTGCTGTAGGATCAGAGCACAGTGTGACAAAGCTTTTTATGTTACTCCATCTATAAGGCAATACTTGTTTCTTCTTAAAGCCTGATGATTTAAACGTACAGACAATACCAGTTCTCTAACACTTCTGCTCTTCGATCCTCACAGGTGCTTCACAATTTAGCGCTGGCACATGTTATGTTACAGGAATGGGACAAAGCTGAAAAGGTTATGAAGAAAGCCTTAACTTTTAAAACTGAAGCCAAGAGCAATTTTGTGGACCAGGCTCTGGAAGCTGTTTGGGTATTGTCTTCCTTCTAGTATTTCCCAGTTTACAGATCTTCTGTACTTTGCATATTCACAAGCCCCTTGTGTGTTAACTGTGATTAGTTAGAGCACCGGGGAGAACACACCCAGTGAACTGTACATGGTTGGTCTCTTTACCCAGGGAGAGGTAATAATGCATTGCAAACAGTTCAGGGAAGGCTTACTTGAAATAGTCAGATCTTCTTAGGAGTGCAAGGACTGCTAGTTTCTTGGAAGGCCTAGGTTTGTAACTGCTGGAGTTTAATAGAGTGAGAAGAGGATTGATTGAAACATACAAAATCTTGAGGATGGCTTCCTCTACAGGAAAATTTAAAACTATAAGTCACTGTCAGTTTTTTTGAAGTTGTAACCAATATAAGACAAAGATGAGATGACTTTTTTTCTAGGAATGGTACATCTTTGGAACTCTCCTGCTGATACTAAATACCTCAAACAATCACAAACATTAGCCACAATTAAAAAAATTCTTAAAGGTCTTAGATAAAAAATAGAAAACTTTCCAACCCATTGGTTAGTTCCAATGATTATTGCAGGGATAGCTTCTATCACTTTCCCTCCTGTGAAATATATGTGTACGGTCTCTCTGCTCCTCTGGCAGAGAGTTGCAGGATTTCCCATTATAGATAATGGAGAACTTCTGCAACAACCTGCCCCCACATTGATCTCGGCCAGAGATCAACGCCATAATGCAGTCAGCAAAACTCCAACAAACTCCTGACAGCAAGTCTGGCATTTGTATGTTTTCACTGCTTGTGTTGACATCATGCAGCTGCTAACAGCTGTGCCAGGTTTGAGGTCTCTTTGGTGATTCTCTGTAGTATTTGGCTTGTTAGTGACTAACCTGTCTCCACAGAAACGTGAGCCGTTTGACCTCCTGCCATTCCCAGAAGGGGAGTTCTTCAGACCGAAGAAAAAAGTGGTAGCTCAGCTGGAAAAGCAGGACTTCCTGGGAGAGGCCAAGGTAGTGACTCATCTCCATTTAACCAATCCGTATTTTGAATGATTGTCCAACTAAGTTGCCAAGGGATTTGGTTGGGAGGGCTTTAGCTTTCTTCAGGGGGCCGTATCTCATGATCAGATATCTTTGTTAAATCTCCTGTTTGTGAGATTGTAGCCAAAGTTGTGGACAGGGCCAGAAGTGCCCGGTTCTGATTGGGGCAGAATTGATAAGGCCCAGTTCACTTCTATTTAACTCCACCATCCAGACCTTATTCTGAATATCTTTCAGCTGAGCTTTGACATACTCTGATGTTGAGAAGAAGTAGGTGAGTCTTCATCATTATACCCTCCTTTTCCAAAAGCACTTCTTATTTGAGAGAAAAAGGGGTTGTTTGATTATGCTTTAAGAAATATAGGCTAACTGAAAACCCGTGGAGGGATAGCAACACAGAATGAAACATTTAGCAAAGTTGGACAATTAGATATTACATAACAAAGGCTGATTGAGTGATTTTCGTCACATTTTTTTTTAAATGAGTTCAACCTGGAGCAGTTTTGACTCTCATTTTTGTAGCTACCTGCAGTAAATGGGGGCCCAACCTGTACCTGAGCCCTTGCCAATGTTGCTGTTCTTCAGGAAAGAAGACAGGTGACCCAGAGGGATAATTGCATCTTCGTAAATGGAAGACTGGTCCGTCTTGAAACAGCTGCTGGGGTAGAGCCTGGGTAGTGGGGTTAGTTTTTACTTTTGAAGCAGATATTGGCCCCCATGGCTGGAAATGTGGTTCCCGGGAAGTGTTGTTCATAAGACACTTAACTTGAGGTGCTGTACAATGAGGATGCACAGTATAAAGTTTAGACATGATGGTAATAATGGCTTCCAAATTCCATACAAGGTAGGTTATTTTGACAACAGAGATCAGATAAAATAGATGACAGTGAATTCACAGCCCACTCTTTACTACTTGTGATTTTATTTTTTTCTGATCAAAATCAATAGAGTTAGTGACGTTGAACATTGACAAGTCAATACCACAGCTTTTCTTCCAGTCCTGCTGAAGGATTTCGGCCCGAAACATCAACTGTACTTTTTTCCATAGATGTTGCCTGGCCTGCTGAGTTCCTCCAGCATTTTGTGTGTGTTACCACAGCCTGTGCATCATCACCAAATTGACATTTCCGGCTAGTTTCTGACTGTGCATCTTTTATTTCTAGAGCAGTTTTAATGCAGTAAAATGTTTTGGCAGTGAGTATTCAAACAAAGCTTGATAGCAAGTCACATGGTGTAGGTATTAAGACTTTTCTACCAAAGCTCAGTCAAAGAGCTAAAGACATTTGAAAGGAGGAAATGATCACTGATGAATATCCTGTCAGGTTAGAAACCTGTGCAGTCTCTACACACTGAATTCAGCTGCTCTCATTTGCTTGTATTCTAGGTGGTTGCATCAATCATCGACAAAGATGAATTCTCCGGTTTCGCTCCCTTGCAGCCTCTGGTATTTATGTATTTTTTTAAAAGCAAGAATGTATAACTTGAATCTTTGTTATTAAGTATTCACTGACTTAGATACTATCAACTTGATGCAAATGTTACTTCTGTTAGAATTGTGAGAAAGAATTGCACAGTTTGGGTGGAAGGGGAAGTGAACTTAGCACAGAGCTGGATCCACAGAGAATTCCCTATCTGACCATATCAGAAACCCTTTGAAATTTGAGATGTATAATAAGTAGAAATGTCCCAAAAGGACCTAACTGTAATCCCTTCAAATGGAATAATGGGCCAGATTTTAATCTGATTTTACAGTGCATTCCAGTTAATTGGGTCATCGGTTAATCAGGGCAAATGCTTATTTGGGACAACTCTTAAAGAACAAAAAATAATCGAGAAAATAGCCGGGATTCCCTTCATTTATTTAGGACACTATGCCACTTAATTGGAGCAAGAGACTGTTGCTGATCAGTTTCTAACTAGTGTCGGATGTGTGTACTTGTGTGACACTACACTGTGCTTAGAGCGAATAGTTTTTAAATATCAGTTGCATGTGCTTGTGTTCAAAACCAGTGGTTTTTTTTCTCTGATAGTTGGTGAGAAATGAGCAGTGAGACAATTCAGAACTGCCTTTCTCACTGTGCTTCCAAGCATTCGGTCTTAGAGGTGACAGAAAAGGCCAGGAATTAATATAAAACAATTGCACTACTTCAAAAAACTTCAGAACTATGAAGAATTTCAATGCTTCGACTATCATCTTGAATATTGCAATGAAAATTAAGATTTGGAGGATGCAATCATCGATAGTGTTGTATAAAGCAGTCCATTATCTGTAGTAGGAGCCTGCATTGATTAAATTTGTTAATTTGCAGTCATTCAAAAGAACATGGCAGCATATACTGAATGAATTCCTCCATTGATAATCATTAGGAACTAACACACAGTTTTGTAGTACTGCTGTAGTATTGATAATGTTCTTATTTGTTCTGTACTTCTTTTAAATACCTATATAATTTGTTACTCAATTAAACAGGTTTGTCTTTTTGTAATACTTTTTTAACTATTTCAATGAAACTTGGACTAATTGTGGTAGTCGCTTCCTTGGGCCAAAATGTACTGGTCTTAATGTGTCCCAATTAACTCAAATCCACTGTGTATTCAACGTTAGAGTAAACATCTTTTCAAGGTGTTGCTGAAAGTGTAGTTGATGATTTAACAATGAGAGTATCCGATACTCCATATCTCAAAAATCCTGAGTGTAAGGAAGAAGCAACTGTTTGTCTCCTTAACCAATCAGATTGATAGCGTATGGAAGAGAACTGCAAATTAGATTGGTGAATTTAGTATTGAATTTAGTACAGAAGTTACATTAGAGAAAAGGGAGAAGTGGACAGTCGAGATAGAGATGTTATGTTTTAGAATCAATTAAGATTGGAAAGAATAAGCATACTTATTGTAAATGTTCAGTGCAGTGAAGATGTTTGGTAGTTATTAACATGTGTAGGGTATTTCAACTTGCAATAACCTATCCTAATCTTTATTATGCTTGTTTGTATGAGTGACATGGAGTAACCTCAGGCTACTCGACACTTTCCACTGATAAACTGGTTCCATGAAGCTAAGTAGCTCCGCCTGGACAAGATAAAGGGTTTGAGTTTAATTACGCATCTCTCCTCACCCGAAGCTACTAAATAAACCGTGAGTCTAAATGACAGTGAATACCAACAGTGCTCCTGTTAATTTTGACTGAAAAGGCTAATATTGTCCAAGAAAGAGTGAAATTTAATTTTGAACTTGTACAGTTTTATTTTGTTTGGAAGCTCAGTTGCTTTGAATTTGTTTTGTAACTGGATTTAGGGAAGAAGTACTCAAACCGATGCTTTAAGAGGCTTTATTAAAATGAGTGATTTATGTATCCTTTTTAAAAAATGAATGTATTTCCACTCTAAATGTTCTCTTGCTCTGTGGGCTATGGATGTCACCAGCAATGCCGGCATGTCCGTGCCCAGTTACCCCGAACTGAGAGCTGAGTTATTAATGAACCACTTCAGTGAGTCAGCAGTCAGGGAGGATAAATCCCTAGGGCCTGACAAGGTGCTCCCTCAGAACTTGTGGGAGGCAAATGCAGAAAACAGCAGCCTTAGCAGAGATATTTAAATCATCTTAGGGACAGGTGAAGTACTGGAGGATTAGAGGATAGATAATGTTGTTCCGTTGTTTAATGAAGGCTCTAAAAATAAACAAGGAAATTATAGGCTGGTGAGCCTGACATCAGCAGTGGGGAAGTCATTGGAAGGTAAACTAAGGGACCAGATATGTAAGTATTTGGATAGACAGGGACCTATTAGGGATAGTGAGCATGACCTTGTGCATGGTAGATTGTGCCAAAGTTGATGAAGACAAGGCAGTGGATGTTGTCTACATGGACTTTAGCAAGGCACTTGACAAAGTCCCGCATGGGAGGTTGGTCAAGGAGATTCAGTCGCTCAGCATTCAAAATGTGGTACTAAATTGGATTGGACATTGTGGGAGAAACCAGAGAGTGGTAGTAGATGGTTGTCTCTCTGAGTTGAGGCCTGTGACTAGTGGAGTGTTGCAGCGGTTGGTGCTGGGTCCTTTGTTGTTTATCATCCATATCAATGATTTCGATGATAATGTGATTAACTGGATCAACACATTTGTGGATAACACCTAGATTTGGGGTGTAGTGGACAGTGAGGACGACAATCAAAATTTGCAGTCGGATCTGACCCAGCTGAGAAATGGCAGATTGAAGCTAATGGAAACAAGTGCGAGGTCTTACAGTTCAGTATGAACAACTAGGACAGGTTTACACAGTGGATGGTAGGGCACCGAGGAGTGTGGTAAAATAAAGGCATCTGGGAATATAGGTCCATGATTAATTGAAAATGGTGACATAGGTGGATAGGGTCATAAAGAAAACATTTGACACGTTGGCCTTCATAAATCAGTGTATTCAGTCCAGCAGATGGGATGTTACATTGAAATTGTATAAGACGTTGTGAGGCCTAATTTGGAGTGTTGTGCGCAGTTTTGCTCACCTCCCTACGGGAAAGATATAAATAAGGTTGAAAGAGTACAGAGAATACTTACAAGAATGCTGCTGGGTCTGGAGGACCTGAGTGATAAGGAAAGATTGAATAGGTTAGGACTTTATTCCTTGGAATGTAGAAGATTGAAGGGAACTTTGATAGAGGGATATCAAATGAGGGGTATAGATAGGGAAAATGCAAACAGGCTTTTTCCGCTGAGGTTGGGTGAAACTATAACTAGAGGTCATGAGTTAAAGGTGAAAGGTGAAGTGTTTAAGGGGGAACATGACAGGAAACTTCTTCATTTAGAGGGTTGTGAGAGTGTGGAATGAGCTGCCAGTGTAAGTGGTGCATTTGAGCTCAATTTGAACATTTAATAGAAGTTTGGTTAGGCTCATGGGTGCTAGAGGTATGGAGGGCTATAGTTCCAGTACCAGTCGATAGGACTAGGCAGTTTAAATGGTTCTGCACAGACTAGATAGGCCGAAGATGCTGTACTTTTCTATGAGTTGAATTCTATTTAATGCTCACTTGTTAGAAACTATGAATGGAAAGCGAGCCCAATATTTTTTTTACTCTGTGTTTCGCAGCCACCTTCTCTAATAGTTGTTGTGCATTGCTGTGTAAACCTAGTTGTGGTTGGGAGAACATTCTGTGCCCTATTGAAGTCAGTAAAATTAAATAACTAGCCACAAAACTTGAAGGCGATGTCAGTGTGGTTTACCTCCTCTGAGAATGTTATTATGCATTTTGAAGCCACCATTTTATTTAGAGCAAAACTTGGTGATTTCAAATATATGAATCAGATCTATTATTCAAATTTCATTTACAGGCACCAGAACCTGTTCCTCAAAAGAAAGTACCAGAAAAATTCAAGTAAGTTTTTAAAATTTGAGCTCTGCTTGTATTTATATGGGATGCTGGTGAGCAGAGAACTCAGAGGAACTGATGTGTGCATGTTTGCCTGTGGTTTCAGACTGCACTGATTTACTCAGTCATTGGTACCCTTTAAACTGAGTACCAACTTCATAATCACATTCAGGTTTATTAACACTGACATGTGTCATGAAATTTGTCACTTAGTGGCTGCAATGCAGACATAAAAATTACAATGAATTTGCAGAAGTAAATAGTGTGAAAGACAAGGTGGGTGTTCATAGACCATTGAGAAATCTGATAGTGGAGGCCGAGAGCTGTCCTTAAAATGTTGAACGTGGCTCCTGTACCTCTTCCCAATGATGCTAATGCAAAGTGGGCATTTCCCAGATGGTGAGGGTCTTTAATATTGGACCCTGCCTCCATCTTGGAGCTGGCTGCGTCTACAACCATCTGCAGCCTCTTGTAATTCAGTGGGGTGGAGGTTCCATGCCAGGATGTGGTGCTCCCTGTCAGGGTGCTTTCCACCATACATCTTTAGGAATATGTTGGTGACATGCCAAATCACCTCAAGCTCCTAATGAAGTAAAGCCGCCTTTGTGATTGCATCAATGTGTTGGGCCCAGGATAGACACTGACATCAGGAACTTCAAGCCTTACACCACTGACCCCTCAAAGTACATTTATTATCAAAATATATATACATTATACAACGAGAATTGACTCCTTACAGACAGCCATGAAACAAGAAACCCAAAAGAACCCATTTTAAAAAAATCGACAAACACCTAACGTGTAGAGAGGGGAAAAACACAAATCGTGCAAACAATAAAAGTAAGCAAATAGCATTTAGAATGAAAGTGAGTCCTCAGACACGAAGCGGGGAGCAGTTGGTGTGTGCTTCTCCTTCCTGAAGTCCCTGGTCTTGCTGACTCTGGGAGCTTGTAGAGACACCACTACCGACTGATCCATTATACCTCCTTGTCGCAATCTGTGGCGTGATTGACAGATTTATAGGAACATGTACTAAATGTTAGAGGATCTCAGCAAGTCGAGCAGCATCGACGGAGGGGGATAAACTAGTGATGTTTCGGGCTGAAACCCTTCATCAGGACTGGAAAGTATGGCGATAGAAGCCAGCATGAAAAGGTGGGGGGGTGTTGGTAGGGAAACTAACAGGTAATAGGTAAGACCAGCTGAGGGGTAAGGCAGGTGGGTAGGGTAGGGTTGAAATAAAAAGCTCCCTTTTCTCAATCTCTTTACTCCACCGCTGGAGACAGTCAATCCACTGACTACTTTTACAAACCTATCAGCTCCCTCAAGTATCCTGACTATATCTCTTTCCACCCTGTCAATTGTAAAAATAGAACATTGAAGAGTACAGCACAGGAACAAGCAAATCAAAAACACCCAACACTAATCCTTCCTACCTACACCATGTCCATATCCCCCCCCATCTTCTCACATCCATGTGCCTATCCAAATGTCTCTTAAAAGCCTCAAATATTATTTGCCTCTACCACCCTGTCAGGCAGTGCTTTTCAGGCATCCACTACTCTCTGAGTAAAAAGTTTACTCCTCACATCCCTCTTGAACCTATCCCCTCTCACCTTCAGTGCATGCCTTCTGGTATTAGACATTTCAACCCTGGGTAACAGATGTTCTCTGTCCACTCTAGCCCCTCGTAATCTTGTATGCCTCTGTCAGATCTTCCCTCAGCCTCTGGCGCTCTAGGGAAAACAGCCCAAATTTATCCAGCCTCTTGAGATAGCTCATTACTTCTGAACCAGACAGCATCCTGGTGAATCTCTTCTAAAACCCTCGCCAAAACCTCAGCATCTTTTCTACAGTGGGGCAACCAGAACTGTACACAACACTCCAGATGTGGCCTAACCAGAGTTTTATAAAGTTGCAACATAATCTCTTGACTTTTGAACTAAATGCCTCGACAAATACTATTCCTTTCTCACAGTTCCTCTGTCTCCACTGTGTGGGTTTGTGGGGGAGAGGGATGAAATCAGAAGCTGCAAAAGGAGTAGTTGCTCCCAGAGCTGAGCAGGGGTCCTGAGAATAAATTACTACGATTAAGCCAATGACACTGTTCACAGATTAACACCCTGTTGTTGTCTGCCTCCCACGCACAGGCCATGCTTACTTCTCCCTTTGTGGACTCTGTTTCATTTAGTGTCTCAGATCCCAAAAGGAATAAATCCAGACTTCACATAGTTACTGATGTTTGTGTCTCCGCCACAACCTTGAGCTCTTCATTTCCATCAGTCAATTACTCTATAATTTCACAAACAAGAGAAAATCCACAGATGCTGGAAATCCAAACAACACACACAAAGTGCTGGAGGAACTCAGCAGGCCAGACAGCATCTGTGGATAAGAGCACAGTTGATGTTTTGATCCAAAACTCTTTGGCAGGATTGATTCAAACTACACCCAACTAGGCTCATTTTCGAAAGAGTTATTCAGCTTAATCTCTTTGTAAGGGCTCATTCAGTTTCCTTCTTATGATTGAAATCCGTCCATCAGTTCATAGCCTATGAAGTTCGACAAATGATCAGTGGCATTATTTCTTTTTGTAGAGGTGGGACAGCACATAAAATTATCTTGTTAACTCAGCCGTGATGTTTAAACATTGAAAAATGAACATATGGGGATGTGACCAGGTTTAATAAAGTTTCTTTATCTCTGTAGAACACTGGAGGGGAAACCTTACCGTGTGTTATTTAACTTCATCCCTAATAATGAAAGGGAGCTGGAATTGCAGTCGGGAAATATCGTCTTCCTGCAGGAGCAAGGTCAGGACAACTGGGCCACAGTCATGTTCAACAACAAGGCAAGTTTCATGGAGCAGTTCTCAGCAGGGCACAGTGCACCCACTTTAGGGGATCATTGGATGTAGATCGGAAACTCAGAACTGTATGACAATTCTTTTATTCGGAGTACCATTCTGAAGGTTTGTGGTGAAATTATGGACATACAACTGATGGCATTTGAAACAACAAGCTAGCATGTCCATGATGGTTGGTTTGATGCATCCTTGTGTATGTAGAACTCAATGTTTTTAACATGTCAACATTGTCTGCAATAACAGATAGTAATTGAGGAAAAGCAAAACAGTAGCTGGTCTGAAATACCTACTAATGTAAAAATAATTTATCTTTTGGCAGGTTGTTAGTGTCATACCTTGGGTCAGCCTTCACTCCTTTGGGTGCTCCTTCAGAGAGTTGATGGGCTTATCCACACTATCACAACCGGAATGTTAGGATCAAAATAGATTTGACTGTTGGGTCATTCTATGCCCTCAAACTGGCAAACATCCAAAAGTAAAGGATATCACCTCACAAATCTTCTAAACTAACTCATCTAATACTGTGTAAGTTACATGGTAATGGATGTGTGAATTAGGGGCCTTGAACAAAAGATTCTTCTTTTTTGGGTAACCAGGATGTTCTGTTGGATTCAGAAGATAACTTGGAGACATATTGAAGTGGACTTTAGCTTATTGACATGATGCTTGTTTCACCACAGAATCTGCTCCAGTTTCCACAATGCAGTTCTCAATAAATGTTCTGGCAATGAGTACTTACTCCACATTGTAGTGAACAATTGCACATATTGGAACTGGAATTAAGACCAGAAAATACTGGAAACACTCAGCAAATCAAGCAGCATTTGTGAAGAGAGGAACCATTGTTTCAAATCAGTAACTCTTCCTCCCTCCACAGGAGCTGCTTAACCTTATGAGGTCTCCACATTTTCTTTGATTTTGCCCTTCAGTAGTCATTGGAGAGCTCAGTGCCGGGACCTGTTTGTGCTTCATTTATTCGGTTGGTTCCTGCACCTGAGCATGGCTGACCAAGGACTCTGATCACTTAGATTTCAGTAATCTGTTTGCTTCCCCAGAACAATTTGCCTCTCATTGTTCGGCTTTGGAGCAGCCTGCAGTTTGGCAGTGTCATTGGCAGAGAGAGAGGTGTAAGGGAAGTGAACAAATGGGCTCTATTTCCTTGGTTAGCTGCACTCCCCACCTTTAGTTCCTTGTTCACATAGCTTTCCACCTGTTGTGACTTCACTCACAGAAGTTGCAGGTGCAAAGTTATAAAACCACCAGGGTGCAATTTATCAAAGGGAAATGGTCAGATACCATAAGACTACCGTATGAATACCATAATTGCCTGAATTTATATTTAAAAAATCAAACGTGAGAAATGCCTACAACTGGTGATGGCAATACTATCAAGTCCAGATAGTACATCTGGGTCTGGACCGCCATTATCTTAATACATCAAAGGTGGAAGCTGAATCTCATCCTCATGGAAGTTCATTTTCTTATACAAGCATTAACACAGCTTTTGTAGATGACAATCAGCTCCAACTGCGAAGACCAAAATGTTCCCCAACCCCCAACGATACTGATACAACGATATCAGTTCTGTATATAGAATATACATATGATTGCATACATTTCTGCAGTGGAAGTTACAGGGTTACAAGCCATCTGCAATAAGATGAGCTGTCAATTTCCGGTGCATCTGAAACGGGAGAGAGTATTACCATTTAGAGTCACTGTTTTCTGTTCCTCTTCCTGTCTTCTCCACACTGCCCCATCTAGTGGGCTGGCTGAGAACTATCAAAACTCACCTGAACTGAAATTGAAATAAAAGACAGAAATACTTAAGCTCAAACAGTGTGTATGCAGAGAAACAAACTGGTGTCCTTTAATTGTACCAAAACCTGCTCTGGTTCCAATCCCTGTGCTGCCAGTATCATTTTGAATTTGGCAGGGGTGGTAACCTGACGTTAGCTCTTTGGCACCTCAGGAAGGCTCACGTGACTGAGGAACGGTGAGGGATGTCGCAGTATCACTGAGGATCACCTCAACTTGAGTTTATTCATACCACTTTTAACTCTTGTAGTAGCATTAATTCTTGTCCTTCAATTGTATAAAACAACATGATGGGTGTTCTTGCACTTTTTCAGCTCAATATTGTATATAAAATTTAATTTTAAAGATCTTCCCAGCAGCCATTGTCACGTTTAGTTTGGTTGTGTTAATATGTGAAGTATGCTGCTTATAGACATTTGCTAACTCTTTGTTTCTTGTTTGTTAGACTGGGTTAGTTCCCTACAACTATTTGGAACCACTGGAGCCAGTGAAGGTAAAACTGTTTATGAAACAAATGCCTCTTTGCTTGATGTTTAGAAACCTTTTATGGAGTTTCAAGTTTTCCCACAATGACTACAGAAATCACAGGCACGTGTAGTATTTGCTCCCTACTCTGTGGTCATCCCAGTCAGAGGCAGCAAGCCAGTGTAGCTGGGTTTAGGGAACTCGTGTTGAGTGAACAGTAATCAGTCAGTCCCATTAAGAACCTTGTGACAGCACATGAGCATTCTGGTGGTGGGGTGGGGGGGGGGGGGGGGGCTCCAAACGTCAATTGGTTTTTCAGTGCCCAGGAGAATTGCAGATTGGGCCGCCTATTGATGGTGACCTGTGATCGAAAGCAAGAGGCACACTTCAAGTGTCTGAATGCGAAGGTGCCGCTGGTAAAGCATGGTGACACTTTGCAGGTAGCTAACTACTGACAATTCTACTAAATTTTGGGACTATGATCACTTCAATCTGTGCCTGTAAGTTCCTGCCGGGAGGTATGCTTTTACAACAGGCGTTTTCGTCGTATCCTGGAATATTTGGTGAGCTGGACTCTTGAGTATGCAGGTACAGCCATGACAGCCATTGCTGGAGCAGACTTGGGGCCAGACTGAAGGGGCGGGGCCCGGGACCATGAGTGGATAATGAATGATGTTTGACAATTTCAGCGCTGAGCCTGACAAAAGATTTAGGCAGAGGAAGAACACATGAGGCTTTATCGTGTCTCAGTGCTAAACTGACTCTCTGACTGTGGCCTGCAGCCTTCGCATTCACCTCAGTGGCTTTGCGGCTGTGGCCTGCTGCCTTTGGACGCCTGGACCAGCTGCAGTACTGAACTGGCCCCAAGGCTCTGGCCCTGCTTCCAGGGAGTCTGTGGTTCACCTTCTGTGGATTGTTTGCTCTTTTAAAAAAAATGGCTTGCATGGTTCGTTCTTAATTTTTTTGCTTTTTTGATGAATGACTGTCTTTGTGGTGTGGAGTCTTTGTAAATTTTGTTGTGTTTCTTTGCTTTGTTGTTGCCTGCAAAGTGAATCACAAAGTTGTATATGGTATACATACTTTAATAATAAATGTACTTTAAGCTGAATTCAGTTCCCTTCCAGCAGTGGGATGTTACTATAACCAAGTCAGAGAGAAAACTATTGATACTTTGCTAAATGGAATTATAAAGAACAATGCAAACCCACCCTAACTTTATCAGTGCAGAAAATAGTTTGTAAATACTGTTTTGTGTAGTGTATTTTAAAGAAAACTCCAAGTTGATCTTTTCTATAAAAGATAATTTATTTTGTGTGCATTTTCTGATCAGGCAGAAAGATCACCCTCTCCTGATATCCCTGCACCACCCAACTCAACAGCTCCTGACAGACCGTCTGGTATGAAAGGTGAGTAGTTTCACCACACAGTGCGGTAATAACTACAATTGTCCTAGCTAAAAAATTTTAACACATTCAATAGGAGAAATTAATCACTGTTCATGAGGAATAGAATAAAATTGCAGGAAACACTCAGGGCACATCTGTGGAGAGAGAAATTATCTTTACAAGTCACAATTCTTAAATTGGTTCAAATAGAAAGTCCTGGATGCAAAACATAATTTTTTTCTTGTATCTCCACAGATGTAAATTGTTGAGTGTTTCCAGCAGTGTTTTTATTTCAAGTTTCTAGCATCTAATGCTGGTGTGGGAGCACAGGATCCGCACTTGTTGAAAGGTTCTATAGCAGATTGGTGCCCTTTAATTAAAACCACACTAAGCCTTCCTGCAAAGCAGTGATGGTGTGCACGGCATCCTTGGAAAAACAAGAGAAATGTATGTCTTTTTCCCTTGTCCCTTCTGGCAAGTAAAGGTAACCCTTGATCTTTAATTATAAATGTTACAGTAATCAATTGCACGATTAAACACAAGATACAAGAGCAGAATTAGGTTATTTGGCCCATTGAGTCTGCTGCACCATTTGGTCATGACTGATCCATTTCCCTCTCAACCCCATTCTCCTGCCTTCTCCCTGTGACCTTTCATGCCCTGATTAATCAATCTTTCAACCTATGGCTTAAATACACCTAATAACCTGGCTTCCACAGCCATCTGTGGCAACGAATGCCACAGATTCACCGCCCTCTGGCTAAAGAAATTCCTCCTCATCTGTGTTCTAAATGGACATCCCTAAGCTGTGCCCTCTAGTCCTAGACTCCTTCACTATAGGAAATAACCTCTCCACATCCCCTCTATCTAGGCCTTTCAATGAGATCCCACCGTATTCTTCTAAATTCCAGCAAGGCCTAGAATCATCTCACGCTTCTCATATGATAAGAATTTTCATGAATCTCCTTTGAACCTTCTCCAAAGTCAGCACATCCTTTTTTAGATGATGTACTTAAAACTGTTCACAATCCTCCCAAGTGCGGCCTCACAAGTGCATTATAAAACCTCAGCATTACATCTTTGCTTTTATATTCTAGTTATCTTGAAATGAATGCTAATATTGCATTTTCCTTCCTCACTACTGACTCAACCTGCAAATTAACCTTTAGGGAATTTTTCACGAGGACTCCCAAATCCCTTTGCATCTCAGGTGTTTGTATTTTCTCCCCTTTAGAAAGTAGACTCTGCTTTTGTTCCTTCCGCCAAAGTACACAATGATACATTTCCTGACACTGTATTCCATCTGCCCATTCTCCGCATCTATCCAAGTTCTTCTGCAGCTTCTGGCTTTCTTAACACTACCTACCCCTCCATCTATCTTCATATCAGCTGCAAACTTGGCCACAAAGCCATCAGTTCTGCCATCCAAATCAGACATTGAACATAAAAAGAAGTGGTCCCAACACTTAACTTGTTAAGCAGCCTCATGTTGTCAAAGGTCTTCTGAAAATCCAAGTAAACAACTTCCACTGATTCTCCTTTATCTAGCCTACTTGTTATTCCTTCAAAGACCTCCAACAGATTTGTCAGCCAAGATTTTCCCTTGAGGAAACAATGCTGACTTTGGCCTATTTTACCAAGTGCCTCTGTGCCCCCAAACCTTACCTTTATCAATCGACTCCAGCACCTTCCCCATCACTATAATTTCCTTTCTTCTGCCTTCCTCCCTCCTTGAAGTGACATTTGCAATGTTCCAGTCCTGCAGAACCAAGCCCGAATCTAGTGCTTCTGGAAAGATCATTACTAATGCCTCCACAGTCTCTTCAGCCACCTCTTTCATACGTAGTCCATCTGGTCCAGATAACTTATCTATCTTCAGACCTTTCAGCTTCCCAAGCACCTTCTCCAATCAACCAATTGATTAAGTTAAATTCACAAAATGGTTTCTGAAAAAAAATCGACTGTTTTTACAGATGAAAATTTACCCAGCATGCCCAGCCCACAGGTGATAGAACCTTCAAAGAAGATTCAGGTAAGAGACTCTATGCGTTAAGAGAAAAGCAAGTTATTGACTTTGTCCTTTGTCATCATTTTTAAATGTTTCATGCACAACAGGGAGTTAAGCTGTGACCATCATCACGTAGCAAAGGCAGCAGCTGTTACATGGATCACAAAGTTTAAACAACAGCAAAATATTAACTGGATTTTGGTAGCATTGGGAATGCTGTCCGAACACCAGGTGCAAAATCAGTTAATAATCTCACTATATTCTAAAAGTGGTAGGAGCCAGCAGAGACTTAGTTTAATGCCTCAGATGAAGAACCACACCTCACGCACTGCATCCTAATTATTGTAATGACGATCACTAGCTCACGTTCTACAATACTGAACCCACAACTGCACATTACACATGTTGCTTCCTATTCCTTTTCCTATAAGACTGCAAGTACAAAGGATTTAATCTAATCTCGTCAGGGATTTCATTAACTACTAACAGACCTATGGGTACCTGCTCATCACTGGCCCCAGACACCAGATTTAGTTTGGTGATGTTCATCCAGGAGTTACAGGAATGGATGCAGTGCAATTTTTTGTCTAACTAAGGAGATCACGTGTCATGGTGGGAACCTGGGGCTAATCCCTCCACTGGTGCTCTCACACTACTGCATTGTCCAAGGCTTGGAGTGGAGAAGCTGCTGTGGCGCTGGAAGTGGGCAGAATGTGGTTACTCTACACTGAGGTGTGGTGCCGAAGGCTGCCGAGTACACTTCCAGAGGTTGTTCTGTTAATGACCACTCGGGTCCTCTCTCAGATGTGTTGGCAAATGTAGTCTCTCACTTGAACTTGTCACATTAGAGAAATGTATTGCTGTCCAGCCAGACAGAAGAAAGAAGACATTAACTTGCGTCACATTAGACAGGAGGTAATAAATGACATCTGCGTATCTAGTGTGTCAATACCTGGAGAAGCTGAATATGATGTCGTATCTGAGCAATCACTTACCGTGCTAACCAGAGTACAGGCCTGAACCCTACACGCCAGCATTCAGTGAGAACACCATTTGCCTCAGCCTCTCCACAGCAAAGCATGGAACAATTTAATGTTAGATTTGTGCCAGTTTTCCTGCACCCTGGTGTCTGGTACATATTGATATATAACAACTCCACAAGCGTTCCTGGGTTTGTATTTTTGGATGCCAAGTGCAGTAAGTTCTTCCATTGTTAAAGTTAGGGCTTCTTCCTAAAACTAAGAATTTGTGAATTTCTCCATTCTTCAACTATGATTTAACTCAATTTAATCAAAATAGTGGAAAGTGATATGCGGAGAAAGGCTTGTGTTCTGCTGTGAAAATGTTTTGAATCTGATGTAACTGTAATTTCCTACAATGCAGCTGTCTCTAGCAAAGTCAGAATTAGTTGAACATTGACAGTTGTCTTTAAGGCAACAGCAGTGAATCATTTTCTTGAACAATTCAGATCATCTACTGCTGTTAAGGAAGTATTTCCACAACTTAAGATTTTAGGGGGGGGGGGGGTTCTTGGGGGTGATGTAATTCCCATTTGCCTTCTGTCCTTCCTGGTCTCATGTTGTAAACTTGGCCTTTTCATTGTGCTCTCCAGGTACTGTCCTCTGTATCCTGACTTGCCTAATAATGGGTGAGAGCAGTTTAGTATAGATGTTTCATCATATCCCTCCTGGCACCTTGGAATATTATCCAGCAGGCACAAACATTCAAACTCTACAAAGATTCAATAGAGTGAAACTGGGGCCTGTTGTATAAACTTGCTTTTAACCATTATCTCATTACTTACCACTAAAAGTTAAGAAATGTGATTTTTCCAAACAGTGTGGGTGTTGGTTACTAACCTTAACTTTTCTTCACAAGCCAATCTGATCTGTCTAATTTAAAATTACAATAATCTGAAATTCTTTTCTTCCTCGTGGAATAGCGCAAGAATCACACCATGCCAAAAGCATGTATAGTCAAAATACACTTCAACTATACGGTGGCCCTATGTGCAAAACCAGGGTTGTTGCTCAGTGAGTTGCTGGCTGTCATCGGTCGGAAGTTCAATATATACGAAAAGATCATTGAGCTGAGGTAGGTGAAACTTATCATATATTCCCAATAGTATTGGATAGCCTACAGAGGTACACACATCTTTCTATACCTACAAATCATGAGGTAGACATCTGATGGAATGAGCACTGCCCACTGCCCTAGGCACAGTGGTGCCCCATCAGCCACCTAATGCATTATTTCCCCTCAGCAGCAGCACTCCTGAATTAAATCCAGTACGGTCTTAGGAAACTCTGTCAACTCCTCCCAAGTCTGTGATCTGTAACAGCAAGGGGACGAGGGTAGGTGGTACACTGGGTTTTGACCAGAAATAGCAAACCCACGTTAAATACAGTTTGGACCAAGTCATGTTTGTGTGATAGTTTATTGGCACTGCTTCTAAATTGTGTTAATTTCTCCCCAGTAGCATTAAATACCTTCACCAGTAAGACTGCAGTAGTTAAAGGCAGCCCACCTCGATCGACAAGTCAAGGGTAATTAAAAAAGGCAATAAATGCGGCCCTGCCAGTCCCACCCATATCATGGAATAACTCAAAAGATGATGTGCTCACTAATTGCTATTAAAGCAAGTTATTTGAAGGATAAACGTGAGATGGTTGAACGTAAGGTCAGTCCAGTAAAATGGCAGCACACTTGGTTGCAGTGGCTTCTACAGGGCCTACCAAAGGTGGTATTCTTTCATAAACAAATGTTATGATTGTAAGACTCAGCTGGACATTAAGAACTTTAAGCACTGCAAGTCTATCCATCAGCAAATTGCTCACTGGCAGAGAAACAAGGAGTAGAACTTGGTGCGGTCCGCGCTACTGCCTGTGTCAGAGGAGTTGGTGCATGAAGCTGGTGTGCAGTCTAACAGAGAGTGATCGTCTTAGTCGCTTTTCTTGTGATCTCAAGACCCTGTTGGATGTTGTTAATATGGAATGCTGCAAGTCTGATTCACTGATTTATTGTTGGACGGCAAGGTGGATGGTGGGGGGGGGGTGGAGCTGCGTAGCCTTGGTCACAGTGAGGACGAAGCCTTAAGCCACAGTGTCACCCATTTACAGCCACCTGGGAGGGAGACGTGGTGACGGTGCACTGCACCAGAGTGCTGAGGGTGATGTGGCAGTGTGTCCAAGCTGGAGTGGGTACTGCCTCACCCCCGCCCCAATATTTGCTTGGCAGAAGACAGGCGATATTGTGTTTGACTGCTGCAACATTCGTGGACGCTGGGTCTTGGGCTGCATTTTACTGATATATTTGTGCATGCTACCTTATAAGTGCTATTTGTGCCTTTTACTGTGTATGACTGTTGGTGTTTTTTGCACCTTGCTGTTTTGTTTGGTTGTATTAATGTTTATTGTATGGTTGAATGATGATTAAATTTGAACTTCTCCAACCAGTAATGTCAGAGATGTAATTGCATAGTAACTTGAGACTAAATCTTAGCATAAAATTTGTGAAGGTGTTGGCAATTTCACTATAGTTGGGCTCACATACATCTTTATGGCTGAGCAGAGATGTGCTTAGTGTCTTTCCAAAATCATGGAAGTTGGGGTAAAGATAACTAAAAATACAAACTATTTGCCTGAAGTGTTTAATTTACCAAATTTAAGTAAATAGCAAAGTGCTTTTCATCTTTGGTTCTTCTTACTAGTTACAAATCACAAGCGGAGGGTAAGCTTATTCCCATTACCAGTGAAAGCAAAATGAAGCAAGTGTGGAGTGAAGTCAGAAATCTCCGTTTGGTCGTTTGGTGCAAGTTTCTGGAGGTATTTGTTCTTACAGTGAACATCACACTTTTCCACGTGCTTAAAGCTCTAAGTGTAACATTATTATGCTCTATGCTGCAACTCGGAGTGGGAAAGTTTTTGCAGGATTTCTTTAGCAGGTTTAGCAGTGTTAAGCATTTGCAAAATAGGGGACTTCATGGGGAGATGCTGATATTATCCGGAGCTAAGTTTACTTGACATAGTAAAGTTAGAAAATAATAAGGTGAATATTATTTTGGAATTCAGGAAGATAATGAAGGCTCAGAACAAATGTCTACTCACTAAGAGAAATGTAGAAGTTTCCAATTTTAACAATGGCTGGATAGTGGAGAACAAAGATTAAAACAAATTGTGGTAGGTTATCAACAGATAATGAAAACTCAACCTAGCAAAAAGCCTGAAAGGAAAGGGGTGAGATCAGAAGAGAAATTAATGTTAAGAGGATGTATGAAAATAAAGTGGCAAGTAAAATCAAGGAAAATGTTACGGTTTCTATAAAAATGTGAAGGGAAAGAGTGGATCCAGTTGGAGATCAGAATAGTAGTTGTGTACACTTTCAAGAAGTACTTTTTAATTGGCTTTACAAAACAGAAATAAGAGAATGAAATTAAGAAAAAGTGTGAAGTACTGGAATGATAAACATGGAGGAGGGGAGGGAGAGAGCGAGAGCAGGCTCACACACTTGGGGGTGGGGGGCATGGGGAGAGGGAGGCAATGTTAAAGGGTCCAGCATCCTAAATGAAAGTAATTCACCAGTTTGGATATAAGAAGGAAGGAAATACTCTGAGCCCATGTAACAAGTTTCTTTTTTAAAATTTTTTGCTGGAGTTAATATTAGTGGTAGTTAATATTGATGCTTTTTAAAAAAAAAAAGATTGGCTGGACTGAGTAATTACCAACAAGTTTGACCATGGGTAAAGGACATTTTATTGGTAAAATAAGCTGATCTCCCTCCCAGTCATCATTTCTTATTCAAGTGAGTAAACCTGGTGCAGTTTCCTGGGTAAATTATGCGAAACTGTAAATTGGTGAATTACCACTGAACTCCATGAAGAGTTAGAATGTAAATTAGAGTACACAATTAAGAAATCACTTTGTTATTCTATGGAGCTTTAGTGTGACCGTGATATGAGAGTGCTGGTTACCCATTGGTCCCTTAAAGTTGTCATAGCCGGGAGAGGTAGCGGGGAGAAGCTCCCACTACCTATTAAATGTCCCCAGTGGTATACGTCTCAAATAGCCTCTGACAACCAAGTCCAGCTCCTGGCCTTCATGTGTGGCTTAGCTACTAAGCCCGGTGGAACCGTTTCTGACAGGAGAAGGGGCAAAGGTGGGTTACCGGCATCTTATGACCAGTCAGTTTAAGCAGATGGGGCTCGACAGCCATGAGTGGCAGCTCATATGGGAGAAGGAAACTCTGATCTCAAACCTCCACTGCCTTGTGGCTGTACCCACTCATGAGGAATCCTGAGGAGAAATCCAGAGCTGGAATATCTAAGGCAGTCTTACATTGTGTTCAACGCTAACTGGCAGCTTCTGCGACACTGCTGGTGCCAAACTATCAGTCTCTGTTGGTCCTTTGGATTCATCAGCTTGCTCACCATATTGTACTGCCTTGATTTGCATATCATAGATAACTAGGACACAATATCCATGGTTGATTGGTTACCCATTGGATTACCTTGGAATTGTGTAGCCTATTTTCATTTGATGTCATCCTGGGAATAAATCTGATGAGGATGAGTTAAGAAGAACAACCTTATCTTCCGTGAGCTTGAAAAAAGTACGTTAGGTTATGAAAGAAATACCGTACAGAAAAGCTCTTTTCCTTTTGACCGATGAAGTGAGAATCTCAGATATTCTCAGGATAGGGGATGAAAGGATTTGGGAATTCGTCCATGGGTTTGCTAGGAGTCGTGAATATACTTTGGGTTCAACACAAAGTAGTAGATTTTTTTTAAGGTTATTCAAGGGAAAAGTGACTTGATATAGAAATTCAGCAATGTCATTGTTGAATGGTGGTGTAGGCTCAGGGACATGAACAATTCAACATTTTATTGCAAGATTTTGATATTAATTTGTTTCTCCATGATAGGTGGTAGCATTGTATGACTATAAGGTCTCATCTCCTGTTGATCTGAATTTTCAAGAAGGGGATGTCATCCAAGTCTTAGCACAAGGTGAGAATTATATAACGTCACTGCCAATCACTTAAGATTGTTAATTTTGTTGGCGTTGCCTCTTAATCTTGGATCAATTGTTTTGTTAGTGATTTGTAAATATATACTGTATTATCAGCCCAGCATGTGATATTTAAAGTACATACATCTGAAATGTTATGCGTGCAGTCACATTGGCCATTTAACTTCACAAAAGCCAAAATAAAATTCTGCCTATGTAAGATTAAAATGTTGATTGGCAAAGTCAGCCATTCCATAAATAGGAACTGAGCATATGACATCAGGGGACAGAACATTAAGGGTTGAAGATAGTTACTTAGATGGGTAAAAGATGAAATGCCCTTACACAGGAACTTTTATTGTTAACACTTTCATTCCATTCTGTGAAATTAGATGAATTTTAAAATCAGAATCATAGAACACTACAGCATGGATCCAGGCCCTTCGGCCCAACCAGTCCATGATGACCGGCCAGATGCCTGTGTTTGGCCCATACCCTCCAAGTACTCATTAAATCATACTGTTGTATCAGTCATCTCTGGCAACTCATTCCACATACTCACTACCCTCTGCAAGTTGCCCTTCTCACCCTAATCCTATGCCCCTAGTTTTGGGCTCCTCTACCCTGGGTAGAAGACCATTAACAAATTCCTCATCTTTGCCTTTCTCTAAGGTGTCTCCTCTTTCTCCTCTGTTCCAAGGAATAAAGACCTAGCTTGGCCAACCTGCCCCTGTAACACTGGCCCTCTAGTTCTGAGAACATCTTCATAAATCTTTTCTGCACTTTTCCCAGTTTAACCACATCCTTCCTCTGACAAATGACCTAAACTACACACAGAACTCCAAATATGGCCTCACCAACTATTTATGCAAATCTAACAATGTCCCAACTCAATGCCGTGAATGATGAGACCATACTAAATTCTTTTTTTCATCACCGTCACCCCACTTTCAACAAGGTCCTTCTGCTCCATTAAATCTTTTAGTGTCCTACCATTTATAATCCTACAGAAATTTAACTTTCCAGAACTGCACCTTCACAAGATCCCCTTGAACCGCAATAACCTTCTTCACAATCAACACCTCCAAATCTTGGGTCATCCATGTATTTACTAATCAAACCTTGTACATTTGCCAAATTATCTATATAAATAACAAATAAGACCCCTACAACACACAGCTAATCACTACCCTCCATTCTGAGAGCCTTCAACCACCACTTCATACCTCCACTTAAGGACATCAAATAGATCAGTGTAATCCAAAAGATGATTAAAAATGCTGTTTGTTTATTTAACAGATTAAAATGTAAATAAAAGGTAAGGGAATCCACTTCAATAAATCATATACTACTTTGACAACGAGACCTTCGACAGACTAGGTTAACAGTGGTCTGTCTGTGGGAACAGAATCAGAATCAGATTTAACAACCCGGCATATGTTCTGAAATTGGTCAGCTGAAGTTGAAAAGGCTATCAAAGAAAACATTTCCAAAGTAATTGAGATGAAAAACCATTGAGCTACATGAAACATATTAAACCTTACAAAGGTAAAATCACTTGCCAATTCTGAAAACCCGAAAAATTGAGACAGTGTATTGAAAAAACTGTGAAAAGGGAGAGGATTATGTTTAAATTAGTGACTTTTCATTGAACCCTTAATTATAACACATTATCAAGACCTGTGCAGTGTTTTAATCTTAATACCTTAGTATCTGAACACTTTACTATGAAGCGGAGATATATGGCCATAAATGTCATACTGAAATGGATACCCTGCTCACAGTGCTACTAAGGAACTTGGTGCAGAGGCCTGCCATAGCCTGCATCTGTGCCAGGTACAGTACTGTGTAGACGTGTTAGGCTCATACAGTACATATAGCTAGGGAGCCTAGTACTTTTGTAAAGTACTGTAATTTGATGCATTACACTATTCTGCCGCAAAAAACAAATTCCATGACATATGTAAGTGATGATAAACCTAATTCTGATCTGGGTCTCTATTGTAGATTTGTGGGTAGGAGGCAGGGAGAGGGGGATCATGGTTGGGAAAAGGGGAAGGAAAGAGAAGGGAGCAGGAAGCACCAGAGAGACATTCTGTAATGATAAATAAACCAGTTGCTTGGAAGCAAAGCTTGCCTGGTTTTTCAGGGCTGGGTGTGTATGCACCCGTGCCCCCCCCCCCAGCACTCCTTCTCTGCCACCTGTCCCACACCCCCCCAGCACTGTCTCACCGTGCTCCACCCTCACCACTCCCAACATCCTTTACTCCCGCCAAATTTACAAACTCGCTCTCCACTCTACATTGATAAATACAGTACTGTGCAAAAATCTTAGAAATCCTGGTTACATACATGTGCCTAAGACTTTTGCACAGACTTCAGCATGCTTGAGGATTCAGTCCACGACTGGCATTCTTTAAACAATGAACAGTTAAAAGTTAAACAAATCTCATTGTCAGGGGCTCTGTGGATTGAATCACAAAATCAACACCAGGTGTTGGGCGAGCTTTAGTGAGCAAGTGGTACTGAGTACGTGCCTCAGCTGTTCCTTGCCTGCATCTTACATTCTTTCCCATCAATTCTTACTGGATGTAATGAATGTTACCGTTTGTAGTTGCTTTTCATAACCCTTGAGATTGCTTTTTGTTCTTCAACACTAACACCACAGTCTGTTTAGGTTTCTCCATCCTCCCATAATGTTCCTGTAAATTCCAACTCCTACAAAAAAACAGTTCAAATTTGTCTTTTTTTCTATTTGTTGCTCAGTTAAAAAATCATTGTGGAGAATATGAGTAATTTGCTTTCAAAAATATCCTAAATAAATCCTAAATCTAAATATATTGAATATCCTAAATAAAGCACTGTACTCCAATTAACACGTATTAACCATAAAATTGCAGTAGCTTTTAAAAAATGAAATAACATCTTTATCAATGAAGATGGTGCTTCTAGCACACATTAAAAAATCTAACAAATCTTTCATTCCTGAGACCTTTATGATATAATTTCATAAAACAGCAATTCTACTAGCAGAGAATGAATTTCATTTTGCACAACCACCATATCCTCTTTAGTAACTTTTTTTTCCAGGATTGGACATTAATCATTAAGCCACTACTATCCTACAATGGCAGGATAAGTAAATCTTCCTCTTCCAAATTTCTAATCAGCTTCTGTTGTTCACAACAACAGTAATCTTCCTGAAGATTACTCCCTGGCATTTTGCATCATTTTAGCTTAACTAAAATTTCCTATAACAAGAAATGCTGCAAGTGTTTAGCAGGTAAGTTGTATCCATGAAGGTCACTCTTTCTTCTTCCACAGATGCTCTCTGCTGCGCATCTTAAAACTTACTTCAAACCGAGAACATCAGTAATATTTTGCTTATTTGCCATAATGATTCACTATACACCGTCAATTATTTCTGAGTTACTCTCTTCAGTAATTCCAGTACAAATACTTTCCAGATCTCTCTATTATCTTTGAGAATCTACAAATTATATTTATCGCCTCTCCGGAATTCAACGTGCTTCTACCTAATCAACGCTTTTCCTTTCAGTGATTTTTTTTTGTTAAATGTTTGTCATGGACCTTCTCAAATTAACAGAATTTTAAATTGACATTCAAGGTTTCACCTTTTAAAAAGGAACAATTGTAAATATCTCTTTTCCTGTTAATATTTAGCAGTAATCTTTTAAATTATGAAAACAATTCTACATCCATAGTCACAAATTTACTTTCACATCAAGCGTAGAAATCTAAATTTATAGAAATGCCTTATCTCCATTCAGTTTTAAACATACTTGAACTGCTTTGTTTTTGTCTTCACAGTGAACAACAACTGGTTGGAAGGACAATGTAAAGGAAACACTGGAATTTTCCCAGTAACCTTCATCAAATAATTAAGCTTGGCTACACTTGAGAATCCATGAATCTAGCATGCAAGCAATTGATTTTAAGCTCCTTGAATTTGCACTTCCTTGCTCAAAAAAATGGAAATAAGTTTCTCCTTTTGTGAGTGCTAAGTATCGGTAGTTTCTCTAAATTACGCTGATCTTTTAGCAATCCCTCAGGATTGAAAATGATACACTTTTCCTCCAGTTCTGGAGGCAACAAAGTGCCTGATCTGAACCAAGGACCCTGCCAAAGGTGAGATTATTGGAGCTATTTTGGATAGTCGGGTACAACTCTGCCATTTTCATTGGCCTTTCACGTGCTTCTGAACACACAACTTGTCAGCGTTATCCCAAACCCCTTCATTTTTCAGCCATTTCTTGTTTTGCACATGTGAATGATGCGGCCCAACACTTGGAGATGGCTGAGTGTAATTAGAACCTCAGTGCTGATGGAAAAGGACATCAACTTTAGTTCACTCGCACCCCAGTAAGTATGGACAATTTTGCAACAGTACCTCTCAAGTTCTTTGAGAGCCCTGTTGCAGATTGTCTCTACATTGATATCATCAGAATCATCACAGACATAGGCTCTATGACTAACAATACCCGTCTACTCCTATTTATCAACATTTGATCCACAGCCTCTATACCCTGGTAATTCAAGAATTCATCTGAATACAGCTAAAATGTACCAATACTTGCCACTGTGACCAACTCAGCCAATGTGTTCTGTATTCCAATGACCTTCTGGTGAAAAAGTTGGACCTGTTTTGGCTTTTCTCTCTTAAAGTGCCTGTACAAGTATGGTGGTAAAAGCGATATATGGCATAGTAAGGAAGTGACAATTTGATTTAATTTGGCATCATTTTCAGCACAGGTGTGGTGTGCCAAAGGGCCTTTTTCTGTGCTGTACTGTATGTTCAGTATCCTACCCGTTACAATAAAGCCTCATTTTAGATACTACTGAAATACGTTTACCCAGTCTGTGTCCTTCATAATTTTGTACCCCTCGACCAGGTCCTCACTCAGCTTCATCTGCTTGGAAAAAAACAAATCCAACCTCATTTCAAATCTGATAAAACTCCATGCCAGGCAATGTCCTTGTAACACACACAAAATGCTGGAGGAACTCAGCAAGTCAGGCCACATCTATGGAAATGAATAAACAATCGACGTTTCGGGCTGAGGTGATTCTTCAAGACTTGAGAAGGAAGGGGAAGATGGCAGAATAAAAAAAGGTGGAGGAAGGGAAAGGAGGCTAAACCTCCTTCATACAGTTACATTGAAATTTTCACCAGATAGTAAACAAGGTGATAGGTTACTATAAATAGGCAGGAATGTGCAACTGATTGTACAAACACCCCACAATGTCCTTATTAAATGGCCGACACCAGGCTTCAGATATGTACACCTACTGCCATTTCTGTAAAATCCTCAACTTCCTTGGAAGAGTAAGTGATCAACATCTTTCAAGTTTCCCAGAGCAATACCCCCAGCAGAGTGCTAAAATTGAATATATAATCTGTAGCTTGAATACTTAAGATTAGGTTATCCAACTCCATTATGGCATGACATCTGTACCACTAATACCAGGCCGCTAAAACAGCCTGTTACTCAGAGCTCTATTCATGGAAAGAGATTACTAGGCAGACAGAGGAAAATATGTCCTCAAAACTACCTCTATAATAATGGAGTATCACCAACGACTCCTAGAAAACCTGGTCCATGATTGTTTAAAGTGGGAGAACAGCAATTGGGATGTTATTAGGAACTAAGTCCAAATATCAGGAGCACAAAGCATTGCTTAAAATAGTAAAAGCAGCACACCACTTCACAAACAAATGATTTCACCAGTCTCCTCAGGCACCTTCTACTCCATCTGTGGGAGTATTGAGTTCAAATTCAATTAATTATCATTCAGCCAAACAGCATTCCTCTGGGGCCAAGATGCAAAACACAATACCAACATCATACACAGCATTAGGTACATTCAGCACATATAAGGTAGCAGTAAACAGTCACAAAAAAAAACAATTTCCTAAGTGAAATGTCCTGTAAATCAATGGTGCATGGGTGTTGTCGGAGTGAACACGAGCACTGCCGGGAGGGGCCAGCCCCCAATGCGGCGTGCATGCTACATTACACCTCTTACGGCGTCTCCCCTCCAGGACTGCTGCAATAGGCACAAGGCTTGCTACAAATGGGTCCATGCAAATCCCCTGCCGTCAGTCTCACCAATAAACCAGTGAACTGGACTTGCAGTATTTACACTAGCAGTGTACAAAAATGCCCAAGACAACCACTCTCAGTTAGTCTGCACATTCAGGCACCTTTCTGTAGCAGGCAGCCACAGGGTTTGCACTGAGTTCAGCTCCTCCGCCAACAAGCAACTCGCTGATGGGGTAGATTGCAATACTTGGAAGTTCTTAATGTCCTGCATTGCCTTATGAGTGGAAAAAAAAGATGTTTAAGACGACAAAAAATCAGAGTTCTCCCCTGAGCCACCTTATCCTCCCTAACTGGAGTGGGAGCAGATCATCCTCCATCCCAAAAAACTGTCCAAGCCAGGAATCATAAAGGAAGTTTCAGGGCCTACACCTGCTTCCAATTCTAATATATGTTAAGAATGATAAACTTAATAAACTCAGTGAATTAATTGCCTTTGCTCTCCTTAACATTTTGACCCTGGCATCTGAGAGACAACATGTCTCTTTCATGTCCACAAACTCTGCTGTCTGCTTCTCTAACTACAAAATCCCCATCACTACTGCCCTCTCTTCTCCCCCTTTCCCTTCTGAGCCAGAGACAAATTCAGTTCGAGTGCCCCAGTAAGTCGCTCAACATCCCCGTATCAAAAGTGGAGTGCTGATTATTGAGGGGAATGACCATAGCAGCATTCTGCACTGGCTGACTATTCCCTTTCCCTCTCCTGACAGTCACCCAGTTACCTACCTTCTGCAACTTAGGAGTGACTATCTCCCTGTAGTTCCTATTACCTCCTCATTCTCAGACAAGAGCCCAAGGTCACTCAGTTGCAGCTCCAGTTCCCTGCACTTAAAATTTTTTCATACAGCTTTCCATATCATAACTGCACTCTCAAGTCCAGCTAAGCAAAGCAATAATCACTAAAAGTATAAGTTTAACATCTGCAGTCCAAGTTTTAAACATATTTATTCAAAGACTGCAAACCTCATGACATTTTTCAAAATGGACTTTCAGTATAAAAGTTGCTCCGTTAAAAGAGAAGCTTACAGTAATATAGCATCTTTCCTGACCGCAACATCTGCCAGTCTCGTACAGTGTATGAAAGCTATGTGTAAAAGCTCCATGAATAGCAATATGATTATAATAAGAACTATTTACTTTTACTCATGTTTATCAAGGGACAATATTGGTCAGACATCAGGGAAAATTTTTCTGCCATTCATCAGTCCAGCGCAACAAGTTCTTTCAAGATCACCTGAAAAGGCAGACAAAACTTCCTCTGAAATAAAACACCTCCCAAAAACATGGCATTTTGAACAGCACTGCAAAGGTGTGCATTTTCAGTTTCTGGTACTCTAGTCTGTGGAAGGGAATTTGGAATACTCAACCTGCCACTCCAGGGATGAGTACACAACATTCCTAAATACAATTCCATGGGAAGCTGTATTATTTCAACCAGGTGGTTCTTTTTATATTCTAATGCAGAACATTGTCTAATTTTATTTAATAATAGGGCATTTAAACCAAGCCCAATCCTACTCTTTCATTTGGAGTAGAGATCACCACATAATGGCCAGGAATTTTTACAGATACAGTGGACTCTGGTTTTTGTTCTTTGTGTTGTCCCAAATAAGTGGCTATTCTGATTAACCTATGGCCCAATTAACCAATCAACTAAACAGCTGGTATTCCCTTCATTTATTTGGGATTCTAAGACGCTTAATTGGGGACTGTTGCCAAACAGGTTCTAACCAGCGTCAGTTGTGTACTTGTGTGACCATTCGACACTACACCTTAGAGCAAACTGATGCTATTTTTAAATAACATCAGTTACGTGTGTTTGTGTTCAAGAAGCAGTGATTTTGTCACAGACAGCTGTCAAGAAACAAGCAGTAAGACAATTTGGAACTGTTTTCCTCACTGATTCTTTGAGACTTGAAGATGCCAGAAATATCCAGGAGTGAAAATGAAACCATTCCACTTCTTCAACAAGATAGGAAATATGGAAGAATTTGAAGGTATTGACAATCATTTTGAATGTTAAAATGAAAATGAAGATTTGGTGCATGTAATTGTCAAGAAGATTGTATGAAGGCAGTCCACTATCTACACTAGGTGCCTGTGCTGATTTTTTTCATTTACAGTCAATCAAAAGAACACTGTAGCGTACAATGGATTAATTCCTCCCTCAATTACAATTAGGAAATAATAGTTTTATAGAGTTGATGGTGTTCTAATTTGTTCCGTTTTTCCAGTTAAATGGTAGCTTGCCCTTTTTATATCTTTTTAACTATTCACATTAAACTTTGGGCAACGGGGCAGGCGCTTAATTAGCCCAACGTGTACTGGTCCCGATGTGTCCCATTTAACCAGAACTACTGTATTTCTAACCGGCATGACTTAAAAGATTTAAAAGTTAGAATTTATGAAAAGTTAAACAGCACACAACACAATTTATCTTGCATCTTTAACAATGTTTAATGTAAGTTTAGCACCACACCCATGTTTGTAGGTTTTTCCTTCAAGGATCACCCTTAAAAGGAAAACATCGTGTGAAGAACAAGTGATTAAACATAAACTTTTATTCAGAACATTGTTTCATTTATTGAAGGCAAAGCTGATTCCAGCAATTGCTGCACAAGTTCTTACACAAAAAAGACATGAACACAAAAGCTCAGAACAGAAATGTTTTTGTCCCCAAGGGCCCTATAACCTTTCTTGCAGTGCTCCTGTTCCCCAGAAATTTAATTATTCTGAACAGCATACGTACATGCATGCAGGTTGTGAATTCATGCCCTGGTACTTCTGCTAACCTTCTGGGATTTGTCAGCTCAGTGAGTACACCTGAGAGCAAGGTGATTCAATAGCAGAATTGCTTTGATTTATGTGACCAGAGCAGAATGGTGGAATGTTTCAGTGGGTTGACCGTGGAGCTATACCTCTAACTGGCTGCCAGATTCTTTTTTTTTAAAAAGAAAAACAGGGAGTGGAAGTTGTCTTAGTTGCTTTTAAGTCTTCATACTGTGAAGTCATTAAATATCATTTCTAAAAAAACACAAGACTTTTTCAACACCTCTCCTTTCTAGTGTTGCACTTCTTAGCAAGCTGACCGGAACAGTCATACCCCCACCTGAGCTCTGTACTTCTCCCCCACAAGCATGAGATTTTAGATTTTGAACAACTCTCAGTAACTCAGACAATGTAACTCTTCAACTGCAAAATAAGAACAGAAAACAGTGATTTCCTGTAATTACATCAGCTTTTGCCACCAGAAGTTCAACTGAAATAGTTTTTACTGTAAGTACTTTTTCATTACTGAAGAATGATTTAACAGACAGTTTTGTGTGAGTCTGCAAACAGTACATTCAGATCTTTCCACAAAGCTCATAAAGGACATATGTTTGTTACATTCAAGAGCCTGAAGCTTACTGATAAGATGACCACAGTGTATGACCCATGCTTTTCATATATTTTTTTCTTTTAAATTGGAGTAGCAGGTGGCCACATGCAGTAACAGACACCCACAAGTACAAGTGGCCCACTTACTCACTCACATACCTGCTTTGTGCCCCGTTTTGCTGAACCAGCAGCATTGCTGGACCCTTTTTCTACTTTGAAAGACACTGCCAAATCAGGAATAAAAATTACCATCAGACAGAAGCTGACAAAAGCTGTTTTTATCTAATAATTAAAAGAAGCCTGAACTAGAACTAAATAGATAAATTAACCCCTTTCAAGGTTGGTATGCTATAGTAAAATTTATAGCTACTGTTATGATCAAAAACCACTAATTTAAAATCCTTAGCAATTACTGCTTTTTTCTTCTTTTAAGCAGAGCTCTCTGCTGCACGTCTTATCAACATTTTAGCTAGGATTGCTACAGAACAGTATCACAAGTATTTAATATTGTAATTACTACTGCAGCTATTGACATTAACAACTAGTTTTTCCTTTTTAAAAAATCTATTAGCTAAAGGTGCAGAGATGTGAAGCTGCTTTCAAACACACAAAACCCTTGCCTGTCTGAAAAGTTGCCTTCATATAAATTTACTAACAGAATGCCTCCACATCCTTATGTAATAGGTTTGAGGAAAGCTGACAAATGGGCCAGTGTCACTACATTTAGAGATTACAAGAACACCTGTTCCTTAACAGAGCAGAAAATGATCACTCTCAAAAACCAAGATGATAGAGGATTTACAAAACTTAACCACATCCTCACTAGCTGATTCATTAGCTGATTCTCCTTTTATTTAACACTACCTCTGCCCACTTGGGATTTCTTTCCCATTTCATCTCCTTCCATTGCTCAACCATATTAGAGATGTATAAAATAGAGAAGAACATAGGACATCGTTCAGTAGGATCGAGTGGTTAGGAGATAACTGAGTGAGGTGGGTGATGGATCTTCCTCTGGAAGTGACAGGAAGCATGTAATGTTCTTTTTTTTGTTTTTTCCTCAGTAGCAGCTTTGTGCACACGCAGCACTGGTGGAGTGCTTACGCCCTCTCTACAGCAAGAAAACACAGAGAAGAGAGGGCTGCCACCTGCAGGGGACCGTGGGTTGTAATGCAAACCCAACATGCCTTGAGTTGTGTAACCTGGATTCACCGGTCATGCCATTGTGCCTCTCAGTGTGGTGGGTTTAGTGTGCCGAGTCCTCGCTGTTGCTTCTGTTTCTGCTGCATTAGCAACTGCTCCAGTGCAGAAGGTCCAGGATGCATCATTGAACTAGACCAGATTGACTGAAGAGTGGGGCAGGGAAAGAAACAAAAAAAAATCCACGTTATGGTAATTCAACAGTCTTCAACGAATAGTAGTGTACACATGGACACCTCTAGCCAAATCCTATCCCCTGAAATAGCAATTATCCTTCAAGACAACACTCAAGCTATGTCTATGCTTTTCTACTAATGTTATAGCTCAAGATTGAAAAGGTAGAGAGTCAAGTATGATTCATCAAGACAGCATCATAATGAATTATTCAAAAGTATGACTTATTTAAAATGGCAAAACAAGAAACATGACTTTACCATTCAGAATGAGTAAAGGATTGAATGGAAACACACGTCTGAAAGCATTCAAAGGGCAGTTTCACACTTTTCAATGATAAAATTGGCTCCAAAATAACCACTGTGTACAGGAATGTTCTTAATTGTGCATATACAATACAATTAAATAATGGGGTGTTAGCTATCAGACTCAATACTCAGAGCCTGGAATGACACCTTGCCCTATTGTCCTGTTTACTATTTATTGTAATGCCTGTTTTTGTGCACTTTATGCAGTCCTGTGTAGGTCTGTAATCTGGTGTAGCTTTCTCTGTGTTGTTTTTTTATGTAGTTGTCTTGTTTTTGTACTGTGTCATGTAACACCATGGTCCTGAAAAACGTCTCATTTTTACTATGTACTGTACCAGTAGTTATGGTCAAAATGACAATAAAAGTGACTTGACATGACTATTAGTTTGCAAGACTGCAAACTAATATTAAAATATCAAGTCATATTTCTGACCACTTTCTCTAATATTTTACTGTATGATTTACTGTAGGACTTCAAATAAAAAATAAAAAAATAAAATTAACATTAGTTTTTATAGCTATAGACACAATTTAGAATTCTTGCCAATTACTTTTATGAAAAGGAATCACTTAGGGCTTGAAAGTGTAACAATTTCACAGTCTGTGGACATCCAAAAGCAAGTTGTAGCAGTTTCCTGCTCTGGTGCTATGATTAATGAATGAATGAATGAATGAATGAATGAATATCAGTGGGGAATTACATCATAATCAAATCGTTTGTCAAATCCATATGATAAAAATAAAATCTCTGCTCACTGCTTAATGATCACACGAACTCCCTTAATCCACACTGCCTTTTGCATTTGTCCTTATACAGCTGCAAGAAAATGCAGTTGCAATTACCTGGTTTTCTGCATTAATTACTCATAAAGTGTGATCCAATCTTCATCTAAGTCACAATAATAGATCAACGTAATCTGCCTAAACTAATAACACAAACAATTGTACTTTTCATGCCTTTACATTGTACTCGAAGAGTCAATGGTAAATCTGTTCTGTACCTGACAATATTTAACATTAATGCACTTTAATTTATTACTTCTGTGTCATTCATCTGTAGAATTTATCCTTACCTTCCTAAGTTATGGTCTGTTATGTACTTTACATCCTAGTTCGAAGAACAACCATCTCATTTCCATATACATTATATACATGCATGTAGTTAAATGACAGTAAACTTGACTCTATTGAGCACATTGTTTAATCATTCACAATCCAGGCTGGAAAACCTATCTGAACTCTTGTATTTAGTAACTGGTAGAAACTCCTATAGCAGCAGTCACTGCCACCAAGTTTCCTGCAGCTGCTGATCACAATGGCGAGGAGGAATTTTAGACCATTCCTACATAAAAAAAACTATTTCAGTTCATCAATGTTTCTGGGATACCTTGCATGAACAACCCTCTTCAGGTCATGCCACAGCATTTCAATTGGATTAAGGTCCGGACTCTGACTTGGCCATTGCAAAGTACGAATTTTCCTTTTAAACCATTCCATTCTGTTGTTGATTTATTCTTGTGTTTTGTATCATTGTCTTGTTGCATCTTCCAACTTCTATTAAGCTTCAGGTTTTGGAATGCTACCCTGACAGTCTCCTGTAAAATAACATGTTACAATTTTGAACACATTGTTTCTCATTGACTACAAGCTGTCTAGGGCCTGAAGTAGCAAAGCAGCCTGAACCCATGATATTCCTTCCACCATGCTCAGCATGAGGTTTTGGTGTTGGTGTACAGTGCCCTTTTCTCTCCAAACATAGTAGTGTGTATTCCCGCCAAAAAGTTAAACTTTTGTTTCATCTGTCCACAGAACATTGTCCCAGAGGTATAGTGGAACATCCAGATGGTCTTCTGCAAACTTGTGATGTGCAGCAAAGTTTTTTTTTTTGGAGAGCAGTGGTTTCCTCCATGGTGTCCTTCCATGAACACCATTCTTGTTCAGTGTTTTTCTTATAGTGGACACATCAACAGAGACTTTAGCAAGTTCTAAAGATTTCTGCAGGTCTTCTGCTGTTACGCTTGGATTCTTCTTCCACGTTCTTTAGCATTACGCATTGTGTTCAGTGTGATCTTTTCAGGACACCCACCCGTTGGCAGAGTAGCAATAGTACTGAATTTTCTTCATTTGGAGACAATTTCTCTTACTGTGGACTGACGAACACTCAGGTCTTTAGAAATGCTTGTTGCCTTTCCTAGCTTCATGCATCTCTACATTTCTTCTAAGGTCCTCTGAAAGTTGTTTTGATTGAGGCACAGTGCATATAAACAAATCTTTCTTGAGAAATGCAGGTTCCGTCACCTGACTGTGTGTCTTTTTTTAAAAGATAGGGCAGAGTACCTCTACAACCCACACCTCCAATCTCATCTCATTGATTAGACCAGCTGACTCCAAATAGCTTTTGTAGGAGGCACTACCCCAGAGCTTCACATACTTTTTTGAACTTAAGACTGTGACTGTTCAAATGGTGTATTCAGTATTGACAACAATTATGTATAATTGTTTGTGTACTATTAGTTTAAGCAGCTTGTGTTTGTCTATTATTGTGACTTAGATGAAGATCAGACCACATTTTATGAGTAATTAATGCAGAAAACCAGATAATTGCAAACTGTTCACAAACTTCTCCTTGCGACTATATGTTCCCCAAGACTTTTACAGTAGAGCTTACAAGAAACAATCTATCATTTGGCCTGCCATTCACAATCACTTTCATTGTTGTCAACTTCTTCACATTTGAGCATATTGACCAAAGGAAAATCTTCTTTCTGCCCATGCCATAGCATTTGTCAGAATAACTTTGTTCCATGTTTAGGGGCTAAGTCTCAAGCATTTATTGCAGCTGCTGTTCACTAGATCTGGCTATATTAGATAAAGTGTTGTTAGGACCGGTAAAATCTGTCAATAGTTTAGGACTATCCTGGAAAAAGGTAAGAACTCTGAAATGTCCATACGAATGTCTCCTAAAAACACTGGTATGACATTGGCAGTGTGACTGTTGGGTGTTGTGTACGTACGCACGCACACAGAGTCAGCTCTCCTTATCCATGGGTTCTGCATGCGGGGATTCAACCAACTGTGGATCAGGAAAACCTGGAAGTTCCCTCTCAGCACTTGTTACTTGAGCACGTACAGGCTTTTTTTGTCATTATTTCCTAAACAATACAGTATAGCAACTATTTACACAGCATTTACACTGTACTGGGTATTATAAGTAATCTAGAGATGATTTAAAGTATACAGGAGGATGTGCATAGGTTACCGCGGATCAGGAATAAAAAAAAACATAAGTTCTCTACGACGGAACAGGTACATTCGGTATTATTTAGCATCAGTTAGTCAAATGTTTGTCTTAGTAAATATTTTACTTTTCTATGCATATAAAACACTTAAGAAACATTAGTATTTCAATAATTAAACCACTGCGTTGCTTTCATTGTAGCTTCCATTGGGGCAGGGCCTTCACATGCTCCATTATTCTCACTTTATCCTTTAAAATTGTTCCAATCGTTGACCGACTGTAGCCTAACGTTTTTCCAATGACTGATAACACCACCTCTTTCCGATCACTTTACTTCCACTATATTTTCAAATGTGATCGTTTTCTGGAACAGAAACACTGCGGGTGGCGGGTCCCGAGCTCCCCCACGTCCTAAATTCCACCGCGCTGAGACAGGTTAAATAAGGTCTGGAACTCCACTGGGACCTAAAGTCCACTGACTTGAGCAGCCGCGTTTTGTTTTTTGGTATCCGTGGGGGGGAGGGGGGGGGGGTCCGGAACAAATCCCCCACGGATAAGAAGGGCCAACTGTATGTACACACACACACTGTTAGAAATATGAAAAAAGCACAGGGGCCTAAGTGCCTAACTATTCAGTTGGTCAGGCAACTTATAAGTGCTTTAATTTTTTTGTTTTAATTTCATATTCCTTTGAGCTTTAATCTAATTTAATGTCAGAGGAGTTTGATTTCCTGTCACTAACTTCAACATCCTTATATCAAGGAAGATTTGAACAACTGTAAGTAATTTCCCTCCTACTTGCTGTTCAACGACCCATTCTGGAAATGAGTCTCTGAACATAAAGGGCTCCCACTAAATTATGAGGTCAGAAATTCCTGATTAAGGTTCATGAATAGCTGCTTCAGTAACTGTTATTTCCTTCTTTGGAACCACATGCCAGCACTAATCATCATCTGGATAACAAATGGAGGGAAGAAATTAGAAACTGGACATTGGTGGGAATATCATACCTTGAAACTGTCCATGAGCAGTGTGGATGACTCATCCAGTGTGGTGTTTGGGGCAGCCCAGGTGTTGCTGGGAGTACTGACCTGATGCCAAGTGATGTCTGAAGAGGAAGATGCAGCAGGTAGATAGTCCAGGCCAAATCCACTCATTACTGTGTTCATTTTCCAAAAGAAAAACAGATTGATTTTAATCCATGTTTTTAAAAGATGTACATATTTTTGCTATTTATGTGGTAGAAGATACAATTACATTTTTCATAATTGCTGCAGTCAAGAACAGATAAATGTTGCTAAGTTTTGTTTTCATCTATAGGACATTCAAATTTGTGAAAGTTTGTCAAAATAAGGAACACATCGCCTGAATGATTTCACATTTCTCAACTTATGGTTCAGACAGAAAGAACTGTTACAAAAAATAAATCATGAATGCTGGACATGTACTTCTCTTTAAAGCTGAACAATCTATGAAACAGGAAAAAGAAACCAAAACATGAGGATATTAGGTACTCTACCTGATTTATCTGTACGTTTCATGTTCCACCGATCAGTCAGCCTCCTCTCACTGTTGTCAGGAGTTCCAATAGGTCCAAAGCCAGCAAATGAGTTTTGGTTGTGAGTTGGTGGAGAACTTGGCAAACTGCTGGGATTAGAGGAGTGAGGAGACTGGCTTGCTGGTGTTGAATGGTCTAACCCATGTGAAGGAGGAATAACATTTCAAGTGAGGTTCTTTATTTCAGTATCAGTTCAACAAAAGAATAGCTGTCATCTCTTCAGTTTAGCCTATCAAGGTAATGACTTGAACCAAATACTGCAGCTAAAAAGCCACTGCGAAATCTATATTGGTGGCTTCAAATGTGATGTTATGCAATATAAAGTGCAAATCAGTGGCTTTAATTACATTATGATAGGTGATTATCCAAGTCTTTCCACTAATGCCACAGAAGAAACAAAATTCATTCCTGCTATCCAACTTCCTATGACTTATTTGTTGAATTGAGTAACTTAAAAAAGTAGATAAAAACATTTGAAAAATTGTTTCCATAACAGCTGAAATAATCCAAAGCACATTTATGTGCTGAAAAGTAAAATTTATACTGGAAACTCTACTTCATGTGCAACTACCCAGAACCACAAAAGAATGCTTCCACTGATGGAATGTTCTGGTCAAACAGCTTTTATTAAAGTTGGAATTCAAAAATACTAACCTGAGCTGGCAGGAAGAGATGGGGACCAAGGGTTTCCATCAAATAATGAATAACAGGAGGTCTCATGGAATGCTTGTGGTAGCGCATTCTCTGACTTGCCACTTGGTGCTAGATTCTTGCCATAAACCTCACTGAAAATGCTGTTATTCTGAGAGTTTTCCTGAAAAGTAAAGGATAACATACTGACAGATCTACATTTAAGCTAAAGTGTTTCTCTAACGATATGTTTGGTAACTTTTGCAAGATCTATCTATATTTTGTTGAAGCAAAGCATAACCATAACAATAAAAAGCACTTGCAAATATACCTTTACCATTCCAAATTAGGACTGTGACTAGAGCTAAACAGCAGCAAAACACTTTTTTCTTTTAGCCAAAAGTTTTTTGACAGGAACTAAAAAGAATTTAGTTGAAAATGAGTTAAAGAGCTGTCAGCCTTGAGCCATTTCATTCAATGGGGTCAGGAAACCTGGCTTCTAAAATATAGAATAACAGAATAGTTATAGTAGGCAAAGAACCCTTACAGCCTGTGAAGTCAGTAATTGCTCTGTGCAAGAGTAATTCAGCTTGTCCTGCTTCCTTACTTTCTCTCCACAGCCCAGCAAATTCTCTGAGATGCATGTGCAGCTCCCTTGCCAACTTTACAACAGAATCTGTCCTCTGTTTCACTAGCAGCTCATTAAAAAATGTAACCATTCACTCTGTAATCTCTGAAGCATTGAATTAATTCTAAAGTACAGTAGATTCCAGCTAATTGGGACACAATGGAACAAGTATATTTTGGCCCAAATAAATGAATGACCTAATTACCCAAAGTTTCATGGCAACATATAAAAAAGTATAAAAAAGAGAAATTATTGCTCAACTATGTAACAAACTATGTATTTAAATGAAATCAAAAATAAATTAGAACACTACGAAAACTACTACAACACTATAAAACAGTATTTTCAATACAAGCACATGTAAGAGACGCTATTTAAAAACTGTTCGCTGTAAGCGTGGTGTACTGTCTAACTGCCACATTGATGTAGTTAGAAGCTGTTCAGCAACAGTCTCCTGTCCCAGTTAAATGGCATAGTGTCCCAAATAAATGAAGAGATCTCAGCTATTTTCTCAATTTGTTTTTCCTTTTTTAAAGATTTGTCTGAAATAAGTGGCTGCTGCGATTAATCGTTGGCACATGCCAACACGTGCAACAAGTCTATTGCACACTGCATGTAATTACAATTTGAATTTTACCCCCAACACTTTCAATTTGTGTTTCAAGCGAAATAGTAACTTCTACTACAGTCAAAGAGTAAAACAAGTCAACTGATTGTTAACATGCCACAGGGTTAACAATAACCTTTTTATAAAGTCAGTATAATGCACCAGTTAAGATACAAATTAACTCAGTGAAACACAAATACTGAAGGGCTTAAAGCAACAAATATCGTGTTCTGATGAAGGGTCTCAGCCCAAACATCGACTATTTACTCTTTTCCACAGATGCTTCCTGTCCTGCTGAGTTCCTTCAGCTTTTTGTGCGTGTTGCTTGGATTTCCAGCATCTGTAGATTTTCTCGTCTGAAATATGTTGTTAGTCATAGTCATATATTTAGGGCTATAAAGCATTTCAAATTTCGAAAGCACTTCTTTGGTGCAATTTCTCTCATCATCGATACTGCCTAACCTGTTCAGTATTCCCATCATGAGTTGATTTTTAAACGGACAATCCTTGTAGGCAAGCTCAGCATCCAATTTGCAGACAGCACGGTCTCAAAAATACTAAGTGATAGTAATAATGAGATTTTTAAAAAATAAGTGTTGATGAGAGGTGAATGCAGAAATACAGGAAGTGCACAGAAACATGCCCTTTGGCCCATTACATCTGACCATTAATTTACACTAATCTGATATTGATCCAACTTTAAAAAAATTCTCCACTCATCAATTCTTCCCAGATTCTACCTTCTCACCTCCATGCTAGAGTCAATTTACAGTGATCTACCAATTCACAGTTTCCTTGAAAGTAATATGAAAAAAATGTTTTCAATCCAAATTAATTGGCTTGATACATCATCTGAAAGCTAACTGCATTCTTGAAATATAATTCCTAATACTTCACTGAGGAACAATCTCAATTACTGACTTAAATCTAGAAAGCAGGTTTGAATCAAATAGCTCAATTACTAGTAGCTGTATGCAAACACTTCCAAAACAATTTAAGGAAAAAAGTAGTGTTAAAATATTTCCCAGAAGGCTATCATGGGACAAGATTTCTGTAATATTTGTTGTTTATGCTTGTGTCTCTTTTTTTGTCAACACTGAGATCAAATGACAATAGTAAGAACAGAATAAGCTAGTTGGGCACTGAACAATGAAGTTGAGTGGAGTCTGCTGGGTACAGCACAGACAAGCTGTTATTAGTATTGTCTTTCCACAGAAGCAACCAAAGAAACAAAACTAACATAAAAGAAAAAATGGAATGGAATTTGCCCACGCAGTCAGCTTTTTACTCTAGCAGAAGCTGATGATTAGTATTATCTAATACTCTATATCTGGAATTAACATCTTAAACAATACAAAATATTGAAGTAGAATTCAATGTGCCTAAGTATATTTTTGCATTACTTAAGATACTGATCTTAATATAGTTGCTGTCCTGTATGTTCCAATAAAAGTGCAACTACCAAAAAGCACTTAATTTCCAGAAATAATTTTATTAAACATACCTGATTAAGTGGAAAAGGTGGCAAGGACAATAAGGATGAAGAGGTGATCAGCTCAGAAGGCCTCTCCAGTCGAGATCGATTTGGCATCTACATTGATAGAAGGAAAATGTCACTGAAGTACTATAAAACTTTTTTAAATAAAATAAGATGTTACTGCACATCTTACTCCTGCTCCTATTTCTTATTTCTTATCAAATAGAATTATTCATTTAATGGGTGCTAGCTGTGGCACATTTGATAGGAATCTCATGGTTGTGAGTTCAAATTCTACTCTGAAGTCATGATCAAAATTAAAGTTGAAATCCAGGATTGAGGGAGTACTATACCACTTAAGATCCTATTTCCAATTGAGTTGTTAATCTGAGGCACCATCTGCTCTCTTGGATGGTTTTGAAAGATCACATAGCATCACTTTAAAGGTATCTCAGATTAGACAACACAGGTTTAAGGCAAAGACTGAGTGGTTTAATGAGGATCCGAGGAATAGTTATTTTTAACTCAGAGGGTAGTTGCAATTTGAAATGAACAACTTGAGAAGGTGGTAGGGGCATGCACTCTCACAACACTTAGCATGTGAACAAGCACTTGAATTACCAAGTGGGATACTTGATGGTGAGCAAGGGCACTGTGGTTCTGTTTCTGTGCTGTGACTCAATCAATCTAAGGAGAATTAGTCCTGGTGCCTTGGGCAATCTTCATTCCTCAGCCAATATCAGTAAAACAAATTATCTGGTAACTATTACACAATATAGTTATATCACACACATCTATAGTGTGTGAATTTTACCATTAACAAATTAGTTGCTGTACCTTTTGCATTAGAACAAGGTACAAGAGATGGAGCAACTCAATGTGGTACCTGTCAGAGTGACAGTGGGGACAGTAGCTTTGATGGCTCGGGTTGAGGAATAAGAGTGGAGAGAGAAGGTGGCTAATGTAAAGAGGAGCTGGGGTAGTGAGGCAGGGGCCAGTAAATGGTGGTGGACTGAGAAGGGGTGAAGGATGATGAGCAGATAAAGCTAGTAAGGGAGAGAGTTAGAGTTGGAATACAGAGGCAAGTTGTTGATACGTGGAGTCAGACAGAACAGAGGCAGATGAAGCCAGGTGGGCGGAGGGAAGGCAAAGGTAGAGTCCGCTAGGAGGGCGACCAGCAGGTATATGAAGATTACCAGTGCTGATAAGAATGAAAGGTGATAAAGAGAAACATTAAGTAAAGGATAAATGGAACCATATAGGAAAGGAGGAGATCCAATAGGTATAATGTACAGGCAGTGGTAGATGATTGAGACCAGGAGGGGCAGTGGGTGGGACAAAGATGGGAGAACAGGAGGCAAGTTGGAGAGGGAAGATAAAGATTACCTGAAATTGGAAAACTTAGCATTCATACCATTGAGCTGGATATTATTAGGCAGAATATAAAATGTTCTCCTTCAAGTTTATGTTGGGATTCATCCTGGCAGTGGAGAAGGGCAGGTATAGGCAGGTAGGCATGAAAATGGATGGATGTGTAGAATTGAAAAGGCATTCAACTGCTTTGTGTCCATTTTTTAAGAATGCAACCCCTTCCCTTCCCTTCCCTCCCATCCCACTCCTCAAATGTGGGGATTAGCATATCATGCTTAACCTTACAATGTCAGTCCACTGTTGTGGAAGCCATGAAATACAAAGATGCTTATGTAACAAATCTGAACAATGTTTACTAGTTATATATAAAAGAATTCAATATACCATCATCCCGCTTGGTGACGCAATAATATCAACGCTGGACTCTGGAGCCAAGGCTCCCGAGTTCGAATCCAAGTCAGGTTGAGCGTCCAGCTAGCAACTCGGCCTCATAAAAACAAGAATAGCTTGCTGCAGAAACACCGTCAAAAGACGGTGCCCCGATGACTCTACTGCCGAGTTAAGGGCTATTCTTCTTCTTCTTCTTCAATATACCATCACATTCATGTAACTTGTCCCCCGATTTTGCACTTGCAACCCAAAAAGACCCATTTCATATTGGCTAAATTGGAAATAAATTTAGTAGCCATTCTGATTAAAAACTTAACAATGGCCACACACAAAGAGTACAGATGACTACACTTAAGCAGTATTTCAACTGGTTGGAAATACTCTGGGAAGGGCATTAACAGGGAGAGAAAAATGCAATTTTCCCTTTCTTGAGGGAAGCATTGCAAAATATATGTAAAATATATATTTGAAATACCCAACGTTCAGAGGAATAACAAAAAATATGGTATTAAAATCTTGAACTGAAGTTTCAGGAAAGAGTTGCAAGATAGCAGTGAAAGTTTACAAAATGCCAAAATGGTAGCCTGAGCATTCACCCGCTACAAACTTAATAGATTTGTGCACAAGCAATTGAACCATTGTACACTGCTGTGAGAAACAGGGCAACTTCAATACAAACAGTTCAATTGATCAAAATCATGCCCACTGAATATACATGAAAACAAACCTACACATTAGGAGCAAAAGTAGACCACTTATCTCCTCTGCCATTTAATAAGATCAAGACAGATCTAATTGCAAACTTAATCATGTTCCTATCAACACTTGATAAATTTTCATTCCCTTGCTACTCATGGATCCATTTACTCCAATGTCTTAACAATATTCAACAACTCTAGTGACACCACCCTTTGCGGAAAAGAGTTCCAAAAATTCAGAGCCTTCCAAAATAAAAAAAAAGTGCATTTCAGCTATCTTTTATTTTTAAACAGCCAAACGGAGTACCAGATTCTCACACAAGAAAAATTCTCTCTGCAAAATGGGATGGGAACCGGAGTGAAGGGACTCAGGGTAGGATGGATGGTTAAAAAGCAAAGTTAATATGCAGTTAGACCGTTAGGAAGAGCAGGCAGATGATAGGACAAAATTGTAGCCAGCAGCATGAACATCAGTGCATTACGGCATCAGAATCAAAAAGGGTAGCAAATACAGTACTCAATGTTATATCTCAATAAGGTGAATAATCGTGTTGTACTTTTACAAATAGTTGGGTATGTTGAATGTCTAAGATTACAAGTTGTATCAGAGGGATTAGAAGGTAGGCAGAAGGGGTGGAGTGGCTCTGCTGGTAAAGAATGGCAACAAATCATTAGAAAGATGTGACATAGGATCAGAAGATGTTGAATCCTTGTGGGTTGAGGTAAGAAAGCGCAAGAGTAAAAGGACCGTGATGGCAGTAATATACAGACCTCCAAACTGGGATGTTGTCTACAAAATGCAACAGGAAATAGAAGAGCTGTGTCAAAAGGGCAATGTTATCATAGTCATGGGAGATTTTAACATGCAGGTAGATTTGGAAAATCAGGTTGGTAATGGATCTCAAAAGAGTGAATTTGTTGAATCCCTACGAGATAGCTTTTTAGAGCAGCTTGTCATTGAGCCTACTAGGGGATCAGCTATACTGGATTGGGTGTTATGTAATGAACCAGAGGTGATCAGGGAGCTTAAATAAAGGAACCATTAGAAGGTAGTGATCACAATAGATTGAGTTCAACTTGAAATTTAATTGGGAGAAAGTAAAGTCAGATGTAGCAGTATTTCAATAAAGTAAAGTAAATTACTGGTATGAGAGGAGCTGGTCAAAGTACTTTGGAAGGAGATGCTGGCAGGGATGACAGTAGAGCAGCAATGGCTTGAGTTTCTGGGAAAATCGAGAAAGGTGTAGGATGGATGTATTCCAAACACAAAGAAATACTCAAATAGCAAAATGCCTGATGAACCTGTTGTAATTTTTTGAGATTACAAATAGAATAGATAAAGGGAATGCAGTGGATGTTGTATATTTGGACTTTCAGAAGGCCTTTGACAAGGTGCCACACTTGAGGCTACTTACCAAGTTAAGAGCCCATGGTGTTACAGTAAAGTTACTAGCATTATAAGGCACTGGTGAAGCCTCATCTTGAGTACTGCGAAGTTTTGGGCTCCTTATCTAATAAAAGATGTGCTGCCATTGGAGAGGGTTCAGAGGAGGTTCACAAGGATGATTCCAGGAACGAAAGAGGTATCATACGAGGAATGTTTGATAGATCTGGGCCTGTACTCACTGGAATTTAGAATGGCAGGGGGGGGGGGGGGGGGGAGAGAATCGCAATGAAACCTTTCAAATGTTGAAAGGCCTAGACAGAGTAGATGTGGAAAGAACATTTCCCATAGTGTGGGAGTCTATGACAAGAGGGCACAGCTTAGGATAGAAGGACAACCATTTGAAACAGAGATATGGAGAAATTTCTTCAGCCAGAGGGTGATGAATTTGTGGAATTTGTTCCCACAGGCAGCAGTGAAGGCAAGGTCGTTGGGTACATTTAAGGTGGAGGTTGATACGTTCCTGATTGGCCACGGCATCCAAGATACAAGGAGGCGGCTGGGGAAGAAAGGATCAACCATGTTTGAACAACAGAGCAGACTCAATGGGTCAAATGGCCTAATTCTATCCCTATGTCGTATGGTCAAACAGTCTTAGGAACCTTGTATGCTTCAATGAAGCCACTGCTCATTCTTTTAAACTCCCATTTAAACTACAAACTTGTCCTTCCCTACTAATCTCCCTCCTGGCAATTACCCCTGCAAGCAGAAGTGCTATATCTAACCAGTCACCTCCTCCACACTTTCATTCAGGGCCCTAAACAGTCCTTCCAGGTGAGGCAACACTGTACCCGCAGATCTGTTGGGGCGCCTACTGTATCCGGCACTCCCGATGAGGCCTCTTCTACATTGGTGAGAATCGTCGTACACTGGGAGACCACTTTGTTAAGCACCTTCATTCCATCTGCGAAAAGTAGGATTTCCCAGTGGCAAACCATTTCAATTCTAATCCCTACTCCTTCATGATCCATGGCCTCCTTCAGTCAAGCTGAGGCCATTCTCAGGTTGGAGGAACAGCACCTCATATTCCATCTAGGTAGCCTCCAACCTGAGGGCATGAACATTAAGTTCCCCAAACATCTGGTCCACTCTCCTCTCCTATCAGATTCCTTTTTCTTCTCCAGTCCTTGCCTTTCCAATGCATCACCTCTCAGCTTCTTACTTCATCCCCCTCACCTGCCCACCTTGCTTTACCTATCACCTAGCTTCTACCCCTTTTCTTCCCCCATCTTCTTATTCTGGCTTCTTCCTCCTTTCCTTTCCAGTCCCAATGAAGGGACTCAGCACAAAACATAGACTGCTTATTCACTTCCATAGATGCGACCTGACCTGAGTTCCTCCAGCATTTTTTGTGTGCTGCTCTTCATTTTCAGCATCTGCAGAACCTTTTGCACTTACATCTTGATTAAATCTTCATTGCTTCCAATATATTTGTAACATTTTATATTGAGAATGTAAACAGAACTTCTGATGTGGTCTCACTGATGCCATGTATATAGAAGTCTAACTTCCACTTCTAATTTTCAATTCCCCTGGCTTTCCTAATTAATTACTTTTGTGGATCATGAGCAGCTGAATTGGGTACTCTTGCATGTCAGACCAATCTCTTACCACGTAGCTAAAATACTCATTTTCTGCAGCCAAAATGGCAAATTATACATTTTTCCACATTACATCTTTGAGCAACATTTATCTACTCACTTTTTCTATCAATATGCTTTTGCAATATCCTTAAGCTGTCTTCACAAGTTTTTTACCTATGTGGTTTAATATTCATCTTCGCTTATCTTTTTTGCAATGATTTTGTTCAAACCAGTTCAATCAAAACATGTGATCATATTAGTCTGTCAGAGGAGTTATAAATATCCCTATTCTCTTTAGTCTAATGCATACTTGTACTTAAAGTTGGTTGATTTGTAAGTGGGGGTACAGCTTGCATAAGTACAAAGGAAAAGCAAGAAATAGGATGGTTGGAAATGTATAAAATTGACTGAAGACATCAAATGACTTTGCCCATTTGAGAAAAACGGATCTGTGCATGTCAAACCCAAAATCTAATAAAGGCCTTGGGTAAAAGGCATCATGGTCAACTTACTGTCACAAACTTAGTGACAGTTTGTGACAAAAGCATGTCACAAACTGTTCGTGACATTTACAGCGTAAGTCTATAGGAGACGAAGGAAAAGAAAAGAAATTCCAGGCTCAGAGCTGAGTTGTGTTGTATAGGTAACCCACATTTTACAACCACAGTAAGGACAGAATGACATAATTAATGACTGATAAGACTTACAAAGATACTAAGAAACAGTACTTAAACAGAACTGAGGCTTCTTCCTCAATTTATGGTCACTAGCCATTAGGGATCACTAACAAGTATTTTGTTCAGTATCAGGATGGTACTACATGTATAACATTAATGTAAATAGCAACTATTATGATTCTTAATTTTACTGCACACTTAGATTCTACTTGCAGCAAGCAAACCACAAACTGGATTGCTGTTATGTCCTCATTTGGACATATCTTGTGCAACTAAGGATGCAGAATTTGCACGACATATAACTGTTATCAATGATCATAATCATAGAAGTGCAGGGTTTTAACACCATCAAAAAAAAGGTGAGCTGAGTTCAAATTCATACATTCAGAGGATTTGTTGCTTTGACTTATTTTCTTTCCACATATTTCAAATGGACAATGTATAAAAATATAGCCAAGTTATGTACAATAACTTACTAGGTAAAGATAAAAACAGGAAGAATATCCCAATGAAGAGAGCGCATTCCGTTATTAGGTTTTCTTATAAACATTAATCTTTCAACCTCCATATGCAAATAGTACAATCAATATAGTATAATCAAGAGCACAGTACAATTTCATTTGGAAGTATACTGTTCCTTTATAGACATTATATGTGTTCATTGCATGCATGCTGGATGATTCAGGTATTTTTCAAATTATGCAATCAGAATGTCACTTCATTCCAACAGCTTAGAGCAGGTATTTTGTTGCTTAAATGATTTTTTTTTAGAACTACTACAAAATTTTGATTGCAGTCATTAATAGCTTAATCCAATAAAGAAATAATACTTAATTTGCCATGATCAAGCTTCCCCAGGAGTAAAGCATCCTATTTTAAGACAGCTCTCAAACCTGATTATGAGAAATGTCTTAGAACAGAAAACAGAACAGTACAGCACAGGAACAGGACATTGAACCCACAATTTTGTGCCGACCGATTAAATTAGTAACTATATAGCTAACTAAATTAACCTCTTCCGCGTACACAAGGTCCATATCCTTCCATTTTACTCAAATTCATGTGCCTATCTATAGGTAGTTGTCAATACTTGACAATAATTTCTTAACTACTCATTGTAAGCTTGCATCCAAATTTACTGTCAAATCATGTCTAATATTTAAAACGAATATTCAAAACATGCAACTTCAAGTAGTTTAGGTGGAAAGCAAAGATAAAAAGCTCCAGAATGATGTTTTTTGTGGGCTTTTTCCATCTTCTGCATCTCACTTTTGTGATATTCTCCTCAATATGCTGCTGAGGAACTGGAGAGACATATTAGACTGTAAGACCATAAGCAATAGGAGCAGAATTAGGACAGTTTGCCCATCAAGTCTGCTCCACCATTTCATCATGGCTGATCCAATTTTCCTCTCAGCCCCAATTTCCTGCCTTCCCCACATATCCCTTCATGCCATGACCAATCAAGAAACTATCATTTTGCTTTAAATATGCATGAAAACTTGGCCTCCACAGCTGCATGTGGCAAAAAAAATTCCACAGATTTACCACTCTCTGACTGAAGAAATTCTTCCTCATCTCTGTTCTAAAAGGATACCCCTCCATTCTGAGGCTGTGTCTTCTGGTTTTAGACTCTCCCACCATAGGAAGCATCCTCTCCACATCCACTCTATCAAGGTCGTTCACCATTCGATAGGTTTCAATAAGGTCACCCCTCATTCTTCTGAATTCTAGTGAATACGGGCCCAGAGCCAAAAGCGGATCCACGACCTTCCTCTTCATTTGACAAGCTGTTCAAACTTGGACTCATTTTTGTGTCTCTCCTTTGAACCCCCTCCAGGTTCAGCAATCCTTTCTAAGATAAGGGGCTCAAAAGTGCTCATAATACTCAAAGTGAGACCTTACCAGTGCTTTATAAAGTCTCGATATTACATCCTTGCTTTCATATTCTAGTCTTCTTGAAATGAATGCTAACATCACATTTGCCTTCCTCGCTGCAGACTCAACCTGCAAATTCAGCTTTAGGGAATTTTGCATAAGGATTCCCTTTGTGCTCAAGTTTTTGTTTTTTCTCTCCATTTAGAGAATGTCAACCCTCTCATTTTTTCTACCAAAAGTGCAGGACCATAACTTCCTGACTTTGTATTCCATCTGCCATTTCTTTGTCCATTGTCCTAATCCAAGTCCTTCTGCAGCCTCTTTACTTCCTCAAAACTACCTACCCCTCCACCTGTCTTCATATCGTCTGCAAACTTTGCAACAAAGTCATCAATTCCATCTCCAAATCACTGACATATAACTTTAAAAAGAATCAGTCCCAACATAGACCCATGTGGAACACCACTTGTCACTAGAAAATTCTTTCCTATCAATGGAGAAATAAGTCTATTTTAGAGAGCACAAGCCTAAATACTCAGTACAAGAAGTATTTTACTGAATTTGTATACAATTTAGTACATCAACTGGTACCTTCATTTCTTCTGACATGCTCTTGGACATCAAGTAACCACTTCTCCAGATACACCATTTCCTGTGCACTTACCAACATCTCCATTTACATTGACCTTCAACAGAAATGGCATGGTTAGCACATTGCTTTACAGTACCAGCAACCCAGGTCCAATTCCTGCCTCTGTCTGTAAGGAGCTTGTACGCTCTTCCCATGACTGTATGGGTTTCTTCTGGGTGCTCCGGTTTCCTCCCACAGTCCAAAGAAGTGCCAATTGGTAAGTTAATTGGTCATAGTAAATTGTCCCATGATTAGGCTAGGATAAAATCGGGGGATTGCTGGGCGGCATGGCTCGAAGGGCCAGAAGGACCTACTCCGCACCATATGTCAATAAATTGGACAATACTCATTCTCCCCCTCAACAAATGCTGTCCTCAGATAAACATTTGCCATCATATTCATTTGTAAGTCATTTCATGAAGGATAAACAGTTATAGACATATCAAGGAGAAAGAACCAGAAGAACCAGATGACCTGGAAAGGGAAAGGGAATATGCAGCCACTGCCAAGTATTCCTCTGGCTGTTCCTCTCAATAATAAGTATATCACTTTGGATGCTGTTGGGGGGGTGGTGAATGATCTACCTGAGAACCGGCAGCGAAGAAGTCTCTGACACTGAGTCTGGCCCTGTGGCTCAGAAAGGAAGGGGGGAGAAAAGGTGAACTGCAGTGATAGAGGAAAAAAAAGGAGGTTCTGTGGATGAGAAAGAGATTTCAGGGTGGTTTGTTGCCTCCCCAGGGTCAGGGAAATCATGGATCGAGTCCACAGCATTCTTAGGCGGGAGAGTGAGCAGCCAGAGGTTGTAGTCCATGTTGGTACCAATGACATGAGTAGAAGTCACAATGACATGGGTCCTGTCACAATTAAAAAGACAAGGATAACAGGTTAATGGAACCTTGGTTTTCAAGAGATATTGAGGCCCTGGTTAAGAAAAAGGAAGTGGTGCATAGCAGGTATAGGCAGGCAGGAACAAATGAAGTACTTGAAGAATATAAGAAATGCAAAAGGAGACTGCAGGAGGAAATCAGGAGGGCTAAAAGAAAGACATAAGATTGCTCGAGAAGACAAGGTGAAAGAGATCCTAAGGGCATCTAAGGTATATTAAGAGCAGATATATTAAGAAAAAAAGCATTTCCGAATTGCATATGGATACATGCTTTGATAATAAATGAACTTTTGAATTTTTAGATATATGAGCAAAAAGGATGGCAAGCAACAAACTATATCTTCTGGAATATCAGTCTATGTGTGAAACCGAAAGAAAGGAGGGAGAAACCTCAAATGGAATTTTGCATCTGTATTGACTCAGGAGATGGACAAACAGCCTATGAGAAAATGCAGCAGTGAGGTCATGGACAGATTAGACAGGAGAAGGTGTTCACTGTCTTGAGGCAAATTAGGGTGGATAAATCCCTAGGGCCTGAAAAGGTGTTTCCTCTGATCTTTTGGGAGGCTAGTGCAGAAATTGCAGGGGTCCTAGCAGTTACCAAGAAAGTTGATGAAGGCAAGGCAGTGGATGTTGTCTATATGGACTTTAGAAAGGCCCTTGACAAGATCCTGCATGGGAGGCGGCCAAAAAGGTTCAGTTGCATGGCGTTCAAGATGAGGGAGCAAACTGGAGCAGACATTCAATTCAAACCTTCCATCTGCCACAATACCTTTAGCAACAGCAGCTGGTGTAAGTCACTGACAACTACTTATTTGTCAGAGTCAAGCTCTTCAAGGTGCACTGTTACAGAAGATGCATCAGCCCAGTTGTAACTTTAAACACATACATACACACATGTAAGAAAAAGTGTGAGAACACTTTACAATTATCAGGCTTTCTGCATTAACTACTTATCAATGTGGTCACAATAATAGATAAACACAATCTGCTTAAACTAATAACACATGAACAATTATACTTCATCAATATTGAGGACATCTTTTAAACAATCAGTTTAGGTTCAAAAAGTAATGTGAACCTCTGGGGTAATGCCTTGAACAAAAGCTATTTGGAGTCAGGTGGTCCAATCAATGAGATGGGATGATTTTGGAGGTGTGGGTTGTAGAGGTTCCTTGCTCTAATAAAAGGACACACCAAGTCAAGTTACAGCCAGAGCCTGCACTTCTCAAAAGAGCATCATGCCTCGATCAAAACAACTTCTAGAGGACCTAAGAAAAATTGTAGAGAGGCAGGAAGCTGGTAAAGGCTATAAAACCATTTCTAAAGACCTGAGTGTTTATTAGTCCACAGTAAGAGAAGGACACCAAAGTGGAAACCACTGTTCTCCCAAAAAAACAAAATTGCTGCACATCTCAAGTTTGCGGAAGATCACCTGGATGGTTGCACAGCACTTCTGGGTAATGTTCTGTAGACAGATGAGACAAAAGTTGAACTTTTGGCAGAAATGCACACCACTATGTTTGGAAGGAAAAGGCCACTATACACCAGCACCAAAACCTTATCCCAACTGTGAAGCATGGTGGAAGGAGCATCAAGTTTGGGGTGGCTTCGCTGCCTCTGGGCCTGGTCAGCTTTCAACCATTGAGGGAATAATGAATTCAAAATTGTATCAAGCCATTTTACAGGAGAATGTCAGGGTAGCAGTCTATCAACTTAAGTTTAAATAGTTGGATGATGCAACAAAACAATGATCTGAAACACAAGTGTAAATCAACAACAGAATGGGATATTTAAAAAAAAAGATATCCTGTGGTATATCTTTGTTGGTTCATGCAAGGTATCTCAGAAATATTGATGAACTGAAACAATTTTGTATCAAGAAATGGCCTAAAATTCCTTCACGCTGTTATGCTAGTCTGATCAGCAGCTACAGAAAACACTTGGTGGAGATTATTGTTGCTAAAGGAGGTTCTACCAATTACTCAATACAAGCGTTCACAACTTTTTCCAGCCTGGACTGCGGATGATTAAGCAACGTGTTTAATAAAGACATGTAAAGTACAATTGCTCGCGTATTATTAGTTTAGGTAGATTATGTTTGTCAATTATTGTGCCTTTGATGAAGATCAGACCATATTTAATGAGAAATTAATGCAGAAAGCCAGGTAATTGCAAATTTCATGACATGTATAAACCTGATTCTGATATGGATCTCTATTGTGGACTAAGAGCTTGAAGGAAGCAGGGGGAAGGGAGAAAGTGGGAAGCACCAAAGAGACATTTTGTAATGATCAATAAACCAATTGTTTGGAATCAAATGACCTTGCCTGGTGTCTCAAGGCTGGGTGTGTCTGCACTTGCCCCACACCCCTCGCACAGCTTTCCACCCTCGCCATTCCCAACATCCTTTTCTCCTGCTAGATCTATAAACACGCTCTCTGCTCCACGTTGATGAATACAGCACCGTGCAAAAGTCTTAGGCATACTATGTATAGGTGCCCAATACTTTTGCACAGTACTAAAAGTTCTGCAGTAGGAAGCCTGCAGCACTGGTGAGGACACAGTCATCTCAAAGCTTCGATCAATTAGCAGCTTAAGCTATATCTTAAGAGCTAATGATCAAAAGGATTGGGCTTTGGGTAAAAGCAGACCAAAGACTACCACTATCTGTAAGTTAGTATTGATAATGCATGAAGAGACACTCAGTTAATTACATAACTGTTTTATGTTAGTAGTATTATTTGGTTCGTTGTTGGGGAAGAGTGTCCATTGTAGTCTCTGGTCATATAAAGTTATTAGTGCAACAAAGTGAGCTTTGCATGTGGACATTCTTGGAATCCTAGAGCAGACATGTGAACAGCTGGCGATGCATTGCCCTTACTTTCTCATCATCTGTATATTTCTTCACTGGCAGGTATGAAAACAAATGTATTTATTGAGTATTCAAGATTATAGATAGAGTAAAACACAGAACTCTCATAAACTTGATATTTTAGGAGTAAACACATAATAATGTACATGTTTTGTTAAGACAGAGGTCATTCATAACTTGGAAGATGTGAGACTAGATACAACAGCAACAAAGGAATATTAGAATTAACCTCAGAATGTAATTCACATTAGCCAAGCCATTATTAAAAAACAAACCTAGCACTAGGATTTATTTCAAGAAGGACAGAATTGAGAAGACAAGTTATGCAAAATCAGTTTAAAACCTTTGTTTAAAGTACCACATATAGTTCATGCAGGTATTTAAAAAGGATGCAGAGGCTCTAGAGAAAGTGTAGAGATTTACAGAAGTGAGATGAGAAATGCAAAACTATACATATCAAGAAAGGATGAACAGATTGGGTTTCACTTTGCTTGAAAAACAAAAGGCAGTTGATTGCTTCTAATTTAACTGAGGTCTTTGAGGGTTTTGATAGAGTGTATGCAAAAACCATGATTCAATTTCTAGGGAACAACATATTTACAGGTCATGATTACAATATAATCACCAGGAAATACAATATAGGAAATTCTGCAGAAAGTTGTTTAACCGAAGAAAGATGAAAATATTACAGGGCGTTGAAAACATTAAAGGACAGGCTAGATAAGCATGAGCGAGAAGGGAATAGAGGGTTATGTGATAAGATTTGAATGAGACCAAATGGGAGAGGGCTCGAGTAGAATATAAATGGTGGCATGTATTAGGGAGGCTAAATAGCCTGCATACCTTGTGTAATCATCTGGAGTGAAAAATTATGGAATCAAAAACAGTATTCATTCTATACTAAAGGCATTATTACCACTAAGAGTGAAATTTTCAATTTTGAAGGCTAGATACACCATAATGGATAAGATTTAAAACGGCAGGGTTTCCAATGACCTTCCGTACTTTCAAAGCGAAAACAATTCTTTCAAATACAGTTTCTATAATCTACCTTTACACATCAAGCCAATTTTGCTGAGCACTAATTCTCTTGCTCAATTCTTACCACTGATATTTAATATTTATACTACGTGCAGTAATATTTTAATGACAAACCAATCGACAATGGCATAATGGCATTATCTCATGGCAATAAACTGATTTACATCATATAGAGATGATATTAAACTAACAATTCAGTATAGATTAATAAAAACACCATTTTCATTCTAAAAAGAGATTTGAAATATATCATTTATTTCAGCAAAATTTAAGAAAAGTGTAGTATAACTGATATTTATTTATTTTAAACAGTAAATATGCAATCAGAATAATGTTTTAGTTCCTTCTCACTGAACAGACATAAATATAACCCTAGGAAAATTGAGGATTTTTGTACAAATTTTCTTAAAATATTTTCTAAAAATGAATGGAACTCCAAGCTGGAGAAACAATTTAAAGTATCTAATGAAATTAATAAAGAAATGGAACTCGCTGTCAAGAAAGGAGAGATGCAAGGGCTAGGATAAGGGATAAAAGGGGAAGTAGATGTGAAAAATTACAAGCATAAAGATTAGTGATGCAGATGATAACAGTAATACAAAAGGCATTTACTAACAAATAAATTTATTTCCTGTTGCCCTAACCATCAACAATTAAAAAGAAAATCCAAATATTTTTAAAAAAAATATTCAACTGAGTAGGCCTTCAGGATAAAGGGAGTGCAACAATAAAAATACCACGAGAAAGCTGGACAGATATGGACTCGACACTTGTTCTGTAATGCAGCTAACAACAATTCACATCCCAACGTTATTTCAGAAATAGCGAGTAACTGACTTCTACTTCTTTGACTTTTTGTTTACAAATGCACTATTTGGTATCTGTTTTATAATATTAATCTATTTCCTTCCTTATCCTTTTGTTCTAAGTACACTTGTTATCCATTCCAGTTAACCTCTCATCTTAATTCTTACAGTTCTGACTTTGTGGTGGTGTTCGGCTTCTTTCCCTTGAGATTCACCAGGCCTTTTCTCTCAGTTGGCAAGTTTAACTGTTGAAACAAATTCTTGATGACATCATTCTTAAGAACACACTCCTGCAAGTAAACGTGCAGGTTTGCGTTGGGGACTTGAATCACAATGCCATTATGTGCATTATGTCCTTAAGTTTATTGCCCATAAACTCACCTGAATGGAATATTACCTCTAATAAAAAAACAGTAGAGGAGTCAGAATACAGTAATTTACTACCAGTGTAGTTTGAATAACTACAATACTAACAACTATATGCACTTACTCAGAACAGAAATGTAAGAAAGAAAACAGAAGATCAAAGAAGTACATACAAAGAAACCACGCCCCGAAGAACTGCCAAGAGGGCCAGCCAAGGCCTGGTAGAAATCATGGGGTTTGGAAAAAGCCAGCTCTTCCTCCTCCTCAAAGTCAGCAATACTTTTTAACAAATCAGGAGGCAACAGAGGTGAGCTCTTGGCATCCTATAGGCAGAAGAAGAACAGAGGAAGAAAGCATACTCAGAGGGGAATCAAAAATAAACAGTTTTAGATCTGGCCTTAGACCTCCAAATACTGGAAATGCATTCATTCACAAAGATTCCTGGAAAAGCATAAGAATCTTATAATGCATGATTTAACCCATAGAATTACTGGAGGAAAATAGAATATTTAAATGTATTGAAGACTGAATTTAACAAGTAAAGAACAGAATTAGTTCAGGTGAATTTAAATGAACTCTTTAATACAGTTTTTACATCATCTGTTGTCTATAGTTTTTAACGTTAACCAACTACACATGGAAATAGTTTTGTTTTTGTAATGAAGTACATTTAAAGCCAATAAATCTTTTAATTAGAATTGGTGCTGGAATGACATGCAAAAATTAATAGGATTAGCAAGTGTATTATATTTGTGATTTGAAGTAACTAAAAATTGCAATGTGCAGATCAAAAATTTAACATGATTAACAGATTACTGAACATGAAAGTTCAATGAAATTGCACAAAATTGATCAAACAGAACAGGTACTGAATGAGTTGAGGATATGTAAGGAAGCTGCCTTAAGATTACTCTGCATTACAAAAAATGTTCATGAACATCTGCAATGAGGTACCAACTCAATGTTTTTTTCTTAATAGTATGTGCAAATTAACTGTAAAGCAAGCATTTATTAGCCAACTCCAACTGGGCTTGGTTATGAGCCACCTTCAAAAATTGAAGCTCTTTGAGGGCTACTGAGACAGGATACCCATGATCTAGAACCATGACATTAAATAAATGTTTACTTCCAAGTGAAATTCCTGTGCATCTTGGAGAGGAACCTGCAGAGAGTAGCATTCTCATGCATCTGTTGCCATTTTCTTTCTGGATAGTAGAGATTGCAGATTCGGAAAATACTTTCCAAACAGACCTTACAAGAGGTCTGATTTTAGACAGTAATCATTACATCTGTGGTGTTTTAAAAGTGGGGACAATGAACATTTAAAGTAGTGTATAGGTAATAATTAAGAGCTTCATTCAGCAACTATGAGGATGTGCCGTGTTTCAGTGGAAGGTTCGGGAAATTACATGATGACTCATAAGTCACAGAATACGTAGCCTCTGGTTGTTCTAAAAGCAATAGTACTTATAGGATTATTTTTCTTTCCTTCACCCACTTTCCTCCTCCCTCATTTTTAATGCTCTAAGCCTTGCTAGCAAGGAAAACATTAATTACACTACCTTAAGTACCCGTAAAGTGAACGATTGCAGTGCTAAGGCTATTTCCATAGCATTTTTAGGTAGGGAGAATCAGGATTCAGACTCAACAATGAAGGGTGGAGTGCAACATATAACAAAACAAAAAATGATCACTCTGTGTTTCAGCTCCATTCTGGTTCCTAGCAGATCAATCCCATTAGCCTAATTTTGCTTTATATTATTTCCCCAAACCCCTGCTATGTACACACATTCATCAAGTCCCTTTGATTCTTTTAACATTTAACAAACAAAGGGTAACTTACAGTACAAAAGTACCATACCATGGCTGCGGTAGGAACATGCAGGTGGGAGTTCTCCCATAAGCTTGTTACTTTTGTCTCCCTTACTATCAGAGGCCGTTTGCTTGGAAGATGTTGGATCTATGTAGAGCTGTGCACTGAGTACATGTTACAAACTAAAACAATTGTTCAGTAAAGGTTGAAGGAATGAACATCTAGTGCAGTTAATGGGGTGCTTTGTCCTGGTTGGAGCTTCTTGAGAATTACTGGAGCTGCATTCATCCAGACAATTGAATCACACTCCCAACTTGTGCCCTGTGCACAATGTAAGACTATGGAGCATTAGGGTAGTGGTTCGTTTGCTACAGAATACCCAATCTCTGACCTGCTCATGTAATTATGTGGCTGATCCAGTTAAATTCCTGGTTAAAACTGACCTCCAGAAAGTTAATGCAAACAATTCCAAAATGTAATGCCAGTGAATGTCAAAGGTAAGTGGTGGAACTCTTTTTGTTGGAGAAACTTATTGCCTGCCACCTTAATGGCACTAATATTGTCATTTAGACCATTTTATTGAGGTCTTGCTGCATGCAGGTATTGGTTGTTCCATTTATCAAGAAGCTTCAAATGAAACTAAAGATGTGCTGCCATCAACAAACATTCCCACTTATGACTACAATGGAAGGTCGATGAAGAACCAGAAAATGGTTGGTGCTAAGACAGCCTTGGAGGCTTCAAATCCACTATCATAACCATCTTGTAAATATGCTATGACTTGCACCACTGCACTGCTTTCCCTGAGGATTATGACTTCACTTTTACCAGGTTGCTTTGCTGTGTTGATGTCACGGGAAGTCATTCTTCCCTCACCTGCAGATTTTAGATCTAACACTCAAACTTTCGCAACAGCTGTGAGATGTTCTGGAGGCAAGTGGCTCTGGTTAATCGCAAACAGAATACTAATGTGCAGGTAATTACAACTAAATGCTGTTTGTCAGCATTGCTGATGACATTTTACTGATGACTGATTGGGCATTAATTAAGATGGATTATATCTGAACTGCTTTTTGTGAACAGGACATAGCTGAGGAATTTTCTACATTATCACACGGATGTCAATGTTGAACTATACTGGAACACTTTGGCTAGTTGCTCATCTAGTTTAAAATGCTGGTCTTTAGAACTACAACTTTAGTGTAATACCTTGGCTATATTCTGTACCCTCTAGAGATGGCTGCTCCAGTTAACAAATGAACCCAAGATGCTGATGGTGATAAAATTCTGTATGGCAATGTCAATGATAGATTGTCAGACTCCCTCATTATATCATTATTATGTCTCTCTAATTGCATGGCTCTTCTACAAGTGAGACCTAGCTTACTAGCCATTGCCTACATGATCCTTGTTGCATTCACATACAGATTGCTTAATTAAATAAAGAACTGAAAATGATGACTGAAACTGAGCAGCACATTACCACTGTTAAACATCCCACTTCTGATACTTCCATGGAGGGAATGTCATTAATAAAAGAGTAGAAAGCTGGGTTTCCTGCAGTGATGTTCCAAATTTCAGGTGACTGATCTCCAGCCACAACCAATTTTCACTGCACATGGCATAGCTCCAGCAAATGAAATGTTTTCCCTTAGTTACTACTGATGTTAATTTCAACAAAATGTCCTTTTCCAAAAGCCACGTTAGTAAAATGACCTAAAGCAAAATATACTAAAATAGAAAATCAATTACACATTGGATTAATTTCAAGAGACGTTAATAAATGCAATCTGAATTTTCTGCTCACATCTTCTATTACTTTACTTTCATGCACTAAGTTTTCTTACACTGGACAGGTTACCCACAAAAAGCTGTTAAACAAGATGAATTTAAAATCTCAAACTAAGTACAGTTTGAGTATCCCTTATCCGAAATCCAAATTTTTTAAGCGGTAACACGCCATCACAAATGGAGATTTCCACAAGATGTTGGGAAGGCTCGCAGGCAACGTGCAGGTCTCTGCGCACCACAAATAATTCTGAGAAGTAATTACACATATGTAATGAACAGAAGTTATTGAAAAATAGAAAACCACTGAGAAAAGCAAAAAAATGAATATCTCAATTGTGTAATGAAAAAGTGGATTCGTCACCGGAGTGAACATCTGCCACTTAATGAAATGCTGATCATGAAGCAAACAAATATCTATCACGATGAACTGAAAATTGAAGGTAATTGTGAATATTCAGCAGGCTCATTGCAGAAAAATTCATTGTTGACTTTGCCAAGATTGTCGCTGATGAAAATCTAGCACACTAAGCATCTACATCAGTACGCACGTGTGGTGAAGAAGTATAAGACAAAGAACGTTTACTGGTAGCACACAGATTCAAAGTCTGAAATGATGGCAATCACAAGCTAGCTTCATTATATATTCCAAAATCTGAAATCCAGAACACTTCCCACCCCATGCATTTCAGATAAGGGGTACTCAACCTGTATTGAAATTAATCTTTTCTTTTGACAAAAATATAAAGAAACAAACCCAAGACTGAAATACAACTTTATATATACACAGACATTATTGTGCATAGGGCACTAAATGCTATTTTAAATTATTTACAGCTTACCTCATATGACTGCATTCTAGTCATATTATCTTGGTCTGTTCGGAAAACCCCTGGATGCCGTTTCACCATATGATCATTATTCAGCTGATGTCCCATCATATGTCGCATGTCTGACAGAAGAAACATTTTTAATGACATGAAATCACATGCGCTGTGCTATCGCAGATTATTTACCTACCATCTCAAATTTTCCTTTCAACAATATCAACTTCCCATGCCCTTCTTGATATCCATTTATTTACTATACAGTAATCAAGATGAGAAACATCTTGATGAGGAACTTGAGTTCTTCCTTTCAAAGTTCATATTGTTTCATAATGGTTAATAGAAAATCACTGGATCAACAATTCCCTTTGAAATTTTTAGAGGGCTCATTTTAAGTATTAGGGATTAAAGCTGTTCACATATAAAATTAGGAAAGCTATGGGGAAAATGAAACATATTTGTACTAAAGTCAGTGTAGCACTGTTTTTTAAAATTCAGTATAAGTAGACAATGTGCTCAAGTGTTATTCTTTAGTTCAACTATTGTAATAAGCCCTATACAAGACAGTATCCTAATAAAGTTACAGTTAGCAGGATAAAACAGAAGCTTAAGGAAGTCAATTGGGACATAACAGTGATCAAGAAATAAACAGAATAAGTATTTAAAATGTAATCAAACTTCAGCTCTGCTGCAGAGACAGCAAACACCAATCAGGGCTCTATTTCCACTCTTCATTCTTTCACAACTGTGTGCGTTTCCTCCGGATGCTCTGGTTTTTTCTCATGTTCCAAAGATGTACGGTTAAGGTTAGTGAGTTGTGGTGTGCCTTGTTGGCATTGGAAGCACCACAACAGTTGCGGGCTGTCCCAGCAATCATCAGGCTGTGTTGGTCACTGACACTAAATGACACATTTCTTTGTATGCTTCAAAGTATATGTGACAAATAAAATAATCTTTATTCAAACCTGATTAAATAGAGATAAACTAAGCTCTCATTATCTACTGACTTATTATATGCACATTCATATATTAAGTCAACCATGTACTACTATAAAGGTTGGTAAATATAGGGCACAGCTTGGAATCATTTTTCTATGGTACTCAGTGAATTCTGTTTGCTGTCAGATGGATCGTGCTAAATAGTAAAATATCAATAGCTGGAGCACGGTTGAATTTAGGGTCAGGAATAGTGGCTTCATTTGTGGCTACCAGAGTAAGGTCCTGGTTGATAGCAAACTGAAACATACAACGTGAAACGTGGGATCATGAATAAAGGCCTTGATGGGTTGTGGTTATGAATTAACAACCAAGTAGAAACTGGCCTCCTTAACAACCAGTTTACACATTAATTATGATAAGCTATAGACTTGAATATATTAATCAGAATTGTTCTTGAGGCTCATTGCACAAGGATACCTATATGCATTTAACTTACCATAGTCCCATGCAAAGTCCTGCAATTTTTGCACATCGGAAGGATTCTGGGTAAAAGGCTCCATAGCAAAACTCTTCAGATTCTTTTCCATCTGGACTTGTGATTGTTGAAGTGACTTTTCAAATAGCTTCAGAGGGTCCTGATGCATGTAATAGGGCTGTTGTTTCAGAGACATCTGTATAGAATTCTTCTGATGCTGAGAGGAGACTGGATGATGCTGATTCCAAAGCTGGTTGGTCTGATCAGCCTGCAGATACTCATTGAGAGAAAATATAGAACTTTAATTGCAAGGACGCAAAAATTGATCACCTATAACAAGGCCTTTAATCCTTTTATTAGACAAGCATTCTCCAAGTATTGTCTGATAAAAGATCACAACAAAAATCCATTTATCCATCTTATATTGCTGAGCCACAATCTCTCAAATATATTTAATATAAATAAGGTACAAGTAGTAAGCTATTTTCTCAGTTTTTCAAGTCCAAAAAAAACCTCCCAATTGCCAACATCAGAAAGACAAAAATCATTACACTGAGGCCACCTTTTGCAGAATGAGGACACAACTAATCTCAATGCCCATATTATATCACAAACCATAGGAGTATGGTTAAATAAAAGTGCACAAGGATAGTGAAACAAACATTTATTTTTAATGCTTAGATATAAAGGCAGATTTATAAACAACTATTGAGCTTAAAAGTAAGCAAATAGTACAAACGTTGTTTATTTCATTATTTATATATTTCAAATGCATAGATTTCAAACATTCCCAAAGAAGCATTAATATTCATAACCTTGAATTGATGTATCCAATTCTAATCAATGGATAATGCCTTTTAAAAAATATATAGTAGGACAACAGATTAACAAATAGAAGAACCACATACTACTGCAGATCATTTTCAACACTATCATACAATAGCTTTATGTTGGCATTATCTCAGAGACTGACGATTCTCTGCTCACAAGATAAAGAAATAGCTAGTTTTAAAAACTGGATTATTTATAAATCTATAATATTTTTGTACCTACTTGCAGTGCTTTTCATTAATACTTGGATCTACCACACTTGCCTTACCTGCTGAGGTCCGAGATGGTGTTGATTCTTTCCCATTGGCTGCACTGCCTTGGTGGGCGACTGCTGGTTCACAACCTGAACCTGAAGCTGTGACTGGGATGGAGTGACCTGCTGATGTTGCTGAGATTGCTGCTGCTGTTGCTGGGGTCCTTGGTTTATTGGCCCTTGTCCTGAAGGGCGCTGCTGGCTATAGGGGACATGGGATTGCTTTCCGCCTGGTACCTGGTTTCCTGACTGTGGGTGGCCAGTGGCTTGGATGAAAGGTCCTGGTATGGAGACTCCAGGTGGAAATGTATAGCCAGGAGTCATTTGGAAAGTAACTGGTGGCGACACCAGATAAGGAGGTGGAGGAAACCCTGCAATTAAAACAAAGACACTAATACTGATTTTATCAGATATGCCAGTCTATTCCAGCTTTACAGAAATATCTCCTAACTATTAAACAAAGCAGCTCCATTACAAGAAAATACTGGTAAAACATGAATTGTTTAGTAAGAAAGAATTAATCACCATCTATCCAATGAACTGCAGTAAAATTGAGAAAACAGTTATCCAAAATAAAGTTTACACATTCTTCACAAGAACAGATTATGTGAAAGAAAAAACAGAATAGGTAGTATTTGCAGGTTCATTTCATCCAAAATAGCAGGAGGATTTGGGGCAAATGAAAAAGGCAAGAAATTGTAAAATTAAGGTGTTAGGTAAAGACTGACAAGGCAGAATAGGGTAATTAGGTTATTGTTTCCAAGGGGGAACAATTGAGATCCTCAAGGCCCTCTTTTGTGAACAATAGAATATTTATAGGGCAAGCTCTAATCTTCATTAAGTTGTAAACCAAGCCAATACCATAGACTGCAAAAGTAATGCAGATGGAAAATAGTCCAAACAAAAAACAATTTCTGTTTTAAAAAAAGTGCTAGGAAAAGAACTCCGAAGAAAAATACATGAGAAGGGTGAATAAAGGTAGAATGACAATGACACAAGAACAACAAAAGGAATTGAGGAAAGAAAAAGTTAAAAGAAAGCATCCAGGTTCAAAGCAAACACTAAAATGCCAAGTGAATAACAAAGGAATTTGCATTATGTAGGCACTAGGTTTGTCAAGGAATGGTTTGGTCATAAAAGGGAATAAAGTAAAAGAAATAATGAAGGTGGTGAAATTAAAACCAAAAAGCGCTGCTCAGATGTCCAGTGATTTACCACAAGATTGGCCTAATGTACACCTCTTCATATGCATGGTCATTTCTTCTTAGAAAATTGATCTTTGGAAAGAGGATTTAAAAGAATGCAAACATTGGTAAAAAAAAATTACCACTTGATGCACATCAGACCATAAGATATAGGAACAGAATTACGCCATTTAGCCCATCAAGTCAACTCTGCCATTTCATCATTATTTTCTCCTGCCTCTCTCCCCCCCCCACCCTATCCCTTCACACCCAGACCAAAAAGGAATCTAACAATCTTTGCCTTAAATATACATGGTCTCCACAGCTGTCTGTGGCAATAAGTTCTACAGATTCACCACTCTCTGGCTAAAGAAACTCCTCCTCACCTCCATTCTATCAAGACACCGCTCTATTCTGAGGCTCTGTCCTCTAATTTTAGACATTACCACCATCAAATACCAAACTGGGTACCAGATGAACAGCTAAAAGAATAGGGTGGAGAAAAGGTCCCCTTGTGTTACCTTAGAAGTCATATAGAGTACTGCGTAACTTCAACGATGGCAAAGGAAGGATTAATGTTAGTGTAGTACTTTACATTCTCCAACACGGAACTAACTTAAACTACCCTTTAAAAAAAGGGTCACAATGTGGGCAATTATCATAAGGTACTTAGATATCCTTAAGTAGCCCATTAACAAACGATATTGTTATGACTGGTACTGGGAAAGGGACAGATTTATCAAGTTGCCATAGGGAGGGGGTGAGGGAGATCACTGGGCTTACCCAGAAGTAATGACAAGAAACTTACAAACTGTGGTTTCAGTACTTATGAAAAGTTTTGACAGTGAATAATCAGTCTTTCTTGTGATATGCAGTGGTGGGACAGACATATTATATAGTAACAGCAGCCCCAGGTTATACCCAGGGTTGGAAACAGTGCCCTATGGAAATTCGCAAAGTCGCCACTGGAAACCTGACTTCAAACCTGGCTACTGGAGAGTGAACTTTGCCTCAGCCAGCAGTAGATGTAGTAACAAAGAAGAACCTCACAATACAACACATTGATATGGATCAATACTTGTGGGACTATGTTGTTACCGAGTTACCACTGATTCCTAATTTGACAGCAGATTGGACACAAGTTGTGGAGGATGCAAGAGAGATAATCCATCAATGGTCTAAGCAAACTAAAGTAATTGAAACACCCGATGTTAAGGCAAATGAAGTATTGGGCAGCTTCGATTTTTGAAGCAAGTTTTAGAATTAGGGATCAAATTTTTAAATACATCCATGATGAGAATAGTATTGCATGCTGCTCTAATACTAATTTTATGTATGTTGATAACTATAATGCTTAATGTTTATCAACTTAGAAGGTGGAAGGAAAAAAATTATGTGAAAATTAGATGATGACCCTCTTAGAAAACAGAAAATTACTGTCCATAGAGAAAGTGTGTGAATTCAGTAAGTAAATGTTACTTTTACCTTTAATTTTACTAGTAATCATTTATTTACTAAATTCACACTTTCTATACTGACAGTCATCTTTTCTGTTTTATTTCAAGGTCATCCTCTAATTCTCACACAATTTCAGCTTACACTTTCTAAGTTAACGGGGCTGGGCTATGATGGCACTAGACAGCAGCTTCTTTGAGCTCATCTGTGGAAACAGTTTGGTATCTCTCGTTTTCCAGTTCAAAGTGGATGGGGTTCTGTTTAAGACCCTGATCTACAGCTGCACTAGAACTTCGATTCTTTATGACATTGCTTCCTGTTCTCGGGGTTTGCTGACTGGCCGCTTTTTGATATCCCAAGTTTGCAGTCTAGATGACAAGAGCACATTTGGGGTTCTGAGGCTTTGCAGACCTGGAGACAAGCTGATTCTATGCTGGAGACGCTGACTGAAGCGTCGCGAGAAAACGGAATATCAGGAAGAATGGATCATGTGTCAGAGGGCTCTGTACTATGGTCACACTCTCTCTGTCATTGGTGGGGGAAAGTTGGTTGTCGATTCTCAAGTCAGGAGAACTTGGGGGGGGGGGGGGAAGAAAAGTGACTTGGCAGACTTTAACACCACAAATCAGCAAGTGTTTTTTTGTCTTAGTCTCCCCTCTTGCTGTGTGACACCCCACTGCCCCTTTATTAGGGAAAGAGAGACAGAGAGAAAGAGAGCCTGTGGCATGTTGGATAAACGATTAGTTTTTGTTGTACTGCAGATCATGGTCTTTCTAAGGAGGCTTTGCTATGCTTGCTTGGGGGGTGGAGGGGGTTGAACCTTTTTTTGCTCAAGTAAGTAGGAGAGGGGGAGGGTCAATTACTGCCGCTTTTGCATGGGATGTGGGGGAATGGGGGGCTTTAGGGTTCTAATGTTTTTACTGTTGCTCATTCTTTGGGGTATCCTATTTTCATGGATGTCTGCAAAGAACAAGGATTTCACGCTGTATATTGTAGACATACTCCGATATTAAATGGAACTATTGAACTATATAATGTGAGTGCAACACACCTACTGGGGATCCATAGCTGTCCCATGGACAGTCAACAGAATGAGAAGTGAATAATGATCCTAAGATAAATACCTTTGGATCAAGTGGAGGAAGATGTTGGCCAGAAAAAACTACAATCTACTAATCAGTGAACAGGAATGAGGCAAGTGTAGTGGAAACAGACAAAACAAAAGTCTTTGTTCTTGCCATGTGGTTGCAGGAATGGAGGCTGTCTTTTTGTGAACTAACTTTTGCACTGGGACAACTTAAACAGAGCAGCTGAACATGGACACAAGGAGTTTCTGTTAATGATCTGCTAAACCCGAGACCATTCTCAGATAAGAAGCAGTTTATTTCATAAAATGACAATTTTGCAGAAGAAACGGCCTAAGATCTGATCACCTAGGTGCAGCGTTTGGCTGACTTGGTCAGAGTTGGACAGAGCAAAAGACATTACTTGGGTCACAAGGCTGAAGGGAGAGCCATACTGTTTGTAGCCTTGGGCCACATCCAAAGAGAAACTGACACAGGTCGGTTAGATTACCTTGAGTCAACAAAATTGAACCATCATAGTTCGATCTGATATGGAAACGAATAAAACAGGAGGATTTTGGGAGGACAGGCAGCAATGCCTCTGGAGACCAGCCATTTGGGATATGGAAGACCCTATGTCAGCCACATGGAGAATAAATCAGGACCACAAGGAATGCCTGGCCAGCACAGACTCCTTTTCCCAGGTATTACCATTTATATTCTTTGACTGCTCATGGAGAATCAGAGAAACCTAGTTGATGTGCGCACATTTAGTTCATTTGTAAATTCATGTGCCTATTAGTTCAGACAATAAAGATATCTGTAGTAAATACAGATCCTCTCTGTGCCAAACTGATAATTATTGTTGAGGGTTAATCCTTGTAACAATCCCCTCACCCAAATCACTGGCACAGTTTGAAAAAACGCTCAGGCCTGCAACAGTCCAATGGTCACAGCCTTCTAACCTGAAAATAATCTATTTACAGGCAGTCCCCGGGTTACATACAAGTTCCATTCCTGAGTCCGTCTTTAAGTCGGATTTGTACATAAGTCGGAACAAGTATATCCGGTATTATTTAGCGTCAGTCAGTCAAAAGTTTGTCTTAGTATATATTTTACCTTTCTATGCATATAAAACACTTAAGAAACGTAGTTATTTCAATAACTAAACCACTGCGTTGCTTAGTAACAATTGTAGCTTTCATCGGGGCAGGGCTTTTCACATGCTCCATTATTCTCACTTTATCCGTTATCCTTTAAAATTGTTCCGATCCTTGACTGACTGTAGCCTAACACTTTTCCAATGACTGATGGCGTTTCACCTCTTTCCAAACACTTTTATTATTTCCACTTTATTTTGAATCGCGATCGCTTCCTGTCAATGGAGCAGAAACACTGCGGGCGGCAGGTCCTGACCTGCGACAGCTCCCAAGGTCCGCTGGGTCCTAAGGACCACAGCACTGATTCCTCGGGTGCTAAACTGCACCACACTGAGACAGGTTAAATGGGACAAGTGGGGGCTGTGCTGGGTTTGGGTATTTGATCCTCCACAATATTCCACGTGGAAATTTAAACTGGAGGTGGCAGTGGGTTTTTTTTTTACGAGGTCGAGTTGCGTGCTCGACATCAACCTGGCACAGATGGTACAGGAGTCACTTGATCATTAATCAACCCGGCACGGGAGCAGTCTGTCACTAAATCGAACTCAGGAACCTCCGTTCTCTAGCCCGGTGCTGATCTGACTGTGCCACCAGCCGACCGGAATGGGGGGTGGGGGTGGTCAAGGTGAATCTTACTAAGAAAAATTTAAGCCAAATACAAAATTACACACAGTAACAACAGCAACGACTTAAAATGGCAGACAGCATTCTCCTTCCTCGGTTCGTAAGTACGCGGTGTCCGTAAATCGGACGTTCGTAACTCGGGGACTGCCTGTATTCCTATTTTCTGCTCATGAACCAATCCTCAAGTGATTGTGCATGATTTTCTTAGTTAAGATCCTTCCTCCTTAATAACATTCTCTGAAAGTCAGGCTGATTCCACCTCCTTTTCCAATCTGCCAATCTCTTAGAAGTATCCTGGAACATTTAATCCCCAATTTTGTCATTTGCAACCTTATCTATATAATGGCTGTAAGATTACACCCATTAATTTCTATATGTGCATTCTGTTCAACAACCTTGATATAATTTACTCTAAAGCAAAATACCGTATAAAATATTTATAAAATACTGAAAGCAAATGAATCTATTATTCCCAAAGGAAGTCACATGAATTTACAGAATATACAATTTAAGTATGGGGTGAGGAGCTGCTTATATATAATTTGGCTTCACTTAACCTTGGACAAACTCTAACAGCCAGACTGAATTTGATAATGTGAACTTAACTACATATACAAATAAATTCAACTCAGCAAAATCAGCTTCAGGCAGAGTATTGCACAGAACTTAGTAAATTGAGACATATGGACATCTCTGATTAACACCTAATTGAAATCCACCAGTAAATCTGCATACAAACATCAAAGCTCCTTTTGTATCATTTTAAAACATAATCAATAGGGTAAGTTCTCAAATCAACATGCTGAGTGGTGGTTCAGTTTATAATACATCCAACTGCTCACTTACCTGGCCGGCTAGGAAGAGGAGGAAATGCTCCTGGATGGTGAATGGGGATGAACTGTGAATTGCTGGTTTGGTTTGGTGACTGCGTCACTGGTGTCTTCCTTGCCTCTGATACAGGTGTCTTTCGTAATTCAGACTGAGCTTTTACCTGATAAACAAATTTTATATCAGATACTAAAAACTTCAACTTTTTCCTTGACCTGTTAAGTTTGAGACAGATTAAGCTAACAGCAAACGCAAAATTCAGATCTCTTGCTAGATAATTCCAAACCAAATGTCCATCAAGGCTCCTTTTAATTGAAAAACAAAGTACGTCCACGAGTTTCAGAAATTATCTTTCATTGTGTCCCAGACAAATCTAATCATAAACTGATTTGAAGTGTAAATGTGTTGGTCGATAAGAATAAGTAGACTCAATTATTCTGTCTGACATCTTATTTTGCTGCCATTCTGGCTACTAGAATTGACTGCTTTAGATACACTTTTAAATTCAAATTCTCTTGTAGATAGTGCAGTAAGAACTTCTTCAGCCAAAGGTGGCTACAATGTAGTATCCACACATGGAGGCGGTGGTGCTTGACCACGCAGATTGTCTAAAGCTCAATCACTCTTACATTTTAAATGGCATGGACTTGAGTTGATAATTAGTGAGGACGTTAAATGTTTTCAAGGACACTCTGGGCCATCTTTAAGCATTTTCGGTCCTCCTAGAAATCTCATGTCCTGACAGAGGAATCTTATTGGGAAGGCATGATAGTGTACCAGTTAGCAACGCTTTACAGCACCAGTGCTCCGGGTTCAATTCCACCATTTTCTTTAAAGAGTTTGCGTGTTCTTCCTGTGACTGCTTCGGTTTCCTCCCACATTCTGAAGATGTATGGGCTTGGTTTACTTAGCCGAGGTCATGATATGTTGGTATGAAAAGCATGGTGACACTTGCAGACTGCCTCCGGCACATCCCCCCACTGTTAGTCAATGATGCAAATGACCTACGCCAGTGTACGTTTTGATGTACATGTGATGAATAAAGTTAATCTAAAGTTCAGAACCTTCAGGCATATAAACAATGCAGCTCACCTAACTAGAACCACAATCATAGGGTTGCTGATCCAGCTATTTGATCAATGGACTTGGAGAACTGCACAGATGGTATTGGTTACACTCCCCCAGTGTCTTGTGATGCCTGCTGTATTGTGCCCATCTTTCAAAGCTTACTGGAGGGCAGAGATCATTTCTGCTCAGTATATTAAATGTTTTCTGTTGAGCTTTGAGGTCCTGATGTCTAAAAATTCTTTTCCTCAGTCAGTCAAAGGCAAGGTAAATTCTATCAATGGTTTCCCATGTCTAACTGTTGAACATGATTGTCAGAGGCATAGCACGTAGTGGAAACTGATTGTGAGAGGAGCTTAGCCCCTTAATGTATAATGTAAGCTCCATCCACTCATGCAATTGCTTGGCCTTTTAATATGGGCTTGGCACATGCTGCCTGCTTACTGTAAATCAGTACCAAGATTAGGGTGCTTTTGTTTCAGGAATGGAGGCAATGAAGGTTGAACAGTTTCCTGCTCATCCAGTAGGTTCACCCTTCTCCAGCAAGAAGCCTGTTGGAGACAAACTGCAATATTGGAACGATATTGGTTGTTGCAGAGATGACATATACATTAGGTGAAATATTTAAATCAAGACCCACCCACCTGTTCAGGCCAAAGTTGATTTACTAAAATAAGTTCCTGATTTTATTGTTAATCAAACAATAGTTCACTTCATGATCTGAACAACAGACATTTCTAGAATTTTATTTTATGCGAAGGGGTGAGACATACTCAGTAGCCAGATATCAAAAGAAAGCACTTTACATTACTATTAGAGATTACTAGTGCATTCCAAGTAAACACTGAATTTGGTAGTTAATGATGATGAGCAGGTAGCTACACTGCAAGTACATTTCCTTCTACAGAAAGATGATTTAATAGTTTTCCATGCTTTCTCACTGACTATTTAAAGCTTATGCTAAAATGGTTTCTTCACAACTGTGTGAAGCTGAATCTTATTTACACTGCAGTCTGTATAATGGATTTTAAAACAAATTAAATGTTTAATCAATTATCTATATGCTTATTGGCCCTTGATTGCTCGAAGGAATATTTTGCGTCAAAAGAGGACAATTATTTTGGGGGGGTAGCATTCCTCATCTTATTTCAAAAATCCACTATGTGGATGCACATGCTGAAAATAAAAAACTATTAAAGGCAGGGGAACAGATCAGAGATGTAAAAATGAGGCTGAGCTTGAGACAAAGACTGTCCGGGGGGCGTCAAGTCAACCATCCAAAAACATGAAGAGGTAAAAGAATTGGTACAACAGGGGCTTATTTATTGAAAGAAGAATTTGTAAGTTTAGACATTGAAGAATCGGGAGCCAATATAAATGACTCAGCATTGAGGTGCCCAATTAACATGAAAGAACATGGGTAACGGTGGTTAAGATAACTCAGTCAATAGGTAGATTTATAACTCTTGTGGTTGAGGTTTTATTTAAAGTTCAAAGACTGTACACCTTTACCAGTAAATGAGTATATTCCTAGTGTTTAATTAACTTGCCTCAGACTTCAGTTCAGCATGAACAGAATACCAAAATTTAAATAATCTGGTTAACCTGAGCCATGAACAATTGACAGAAATTCTGGCTTATGCTATACTGGATGGTCAACAAACAATGAGACAATACAGTACAAAGGACGAGAGAGGGAGAGAGGGAGGGAGGGGGAGAGAGAGAGAGAGAGAGGGGGGGAGAGAGAGGGAGAGAGGGAGAGAGGGAGAGAGGGAGAGAGGGAGAGAGGGAGAGAGGGAGAGAGGGAGAGAGGGAGAGAGGGAGAGAGGGAGAGAGGGAGAGAGGGAGAGAGGGAGAGAGGGAGAGAGGGAGAGAGGGAGAGAGGGAGAGAGGGAGAGAGGGAGAGAGGGAGAGAGGGAGAGAGGGAGAGAGGGAGAGAGGGAGAGAGGAGAGAGAGAGAGAGAGAGAGAGAGAGAGAGAGAGAGAGAGAGAGAGAGAGAGACCAGTGTTCATTTACATGTTGACACCACATCAACAACATACAGAGAACAATGACTAAAGAAGAACCAATGGTGGTCATGAATGTAATGATTCAGATTGTTGGAGATAATCTGGTTAAATAAGGGCACCCCCACCAAGCTGGGCAATGAAAGAAAGGCACCGTAAGAAGCTACAGTGAACATCACAGAACTATAAGAAGCATTCAGAAGAAATGGTGCATTAGTCTTTTAAATGGTGCATGACTTCTTTGTGTTATTTCAACAGAGGAAGTTCAAGAGAAACCTTAAAGATGAGACCAACTTTTGAGAAATGCCAAGACATTCAAGTTGTAGAGAGATCTTGCCAAGTATCATAAAGAAAGTAAGCTAACTTGCAATTATTGGATAGAAGAGGCAAGCAAAACTGGTACAGGAGCATGAAGATACAAACTCAATGTTTTAGAAACAGCTTCTTCCCCTCTACCATCAGATTTTTGAGTGGATAATGAATCAACCCATGTACACTACCTCATCTCTTTTTGCACTACTTATTTACGATACACTGTATTTCTTATTGTAATCTAGTTTTTTTATGTATGAACTGTACTGCTACTACAAATTTCATGACATATGCCAGTGATACTACATCTGATTCTGACTGGTTCTAAATTTGGTTGGTGAAAACAGCGTGGTCAACTAAATAGTTTCAAAATGATTGTAGTATAAAAGTAGACATTACCAAATTTGAAATTAATGAAACAATTTCTGCAAAAGTTCCACAGATTCTGGAGATAGAGTGGGGTATGCTATAAGATAAAGGAGGCAGTGTTGTGTCTCTAAAAGAAATTCAAGGTGGATAGGACATATCATGGGTTGTTAAGAGAAAAAAGACAAGAAATTTCTGGGATCTTGACCAAGGTCTTTATGTCCTCTCTAGCCACAGGCAAGGTTGCAGAGGACTGGCGAGTAGCTAATGTTGTTCTATTATTCAAGAATGGAAATAGGGATAATCCTGGTGACTTTAGACTGGTGAGTCACGCCAGTCATCCACTGGAAAGTATTCTGAAGAGTAAGATTTTTTGAGAATTTGATAAACCACATCATGGCTTATGCAGGCAATCGTGCCTCACTAACTTGATTGAATTTTTCCAGAGGTGGCACTGAAGGCAATTGATGAGAACAGAGCTGTAAATGTTGTCTATTCAGATATTACCAAAGTGTTTGACAAGAACTTTTATGGTACACCTTTAACAGTCAAGGAATTGAGTCAGGAAGTTACATTAGAGCTTCATAAAACTCTGGTTAGGTCTCAACTGGAATATGCATTCAATTCTGATTGTTCCATTATAGGAAGGATATCGAGTCCTTGGGAATGTTTACCAGGATGCTGGCTAGATTAGAGGACATGTGCTAGGAGGACAGGTTGGATGAACTTGGGTTGTTTTGTCTGGAGCAGCAGAATCTGGTAAGATCTGAGAGAGGTCAAAAAGATTATAAGAGGCATTGATAGGGTAGAGAGCTGCTATCTTTTTTCCAGGGTTGAAAAATTTAATAGTAGAAGGCATGCATTTAATGTGAGAGGGAGTGTTTAGAGGATATATGTAGGGTAAATACTTTAAAAAAAACAGAACGTGGTGGGTGCCTGAAATGAGTTGCCAGGAGTGGTGGTGGAGGCAAAAACAGCACTGGCATTGCATTCAAGAACCTCTTAGATAAGCACATGAACGTGCAAAGAATGAAGAGATACGGACCTTGTGTAGGCAGCAAGGTTTAGTTTAATTAGGCATGTAACTACCAGTTTAATTAGTTTGGTACATCTTTGTGGACCAAAGGGCCTGTTTCTGTATTGCACTGTACTCTGTTCTATGTTATATGTTGGTACCAATGACATAGGTAGAAAAAAGGAGGAGGTCCTTAAGAGAGAATTCAGGGAGCTGGGGAGGAAGCTGAAAAGCAGGATCTCCAGAGAGGTAATCTCAGGATTGCTGCCTCTGCCACGTGCTGACGAGCGCAAGAATAGCATGGTCAGGCATATTAATGTGTGGCTGAGAGACTGGTGTACGGGGCAGGGCTTCAGGTTCCTGGATCATTGGGGCCTCTTCTGGGGGAGATACAACCTGTACAAAAAGGATGGGTTACACCTGAACCCAAAGAGTTCCAATATCCAAGCAGGCAGGTTTAACAGAGCTGTTTGGGAGTGGGATGGGAACAGGAGTGATAAGGCTGAGGAAGGGGAAAACAGAAATAAATCAAAGATAGTGTGCACCAGAGATGACAGAAAGGGCAGGCAGGTGATGAGGCATAATCACAGCCAATGGGATGAGTTACGGGGCAATAGAAGTGTGGTGCAATTAAAACAGAAAGCAACAAATACTGGACTGAAAATGTTATATTTGAATACATGTAGCATAAGAAATAAAATGGGCTATCTTGAAATTGGCAAGTATGACGTTGTGGCCATCTCTGAAACTTGGCTAAAGGATGGCTGCCATTGGGAGCTGAACTTCCAAAGATACACAGTGCATCAGAAAGATTGGTGAGTAGGCGGGGGGGGGGGGGGGGGCGGTGTGGCCCTGTATATAAGAAATAATATTAAATCATTAGAAATGGATGACATAGGATTGGAAGGTGTAGAGTCTCTATGGGTTGAGTTAAGGAATGGCAAGGGTAAAAGAATCTTAATGGCAGTTGTATCCAGGCCTCCAAACAGCTGCCAGGACGTGGATTACAAATTACAGCAAGAGATAGAAAAGGCCGTGTCAGAAGGGCAATGTCATGATAATCATTGGGGATTTTAATAAGAAAGTGGATTGGCAAAACCAGTCCAGGACTGGAGCTCAATAGAGAGAATTCATCGGATGTCTAAGGGATGGCTTTTTAGAACAGCTTGTTGTTGAGCCCACTAGGGGATCAGCTGTGCTGGATTGGGTGTTGTGCAATGATCCGGAGGCGATAAGAGAGCTTAAGGTTAAGGAACCTTTAGAGAACAGTGATTACTATATGATCAAGTTCAATTTGAAATTTGAGAAGGAGAAACTAATTTCCAATGTGTCGGTATTTCAGTGGAATAAAGGAAATTACAATGGCATGAGAGGGGAACTGGCCAAGGTTGACTGGAAAGGGACACTAACAGGAAGGACATCAGAACAGCTAGAGTTTCTGCAAAAAATGAGGAATGTGCAAGACGGATATATTCCAAATAAGAAGAAATTTTTGAATGGAAGAGGGACACTACCTTGGCTGACAAGTGAAGTCAGTGCCAAAGTAAAAGCAAAAGAGAAGGCATACAAGGAAGCCAAAGCTAGTGGGAAGATAGAAGACTGGGAAGCTTTTAAAAGCTTGCAGAAGGAAACTAAGATCATTATGAAGGAAAAGATAAATTATGAAAGGAAGCTGGCGACTAATATCAAAGATACTAAAAGCTTTTCTAAGTATATGGGTAACTATAAGACCGATAGAAAATGACACTGGAGATAGAGATGCAAAGATGTCAGTGGAGCTGAATGCATATTTTGCATCAGTCTTCACAATGGAAGATATTTGCAGTATACCGGACATTCAAGAGTGTCAGGAAAGTGAAGTATATGCAGTGAAAATAACGACTGAGAAGGTGCTCAGGAAGCTTAATGGTCTGAGGGTGGATAAATCTCCTGGACCTGATGGAATGCACCTTTGGATTCTGAAGGAAGTAGCTACAGAGATCGTGAAGGCATTAACAATGATCTTTCAAGAACTGGTAGATTTTGGCATTGTACCAAATGACTGGATAATTGCAAATGCTACTCCGCTATTTAAGAAGGGTGGGAGGCAGCAGAAAGTAAACTATAGACCTGTTAGCTTGACATCAGTGGTTGGGAAGTTGTTGGAATTGATTGTTAGGGATGAGATTAAGGAGTACCTGGATGCACATGACAAGATAGGCTAGCTAATGCCAGCACAGTTTCCTGAAAGGAAAAATCCTGCTTGACTAACCTACTGCAATTTTTGAGGAAACTGCAAGCAAAGTAGACAAAGAAGAAGCAGTAGATATGGTGTACTTGGATTTTCAGAAGGCCTCTAACAAGGTGCCACACATGAGGCTGCTTAGCAAGGTAAGAGCCTATGGAATTACAGGGGAGTTACTAGCGAGGGGGAGCATTGGCTAATTGGCAGAAAATAGAGTGTGGGAATAAAAGGATCCTATTCTGGTTGGATGCCGGTTACCAGTGGAGATCCACGGGGTCAGTGTTGGGACCACTGCTTTTTACAATGGATGTCAATGATTTGGATGATGGAATTAATGGATTTGTGGCTAAATTTGTCGATGATATAAACATAGGTGGAGGAAGAGGTAGTGTTGAAGAAACAGAGAGCCTGCAGAGACTTAGATATTTAGGGGAATGGGCAAATAAGTGGCAAATGAATGACAATGTTGAAAAGTGTATAGTCATGCAGTTTGGTGGAAGAAATAAATGGGCAGACTATTATTTTTGATGGGGAGAGAGTTCAAATTGCAGGGATGCAAAAGGACTTGGGAGTCTTTGTGCAGGCTACCCTAAAGGTAACCTCCAGATTGAGATGGTGATGAAGAAGGTGAATGCAATGTTGGCATTCATTTCCAGAAGAGAAGAATACAACAGCAGGGATGTGATGTTGAGGCTCTATAAGGCACACGTGAGACCACACTTGCAGTATTGTGTGCAGTTTTGGGCTTCTTATTTTAGAAAGGATGTACTGACATTGGAGAGGGCTCAGAGAAGATTCACGAGAATGAGAGGGGATCTCATAGAAACAGTCTGAATGTTAAAAGGCCTGAACAGATTAGATATGGCAGTTATTTCCCATACTAGGGAGTCTAGGACAAGAGGGCATGACTTCAGGATTGAAGGACATCCATTTAGAACAGAGATGCAGAGAAATTATTTTAGTCACCAAGGGTGGAAAATCTGTGGAATTTGTTGCCACGAGCTAGAGGCCAACTCACAGGGTGCTTTTAAGGCAGAGATAAGAGAGGTTCATGATTAACCAGGGCAGCAAAGGGTATAGGGAGAAGGCAGGGAAATGGGGATGACTGGAAGAATTGGATCAGCCTATGATTGAACGGCAAAGCAGACTCAATGGGCCGAATGGCCTACTTTTGCTCCTATATCTTATGGTTATCCTACATTAAGAGTGCTCTGAAATGGACATTAACTATTGACATGCAATTTGGCATTTTTTTTTTAAAATACAATGATTTGTCATTAATCATATTCCTTTATCTCAGTGTACATGGAAATGTAGAAAATAGGAGCAGCAGGACATTTAATTCTCCAAGACAGTTTCCCATTCAAAAAGATCACAGCTGATCTTACATTTCAATACATATACCAACTGTATTTTCATTATCACTTGATACTTTTTGTGTTTAGAAAAGTATTGGTCTCTTTGTAAACGTATTTGGCTTTCACTACATTATGCATTGAGAAAATTCCACATGTTCATAATCCTACGAGTGAAAATATTTCTTCTCATCTCAGTCCTGTTTTGTACCATATCTTGAGACTGTAATCCCTTGACCTCAACACCATCCAATCAGGAGATATATCCTTGCCATATCCAGTCTGTCTAATCCTGAAAGAATTTTTAGCTGTTTCAATGTGATCTCTTATTCTGCAGATCTTAGTGAACACAGGCTTAGCCAATTCAATCTTTCCCCAAATCACCTACCTGCCATTCTAGGAATCAGTCTGGCAAACCTTGATTATACTTGTTCAGAGGCAGATATATAGATTCTTAAGTAAGGAGATCCTATCTGCACACAATACTCCAGGTATAGTCTCACCAAGGACATGGACAATCTTTGCAAAATTCCTTGCTCCTATGTTTGAAAATTGAAAACCCTTGCAATAAAGATCAACATCCTATTTACCTTAATTGCTTGCTGTATGTTTGCTTTCACTAACCAGGATTACCAAATCCGTTAACACATCAATTTTTTTTCTATTAGCATTTAAGTAATACTCTAACTTAACTTCATTTATCTCTGTTATGCTGCACCTGCCTTATATTTTTCCATTCATATTGTCTAAATCACTTTAAAAGCTCTTTGCATCACCTCACTACCCCACTAAGTTAAACATTATCAGCAAGCTTACAGGTCTCATTTGACTCCCTCCTCACTGATGTATACTGTTAATATCTGGGCACTCTTTTCCCTACCTCATCTGACAATTGGTTTCCTTACATTCCTCTTAAGTTAAGCATGTCCTCTTAAATGAAGATCACAAAGTATTTGTTAAACTGCTCTAGTATTTTTGTTCCTCTTTGTAAGTTCCCGTTTTTCTGACTGCAAGACATTTGCTTTCACTAATTTTTAGAAAACATACTTGCAGATAGTTCTGCAGTCTATCTTCCTTGCAACTTTACTTGTACTTCCTACTTCCACTTTCCATCAAACTCTTACTCCTTTTTGTAAACTAAATTCTAAACTTCCACCAGTGTTCAGGCCTGCTACATTTTCTGAAAACATCAAGTGCCTCCGTTCTGAATATAAGACTATACATACTTTCATTTGTAAGCCATTAACTCTGTCAAATTTTGCTTTGTACTTTGTTCCAGAAAGCAATGTTCACATTCACTTCTGCAGTTCCTGCATTTTATCCTTAAACGTTAAGCATTGTCAGGCCTTTTAATGAAACTCTCCAATGCAACATGGCCAGCTCACTTCACTTAACTCTAGTTTCCTGTGTTTAAATTAGACCTTGTCTTCTAGAGTTTCTTGTCTTAAGCATTAAGTTTTAGTCATGTTTTATGTTTTGCACATCTTTAAAAGAACAAAAAGACAGATTTTGTACACAAGTGTCCTAGCACATTATAAAGTCAACTTGTATTATCTTTGCACTTTGTGAAACAGATTCTTCATTGACCACTTCTAAGTTTCTGAGCTGAGCACTAAATTATGATAATCTTTCCTAAAAAATCAAAACAGGTTATAAAACAATTCAGGGACAAATTACAATTACGAATTAAAAACTTATTTTTAATGGAACTAGTAATTTATGCTGAAGATTAAAGATGCAGTAAAATATTTAATCTGGCACACCTGGGACTTTGATGGTGCCAAATTAGTACACTTTCAAGATAACTGGATGTTTTCCAATGAATACTATTTAATGAAAACAGAGGAACTGGGGCCCCAGTACATAATGTCTATGTATATGGTTCATTTATAACAGGCATGTTTCAAGAAAGAGACATCACCATTCGGGCCATGCCTTCTTCTTGTGGCTGTCATCATGCAGGAGAGACAGGAGCTTCAACACAGCTTCCATCCCAATGCCAACAAATGACCCTGAAAACCTTTGGTCTATTTTTTCCCCTCAAATTGCACTAATGTTAGTACTGCTTCCTCCACCCATGCTGAGCTCTCCAATTTCATCTAATTTAGCTCCACCTTGCCCCCTCTCACCTCTCTCCCCTTTTTGATCTTTGGAGCCAAACTACCTTCTGATAATCCTTTACAAAACTACTGACACTCACAGCTATCTTGACTATACCTCTTTTTACCCTGTCACTTGTAAAAATGTTATTCTCTTTTCTGTTACTTCATCTCAGGATGAGGCTTTCCATCCTAGAACATGCTAAATGTTCTCCTTCTTCAAAGAACAGGGTTTCCCTTTCACCACCATCAATCTTGCCCTCACCCACATCTCTTCCATTTCCCACACATTTGTCCTCACCCCATCCTCCCACAATAGGGATAGGGTTTCCCTTGAACTTACCTACCACCTCACAAGCCTCTGTCTCCAGTATATCATTTCCATAACTCCTGCTAACTATAATGGGATCTACCCCCTCCACCTCACTCGCCACTTTCCACAGAGATCACTCTCCATGTGACTCCTTTGTACATTCATCCCTCTCCAGCGATTTTCCTCCTGGCAATTATCCCTGCAAGCAAAACAAGTACCACACCTCCCTCATCAACATTCAGGGCTCCAAACTGTCCTTCCCAGTGTGGCACCACTTCACCTGTGAGTATGTTGGGGTGGTCTACTGTAATTGATTCTCTCAGTGTGGGTGAGAGCTGACATAGATTTGGAGTTGGCTTCGTCAAGGCACCACAAAAGGCTGGATTTTCAATTCAACTATTCATTCTGACATGTCATTCCACGGCCTCCTTTACTGCTACAAGAGGCCACTTCCAGGCTGGAGGAGCAACACCTTGTATTCCGTCTGGGTTGCCTCTTCCAACCTGATACCATGAACATTGATTTCTTTAACTTTCAGTAATTTCTTCCCCCCTCCCCTTTCACTCTTTCTGGCTCCCCTCTCGCCCCTTCTCATCTGTCCATCGCCTCCATTTGGTGCCCCTCCTTCATCTCTTTCTCCCATGGTCCACTGTCTTCTCAGATTATACTCCTCCTTCAGATCATTACCTCTTCCACCTCCCAGTTTCTCACTTCATCCCTCTGCTCCACCCACTCAGTTTATCCCTCAACTGATTTCACCTATTACCTGCCAGATTGCACATCCTCCTCCCCCCACCTCTATCTAGATTCTTCGCCCTTTCTCTCCAATCCTGATGATGAGACTTGACCCGAAGCTTCAACTGTTTATTCCTTTCCTTAGATGCTGCCTGACTTAGTGAGTTCCAGCAGTACTTCACGTGTCTTCAAGATTTCCAACATCTGCAGAATCCCATTTTTATTTATTTCGTAGTGAAGGTTACGTACAATTTAAGTCAAGTTTGTAATGTACTGTGCTGCTGGGAGAAAAAGCTAATTTTCAAGCTATTTCTATCCAAGGGTAAGGGTGTCTCATTGTTTATGAGAGCTCAGAAACCACAGCCCTGGCCTGTTATGAGTATGGACATTAGCACTCAGTGTTCAGTTGCTGAACTAGTGGGATTCCCAAATAAATAATGTAACACATTATTGGTTTCACTCTACATTTACACTATGGATTTTCAACAAAATTTAGAAACATCACTATTATCCACTTTTTGGAATAGAGTAATCAAAATTGTTAAAATACTATCTAAATAAAAATTAACATCAACATATTCATGCTAGACTTAGAAAACTAAAGGCTCATAGTCTTACTGCACAATTCAAGCTTATAATCGACACTGGCACTTTAACGTGGCACATGCTGTTGTGTCAGTGCCACCTCTTGATGAGAGATTAAACTGAAATTCTGTCTGTTCAGATAAAAGAACCCGATTTTCTTATTTTATATTAGATTTGGCTGATCATGGCCAGTGATCCATGATGATCATTACTGCAACCAGTTAAACCACTTAGCCCAATGCATAAAATGTGTTGGAGGAACTCAGCAAGTCAGGCAGCATCTACGGAGGGAAATGAACAACTTGGTGACCTGATAAATGCTTTCCTTTTGAGTGATGCTAATGTTGTCATTAAGAGAAGATAAAGTAAATTGCACATTGCAAGCTGCAACAAATAATGAAATAGTGATTAGTTTTAGTCATCAGCCAGAACATCAAGGATAACTATACTGTGCTGCTTTTGCATGAATCAGTGACACCAGTGAATGCCTTAATTTAATACTTCCAGAACTCATCTGTACGTTGAGATAAATTATGATACAGTAAAACAAATGCACTGACTAGCATGAAAGTGCAGTACTCTCTTAGTCACAATCAAGTTATTCAAAATGAGATTTCAACCCTGCCACTGAACTTTTAGAAGCAATTAATTTCTAAATGAAAGATTTATTTCCATCTCAAGAAATTGCATAATTTCAATCTAGAAAGCAAGCCCTTACCTGCACCGCCACATTCTGTTTCCGAGCATGTTCCAGGTTCTTGTCCTGATTATTTTTCTTTGGTTCAGTCTTTCTTTTATTGCTATCTCTTTTTACATCCATTTTATTTGTAATATCATTTCCTTTGTTAAAGTCCCATCTTTCTTTCATGCCTTCTTTCTGATGATGATTCCGGTTCTGTTCTCGTGGTTTGATATTCTCCTTGAAGGTAACCAGTTTTTCTCCATTTTCTGAACTGTTACTCTGAGTCTTACCTGATGACAAAACAGACTTTAAACCTTGACTAATCTCAGTTGGTTCTGAAAATGGAGATTCCAGCAAAATCAGACTATCCTTTATTTCAGAAGGCTCTTCATTAGCCAGTTCTGGGATGTCAGTTATGAACATTAGTTTCCCTTCTTCATTTCTGCTCTGGATAAGCCTAGGAAATAAAGAAATTGCAAGAAAATATGTACATATAATTTACACTAACATAGAACAGTACAGGAAAAGGGCCTTCTTCCCTCAGTGTATGTACTGATGAAAATATTAATTTAAACTGCACATTCTGCCTGCCCTCATTTCCCTACTTACTCATGTGTCTAAATGCCCTTTAAGCATTGCTACCTTATCTGCTTAAACCAATTTCCTTGGTAGTGAATTTCAAGCACCTACCAATTTCCAGGTTACCAATCCTACCAGGTTAATCTCCTGCAAACTTTCTCCCGCTATCTCCTCCAGTATTTCATATTTCCATCATATCACTGGCTCTCATAATTTTACATGCCTCATCAAGTCTCTCCTTAGCCCCTCATGCTCTAGAGTAAACAATCAAGTTTGTCCAACCTCTTTATATACAAAGTGAAGTAAAGTGATTATATTATAATTTAAGGGAATAAAAGGATTAAATTATGATGGTTTGCATAAACTAAACTGTTCAAAGTTACTTTTCATTATAGGGCATTATGTCATCATATACAATGTTGAGATTTGTTTTTCTTAGACATATTAAGTAAATCCAAAAGCCACGATAGAATCAGTGAAAGACGGCACTCAACAAGACAAACACCAATGTGTAAAAGACAACAAAATGTACAAATACAAAAGTAAAATAAAGAAATAATATTAATAAATTAGCAACAGATATTGAGGACATGAGATGAATCATTGAAAGTGAATCCAATAGGTTGTAGGAACAGTTCAATGATGAGGCGTGAAGTTGAATGAAGTTATCCCCTCTAGTTCAAGTATCTGATGGTTGAGGGGTAATAACAATTCCTGAACCTGGTGGTGTGAGTAATGAGGCTCCTGTACATTCCTCCTGATGGCAGCAACTAGAAAAGAGCATGACATGGGTGGTGGGGGTCCCTGATGATGGATGCTGCTTTCCCGCAACAACACTTTATATAGATGTGCTCAAAGGTGGGGAGGTCTTTACCCATGATGACTGGGCTGGATCAACTATTTTTTGTACGATTCATTTAGGGCATCGGTGTTTCCATACCGATGTCATGCAACCAGTCATTATACTCTCCACCACATTTCTGTAGTTTCTCAAAGTTTTAGATGTTATGCTGAACCTTCGCCATGCTTTCTTCATAACTGCACTTTTTGCTGGGCCCAGGATAGATCATCTGAAATGGAACTTAAAGTTGGTGATCTTTTTGTCTGATTCGTGATGAGGACTGGCTCATGGACTTCCAGTTTCCTCCTGAAGTGAGTAATCAGCTCCTTTGTCTCGCTGACATCGAGTGAGAGGTGGTTGTTGTGGCAAAGCTTCAATCTCCCTCCTATATGCTAATTCATTACCATCAATGACAATGGTGTCATCAGCCATCTTAAATATGGCAATGAAACTGTATTGAGCTGCACAGTTATAAGTGTTAAGCGAGTAGAGTATTTAAATTGAATTTAATTGGGTATAGTAAATCAAAGAGTATTAATTGTTTAAGATGATCCACTGATTTACTAAGGAAGATGAGAGAAATTGGTTCCTCTAAAGAAAAGTGCAGAATAAGGGCAATTGTAAAATTAAAACTCAGGGGTGATATCAAGTAGTATATTCCTACTCATTGTCCTTATTATTGTTCTTTCACTAAGCATTGGACAAACTTTAAATACTTTTGCCCTGAAACACAAATATTAGAGATGAAAAAAAACTAACCTCTTCCTCCTTGGTTGCAATATTTGAAAGAAAATTAAAGATATGACCTTTTGATGTTTGGAGACATGGATTGAAGGGCATTGGAGGATAATAAGGGCCAGAAAGTAAAGTGAATGAGACCAGATCAAATGAGGTGTAATCTTACTCAATGTGATAGCAGGTTCAAGGGACTGCTGGCCTGCACCTGGTCATTCTTCTTGGGTTACTTTCTTCAAATAAAGTGTGTGAAAATATGGTAGTGTAGTGGTTAGTGCAATACTATTACAGCTCGGGGCGTACTGGAGTTCAATTCTGGTGCCTTTCTGTAAGAAATCGCTGTGAGTCCTCTCCCTGGAATACATGGAGTTTCTCTGGGTCTGATTTCCTCCCACAATCCAAAGACATACTGGGTAGGTTAACTGGTCATTGTAAAACTGTCTTGTGATTGGGTTAATCGGGTTTGTCAGGGATCACTGGGGCGGCATGGTTTGAAGGACCGACTCCACACTGTATTGCTAAAATAAAAAAAATAAAATCTGAAATATTCATTCTCTAAAAGTTTTGAGTGTGTCATTTGATAAACTTGAAAACCAGAACTAAGATTTTTTGAGGCTGAGTTATGAAGCATGAAGAAAGTAAGAAAGTAAAATAAGTTTGCAGATTGAGTTCAGGTATAAAAATGTGGCTTTAAGGGCTAAGTAACCTAGTCTGTCCCGGTTTAAAATACACCCTATTTATAAACTCAGTAAAAAGCAGCGTACCTCCAAATCAATTCTTTTTAATAAATCCTTAACCTATACATTTGAGATACATATACAGAATTTATTTTCCATGCATTTCAGTATTATAATTGTAAAGGGGGTTTCTTCTTTTTTCTTTGTTACTAGGTATGTAATCAAAAGGGCTTCTTTGTTTGTTAACTAGCAGGAATGCTTCTTTTTAGAGAGTGCTGGGAGAATTGTATTCCTTTGTAAACCAAATGGGGATTAATGTTCTTTCTTCTGAGTCTGTAAGCTTTTGTTGACGGGCTCTTGGGCAGATCGGCGCGAGGGGGTTGAGAGAGAGGATGCAATGCTGTAAGCGGGGCGAGGAACGGACCCCAAGTGGGGGTCCGAGGCCAGGAGGTACTCCGAGGAGGGGGGGGATGAAGCTAGATGTTCTTGGTTGACCACTCGGAGGGTCCTGAGCTGCGAGTCGAGGAGTTGGGAGGGGATCGAATGGTGGCCAGAAGACTTCAGTAATTGAGCTCCAACAGTCGTGCACGAAGTGGTTTGGACTTTGATAAGTTTGGCGCCTTTTCTTTATTTTTTCTCTTCATATATACTGTATCGTTATTAATCACTTAGTTATAGTAACCTTTATAAATTGTACTCATTTAATCGCTTATGGTGTACTGTCTGTTTTTTGGGCGAGGCAGGGACATCACACAGCATCCACACCAGCTGATTACCCAGTTTGGCGGGGCCGAAGGCTGCTTCCCCCCTAGACGAGAACGAGCTGAGCGAGCCTGAGGTGACCCAGGGGGTTACATAATTTTTTTTTAATTGCAAATGTATCAATATAACATCCAGAACTTAAATGTTATGTAGGGAAGGCAGGGGAATGGGACTGAGAGGGATAATTAATTAGCCATGATGGAATGACAGGAGACTCAATGGGCTGAATAGACTGATTCTGCTCTAACGTCTTAACTAGAGTAGATTGTTAGATGTACTAAACAGAAAATACTAGTAACAATCAGCAGGCCAAAAAGTATTTGTGGCTAGAGATATAGTGCCTTGAAAACGTATTTAGCCCCCACAACTGTTTTCACATTTATATGTCTCATTTTCTTTATCAATTTTTTTTTAAGTTTCAAATAGATAAACGTAACAATGATAGTGATACAGAGATCGGGATTACATCAATAACGGTTAACGTATCCAATGTCTCATTTTCTAAGTTAAAAAAAATGAGGTATTGAAGTAGGATTTGTTGAGCTTATCTAAAAAACAATGCAAATCGTGTCAAATCAAAATTCCAAAACCTGTCAGCAATTTACTAAAAATTAAAAACTAAAATTGTGCAGCTGAAAAAGTATTCATCCCCATTGTAATTACCATGCTAACATTCCTTAGGTATATTATATTACTTCACCAACTCACCCAATTTGTAGATATAGAAAATTGGAGGATCATGTTTTCAATGAATTCATAGGAATAAATACCCCGTTTCTGTGTAAATTCAACAGTATGGTAGATTTTCAAGACCAAACCGAACTGAAGACAATACAGCACTGAACACAAGTTAGGGAAATGATAGAGATGCACAAATCTGGGGAAAAGTACAAGACAATCTCAAAAGCACTGAACATACCTTGGTGCTCAGTGCATTCCATCATGAAAAAATGGAAAAAATATGAAACCACAGCTACATTGCCTAGGTCAGGCTGCCCTCTAAACTAACCAAAGGAGAATGGCATTTTTAAGAGAGGCTACTGTAATCCCAACAGTCACTCTGAGAGAGCTGCAGAAGTCAATGGCTGCACCTGGATATGAAGTTCATTGTTCCACAATCACCAAGACCTTGCACAAAAAGAGTATTTATGAAGAACGACAAGAAGTAGCCTTGGCTAAAAAGAAAGCATACCTTTGCCCATTAAGACACTGCAAAGCATTACTTAGAAGATGCAGTAAAGATGTGGAAGATTGTCTTGTGAGCAGATGAGACTAAAGTGGAAATTTTTGGCCTCAATACTAAACAGTATGTGTGGCATAAATCTAATATTTATACATCAGCCAGGTAACACCATTCCTAAAATAAGGTGCGGTAGAGGTAACATCATGCTATGGGGATGCTTTTCAACAACAGGGACTAGAAATCTGGTCAGGATTGATGGGACGATGAATGTTGCTAGATACAGAGAGATCCTGGATTAAAAACCTGCTAACATCTGCTAGAAAGCATAAACTGGGGAAGAAGTTTGTCCTTCAGCAGGACAATGACCTAAAGCACACTGCCAGAGCAACCATGGAGTTGCGTCAAATGAAGAAAATTGACGTCCTTCAGTGGTCCCATCAAAGTCCTGATCTCAACCTGATCAAACTCTGGCAAGAACTCAAAACTGTGGTATACTGTCGCTCCACAACTAACCTGACACAGCTTGAGTAATTTGGCGAGGAGGAACGGACAAATCTTGCTCCATCACATTGTGCAAAGCTGATAGAGACTTATCCGAAGCTGTTACTGTCATTGCTGTGAGAGGTGGTTCAATTAAGTATTGAAAAAGGAGGGATGAATCCTTTTGAACTGCTGACAATTCAGTTTTTGAACTTCTGGTTTTTAATTTTATACAATTTTCCCTGCATTTTGGACTCTATTGTGAAAAGGGAGCATATGATTCACAAATGAAAACTCTCAGTTACAATGATCAGAATCCCTGGTTGTAATACTCATTTATATGAACAAAGGATTGGGAGCTGAATACTTTTACAAAGCACTGTATATTCAAAATTTCTGGTCATGATCACTGGAAAAATGTAAAAATTCATGTTTTAAGTTGCAAAGAAAGGGGGTAGTGGAGAGAACACAGGCTATATATGACAGGGTCCAGACCCAAATTGTTGTGGTAACACTAAACTTTAAAAAGCAATGTTAGATACTGTGTTTTTCCCTAATTTTACCACTTTTAGTTTTAAACCTCACCCCAACAGTTGTAGTACTATTTTCTCTCTTATGTCTGACTAATTTCTTAAAGCAATTGTTAACATGACAATTTTGGCCTGCACCCTGTACTCCCTTCAGTACTCATCTTCCGTGTAGCTTAAGATAAAATGGTTTTCTCATTTGCCTAAATTCTAAAGGATTCTTGACCTGAAATATTTTTCTTGCTGAGAGATTCCAGCATTTTTTGGTACTTGATTCAAATTTCCAATTTCTGCAGTTTGTTTTAAACAATCTCCAACTGTTAAGTGCACTTGTGATAGTTTACACTCTTTCATTCTTTTCTTCCAAAGGAGGGTTAGATGAGACCTTATTGCCAGATTTGTCTATGTTTAAAAGATACAAGGTTGAATATCAAGGACAAATGGATTACAGCCATTTGAGAGTTGGCCACATTCTACCTTCTGTTGATTATTAGGGTATAAAATCCATTATCTATGAATGCCATATTCTACTGTAAACCTCTTAATTATTTGTGCTAAATGCACCTTGTGCTGTGTCTGACTGTGTTTTGCACCTTGGCCCCATAGAAGCACTGTTTCGTTTGGGTGTATTCATGTATGGCTGAATGATAAATGAACTTAAAAGGCTCTTTAAATGAACAAGACCAACTCTGTTCAATATTGCACAGACAATACCAGTTTGAGCAGTTACATGAGAAAATCTGCAGATGCTGGAAATCCAAGCAACACACACACAAAATGCTGGAAGAACTCAACAGGCCATGAAGCATACATGGAAAAGAGTAAACAGTCGATGTTTCAGGCTGAGGCCTTTCATCAGGACTGGAAAAAAGATGAGAAGTCCGAGTAAGAAGGTGGGGGTGAGGGGAGGAAGCAGTACAAGGTGGTAGGTGATAGGTGAAACTGGGAGGAGGGTGAAGTAAAGAGCTGGGAAGCTGATAGATGAAAGAGATAAAGGACTGGAGAAGGGGGGAAACTGATAGAAGAGGGTAGAAAGGAAAGGGGGAGAAGCACCAGAGGGAGGTGTGAGTAGGTATGGAGATAGGGTGAGAGAGGGAAATGGGAATGAATGGTAAAGGTGGTATGTGGGTGGGGGAGGGGCAATTACCAGAATTTTGAGAATTTGATGTTTGTGCCATCAGTTTAGAGGTTACCCAAACGGAACATAAGGTGTTGGTCCTCTAACTGGGTGTGGCCTCATTGCAACAGTATAGAGGAGGGCATGGACTGAGATGTCGAAATGGAAATGGGAAATAGAATTCAAATATGTGGCTATCAAGAGATCCCGCTTCTTCTGGCGAATGGAGAGTAGGTGCTTGGCGAAGTGGTCTCTCAATCTACAGGAGGCCACACCGGGAGCACAGGATACAGCAGATGACCCCAACAGACTCACAAGATAATTGTTGCTTCACTTGGAAGGACTGCTTAGGGCCCTGAATAGGAGTGAGGGAAGGGTGTGGGACAGGTATCACACTTGTTTCACTTGCAAGGATGGAGATCAGTAGGGAGGGATGAATGGACAAGGGAGTTGCTTAGGGAGTGATCCTTGCAGAAAGTGGGGGTGGGGGGGGAGGGAAAGATGTGTTTGGTAAGGGGATCCTGTTAATGATGGCGAAAGTTACACAGAATTATGTGTCGGACATGGAGGCTACTCGGGTGGTAGGTGAGGACAAGAAGAGTTCTATTCCCGGTGGGGTGCTGGAAGGATGGGGTGAGGACAGACGTGCGTGAAATGAAAGAGATGCTGGTGAAGGCAGTGTTGATGATGCAGGAAGGAAATCTCCTTTCTATGAAGAAGGACATCAGTAGATCAGGAATGAAAAGCATCCTAAAACCAGATGTAGCATAGACAGAGGAACTGAAATAGCATTTTTACAAGTGACAGGGTGGGAAGAAGCATAGCCTTGGTAGCTGTGCGAATCAAAGGGTTTATAAAAGATATCAGTAGATAAACTGTCTCCAGACAGAGACAGAGATTGAGTAAGGGGAGGGATATGGTAAGAGGCCCAGATCATCTCATTTTCACCATGGACATTCAGTCCCTATACTCATCCATCCCCATCAGGAGGGCCTTAAAGCTCTCCACTTCTTTTTAAATAAGAGACTCAACCTGTTCCCCTCCACCACCACTCTCCTCCATCTGGCAGAACGAGTCCTCACTTTCAATCATTTCTTCTTCAGCTCCTCCCACTTCCTCCAAACCAAAGGTGCAGTCATGGGCACTCGCATGGGTCCTGGCTATGCCTGCTGTTTTGTCGGCTACGTGGAACAGTCTATGTTCCAACCCTACACCAGTATCACTCCCCAACTTTTCGATGCATTGCTGCTGCTTCCTGCACTCTTGCTGAGCTCGACGACTTCATCAATTTTGCCTCCAACTTCCACCCTGCCCTCAAATTCACCTGGTCCATTTCTGACACTGCCCTCCCCTTTCTTGATCTCTGGAGACAGATCATCTACTGACATCTATTATAAACCCACTGATTCTCACAGCTACTGGACTATTCCTCTTTCCATCCTGTTACTTGTAAAAATGCTATCCCCTTCTCTCAATTCTTCCATCTCTGCCACATCTGCTCTCAGGATAAGGCTTTTCATTCCAGAACTAATGAGATGTCCTCCTCCTTCCAAGAAAGGGGCTTTCCTTCCTCCAACATCAATGCTGTCCTCACCCACATCTCTTCCATTTCACACACGTATGCCTTTATCCATCCTCCTGCCATCGCACCAGGGATAGGGTTCCTCTTGTAGTCACCTACCACCCAACCAGTCTCCACATCCAGCACATAATTCTCTGCAACTATATATATATATATATATATAACAATTACAGCACAGAAACAAGCCATCATGGCCCTTCTAGTCCATGCCCAACGCTTACTCTCACCTAGTCCCACTGACCCGCACTCGACCCATAACACTCCATTCCTTTCCTGTCCATATACCTATCCTCTTGTTTCAATCTCCCCTACTCTCAATAATTAGTTTCAATTAATCATTCCTGGATTTTGTTGCTTCAGGTCTGATAGAATCTGAGAGGCAAGAGGGGGAGGTGTTGCATTGCTTGTCAAGAGAAACTATTACAGCGGTGCTCTGGCAAGATAGATTAGAGGGCTCATCTAGGGAGGCTATGTGGGTGTAATTGAGGAAAGGGAAAGGTGTAATAACACTTATAGGGGTGTATTATAGACCACCTAATAGGGAGTGAAAATTAGAGGAGCAAATTTGTAAGGAGATAGCAGATATTTGTAGTAAGCACAAGGTTGTGATTATGGGAGATATTAATTTTCCACACATAGACTGGGAAATCCATTCTGTAAAAGGACCAGATGGTTTGGAGTTTGTAAAATGTGTGCAGGATAGTTTTTTGCAGCAATACATAAAGGTACCAACTAGAGAAGGGGCAGTGTTGGATCTCCTGTTAGGGAATGAGATAGGTCAGGTGACGGAGGTATGTGTTGGGGAGCACTTTGGGTCCTGTGATCACAATGCCATTAGTTTCAATATAATTATGGAGAAGGATAGGTCTGGACCAAGGGTTGAGATTTTTGATTGGAGAAAGGCTAACTTTGAGGAGATGTGAAAGAATTCAGAAAGAGTGGATTGGGACAATTTGTTTTATGGGAAGGATGTAATAGAGAAATGGAGGTAATTTAAAGGTGAAATTTTGAGCGTATAGAATCTTTATGTTCCTGTTAGGTTGAAAGGAAAGGTTAAAAGTTTGAGAGAGCCATGGTTTTCAAGGAATATTGGAAACTTGGTTCAGAAAAAGAGAGAAATCTACAATAAATATAGGCAGCATGGAGTAAGTAAGGTGCTCGAGGAATATAAAGAATGTAAAAAGAGTCTTAAGAAAGAAATTAGAAAAGCTAAAAGATATGAGGTTGCTTTTGCAAGTAAGGTGAAAATAAATCCAAAGGGTTTCTACAGATATATTAATAGCAGAGGGATAGTGAGGGATAAAATTGGTCCCTTAGGGAATCAGAGTGGACAGCTATGTGTGGAGCCAAAAGAAATGGGGGAGATTTTGAACAATTTCTTTTCTTCGGTATTCACTAAGAAGAAGGATATTGAATTGTGTAAGGTAAGGGAAACAAGTAGGGTAGTTATAGAAACTATGATGATTAAAGAAGAGTACTGGTGCTTTTAAAGAATATAGAAGTGGATAAGTCTCTGGGTTCTGACAGGATATTCCCTAGGACCTTCAGGGAAGTTAGTGTAGAAATAGCAGGGGCTCTGACAGAAATATTTCAAATGTCATTAGAAACAGGGATGGTGCCAGATTATTGGCATATTGCTCATGTGGTTTCATTGTTTAAAAAGGGTTCTAAGAGTAAGCCTAGCAAGTTTGACGTCAGCGGTGGGTAAGTTAATGGAAAGTAGTCTTAGAGATGGTATATATAATTATCTGGATAGACAGGGTCTGATTAGGAACAGTCAACATGGATTTGTGCGTGGAAGGCCATGTTTGACAAATCTTATTGAATTTTTTTGAAGAGGTTACTAGGAAAGTTGACGAGGGTAAAGCAGTGGACGTTGTCCATATGGACTTCAGTAAGGCCTTTGACAAGGTTCCACACGGAAGGTTAGTTAGGAAGGTTAAATGGTTAGGTATTAATATTGAAGTAGTAAAATGGATTCAACAGTGGCTGGATGGGAAATGCCAGAGAACAGCGGTGGATAACTATTTATCCATCTCCAACGGGATCCCACCACCAAGCACGTCTCCCCCCACCCCTGCCACTTTCCGCTTTCTGCAGAGACTGCTCTCTAAGACTCCCTTCTCCATTCATCCCTCCCCACTGATCTCCCTCCTGGTACTTAGTGGTGCAAGTGAAACAAGTGCCATGCCTGCCCCTATACCTTCTCTCTCACTCCTATTCAGGGCCCCAAGCAGTCCTTCCAGGTGAGGTAACACTTCACCTGTGAGTCCGTTGGGGTCATATACTATGTCTGGTGCTCCCAGTGTGGCCTCCTGTATATCAGAGACCCAACAAAGACTGGGAGACTGCTTTGCCAAGCCTTTATGCTCCACCCATCAGAACTGCTGTAAGGCTCAAATAACGTTCAGCCACCCATTTCAATTCTACTTCCTGCTTCATCAGTCCATTGCCCCCTCTACTGACACAATGAGGCCACACTTGGGTTGGAAGAGCAATACGCTTTATTCTATTTGGGTAGCCTCCAAACCGATGGTATAAACATTGATTTCTTGAACTTCTGGTAATTGCCTCCCCCCTCCTCCTACCTTCACCATTCCCATTCCTCTCTCTCTCACCTTACTTGCCCATCACCTCCTTCTGGTGTTCCTCCCTTTCCCATTTTTCCACGGTCTTCTGTCCTCTCCTATCAAGATTCCCCTCTCTGCAGCCCTTTATCTCCTTCACCAATTCCCAGCCCTTTACTTCATCCTTCCCCCTCGCAGGTTTCACCTAGCTCCTACCACCGTGTACGTTTTCCTTCGCCCTCCCACCTTCTCGCTCTAACTTCTCATCTTTTCCAGTAATGATGAAGGGTCTTGGCCCAAAATGTCAACTGTTTACTCTTTATCCTTCTCCATAAACGTTGCCAGGCATGCTGAGTCCCTTAAGCTTTTTGTGGGTGCTGCCAGTTGAGCAGTTGCTTTTTTAAAAAAAAATTATGGACCAGTAAACTTAAACTAGAGGTTAATGATAGACACTATTTTCATGCAAGTCTGGGATCAAATTAAAGATGCTACATGTTTGTACGGCTCAAACACAATTGGATAAACTTGCTGAGTCATTAGAGAGCAAATATTGTTTTAATTTTGAAAATTCTAAATGATTCCAATTCCCATTTCTTGGTATACGGCTACGTTCGGCCAAATGTAATTTGCTCACATAAGAAGCAATTATAAGACCCTCATTTTAGTGACAATATACCTGGAATGATTTTCCGCTATCCACTTTCCCAAAGCAAGCAATCGCTGATGGCGTGTCCTTAGTTGCTGTCCTTCTTTGTCACCCACTATTCCTTGGTGCCCGCTCGAGAAATCCAGATTTCTTTACAAGAATGAAATACATCAACGTATAGAGCATCTTGAACAGATTAATTACACAAAACAGAAACAGTGATAAAAGTAAAAAAAAATTCCTTAGATAATTAAAGATAAATGTAAACCCAAACAGCAATCTGACAGCTTCAGTACAGAAGAGCATTTTGCAGGAAAAAAAGATTAAAAGCCATGCAAAAAAACAAGACGGGCATAATTTAACTTTGGGATCCTATCATTCCCAATTTTAAAGATCTTACTTTAAGACTTGTCTACTACTCACCCTCTCCAAAGTCAGAAAAGCATCAGAGAATAGTCGAATTAATAATTTCAAAGCAATGTACAAATAGAGGTATTGAAAACTGACATTAAATAATACAATTTTATGGGTGCATGGAGGGAGAGAGTAAAAAACACTGAAACAAGGTTCAGGACTTCGACCCATGGATTGGAGAACTTGTGGCTATGTGCCTGGAAGATTCTATTCAAGAATTAAAAAGTAAACAAGACAACATAAGAATCTGATTGTGAAATACATAACAGTGAGATTTAAAAGGATAATTGGCAGCAATAATATTTGGTGTTCCAAAGGGACCTTCACCATGGTTAAATAAAAATGTTTATTTAAATTTTGAGACATTAAGTTAGGAAGACCAAAAAATAACATGGCAGATGGAGTTCAAACCAGATAAGTGTGAGGTGGTTCATTTTGGTAGGTCAAATATGATGGCAGAATATAGCATTAATGATAAGACTCTTGGCAGTGTGGAGGTTCAGAGAGATCTTGGGGTCCAAGTCCATAGGACGCTCAAAGCTGCTACGCAGGTTGACTCTGTAGTTAAGGCGGCATACGATGCACTGGCCTTCATCAATCGTGGGATTGAGTTTAAGAGCCGAGAGGTAATGTTGCAGCTATATAGGACCCTGGTCAGAACTCATTTGGAGTACTGTGCTCAGTTCTGGTTGCCTCACTACAGGAAGGATGAGGAAACCATAAAAAGGGTGCAGAGGAGATTTACAAGGATGGTGCCTGGATTGGGGAGCATGCTTTATGAGAATAGGTTGAGTGACCTCAGCCTTTACTCCTTGGAGCAACAGAGGATGAGAGGTGACCTGATAGAGGTATATAAAATAATGAAAGGCATTGATTGCGTGGATAGTCAGAGGCTTTTGCCGAGGGCTGAAATGGCTAGCACAAGAGAGCATAGTTTTAAGGTGCTTGGAAGTAGGTACAGAGATGTCAGGGGTAAGTTTTTTCATGCAGAGAGCGGGGAGTGCATGGAATGTGCTGCAGAAACAATAGGGTCTTTTAAGAGACTCCTGGATGGCTATACGGAGCTTAGAAAAATAGAGAGCTATGAGTAAAGCCTAGGTAGTTCTAAGGTAGGGACATGTTCAGCACAGCTTTGTGGGCCAAAGGGCCTGTACTGTGCTGTATGTTTTCTATGTTTCCATAAACTGAAGGCAGATTGACAAAATAAGAAATATTGTGGGAGTTGGAAATTAATTTGAGGTCATCAGTGTGGAACCAAGAAAAGCAAAATATTTTATAAAGAGCTGGAAATCAGAAACTGTGTGAAAACACATATGTACATCAAGGTACTCATATTAGAGAGCTAGATCAGAGCTATACGATTTAATACCAAAAATCAACAGAATACTAATCTCTATTTCAAGGTCAGTTGCCAAAAGAATGCCTCAATTAGAAAGAGCTCGGTTAGTCTGAAGTTTTGAACTTAGCTCTGACCACTGATTTCAACACAGTTAAATTATGTATTGCACACACTTGGGTTTATTCCCACAAATTTAAATTATGAGATTACCTAATAAAGGCATTTCAAATAATACTAGGGCCCAAAACTATGGAAATACCTTCTCTCATGTAGAAAACCAGAAAAAAAAAGTCAGTATAATATTAAAATGCCACACGGCAGCTAAACTGGGAAACTGATATAAAAACAAATTGCAAATGTAAATGTACAATTTAATCCTCCCAAAAGCTTCTGTCTGTTGCTTCCATTCTATTGGGTAAGCAAATGGAAAAAAGTTAAGGCCAGGTAAATATTATTGTAATAAAGTTTAGCAATTACTTATTGAACAGAAAAATAAGTAAGGCTTTGAATTAATTATGCCTGTTTTTAAACTTCAGAGGGAGCAGAATTACCTGGTGTAATTTCAAGCTACACAAATTAATGCCAATCCCTAAATGTAATGAAATTCAGTACATTTAGACATATTCAGTATAGATTCAACAGGTCTTTCAAACAAGATGACCCTGATGCCATTAAAATCAGAAGCATTCTTTATTACTAGAAATTACCTAGTCCTTTTAGACAGCAAAGTACGTCTTGTGTACTTCTACTGTGGGCATCTGAACAAAGCTTAAAAATCCAATTTCTTTCTTGCTGAACCCTGACCTACAATCAACAACAAATTAATACAAGAACAGTCCATGAATCAATAATTTACAATGCAATGAATTCTAAACTTTATTTTCTTTCACTGTTCTTTATGTTTAGGAGTTAAAACCGAAGAGCAGTCCTTAGGTAACTAAAAGGACAACTACAAAGTTGGACCAGAGGAGAAGGAAACTGCTTCCTGGGGAGATTATACCAGCTGGTTATGGGCAAGGGCAAGCCCACGTATGGATTTAAACAAATATAAAAAGGTTTTGAACTTTAGCCTTGGGAGCTATGAGTTTTTTTTTGAAAAAAACTCGTAGATAGAATATTGCACAAGCAGATTTGACATGTGATCACATTATCAACCTAGTACAAGAAGAGCTGAAATTTACACCACGTAAAGAAAGGACAATGGGTATGAAATCTCTGTAATAATTAAATGTGGAGTTCATTCAAGGCATGAATGGGTTTCAGTGACACATAGCTGACGTGCAGGTGGAGGGAAGTAAAGGAGCTGATATTAAACAATTAATTTTAACAGAAGAGTCTAAAAGATTAAAATACTATTCTTCTGAATTTGAGCTGTTAAATTTAGAGGCACAAATGCAGCTGGAGGGGGTGTTATTTAAAGTAATTAGATAATCGGGATATAAACTTTACGCAATTGATCTGTGCCTATTTCAAAAACATCCTACAGTAACTTGCATAAATCAGATGCACACAATTCACTTTTACGGAGGTTATTGAATATAGTAGTAAAAATCAAATAACAAGAATACAATTTTACAATATCTGGGGGAGAAATTGTTCCTTTTTGCCATTTCAATCTGTTAAACAAATCATTTCAGTAAAAGACATTAAGCACAAAAAACCGCTGGGAGAACATATAAAATACTTAAATTAACACTGAATTCTATACTGCTGCTTGCTTAAGGTAGTTTCAGAATGAAGTACATCATTAGGCATAAAGTAATACTTAAGACTATATAAATCTAGACTGGTAAGGTAGCCTATGAATAAAGTGTTGAGTGTGACAGTAAAGTTTAAAAATAATAATTAAAAGGAGATTGTCGAGGATACAATGATTTCAGCAGAAACAATAGGGAGAACAGAGTCAACTTTTAAGAGTAGATAAAAATTAAAATATTCAAAAGATAGATGGGGAGAAACAGCAGAACAATGGAAATAGTTAGCATTACAGGTACCAAATTGCCTTCTGCAATGTAAAATTCTGTAACTAAAATCAGATCAGAAGCATTATCATAGGTATTAAATATACTGTTGTAAATAACTTAATGCCCTAGTTCCATGCTAACTTTTTCAAATGTTCCACCTGAGGTTTTAGGGCAGATTAGAAGTTTCCAAAAGAAAAGTTTGATTTTAAGCTATTGACGTGGCACATTGGAGAGGAGAGTCAAGATCATGAGTTCATTTTTCTGTAAAGTCTATAACATTTGTCATGATAATTAAAATATTTCAGAAGGTCCAAATATCAAATCATGTGCAAATCATTTTATGATTGTTTCTTTTAATAAACTTTTTTTTACCTTAGTGAAGGTCTGAGAGCAAGAAATCCCTGCAATTCAAATTCTTCAGGAAGAGGAGTAGCTGTAAAGGAGGGAAGAGATGGGAAAGGGATAAATAATATAATTGCAGCAGGGAAAACATTACACAAAACTGTTACTTATAGTTTTACATATTGTAGAATGTCTAAGTCCTAGTTAATCTCCTCTTACAGTTGCAAAAAAAGTTTATGAACCGTTTGCAATTACCTGGTTTTCTGCATTAATTACTCATAAAATGTGGTCCGATTTTCACCTAAGTCACAATAATAAGACAAACACAATCTGCCTAAACTACTAATACACAAACAATTGTACTTTTCACATCTTCATTTAACACATTGTTTAATCACAATCCGGGCTGGAAAAAATAGATGAACCTTTGTATTTAATAACTGGTAGAACCTCCTTTAGCAGCAATAACCTTCACCAAACATTTTCTGTAGCTGCTGATCAGACTTGCATAAAGACTAGAAGTTTTAGACGATTCTTCCATATAAAACTGTTTCAATTCATCAATATTTCCGGGATACCTTGCATGACTTTGATTGCTTAAATGGTGTGCTCAATATTGACTAGAAGTAGTACAATTGTTTGTGTAGTATTAGATTAGGCAGATTGTGTTTGTCTTCTATTGTGACTTAGATGTAGACTGGACCATATTTTACGAGTAATTAATGCAGAAAACCAGGTAATTGCAAGGGGTTCACAAACTTATTCTTGCAACTGTACTTAATACTTACAAGTATAAGCTCCTCTCTGAGGTGGTGCTTCAAGATTGAAAGAAATCTACCACACATGGGTCAGGAGGTACCAGACAGGATGTACAGTTGGGACAGTTTCTGTGTGCTTGGCTTCTGTCTTCTCTGACACATGACAAAAATAAGAATGGTGGTGATCGTGCTGAAATGCACAACATTCTAACAGTACAAGACAAAGTAGTCATCAGTGTAGATGCTGCGATGGGTTTACTACATTGGAAGTCTCAAACAAGGGAATATTGTTACAAGGGAACCGTTATTTAAAATTGAGGTGTAGGAATTCTTTCCTCACAAAGTATAGTGAATTCCCAGACTTCGTCTTAGATGGTTGTGGAGGCTAGTTCAACAGAGGCATGAGAAAGTAGAGCAATTTTTGAAAAACTGAGTAACCGAGAGCTCTTGGAAACTAGCACAGAAAAGAACCGAGGACCCAAGGCATATTGGTTGCAACCACATTGATTGGCAAAGCAAGCTTCAGAGCCAGGTGTTCATATTTTCTTGTGATGCATCAATTTAAGATTTTCAATGCCATCATCATCTTTACCTCGAGCAGTTATGGGCCAGGTGTTCTCAAGAGACAATGGGGTATTGCACATTTTCCAAGTTTTCAGCACATTTCAGGCAAGTAAAGACAGGGCTGCCCAAAAGAACAAACTAAATGTAATGAGGGACTAAACGCCGGAGATATTATTCTGAGAGAAAACTCCATAATTGGTTCATTTACTCTACAATAGATTTGGGGTACTTGACTCAAGGAACCTGCTTTAAGTAGTCTAAGACACAGAAACATGAAAGGGCAGAAATATCTGCTATCAGTAGACCAGAAGAATTTTGTGCCATGTCTGAAAGTCCTGTAGTGAGAGACTTCCAGAAGGCAAGGCATAGAACAGCACTGGCAAGGCACAGTATGGTTTAGTTTTGCACTGAAAAGCATTAATGCAATGGCATGGTCATGCTTGATATTAGTCAATCAAGTTTTCTGGTCTGGGATCTTCACAGCTCCTCCCGTGAAACCCTCACATCCCTCTAATTCATTCCAAAACAGAACCAATACACTAAAGTCTAAAGTTATCAGTTAAAATGCCCCAATACTGAAAACATCAGATAAGGGCAAAGAGAACTTCTACTCAGACTTTAGGGGACAGGGCAGGGAAGAGAAAAAAATACTGGCTTTTGTCCCCAAGGGAGACATCTGACTCTCCTAGGCAATGTCAATGATGGAGTGAGAGCAGATGTAACTCTCTTGTTAGCCGTGATTAGCAAGGAGGGGGTGGAGAATGATAACTCTAAAAGGGTTAACAACATGTTTGAAGTGCAGTTTTGTTGTCTTCAATATCTTGATTCAAAAGTGCAAGACCTCGTGGCAACATTTCCAACCTGGCACTGGCCAATCTTACATTATATCATCGTCCAAGTGAGAATCTCCAAGGTTACTCCCAGGTACCGATGAGTTTTGGATTGTTCATTGGCTAATCTACTGTTATCTCCACAAACATGACCACAAATCTCCAGTGTTCATAGAAAAGTTGGAGCAAGAAATTCAATGTAATACAATGTTTCCAAAATTATTTCATCAAATGGGAATTTTCAGCACATTTTCTAAATTCTTCATGTTGGATATGTTCCAGCATAATTGTGTACGTACAATAGAAAGTCACACTTGCCCAGATATGATAATGTCCAAAATCATCTGTAAATTACATATAACATCAAAAGGGATAGTTTGTATGTTTAGGAAGCTAACCAACAAGTAGCAGCAGACACTGTAGCCCAGAAACAATGGCTCACCATCAAAATGCTTCAGGCGTTCTTCCTGATTTTTGGATTTCATACCCCCAAATTTAAATTTTACATGACCAAAAAGGTCTAATGCACCAAGCTACAGATACACTTAATACATAATTGAAGGAAAACTCCACTGTATAGCTCTTAGGCAACTCCAAAGAGCCAATAAGAATAACAATGCCTATCTGCCTTCTTGCTCGTAAGGTTTAGATAAGAAAATTTCATCAGGGTCAAGCAATACACTTATGCAGAGTTATACCAAACATGTTTGGAACTTTTCATAGCAATGAGTGTTTGGCCAACTCCAACATTAAATTGTTTTAAAGATGAGCCTGTCTTTTCCTAATATTTGATATATTGTTGGATTAAATTAGTAAATACAGGTGAAATAAAATACCCTCATATTCACATTAAAATTCAAATGCATTCATTTTTGCATTCGCAATTATTATTTTCAAAAGCAGCAAGCAGTCTTACCATTAAAACTGGACAAATCATCCTCCTGTGGATGAAAACTGTTCAGCAATGATACAATCCAGGGCCAAATGCTGAGGAAAAAAATGCAATAAGAAATTTGAATTCTAAGAGCCACACACTTTTTGTGGGAGGTATATATAGTTCATGAATGATTATATCTTACATAATTATATGAAAGATAAAGGAAAAGCTTAATGAGGAGCAAAAGGTGCTTGCTTCATCAATTGTTAGATCAAATCAGATTATTTTCCACCCAGTCTAAGCAGAAAACCAAAACACGGAAGTGCAGTGTAGCCCTGATAAAGGTACAGGAAAACTACAATACATGACTGTCTAAATCCTACATGTCAAGATGCATCATTTGGTCAACCAATTTAAAAAATTAACAAACAACATGTTGGCTCAGTAAATGAATATCTCCATTTTCCTATAACTACAATCCCATCCTTCACAACGTGGGAAAGAAAGCAATTCAGTCTTAAGATCAATTTTTGATAGTATTTATTTGAAGTCCCATCAGGCTTGCTCACTTGAAGATCAAACAAAAACTGAACTGTAAAACTGTGTCCAAAATGTCCATTATTATATTTCACTCATGGGAGCTTTATTTTTAGTTTTATAGTTATATAGCAGAGAAACACGCTCTTCAATTTTCAAATTCCCCCTAAATTATTTCTTAGATCTGAGCATTAGCTCAGAGTATGGTGCTCCAGAAACATTTGCATGGACGTCAAATTTGCAGTAGTTCCAAAATGTTCTTAAAAAAATGTACATTCAGAAAGGTATGTTAACAATTCTATCTATGAAGTGTAAGGGGGAGAAAAAACAAGAAAACTGGCATCAACGTCAGATAAAGAACACAAATGAGTTATCATTTAAGTATTGCAGGACTTTGGGTTACTTAAAAGATTTACCAATAAATTTCTTAACTGCGCTAGATCTGAATAAGGAATACTTACTGCTGCCTTTCTTCTAATGCACTCTCCTGAAAGACATTGGGTCTGAGTTTCAGCCAATCCAATGAAACTTTAACAGCTGGCAGAGGGCATTCACCCAAGGCTTCTTTGAGGTTCTCATCCTGCAGTGCACACTTGCACATTACTCCAAGAAAAGACACTGGAGAATTGAATGAGAATAGGGATTTTCACAACTACTTTACTGTGGTAGTCTTCACCTCATTGCATGCCATATATTTTTAAATAATCACATTTCTTCAATCAAATATAAAATGATTTAAACAATTACTTCAACTGGCACAGCTAAGTCTAGGTGTTCTTCACCCAACAACCAATGACAAATGAACAAAAGCTAAAACCAATAAAACAAATGAACAAAAAGTAAAACCAAATTAAGATGCTACTTACTGAAGAGACCTAGGAGTTGTGTCCAACACAGTAGCTCTTCCTGACTATAGCAATGGTCATCAGATTCAGTACTGAAATCACGCAGATGGTGTAACTCAAACAGATTAATGACTGTGAGGTGTACGAGTTGCTGAGAACTAAATGCCTTCTGAGGAAGAAGTCTCTGAAAATATCAAAATCTATATCAGAATTATGACCGCTGCAGAGAACTCCTGAAGAGTAGTGTTTCCAAGCCACAAATGGAAAAAATTGGCAATCACAAGGGATCAATGTCCTAGAAGAGGGTATGCACTTCATATTGAAATAAGTTACCCAGTATTCAAATTTGATATGAAAACAGAAAAAAAAATTGACCTATTAGCTTTAAAAATTACCATATTACCACACAGAAATTAAACAGTACTCATCCCAACAAATAGAATCACAAATTATTTTTGTATTTATCTCCTGAAAAACATAGATTTGGGACAAAATGTAAGTTTCAGAATGAGCAGAAGCCAGGTGAAGGTAGTGCAACGGTACATTCTGGGAAACTATATAAATTTTCAGTTGTAAGACTCATTTTCAATGGTTGGAAAGTTGTGAACATTTATGGAACAAGCAGAGGTTATGGGAGGTAGAAGATTATGAGCAACACAAGCAGCAAATTTAGCTATCAAAAGTGGAAAGAAAAACAAACTGCTGATGCTGTAAATCTCAATTAAAAACAAAAAATATTGTAAATAGTCAGCAGGTTTAAGCAGCATCTCTTTTATAAGTGTTCCTTTCTACCCCTAACCCAAAAATTCCTTGTTGGATCAGAGGCAACAGTTTCACTATTCTCATCTGCTTGAGTCAGGACCTAAAGTTCTTTTCCAAAGTGGGGCAGGGCTGAATCAAATTCTCAACAACCGATTATTCTGAAGAGAACAGCTGGGATTCAGCTGCTTCTAAAAAGGCTAGTCCCAGTCTTACACACCAAAAGTAAATCCAGGATGTGGTGACTCCCAGTTACCACTACATATATCACTATAGTCTACTGCCAAACTCCCAAGCCCAGCAGTGGAGCCAGGTTCCATTATGAATCCCAAGTCTACCGCTGACAAAGTAGCAGTCATCTTACTTGCTTCAAAAGGAATTTACAGCCTTATAGTATAGATGGCAAAAGGAGTAACTTCATATTAATCTTCTGTGTTTTAAATATTTTACCTTGCAAAAGTTTTTCAAAAATCAAAGACTTGAGAGGCTCTTGTAGTCAAGGCTTCACCTCTAACTTTGCCATTTGTAAAAGATACAGTGATCAACTCATTCAGCCTTCTGCAATCAACCCAGGTCAAGCAGGCAGCTACGAGACCTTGAGGCAGCAAGCCAAATCCATCTGAATTCAGGTAAACCATTAACCACCAAGGCAAACTTACCAGTGTGAACAAGAAATTTGAAATGAAAATACTGTGGCCCATTCCCCTCAAGTTTTTAAATATTTACATTGGCAGCCTCCCAACATTTTAATCTTAACTCAATCTCTCTCCCCTTATATTTCCTTAAATGTTAAGTAAATTGCTCAAACTATTTTGAGACCTTCACTGTCACAAGGGGTACAAAAAACAGTAAAACATGAATAAATTTCATATTCATAAGTAATAAATAACTTAAAACATCAAATTGCCAAAGCACAGTTTCATCGTACCTTGAATTGGTCTTCCAGCTTCTCTCTCAGCATACACAACTTCTCTAAACTTTTAGTCAAATACACATGACCATGGAATTTAATAAAAGCCTTCATGAAGTCAGAAACATTCCACTTAGTCTTCACATCATCACGGCTATATAACAAAAATAAAAAATCAAAGTGTTTGTGTGCATATTTGTGACGTATATAACCAAAAGCATTAAAGTTATGGTTTCCTCAAATGCAGTGAATACATGATATAGATAGGCTAACCAAAATGTTTCTTAAACCCCAGGAAAGTCTTCAAATATACTACTGAGAAATACTGCAAAAGGAAATTAGTTATTTTGAAGTAGTTGAAATATGCATTACCCAGGGATGACTTGGCATTGATTGCACATGAATCTTTTAAATAGAGAATTACTTAATATAAAATCTATAAAGAAAAATGTCACAATAATTTCCCCCTTTTTCTTCATTATTTCAACCCTCTTCACAACCCATTTTTAAAAAAAAAATTATTTTGTGTTCTGCATTTGATTTGACATTCAATTTTACTATTCTAACTTCAGGGATTGGACTCTGCACCTTTTATCAATAATCCTTTACTTATTGGTTATACACAACATTGTCTATGCCCCAAGTGTCCTGTAGAGGGAGCCAGGACACTTGATCGTTAACATGCAGTAATTACATACAAGCGATATTGGAAATTAAAAGAGCAAGTAAAATTCTAACAAACTACATCATTATTCTCCAGTCGCAGTATTTATGCTGCTTCTAAGTGCAATTTTGCTCACCTTTCCAAAGCTTTAGAAAGCGCTTTTTGTAGATTAGTAGAAGCAGCTGGGAATGGAAACTTGACAGCAATACTTCTGCAATAGTAGAAAATGGTAGTAAGGTGATCACCTTTAGAGGAAGCCAGGATTGCCAGTTGATTGTATGGTTGACCTGAAAAAGTGACATATTGTAATTTAAATACTTCATTAAATTCATTAATAGTTTGCAATTAGGTTATTAAACCCATTCTTGCACTGTCAAATCCACTAGTACTTGACATAAGACAGACAATCTTCTTCCTCAATCTATGCCTATTATATACTTTTGTACTGTCCTTCAAATCCTATCTTAACTTCAAATTAGGAGTTGTTATAAACACTGGATAAAAAAAATATTAAAAATTGCTTTAAATCTATACTTTTTTAAAATAATTATTCCACTCAATCCGAATTCTCGCTGGTACTCTTATTCTTTAACCACTTCTCTTTTGGTAAACAATTGGCTTTTGATAATTGCCAATAACATTTATCTGCCCTGAAGAAGGGTCTCAACCCAAAATGTCGACTGTTTATTAATTTCTGTAGACATTGTCTGATCTGTTGTTCCTCCAGCATTGTGTGTGTGTTGCTTTGGATTTCCAGCATCTGCAGAATTTCTCATGTTTACTATAGTTAGGACAAACTCAGCATGGTTTGCTTAAGGGAAAATCTTGCCTGACAAACCTGCTGTAATTCTTTGAGGAGATTACAAGTAGGATAGATAAAGGGGATGCAGTGGATGCTGTATATTTGGATTTTCAGAAGGCCTTTGTCAAGGTGCCGCACATGAGGCTGCTTACCAAGTTAAGAGCCCATGGCATTACAGGAAAGTTACTGGCATAGTTAAGAGGATTGGCTGATTGGTAGAAGGCAGTGCATGGGAATAAAAGGATTCTTTTCTGGTTGGTTGCCAGTGATTGGTGGTGTTCCGCAGGAGTTGGTGTTGGGACCACTTCTTTTTATGTACATCAATAATTTAGGTGATGGAATAGATGGCTTCGTTGGTGGAGGGGCAGGTAGTGTTGAGGAAACAGGTAAGCTGCAGAAGGACTTGGACAGATTAGGAAAACGGGCAAGAAAGTGGCAAATGAAATACAATGTTGGAAAATGCGTGGTCATGCACTTTGGTAGTAGAAATAAATGGAAAATGTGAAATAAGGGGGGAGAAAATCCAAAAACCTGAGACACAAAGGGACTTGGGAGTCCTTGTGCAGAACACCCTAACGGTTAACTTGCAGGCTGAGTCGGTGGTGAGGAAGGCAAGTGCAATGCTAGCATTCATTTCAAGAAGTCTCGAATATAAGAGCAGGGATGTGATGCTGTATCTATATCAGGCACTAGTGAGGCCTTGCCTTCAGCATTGCGAGCAGTTTTGGGCTCCTCATCTAAGAAAAGATGTGCTGGCATTGGAGAGGGTTCAGAGGAGGTACACAAAGATGATTCCAGGAATGAAAGGGTTATTACACGAGGAACGTTTGATGGCTCTGGGTCTGTACTTGGTGGAATTTAGAAGGATTGGGGGTGGGATCTCTTTGAAACCTTTCAAATGTTGACAGATCTAGACAGAGTAGATGTGGAAAAGATGTTTCCCATGGTGGGGGTCTCTAGTACAAGGTACAGCCTCAGGATAGAGGGGTGTCCATCTCAAACAGATGCAGACAAATTCCTTCAGCCAGAAGATGGTGAATTTGTGAAATTTATTGCCACAGGCAGCTGAGAAGGACAGATTGTCGGATGTGTTTAAGGCACAGCCTGATCTGTTCTTGATTGGACACGGCATCAAAGGTTACAGGAAGAAAGCTGGGGAGTGTGGCTAAGGAGAGGGAAAAAAAGATCAGCCATGATTGAATGGCGAAGCAGACTCAATAGGCCAAATGGCCTAATTTCTGCTCCAATATCTTATGCCCTAAATGTCAATTTTAAATCAGAAGAACCAAAATTATATAGTGGAAATATGAAACAAGCAAACAGAAACATAAAAAAGTGAGTATTTCAACAGAATATTTCAGTTAACATGGCAACGCTGAAGAAAAAATCTGTACATTAAACATCAATGTATCAAATGCCTTCACAGATGTTCACTGTACTACCATTGAGTTTAAGCTGCTTTTAAAATATCTAATATCTGATTTAACTATCACCAACACAGACAAGAATGCACTGTGGTAATCTAGGATTCTTTATTAACAAATAGATTTTCCTATTCTGTAGCTATCTCAACAAATGGAAAACACTTGAATTTATTTCCTATGTAAAATGCATCATGCCAAACTTGGAAATGTCAAATCTTGCAAAAAGTTCAAGTGTAAGGCTCACTTGTAACACCAGTATTCCTTTAAATCAAGAACAAATTTGTGGTGTTCAAGTGAAAACCCTGGTGTGAAGTGCAAAACATCACCATCAGAAGGGAACTAATTCCTGTCTAAGAGGTTTGAAAATCAAGTCTGATTGTGACTGATTAGCCTACACAAGTATTGGCTTTTTCATTCATAAACAAAAACCTGCCAAGGAAATAAACTTGATTCCAAACCATTCACCGAGAGTACACTAACGTGTCATTGTCTTGTCTCTTCTAATCAGATAATTCCTCTCTGCTTTATATAGATAATCCAGTAACAAATAAGAAAATCTGCAGATGCTAGAAATCTAAGCAACACACAAAAATGCCTGCCTGCTGAGTTCCTCCAGCATTTTGAGTGTGTTACTTATTATAGGTAATGCCTGGATCTGGGAAGTAACCCTAGTTGCACAAATTATAACAATGCATACAGTACATATCCAATTAATCGATGGCTGAAAATGGATCACTCAAAGTATAGGCATGGTAAAAGCACTGTAACATGAAGATTACAATATAGATAATAAACAATTAAAACTAATAGTGAGATTGGAAAAGCCAAGATCTTTTGATTGTCTTAATCACTGATGTCTACCCAGAGCCCAAGCAAGATGCTGCATCATAGATGGTGTCAAAAAGTTCCACTCCTCAGACAGCTAACGACAAAGAGGTGCAAGAAAATGGCCAGATCTTAATCCAAGAATTACTGCATTTGTAGACACACAGTGGGCAACAAACTTGAACTGGAACACTAAATTAGTAGTAAATATATGTTGAACTAAATTGCTACAGCAACTCCTTAAATCCAATGCATATGTCCACAAGACAGCTCTGTCGTTCTCCCCTATTGATAATCTCCATCATGACTACTGAATAGACCAACAGGCCCTTCAGCCTATGATGCCAATCTACACTAATCCCATCAGCCTGTACATGTGATATTCCTCCATTCCCTACCCATATGTGTGCCCTTCTATGTCTCTTAAATATTGCTAACATGCCCACTTTCATAACTTCCACTGACAGCATACTCCAAGCATTTAACACTAAGCTACCAGGTGGAAGTGAAAAAAGGCTCAATGTGGTGGGATCTGATAAGAGAGAATGGCAGACCATGAAATAAGAGAGAAACCATGGGAGGAATGTGTGGGTAGGCAGGAGAGAATGGGGAGGGAGAAAGGAATAGGGTGAAGGGGCATCAAGGGAAAAATACAGAAGAGGGGAATGATTACAAGAAGTTAGAGGAATTTATGTTCATGTCATCTGGTTAGAAACTATAAGAGGTTTGTCCAACCTCTCCTAACAACTGATACCTTCTATCTAGACAACACCCTGGTGTTGTCTAAGCACATCTTTACCTCCCCCTGCCTGCTTTCCGCAGGGATCGCTCTCTACGCGACTCCCTTGTCCACTCGTCCCCACCATCCCTTCCCACCGATCTCCCTCCTGGCACTTATCCTTATAAGCTGAACAAGTGCTACACCTGTCCTTACACTTCCTCCCTCACCACCATTCAGGGCCCCAGACAGTCCTTCCAGGTGAGGCGACACTTCACCTGTGAGTCGGCTGGTGTGGTATACTGCATCCGGTGCTCCCAGTGTGGCCTTTTATATATTGGTGAGACCCGACGCAGACTGGGAGACTGTTTCGCTGAACACCTACAAACGGTCCGCCAGATAAAGCAGGATCTCCCAGTGGCCACACATTTTAATTCCACGTCCCATTCCCATTCTGATATGTCTATCCATGGCCTCCTCCACTGTCAAGATGAAGCCACACTCAGGTTGGAGGAACAACACCTTATATACTAGCTGGGTAGCCTCCAACCTGACGGCATAAACATTGATTTCTCTAATTTCCATTAATGACCCTCCTCCCCTTCTTACTCCATCCCTGACATATTTAGTTGTTCGTTTTTTTTCCTCTCTCTCTGCCCATCACTCTGCCTGTTCTCCATCTCCCTCTGGTGCTCCCCTCCCCCTTTCTTTCTCTTGAGGCCTCCCGTCCCATGATCCTTTCCCTTCTCCAGCTCTGTATCGCTTTTGCCAATCACCTTTCCAGCTTTTAGCTTCACCCTCTGGTCTATCATTTCACGTTTCCCCCTCCCCCCACTACTTTCAAATCTCTTACTATCTTTCCTTTCAGTTAGTCCTGACGAAGGGTCTCAGCCTGAAACGTCGACAGCACTTCCCCTTATAGATGCTGCCTGGTCTGCTGTGTTCCACCAGCATTTTGTGTGTGTTGTCTGAACATCCTGGTGAACCTCTTCTGTACCCTCTCCAAAGCTCCCACAAATTTACTTTAATGAAGTTATTGAAACTGCACATAGTACCTGCCGAAGGGTCTCAGCCGAAACATCAACTGTACTTTTTTTTCCCATAGATGCTGCCTGGCTTACTGAACTCCTCCAGCATTTTGTGTGTTCACAGAACTCTAAATGTGGCTGAAACAAACTTTATACAGCTGCCACATGATTTCCTTGAGTTTTATACTCAACATCCCAACCAATGAAGGCAAGTATGCAGTGCAACTTTTCTAACTTTTCTACTCGTGTTGGCACTCTCAGGGAGCTATGAACTCAAACCCCATGATTCCTCTGCATTAACGCTTTGCAGGATCTTGCCATTAAGTATACACTTTTCTCTCTATCCTCATTTCCAACTGATCTATTTCCTGGTGAATGCTTTGACAACCTTTCTCACTATCTGGAACTCTGACAATTTTTGTTTTCATCTGTGAACTTAGATCTATATATAATTCATATTTTGTTTATATATAACCCATCTAGATATCATTTATCTATCTCACAAACAGAGGTTCTAAGTCAGATTCTTGCAGAACACCACAGTCACAGGTCTCCAGTCAGAAAAGCACATTTCCTCTTCTATGGCTAAGCCAATTTTGAATCTAATCTATTAATTGGATTCCACCATGAGGGACCTTGTCAAATACCCTACTAAAGTACATACAGAAACCTTTTACTGTCCTACCTTCAATCAGATTGGTCACCTCTTCAAAAACTATATCAAATTTCTAAGTTGTGACCTGCACTACACAAAGTCCACACAACCATAAAATATAGCAGCAGAATTAGGCCATTGAGTCTACTCCAAAATATCATGGCTGATCCATTTTCCCTCTGAGCCCCAATCTCCAGCCTTCTTCATGTATCCCTTCAGGTTTTGACTAATTAAGAAACTATCAACATCTGCCATAAATTTACCCAATGACTTGGCCCCCACAGCCACCTGTATCAATGAATACCACAGATTCACCACTCTCTGGCTAAAAAAACCCCTCACCTCCATTCTAAAAGGACACCCTCTAATCTGAGAATGAGCCCTCTGGTATTAACTTCCCCCACCATAGGAAGCATCCTCCCTACATCCACTCTATTGTAGTCTTTCAACATTTGATAGGTTTCAATGAGGTCACCTCTCATGCTGACTATCCCTAATAAACCCATGCTTTTCCAAATGAGAACAAATTGTATCCCCAAGGATCCTCTCCAATAGTTTTCTGCCACTGTTGTAAGGCTCACTGGCCTGGTCTTTTTTGGTTCCAGCATATAAACAAGTTATTGATCAGTATTTAAAAAGAAGTGCACCTTACCATTTGAAGGAACAAGTTGAGCTGCATGTCTGTAGTATGACTCAGCCTGACTAGTCTGATTCCTGTATCGAGCTGTGGAGTAAAGGTGTGGATATATCAGAGGCAGACATCTTTAACATTCAATCAAATATGCCTCACCCCAACTGAGTTTCTTGCTTATTTTCTTTCCATTCATCTAACTACTTTCCACTCAAAAATCGGAATCCTGTCACTCACAGAAATGTTATTGTTTTACACTCACTGTCATGTTTATTTCATGATAAACTCAAATAAATCAAAGGATTAAAATTACACTAGAATGAAGAGATCGTGAGCCAGTTGATGAAACAGAATGAACTATTTTTAATTTAAAATATTAGAGGAAATCAGTAACAAGGTTCTCTTCAAACATGATGATAAACACATTTATTCCAATGTCATTAATCTCCCTGGTTGTTTCAATACCACTCTCTTCTTTAGCACACCTACAAAACCCCATGTAACTTCAGTATCTATTCAGAAAAAAAATGGATTGGGTACAAATTATAATCTCTAAAATCAAGAAAGTTTGAAACCTAAGAGGGATGCTGGTACAAAAGAAAACTGTTCACTTCAGTTATCCAAATCCAGGATAAAGTAAATCCTAGCCGGGCTGTACACAGAGAAAGCTCATGACAAGTTTCATCTCTAGCTTGGACAACATGGCATCCAGAGTATGGAGTTGCTTGATGAGATGTAAGAATGGGCTAAATGGACTAGACAAGGAACAGCATGACCACTTAGGCCATTCTTAGTATACAGCATCTTACCTCAATTTAAACTGCAGGCTAACATTAACTTTATTACTCAGTAACTATCTACTGATCTACACAATCACACAGAACTAATTAACAACAGAATTATGCACAAGAAGAAACAAAACTTCACCACTGTGATGATAACATTGCCTTTACATTAAATTACAGAGCCTGGCAGAGAACTGCGCTGTGCTAAAAATACTATTTTGATTTTTCTGGTTGTAAATTTAGAATGGAGTTAGGTCTGCATGAAGTGTCAACATTATTAAAGAACTTTTAAACAAACATTTCTCTAGGTGACATACCTATGTCTCCAAGATGTACAAGGCAGTGCTGGCAGATATATGAGCAAGAGCTGGGTTGGGGTTTCACAATTCCACCGGTGCTGCATTGTTTATTGCTGATGATTCCAAGCTGTGAAGATTTAACACGGCAAGGGAGGTCCACATTGAACACTGTGCACAACTCTTGTAGCAGCTATAATGAAACAAAAGAACATTCCCAAATCACACTTAAAAGATGTCTGTTTAGAATGTTACACAAACCAACTCAAATTTGGTTTTAAAAATTAATTTAGGCTACCATGAAGGACTAAATATTTGAATATTTTCAACATTTTGCGAACTCACCTGTGTGTAAAACCCACTAGCTGCCTCTAAGAAGAGCGAAAGGTTGGCCTGTACCTCACTGCGGTTAGGATTGGCTCGGTTCTTGGCCTGACCCTGTAGTGTTGTAATCTGATTTTTGAAGGCATGGTTCCAGCTACAGTGAATAACAGAACTATTACTGCAAGTCACAGTACATCCTTTGAAAAAAGAACTTCAAACAAAACCTCAAATATTTTTAATAAGATTGCATTTTTATGAAGTTCATTTGCATATTATTTGGATCCAAAACCCATTGATGTACACAAAGCCAAAACAATATCAAAAATCTCAGACTCAGCTAATTTTTTTTGAAACTTTTTTTATTGCATTTTTAAATGGTTACAAAGTAAAGTATGAAAAAACAATGTATATAACCCTTACCCCCTCCCCCCTAACTGCCCTATAGAAAAAAAAAGAAAGAAAAAAAGAATGCTTGGTTGTTGGAAGATCTCCACATGCTCCATGGAATTGGTAATAACTTTAATATGTATATTTCTTTCTTTCCCCTAATAACCAATTGTTTCATCTTCAGAGCATCTATATATTTAATCCTGTCTTTTGTAAATAAGGGCTCCAAATTTTCAGAAATGTTTCATATTTATCTCTTAAATTATAAGTAATTTTTTCTAATGGAATACAACCATAGATTTCTTTCTTCCAAGAGTCTATACTTAAATGTGTATCCGATTTCCAAGTAACTGCAATAGCTTTTTTGGCTACTGCCAGTGCAATTTTTATAAATTCTTTCTGATACTTATTTAGTTTGAGTTTCGGTTTTATCCCTTCAATATCACCTAGTAAAAATAATATTGGATTATGAGGAAATTGTGTTCCTGTAATTTGTTCCAGTAAAAGTCTTAAATTTGTCCAAAAAGGTTGAATTTTAGAGCAAGACCATGTCAAATGTAAAAAAGTACCAATTTCCTGGTTACATCGGAAACACTGATCCGATAAATTTGGATTTAATTTTTTTATTTTTTGTGGTGTAATATATAATTGATGTAGAAAATTATACTGCACTAATCTTAACCGAACATTTATTGTATTTGTCATACTATCAAGACATAGTCTTGACCAATTTGTTCCTTCAATTTTAATATTCAAATCACTTTCCCATTTTTGTCTTGACTTATGGACTAATTACCTGTCTTTGAATCAAATTATACATACAAGATATAAATTTTTTAATATTTCCTTTTTGAATTAAAATTTCTATTTCATTAGATTTCGGCAATAACATTGTTTGACCTAATTTTTCTCTTAAATAAGTCCTTAATTGAAAGTAACAAAATAAAGTGTTATTTGATATTTTATATTTATTCTTTAATTGATCAAATGACATTAATATACCTCCTTCAAAACAATTCCCTATATATCTAATCCCATTTTGAATCCAATTATATAAAAGTTGATTGTCCATTGTGAAAGGAATAAGTCTATTTTGAATTAAAGATCTCTTTGCTAATAAAGATTTTTTTGTCTTATCATCAACATTTATCTTATTCCATAAATCAATCAAATGTTTTAATATAGGAGATTCTTTCTTTTCCCGTATCCATTTAGATTCCCATTTGTATATAAAATCTTCTGGTACGTTTTCTCCTATTTTATTTAATTCTATTCTAATCCATGCCGGTTTATCTTTCTCAAAAAAAGATGCAATAAATCTAAGTTGATTTGCTTTATAATAATTCTTAAAATTTGGAAGTTGTAATCCTCCTAGATCAAATTTCCATGTCAATTTTTCCAACGATATTCTTGACATCTTACCTTTCCAGAGGAATTTCCTCACATATTTGTTTAACTCTTGAAAAAACTTCTGGGGTAATTGTATTGGTAATGATTGAAATAAATATTGTAATCTAGGGAATATATTCATTTTTATAGTATTTACTCTACCTACTAATGTTATTGGTAATGCCATCCATTTTTCAAGATCTTCCTGAATTTTTTTCAAAAGTGGTAAATAATTTAATTTGTATAAGTTTTTTATATCATTATCAACTCTTATACCTTTGTAATAGCCTTTGTTGATCTATCTAAAACTGGATCCAAACAAAAATTAAAATCTCCACCTATTAATATTTTATCATGTGCATTAGCCAAATTCAAAAAGACCTCCTGTATAAATTTTACATCATCTTCATTTGGTGCATAAATATTCATAAGAGTCCATAGTTCTGAAAAAATTTGACAATGTATAATCAAATATCTTCCTGCCGAATCAATTAATACATTTTGTATTTTAATTGGTAAATTTTTATTAACCAAAATTGCAATTCCTCTTGCCTTTCAGTTAAATGAAGCTGCAATAACATTTCCAACCCAGTCTCTTTTTAATTTCTGATGTTCTATATCCGTTAAATGAGTTTCTTGTAAGAAAGCTATATCTATTTTCATTTTTTTAATATATGTTAAAATTCTTTTTCTTTTTATTGGTCCATTAAGCCCATTAACATTAAAACTTAAAAAATTCAATAAATTAGACATTATTTTTATTTATGTTACTCCAATCTATAATAATACCTAATCTTTCAACTTTCATTGTATCCTGGGAAATCTTTTTAGAAGTCTCCATGTTGCTATGTGTGTCCCCACCAATCATCCAGGCAAAAGAATAGAAAAAAAATAGAAAATAAAGAAAAAAACAAAATACCCCCCTACTAATGTTGTGAAAGAAAAGAAACACATTACCCCCCTCTATTGTACGGGTCATGGCAATCGCCATGATTACACACGTGAATCCCGTAGTAACCGATTCAAAGCTCCCCAGCCCCCCCGCAACATAAAAAGTATATATATATATATAAAAAAAACATACTATTCTCAATTAATATTTCTAAAATTTTACTTTTCTCCCTTATATCGTCCTTAAATGTCCATCAGTTCCATTTGCTTTCTCTGTCTTCGTCTTTAACCATTACATTTAGAAATCTCTACGTTTAATTAACGAAGAGATGGAAGTTTTTGTGCAAACACCTCCGCATCTTGATAATCAGAAAAAAATCTTTTTCCTTCCTCCAAAAAAATTATCAGTGTTGCTGGGTGACGCATTAAAAACTTATAACCTTTTTCCCACAGAACATTTTTAGCTGGATTAAATTCTTTCTTTCTCTTCAAAAGGTTATAACTTATATCAGGATAAAAAAGAACTGGTTTCTCTGCTATCATCAACGGACCTTTTCTTCTTTTAGCACCCTGGGCAGCCGCCCTCAAAATCTTTTCTTTATCCTGGTATCTTAAACATCTTATCAAAATTGATCGCGGATTTTGATCATCTTGAGATCTTGGTCTTAAGGCTCTGTGCACCCTTTCAATCTCAATTAAAGTTTCTTCTCCCATTTCCAATTTTTCAGGAATCCATTTTTGAAAAAAATTTATTGGGTCTTCTCCTTCGGTACCTTCTTTAAGTCCAACAATTTTAATATTGTTGCGTCTACTAAAATTTTCAAGCTTATCAATTTTTTCCACGAGTTGTTTTCTTTCTGATGTCCAAGCATCATTATCATCTTCCATCCTCTTCATTCTTCCATCCATTTCTTCCATTTTGACGTCCAAATCTGTAATTTTCTTTTCCATTTTTTCCTGTTTCTTTGTCATTTTATCAAACATAGCCTCCATATTTGTTATTTTTTCTTTAATTACTTTTTGGTTACTTTTAATTACTTTTAATGCATTTAATTTTTCTAGTTTATGCATTATTTGCCTCAAAGTCTTTTTTGTATTTTCAGAGGAACTTTCATCTTCTTCTTCTTCTTCTCCATCTTCCTCTGATTTTTCCAGAGAGTCCGTCTCTCTCTCAGACTCACTTTCACTGTCGGTTTCAGTCGTTGCTGGGTTTTGTAGTTCTGGTTGCTCTCTTTTGCGCATGCTCGTTCCTTTACGCTTGCGCAGTTCTTGTTGATCTTTTCCTTTAGAAATGGCCGATGCTGCCGCGGTCTCCTTTTCTGTTTCACCGGTGGTGTGTTGTACCTGAGTCCGCGGTTCTTCAGTAGAAGTAGGCCTTGATTCTGTTCCAACTTGAGCGGTCTTCGCGGTAGCAGTTTTCTTCGTCCTCTGTTTATGAGGCATAGCTTAAAACAATCCGGAGTAGTTTATAAGTAACCTTAAAAAAGTATTAATTAACTTTTCTTCACTTAAACATTAATTTATTAACTTTTTTACGGGAGGGCTGGGTTCCAGCGTCTCGATCCTACATCATCACGTGACGTCCCCCCAGACTCAGCTAATTTTTAAAAAACACAAACCTGCTAGTTCTCTGGTACCTTTATAAGAACCTTTATTGTTTCTCAATATGCCAACATAGAATAATGGAAGAAAATAACTATTGGAATGCAGTTGGGATGAAATGAAGAGGCCTGAATGGCCTTGAGTTACAGCTACTCATGATGTCAAGGAATACAATGCAAACCATTTCTTAATCATACATGATCAGCCTCCATATTCCATAATACTATTACAATGAAAGTAAATGAAAAATAGTCCAAATCAGCACTCAATTCACCATTCACATGATTTGAATCAGGACAACTGGTAATATATTGAGACTTCCCACAATCCATATTGGTTTTTTTGAGGAAAACATCACTTAAAAAATTTAGGTATATGATACACATCCCCAATTGTCCTTGTGCTAAATGAATTTAGAGGCCATTTCAGAGAGCAGTTAAAACAATCGTATAAAGGCTAGGTTCATTTCCTAGGGGATTGTCTTGCAACAATCCAATACTTGTTACAGTAATTTTTACTGATACTGTTTACTTTTCATTCCAAAGTTATTTATTTGAATTTAAATTTCCAAATTTGTGTTAGGATTCGAACTCATGACTTTAGTCTAGATGAATGTCACTGATACAAATCAGATAACCATACTTTTGGCAATCATACCTCAAAATAAATTGTATTTAATCCAACATGAAATTAAAATAAAGCTGGTGAAAGCTGGAATATGACTGACTAATCAAGATCAAAAAAAGTTTCTGAAGAAAAAAATGGATTCACGTAAACAGGACTCATAAAAATTCTCTCTGGTGCATGCAAGAATTACAAATTTAAGTTCCTATGCATCACCAAGATTTAAAAATAATTAAATGAAAACTTGATCAAAACTACTTTACCAATGCAAGATCATGGAAGTAAACATCTGAGTTGAGAGCAAATGACTTACAAGACCCATAGTATTGCTCTTTGAAAACTGATTTTGCATTTCCCTTCTACATGAACTCTATAAATTGCAAGCTGCCTAATCAAAAATGGCAAGCTGTTCCTTTCTTCTGGAGTTCATCAAATGCAACAAGAAGCAATGAAAGCTTCTACTTGCTACTGAAAATGGTTTAGTTTAACATTAGAGCTTTGATAATTATTAACACAAAACTGTATTAATTTGTTCTTACTAAAATATTTGGTTTGTTGATATATAGCTAGGCACCTAAAAATCAGTAGCAACACTCACAGTGACTTAGGCAAATCACTTTTATTTTCAGGACATTCTCTTCATACTTTGTTGACTAATGAATTGAAATTCTCATTTAAAACTGATCTGCTTACTTTGTGTATTTTAAATGCTGGCTGCAAATTCTCAGTCCAGGGTTACTGAAAGTAAGTGTGAGTTCTGCCCTTTAAGCTTATATATAAATGAGCAAAGGCAAGCTAATCATTCATGTAATTCTTTACATCCAAGTTAAAAACTCTCACCTGCAATGCAAAGTAAGGTGATAAAATGCATGAAAAGACATGATTTTTTTCTGCCTATATCTTCCTATAGAACCCCACAGAGACAAAAGTCTTTGAAAAACATAATTTGAGCAGTGCTCATGGCTGATCTGCCCCAGGCAATACAACTTCTATGTGAGTTCCATATAGCCCTCAATTTTAAGTCTTTCCACCAATTTATCACTAGACCTGAACTACTGAGATTGAGAGAATTGAACTACCACAGTGCAATGACTTTTCCACTTTAAAAACTCTCCAACACAGATTTCCTGTCATCATTGAACACGATGGACAGCCATAACCAATTAAGTACCTTCAGTGATCTAGCAGCCAAATCCTCCAAGATTCAGAGTTCCAAAGATTTACCATTTCTGCTGGTACAAAACCCCTCAGTTTTATCTTGTAGCTGTGTTCAAAGTTTAAAGCTCAAAGTAAATTTACTATCAAAGCACATACAGTCTTGTGTAGCTGGATCACGGACTTCCTGTCAGATCGCCAGCAGGTGGTAAGAGCGGGCTCCTCACCTCTGCCCCTCTGATCCTCAACACAAGTGCCCCTCAGGGCTGTGTACTAAGCTCCCTCCTTTACTCTTTGTATACCCATGTCAGTGTCACCACCCACAGCTCCAATCTGCTAATTAAATTTGCTGATGACACTACACTGATTGGCCTAAACTCAAATAATAATGGGGCAGCTTGCAGAATAATTCATCACCCTATCAGAGTGGTGTCAAGAAAACAACCTCTCCCTCAATGTTGCAAAAACAAAGGAGCTGGTTGTGGGCTACAGGAGGAATGGAGACAGGCTATCCCCTATTGATATCAAGGTATCTGGGGCTGAGCTTTAAGTTCCTTGGCATAACATTGCCCAGGATCTCACGTGGTCTATACATACCAGCTGTGGTGAAAAAGGCACCACAGTGCCTCTTACACCTCAGACGGTTGAAGAAGTTTGGTGTGGCCCCCAAACCTTAAGAACTTTCTATAGGGGCACAATTGAGAGCATCCTGGCTGGCTGCATCACTGCCTGGTATGGGAACTGTACTTCCCTCAATCACAGGACTCTGCAGAGAGTGGTGTGGATAGCCCAGCTCTTCGGTAGATGTGAACTCCCACTATTCAGGACATTTACAAAGACAGATGTATAAAAAGGGCCCAAAGGATCATTGAAGACTCAAGTCAGCCCAACCAGCTGCTACCATCCAGGAAATGATAAAAGTCAGGACCAACAGGCTCTGGGACAACTTCTACAACCAAGCCACCAAACTTTCTGTGTTATGCTGACTATCCTGTCAGTTACTATAAATTGCACATTACATATTTAGATGGAGACATAACCTAAAGATTTTTACTCATGTATGTGAAGGATGCAAGTAATAATGTCAATTCAATTTAATATGTCACCATATGCTACCTTGAGATTCAGATTCTTGCATGCATTCACAGTGGAACAAAGAAATACAATAGGATCAATGAAAATCTATGAAGAATGACAAACAACCAATGTGCAAAAACAAATCAATCAATAAATAACAGTGAGGAGATGAGATGTAGAATCAATTCACAGAGTTGAGATGAGTAAAGTTATTCATGCTAGTTCAGAAGCCAGATGGTTGAAGGTTAAATCTGTCCCTGTATCTGGTGGCGTGGGATCTAAATCTCCTGCATCTCCTTCCAGATGACAGCAGCGAGAGGAGAGCATGGCCAGAATGGTGGGGGTCCTTGATGATGAATTCTGCTTTCTTGTGGCAGTACTGCTTGTAGCTATGCTCAATGGAAGGCAGGGCTTTTCCTATGATGGACTTAGCTACATTCACCACTTCTGTAGCTCCCCACACCACAGCCATTCCTCATTTAAGATTCTCCAACAAGTGGAAATAACTCAACATCTGCTATATTTTACCATTTGCCAAATGTACCAGCAGAAAATAAATGTGCCTATTGTCTTGGCAAACTCATTACTTTCTTTTACCAGTGATTAGAGCAAACAAATGTAATGTAAGCAGTTATTATTAGGAAAAGAAGTTGCAGCTGGTCCAGACCTTAGTGAATTGAAGAGAATTCAAAGAAAAATCCTTTAAAAAAGTTATGCATTACATTCAATTTTCTTTCATTTACTTTGAGAAGTCCAATTCTTACATGCAGTTGAAGAGAAAATTGGAATTGGAACAAAGGCACAAATTCATTTCTATAACTTAAATTGGTTTCTATTGCATACTTACAGGTCCTGCTCTACCTTCTTATCTAATGCATATTCCAAATCTGTGACCAGCATCTTCTGATAGAGGTCCTGCAGTGCTTGCCTGGAAGTCCAGACTTCAGCCGGACCCAACTTTGAATCTGTTTAGGAAAATGGTACATCATGGCATATGGCTTTCAAAAGATACTCTTAGCTTTGTAGCACATGCATGCTGTAACTTTTCACTTTAATCAAATTATAAACATATTATTTGAAAAAGTTTGTCAAGTCACTTTAAAAAAATACACATACAAATGAATACATGCACTGACAATTGACATTATCTGCAAATAAGAGTTACAGGAGCCTAAACCAATTAAAGACGTATTACATATGCAAAGTAAAGCCACTCAAACGAAAACCTATACATTAACTGACTGGAAAAATGAAGGAAGCAGTATGTCTATGAAGGTTCTCAGTCATCCAGGTAATTATATATCTAGCATTAGCAAATAAAGGCAACTGGACTTGCTGTGTTGTCTAGAAGACATTACGCCACTCATCCGAGAGGCTTCTTCAGTCTAATCCATGGTGCCTAGTCAGAGCTACCCACTGGAAAACTACCCACCGTAGATCAGAACTGAAGAAGCCACTCGAATGAGTGGCAAAATGTCTAGACAACTCAGCAAGTCCAGTTGCCTTGGTTTACTACTGCTTGATATGAAAGTATTATTTTTTAGTGCTACCAAATACTGTGAAAGTACAGAAGCTGTACATTCTAGTGGTAAGGACATATATGCAGCCAACTACTTTGCTCAATGGGAAGATGATGCTTCATACTCTATCACAAAGTAACTGAGCAGAAATCAGGAGGCATGTCACTAAAATATTGGCTCAGCAGTTACCTATTTAAATGGAAATCCAAGACTTACATACATGGATTGAAAAACTATTGGACAGTTCTCTCTGTCACTGGGCTCCAAGTAGAGTGCAGCAGCAGAGCTGCATCTAGGTAAAATTTCCACAGGGAGGAAAAAGAAATATGGGGATGGGGGGAGAAGGAGAAGAGAGAAAAATAAAATCTCACCTAGGTCCTGTCCTAGAACACTGACACAAGATCCAAAACTAAATTGATTTACACTGGGATTTTACAGCTGTAGATGTAAAAAAAAGGAATATCCTGTGCTTTTACAATTTTAGAGATGTGCTTTAATTAACTCTAATTAAAAATATTTTAGAATTTTAAACTCAAAAGTTTTCGCAAAGGGATCTGCTTTGCCAGTTGTCAAGGGTGTTGCGAGTATTTGGGAGCAGGATTTCCTCAGGGTGATGTTGAATATCCTGGTGCCATTTTCATTCACTACAGGAGTATAAATTAAAGCCAACAGGATAGGTCAAAAGGACCAGGTCAGCATTGTTGTTGAAAGAATGAGGTGAGCAATTCCAGGCACCGTGCAAGTAATTCTTCCCCCCACCCCCCATTATTATAACTAATGGATAACACAGAAAGAAAGAAGGGATGGGAGAGAAAGCTAACAGCTCAGGAAGAGGAAAATACATAGGGGGAAGAAAACTGAGGCAAAAATAAATTTGAACAAATGGCAATGAAAACCATAAACACAGGGAAAAAAACAGATCAAAACATCTACATATACAGATTTTCCTTGAACATTGCCTAGGGGTTCTGCAGGAAATCACATTAGGTATAGATGATATCAGTTTTGAGAGTAGAGAAAGATGCTGATTTATTATGGACGGGCAAATAAACATCTGTCCTGTCTTAACGCACACGGCATAAATAAGTAAAATGAGTAAAAAAAACAGCATATCAAATTCTAGTAAACAATTATTTTTAAATATAGTGAACACCATAAAAAAACATACAGGAAACAAGCTGTTTTAGTTATTTAAGATGCACATCATGATTAAGTGAATATGCATTTATTAGATACACTGTTTTGGTGTTCACGACAAACTATCTCTAGGTGAAAATTGATGAGATTCATGAATTTTTATTTTGTTATAAGAATTTTTCTGTAATGTAACTGGAAGAGCATATACTTCAGCATAACAATTAAGTGTTCTGCTAGGTATCTAGTCTCTATTCCAGTAAAGCCTCCAGACAGACGTACAACATTAATTCAGAAAAGAAATCCTATTTTAAAGAAAAATGCAATGCTAGGAAGGTAAAGTAAAAATAAACAAAGGCTAGAAAGCAGGTCACTGTTACCCATACATAAAAAGGAGAGTTACGTGGAAGGGCAGGGTTAGGTTGACCTTAAAATGAAAGATCAGAACATCAAGGGCCAAAGGGCTGGTACTGTTCTATGCAGTTCAAACCGAGAAGTATAAAGCAACAAAAATAATAGGCTAGAAAATATAAATATCAGGAGCACAAGATGAAAGGGATAGCTCTTTTTAAAACCCCAACATTAATTTTCATCTGAGGTACTGAGAATCCATATTTAAGTCCAATTTTTCAAGTACAGAGTGTTGAATAGTAATTCCTCAAAGCAATACGTCTAAATTTTTCCGTAAGTTTGAGTCCTAAACATACAGTACAAATAGGTACTTCAGCCCAATTCTTCCATGCTTCCTGCACTAATTCTATTTGTCTACAGTGACCTATGCCCCTCTAAACATTTCATACCAATGAACCTGTCCAAATGTTGTAATTGTATCTGACTTCTGCCGACAGCTCATACTACATACTTACCCCCTTTCTATGTGAAAAAATAGCCTCCAAGGCTTCCTTTAAACTTAAACCTCATTCTTTTAGATTCAGACTCCTACACTGGAAAATCAAATTCTCTGACTAACAAACACTAAAATTAGCAAAATCCAAATTTAGAATTTAATGAAGTTATCTGTGGGGAAAAAAAATAAGCAGGTAGCTTAACACTGTCATAAGGATGTCTTATTTTGTTACCATGACAGGAATTGGGTTGAGTAAATTATTCTTCACAGTCCTCAAAATCCGGACATTACATTTTCAAAAACAGTATAAATTTAAGAAAAACAATGTTATCGTACCTGTCATGTCAGCCTTAAGGGCCTCTGCTTGCCTGCAGACAAAAGAAAAAAATATAAAAACAGAAATGTCAATCCCATCCATCAAAATAGGAACAGACATTTTAAAATCTTCCGCTCAATAATTGTATAACATTATTTCCATTGCCATTCACACCCAAAAGAACACTTTTCCCATCAAACTGAGTCACAAGCCAGTTAGCCAAAAAGAGGATATCAAGCAAAGTCAAGCAAAATCCCAAGAGATTCGACAGGTATTTTAAGAGAGAAAGAACAGCTAGGGTGAGAAAGGTCTACAGGTCTCCTCAAAGATCAGCATGGCAATCCATTTGTACAGCCAAGCAGGGGTGCAAGTGATTTTACATATATGCAAACAGACAGAAGAATCATGTTCAGTCAAGTGGATTCTATGGCAACCTCCCAACATCCACCCAATTTGGCTCACATCATCAGTCATTAAAGTGAAGATCCAATAGGCATCCAATAGGATCCAATTGCATCCTAACATTATTATATCCTGTTCTCTGCATCATATAGTCACTCTAGCAGAAGTCTAGCCCAGCTAAATTCCTATTTTATTTATTGCATATTACAAAACTGAAATTTGTCCAAATGGTGCAACAGGTAAACTGCAACCTTAGATGGTGCAGTGCTTGAGCACTGACAACACCAATCCCAAAATATCTAGCTCTCTACAAGTACACTGATGTCTTATTTAGTGTTCAGAAAGCATTCCCACAATGGTGTTGATGGAATCAATGCTAAAATAGATAGGAGCTTCTGTTCCATCTAACATGAGGTGACAAGGCTGTAGGATTGAGGTGGTGCAGTTCCTACCAATTGTCTATAATTACTGATGACAATGCAGCCAAGACCCCACATCCTAGTGGCCAGTGGACATACTGTATGCTCCAGCAGCCTAATGCCACCCTCTCACAGGTAGCCACAGCATTATCAACAGATGGCATACATTCACACTGGACAGTAAAATCAAAGCATTCCTAGCATTGTTTTTAACAAAGTCTAATTTCTGATGTAAATTAATATTTCTGGGAAGGAATCTTTCTTCTCTATCATTTTGTCAGCATATATCTACATTTTTATCAGTTTGAAAAATGAGTCTATTTTTGATATTTCCCCAAAAACATAGGCCACATGACTCCAAGATCAATCCTATTTCTACTTTACCTCCCAATTTCCCTATATTATTCATTCATACATCTCTGCCATCTGATTTTCCCACCAAAATTCCTCCATTAGAGATGATTCACAGTAGTCAATTAACTGAAATGTTTTTTTGGTTCTGGGAGGAAACCACAACATCCAGGGAAATCTATATGGTCACAGGGAAATATACAAACTCCACAGAGACATCACTCAGTCAGAATTGAACGTGAGTTACTGAAGCTGTGAGATGGTTATATTACCTGCAATCCCAAAAACATTTATAAAAAAAAACAAATAAATGTATTTTTTTAAAAATCAAAAACAAAACTTCTGGGTAGTTTCAGATCCAGTGAATGCCTACATAACAAAACAGATTTAATTTGATAATTGTCACACTTGCATCCAGGTAAAATGTTTGCAGTTACAATGGCTTCAACCTACTGTGGCCGGGAATAATTCGCCTTTAAGATGATAAAACAATCTGCTCTACCATTCAATAATATCCCAGCTAATCATGTCTCTCAAGTTCAACTCTCTACACCATATCTGTATTCTTTGATTCCCTTAATATCCCAGTATCTATCAATCAGTCTAGGTCTTGAATAGAGTCAATGACTGAACACTTGCATCCCTCCAATGTAAAGGATTTACAACTGTAAAAAAATCCTCTTTAGTTTTATCCTAAATGTCTAATTTCTAGTTTTTTTTCCAATTTCCAGATTCCACAGCATTTGCATTTACATTATGGATGACACTTGCCTCTCACCATACTAATAAGGAAATTCAAACTGGAGCTAATGAAATCTCCAGGAAAAAAAAATACAAGTTGCTTATAGGTAGCCTCTAAGAAGGCTGGATTGAATTTAAGTAAAGTCGTGAGTAGACTTTAGTAAAAATGTTTAAATCCAAGTTTGTGCTACATCACCTCTATTATTGGAATAGGTCCAAAATGAGATGGGGTTTATGAATAAAAGATTGTTTAGTAATAAAATAATATTCAAGGTCATCAGCTTGGGTAACTAATACTCAAACTTCTCAACTTTCTGCAAACCCCAGATGCTCTGGTTAAATGAGAGAGGAATGAAGGAGACAAGCAGTTATTGCATTACCAGTTTTGGTTTCAACTGCAGTGATGGTGGCCAATGGGTTCAGTTTTTCTGACCTAACTGTGATTGGGTCAGGTATTCCAGTAGATGCAGTGTCAACAAAGGAAGTGAGTCACCTCATATCCCCTGCATTCAGGTAGGCATTTACAAACTATATGAGACTCCAGACCCCAAAACTGTGAAGTAACACAAACAATTCACATCAAAACTCAATAGTTAGTTCAATGCCAAATGGCAGAGATTTCCTCAAACAGTTGCTACACCCTAAATTGCTCAAATTCATTACTAAGGAAAAGAACACCAATTGAAGGATTTCTATTAGATCAGTGTTTGCATTTACAGCTTTCCTTTATCATAAAATGTTTTCCCTTCTTTAACAGTCAATTGGGTGAGAGGAAAGCTTGCTTCCACTGCTGACCACACAGACTTGGGAGTAGTCAAGCAGCAACAGTTTAGTGGGAACTTTACCCTCCCTCACCCAACCACACACAGATCCAGTGATACACAGAAAAAAAAATCCAGGACCATCAAAATGGTAATGTGATGAATGAAGACTGTTGATTCACATTACTTTCACAAAGTACAATTTTAGTTCACTTCAAAATATGCACAATGGCTTGCTTCCCTGACTGTAAAATCAGAGTGTGAAGAATCAACAGTGTACACAATTTTAAACCAAGATTTCCTCCTTTAACCCAAAAATGATAATAGACTTAGAGATACAACACAAAATCGGCCCTTCAGTTCACTAAATCTGCACCAACTTATCTTTAAACTAATCCCTCACTAACCAAATATTTCATGTCTGATATAGAAATTGTGTCACAAGTACCAGCCTGAATTGTACTTTTTCCCTCATATTTCACTGCACTTGTCAAGTAAGTGGTCTTGGTTTTTTTTTCATGAGTTAAGAACTGGTCATGACTCAGTAAAACCAGAACATCACCACCATGCTGTGGACATCTCTGAACAAGCCAAAGTATTGCATTCTAAATGGTCTGTCAGGTACACTTCAATAATGAGTGCTGTTGGCTTCAATATTGTCAGGGCATTTATACAGCTGTCACTGAAATTTTACTTTAATGATATTAAACATGGCATGAAATGAATTGTTTCAGGAACTGAATACAGAATTATAGAATGCTTACAGCACAAGAGACAACTATATGGCCATCGCTTTAATGCCATTACACCACTGATTCCAAATGCCAATCCCTACAAAGAAGCCTTATTCAATTCCCTCTTAATTTGACCAGACCAGATCTGCTGGCACAGCTTTACAAGCTCCAATCACATTTTGCACAAACTTTTCACTTATTGCTCAGGTTATTTTACAGCTGCGATCACTAGTCGTCAACTTCTCCATCGATACCAACAGTATCCCAATAGCAAACCTGTCCGGTCTTCTCATTATTTTACATACTTCTATATCTCATTAGTCTTCTCTTTAAAAAGAAGTCCCAGCCCCTTTCATCTATTCTTGCCACTGTAGCCTATCATCACAGAAACTATTCTTATAAATCTTTTCTCAAAGGCATTTGCACATTTTCTATTGTGACACTAGGAAGTTTGTGAAACCTGTAGAATTTTCTCTATTTCTGTATAAATATGACCTAAAATGTGATCGGATCTTCATGCAAATTCTAAAACTAGATAAAGAGAACCCAATTACATAAACACAAAACATTATTCTTATTCATTTATTTATTGAGAAAAATGATCCAATATTACATACTTTTGTTGGAAAAAGTATGTGAACCTCTATGGTAATGCCTTCTACAAAAGCTATTTGGAGTCAGGTGTTCCAATCGATGAGATTGGAGGTGTGATTTGTAGAGGTGGCCTGCTCCATAAAAAACACACACAACGTCAGGCAACTGACAGAGCCTGCTCTTTTCAAGAAAGATCTGTTTATGTGCACCATGCCTCAATCAAAACAACTTTCAGTGGACAAGAATTGTAGAGATGCATGAAGCTGGAAAAAGCTACTAAAACATTTCTAAAGACCTCACTGTTCAGCAGTCCACAATAAGAGAAATTGTCTATAAATGGAAGAAGCTCAGTACGGTTGCTACTCTCTCTAGGAATAGGCATCCTGCAAAGAGCACAACGTGAAATGTTGAAGGAGGTGAAAAAGAACCCAAGGGTAACAGCAAAACACCTGCAGAAATCTCCAGAACTTGCTAAAGTCTTGTTCATGTGTCCACTATAAGAAAAACACTGAGCAAGAATGGTGTTCATGGAAGGACACCATGGAGGGAACCACTGCTCACCAAAAAAAAATTGCTGCACGTCTCATGTTTGCAAAAGACCACCCAGATGTTCTACAATGCTTCAGGGACAATGTTCTGTGGATGACAGAATTGCACATTGCTATGTTTGGAGGGAAAAGGTGCTGCACACCAACACCAAAACCTCATCCCAACTGTGAAGCATGGTGGAAGGAACATCATTGTTTGGGGCTGTTTTACTGCCTCTGGGCCTAGACAGCTTGCAATCATTGAGGGAACAATTTCAAAATTCTATCAAGACATTTTATAGGAGAACGTCAGGGTACCAAGTCTGTCACCTGAAGTTTAATAGAAGCTGGATAATGTAACAAGACAACAATCCGATAGTCAAGAGCAGATCGACAACAAAATGGTTTCAAACAAAGAAAATTTGTGTTTGGAATGCCAAATCAAAGTCCTGATGTTAACCTATAGAAATGTTGTGGAAGGACCTGGGGCAAGCAGTTCATGCATAATAGCCCACCAACATCCCAGAGTTGAAGCAGTTTTGTAAGGAGGAATGGCATAAAATTTGTCCAAGCCAATGTGCAGAACTGATCAACAGTTACCAGAAATGTTTGGTTGAAGTTATTGTGTACAAGGACATCACATAAGTTACCAAAAGCAGAAGTTCACATACTTTTTCCAACAACTACTTGTAATATTGGATCATTTTTTGCAATAAATAAATAAATAAACAAGTATAATGGTTTTTGTGTTGTTTATTTAAATGAGTTCTCTTTATCTAACTTTAGGATTTGCGTGAAGATTTGATCACATTTTAGGTCATATTTATGCAGAAATAGAGATAATTCTACAGGGTTCCCATACATGATAGTCCAGCTGAGGCCAGAACAGTAATCACAACTTTATTTATTTTTCCTCTCAATCTCTCTTGATAAAGGCCAAAACAAGGGAAATATATCTGTCACTCTTCAGACTTCTGGCATTCCTCTCATTTTCAAAAGGCAATGAACAATTGTGGTCAGTAATACCATGATTTTGACATGTATTTCCTTGAAATTCCAAAATATATAGAAACAACATATCCCAAACAAGAGAAAATATGCAGAAGTTGGAAATCCAAGCAACACACAAAATGTTAGAGAAACTCAGCAGGCCAGGCTGAGTATGGAAAAGAGTCCAGTTGATATTTCTAGGCTGAGCCCCTTCAGCAGGACCTATTTTAAAATCCCTTCACCTTTTCTAGCCTTCAATCTACCTGTCACAGTTTACATTCAAACAATTGAAGTCTCCCATTATATATTTTTATTTTTCTCCACACACACACACACGTTTATCAACATGAAGCGGATAGCAAGTTTGTAAATCTGGTGGGAGCAAAGGATATTGGGAGTGCTGCAGGAGGGGTGTGGGACAGGTGGCAGAGAAGGTGTGCTGGGGCAAGGTTGGTGCAGGTGCAGACACACCCAGCAGCCCTGAGACACCAGGCAAGATCATCTGATTCTAAATAATTGATTTAGAGATCATTACAGAATGTCTCTCTCATGCTTCCCACTCCCTCCGTCTCCCTTCCTCTTTTCCCAGCCATGATTACCCTCTGCTTGCTCGCTTCCCACTCTCAGTCTAAAACCGAGAGCCAGAACAGAATCAGCTTTATCATCATTCACGTACATCATGAATTTTTTTTTGCAGCAATAGCAGCAGTGCAGTGTGATACACAAAATTACTACAGTACTGCGCGCATGTGTGCATGATCTCCCTCATCTGTCTGAAGGGCCTCATACCTTTTCCTACCAATGAAATATGCTGACATGGACTACTGCCTTTGGCTGATCAGCTGAGCCACTCACAGTACTATGCTTCTGATTCTGGCTGCACTCCCTGGTCATTAGTTAACTGTTATTTGACACTAGGAACAGTGAGATCAACTCATTTAATGTAACATTGTTTGTATGACCTTGGTATACATTTCTCTACACTGAGACTTTTAAAAATAACAAGCAGCACTTCGAACTTCAGAATTGTGTTAATATAGAGGACACCTAATTTAAGGTTTTCAACTTATATTTAAACAAAACAAATCCAAGTTTCCAATGAGAGAAAAGTGGCAACTAAAATTTCAATTCCATCACTCCATTATTTTCTGCTCCAAAATGCTTGCACTAATCAGAGTAACTGCATTTAAACAATATCTGCAGGTTGCTGGACACTCAAGTTCCCCCAAAAATAGATTGAGGATGATGTACAGGACATAACATTTAAATATACGGTTGCAAGAAAACGTTTGTGAACCCTTTGTAATTACCTGGCTTTCTGCATTAAAAACTCATAAAGTGTGGTCCGATCTTCATCCAAGTTGCAATAATAGACAAACACAATCTGCCTAAACTAACAGTACACAAACAATTGTACTTTTCATGTCTTTATTGAACACATTGTTTAATCATTTATAGTCCAGGGTAGAAAACTTATGTGAACCCTCGACCTTAATAACTGGTAGAACCTCCTTTAGCAGCAATAACCTCCACCAAACATTTCCCTTATCTGCTGATCAGGTTTGCACAATGGCAAGGTCCACGCCTCCATACAAAACTATTTCAGTTCATCAATACCTCTGGGATACACTGCATGATCTTCAGATCATTGTCTTAATGCATCATCCCACTTCTATTAAGCTCGAGGTAATGGACCACTATCCTGTAAAATTTCTTAACACAGTTTTGAATTCATTGTTCCCTCAATGATTGCTAACTGCCAGGCCCAGAGGCAGCAAAGCAGCTCCAAACCATGTTGCTTCTTCCACCATGCTTCATAGTTGGAATGAGGTTTTGGTGTAGGCTTGCAGTGCCTTTTTTCCTCCAAACAAAGTGGTGTGCATTTCTGCGAAAAAGTTAAAACTTTTGTCTCACCTGTCCACAGAACATTATAGTGGACACGTGAACAGAACTTTAGCAAGTTCTAGAGATTTCTGCAGATCGTTTGCTGTTCACTTGGGTTCTTTTTCACCTACTTGTTCATTGCACATTATGTTCTTGGTGTGATCTTTACAGAATGCCCACTCCTAGGGAGAGTAGCAACAGTACTGAATTCCCTCCATTTGTAGACAATTTTTGAGGATTGATGAACATTCAGGTCCTTAGAAATGCTTCTGTAGCCTTTTCCAGCTTCATGCATTTCTACAATTGCTCTTCTGATCCTCAGAAAGTTGTTTTGATCGATGCATGGTGCACATAAACAGATCTTTCTTGAAAAGTGCAGACTCTGTCAGTAACTTGACTTTGTGTGTTTTTTTATAGGGCAAGGCACAACAACAACCCACACCTCCAACCTTACCTCACTGATTGGAACAATGACCCCAAATAGCTTTTGTAGAAGGCATTACCCCAGAAGTTCACATACTTTTTTGAACCTAGGCTGTGATTGTTTAAATGGTAAAAGTATTGACAAGTAGTTGTTCAATTGTTCGTGTGTTATTAGTTTCGGTAGATTGTGTTTGTCTCGTGTTGTGACTTCGATGAAGATCAGACCACATTTCATAATTAATGCAGAAAACCAGGAAATTGCAAAGGGTTCACAAACTTTTTCTTGCAACTGTAATTGCTTTGATGCCTCCGGCAAAATTGTAGCCTGGCACATTTGGGTGTTGCTGAGAGATTAGATAAACTGGATAAAATAAATGTTCAAATTATAACTCCAACCAATCTAAACTCAAATAATCCAGACACAACTATTCATGTGACCTCAATTGTAGACTTAGCTCCATATTTGCTAATTCCAAATGTCAATATCAGCAACAGCAAACCTTTAACCTACATAGATCCAAGTATTTATATTATAAATAACACAGGGAAATTTCACAATCTACACACATTGCAAACAAGTCTATGTGAATCATTCAGTAAATGTAGCTGTTATGATTGATGTTAGATATAAAAAAATGTGCTAAGTAAACAAATCCAGCATACACTGGACAGCTCCAAAATCAATACCATCAATGCAAACATACATACTTGGCAAATAAATGGGCAATTGTTTACAGGAAAGATCAGCCTCAACTAATCAAATTCATTACTCTTGGATTTGTGAACCATGTCAGCCATAATCAACCTAGGGTTCAGAGTCTCCAAGTTGCATAGATTGGTCTGTTCCGTTTCAACAGCATCACAGTAGGATAAAGGATGAATAGTTTGTGTCAAACAGCCAATTCTCACTTCTTGTAATGACCCCCATGTTGTTAAAACAGCAACCAGACATCCTGTCATGCCTTGCACCTGCTCACATCTGACATAACAACATTCGTGGAAAGATCCTGCATCGTTTAAAAGTGTCACACTGAGGCCATTTGGATACAGAATTAACTGCATTAGCACAAACTATTTTGGAGAATAACAAAGTGAATAGATAAGAGATGACAAATTTTCACTTTCAGATGCTGAATTAATGTGTATTTTTAGCTCATTTAGTTCATACTTTGTGTATCAAAATTTACAGCTTAGAGCATACAAATTTTATACATTAGAGCCAAAGTATTTGACTAAAATTTCATTAGTCAAATTCCTATGGTAAAACTGGAATTCAGGAAATGCAATTTTTTAAAAATAACATTAACCATTCCGTGTTAAAAGTCAAACACCATTTTTGGGACAGTATTGAATGGAAGTGTTTATTAATTGAGTTAAAACTCTGCATTTTGGTACAGCTTTGAGTTCAAAGAATGAATTACAAAATATACCTAGTCAAGGTAGTCAAACAACCAGTTCTAGGGTAGAACTAAATGAAAAATAAGCAGCATTTAATTGGGTCAAACATATGTCTAGATGTTTTGATTAAGATTGATAAACTTGCCAAATTCCCAGCAGATTCCAGAAACTATTCTAGAAGTCTACAAGAGAAAATTTGAATATTATATCTATAATTACATCCAATTAAAAGTTGTAACTTAGCATAGCTAGAGACTAAATTTAACCAAAGCTGGCCAAGTGCTATTTAAAAGTGAATTCATAAGCAGATATTATTATAATGAATGGAGCTTGAAAGCAGATTCTACTGCATCATAAAATCAGAATCATGTTTAATATTACTGAGATATCATGAAATTTGTTGTTTTGCAACAACAGTACTAAGCAATGGACAAAAAAATGAAAAGAGAGCAAAAGTAGTGAGGTAGCATTCCTGGGTTGGTTCATGGTCCGTTCAGAAATATGATGGCGGGGAAAGAATTTGTTCTCAAAATGCTGAGTGTGTATTTTCAGACCTATGTAACTCCCCTTAGACGGTAGCAATAAGAGCACATCTTGGATGATGGGAGTCCTTAATAATGGAGGCCACATTCTTAAGCCATCACCTTTTGAAGATTTCCTAGATACTGGCAAGACTAGTGCCTATGGTGGAATTGCATGAATTTGCAACCTGCTGCAGCTTTTTCTAATCCTGTGCGGTGGCCCTTAAGTATCAGATAATGATGCAACCAGCAAGAATGCTCTCTACAATACATCTGTAGAAATTTGTGAGTCTTTGGTGATATGCCAAATCTCCTCAAATTCCTCATGAAATATAGCTGCTGACATGCTTTCCCATTATTGCTTCAATATGCTTGGCCCAGGATAGAGCTTCAGAGATGTTGACACCCAGAAACTTGAGAGTGCTCTTTCCACTGATGACCCCCTCGAAGAGAACTGGTGTTTGTTCCCTCAATTTCCCCTCCCTAAAGTCCACAATCAATTGCTTGGTCTTACTTATGTTGAGTGCAAGGTTGTTGCTGTGGCATAAAACAACCAGCCAATCTATCTCACTCCTGTACGTCTCCTTGCCATCACCTGAGATTCTACCAACAACAGTGGTGTCATTAGCAAATTTATAGATGATGTTTGAGCTGTGTTGAAACAGCAGAACAGAGGGCTGAGCACACATTCTTGAGGTACATCAGTGATGATTGTTAGCGAGGAGATGCTATTCTTGATCTGCACAAACTGTGGTCTCCCAGTGAGGAAGCAAAGAATCCAGTTGCTGAAGGAGGTACAGAAACCGAGGTTTTCCAGCTTTTTTCATAGAACTGAGAGGATGATGGTGTTGAACACTGAACTGTAATCAATAAACAGCAGCCTGATGCAGATATTGCTGGTGATATTGTTGTGCAGGTCATCCAAGGACCAGTGGAGAAACAGTGAGATCGTATCTGCTGTAGACATATTATGGCAGTGGGCAAATTATACAAGTCAAGGTCATTGAGGCTGCTCACCCAGCTTTTCTTTGACTCTGGTATGATTGACATCCTTAGAAGCAGGTTTAAACTTCCGACTGCAGCAGCGAGAGACTAAAGATATTCTTGAACACAGCGAGGTTTTCAGTGGCCCACAATGTACACCATCTGATGCCATGCGAGGGTTGATACAGCACTTTGTTCAGCGAGTAATCTTAATTTCTAATCTTACAATTCCATGTTCTATCACTCACCTACATACTCAGAGCATGTTATATGGCAATTAGCCAACTAATCCACATATATGAGAAGAAACCTGAGCACCCAGAGGAACACCACATCACCAGAGGGAAAATGCTCAACCCCATACAGCACAAGGGTTTAGAATGAACTGGTCACTGCAGCCAAAAGGCAACAGTTCTACTAAATGGGTCATTGTGACCTACTGGAATTGAAAAAAAATCAAGGGGAACAAATTTATGCTTGGGATATGCAAACCTCAGATGAAAAAGAAAATTACTGTCAAAGTTGGAAATGTAAAATGCTGCATTGGTCCGGTGGCATCAGTTTAGAACATAGTGACCAGGTCAATTCTGAAGTACAGCCTTCAACCCTGAAACAATAACCCAGTTTTCTCCTCAGATGCCACCAGAGTGTAATAAATTTTAGTTGAAACTAAATCTTCAATTGAAGCATCGATATGGCACAAAATAATATGTTTTCTATATAATAATTAAGTGCAGCAGGCTCTCAAATAAACTTCCCTAACATCTGGTTGAAAACAGGAATGAATACTTAACAATGAGTCATAAGTGCTCCTGTGCTGAGAATTGAATGCAACTCGAGATAAAGCTGAATACAAACTAATCCCCACAGTCACAAAGTCTCCTAATATTAACACTACATGGTGGCACTTGCACTGTGCCACCCCAGGAAAGGGAATGAGAACTAAATTTAGATAGATGAAATTTAAGTGGGCTTGCATTTGCAAGTAGTCGGGTGGAAATCACCTGGAACAGAGATGCCTAGCACAGAGGAAATAAACAAAACCTTTCAGCACATTTGTTAGCATGCGTCTCAAAAGAATCTGATCACGCAAAATATCCAGGTTACCAGAAATGGTACAACTAAATTGTTACAACAATAAATTGATGCAATAATCTGAGCAACATCTTCTTGTGCCCATGGCCAGCTATTTTCAGGTACATCATTTAGGATCCAAGCTTTGGGTGTGACCAGATACCTAATAACCTGTAAGTACTGACCAATAATGGCAAGATACCCAGTGACACATAAACATGTACATTAATAGATCAAACTCAACACCCTAATTCTTAATCAAGATCAGTAATTAACTAATGCTTAAGCAAAGTCAATAAATAATGTTTCATGACTATTCTGACTGATCAGCTCAACTCAATACAAGACAGAAACTGAACTAAAAATTCCCTAGCTTATGTGATCCAGTAGCAAGCACACGGATCAACAGGCTTCGAACTGTGACTGAGTCATCCAAAAACCCTACAACTAATTATGAGGGAAGTTGCTATATAAAATAGGAAACAATTTTACATTTACCAGTTACCATAAATGTGATCTATTACATCTATAAATAATCGTATCATTTCAAATTCCAGCTGGAAGGTAAAGGCCAAGTACCAAAAGAACTCCCCTGCTGTCCTTCAAACAACAATGGAGTTTTTTCTGCACCTGAGTACCAATGCATGACCTTTGTTTAACAGCTTAACAGAAAGACACATCTTCATACAAACATCACGTCAATACTCTGGACCTAATTTTAAATCCACAATCTTCTGTTTTTATTGACAGCAATGCTGTCAATGAGTGAAGACATTAATGAAATAAATGCTTTTAGTGAAAATATAAATTATGCTTCTCAGGCATTCAAGAGAATACTCTACTCTCCCCCCCCCCCCACCACCACAACCCCCAAAGTGACCATGATTTTGAATGTCAACACCAGCCAACATGTTCCAAAGATGAGTAAAGGAAACAGAGAAGCTGAATTGATGACATAAAATACAATTCCCTAGCACATTATTAAAAGCTGAAACAGTCCCTGTTTAGGGATACAGTATATGTCTACAGATTATCAAAATTATGACCTTTTAATCTGGGTTCCACTTCTTCCATCACTGTCTAAATAGAAAGTGAAGCAATTTGATTAATGTAACTATAAAAACAAGTCTTAAACATATAATGGATATAATCACTCTGAAAGGTAGCTTGCACTTTTGTCAGATGACAACAATATTTTATAATCTTAATAGAATTTTCATGTGACAGTTTGTTAGAAAAATGCACCGGGTTCCTTCAAACAATATCCCTGCCTTTACAAAACAATGCATATTTGCAATAGCATAGTAAACATCCTTGTACTTCTTCTTAGCACTCAAGTTCAGAAATTGTAATATTTTGTTCAGACACCAATGCAAAGTGCCTACATACTGTGATTGCAACGTTCTTGAGGAGTTTTCTTAGGTATAACTGTTTGTGCATTAACATCAGACTGAATGGAAAAGCAAAAAAAAAGCTGTGTGAAACAAAAACAGAAAATACTGGGAAATTCAGCAGATTAGTCAACATTGGTGGAGAGAGAAATAATCCTTTCAGATCAAGATCCTTTCATCAGAACAGATGAGTGTGGCCTCAGAGTAAAGGCAATCAGATCACAGAGGAATCATGGAGTGCCCCAAATGATAGTACTAAGTGGCAGCACAGAAGTGAGGAACAGGAAAGAGCAATCACCTGATCCTTTCTAGATTGTGCAAAATAAATAAGACTTGGCATAACTTTCTACAACTACAACTGATAGGAATGTTAGGCCAGTGCAGTCCTACTCCGTTAGATAATGGATGAAGCATTTTGAAGATGGCTGACAACACGTTCAAAGACTAGTTACAGGAAAAGAAACCAAAAGTGTGCACACACTTTAGAAAGGAAGGAAATCTGTCTGTGGACAGGGAGTAATTTATAATGTTAATTAGTATGACAGCTAGGAGGGAAAACTGGGTCAAAGGACACATAACAGGAATAAGAACAAGAGGAGAGTTCCATGGGTGACACGAGCTTAGTTATGACAGGGATTATAAAAAACTAGAGAAAGGAAATAAAAATGAAACTAACACAGGGTATATTTTCAAAAAGTTTAATACCTGACATTACTTTACTCAATCATGAAAATCCTTAATACAATGCAACAGATACAATTAAGTGTCGGCTATATAGTTCTCCCTTCCCATAAAAGGAAATGACAACCTTAAACTCAATTTGTAAATCCATTAAGGCAACTGAGCACAAAACACCCATAGAGAAGGCAGAAGAGATTCAGAAGAAGCGGTGGTAGCAATAGGACCTGCCATATGATCTTAGAGATGACTAGCAGGCAGCATAGATATCACCAGGATTTAAGAAAGTGTCATCACAATAAATATGGATTACCTCAGAAAGACACTAAAGTATACGGTCAAACAAAGCCAGATATTGGGAGCTAGATCACAAATCAATATGCTCTCAGTAAATTGGGGAATAGGCTAAAAGGTCCAAGTGACCTATAAAATAAATAAGAACAATTACATTTCAAGAACTAAAGTAAATTCTACATGGGACAATAACATCAAAGATTCAAAATTGTATTAAATAATAATCTCACAGAAATAATTAACAGTTTGAGAAGTTTAAATGGGAGCATTGACGTAGCAGCAGCCCAATCAGCTTCGTAAGCTTGCTCCATGAGATAGCTACCGATAATAATTTTTTCCTCCTTTCCCATAAACCTTATTAACTTGGTTTAAGCAAAATCTTTCAAAATTCAAATTTGCTGATAAGCTGCAAACATGTATGTCAGGAAGTGTTTTCTGACTTCATCCTGAGAAGTTTATCTTTAAAATGTTATCTTCTCTGTAACATTCATGATCTTCTCTGGGATCCTATCACTAAACACATTGTTTTCCTACCCTCCCACCACCACTCTCCACATGAATCACTCTCTCTATGACTCCCTTGGCCATTCATCTATTCCCCCACCTATCCCTGCTACTACACCTCCTCCCTCACTACCATTCAGAGCCCCAGTCTTTTCAGGTGAGACAACATCTCACCTGCAAATCAGTTGGTAGTCATCTACTGTATCCAGTGCAGATAATCTATGTTGGTAGTGCTCGGTGTAGATTGGGGACTGCTTTGTCAAGTACCTTTGCTCCACCTGCAAAAGGCATAATTACCTGATGTCCATTCATTTTAATTGTACTTCCCATTCCAACACGTTGATCCTTGGCTTCCTCTATAATTCCACGATGAGGCCCATCTCAGATTGGAGGAGCAACACCTCATATTGAAGGGTAGCCTTCAAAATGACAACGTGAACATACAATTTCTCTCATTTCCAGTAATTTCTCTACCCTCCCCTTCTCTCTTTTTCCATTCCCTATTCTGGCCACTTCTTTTTCTCTTTGCCTGCCTATCACCTCTCTCTGGTGTCCCTCCTGCTTCCCTTTCTCCCATGATCCATTCTCCTCTCCTATCAGATTCCTCTTTACCTTACCTATCACCTCCTACCTCATTCCATCTCCTCTTCCCCACCCACCCTCTAATTCATCTGGCTTCACCTATCGACTGCCAGCTTGTATTCCTTCCCTTCCCCCCACCCATACTTATTCTGCCTTCTTCCCCTATCCTTTCCACTCATGACAGAGTCTCAGCCTGCAATGCTGACTGATTATTCCTCTCCATTAATGGTGATGAGGAGGCGTACAGGAGTTGGGACAATGTTAGATCCTCAGAGATATTGACACCATAAACTTGAAATTACCAACTCTCTCCACATCTGATCCCTCTATAAGGATTGATTTGTGTTCCTGCTGAGTTCCTCCAGTATTTTGTGCCTGTTATTCTGGATTCACAGCAACTTCAGAATATCATTTTTATCTTTAAATTTGCACATTAGTCCCAGGCTTTCCAAAATATGGAAAAAAGTCTACATTTGTACCTAGAAGTCATGAGAATTTAAATCAAATCACTATTTAATTTCTGAAATTCTAGGGAATACAAAATTTGTTTATTCAGTTTCTCAACATGTGAATGTGGTATACATGTGTATTATTATAGTAAACCCACTCTCCTGAAGGCCAGCATAAAAGCCCAACAACTGCAGAAGCTAGTAATCTGAAATAAAAAATGAAAATCCTAGGAATATTTAACAGATCAGGCAACATCAATTTAGTCCACTGGATTTTGTTCTCATGATATGTTCTCTAAACTTGATTTGATGATTTTGCAGAAAAAAAACATTCAGTGCATAAGGGTGAATCTAAGCTTCCAATTGACTCACCCCTTCAATTTGTCATACCATTCCCACTCTGACCTCTGCCTTTGGCCTCTCACAGGGTTCCAGCGAAGCCTCGGCAGCACCATCTCACCCTCTTACAAGATATATTACAAGCCTCAGGGCTCAACAATTTCAGATGGCCAGCCTTTTCAATTTTAGCAAGAATGGATGAAAGATCATCTACCTGTAACTTAGGATTCCTCTTTCCAAGGAGACAACTTAACCTACTGGTTATTCCAACATTTTGCTTTGTAATAAAATTTTCTATGACACGTAGTACTAGCAACTGTCTTGTTCTTCACTCTTCTCATACGTCTCCCACAATTAAACAGATCAGCTGCAATTACAAGCCTACATCAATCTCTCTCAGCCGGCACCACCACCATTTGCATTTACTGGGTTTCTCTCAGTCAGAAAACTGGCCTTTATGCACATACAAATATCATGCACCCATTTATACCAATCCTACACATCCTATTTCATTCCCATTGTACTTAAGATCCTCATCCTCTTTTACACTCTTGGGGCAATCTGCAGTGGTCAATGTATTCAGAGCTATTCCCTTTCCTACCTTTAATACCTAAAACTAACATCCCAGTTCTCCTCCTCTTTTCTGGCTGGGGGCCCCAAACCTGTAATGTTAATTGTTTCTAATTCTTCCAGAACCACCAGTGTTTCCAGGATCCTCTGCTTTTACTTTAGATTTTCAGCATCTATAGTTTGTTTTATTTTTATTGGAATAATTGGGGAAAGGCAACAGAAATATTTGTTAACCTAGAGTATACTTGGAAGTACAGATGTGTAAATGCATTTAGTGGGACAAATAGGTGCCATGGTAGTGTAGTAGTTAGCGCAACACTATTAAAGCTCCGGGTGTTGAAGTTTAATTCTGATGGTCATCTGTAAGGAGTCTGAATGTCCTCCTTGTGGAATACATGGGTTTCCTCCAGGTGTTCTGGTTTCCTCCCACAGCCCAAATTCCAGATGGTAGGTTAACTTGGTCAATGTAAATTGTATCATGATTAGGGTAGGGTTGAATCAGAGTTGCTGGGTTGGCATGGCTCGAAGGGCCGAAAGTGCACTGCATGTTTAAAAAGAAGAAAATAAGACTGAATAATCAGAAGTAAGAAAGATCACCAAATTGGAAAAAACCCATATAAGAAATTACAAAGAGCAAACTCAGAGGATAAGAAATCTAATTCTCATTGTTACAAGATATGCAATGAGGAACTATTAAAGCAGAATAGGAGGGTGTGAAAGGCCAAAAAACGGAGTCTGCTTGATCAGAATTAAACAAGAATATACACTGCACAACTGGGTTTAAATACAGGCAATGGCCACATTACAACCATTCAGGCTTCAGAAATTCATCCTTACAGAATTCACAAATTACTACCCATAAATTTGTGATATAAATGAAATTCACTCTCACACATTCTTCCCTCAAGTTGTGCAGATGAGGCAGCTTTATGTTACAGAAACTGTGATACAGACTGCTTGCTAGGAACATAACACCCCCTACCCATCACGTGGGTTTGCTAACAGCAGAATTTCAAGTAAAGAAAGACTGTAAAGCTATAGAGTGGAAATAACAGGTTTCAATTTACCTTTTTGAAGCTTTAAGGATAGGTTGGTGAGGGAGGAATTCTCTAAAATCCACAAGAGATTCCTGATTAGTATCTACACAGGATGGTACGCTGCTAAATTCAGTTCCAGGAATGAATTGGTAAAAAGCAAATTTCTCAATATGGGACCTCTTTTGGGAAAAATTATATATCAACAGCAAAATGGTAAATCTCCTCACTCTGCATATGCTACTTGCTGGGGTGGGGGAAGCTCCCACCATGTATTTTCTTATCTCTTGTATTTTGATCCCCTGCAAAGTTTTAATCACTTTCTCTCACTTTTCTGAACTTTCATTCATTTTAAGTTTACATGTTGCACAAAGATAACCTGTGATTAACATGCCTTCAATAAACTCTCATTCAGCAGCACCATCATTTGGATCACTCATTCTCTCTTGACCTCAATGAAATTCCATTTGTTCTTTCCACCTCGGCCACCCTTCTGCAGCTAAAAGCATGCTCTCGTCTCTAATGGAGACATAAGAGATTGCAGATGCTGAAATCTGAAATATTAAAAAATCTGCTGGAGAAACCAGTCTAACTGCAGGGTTTTAACCTGAAATGCTGACAATCCCTTTCCTCCCACAGAAGCTGCTCAGCTCATAGAGCTCCTCAAGCAGATTTGTCAGCTATGATACAAGTTCAATCACAGATGCTACTTGGTACTGAGCACTTTCTGTTTCTATATCACATGAACAGGTTTTCAACAATTATGGAAATGGACATGTAACAGGTAGTATAAAAAATATTCTATCTCTAGGCCAATTGGAATAAATTATGAAGAAATCAAGTGAACCAAAATTAAATGAGCAGTGAAGAGACTAAAAGATGGGCGAGTAATAAGCAAGGTATTTTACCCAAACAGAGCTTCCAAGATGACTAAAAAGGTTGATCTTAAAATGAAACAAAAAAGGAATCTAACAAACAGCCATAAATTTATATAGCATATAAACAGCCCTTCAGCTCAATCTGTCCAAACTGACTAAGCTTCGGAACATTTGCCTGTGTTTGGTCCATATCCCTCTGAAACTTTCTTATCCATGTACCTGTTCAAATGCCTTTTAAATATTGTAATTATATCACTCCAAGTTGCTCATTCCATATATGTCAACCATGTGTGTGAAAAAATTTGCCCAAGCTCCTTCTCAATCCTTTTGGCTTTGGATTTCTCTGCCTGGGGGAGAAATAAAATTGTACTTACTTACCTAATGGTCATCCCTCAGCCTCCTACATTCCAGGGGAAAAATCCTCATCTATCCACTCTCTCCTTGTAGCTCAAGTTCTCTGGTTCCAGTAACATCCTTGTAATTTTATTTTGCACACATTCCAGTTTAATGAGCGGAATCGTATGCAGTACTCCAAATGTAACTGTAGCATGTTTTATGCAACTGTAACATAACATCCCGACTCCTGTACTCAATCTCCTCACCAATGAAGCCACACATGTCAATCAGCTTCTTCACCATTCCATCTACCTATGATGCCACTATCAAGAAACAACGTACCTGCATTAGATCTCTCTATTCTACAACACTCCCCAGGACCCTACCATTCACTGTGCAAGTCCTGCACTGGTTTGTCTTACCAAAATGCAACAACTCCCATTTAGCTGAATTAAACTGTATCTGCCATTCAACAGATGCTCACTTGACCAAAACCTAAGATGGTATCCTAGGTAACCATCTTCAATGCCCACTGTAGCACCAATTTTAATGTCATCTCAAACTAACTAACCATGCCCAATCATTAATATAAAAATAATTAACAACAGTGGACCCAGCTCCAGTCCCTGCAGCACACCACTGGCCTCCAGTTTGAAAACCTAACCTACACCACCACCACTAATAAGCCAATTTTCTACCTATTTGTCTAACTCACCCTGGACCATAAATTGGCTGGTGGGCTCCAAACCATCCTACCATGTTGTATCTCAACTATCCACATATACAATATCAATCACCCTGCCATTATCTATTTTCTGGATTAACTCTTCAAAAGAATTGAATAAAAATGGTGAGAATGAATGTGCCATACACAAAGCCATGCTGACCATTCCCAATCAGTCGTTGCCTTTCCAAATGCATGTAGATCCTGTTCCTCAGAATCCCCTCCAGTAACTTATCAACTGACGTCAGCCTTCCCAGTCTGAAGTTCCCAGGCTTTTCCATTAGCTTTTCTAAAATAAAGGCACAACATTAGACACCCTCCACACTCCAGGCATCTGACCAATGGCTACAAACAATATAAATATCTCCACTGGAGATGCCATAATTTATTCCTCTGCATCCCACATTGTCCTAGGATACATGTAATCAGGTCTTGGGGATTTATTTACCTCTATGCATTTTATGACCTCCAGTACCTTCTCTTCAGTAACATTCAACGTAAGTTGTATTATTAAAGTACAGACATGTCATCATATACAACCCTGAGATTTATTTTTCTGCAGACATACTCAGCAAATCTAAAGAATAGCATCTACAGCAGACAGGATCAATGACAGATCAACCACAGCACAGAAGACAACAAACTGCAAATGCAAATATAAATAAACAGCATAAATAACGAGAACATGAAATAATGAGATAAAGAATCATTAAAGTGAGATCATTGGTTGAGGGATGGGCAAGTGAGTGTAGTTATCCCCTTTTGTTCAAGAGCCTTATGGATCAGGAGTATTAACTGTTCTGAACCTGGTGGTGTGAGTCCTGAGGTTCTTGTACCTTCTACCTGATGGCAGCAAAGAGAAAAGAGCATGGCCTGGGTGGTGGCAATCTCTGATGATGGATGCTGCTTTCCTACGACAGTGTTTCATGCAGATGTGTTCAAAGTGGACTCTCTTCAAGATATACTACGTCAAGTAAACAGAAGTCAAAATTAACATGGAAATATTTGTCGTGCCATTGGAAAGGAGGACATTGCCAATGTAGCATTAAAGAAGATGGAAGTGGTGATATTGAGTAAGGTAAAACTAGTTGAAGAACAAACAACCATCTTGATGGTTGACAATCCTTAATGTTGAAAAGTAACTGGCTATGATGGAAAGCATTCCAGCTTACTGATAAAAGCAAGGGAAAAAATACTTCTTCCAATCCTATAAAAGGGTTGAAAGCCTACAAATGTCACACTTGTAAACAAGGAAGAATAAATCTAACAACTACAAGCCATTCATCAATTGCTAGTGCTATTGGGGAGGGTTTAAACTAGATTTGCAGGGGGATGGGAACCAGAGTGCCAGAGCAAATAGTGGAGGGGGGGGGGGGGGGGTGAAAATAAATGGTGCTAAAAGTTCCTGCAAAGACAGAAATAGAAGGGTTGTGTGTGGTGTTAATAATCTTTTGAGTTGTGTCTATTTCAATGCGGGAGTATTGTAGGGAAGGCAGACGAGCTGAGGGCGTGGATTGACACATGGAATTATGACATTATAGCCATTAATGAAACTTGGCTACAGGAGGGGCAGGACTGGTAGCTTAATGCTCCAGGGTTCCGATGTTTCAGACGTAATAGGGGCAGAGGGATGAAGGGTGGGGGGGGGGGGGTGATGGCATTGCTAGTCAGGGAAAATGTTACAGCAGTGCTCAGGCAGGACAGATTAGAAGGATTGTCTACTGAGGCCATATGCGTGGAGCTCAGAAACAGGAAAGGTATGACCACATTAATGGGGTTGTATTATAGACCACCCAATAGTCAGCGAGAATTAGAGGAGTAAATCTGCAGAGAGATCGCAGACAACTACAGGAAACATTAAGTTGTGATAGTAGGGGATTTTAATTTTCCACATATTGATTGGGACTCCAATACTGTTAAAGGTGTAGACAGGTTAGAGTTTGTAAAATGTGTTCAGGAAAGTTTTCTAAATTAATATATAGAGGTACCAACTAGAGAGAATGCAATATCAGATCTCTATTTCTCTTAGGAAATGAGTTAGGACAAGTGACAGAAGCGTGTTTAGGGGAACACTTTGGGTCTACTGATCATAACGCCATTAGTTTCAACTTGGTCATGGATAAAGATAGATCTGGTCCTCGGGTTGAGGTACTAAACTGGAAAAGGCCAAATTTGAAGAAATAAAAAGTGTGGATTGGGACAGTTTGTTCTCTGGCATGGATGCAATTGGTTAAGTAGCAGGCCTTCAAAGGAGAAATTTTGAGAGTGCAGAGTTTGTATGCTCCTGTCAGGATTAAAGTGAATTAAGAATAAGGAACCTTGGTTTTCGAGGGATATTGGAAATCTGATAAGGAAGAAGAGAGACAGATGTATGACAGGTATAGGCAACAAGGAGCAAATAAGGTGCTTGAGGAGTATAAAGAGTGCAAGAAAATACTTAAGAAATCAGGAGTGGTAAAAAAGACATGAGGCTGCTTTAGCAATCAAGGTGAAAGATAATCCTAAGAGATTCTACAGGTATATTAAGAGCAAAAGGATAGTAAGGAATAAAATCGGTCCTCTTGAAGATCATAGTGGTTGGCTATGTATGGAACCAAAAGAAATGGGGAAGATCTTAAATAGTTTTTTGCATCTATAAAGAAACTGGCAAGGAGTCTATGGAAATTAGGCAAACAAGTAGTGAGGTCATGGAACCTATATAGATTAAAAAGGAGGAGGTGCTTGCTGTCTTGAGGCAAATCAGAGTAGATAAGTTCCCAGGACCTGACAGGGTATTCCCTCGGACCTTGAGGGAGACTAGTGTTGAAATTGCAAGGGCAATGACAGATATATTTAAAATGTTGGTATCCACGGGTGATGTGCCGGAGGATTGGAGGATAGCTCATGTTGTTCTGTTCTTTAAAAAAGGCTCTAAAAGTAATCCAGGAAATTATAGGCTGGTAAATTTGACGTCAGTAGTAGGTAAATTATTGGAAGGAGTACTAACAGATAGGATCTACAAGTATTTGGAAAGACATAATTTGGTCAAAGTCTGTCAGAGAGCAAAATGCAAAAGTGAAAGGAAAATGGTAAATAATGTAAGTAGTAAAAATAGTGACTTATTAGGGAGAGTCAACATGGTTTTGTGCATGGTAGGTCATGTTTAAACAATCTATTAGAGTTTTTCGAGATGAAGGGAAGGCATTAGATGTTGTCTACATGAACTTCAGTAAGGCCTTTGACAAGGACCCACATGGGAGGTTAGTTAGGAAGATTCAGTCGCTAGGTATATATACATGGTGAGGTAGTAAATTGGATTAGACATTAGCTCAATGGGAGAAGCCAGAGAGTGGTAGTGGAGGATTGCTTCTCTGAGTGGAGGCCTGTGACTAGTGGTGTGCCACAGGGATCAGTGTTGGGTCCATTGTTATTTGTCATCTATATCAATGATCTGGATGATAATCTGGTAAACTGGATCAACAAATTTGCTGATGATACAAAGATTGGAGGTGCAGCGGATAGTCAGGAAGGTTTTCAAAGCTTGCAGAGGGATCTGGACCAGCTGGAAAAATGGGCTGAAAAATGGCAGATGGAGTTTAATACAGACAAGTCTGAGGATTTGCACTTTGGAAGGACAAACCAAGGTAGAACATACAAAGGTAAATGGTAGGACACTGAGGAGTGCAGTAGAACAGAGGGATCTGGGAATACAGATACATAATTCCCTAAAAGTGGCATTACAGGTAGATAGGGTCATAAAGAGAGCTTTTGGCACATTGGCCTTTATAAATCAAAGTACTGAATATAAGAGTTGGAATATTATGGTGAGCTTGTATAAGACATTGGTGAGACCAAATTTGGAGTATTGTGTGCAGTTTTGGTCACTGTATTACAGGAAGGATATTAATAAGCTTGAAAGAGTGCAGAGAAGGTTTACAAGGATGTTTCTGGGACTTCAGGAACTGAGTTACGGAGGAAGGTTGAATAGGTTAGGACTTTATACCTTGGAGCGTAGAAGAATTAGGGGAGATTTGATAGAGGTGTATAAAATTATGATGGGTATAAATAGAGTGTATGCAAGCAGGCTTTTTCCATCGAGGCTAGGGGAGAAAAAACCAGAGGACATGGGTTGGGGGTGAAAGGGGAAAAGTTTAAAGGGAACATTAGAGGGAGCTTCTTCACACAGAGAGTAGTGGGAGTGTGGAATAAGCTGCCAGTTGAAGTGGTGCATGTGGGCTCACTTTTAATATTTAAGAAAAACTTAGGTAAATGGATGAGAGGGGTATGGAGGGATATGGTCTAAGTGCAGGTCAGTGGGACTAGGTGGAGAAGTGGTTCGGCACAGCCAAGAAGGGTCAAAAGGCCTGTTTCTGTGCTGTAATGTTCTATGGTTCTATGATTATGATGGTATGAAAAACCTTCAGAGGGAATAACGCAAGATGAAACTAATTCACACCTACATTGTTATGGGCTAACAAATGTGAGTTCTGTTGAAGGCAAATGATGTCTTAACCCAGGCATATAGCAGAGAACTTTTTTTTAAATTAAATTTCATGGAAATAATGAGTGCCATTCCCAGAAAGTGGTATTTTTAGTTCTTAATAACTTGAACTTCAGAACACACATCAAAGTCAAATGTAATAGACAACGAAGAGGAAGTGAGGGAAAGTGACAATGGCGAAATGAACAAATAGAAGGTAAAATTTAATGCAGATAAGTGTGAAAGGATACACTTCAGCAGGACAAGTGAGTGATCAACTTACAATCAATGCATTATGATCACCAAAATTATAATGCTAACAGACCTTTTCCCTGGAGCATGAAGGTGAACGGACAGCCACAATTTAAACTTCTACCAAGTCTGAAAAACTGTTCATGAAGCCAATCGGTAAAAACCAACCAAAACCTTTACAATTCTGTTGGCAAGAATCTGTTGTCTCAGCACACAATATTCATTTCCCGATACCCTGCAGACCAGCATTTGGGTCTCTAAGAATTATTTTGCTCCATGCCTTCTCCAACCTCATTCAAACATTAACTGTCAGCTGAACGTAAGGAGGATTGAACAAATATCAATGGACCATTTGATTGAATAGACAACAGCAATGTCAATGCAAAACTTTCAAGAGCCTGCAGTCTTACCTGACAAAGTAGGAATACAGTTATAGGAATCAGGAGCCAAATCTTGCATTCCAAGGCATTTTGTTCCTGAGCAAGCAACTTTAACTGGGTTGTCAGTTCAGGAACATAACCCTTCATTGACAATAGTACAGTATTCAACACATTCACCAGTTTCCCAGTAGTAAAGCAGATTTAACCAACCCACTCTAAGTGAAACCAGGACACACCATAACCAACGGACTGGCTGATCACATTTATGCCATGCAAGATCCTAGTACTGCCCATCTTTAACATAACCCAGCTACTTATTCATCAGTATGTCCCCTACACCCCATGACCTCAACCACTGACAAGAATCTAAACTGAAAGAAAATGGAGATATCCAATTTTCTTCCTAATTACTATATCTCTGGCTTTGACCATACACCTCTAATGTTTTGCCATCACCAAGTCAAAGTTATGAAATATTCTATTTTTTTGCTTGAACATTATAGGGTAATATTGCAAAATTGAATCCCTCTACCCATATGCAGAGTGCATGACAGACCGTGGGGCTGGAATGACAAAATATTGTTTTAAAAATGCTCAAATTATTTTAAAATCTGAAGCAAAATATCAATGCAATATGTACTGATTAAAAACGTTATATTGTCAAAAAGATTGCTTTGGTAGAGCAATGGGAGGACTCCATGGCAAAACAAAGAAAAATTCTGGTAGTTTTCTGTGGACTTTTTTCAAATATGCCAAAGAACTACTTTCCTTTTTACAACTTCCATTCGTCAATGCAATACTAACTGACATGCTGATTTAGAAACTAAGATGTCATCCACTGGTTGTCAATCATACAAAAGTGAGGAAACATAATAGAAAATGATTATTCAACTCATCAAGACAAATTGTACAACATGCCCTTTAGTCCAATCAAACACCAGACAAAAATGTTCTAAACACTGTCTGGAAAATTGCTAAATAGTTCTCTCTGCTGTGAGAAGTGTCTGATTTTCACACCAGTTATTTCCTTTTAAGTGAAAAGAAAATTTTGATTACATTTCTAATCTAACCTCTAAACTTCACAGAGCAATGGAAATCCATGACATTTATCCAGCTCATTTTGCGATGGCTCCTTCAACTCTTAGCCTGAAAGTCTAAAAAATATTTCTCCCCACAGAAAGCTGCTAGAAAATGTGTTATTTCAAATGATCAATTCTTAGAAGAATTGTTTATTATCATTTTTATAAAATTTTGACAAAAGTTTATGTTATTTACAGCTGCCTCTCCAAGAAATACAAAATTCGTACATTGTGAAAACCACTGGAAAAATTTAATTTGTTCTGGCTACTTTCTGAGTTCTTTGATCTCTGTTGATGATGGGAATAAACTTTTGACAGCAATATGCACTGCAGTAAAAAACACAAATCAACTCAAGCTTTTGTAAGTCAGGAAAACACTGCAAGGTAGGGGAGTAAATAATAGTATTAATAAATTGGACTTGCATTTCCTTAATCTTGGAAAGCAGTAGTCACATTCAGGTGGGAGCAGAGTGTATATCATTTCTCTAAGCGTGGAATAAGATACTTCCAAACAGAGAAAGATAAATTAAGTGTTTTGCATAAATGAATTGCTACAACATAAATGTTTAAGCGTTTGTGGACTCCATTCCCTTGGGTTTTAATCATTCATCTAGACTACATACTTTTGACATCTTCTCACCATTGTCCATCTCACCTGTCAAAAATTTCAGCAATGAAATTATGTAAACACAAACATATTAACCAATGCAAGGTAGTAAAAAACGCTGCAGGCCTTAAGTCACCTTCCCTTGCAGCAGAACTCCCGATCTGATTCGATTTCACACAGACCAGATCACTCTTCAGACAAGTAAATTACTAAACAGAGGCTACCGTTTCTTATACTAATTAGGGATATGAAAGGGACAGCACCAGAAAATATTTACTTTCCGAAACCATGTGTACGTAGTAATACTATGGTGTGTATGTGTGTGTCTGCGTGGAGAAAGCTCGAGGTTACCAGGACTATGACCCAGGACAAGAGCCAAACCCCACCTCCAGCATCAGTGATGGGGGGGGGGGGTTCAAACATTATTTGGCAAGACGCGGCGCGCATGCCCCGATCTGGTGCCAGAGATGGCAGCTCTGTATTTGGTACCGGAGAGGACGAGACGAGGACACTCAGCAACCGCACGGCTTCCACACGCTCCGTTCACCGAGAGCGGGGCTCAGGCCTAATGCCTAGAAGGCGAATAATAACCCATCATTCTACCTACCCCAACATCCCCGGTCAAACACCTCCCACTGCTCCGGCCGCCATTAGCAACAGGCCCGAGCCCCGCTCCAGCCTCTCACCGTAAATACTGCGCGCAGAGCGTGTTCATTCTTCCTGGCTAAAGCCCAGCAGCAGCCGCCATGTAATCTCCCGAGTGCTGAACGATCCGGATACCGTCGGCGAGGAGGAGGTTAAACTCATAGCTCGACGCTGGATAGAGGGCGGAAAAAAATAAAACCGTCAAAATAATTGCCAAAAACAAGAGACCCGCCTCGGGAGGGGGTGGGCTGGCGAGCGGTGGTGTGCAGGCCGTCGGCGGGTGTCGCTCTGCGCGCTGCCCAGAGGCCGCTTTCGGCTCGCTGCTGCTGCTGGTGGCGGCGGCTGCTTCATCGGTGTCACCACCGACACCGTCCCCCCCGCTCCTCCGCCCCCTCCTCCATCCCACTCACTTCCGCTTCCCAACCGGTGCAACCCGCATTGCCATCCGGCGGAAACACGCACGCAACTCGCCAAACACTTCCTCCCTCCTTCCAACTTTGCGAACGTCGAGAAGAGGAGTTTGTTATGCATTCGCTCTTTAGAAAGCTGCTCACCTGGAAGAGTATCGTGGACGTAGATTTGTACAGGCAGATGATTAGCGTATGCATCTTATTGTTAACTTGTGCCTACTGTTGCTTTGGCACTTTTTTATTCAGAATTTTCCTAATTTAGAAACGAACAAGGCTCAATAACGGTAGCAGATTTTGAGCCATAAAGTTTGTCAGTTCAACTCTCATTCCAGAAGCAAGACCTAGGTGATGTTCCAACTAGAGGCAGTGTTACACTTTTAATAATGATGTATTTTAGATAAACCATAAAAATAAGATACTAGGTGTAAAAATTCTTGTGGTATTTCGACTAATATCACTAAGCTTCTTGGCCTAAAGATTCTCCCATAGAACAAGAAAAGTACGGTGTAGCACAGGAACAGGATGCACCATGTTTGCACCCACCATGATGCTAATCGAAACTAATTCCATTTACCTGCTTGTGGTTTGGATCCTGTTCCCTGCCTGAGCCTCGCCCCAGCCTCTCATCGTAAATACTGGGCGCAGAGTGTGTTCACTCTTCCTGCCTAAAGCCTGGCACCGCGTTCCAGCCACTGACACGTCTGTGTTTAAAACAAAACTGACCTCACACACTCCTTTTAAACTTTTCACGTCCTTTTAAACCTGTGCCCCCATATTGACATTTCCACACTGAGAAATAGGTTCTACGCTATCTGTGCCTCTTATAATTTTATGTACTTAGATCAGATTGCTCTTCAGCTTCCAATGTCCCAGTGAAGATAATCCAAATTTGTCCAACCTTGTGGCAACATGCTCCAATCCAAGCACCATCCTGGGAAACCTTTCCTGTGCCCTCTTCAAAGTCTTCACATTTTTCTTACAGTGAAATTAACATAAGCGCATACAGTACTCCAAATCAGTCCTAACTAAAGTTCTATATAGATGCAGTTGCGTACTTTGTTATTCAGAGGGGAAGCTCACTGTGTGCCTTCTTTGCCATTTGTTCTTACGTGATGCACTTTCAGGAAGATATAGACTTGCACCACAACAGCTCCCCATACATCAGTATCCCTAAGAATTCTGCCACTTGCTGTATCCTTTCCTCGTGTATTTGACCTCCCATGGAGGAGCACCAGTTGTCAGACCTCCAGTCAGAGAAACAACCCTCTGTCTTGGATGACCAATCCAATTCTGTACCCAACTAATCAACTTACCATCGAGGTCATTCTTCTGGACCAGCCTGCATGAGGTACCTCATCAAATGCTTTTCATATATATAACATCAAATCCCTTCCCTTGTAACTTCCTCAAAAACCTTAATCAAATTAGTGAGACAGGACCTCTCCTACAGCTGATGTTTCTTAGTATGTACATGCTTTTTCAAGTGAAAGTAAAACCAGTCCATATGAATTTTCACAAATTTCCCTACCAGCTCACAGGCCTAGAATTGTTTGTCCCTGTGTCCCTTCTTAAATAAAACATTCACCAGTCCTCTGGGACCTCATCTGGCTTAGTAGATGACTAGGAAGTGTGTTTATTTGATAACGTACAGTAGACCTGTCTTTCCATGGGGCCTTGCTCTGCAAATATACTGTGCACATGCCCAAAGGCAGGACCGAAAGAAGCTATTGAAAGTTGTAAAATTAGTCGGCTAAGACATCTTCAAGGATGCCTTGGAAAGACGACATCCATTATTAAGGTTCCCCATCACCCAGGACGTGCCCTCTTCTCACTGTTACCACTGGTACAGAAGCCTGCAGGCACACACTCAGTGATTCAGCAACAGCTTCTTCCCCTCTGCCATCCGATTCCTAAATAGACATTGAACTCACAAACATTACCTAGCTTTTTAAAATATATATTATTTCTGGTATTTTCATTATTTTTAATCTATTGAATATACACATATACTCACTGTAATTGATTTACTTAATTCTTTTTTCTTTCTATATTCATTGTGCTGCTGCTGCTAAGTTAACAAATTTCACGATGTATGTCGACGATAACAAACCTGACTCTGATTCTGTTCAATAGAATCAATTATACTGGTAAAAGCATACAACAGCCTCTTCACTGCATCACTTGGCTGTGAGTCCTTCTTAAAGTTACCACTGGTTTGCTGCTGTGCATGCTGTTTCACACACATACACATTCATCTCTGCAATTGGATAGCACTCCTTTTCAATATCAGTTAAATCTGTACCCTTCAATAAATGCCAAGTCAAGATTGCATGATGACTTGGCCGTTAAGCTTTCCTTGTTATGCCTTCCTAGAATCTGTTCTCCTGGTCTTGTGTTGATATTCCACATCCATTTGCATCTTCCATCCACTTCCCTCTATCTTCCATTATTTTAAATATCCTAAAAACTTTCCTGTCAGCAGCATTGGTACAAAGATTTGCAATGAAAATTATTCAGTTGTGTATTGCTATTCCTGTGAGAATATCTTGTCTACTCAAAATACTAGTAGTTCTGATTGAGCAAGCGCATTTTTGAGGAGAGGGAAATTTTAGTCAGCAATGGGTGTTCAGCAACGGGATAGATAAAAGACACAATGAAATGAATTAACGTGGGATAAAAACAGAAATATTTAGTAGCTGAAACTGCAATTGAGGAAAAATAAACAAAGTTAGTTTTCAGGTTAATGATCTTTTGCCAGAGTTAGATTTTCATTCATCTTTTTCATCCAATTTTGACAAAAAGTTGGCTGAAATGAATGACATTTTTTTTACTTTTATTTCAAAAAACAGAGTTTTTTTAATACAAGCTGCATACTTTCACATGATGATTTCAGCTCCCTTACCAGATATAGGGTGGAACGTATTCTATTTCCCAGTTTATTGGGCTACTTCAACAGTTTTTTTTTGGTTTACCTTCACAATGTCTGCTGCAGGCTTTGCCAGCATCCCCAGATGTTTGTTGCTGCTGTTTTAGTACTAGTTGTGAGTTTGGCCAATGAGCAAAGGCTTTGACAAACATTCCTGAGGTATGCACGCTATGTTTCCCAGCCAGTGAAGCCTGTGAGATGCCAGCATAGTCTGTACAAAGTGAGAACGGCTCTCTCTCGATGTTCTCTCACTTGTTGATCTCAAGTGATTCCAAGGATTCTTCTGAGACACAGAAGATGAAAACTGTTCAATTTCTGCCCCTGCTTGCATATATGACCCAGCTTTCACACCTGTAAAGAGTACAACACTTCTTGCAAATGTGACTCCACTCTTTAAGAAGGAAAAGAGGCAAAAAACAGGAAATTCTCAGCCAGTTATCCTGATTTCAGTGGCTGGGAAGATGTTGGAGGCCACCTTATTAGGGATGAGGTTTCAGAGTACTTGGAGGCACATGATAAAATAGGCCAAAGTCAGCACTGTTTCCTTAATGATCATCTTGCCTGACAAATCTGTTGAAATTCTTTGAGGAAATAACAGGCAGGATAGACAAAGAAGATTCAGTGGATGTTGTTTACTTTGGTTTTCAGAAGGCCTTGAACAAAGCGCTACACGTGAGGCTGTTAAACAAGTGCCTATGGTATTACAGAAAATATACTAGCATGGATAGAATGTTGGCTGATTGGTAGGATGCAAACAGTGAGGAATAAATATAGAAAACCTACTGCACAATACAGGCCCTTTGACCCACAAATGCTGTGCTGAACATATACTTTAGAAGTTACCTAGGGTTACCCATAGCCCTCTATTTTTCTAAACTCCATGTACCTGTCCAGGAGTCTCTTAAAAGATCCTATCATATCCACCTCCTCCACTGTTACCAGCAGCCCCTCCACGCACTCATCACTCTCTGTGTAAAAAACTTACCCCTGACATCCCCTCTGTACCTACTTCCAAGCACCTTAAAACTGTGCCCTCTCATGTTAGCCATTTCAGCCCTGGGGAAAAGCCTCTGACTATCCTCATGACCCATACCTCTCATCATCTTATACACCTCTATCAAGTCACCTCTCATCCTCCATCGCTCCAAGGAGAAAAGGCCGAGTTCACTCAACCTATTCTCATAAGGCATGCTCCCCAATCCAGGCAACATCCTTGTAAACCTAGGGGATCTCCTATTCTGATCTGGCTGCCGGTGACCAGCAATGCTTCACAGGGGTCGGTGTTGGGAATCGCTTCTTTTCACATTATACATCAATGGTTTGGATGACGGAATTAATGGCATTGTGGCCAAGTTGGTGGATGATACAAAGAAAGGGTGAGAGACAGGTAATGTTGAGAAAGCAGGGACTCTGCAAAAGAACTTAGACAGTTTGGTGGAATGGTTACCACAGTGGCAGATGGAATATAGTGTAGGGACGTGTCTGGTCATGCCCTTAGGTAGAAGGAATAAAGGCATAGACTATTTTCTAAAACAGGAGAAAATTCAGAAATCAGAGATGCAAGAGGACTTTGGAGTCTTTGTGCAGGATTCCCTAAACGTTACCATGCAAGTTCAGTCGGTGGTAAGAAGGCAAATAAAATATTGGTATTCATTTTGAAAGGACTAAAACTTAAAAACAAGGATGATTATGCTGAGGCTTTATGAGGCATTGGGCAGACTATACTTGGAATAATGTGAGCAGTTTAAGTCTTATCTAACAGTTGACTCATGAGGAGCATGTGATGGCTCAGGGCTTGTACTCACTGGCATTTAGAAGAATGAAGGGATACTTCATTGAAACCTATCAAATATTGAAAGGCATAGATAGGGTGGATATGGAGAAGTTATTTCCCATAGTGAGGAAATCCAGGACTAGAGAGTACAGCCTCAAAATAGAAGCATGTCACTTTAGAACAGAGATAAGGAAGACTTTCTTTGCCAAAGAGTGGTGAATCTGTGGAATTAATTGCCAGTGCTGACTGTGGAGGGCAAGTCATTAGGTATATTTAAAGCGGAGGCTGATAGATTCTTGATTAGTAAGGGCAACAAAGGTTACAGGGTGAAGGCAGGAGAATGGGGTTGATAGGGATAATAAGTCAGCCATGATGGAATGATGAAGCAGATTTGATGGGTCAAATAGCCTAATTTTGTTCCTACGTCCTATAGTCTTATGATATATTCTGCATGCTATTATTACGTGAAATGAGTTTACCACAGGTGGCACAGACGTTGCAGTTTACACATCACATAATTTATCAAATCTAAGTTAATAAGAACTGAGTCAAGATAGCAGAAGTCATTTACATTGTCCAGAATGGACTTTAGATGGAACATTGGAACTTCAAGACATGGCAACTGTTGCAAATGAAACTGATTGCCATATTGCCATACCCGGATAGATTCTGGCATCAGATGCTTTGTTCCTCGTGATCTGGGGTTCATCGAGTGAGATGGAGAGGAATGCTGCTTCATCAGCAAAGAATAGAATGGTAGCACGTCTTTTGTTCTGAAATTGTCAGATGTCAGCAAGCATTGATATATCAACTAACCCAAATCTCTATTAGCAGAATTTGATAGAGATTGAAATGTATGTTAATGTTTGTCCGTAAACACTTTACATCAATTAACATTAGGACTCCAGTAGAAAATATAATTTGTTCATTTCACTTGGAATCCCATTCTGGTCTCGGCCCGAAACGTCGACAGCGCTTCTCCCTATAGATGCTGCCTGGCCTGCTGTGTTACATCAGCATTTTGTGTGTGTTGCTGATTCATTTTTATTCATTTTAGATCAGTTGAAGTAGACGTGCAACTGAAGATGAGAATTGGTGGCAAGTAGGGAATGTTCTTGTGTTGTGATACGGTGCTCATAATAAGGAATTGTGTTGCAATTACAAACCCAACAAAACAAAAGTACATGTTTCTGGCTAAAATTATTCACTTTCCACCTGTGTCTGGTTATAGATGCCATTTGGACCAAATGCAGGAGCATGGATTCATCTTTACCAAGTTGATTAGAAAGTCACTGACTCACATTCCTAAAGGGTTGTGAATTGCAAAAGCATTTCCTTGTATTTATAAAGATCAATATTTTTCCCTAATTAATAGTGTGCACATCCATTAGTCATAACTGAAGGCAATATTTGTTGGAAAAGCAGACTTGATGAATAAGTTTGATATCAAATCCTTTCCTCAGCCATTGGGTATTGACCATTAATCCTGTAAAACAGATAAACCTTATTAATGTCAGGATTTTAAAAGATTTAGTATCATATTTCAAGTACCCTGTGGTGTGGGTGGAAGGAAATTCATATTAATCACATCAACAATGCACACAACATGCTGGAGGAACTCAGCAGATGAGGCAGCGTCTATGGAGAGACACCAGCAGTCGATATTTCAGACCAAAACCCTTCATCAGGACTGGAAAGGAAGGGGGAAGGAGACAGAATAAGAAGGTGGGGTGTGGAAGGGAATGAATATAAGTGATTGCTGAAACTAGGTGAGGGTGAAGTTGGGTGGGTGGGGAAGGAGGGATGAATTGAGAATAGAAGAGGCGAAGGGCCACTGAAGAAAGAATCTGATAGGAAAAGACGAGGAAGCATATGTTTTGGAAATTATATTTCTCGCACATCACAGCTGGCTTTCTTTCAGCATTTTCAGCCTCAAGAAAGAAACACAGCCATTCCCAGACCCTCACTGTCAGTCTTAAGCTGGATTTCCAGCATCTGCAGAATCTCTTGTGTTTATGATCCACGTCATAAACACACCAGAAACCCCACATCTTCATGCTCTGCTTGTCATCCTCGCTTTGAGAAGTTCCTCTTCTTGTGCTGTAGCCACAAAGCCATTACCAACAACCACTGGATTTGACATCTGTATGAGATGTCCACCTACAATGTTGTCAAATGCTAGATAGAGAACTGTGTTGTTGAGAACTTTATGGTCAGAAACTTATATATAAGTATAATAAACAGTTGAGGAAAAAATCCAGATCATTAAATTACGTTAAAGTCAATGAAGCATGAGGGATGCTTGATCGTATAAATAACGGTATTCTCACCACTCAGCAGCCTGCTTTTTCTTAAATATTCATTCAGTTTAGATACATTCATCTTTTCTCTTCTACATATTTGCATTTTAAGAAGTTCTTTACAGCCAGGGGATCTTTAACAAATAGTTTCAGTTTTACTTAAGTGTTATGTATTATGTATTTATTGACACATTCTTTGTACGCTAAATCGTTAAAATTAAAATGAGTTACATATATTGTTCATGGAAATTCCCCTAATTGTCCTAACTGGTGCAAGACAGTAAAACAAACCCACACCTTTACCCCTGATCTTTTGGGTTTCAGCTAATCTAATCCTCTGTTATCACTATGGTGGAAAATTTAGGGAACTACTTCGGAAATTTCACTCAACTAGATGAGGAAATCACGAATGTTTAATGCTTGAATTTGCAAAAAAAATTACCTCAACACTGTTGAATCCTCAAATATAGAAATGAAAATCCATCCAAAATGTGTTAACTGAAATAAGTGCAAAATCTTAAACCATTGTACTTTTTAATCAGAGTAATGAAGTCATAGAAAAGTGCAGCACATCTAGTCCATGCTGAAACCATTTAAACTGCCTACTCCCATCAACCTGCTAATATCTATAGAAAAAAGTATAGTCGACATTGCCAAAACATCGACTGTGCTTTTTTCCATAAATGCTGCCTAGCCTACTGATTTGCTACAGCTTTTTGTCTGTGTTGCCCTCATGTTCCCCCTAACTTTTCACCTTTCACCCTTAACCCATAACCTCTGGTTGTAGTCCCACCCAACTTCAGTGGTAAAAGCCTGCTTACATTTATCCTCTACAATGCAAAACTGTAAATTCATTAAGTATGTAAGGATCTTATTAGCTGCTTCAGACATCCACCTTCATTACTATTGGCTTTGTGGAACAGTCCATGTTCCAAGCCTTCCCAACTCTTTCTGTGCTACATTGATGACTGCATTTGTCCTGCATCATGCACCCATGTTTAGCTAGTCAATTTAATCAACCTTGTCTCCACTTCCACTCTGCCCTTATATTCACTTGGTCCACTTCTGACACCTCCCTCCCCTTTCTCACTTGCTTTGTCTCCATTACTGGAGACAAACTGTCCTTTGATATCTTTTATAAATCTACCAATTCCCAGTGCTATCTTGACTATACTTCTTCCCACTCTATTTTCTGTAAAAATGCCATTCTCTTTTCTCAGTTCCTTCATCTCTGCTGTATCTGTTTGCTTTCTTCAGACAACAGAGTTTCCCTTCCCCCAACATTGATTCTGCCCTCACCCAACATCTCCATTTCTCATCCATCCGTGCTTACTCCACCTTCCTGCCAGTTTAACAGGGATAGAGTTCCTCTTGTCCTCACCCCTGAATCCAGCACATCATTCTCCACAACTTCTGCCATCTTCAAACTTAAAAAGCCATGCTGAGAAGACTGACAAAGGTAGAGATTATAGCCCAGTAGCCTTGCCAACCTCTTGGGGATCTAGCTTGGTATTCAGAAATATACTAGCTAGTCAAGTGTTTGAGCCCACTCGGGGATCAGCTATTCTGGATTGAGTGTTGTGCAATGAACCGGAATTGATTAGAGAGTTTAAGGGAAAAGATCCCTTAAGAACAAGCGATCATAATAGGATCAAATTCATCCTGAAATTTGAGAAGAAGCTAAAGTCAGATATATCAGTATTACAGTGGAGTAAAGGGAATCACAGAGGCATGAGACAGTTGGCCAGAATTGATGGGAAAAGAACACTGGCAGGGATGACGGCAGAGCAGCAATGGCTGGAATTTCTGGAAGCAATTCAGAAGGCACAGGATATATACATCCCAAAGAGGAAGAAGTATTCTAAAGGGAAGATGACACAACTATGGCTAATAAGAAAACTCAAAGCCAACATAAAAGCCAATGAGAGGGCATATAATACAGCAAAAATTAGTGGAAAGCTAGAGGATTGGAAAACCTTTTAAAAATAACAGAATGCTACTAAAAAAAAAGTCACTATGAAGGTAAAAATGGTATATGAAAGTAAGCTAGCCAGTAATATTAAACCAAAAGTTTCTTCAGACACATAAAGTGTAAATGAGAGGTGAGAATGGATATTGCTGGAAAACGACACTGGAGAGGCAGTAGCTGGTGACAAGGAAATGTATCAGTCTTCACTGTGGAAGACAGTATGGTGGAAGTTCTGGCTGTCAAGGGTAATGAAGTGTGTGAAGGTACTATTACTAGAAAAGGGTCTTGGGAAACTGAAAGGTCTGGAGGTAAATGAGTCACCTGGACCATATTGTGTACAGTCCAGGGTTCTGAAAGAGGTGGCTGAAGAGATTGTGGAAGCATTAGAATTGATCTTCCATGAATCACTAGATTCCAGAATGGTTCTGGAAGACTAGAACATTGCAGATGTCATGCCACTCTTCAAGAATGGAGAGAGGTAGAAGAAAAGAAATTATAGGCCAGTTAGTTTGACCTCAGTGATTGGGAAGATGTTGCAATTGTTTATTAAGGATGAGGATTCAGGGTACTTGGAAACACATGATAAAATGGGATGTAGTCAGCATGGATTCCTCGAGGGAAAATCTTGCCTGACAAATCTGTTGGAACTCTTCAAAGAAATAACAAGCAGGATAGACAAAGGAGAAATGGTTGATGATGTAAACTTGGATTTTCAGAAAGCCTTTGATGAGGCTGCTTAACAAGCTACAAGCCTATGGTATTACAGGAAAGATTCTAGCATGGATAGCGCAGTGGCTGATTGCAGGAGGCAAAGAATGGAAATAAAGGGAAACTTTTCTGGTTGCCTAGTGGCGTTCCACAGGGGTCTGTGTTGTGACCTATTCTTTTAATGTTATATGTCAGTGATTTAGATGATGTATTGATGGTTCTGTTGCAAAGTTTGCAGGCGGAATGAAGTTAGGTAGAGGGGCAGGTAATTTTGAGGAAGTAGGGAGGCTACAAAAGGCCTTAGACAGATTAGGAAAATGGGCAAAGAAATGGCAGATGGAATACAGTGTTGGGAAGGGTATTGTCACACAGTTTGGATGATGAAATGAAAGGGCTGGCTATTTTCTAAATGGAGAGAAAATACAAAAGTACTGACGCTCAAAGGGAGCATTTAATGCTGAGACTTTATAAAGCACTGGTGATGCCTCACTTGGAGTATTGTGAGCAGTTTTGGGCCCCTTATCTTAGAAAGAATGTGCTGAAACGAGAGGGTTCGAAGGAGGTTCAAGAATATGATTCCAGGATAGAATGGCTAGTCATATGAAGACTGATAGCTCAGGGCCTGTATTCACTAGAATTCTGAAAAATGCGGGCTGAAACTGATTGTATGGTGAAAGGCCTTGATAGAGTGGATGTGGTGAGGTTGTTTCTTATAATGTGAGAGTCTAAGACCAGAGGACACAACCTCAGAATAGAGGGGTGTCTTCTCAGAATGGAAACGAGGAGGAACTTCTTTAGCCAGAGAGTAGTGAATCTGTGGAATTCTTTGCCACAGGTAGCTGAGGAGGCCGTCTTCATGAAAATTTGAGGCAGAGATTGATAGATTCTTGATTGGTCAGGGCATGAAGAGATACAGGCAGAAGGCAGGAGATTGGGGCTGAGAGGAAAATTGGATCAGCCATGATGGGCCAAATAGCCTAATTTTGCTCCTATACCTTATGGTGTTATGGTCTTACAAACAAGATATTGCCCAGATACAGGTGATCTTAATGAAACTCTCATGAAGAGCCACCTTCTCATGAATAGGTTAGAAAATATTTGTCAGACCTGCAGATGGCAAAAAAATGTGCAAGTGCAAGATGCAAGTAATGCTTACTGACACTAGAACTTGATGAGCAGTGCTAGGTGTTAACCTAACTTGCAACATTGATGAAGAGGAGATATTTTGTGAAATAATCAAGAGTTAGCTCCAAAGATGAAGTTGTGGAGTCATGATAAAAGGTTCAACAGGTTGGGTCTGAACTCTGCAGGGATCATAACAAAATAGACGCTGAGGAGATGTTTCCTTCGGGGAACCTAGAACAAAAGAAGGGGAATAAATCCAAATTAATGGTGAAATATTTAAGGAGAACCTAAGGGGGAACTTCTCCTCTCAGAGGTTGGTTCAAGTGTGGAACGAGCTCCAGCAGAAGTGATGGATGTAGGCTCAATAACAACATTTAAGAAAAATTTGGTTAAGTACATACAGTAGATGGGATGGATATCGAGGGTGATAGTCCAGTTCAGCATGGGCTAGATGGGCTGAAAGGCCTGTTCTGTGCTGCGGTGTTCTACGACTATGAGAATTTTTTTCACAGATTATGTATTTTTGTAATTCTTTACCTTAGAAAGGTGTAAAAATGAAGTCACTGAATATACTCAAAGATGAAACAAAGGAATGTTTAGTCTATAGGGGAGTAGGGTTTATGGGACTGGATTGTGATAGTGTAGTGGTTAGCACAATGCTACTGCAGCTCAGGGCACCAGAGTTTGGAGTTCAGTCTTGGTGTCCTATGTAAGGAGTCGCTGTCAAAACTGTCAGCAGTTCAGGCGGCATCTGTTGAAATGAATAGATAGTCAATGTTTCAGGCCACGACCCTTCTTCGGGTCTGAGAAGGAAGGGGGAAGATGCTGGAATAGAAAGGTGGGGGGAGGGGAAAAGGGCTAGCTGGAAGGTGATAGGTGAAGCCAAGAGGGTGGGAAAGTTCAAGGGGTAGAATAGAAGCAATCTGACCAGCAAGGAGAGTGGACCATAGGTGAAAGGGAAGGAGGAAGGGACCCAGAGGGAAGTAATAGGTGAGTGAGAAGAAGTAAAATGTCCACCTTTCTATTCCAGCATCTTCCCCCTTCCTTTCCAGTCCTGAAGAAGGGTCTTGGCCTGAAACATCAACTATCTGTTCATTTTCATAGATACTGCCTGATCTACTGAGTTCCTCCACCATTTTCTGTGTGTTCTTTTGTATTCCAGCATCTGCAGACTTTCCTGAGTTTATAAGGAGTTTCTGTTCCTCCTCCCGGTGGAATGAGTGGGTTTTTCTCAGGTCCTCTGGTTTCCTCACACAGTCCAAAGACATACCAGGTAGGTTAATTGGTCATTGTAAACTGTTCCATGATTAGGTAAGGGTTAAACCAGTGATGTCGGGAGTTGCTGGGCGGTGCAGCTCGAAGGGCCATTAGGGCCTATTCCACGTGGTATCCCTAAAAAATAAAATAAATCAAGTAAGCCTTGTTCTTACTGAATCATGGAGCCGTTTGAGGCACTTCCTGTTCCCATTTCTTATATTCCAAAGTTCTTAAAATGCATGGTTCAATATTAAAATCATATTTGTCAAATGTAACTAACCGTAGTTACATGTAATTCTGTAGTGTTTTGATACTGAAATTACATTCCCACCAGTAGAAGTTTTGGACAGGACTACTATCGGGAGGATGAGGAAAATTGTGGAGGAAGTACTGTTTACCATTGGATCATAGCAATATATCTACCTATCTCTTCCATTTTCTTTTGTACTGCAAACATTTGTCTTTTCCTAAACAATAGAATGATTTTGTTAGGGATCATTATTGGGAGGATGAACAGTGTTGGATGGCTTAATATGAATGAACTAAATGAGAATCAGTCTTCAGAAAATAAAACCTTGACTTCCAACAGATATTTTGTAGCTAGTGAAACAATCCTTTGTAGTGGGACAGTCTGATTCCTTTACACTGAAACTACACAGGGGAAGACAACAGGTGAATGTCCCTGCTATTAACACATTGTTGAGAATAGGTTTACTCTGCCACTTAACCTTCTGGTTCGTTGTATATATGCAGAGCCATCCCTCAACACTGAACAAAAGGGATATATTTTGAGGGTCTGGAGTTTGTACTCAGAGGCTTTTGGAACAGACGCTAGTATTGACTATTCAAAGGGGTTCTGCTAGTTGGGATGTGACACCATTTTAAATTATTTTAATCTGAAAATTGACCTGACTATATTCAAAATGTTAAAATTAATAGGTGATTATAGCAATTGAAACATTGAGCGCCGGTGTTCGGCAAAACGGAAGAAGTGCTACACCTGCCCCCACACTTCTTCCCTCACCACCATCCCAGGCCCCAGACAGTCCTTTCAGGTGAGGCACCACTTCACCTGCGAGTCAGCTGGGGTGATGTACTGTATCCAGTGCTCCCGATGTGGTCATTTATACATTGGGGAGACCCGCTGCAGACTGGGAGACCGTTTCGCCGAACACCGGTGCTTGGTCCTCCAGCAGTGGCGGGATCTCCCTGTGGCCACACACTTCAATTCCACAGACCACTCCCACTCCGACATGTCTGTCCATGGCCTCCTCTACCGTCAAGATGAGGCCACACGCAGGTCGATGGAGCAATACCCTATCTCCCGCCTAGGTAGCCTCCTACCTGCCGGCATGAACATTCAACTCACAGACCTCCGTTGATACCCCTGCTCCCCCATCACCCCCATCCCTATCTATAATTTTAGTCTGGTTCTCTTTCTCCCCCCCTCACTATAATCTCCCCCCAGCCCTACCTTTCTTTCTCTTTTATTTCCCATAATTCTCCACCTTCCCCCTAGCCCATTTCCCTCCAACCTATCACTTCCCAGCTCTCTACTTTATCCCTCCCACCACTTCTTATCCCCCCTTGACCATCCCATGTTACTTCACGCCTGATGAAGGGTTTCAGCCCGAAACGTCGTCACTACCTCCTCCCATAGATTCTGTCTGGCTTGCTGAGTTCTGCCAGCATTTTGTGGTTTATTACATTTATTTCCAGCATCCGCAGATTCACTCGTGTTAATCATTTATTGTTATCTTTGTGTTAAAAGTATAAAACATTGTGTCAGGAGGGTGAAGTTCTCTTTGATTTTTCTGGACTTTCTCTCTCCTGGAAGTCTGCTGTCTGAATAAAGATTTTTATATTTCCCAGTTACAGCTTTCAGTTTTAGTCAATCACCTCCGATAAGATCATGATTTATCGGAATGGCCACTGGACAGGTTTATGCTACTTTTCCAACATATGACTGTTTGAAAATGCTTACGTATACTTCAACAAGAAAAGTAAGATGGAAAAGAAAATTAAGATAATTTTGGAAGAACTTATGATTTATGTTTATTTTGATAAAAGTTCCTCTCTGTCTGAAGTACCCCTGTGAGAAACAATGTTTTTATCATAAGAAAATTTTGAATGTTATATGAGACTGCATCAGTAAAGTAAATATGTAACCATTTAAGAGGTGCTATTTGTTATGTTAGCCTAAAGTTAAGAATGAAAATATTAGGGGTGCTACGGTAGCATAGCAGTTAGTGCAACTCTATTACAGCTTGGGGTGTTCCAGAGTTTAGAGTACATTTCTGGCGCCATTTATAAGGAGTTTGTATGTTCTCCCTGTGGGTGGGTTTCTTCCAGGTGCTCCACTTTCCTCCCACAGCCCAAAGACATACCGGTTAGTAGGTTAATTGGTCATTGTAAATTGTCCAGTGATTAGGTTAGGGTTAATTAAGGGGGTTGCTGGACAGTGCGTCTTGTTGGGCCGGAAGGGCCTGTTCCATGTTGTATCTTTAAATAAATAAATCTATTTAAAAATAGACTTCAGTCCTTAGAGTAGATGAGTTCCTGCAATATAATGGAGTGTACTTAACTACAGTGGAATCCTTTATAAGGAAACCGTCTTTACCGTAATGAACTCTTTATTCCATGTCCAACCTGATCCCATCCATGTGCCCTTACATCCACTTTTTTATGAGTATTTTATACACATGTGAAATGCAGAAGAGTAAAGATAATTCACCATTGCTCACCATTAATCATGCATTTTCTTTTGTTACATGAGAAGATTTTGTAACTATCTCACTGAACATTTACAAATAAAATGTAGACAGCAGCAACAACAGGTTTGTTCCTGCTACTCCCTCCTTCCCTCCACCATGCCCTGTCTCCACTGATGCACCGGTGTTTTCCTCATCTCCCTTCCATGGTACCTGTCCTTTGTGTGTTTCTCTGGCCCATTTAGTGCTTGCATACTACCACCTAGTGCATACCAACAGTCTTTCCCCCAACTTTGTATGACTCAGTCCACAGATTAGATTAAGCCAAAAATTCTCCAATCATTTAATAATCATTTTGTGAGACACTATAGTTCTTTTTGATGGAAGAAGCACATGAGTTGGGGCTCTTTCTCAGTCAAAGCTGGGTTCTGCTTGAAGCAGCAACATTTTATGGAACATTTCCAGCATGGTGTCAGACTAGAATACTGACATGGTGAGTGAATGATTTATTTTTAACTGTGGCTCACTGCCCCTCTCCTTGCATTGCCATCTCCACCCATGCACACTTCATCTCTCATCTGTATAACAACATATCCAACTTCCTGCCCAAATGACATACCAATTGAAGGTTTCTGAATCCATTGATTTCACATACACACCCCTTCATCCTACACCAAAGAAAATGCTGCCCCCTAATCTTCTTCCCACTCTGAAATATGCAGTTGCCAGTGCCTGGTTCCCCAGTCAGTATTTCCAACTGATGCTGATCTCATTTTCCAGCTCCCAATTTCTTCCAGACTTCTGGTCCCAATCCCAGTCTCCTTATTTCTTCCAAAATATCTGTCCTGATCCTGATTTCCCCATTTCCATCTTCTGAAGCTCAGTCCACATCCTGGAACTCAGACAAGGAAGGGAACACAAGGTGGGACATTTTCAGTTCTGAAAGCAACATTTATACATAAGGCCTTTGTTGTTAAGGTGAATTGCCATTTTTGGACATGTTTTTATAATCTTTCTCCCTGTTATACATGCAGCTTTAATAGAAAACTGACATGATTTGGACCAACAGTCTAAACTCTAGCATAGATTATGCAGCTAAGAGAGACAAGGAAAGGAAAAGACAATGTCCTCCACTGCGCGGTGCCTCCTAAAAATCCAAATCTGGAAGCACGCTGTTCAGAGAAAAATGCAAGCTCATATTTATCGCAACCTCTAGCATTTTCTATGCTGCAATAATTTAGTTTCTTACCTCTATTTCCACAAATATGATTTATCACTTAATCTTATGAGAAGACAACATAGTTAATAGGGATTTGATTAAACAACATCCAGGTAATTTATTGCAGTGTGATATGGTGCATAGAGTCATAATTCAAAACCAGCAAAATATAAATATACAGAACTGAGGGCCAGACACACAGATCTTCTTTGTTGTCTAAACAGAGGTGGAAATATATAGCCAGTCTTGAAAAGCACAGAGAGGTTGGATTTGGACTAGAGGAAAATTTCCAGCATCCACTGTCACTGCAACGTGTTCTGCTACAAATCACAGGGCTGAATTGTTTAAACATATAGGAGAGTTCTCAAGCATTTCCCCCTTCATTTGGTGTGCCAAAAAAGCATGTTTGGAGTGAGGCTGGGAATGAGGTGTGAGGGGTGATGAAGGAGAAATGGGGCAGTGTATGAAATGGTCAGAACTTTTATTTTGCCTCTATGTCAATGCTAGAAAGAAAGCAATGGTAGATTTCCGGCAGAAGGCAGATTAAACATTGTAACACATTTTTTAGTAGACTTCTATGAAGTAGTGAATTCAGTTTGCAAAATGCATAAAGGGTCCCTTTCACCTAAGGCATTCTTTACATTTACCTGTCCATTTTTTAAATAAGGAAGTAGCTCAGACTCTATTAATTTTCTAATTCAGTCAATTGAAGATATAGAATAGCTAAATTACAAATAAATACTAAGACATTCCTTATAACCAGTGTTAACAGTAGGAAACATAGAAATGTGAGCCTCTGGACCCTTCCCGTAATTAAAATGAGCCATCTACCGACAAACTCTAGTGAACAGATTGCCATTGTTCATAGCATCAGGTGACATATTATGTACTTGTCATGAGAGTACAGGCACCCACATTCTATCAGTCCAAATGGAGGTATATCATCAATGCTAAGAATCAAAATCCACCATTCAAGTGATGTATTTCGGACATATCCCTGAATCTTTCACACTTGGAAATTAGATGACCTATTGTGAATTTGCATGTGCAGACAGTATTATCAACTGGAACATCAGGACTGCAGGTTCGCAACCTGAAACTACAACTTACTCATTGCCTCCACAGATGCTGTGTTTTTCCAGCCATTTGTTTTTTTTAATCAATTGAAACTGCATCATTCCTTTGCACCAGTCTTCACATAAATTGCTCTTAACAAAATCTTGATAAGCTTGTTCTCACACCAGGACAAGTTTACATCCTTCTCTAGCACCTCTTAAACTTCCCTAAAGTAAATATGCTCCTTAAATGGGTAACATTACTTACAATGTTACTAACTGCACATTAAGGTGGCATATATGCATTTCTTTGGTGTACAAAGATAATAGATCTGTTGAAATTTAATATATTCCTTAATATAATATATATGTTCCTAAATACATAGGGTCACTGCATCCAACAACAATCTACAGAATTTATTTCTTGCAAAATACTTGCATAATATGATCAAAATAAAACAGTTGCTGGAATTCTGAAATAAAAACAAAATGCTAGAAATACACATAGCATCTGGCTGCATTTGTGGAAAGAGAAAGAGATGTAATATTTAAAGTCAAAGATACTTTGCCAGAACTGCGAAAGAGAGTAAACAAATCACCCAGCCCTATGGATATACAAACCTTTTACCCCTCCTTCCCACACAAGGACAGTCTGCGGGCCTTCTATTTCTTTCCACCAATTCACCAGTCTGCCTGGAGACACAAGAGACTGCTAATGCTAGAATCCAGAGCAAGTAAACTAAACGGCAGGAGGAACTCAATGGGTTGGGCAGCATCTATGGCTGGAAAGAAATTGTCACAGTTTCAGGTCAAGACCCTGGATCATAGCCGTGATCCATCCTTCACTGTTCCTTGGTCTATCACCCACTGTCTCCTGTAGCTCTCTCCTCCTTCTGGAGCAGGTGAAGCCAAGTTCTGGAGAGGAAGGGGTGAAGTTAGGAGACATGAGTGTGTGGTAATAGGTGAAAACAGAAAAAGAAAATAAAAGGACAGGGTGGCAGGCTGCTGGAAGAGAAGGGATAAAATGGGTGGTCAGGAGCTTGAGGGGGGGGGGGTATGGACAAAGAGACAAAATCAAGATCTGAAGGAGGGAAAAAGGAGAGCATAGGAGGTTAAAGTTATCAGAAATTTAGGAAATAATACCAGGTGAGGACTTGGGGAAGTGCCCCTCCACAACACACTTGTTCATCTAGCAAAACTTGCTCTTACTCTGAACAACTTCCCTTTTGATTCCTCTCACTTCCTACAAATCAACGGCATCACTATGGGCATCTGCATGAGTCCCAGCTACACCTGTCTTTTCAATGGCTGCATGAAACAGTCCCTGTTCCAAATCTTCTCTGGCACCACTCAGCAATTCTTTCTCCATTACATGGATAACTGCATTGCTGCTGCTCCCTGCTCCATGCACCCTTGTCAATTTTACCACTTTTGTGGTTAACCTCCTTCCAGCTCTCAAATTCACTTGGACCACTTCTGATACTTCTCTCCCTTTTCTGGATCACTCTGTTTCTCTGTCAGGAGACAAACTATTCACTGACATTTATTATTAACCTACTGACTTCCTGGACATCTCTCTTCTTCCCCCTTCCCATCGATCAGAAAATACAAAAACCTGAATTGGATACCATCAGGCTCAAGGGCAGCTCTATATGGCTGTTATAAGACTATTGGAGAGACCTCTTGTAAGACAAGATAGACTTTTGACCTCACAATCTACTTCATCATGTCCCGGCACATTATTTTCTGCACGGCACTTTATCAGTAACATTAGCACTTCAGTCCCCGTTATGTTATTGATTTTCCCTTGTCTTACCTTAGTATACTGAAGTGATTAAATGATCTGTCTGGATGGCATGGTTCTTTGTATGTTGGTACATATGACAATAATAAACCAATTTGTCTTTTTTTTTTCTCTACAATTGTAAACTTCTGTTAATCCAGCACACTCAGGACCTTAGTATTGTTGGACTGGCAAATTTTCCAGGCTTGTGGATGTTCATGCTCTTAATATATCAAATGATTTTCAACTTACTTTTACTTTAAAAGAGTCAGAAAGCAGAGCTCCAGCAAGTTCAAAATTAGTATGCAAAACAGAACCGTACAAGTTTAAAGTGAGGACTGGAGATGGGGTCAAATTGATTTAAAAGAAGCACAAAAAACATTACCACATGAACCAAATACTTCTTCCAAATGTATATTCTATTTATAATGTATGCTATAAGTATAAACACGTCAAGCCATTGTACCATCAGTTTGGTATATTCCTTTACAATGCATCAGCGAGGTGTTTGAGAGGCTGTTGCAGCAGACCCAGCCCCTCAGTGGCCAGAGGTGGCAGGATCCCAGATAGTGGTCTGGGTCTTTCCCACTAGCCTTTGCTGTGGCTGCACTTAAGTTCTGTGCTTTCCTCAGCACATAGTTCTGTACCTTGGAAACAGCATTTGCTTGTAGACATCTCCTTACACTCAAAGACCAAGTTGTAAGTGAGATTAGTAAATTTGCAGAGGACACCCAAATTGTTAATATAGTGGACAATGGAGAAAGTTGTCTATGGCTGCAAACAGATCTGTATCAACTGAGAAAGTGGGCGAGGGAATGGCTAATGGAAAGACACGTGTGGAGTTAAACCAGTCCAGGATAAATACAGTGAAAGCCAGCATACTGAGGAGAGTTATACAAATCTGCTTGTACTCTAAGTAGATTCAGTATCACACCAAGTTCCTCTCTGTCTTGTTCCCTTGGAGTAAACTTCCTCTTAAGAATTGGCTTCTCTGATAGCACAGCTGTAGTTAACTATTTTGGGTTTGGAATCAGATGCCGTTGATCTATGCCTTCTTCTGACATATATTTCCCTTGACGGAACAGATTTACCATTGCATTCATTGCATGAAATTGTGCCCTCATAATGCAGTCCTCATCGTAGGCAGAGTGCAAACATCGCCACCTTATGACTTTATATTTCTTTGTGCTCAGTAATGATAAAAATTCCATGTCATTTTCACTGGCATTTTCATTTTCACAGTTCCACTTAGAACCATATAACAATTACAACACGGAAACAGGCCATCTCGGCCATTCTAGTCCATGCCAGACGCTTACTCTCACCTAGTCCCACCAACCTGTACTCAGCTCATAACCCTCCATTCCTTTCCTGTCCGTATACCTATCCAATTTTTTTTAAATGACAAAATCGAACCTGCCTCTACCACTTCTACTGGAAGTTCATTCCACTCAGCTACCACTCTCTGAGTAAAGAAGTTCCCCCTTGTATTACCCCTAAACTTTTGCCCTCTAACTCTCAACTCATGTCCCCTTGTTTGAATCTTCCCTACTCTCAATAGAAAAAGCCTATCCATGTCAACTATATCTATCCCCCTCATAATTTTAAATACCTCTATCAAGACCCCCTCAACCTTCTACACTCCAAAGAATAAAGACCTAACTTGTTCAAACAATTTCCATTGTTTCTCAAGCCAGATCAGAGATCGGGCACTGCAATTTAGGCTTAAACCATTCCCAACTGAATCCACAAATAAATCTATCCCTTACTATAGTTTAGGAATTCAGCAAGGTTACAAAGTCAGGGTAAATGCATCAACATAACAACATAGTCTTTAACTGCTACCTCCATTCATTAAAATAACCCTCAAATTTCTGCACTGTTTCAGTGAAGGAATCACGTGAGGTAGCAGATTAATCAAACAGAAGTGTGCGCTTGGTCTCAGAGCCAATTTCCTTCAGTAGGCTGGGCTTTTGTGCTCTCTTTTGGCAATATTCAATGTATCCCCCACTAAAAATATAATAGAATACTATTAGCTAAGTAAAGAATGTTTCGTTACCTACAGATTATACAGTAAAGAAATCACACGCACAATTGTACACACCTAGGCTGCCTATATACACTCAATGGCTACTTTATTAGGTACCTTATGTGCCTAAAAAAGTGGCCACTGAGAGTACAGTATGTTTGCGGTCTTCTGCTTCTACTGTAGCACATCCCCTTCAAGGTTGGACATATAGTGCATTCAGAGATGCTCTTCTACACACCAATGCGTGGTTATTTGCATTATTGTTGCCTTCCTGTCAGCTTGAGCCAGGCTGGCCATTCCCCTCTGACCTCTCTCTCTTTAACAAGGTGTTTTTGCCCACAGAACTGCTGCCCACTGGACGTTTCTCGCACCATTCTCTGTAAACTCTAGAGCAAAGGTTCCTAGCCTGGAGCTCACAGACCCCTTGCTTAAAGGGTATTGGTCCATACCCTATGCTACAGGGACAAGTTTGTGTGAAATCCCAGGAGATCAGCAGTTTCTGAGATACTCAAACCACCCCATCTGGCACCAAATGTCAATATGACCTCTGCTGGCTCTGTAATTTTGATGGATTGCTGTTCTGATCTTAACCTTCAACCAGTACAATGCAAAAACAAAAGTACACAACACACCATGATACTAATGTGACCAATAGAAACATATTTATCAGTGTGTGAATAAGAAAAAGCTATTAGAGAAAATCATTGGGGGAGGTTTTTTCTATCAGGACCAGCAATTTGTTTTTTTTTGGTATGGATCTCAGCATCTGCAGTCTTTTCTTGTCTTCTCTTTATTAGTGTATAGTTCACAGCTATAAAGGAGGGTGGTGACACAGACTGCTTGGTATATGGCAACCTTTGTGGAGGGATGAAGGCTCCTGTTCTGAAAGACTCTATGCCAAAGTCTCACAAAGGCAGCAGATGGCTGTTTAATGGGGCTTTGGATGTAATTGTCAATGCCGCTATCCTCAGAGAGAATGCTCCCCAGATATTTTAAAGATGGCACCACCGACAGCTTTTCATCACCAACAGTGAAGGCCGGTAGGGTTGGTGGGACACTGGTACTCCATTGGCAAACCACTTCTGTCTTGGTGGTATTGACAGTCAGCCCCATCCTGCTGTACCCTCTCACTGCCACAGCAAAGACAGTCTGAAGATCCTCTGGAGTATGGGCCACGAGAGCAAGGTCGTCTGCATACTGCAGCTCCAGGACCCGTTCTGTACGGAGTTTGGTGGTTGTGTGGAGCCTCCTGATGTCCAAGAGGTTGCCATCTAATCTTATGTCCACTGCCACACTGCTGCTGTCTTCAATCTCATTGTGGAGAAGCTTGGTAACACACAAGAGAAAGATGTTAAAGAGCGCTGGCACTACCCCTGTGCATACAAGGAAGGGCTCGGACTCTTGTTCTTCTATGGTCACCCGAGCAGTCATTCCATCGTGGAACTGGCGGAGGATGTTAACTAATATATTGCAACAGCTGAACCTGAGGAGGACATCCCATAAGAGCTCTCTTTGCACAGTGTCGAATGCTTTGGAGAGGTCGACAAAGGCCATAAACAGGTCCTGATGTTGCTCCTGGCACTTTTCCTGAATCTGCTGGACCGTGAAGATCATGTCGATTGTGCTTCTGTTCTTCTTAACTCCACACTGCGAATCAGGCAGCATTGACTCGGTGATGTTGCTGATGAGCCTCTGAAGCATCACCTTAGCCAGGACCTTTCCAGCAACAGAAAGTCCTTGGATTGCTTCCACATAAGCTGCCTTCAGCACATCCTGGGAATTACCTGGCGTGAGCAGGTGCCTCACACTTAAATACTTGTAAAGACCAACTGCAGAAGTATTGAGGCCATGATCACCCAGCATCAGTTGCAGTGGCTGGAGCACGTGATAAGGATGCCCCCATGTTGGCTACCCCACAGAGTGTTATACGGCCAGCTACATCATGGTCGATGCTCAGCTGGAGGGCAGAAGAAGCGCTATAAGGATCAGAGGAAGAATGCTTTAAGGAAGTGCAAGATCAGACCCGAGGACATGGCGGACGTTGCTGCTGACCATGTCACTTGGCGACAGCTGTGTAGAATGAATGTCTTCTAATTTATAGATTGTTATTAGATCTTGGGAAAAAGCTATGTCCCAAAATGAGACAATTTTATAACTCTTTCAACTTAACCACATAATGAAAACACAAAATTCAGCCTTATTATTCACCAAACCATATAACTTATTCATAGGCATATAACTAAAGAGCAGCTTTATTAAAGGTAATATAACCCTTTGCTGAAAATTGAACATATTAATCTTATACAATTGGGGCATTAAAACTGATTAGAATTAAGACTATGCTTCTTTTCTATCTATCCTTTCAATATCAAGATGATCAGGTCATACATGTCTGCAAGAGACAAAAGCAGCAACGTTATTTGCCACTTGTAAAATCATTGATGATTTATCTCTCCAGTACTGTTTGCCTTGTGCACAATGTTCCAGTTTCCTGTGTTTTATGGGATCTTCCTAAATATTAGGGAGATAAAATTACTGCTTCATTGTTTCTCCTTTGGAATCTGCTTCCATACCCCGCTGTCTGCATCTGAACCATATTTTTTTTTTACATTGTCAGTACTTTCTTTGACAGATGAATAATGGGCACATATCCATATCATTACAATGTCAGCATATTTTCACTCTACAACATCACCCAACACGGCCTCAGCTCAAGTGTTGCTGAATCTTTCATCCACACTCTTGCTATATGCAGATTTGACCATTATAATTTACCCCTCTCTTATTTCACCCTCCCTAGACTGAGGACATTTGAAGTTTGACTCTCTGTGACCTGGCCAGACAGTACCCTGATTTTAAAATTCTCAATTTGGATCTCTCCATGGCTTCACCATTCTCCTGGTTAGGTAGTTTCTTCCAGTCAGACAACCTTCCAAGATATTAGCACTCTACCAGTTTAAGGAATGCTTAATTTCAGCTGTTTTACAATTGTTGACAATGTCCTGAACTGCCAAGGCCCTTAGATCTGGAATTCCTTCCCAAAGCCTCTCTGCTGAAGATGCAGATGATGTATCCTCAAGGGCTACTTAAGCTGGCTAATAGTTTCTGACATGCATTGCTGTCAAATTATATTGATAATGTGCTATTGAATCAGCTTGGGATGTTGAAGGTACTCTATTAAAGTAAGTTGATGTCATTATTTTGTTTTTTGCTTCTCCTCCTTCTTGAACCTATCTTTAAAATAGGGATCTTGATTTACAATGAGAGAAGCTAAAAGATTTTGAGTAATTGTCTCTGTTGTATTTATTCCTAATAAAAATGTTCAGTGGAATATCTATGTAATCGATATAAAGTGAACTAAAGGAGAGTCAGCAACTTTAAATTCCTGAGCAATAACATAGTAGATGACCTGTCCCGCGCCCAGTACCCAGATGCAATCATAAGGGAAGTGCACCATCATCATCGTCACTTTCTCAGGATGTTATGGAGGTTTGGCTTATCATTGAACAAAGAAACTTCTACAGATGTATTGTTGAAAGTATCCGGACTGGTTACATCACAGTTTGGTATGGCAATTCAAACCGTCAGGAAAGTAAGAAGCCTTGGAGAGTAGGGGCATTAGAGGTACATCCCTCTCCACCACTTTAATATATGCAAAAGGCATTGCCTCAGAAAGTCAATACCTATCATCAGCGATTCTAACTTTCCACAGCTACCATCAGGCTGAAGGGACAGAAGCCTGACATTCCGTAGCACCAGGTTCAAGAACAACTACTTTCCTTCACCCATTTAGTTCTTCAACCAGCTGTAAAACTCTAATCACTCCAGTTTAGCATCTCTATAACTATACTGACCACTTTGCACTGAACTGGACTTCTTTTTCTGTTTGTAATTTCTTTTGAAAAAAAATGTGTATAATTTATGTTTAATCTATGTTCTTGTAATGAATGGTGCTTATCTGATGCTTTGTGCCTTTGATGCTGCAGCAAGTAAGTTTTCCATTTCACTGTGCATACAGGTACTTGTACATATGATAATTAACTCAACATTGACTTTGAAGATATTAATCTAAGCTACAGGATGGGCAGTAGAACTTTCTGTTTAGGAGTAAAGTTACTCTTCTGCTGCTTGATCATAGATATAGTAATAGAACCGACTTCCATCTAAACTGGTGTAATTTTGTTCAGTGGCTCTTTACTGAAGCAGTGAAGTGGAAGCACATGGAAAGGTTGATTGGTTGCTGGAAGGGATCTTTTCATCTGCCACTTCTATTTCTAAGAGAGAGCTCTGAGGTCAGCTCTAATCATGTTGTACTATAGATTAATCCATGTCTAGGACGTGGATGTTAAGACATGGTTTTTTACATTAATCATGTAATAGCCATGAATATCTTGTTATATGAATATTTTAATTACCAAACCATTTGAAATATGATAGAGTTATGTGTTAGGAAATTCTTGTAGCAGACACTCATTTTATGGTCTTTATCCTATCAGCTATAAAATACATTCTTCTTTCTATTCTAACAGTGTTCTCTTGACTCCACTAATTTCAGATTTTAAGCAATCTTCCACATTGTACCTCATCATCAGCAGTCCCTCTATTTTTGTGACAGCTCACGGACTAACCTTTGCTTTTAGCAGGAAATTTTTATACAGCCTGAAAACTGCATGTTTTATTTTTGTAATATGCATTCTATGATATTTATAATGAAAATTGAACATTCAAATAATTTTGATTTTATGCATTAATTGAAGGGTATAATGAAATTCAGTACAACAAAGAAAATTTCATAAACTTTTAACTTAGACATCATTGGCATTCAGTGGGCCAGTGATTATTAACAAACAGCTACCAACTTCCATTCTGTGTTGATTGTTACAATTTGTAACAAAGTTTTAACTTGAAACACTAACAATGTAAGTATGGTGAAGCTTTAAACTGTTTCAAAGTAAAGGTTGTGGTACATTTATTATTTATAACATTTATTGATTATGTTCATTAACATAACTAATTACAAGGTATTTCACAATTATATTAATATAGATATTGACATTTTATCAGCATAACTTCAAAATTATATTAACAGTATATAAAAGAAAATTCCAGCAGCACAGCAACAAAGGCTATGTGTGCGGGGGCATTTCAGTCACTGGGCAATTGTGCAGTTTATAGGGATCAGTACCCATCCTCCAAACTGGATTACTGTATATTTCTTCAACAGCATCTGACGTGCTGTTTTTCCCATTTCCGGATATTAAGCCAGCAAACTACCTTAGCTGCTTACGGATCCCATGCCATTTTGAAATCAGACCAGCCATTCTTCAAGACTTAAGTAACAATAATTTTAAAGTTAGGAAACAAAATCTTGGGAATACCCTTTTATTAATTCTGGACAAATTCTTCCCATTCACCAACGACATTTAGCTTGAGGCAACTGAGGTTTAGACATTATTCTGGTGGCTTCCTTCGGAACTATTTTAAGGGCTTTTATCATACAAAGAAGATTAAAAATAAATTGAGTACTTTTTATCCTTTAAAAACAATTCTATAATGTAAAGTATAATTTTTTTGAAGACCTCAGAAGAGGAATCTCCCTGATGGAGTCAAGTCTGGTAAACTTCTATCCTCCTATCCCTATCATTACACCCTGATTTTTATTCATCAGCATATGGTTCCCCCTACTGTTCCTGTTGTCACTCAGTGAAGGAGCATATGCCAGACTAGATCAGTTCTTATTTAGGTAAACGTAGATCATTCTAGTACTTTGTTAGCTTTGGCCACATTTTACAACTGTGCATTTATTATGTTTCGTTGGAGGATAGAACTGTTGACAAAGCACTAATATTCCTGTAGAGTGTAGCTTTAACTCCTGTTCCAGACTCTCTTGATGAATGGAGACTGGAGATCTTGCTCCAGATTTTGCATTGACATCATAGGATAATCATTGACATGCATGGTGTTGTAAGGAGCTGAGAATTGTACACAGTATACCTTTCCCTGATTTTGCCCTTTACAGAGATTATATACTTATTTATAACATTTTCCTCAAGGTTCTCAATCTGAATAAATATTTCTGCTTTTCTATCTATGTATCTTGGCAGATCCTTTGAACATTTGCTGTATTCATTCATATCTACATAATGCAAGACACCAATTGATGCTCAAAACCCCAAGTAAAAAAATCTACCATTCACGAGATGTCTTTCTTTCAATTTATGTATACCTGGGAAAGGTTTCACTGCCAATGTAATGGCTTCTCTGTCTTAGCAGTGTTTGGATTATGACTAGAGATAACGGGGGCTTTGGAGTGTGAGCTATCCAATCATTTCTTTCTTGTGTGTCTGAGAGGAGGTATTTATTTTTGTTGGCAAGAGATGAGGAGAGAAGACGCGAGAGAAGAGAGCTGGTAGACAGCATGATGGAGTGGACTTGAAGTGAATGTCTGGGAGTCGACAATGCTCGGAGGAAATCGATGGGGGACTAATGGTTGGAAAACTGTGAGCTCCAACATGCACTTTAGACTGTTTCATCAAAATGGGCCCTTTTTGTTTTCTTTACTAACCCACTCATCAAATTAAGAATTATAAAGCTCAATCATTTCATTGCATATAAGACCATAAGATATAGGAGCAGAAGTAGGCCTTTTGGCCCATGGAGGCTGCTCCACCATTCATTCATGGGCTGGTCCAATTCTTCCAGTCATCCCCACACCCTTGCTTTCATCCCATACCCCTCAATGCCCTGGTTAATCAAAAACCTATCTATCTCTGATTTAAATACATGCAATGACCTGGCCTCCACAGCTGCTCGTGGCAACAAATTCCAGTGTTTCGTACCCCGTAACTGGGTCACTTACCAGCAAAGATAGAGAGGTCCCTTGAAGTCTGATGGTACTATTTTTAAAAGTATTTATTGATAAAGTGGCACAAAAATAATATTAATGCAAACATACAGATAATACACGTTGTCAATACTAAATCTAAAGCGCGGGTATAATAATAACCAATAAGAAATAGCTCTATCGTTGTCTAGGGGATAATGTATTGTCCAATGGAAATATAACAGTCACTGTTAGTTCATTCAAGCTGCAGCGTTTTGGGTTTAAGAGCAAGGCGGTTTAAACTTGCCCAGGTCTTTTATGATGCCAATCCGTTGGGTCAGGGGAGTGGGTTTCCCCATTGTTAGCTAAAAGCCGTTTTCCGTGGTTCCAGCCACCAGTTCCAGCAACAGAACTGAATGCACGTGGCCTCCTTCAGATGACTTCCTGCTGTTACGTGGTCACTTAACGTTTCTTCTGGTGCATCTGAGGGGCTGTTCCTACAGACCCTCTTTTATCCTGACTCGCAGGGTCGTAGATGTCATTCAGGTTGGGGGTGATGCAATCTCTCCCTCAACCAGCCCACTTTGCCTGAGGGCATTCACGTAGCATAGTCTCCAATCCACAAATTCTCCTTCCGGAGACAATGGCCATGTCCCGTAGCTTTACATCGCCGGGGAAACGAGACATTCCGCACATCTCTTTCTCATTTCCTGGGCCCCCTGAACTGACTCAATAGTGATCTTGCGATTCTCACAAAGGAGGGGGGGGGCTACCCTGCACCTTTCGGCCCCTCAGAGCTGTGGTACATTCATAACACCACAGATTTACCACCCTCTGACTAAAGTAATTTCTCCGCATCTCAGTTCTAAAAGGACATCCTTCACTCCTGAAGTTGTGCCCTCTTGTCCTAGAATCCCCTACCATGGGAAATAACTTTGCTATATCTAATCTGTTCAGGCCTTTTAACATTCGGAATATTTTATGAGATACGGTGTACTGTCTGATATTTTGTGGTACAGATTTGTAACAGGGCAACACATCACGCAGCATCCACACAAGGGAGATTTCACAAGTTTGGCGAGCTGGATACTGTCTTCCCCTAGACTAATGCCACTGGCTGAACCTGAGGGTTACATGTAATTAATTATCCCTTCAGTTTGCTATCCACATCTTTATCATAATACTTTAAACGTGAGACCATACCAACCCCGATACTGGGATGTAGATTTGAACCTTTCAACCTTTTTGCCTAGGGGAGCAGATAATAGGTATTTTAAGACATCATTAACAGAACAATTATAATTACTATGTGGTGGCGACGTGCAAATAAAGCAAGTTACGTTTTGGGATATTGAACCTATGGCGCCCGGGTCTGGGACGTCTCATTTGAACTGCAGAGAAATTTGGAGAGGAGAGGGACCTAAAAGGGTGCCGTTGACAGAGGAATAACAAGGAAAGAGGTTCTGCAGAGGGAACTTAAACAACTCAGGATTAAATTGAAATGCAGAACCCAAAAAAATAATGATCTCTGGTTTGTTACCTGAGCCACATGAAAATTGGCACAAGGTTAGTAAGATTACAGAGCTATACGTGTGACTCAAAGATTGGTGTGGGAGAAGTGGATCTGAATTCATGGGATATTGGTAGAGTGATAAGAAAGGAGAGAGCTGTTTCAACAGGTTGGGCTCCACCTGAACCATGCTGGGACCAGGATTCTGGTGAATCGTATAATGAGGGCTGTGGATAGGGCTTCAAATTAAGTAGCATGGGTGGGGGTGGGGGGAGCTGGTTTCAACATATTGGAAAACCATGGATAAAGTAAAACAGAAGGACAGTGCAGGAGACATTACTGAAGCCTCCAGAATGACAAATAAAATGTGTTTAGAAAGGGGATAAGAATTTAATTTCAGGCAACATGGAGACAAATTTGAAAAGAAGAGTGGCACATATAGGACTGAAAGTGTTATATTTGAATGCCTGAGGTGTTTGAAATAAAGTAGATAATTCTGCAGTTAGAAATTGGCAGGTATGACGTTGAGGGTATCACTGAGTCATGGTTGAAAAAAAATCACAACCGGGAGCTTAACATCCAAAGATACACATCATAATGAAAGGATAGGCAGGTAGGCAGTGGGGCTCAGGTGGCTTTGGTGATTAAAATAAAGAAATCAAATCCTTAGAAAGATTAGATGATGTAGATTCCTTGTTGGTAGAGTTAAGAACTCCAAGGGTAAATGGACCCTGATGAGAGTTATATACAGACTGCTGAAGAGTTGCCAAATGTTGGGTATCAATTACAATAGGTGATAGAAAGGGCATGCAAAAAGGACAACATGATGATGGTCATGGGGGCATTCAATATGCTGATAGATGAGGTAAATCAGATTGGGACTGGATTCCAAGAGTGGGAATTTGTAGAATACCTATAAGGTAGATTTTTAGAGCAACTTGTATTTAAACCCATTTGGAAAAGGGCAATTCTGGATTGGGCATTGATTAATGAACCAGATTTGATTAGGGCACTTAAGGTAAAGGAACCCTTCATGATAGAATTTACCCTGCAGTTTAAGAGGGAGAAACTAAAATTGGATGCATCAATGTTATAATTGAGTAAAAGAACTACAGAGGCATGAGAAAGGAGCTGGCTGAAGTTGACTGGAAGGGAACACTAGCAGGGATGACATCAGAGCAGCAATCCCTGGAGTTTCTGGGAGTAATTCTAAAGAAGTGGGATCAGTTCATCCCAAATAAGAGTAATTCCAAAGAAAGGTTAATGCAACCACTGAGGACAAGAGAAGGCAAAGGCAGCATTTAATATTTCAATGATATTTGAGTCATATTGTATGTATATTGTTTGATTAAGCTTTCTTGTTATTTAAATAATTAATTGGGATTATATGTAACAATTTGTTAATTGTCATCATGCTACCATGTGATATATGCACACCTCGCTTAAAGTAAACTCGAATTAAACCCATATTCCTGAATTCTTTGGTCTTCCTTTGAACTAATGTAACGTTTGGAATTTACAAAACATAGCATTGATGATGAGGTTTTTTACAATGAACCCAAGATGGCTACCGACATGTCAAATGCAGCAAAATGTTCAAAATAAAATAAAACACAGTATGAGCATCAGCGAGTAAATAAGTCACCCCAGCATAGGTGGTCAAGTTTAAAACAAAACCAGCTAACACACATTCTTCAGAAGGGAAGACGCAATCAAGTTTTTTTAAAAGCAGTAAATGGAAGAATTCAGGGTTCATAAACTGTGAGTACCGCGTGAAACTAATCATTAAAACAAATCAGAAATGGCTGGATACATCAGAAATATTGCCAAGTTTGATTATACAATGGGTAATTGGCTCAAATATACTGCGTATTTTGACACAAATGAAATAACTAATGAGAAGCGAGTGCATTAGTGTTAAAGGTATGCAGTTTGTTTCAGCTGTATGCTCCAACCAAACCATCAGAAATGAGCTTTGCTGCTGTTTTAAACCGTTAGTTCTATGTGGTATCGAAAAGATGCAGAGCCCATTTCAGCATATGTGGCTGAATTGAAGAGATGGTCTGAACATTCTCAGTTCAGTAATGGTCTCAAGAATATACTGAGAGATCATTTAGTTTATGAAATTTTACATGAAAACATTCAAAAATAGCCCCTAACTGAAACAAATTTCAAGAGCAATGGAAATCACTGTTTCAATGGAAACTGCAGAAAGAGATGCAGTCAGAACTGAAAGTGAGCCTGAATAAAATTGCAAACAACACACACAAAATGCTGGTGGAACACAGCAGACCAGGCAGCATCTATGAGGAGAAGCGCTGACGCAGGGTCTCAGCCTGAAATTTCAACAGTGTATGTCAACATTGACAAAATGTCAAAATGTCCTTATGGATGCTGCCTGCCCTGCTGTGTTCCACCAGCATTTTGTGTGTGTTGTTTGAACTTCCAGCATCTGCAGATTTCCTCGTGTTTGCTGAATAAAATTGTGCAATGTTTTAACAGAAACCAGCCTGGCTGAACAAATTCTGTTACCAATGTGACAGGGCAGGGGCTCACATACACCAAGCAAATGCAGATTTAAAGGAGAAACTTGCAGAAAATAGTCCGCACAGGGAAGAGAAAATGTTAAAATGTCAAGATGCAGTTTCAACAAGAGCACTAATCTGCATGTTGTTGATGTTCATGCCACAAAATAAGTTTGAAAGGCATTTTGAAGATACTAAACTGAAGACTGCAGACATTCAACTAAGAACTTATAGTGGAGAAAATATAACTCCTGTGGGAAGGACATTCGTGACAGTGAAATACAACAACCAACAAGCCACATTGTGCTTGTATGTGGTAAAAATAGAAGCACCAGTTTTATAGGGCCATGATTGCCTATGCCAACCAAACTTGATTGGAGAACCATCCACAATTTGTATGTCAGATCCACTGCAATGAAGCCAACTGAAAGTTAACTAAGATAGGTACTGGATGATGCTGCACCTATCTCCATGCGAAACACCGACAAACGTGGCCCAACAGAGGACAACCACTGTGCCTATGGTTGGAGAGCATATTGGACCAAGGAAGGACCGTGCTGCTCAGAGAAATTATGGAAATGTCAAAAGCAGTGCTCTGAAACAGTGTTGAAAACAGCAGTTTTTGTAGGCAGCATATCTGAGAAAACCTCTGATATGTTAGTCTGGTCATTATCGTGAAATGTGCTTGGTTTTAAACTGGAAGAGAGTTCAGAGTTTCAGAAAAGTTGGCTTTTGTGAATATAAAGAAGCAGAATCTGCTCTGAGTGCATTAAGGTTATTGCAAAAACTTCAATTGCAAGACAAAAAGCTGCTTGTAAAAGTAAATATAAAGACCAAAGCCCAGCTGGATGTATAGAAGGCAAAAAAGAAAGGAGTCAATTTATAAATTGCAATAAAATGAATTGCAATAAAATTAATTCCAGCAAGATTCAGACCCATTTTTACACAATTGGACATTGATCTTGCAGGATCTTTATTTTGGTTATTCTAGAACTTTCAGCAAGATTTACTTGTAGTAGCCTAGTTTAAGACCGAGCTTTATTTTATTATACAGTTATGCTGTTGGGCATTTAATTTTTTGCAGATTTCCTCAAAATGCAATTTATACAGTATATTAAAAAAGTGATCCTTTACATACAGTTTAAATTGGTTATTTTATTTTGCTGTTTAAAATGTTAATTTGGTTGATTAATAAGTTAGGCTTGTTGTAATTAACCAGAAGGATTTGTTTTGTTAACACTTTGGCTAATAAGATGCTCTGGAGAAAGAAATGCATGACAGAAGTAGTCATATTTTCATAGAGAGCATGGGAAAAGAAAGGAGTAGCCATTTCTTTCTACACACAGCACGGGATCAAAGAGGTTTTGTGGAAGGAAGGAGAAAGAATGGAAATGGACAATGAAGTAGCAGAGAACATGGTGAAACCTTCACAGAAACAAATTTGGCTGGACAGATTCCAATGCCAGAAAATCCACATACAGACTATGATTTCACAGAGAATGTGCAGATAATTTTCTAATAGCAGATGGTACGTGTCATTGGAGAAAGTTCAATGCCTTTTCCTTGGACCTTGCCTGGATATTTATTTATGTTTTGCTTGGACTGATATTTCGGTGCAGAATTGTTTTGATACTGTGCATAAATGAAGTGAAGCAAACTAGGCTGATTTCGTGACAATGATTGCCAACGATTATATGCGTAATATAGACAGATATGTGTGATGGGCCCTTTTCTTTATTTTGTTTGTTATAACTTAAAATATTTTGTTAATACAATTTTTAATTTAAGCTTATACTGCTGTGAGCTAAAATATTGCTTCCTGGCGAACAGTAAATTTGCATTAGTGTCACAGTATTCATACAAGAAATAAGTCTTATTTTTTCCTTAGAAGAAATATACAAACTATAAGTTTTTGCATTTCCCCAAATCATATCCATCCTAGACCCATTTATTTACTAGTAATGGTCCTTTCATCGCTATTCCCATGTAGTGTAATGTTATTGTATTTTGTATTCACAGTTACAGTTAACTCTTTATGACCCTATGGTGAGAAGGTTACATACTCTATTTATCTTATTGTGTGCAACTGCACAAATTGGAACAATAATAAATTTTTCATTATGAGGTCCAATTACTGATCACAAAATTTGTTTTGAGGGTCTAGAACACAAATTGGAGTGGTTCAGAAGGATAGCCTGACATTTGCAGTATTAATAATGAAGAGGCTACGTGAATGAAAATTGCAACTTCCAAACTGTGAGAAACTGAACTTTCTGTTTCAACTTGTCAGTTTTCACTTCAGGAATATCTGAGAAAGAAAAATTGTAACAAGGTAAGTATTGTAAGCAAATGAATGATTTGTCAGATACAGCGAATGACCATGGATGAAGGCCTAGTATTGTGTATTTGTATTTTTATTAGCAAAACATATTACTTGAAGATGTATCTTCCGTAATATGCAGGCATACAGTTCCTTATTGAAAGTGCTGCCGGTGACATTCTGTTGCTCCAAAGGAAGTGCTGATGTAGTTTTAGTAGTGTTAAAAGCATGAAATTCACATTACACATACTATGCACAATATGCTGTACACACTGTTTTCACTGTTAAAAAATATTGAAATTATTGTGAACGGTTGAATGAGATGCACTTGTGCTTTTAGTGCAAATACATTTTTATTATTTTCATTCATTATGAAGAACCTTTCAGCTTAACAAAAATGTATCTATTTCCTTTAATGATTATGATCTTTTAGCTTCTGCTATTTCTTATCCATTCATATATTATTAACTTTATTTTGCCTTACATAAAATATTACCTTCAATATGTTGGTTTTTGCTAGTGTTATGTATTTAATATTTCAGTAATATTTGAGTAATCTTGTGTGTATATATATATATATATATAGAGTTCAGGTTTTCTTGTTTTTTTAAATAATTAATTATGGGTTATATGTAAAAATATGTTAATTGCATACATCATCACATTACCACATGATACGTGTGCACCTCACTTAAAGTAAAAACGAAGTTACACCTGTATTTTCAGTCTCCCATTACTTTCTTTGAGTAGGTTTAATCTTTTGAAGTTATCAAACATAACATTAGTGACAAGGTATTTTTAAAATGAACCTGATATGGCTACTGACCTGTTAAGACGGAGTGAGATGTTCGAAATAAAATAAAATGCAACAAGCGCAATGTCAAAATAGAGCAGCGCATGTACAAAAGGAAGACACGATCGAGATTTTTTAAAAAGCCATTAACAGAAGAATTCAGAGCCCATAAAGAGTGAATCCCAGGTGATACTAATCAGTTAAAAAAAAAGGAATAGCTAGCTACGTTGGAGAGATCGATGAGTTTGATTACATAATAGGTAAGGAGCTCATGTATACTGAGCTATTGGTACAGTATTTTGAAGCAAATGAAATAGCCAGTGAGAAACAAGTGCCAATTTTGCTGAGTGCATTGGGTTTAAAGGAATACAGTTTGCTTCGAAGTTTGACTCCTCCAACCAAACCACTTGTAATGAGCTTTGCTGCTATTGTAAAGGTAATGCTAGAACAATTAGAACCAAAGCCACTGTTGATTGTAGAAAGCTTTAGGTTTCATAAGTGGAATCAAAAGGAAGGGGAGTCCATTTTAGCATATGTGGCCAAATTTAAGAGATTGTCTGAGTATTGTCAGTTCAGTTATGGGCTTAATAATGCACTGAAAGATCATTTAACTTGTGGAATCTTAAAAGAAAGCATTCAGAAATGGTTCCTAACTGAAGCTCAACTTACATTTAAAAGAGCAGTCAAAATTTCAATAGAAACCGTGGAGATGCAATTAAGTTGCAATCAAGAATGAAAGTAAGCATGAACAAAATTGCATTATCTAAACAGAAACAAGCCTGGCCAAACAAATTGTGTTAATGTTGTAGCAGGGACTCACATACACCAAATAAATGCAGATTTAAAGGTGAAACTTTCAGAAGAGCAGAGGGTGGAGCTTAGTCAAGATGGCGCTAAATGGTGACTCCTTTGCTTGCATCTTCGGAAACAGTTCTATTTCCATCTTTAATATCTCTGTTTTTCCCTTTCAGGGTTCTTTTGAAGACCCTGACCTGGAGTTACATGCTGACTTTGGTTCTTTATGGGAATAGGACCCGCTCTCAGGGTGTCACGACTGGCCGTAATCCGACATGCCAAGGGCACAGCTTAAGATTTCAGCTCACCTTTGGAAGCCCAGGATCTCAGGGCTCTGGAGTCAGGCGGGTCGAAGGTCAGTAATCCAGATAAGTGTGTTGTGGGAGCTGGGAGACCTCAGAGACCTGAGATCTTTGGGCACAGAGCTTGGAAAAAGCTACACAACTGACTTTTAACATTGTTAACCAGTGAGTTGTTTGTTATGTCTCCCCTCTTGCTGTGAAACAGAGACATCTCTTTCTCCCTTATCAGAGAGAGAGAGGACCTGTGGTATGTTGAACACTGGATGAACGCATAGTCTTTGGACTACTGCAAGTCTGTGTCTTTGCTGTTGCTGCACACTTCAGTGACGGGTGCCTTTGATTTTTTTGCCATTGGGGGGTGGGGGGATTGTTGCTTGCTGCCACTTACACGCGGGAGGGAGGGGAGCTGGGGGGGACTTTGGGGTTCTAACATTTAACTGTCATTCATTCTTTGGGACACTCCTGTGTTTTTGTGGACGGCTGTGAAGAAAAAGCATTTCAGCATGTATATTGTATACATTTCTCTGACACTGTGTATCTTTGAAACCTTTGAAAAGTAGGGCACACACAAAAAGCATGTTGGGTAGACTAAAATAAATGGACTGCACAGAGAAGAGGAAAAGCTAAAAATTCAAGTTGCCATTTCAAAAAGAGCAGTCATGTATATGTTGTTGATGTAAAATCTGACAATGATGAGAGTGACACAGGATTGTGTAGCCTTGAGATTTATAGTGTAAAAATTAGCAATAGACAAGCAATATGGCTTACACCAGAAGTGAACAGCAAAGTAATTAAAATGGAATTGTACACTGATTTAGCTGTTTCAATTACTCCACAAAATGAGTTTGAATGGCATTTCAAAGATACTAAACTGAAGCCTGCAGATATCCAAATAAGAACTTATCATGAAGAAAATATATCTCCTGTGGAATGACGTTTGTGATAGTGAAATACAACAACCAACAAGCCACGTTGAGCTGGTATTTGGTAAAAACAGAAGGACCAGCTTTACGGGAATGTGATTGGCTGAGCCAACTACAACTTAATTGGAGATCCATCCACTACTTGCATTCCACTTCCCCTGCAATGAAGCCAACTGAAAGCAAATTAAGAAAAGCACTAGATGATGCCACAGGTGTCTCCATGCTGAACACCATGAACCACTGGCCAACAGAAGACAAACAGGCATTGATGCTAGCATCTGTGTCTCTAGTTGGAAAGCATATTGGATCAAGGAAGAACCATGCTTCTCAGAGGAACCATGAGAAAAATCGTTTAAATCTAAACATGGAGCAAAAATGCTGATGAGTTGCAGTAGGGCCTGTTTCTTTGCTGTAAAATCAATGTGACAGAGCACTGGAAAAGAGAGTTCACACTGGCCTATCTTTCTCCTACAGATGCTGACTATCATGCTATACATTTTGAAGGTTTTTTATGCATCAGATTTTGAGTTCTACATTGGAAATCTACGGAAGAATATATTTGGTTCTTCATGACTGCACCATTTTACACTGACAGGTGACAAACACTTTAGAAGTAATCAGATACATTCATAGTGGATTCTGATTAAATTTAAAGTAAAATAAAGCAGAAACTTTGCTTCTACAAATTTATCAATGAAAGAAAACGAGAAGGGTGCACTGATATGATGAAGACCATTCATAAATTACTTTGAAGGTCTATCAGACAGGCAAAGGAATCATAAAAACACTAGATTATGCAGGGTTTTAACCCAAAATGTCAACAGTTCCTTTCACTCCAGAGATGCTACTTCATCCACTGATTTCCTATAGTACATTGTTTGTTGAAAGAGAAGCACAGCAAAACTACCCAAGCAAATATTACAGCAATATAAGTGCAATGGAATTATCAAGGAAGAGATGAAGACCTTAAAATAATGTAAATGCTGTAAAATGAATGAGCATGTTTGTGATTTTTTTCTTACAAAAATGCACTAACATGTTTGTTTTCTGCACAAAAGCAAAAATTAGGACTTCATCACAAGTAAGATAAAAGTGTTGTTCAAACCAAGGGATTCCCTGTAAAACAGTGGAATTCCCAAGGTTATGAGAATTTGTCCCTAATAGGCAGCAAGATTAGTAAGTCAATTTTTGATGTGTTCATTATTATTATGAGATTATTATCATTAATGCTCTGGCAGGAGACATCAATAGGACAAAGGACAATCTGGCATAGAGCAACACCAGAATCACCATGGAGATGAGTTGGAGTAATCTCTGATCAAATGGATTTATGGAGACAGTTTGAGATTGATATAAAGGCTGCATTAAACCCTCAAGAAAACTGGAGTGTTGTCCTCAAGATTGTGTTGGTCCTTTATAGCTTAAAGAACATCGCATCTTCCGTCAAATTTTTATTACAATATTTCTGCAACAAATAAGTTGGTATTTTGAATTATTTCTTGGAATGACAACTTTATGCTTGTTGGGCTCTGTATTTTGATTCTTTCTATATCTCTCATTTCCTCTTTATTTTTCACGCGACTCCATCTTTTATCATCTTTATTTTCTCTCCTCTCAATGTCAGCAGTACTTGGCTTTGATATTGATGAGAATAATTGGCAAATCACAGAGATCCCCACCACTTACCAAAGACGATCCATACGAAGGTCTAGTACCAGCAGGAGGTAGCATAAGGCACGATTCCCCACATATTTTAATAGAGGGAAGTGACTCTGTGACACTAAGGCATTATATTCTCCATTTTTTTAATGTTTTAAACATTTCTTAATGATATTAAAAATTAATGTTTTGATAGATTTTGATTGCTTTTGAATGTCTAAATTATTTAGAAACCAGCTTTAATAGTTTCATTTTAAATTTTGGCTTATGCTTAGTTAGCTGTCGAAATCTTTTTTTCAATTTTTGGACTAAGCATGGTTTACTGAACTCCGTCCTCAATCTGATCTTATTATGGTACAGCAGCCTCCTATACTGCATGGGACTTACGGAGAGGGACAGGTTTTAATATCAACTTCCGAATGGAATGTTGTGGTCAAAGCCACAAAGTAGAGAGTTTGAAGTTATTATGAAAATGAGTGGTTATTGCAGGCAATTGCTGACTGAATGTTTACTTCTTCAAAATATAAGACTATTTCAAAGATTTTTTATTAATCCTTAATATTAAAGTCAGCTGTGTTTCTTTTTGAAAGCTTGGTGTCTCATTTGAACACAGGATGCTCATATTCTGGGCATTAGTAAGATTACAGAATTCCACCTCTGATCTTGCCTGAATACTCTCAAGTCTCAGCTCATCTGGAACTGAACTCACCTCCACACGCTGATTCAGTGTATTTGTAGCCTTCTCCCCTTATTCCACATTTCATAAACTCCAGGTCTTTCAAGCCTCTGCTGCTGCAAAACTTGCACCAGGTCTTCCGCGTCTTCATCCCTGTTTTTGCAGCCTGTATTGACACCCTGGGTTAGACAGCACCTCTCTCTGACATTGCCTATCTTTACCTCTACAATCTCCTCTAGTTAGTCAGTCTTTGAAGATCTCTTGTTTTTATTCTTCCTCAGATTTATCTGCTGTACCATGGTTTTGGCTGCAAAAGTCATATGACAGAGAATTTCCCCTAAACCTCTTTCTCCTTCCTTCCAATAGACATTCCTTAAAACCCACATTTGAGTAAGTTTTAAGTAATCTGTCTCTTATCTTAGATTGAGGCTCATTCAGATTTTGTTTGATCATATTCAGGTTGGGGAGTTTTGTTTACAGATATCAGAACACATTTCAAATGAGGACCAAATGCATGAATATCCCTTCCATGCTCAGTACTCTGAGATTCATAGGGTTTTTCTGGGGGGAAAAGAATCCAGTGTTTTGTATTAGCTCAACGTAAAATTCAGTTCTTTGAATTTTGGTGTGAAAACCCTGGAAAATGTGCAAGAGCACGTTCAGGATGTGAGATTGGCTTTCGGGTAACACAATTCAAGATAAAGGTATCAAGTATGAATCCAAGCTTTTGACAAGGTTTTTAAAGAAGACATCTAATAAAGATATTCTAAAACATAAAGATATTTGAAGATATTCTAATGAAAGATTGATGTCTTTAATCTTTAATCATATAACTGCAAAATATTTTATTTTCTTAAAAACTGTACAGTAGGAATTTAATTGCACATATAAAAACAAAAAAATCAAAGGCACTTTGAGTGATTTGGTTAATAATTATTTTCTCATTGAGGGCATAATGTGCAACATCTTATTTCTATTAAAAATATTTTATAATTTTTATCAGGTTCAACTTCCCACTAGAATATGTGCTTATTGAGATTTAAAATTTCTGCAGGATATGCTGAGGGTTTCTACTGTTTTTTCAACTGCAACAATACCAATGTTCTTGTAGCTCCCAACAGGAAGGAGGTACAGGAACCTTAAGTCCCACACAAATCAGGTTCAGGAACAATTATTACCCCTCAATCATCAGTTGCCTGAACCAGAGGGGATAACTTCACTTGCACAAACATTGAACTCATTTCATAACCTCTGGATTCACTTTCAAGCCCTCTGCAATTCATGTTCTCAATATTTATTTATTCATTACTATTTTTTTGCATTTATACTATTTATAGCCTTTTGCATATTGATTATTTGTCCATCTCTCTGTGTAGTTTTTCATTCATTCTATTGTGTTTATTTGTATTGTGAATGCCCGCAAGAAAATGAATCTCAGGATAGTATATGGCAACATATGTACTTCGATTATAAATTTAGTTTGAACTTTGAACTTTATTATTGCCACATTTTTTCTGAGACAAGATATCATAAAGAAAATGCAGCAATTACCACTTTATTTTCACCATGGATGTCCAGACCTTATATACCTCCATCCCCCACCAGGAAGGTCTCAAAGCTCTCTGCTTCTTTTTGGATTCCAGACCTAGCCAGTTCCCTTCTACCACCACTCTCCTCCATCTAGTGGAATTAGCCCTTACTTACAATAATTTCTCCTTTGGCTCCTCCCACTTCCTCCAAACCAAAGGTGCAGCCATGGACCTATGTGGGTCCCAGCTGTGCCTGTCTTTTTGTTGGCTTTGTGGAACAGTCCATGTTCCAAGCCTATACGGGTATCCATCCCCCTCTCTTCCTTCACTCCATCGACGACTGCATTGGCGCTGCCTCCTGCACGCATGCTGAGCTCGTTGACTTCATCAACTTTGCCTCCAACTTTCACCCTGCCCTCAAATTTACCTGGTCCATTTCCAACACATCCCTCCCCTTTCTTGATCTTTCTGTCTCCATCTCTGGAGACGGCCTATCTACCGATATCTACTATAAGCCTACAGACTCTCATAGCTACCTGCTCTCTGGATGAGTCTTTGCATTTCAGGACAGAGGAGATGTCTTCCTTTTTTAAACAAAGGGGCTTGCCTTCCTCCGCCATCAACTCTGCTCTCAAACACATCTCTCCCATTTCAGGCACATCTGCTATCACCCCATCCGCCCGCCACCCCACTTGGAATAGGGTTCCCCTGTCCTCACCTACCACCCTACCAGCCTATGGGTCCAACATATCCTTCTCCGTAACTTCCGCCAGCTCCTACGGGATCCCACCACCAAGCACATCTTCCCCTCCCCCCCACTTTCTGCTTTCCGCAGGGATTGCTCTCTACGCGACTTCCTTGTCCATTTGTCCCCCCCATCCCTTCCCACCAATCTCCCTCCTGGCACTTATCCTTGTAAACAGAACAAGTGCTACACCTGCCCTTACACTTCCTCCCTCACCACCATTCAAGGCCCCAGACAGTCCTTCCAGGTGAGGCTACTCTTCATATGTGAGTCGGCTGGTGTGGTATACTGCGTCCGGTGCTCCCGGTGTAGCCTTTTATATATTGGTGAGACCCAATGCAGACTGGGAGACTGTTTCGCTGAACATTTATGCTCTGTCCGCCAGAGAAAGCAGGATCTCCCAGTGGCTACACATTTTAATTTCATGTCCCATTCCCATTCTGATATGTCTATCCATAGCCTCCTCTACTGTCAAGATGAAGCCACACTCAGGTTGGAGGAACAACACCTTATATTCCGTCTGGGTAGCCTCCAACCTGATGGCATGAACATTGATTTCTCTAACTTCCGTTAAAGCCCCTCCTCTCCTTCTTACCCCATCCCTGATTTATTTATTTCCCCCTCTTTTTTTCTCTCTCTCTGCCCATCACTCCTTGCCTGTTCTCCATCTCCCTCTGGTGCTCTCCTCCCCCTTTCTTTCTCCCTTGGCCTCCTGTCCCATGATCCTTTTGCTTCTCCAGCTCTGTATCCCTTTTGCCAATCACCTTTCCAGCAATTAGCTTCACCCCACCCCCTCCTGTCTTCTTCTATCATTTCAGATTTTCCCCTCCCCCCTCCTACTTTCAAATCTCTTACTATATTTTCTTTCAGTTAGTCCTGACGAAGGGTCTCAACCCGAAACGTCGACAGTACTTCTTCCTATAGATGCTGCCTAGCCTGCTGTGTTCCACCAGCATTTTGTGTGTGTTGCTTGCAATTACATTGGGTCAGGTTATGGTGCAAGTGAGATTCTCAATCTTGATTTTTATTGAGAAGAGATAGTTGGATCAGGAAGATTAACAGTATTGAAATCAGAGTTTGAAAAATGATATCATAAGGATATTTCCATTCTTTCAAAGAAGAGAGTGGAATGGTCATTGCATGAATAGAAATCTTCAGCAGCAAACTTACGTGAGTCAGTAAGCCAAGCTCAGCCACATCACTCTGACTCAGTGCTGTGCTCTGACAAATGATAATGACGAAGTGAAGGACAAATTTTATCACACTTTTACACGTGGTGTCAGAGGACGCCATGACTTAATTATCATTGTAGGTGAACTGAATGGCGCAAACAACACAAATAATGACAGATCGATAGGATGACACAGAAGTGCAAACATGAACGAAAATGGGGAGAAGCACGTCCATCTCCATATTATGATATAATTACTGGTAGAACATTATTTACACAAGCTGACAATGGTGTTCTCCTCATGATAGAGATAAGAACCAGAGCTCACAGGTTGGCAAAAAGTCAGAAGGAGAGTAAAGTGATCACCACTTTGTGGGAGTCTCCATCAGGCTAAGAAAGCCACAAAGGAAGGAGAAAGGCATTATGACATTGACAAAGCTAGAGTCCTCGGAATTAGAATTAAAACATTGATTTCCAGTCATCAAAACTGTAATGTATGGATCTATTTCTTTTAGAGCAATGATCCCCCTTAACACTACATATTGATCTGTTATCTCTCTCTCTCTCTCTCTCTCTCTCTCTCTCTCTCTCTCTCCCTCTCTCTCTCTCTCTCCCTCTCTCTCTCTCTCTCTCTCTCTCTCCTCTCTCCCATACACCAGTTAAAGCCACCTCCTGCACTAGCACAACAAGTTAGTGAAGAGTATGGACCAGAATGTCAGAAAATATTACGAACTGCACTGACTGTTACGGGACAAAACAGCATGAGAAAGCCTAAGGACCTGTGAATGACAGTGAAAATAACACGCTGAATTTAAAGTGAAAATAACATGGCACAGCTCCAGTTGGGAAAATTGACTAATTTGATCGTGGTAATGAAAGCTGTAAGTCATATATCGAGAGGGTTGCGCGTATTGTAATGTGAGCAATGTAGAGGAGCAAAAGAAAGTATCCACAATTCTTAGATCAATGGGTACATGGACACACAGTCTCTTACGCAACTTAGAAACTCCTGAAAAGCCAGCAAACAAAACGTTCAATGAAATTGGTACAATTTTACAAAATCACTTGGGCCCTAGAACACTGGAAATGGCTGAGAGATTTAGATTTTACAAAAGGAACCAGTCAAATGATGAAAGGCTTTCTGAATACATTATAGAACTGCGTAAACTTTCCCAGGACTGTGAATCTAGAGATGGACTTTCTGATGCATTACGGGACAGGCTTGTACGTGGCATGCATAGTCCAAGCACTGAAATGAGGATATTGGCTGAAAGAAACCTTAGAATGGGTGTTGACCATTGCAATATCATTAGAGACTGCAGCAAAGGATGCAGCAGAACTACAGAAAAGGAGATTGGAATGAGAAATGCATGAAATGTGCCCAAATGGTGCAGAAAAACCCAAAAATGTTATTGCTATGGCAAATCCTCCCATGATGCAAATGACTATTGGTTCAAGGAAAAAGAGTGCTGTAAGTGCCTTTGACAAGGTCACATAGAGAAAATGTACAAGGCAGACTAAAAGCACAATTGAGTGAAAAGTCTCAAATACAAAACTAAGCAAATGCATAAAGTTACTGAATGTAAAACAGAATCAGACAACATTGAGCCTGACAAAGGTGAACTGTCATGCCTAGAACTGCATAGTATATCTCAAGAAGATCTCAAAATCATCTGGATAACAATAGATGTGTCCAGCCTAAAACTGAAAATGGAGCTGGATACAGGGGCAGCTTTGTCTATAATTCCAGAGGCTGATTACAACAGACTGTTTTCTAATATACCATTAGAGAAGACCCCAATGATGCTAAATACTTACACAGGTGATAAAGTGTCTCCCAAAAGCAAACTGAAAGTAAATATGACATTTGGAGGCCAAACACAACAATTAGAGCTTTATGTAGTGAAAGAGTGGAGTGCCAACACTTTTCAGATGTGAATACTTGAGAAAAATCGAACTAGACTGGCACTCAATGAAAACTCTCAGTGTGTCATCAACAGGTAATGGCACCCCGAATGGTAGCACTAACCAGAAACTGGTTTAGTGCTAATGAGAAGGTGTTTGAGAAGGGGACTGGTAAACTCAAAGCCATGAAGACCAGATCTGAACTGGATGAAAAAGCAATACCAAGATTCCATAAAGTGCATCCAGTGCTTTATGCACTACATCCTAAAGTGGATGCTGACCTGCAGAGCTTGGAGGTGTCTAGAATTCTCTCCAAGGTAGAGTGGAGTGGTTGAGCCACATACATTGTTCCAGTGATTAAGATGGGGAAGACTGGAGCCATTTTCAAATGTGGGGATTCTATGGTGAGCATCAACCTGGTGCTGCCTACTGTGCTGTATTCTCCTGCCACAAAGACATATTTGCATCTTTGACAGGTGGGGAGAGGTTTTCAAAGATTGTCTTATCACAAGCCTATCTGCAAATGAAGATTGAGAAGCAGATATTTCCTCACAATCAACTCTCACACAGGATTGTTCCAGTATAATCGTCTTGTCTTCAGTGTCACAAGAGCTCCAGCAATCTGGCAAACAGCAACATGCACCAAGATAACGCAGGACCACAATGTTACCTTGATGACATCATCATGACTGGAAAAAGTCATGAGGAGCAAAATCTTGGTAAAGTGCTTACCAGGCTGAGTGAGTATGGTTTGTGTGCAAAAGAGAGAGAAATGTGCGTTTTTCAAGAATGAAATCTCACATTGTAGACATGCCATTGACAAGCATGGCTTACATAAGTCACAGGAGAAGGATGAAGCAGTGCTACAGGCACCCAAACTGGAAAATGTGTCACAACTCAGGTCATACTTGGGTCTTGTAAACTACTACTACCTGTTTCTCCCAAACATTACTACAGCACTGCATCCATTGAACGCACTGTTACAAACATGAGCAAAGTGGGAATGGTTAGAAAAATGTGAAAATGTATTCAAGGAAACAAAGAAGCTAATAACATCTGATGAACTGCTCCCCTAATATGACCCATCCCCGCTTATCAGACTGGTATGCAATGTATTCCCTTATGGCATTGGAGCCATTTTGTCACACATTATGAAAAATGGATCTGAACACCTGATTGCTTTTCCTTCAATATCACTGACGAGTGCAGAACGCAACTATGCACAGAGTAACCGAGAGGGTCTGTTTAGTATGGGGAATAAAGAAATTCTATCACTACCTCTATGGGCAAAAGTTTACACCAGTGACAGATCACCAGCCCCTTGTGTCCATTTTCAATCCCAGGAAGGGAATTCCAGTGATGACTGCTACCTGGTTCCAACATTGGGCACTCTTCCTAGGAGCCCATTCTTATGACATAGAGTTCAAGGGTACCAAACAACACACCAATACTGATGACTTGTCATGTGTTCCACTATTGGCAAACGAAGAAGAAAAGTCTTCATACTCTGACCCAACAGAAGTGTTCCACACCTGCAGCTGGTATCAAATTCCAAAATACAAAAGGAAACAAGGAATGACCCGACATTGTTAGAAGTCTGTGAAATCACCATGCAAGGATGGCCGGCTCATGGTAACTGTTTCCAGAGTTCTCAGTAAGATGAGACCAACTGTTGGAATGTCAAAGCACGCTGATGTGTGGACTTTGTGTTGTGGTTCCCTCTAAACTGTCCACCAATGTGTTAGAAAATCTGCATGAAGAACATCTGGGTAAAGTCAAAATGAAGAGTTAAGATGAAGGAGGATATTTCTCTACAGCATAAGGTGGACAACTTCCTTTCTGTGCCTCAGAAATCTGTTCATGTGATGACAAATCAAACACCTGCAACGCTGTTCATTGGCAGGAATCTGAGCTCTCACATAGATCTCCTGAAACCAGATCTATGGAGGGAAGTGCAGAATAAACAGTTCAATGAGTTGCCAAGTGAAACAGCAAGGAGCTTCAAGTATGGCCAGAAAGTCCTAGTACATGATTACTGAGAGGACAAGTTGACACCCAGTAGGATAGCTGCAAAAACTGGACCACTGATGTACACAGTGCATGTTGGAGATCAGACATGGAGACATCATGTGGACCATATGCTGGATGCTCAACTGAAGAACACTCCTGAGCTGACTGCATCCAACAAGATAGACACGTTAGAGTCAACGGACTTACCTCTCAGTGATGATCATGTCACAAACAGCAACATGACATTGGAAACCGAGAACATTGTCTTCGACAAGACACCTACCAAACCCAAAGCCACTCCAGAGGACCAGGGGTACGAGGAGAATGTTATCATTGACAAGACTGCCACTCCACAGGTCCAGAGGCACTATCCCGAAAAAAAACCAGAATGCTATCCAAAAGACTGAACCTTTAGAACTGTGAAGTTAGTTATGGGGTGTTATTGTGAAAGCATGTTTATTTGAAATATGGATTTATAAAAGGGTAATTTAATGAATTGTACGTATGCAGTTTTATGTTGCATTAATCTAAAGGGGAACGAAATATAATGTATGGGTCTGTTTCTTTTAGAGCAATGACCCACCCCATCCTTAGCACAATAGCTTGATCTGTTGTCTGTGCATGTGCTGTTCTCTATGCATGCACATTGCTCTCTCTCTCTCTCTCTCTGCAATACGAATAACACCAGTTAAAGACTTCTCCCACGTGCGTGTTTCTATTTAATTAATTTGTAATTGTGCACAGACACAACAGAAACAGACTGAGGAGTTTATATGCTCAGATGAAGAAGACTGCATAGATGAGCTCAAAAAGAAACTGGGCAAAGCACTGAAGACTGCTTAGGCTACAGGCAGAAAAAAAGACCTGCATCCAAATCATGAAATGCCATGGAAACCAGGTGAACTCTGAAGGTTTTAGACAAAAAATTCCCAGAGGTTAAAGGATGACTGCAAGGGACATTGGGTTGTCAAATGCCCTGTAGGAGCAGAACAAACATTGGAACTCAAGCAGAGGATGCAATTGCCCATGGCAAACAAAGAAGTTTCTAAAGAATTGAAGTGGCTAATGAGTGTCAAACAAAAGACATAATTAAATATGTTCATCAGGGACAAGCAAGGTCAGCTACTGACAACAGTAAAAGAACAAGAAATGCACAAAGAATTGCTGATCTTGGAGCCATGTAATGAGGAAGCAAATACCCAGTGTGGAGGGCAGAACAACGTCCTAATAACAAAGCAATGCACACAAAATGCTGGGGGAGCTCAGCAGGTCAGGCAGCATCTATGGAAGAATAAACAGTCAACATTTCAGGCCGAGACCCTTCCACAGGACTGGAAAGGAAAGGGGATGATGCCAGAATAAAAAGGTAGAGGGAGGGAAGGAGGATAATCAGAAGATGATAGTGAAGCCAGGTTGGTAGGAAAGATAAAGGGCTAGAGATAAGGAAGTTGATTGGAGAGGAGAGTGGACCATAGGAAAAAGGGAAGGACGGAGCCCAGGGAGAGGAGATAGGCAGCTGAGAAAAGGCAAGAGGCCAGAGTAGGGAATAGAAGAAGATGGAAAGGGGAGGGAATTTCATTTACCTGAAGGAGAAATCAATATTCATGCCATCAGGTTGGAGGCTACCCAGGTGTTGTTCCTCAACCCTGAGGATGGCCTCACATTGGCACAAGAGGAGGCCAAGTACTGACATGTTGGAATGGGAATGGGAATGGGAATTAAAATGCTTGGCCACTGGGAAGTTCCATTTTTGGAGGATGGAGCGGAGGTGCTCGACTAAGCGGTCCCCTCAACTTACAACGAGTGTCACCATTTTAGAGGAGCCACATTGGGAGCACCGGACACAATAGATGACCACAGGAGATTCATGGCTGATGTGCTGCCTCGCCTGGAAGGACTGTTTGGAGCCCTGAATGGAGGTGAGGGAAGAGGTGAATGGACAGGTGTAGCACCTGGGCAGCTTGCAGAGGTAAGTCCCAGGAGGGAGATTAGTTGGGAGGGATGAATGGACAAGGGAATCATGGAAGGAGCAATCCCTGTGGAAAGTGGAGTATGGGGGGGGGGGTGAGGGAGGGGAGATAAAGATTTGTCTGGTGGTAGAATCTCTTTAAAGGTGACAGAAGTTGTGGAGAATGATGTGCTGGATGCGGAGGCTCATGGGGTGGTAGGTAAGGTCAAGAGAAACTCTATCACTGTTAAGGTGGCGGGAAAATGATGTGCGCGTGGATATTCAGGAAATGGGGAGATGCAGGTAAGGGTAGCATCAATAGTGGAAGAAGGGAACCCCCTTTCTTTGAAGAAGGCAGACTTCTCTGATATCCTTGAATGGAAAACTGCATCCTAGGAAGAGATACGTTGAAGACGAATGAACTGCACAAAGGGAATAGCATTTTCACAGGAGATAGGGAGGGAAGAGGTATAGGCAAGATAACTGTGGGAATCGGTAGGTTTAGAAAAGATGTCGTTCAATAGTTTGTCTTAAGAGATGGAGACAGAGAGATTGAGAAAGGGGAGGGAGGTGTCAGAAATTGAGCAAGTGAATTTAAGAGCAGGGTGGAAGTTAGAGGCAAAGTTGATGTAATTGATTAACTCAGCATGGGTGCATGAAACAGCACCAATGCAGTCATCAATGTAGCAGAGAAAGTTGGGAGCAATACCTGGGAAGGCTTGGTACATGGACTGTCCTTTATAGCCAATGAAGAGGCAGGCATAGCTGGGGCTCACACGGGTGCCCATGGCCACCCCTCAAGTCTGGAGGAAATGGAAGAAGCCAAAGGAAAGATTTTTGAGAGTGGGGACCAGTTCTGTCAGAATGAGGAGGGTGGTGCTGAAGGTGAACTGGGCCTAATAACAATGCTGAGAACCACACAAATGAATAAGTCATCCAGGTCTTAGAGAGGAGGAAAGGTTATGCTATGAACAACTTTAATGTGGAATTGTACAATGCAGATCTTGAGGTAGTAATATCTATCCTGCCTCTCCTGTTTACATTAGATTAGGAAAGGGATGAAATCTCAGGTGCATAAACCAATGAGATTACAGTGAAGTTGCCTAATAAAGAAGCACTCAATAATTGGGAAAGCTGCATGGTATTGCATTTTTAAACCTATAGTGGCCACTTTATTAGGTACCTCCTCTACTGAGCGCATCACTTGGAATATTGTGAGTAGATTTGGGCCCCTTACCTTAGAAAGGATGTGCTGAAATGGGAGAAGGTTCAAAGAAGGTTCATGAAAATGATTCCAAGATTGAATAGCTTGTCATATGAAGAGCTTTTGATAGCTTCTGACCTGCACTCATTACAATTCAGAAGAATGAGGGGTGACCTCATTGAAACCTATCAAATGATGAGTGGATGTGGAGATGATGTTTTCTATGGTGGGAGAGGCTAAGACCAGAGGACGCAGCCTCAGAATAGAGGGCCATCCTTTTAGAACAGACATGAGAAGGAATTTCTTTAGCCAGGGAGTGGTGAATCTGTGAAATGTGTTGCCACAGGCAGCTGTGGAGTCCAAGTTTTTAGGTGAATTTAAAGCAGAGGTTGATAGATTCTTGATTGGTCAGGGCATGAAGGGATATGGGGAGAAGGCAAGAGACTGGGGATGAGAAGAAAATTGGATCAGCCATGATGAAATGGCAGAGCAGACTTGATGGGCCAAAAGGCCTAATTCTGCTCCTATATCTTATGGTGTTATGTATGTTCGTGGTCTTTTTCTGCAGTAGCCCATCCACTTCAATGTTCAATGTGCTGTGCATCCAGAGATGCTCTTCTGCACATCAGTGTTGTAAAGTGTATTTAATAAAGTTCCTGTCGCCTTTCCATCAGCTCGAATCAGTCTGGCTATTCTCCTCTGAACTCTCTCAATTACAAAGTGATTTCCCCACAGATCTGCCACTCACTGCATGTTCTTGTTTTCACACCATTCACTGTAAATCCTAGAGACTACTGTGCATGAAAATCCTAGGAGACTAGCAGTTTTTGAGATAAACTACCCCATTTGGCACCAATATACATCCCACAATCAAAGTCACTTAGATCAGAACTGTTCCTCATTCAGATGTTTGGTCTGAACAATAACTGAACCCCTTGCCCTTGTCTGCATGCTTTTATGCATTGAGTTGCAGCCATACACTGCTGTATGGCTGATTAGATATTTGGATTAACAAACAGGTGTACATATGGACCTAGTAAAGTAGTCACTGTGTATATATACCAAGCAAGTATTGTGTAAACTATAGTTCTACATTTATATGAGGCATTTGAATGAACATAAGTAAATTTGAAGTCCAAGCAGAAAGAAAGTCATTTGGCTCTTTAAGATGACTCTGCCTTTCTTTAAGATCATAGCTGATATTCTACATCAGTGATGCTCACCAGTACTAACCATAACCCTTTGTATCTGTCCAGAAAACTATCGATCTCTCCTCTGAATCACTGATTCTGGAGCCCTCCATGAGGTGCATTCTGAAAGTGCACCATTCTCAGAGGGAAGAAATATTTGATATTTTCAATTCTAAATGGACTAAAGTACTCATCATTCTGGAACTTTCATCCTATTTGTAGACTCCTTATTTGGACTAACATATTCCCCTGCCGCTCACATTTGTATCATTGTAGAAATTTGCATGCATTAAGGTATCTCCTTATGCTCCCAAACTCCAGGGAATATAAACCCAGTCTGCTTAATCTCTTTTCAAATGATGAACTCCCAGCCCCGGAGTCTGGTGAATATTTGCTGTACTCCTTCTATGGCAAGTGTGTCAGTTTTTTGGTCAGGCCAAAACTACACAATATTCCAGGTGAAGTCTCACCATGGGCTTATACAATTCCATAAAACATTCCTACTCCTGTATTCCAATGCTATCATATTACTTGCCCTCTTTATTTGCCACACCTGCAAGTTGGCCTGCAGTAACTACTATGCAAGCACACCAGGATCCCTTTAGATAGCAGTCCCCAAGATCTCACCAGTTAACAAATACTCCATGTCATTCCATTAATCAAAGTAGATGGTTTCACATTCAATCTGCCAGATTCTTGCCCATTCATTCAGATTGACATTTGCAACCCCCCCCCCATACAGAATGTGGTCCTGGAACCATTCCCTGAAAGGTGCCCCCCATTCCCAGCTTGACAAACTGAGAAGAATACATTTTTAGAAAAAATGCATGCCTTATTTTGGGGTGGAGGTAAGGATGTGCTTGCACGGAGCATATATAATAAAGCATACTTGGAATGGCCACAGTATCTCTACATAAATTTCACACTTTGATAATCCTAAGGCACATTCTGCAGCCAAAATGCCATCCCTTTGCAAGTAGTTATCGCCATTACAAGTTGCTCTTCCAATCTTAGCTCTCTGCTGATCACAGTGAACTCAGTTTTGTGGTCAGAACAGGAATGTGCCACCTATGTGTCAAGTCTGCAGTTCTCTTCTATTTTGTCATTAATAGGTACTGAATACTACAAAGCATATCTTACTTGAATTTTGTTTTAAAAGCGTCTCTTTCTATAAATTAAAATTTATTCTAGATGTCAAACATAAAATTAACTTAGAACCCTGCAAGGGATTGTGGGTTATATTTTAAATTACAGCCGATGGGAAGTTTTCTGCCTGGAAAGTGTATTTGTTTGAAGCATCCAGAAACTGCACAAAGATCCAAGATAAAGCCCGACCAGACCGAAAAAAGCACAGTGCAAATGCTTATAAGTTAAAAGCATCTGCATTTTCCTGAGATCTGCTTTCTGACTGCCGCTATTTTAAATACGTATGCAGTTCTAACCTCGTTCTTTCCAGGTCTGTAAACATTCCCTAGTTTAAATTAACAAGTTCCGTTCTCCTTGTTCAAATATAGAAGTAAATCACCACACACTGTTTTTGTCACGCAGTTGTCAATCCGAAGTTTTACCAAACTTTTAAGCGCAACTCGTGACGATATGCTGAAATATCAGGGTCTGAACTGATCAATTCCTTTATACAGTTTCTATCAGAACCCAACGCCACTCCACAGTAATGTCCTCTGTTAGTCCTGAGTATTGTTCTTTCCTTATGGAACTCTGGCCTGAGAAATATCAATAACCATATCTCCTCCATTGAAAAAATGGATTTCACTTTTTAAACGTCCCAGAGCCATTGATTAAATTCAATGCCCAAAGCATTGCGTAATTAATCCTATTTTACGAGTTGTATGTATTTCGGTTCTCCTGTCAATGTGAATTGAGGCATTGCCATCCAGTTTATGCCAGATATTGGTATTCATTCTGAAAATATTAATGCGCAGATGCGTTCAATCTAATCTGTGCGTGAATGGGAAAAATTATTCTCGAGTTCAATTATTCCCGTTATTTAATGCGGGTAGCCAAAACCAGAATGCTATAGATAGTGGAAATCTGAAACAAAATCGGAAACTACTAGAGTGGCGCGGGAATACAAGCAGCAAGTGTTCAGAAAAGTTTCAGGTCGACGTCTTTTCACCTAACATACTTAAATAGAATTAAATGATACAGAAAGCCACCAGGCCACCAGCACTTTAAGCGAAAATCACCAATTAACGTTACACCTTGGTATCTTGTCAATCGTATGTATCTTAAATCCCTTTTCAAATACGCATCCAATTCTCTTTGTAAAGTCTAACTAAAATCTGCTGCCCTAGCCACTTCCAGTGGTGAACCAAATCGTTACAATGTTGTTGAACTTTTTTCCCCATCTCTTACACCCCCCCCCCCCAACACAGCTATCCCTTCAACTCCCCGCGTTCTTTAGCGAGTTACCTATCTGTGAGGAAAACACTGTTGGAGGAAATCAGCGGGCCAAACAGCTTCTGGAAATGAAAGAACCGACGTTTTAGATCTAGAGCCTGGAGCCGTAGCGAGATCATTATCATTGTCATTCTGTGCCTGTCATATGACGGGGGCAAACATGGTCTTTTCCCTTACCATGATTGTACTTGACATTTATTCTAGCCGATGTAAAGAGGAAAGGAGAAGGGGATAAGACAGGAGCCCGTAGGTGATAGCTACTGTGAACTCCCTGCCAATCCCTGTTTCGACTCTCCCCCTGTTCTTTATATTTGCCATCTCCCCTCTCCACTCTGATGCTGGGTCTCACGCCGAATCCCCTGGCCCTGCCCTGCGGCAGAAGGTTTATTGTTCCAGATGTCACCCATCTGTGTCCTCTGGAAACAGTTCATTTCAATTAAACCCCATCAAGATCCTATCCTTCATAACTGTAAATAATCCCCTACACAATCTCCTCTGTTTCTTTCCGAAAGCAAAACTCCATTGTCCCAGATACCATTCCAGTTAATTAGATAGTACGTCGAAGTTAATTCACTCTAACAGAATGCGGATGCAGGCCAAAGCAAAAACCCGGAGAGTACTTCACTCAAGAGTGAGGGTTGCAAAATCTAAATCGGCGGAACTATATCAACAAAAAGGTCACCCAGCAGTAACGATCAAAAAAGACAAAGGTTTATATGAACATTTAATGTCCACGACGCCGCTTCTTTAAAATTGCACTTCGAAAATTTGCGCTCTTGTTTTTGTTTATTATTTACTGTTGAACTGTCGCTGAAGTGAGGAATGCTATCTGGGGCTTGTAGTTCCTTACTAGCTGTGATAGACGAAGATCCGCTTCGTGAAAATACATCTCTCAGAGCAGTCTGCGTTCCGGGCTAAACTCCATCTTCAGGTAAACCCCTTATTTTTGATGCATTTTATAGCAAAAGAGCTCTAAGATTGAAAGAGCGAGACTGTATTCTAAAAGGTTAGTGCCTTTATTCAATTTGCTGCCAAAATCTTCTAGCATCTGGCGCAAGATGCAAACGGAGACACCAAACAAAAAATAATTAATAATCAATGGATGACGCACTATGTGCGAAGAGCGAGCCAGCCGAGGCTGTAAAACGATCTGAAGCTCGCCTCGCCCTGCAGTGAACACAGAAAGGCAGCGAGGAGCACAGGGCAGCAGCACGGCATGGCAGAGCCGACCAAGACGCACGTTATCTTGCTAGCATGCGGCAGCTTCAACCCCATCACGAAAGGGCACATTCAGATGTTCGGTGAGCATTTCCAGTCTCCACATTTTCATCGCAGCTAGTGTTTATTTATAAGAACGTTCTGACTCTGAACGCTGCTCCAGACGAATTAGCAAATTCCTCAGAAATTTTCTGATATCATGTTGCGTCTGAAGAAATGATATTTCAATTGAAGTATTATTTACTAAGAGTTGGTCCCTATAGACCGTTGCCTTCCTTTGTTCGCTGTCCAAGGCTTGTGGTACTGAAACGTACGGGCGACGAATACCAGCTCGACCCACTTTCGTCCGACAGAAAAAAAAAGCCAACTTCAGCATTGTACCGTTTACAAAGCAGTCAAAATATTATTAATATCCATCTTTTAATTAGTTTTTCTGCTAAATGTCAGAGATATCGCTCACGCCCAAGGAGAATGTATCGATCGTAAACAGGGAGAGAGCAGCAGCATCCACGTGTCTTTTTATGCAGAAGAATTTGTGCAATGTTTGACGTATTTTCCATTTCACTATTTTATTTATACTCATTTATTGTAAGAGTGTATACTCTGTATGGGCAAACGATGCAAATTCTTGCTCTCTGTGTTTTGTAGGGTTTATTTTATGGAAAGTTCTGCGTGCGTGTTCAATCACATCTGTTGTTAAATTGCATTATTTTGTGCAGTCGCTCCGCCCGGGGCTCCAAGTGCTGCGAAATGGGTAAAAGCACAAGGTTGGATGGGGCCGCAGTGAACAGGCCCGTGGGCACTGCAGTTGTCGAACAGTTCTGTGGAGGACGGCGACCTCCAAACTTGATTGTTTATAGTCTGTTCTGTTTGGCTGCGTGTGCTTGGGCCCGACCTGACGCTCATTACATTCAGTTCGTATCTGGATCAAAAACATCAAGGTTTTTTATTTTGTTTTGTATGAGGGGTGATTGCCCCTTTTTGGTTAAATGTGGAAGTTTGATTGTAAACCATTGAAGACAAAGATAAATAAGTTAGACATAGCGGTTGGAATGCTACCATTACATCTGTAAATACTGGTGCTGCGGCGGTGGACTAAACAATCCACGATGGCTGAGAGGCGGACGAGCTTTCTCGATCATTTAGATGATGCCCTTGATATCCCTGAGAAGTGAGAATTTCCACTGAATGGCGGATTAGCAGGCAGCAACACCGATCACCGGAGACACTCACTAACTCAGTGACTTGAATAGCGGTGGCTGCAAAGCAGAGTCGTTTGTTATGCTTAAGAGTCAGACGTCAAAATTGAAGGCGGTTTCTGTAAATGCATTGTGCTGGTTATATCTGTTCCTACCTTTGACCAAGCAGTGTCTTTCTTGACTTGGGAATTGAAATGATTGACTGCCATCTAAAATCACGGGAGAGCACATTTTGGTGTACAATTTTCTGTCGTATTATTCCAGAGCGGTGTCTGCGCAACACCGCAGACCAGACGAAAACTGATAATTGTTCAGGGTGCCTTTAATGTTGAGGAGGCGGGGCATTAAAAGTCTGGTTCGGGAGAACCATGGCAAATAAAAAATGGCTGCTTTGCACCAGTGCAATGGTGGGTAGGAGGGTACTGGAAGGAGTTTGGAAAGTAATAGGGGGGCGGGAGAATGACCACGATGGAAATGGTTTGCATATTATTGTAACGACCTTCTTGGAAATTAGATGATAATGTAGACTTTGTAGATTAACTATGAAAGCGGTAATCTTGAATCTGGGAAGAGCGTGTGAATCTCTACTAAAGCTGGGACAACAATTCTATTACTGTGGACAAGCTGCAGAAGGAAGTGTTGAGATCAAGCTCAGGAAGACGAAGGAAAGGTGGAATGGCTGGCGAGGTGCGACACAGTACCTGCATGAGCAGAAGTGTGCATTGATGCAGAATTTATTTGTTATTACAATTAAGCCAAGTTGTTTACGAGTAGCTGGGTCTGGTATTTTTTCACTGCTAGGTAGAAGTGAGCATCATTTAGGAATGGTCAAGGTAAAAGGGCCGAAAACTGTAACAATTTGTCGAGAAAAGTGAATTTCAGAGCCTTGAGCTAATTCATATCATTCACGGATCTGTATACGGTATCTTGTTCCTGCGGCCTAACGTCGAAATCTGTCTTGACGGTTGTGTCCTATTATAAACCTGGGATAAAGAGTTGTTGGTATTGCACCCAGTGTATGATAATATATTCACAAACAAGAGAAAATCTGCAGATGCTGGAAATCCGAGCAACACAAACGAAATGCTGGAGGAACTCAGTAGGCCAGGCAGCACCTATGGAAAAAAAGTGCAGTCGACGTTTTGGGCCGAAACCCTTCGGCAGGACTGTGTTCGGTGCTCCCGGTGTGGCCTCCTGTATATCAGGGAGACCGCTTCACCAAGCATCTAAGCTCCGTCCGTCAAAACAAGCAGGATCTCCCAGTGGCCACTCATTTTAATTCCACTTTCCATTCCGATATGTCCATTCATGACCCCCTCCGCTGTCAGGATAAGGCCACACTTGGACTGGAGGAACAAAACCTTATATTCCGTTCGGGTAGCCTCCAACCTAGTAGCATGCACATCAAACTCTCAAACTCCAGTAATGCCTCCCCCTCCCCATTCACCATTTCCCATCCCCTTTTCCCTCTCTCGTGTTATCTCCTTGCCTACCCATCGCCTCCCTCCGGCGCTCCTGCAACCACCTTTCCCCCACTTCTTCCTTCCATGGCCTCCTATTTCACCAATCAACCCCCTAGCGCTTTGCTTCATCCCTCCCCTTCCAAGTTTCACCTATCGCCTGGCGTTTCTCTTTCCCACCACCCCCCCCCCCACCCCACCCCACCCCTCCCCACCCCACTTTTCAAATCTAGAACTCAGCTTTTTCCCCCCAGTCTACCGAAGGGTTTCGGCTCGAAACGTGAGCTGTTCATTTTTCTCCTATAGATGTTACCTAGCCTGCCAGGTTCCTCCAGCACTGTGTATGATAGTATATTTCTTGTTGGTCGGAGTTCTTTTTGTTCTTAACATAGAAAACCTACAACACAATACAGGCCCTTCAGCCTACAAAGCTGTGCCTTTAAAAAAAAATTAACGAGTTTCTAGAATACAAATACAAAAAAAACCATCAACAAAATGGAGATTAATACAGTGCAAAACAAACGTCAAATATATAATTCATAACAATAAGGAAGCAGCACCCAAAATAAGATCATACAAAGTTAGTGTCCTCCCCTCCCTCCCACTACAAAACTCCAGGCCAACCATTAGGAGATGTGAAAGAAAAAATAATCAGAGCCTTCAACCCCACGAAGCTGTAAATTTGTAAATATATATTTTTTAAATGCCTTCTACCAAAACTATAATAGAATTCCCATAAAAAACCATAAAACTTACAGGAAAAAAGCTGATAGTAAGGGATTATGGTACAAAAAAAGAACAAACTTAATCTAAAGAGGAGCTATGAAAGTATTCAAGAAAAGGACCCCACACCTTTTGAATCTTTATGACCGAATTGAGAAGTGAATAATGAATCTTTTCAATGTCTAAACAGGACATAATATCACTAAGCCATTGAGCATGAGTGGGTGGAGCAACATCTCTCCACCTGAGAAGAACTAAGTGTCTAGCCAAAAGAGAGGCAAAAGATAGTGTTCGACATTTAGTCAGACTCAAATGCATGTCTTCTTCATCCAAGGTGCCAAAAAGGGCAATCAGAGGGTTAGGTTCTAAGTGACAATTAAGAATATGGGATAAAGATAAAAGAACTTCTCTCCAGAATTTCCCTAGGACAAGCCCAGCACATATGAATAAGAGAAGCCTCACCCCCTTTACACTTGTCACAAATTGGACTAATGTCAGGATAAAACCACGATAATTTATTTTGTGAGCCCTACGTACAACCTTAAACTGCAAAAGTCAGTGGCGAGCACATAAAGAAGTTGAGATAACTGACTTAAGAATTGAATCCCAAACCACATCAGATAAAGAAATATTTAAATCATGCTCCCAAGCTGATCTAATTTTTTTCCAAAGGGGGTGTGTCTTCTAATCAATCAGACAAAATTTGCTTATCAACAGGCTGGCACAGAACTCTGGAATTTGTGGTTTGCACATTGAGAAGTTACCTTCTGCCAACATTTTAATTTCATGAATTTTTGTTAAGTTTGTTTTTATCACAATAGCAAATCCAGAATAAAGTACAGAGCATGTTACCACAAGTTAATGGAAATGTTTTATTGAAAATTACCAAAGCACAACAACTGACTATCATTGTTATTAGAATTTGGAAGAAAACTGTCTATTTCATTCTTTGATTTTAAAAAAGGAGCACATTCCTACATTGACAGCAATTCCCCTCAATCTCTTTTCTTCTGTAGTTCCCTACAGTGAGAATTGCTTGTCCACCTTTATTAATTTGAAATGTTAAATGTGGGAGGGTAGAGAAACAGGATGTATTGCAGAAGGAATATCAACTAGGTTGTGGTTTAAAATAATTCTGATACGCTGAATGGAATAATACAATATGCGTGTGCTATTGTCACAAGGATCTGAAGAAATCAATGTCAACAGCAGCTGGTTTTCCTTTATGTGCACACTGGCTTGAAGTGCCTCCACATTTGTGCTATGAAAATCTTTGATAAATGTGCACAAACATTTATCTTTAAGAATTTGTAAAATGTAATTTTAGTGAGGTAAAAGAATTAAGCACAACACACCCAGGTTACAGTTGTCTTTCACATGAAAATCTTGCCCATGAAATTGATCCCTACCTTCCAGGCATCCTCAAATCATACTTATTTAAAGATATTGACATTGTAGCTAGAATTTTCCATATTCTGACAAATAGTCAGTACTGTAGCAGGGGTAGAACAGACCAGAAATGTCAACAATTTCTCTTTCCACAAATGTCTTTCCTGCTGAATTTTTCCAGAATTTCCTGTTTCTATTTCTCAACATTTCAATAAAAGATTGAATTTGATTTTGTATCTTTTTTCATTTTGAAATGATTGTTCATGAACTGAATATTGCAGTTCAAAAAATAAAATATTGCTACTGTGGATTTGCAAATATGAATGATCAATTAATGAAAATAAATTGGCCCTTAAATAATAATATTCTACCAGGCTTGATATTTCTTGGGTTTCAGAAGTTTGTTTTTTTCCCCCTCTGAGTTACACTATATTGCATTTATTTTATGTTGATACATATGAAATTCAGAAAACATTTGGCATTGGTGGAAAGACAGACTTGGGCACATAGTGTCCATTGGGTAAACAGACTGTCTGAAATAATTAGCCTCTATTGGCAACAATGAACAAGATTCCAACCATTAGAAGAAATATTACAATGTATTCAAAATATAGAGGAAAAAGAAAAGGCAGATAAAACTATTGAGTTATTGGTCTTATATGAACTGGTTATTTTTAATTGAAAATCAAAAGTACTGCATCTACTGGAAATCAAATCAAAGCAAAAATACTAGAAAATCTCAACAGGTAAGCTGGCATCTCTGGAGAAGAGAAAACAGCCAACATATTGGGTCATGGTCTTTCATTAGAACACAATGAATTTCTTTTAGTTCTGTCTTTTTCAGATTGTAGATTTCATGGCAGTGAGTAATTTAAAATGAGAAACAAGTTTCTCCCTCATTAAAGCAGGTGATCAAATGTCTTATGATTAATAGGTTGCTGTTAGAGTCTCCATCATGTGTTGATCCATTCAAATGAAATTAAAATTGTAGGAAGACTTGATTGGTTAGGGTTTGAAACCATACTGTAAGAACTTAGATTTCTCAGACATACTATTTACATTTAGCTGCCTTCTGTGGTGTCCATTTTTTTTGGTAATAACTTAACTCCATTACTGGTGATGTGAAGGATTAACTAAATTGTTATTTACCCTGATTACTAACAAGACTTTGTTTGCAGTGTTGATGATCATTTGTTTTGTGTGAAGCAAGAAAGGGTTCTAAATTCAGAATATAGACAAAGACAACTGAACCAGAATATAGTGTCTGAGAAAATAATGGATCAAAGCCACTGATAATTACAGCTCATTAATTTGGCATGCATGTTGAGTAATGATTCAGTACTAATTTTGTGAGAATCCTTTGAGTTGGACCCAACTCTGAACACAAAGGAGCTTTGAAAAGTTGCATCAGCATTTTGTCCATGAAATCTTAGAACAAATTTCCATTGTTTCTTTGTGACCTTCCTTGAACAAATAGTTTGATTACAATGAAAATCATAAGGGCCTGAGTAAACATTTACCATAATCATTTGTATTGTGCAAACATTGTAAGTTCAGTCCACATAATGGGCTTGGCAGCATACTGACATCTTCCTCGTGATCTCAGTAATTCACAGCAAATAGAACTTTTGGTGTAAGATAGAAAAATCATAGCATTTCAAGAAATAAAACAAATTTGACCACCCAAGAGAAGTAGTACATATTAGAGCTGGTCCAAGTAATGTTTGGAAGTGAGGCCATTTCATTGCATTCAAGGAGCTGAAAACAAGGGAAAAAGTCACCTTAGAGGTTCGTGCAGTGGTTCCTTCTGTTGGTCTGGGCTATATACATTGCTAAAGGCAAGAAAAATGTGAATACAGAAGAAATACACTTGAAATGTGGCCCAACCAACACACCACAATCAGTAAGGCTAGATAGCAACACCTCTACCACAATTACAGAACCACAAGACCATAAGCCATTTGGGCAGAATTAGGCCATTTAGTCCATTGAGTTTGCTCCACCATTTGATTGTGGCTGTGTTACAAGTCAGGTGTTGAATCAGGACCCAGACACTGGAGTCCCCGAAACAGGACGAGAGAGAACCCAAGGACAGGACAGGATGCAGTCTAGGCAGGGGAAGCAGGACCAGGACAGGGGACTGGGAACAAGGAGCCTGGGGTGGACTCCGAGCCAGAGACTGGACAAGGACCCGGAACCTGTGTCTTACCTCAGGTTCAGACCTCCAAACCCAGGCAAGGATGTGACGAGGCTTGGCTAGGGACTTGGGGTCTTGAGGCTTGAGGCCAGAGGCTGCAGGCTTGGAGCTTGGAACTCAGAGGCTGGAGCTAGGGGCAGACTAGGGACTGTACATCAACATGGAGCCAGGACTTACCCACCAACAAACCAGGTCTCATCTTTAACAGGACATTGACATGAGACAGGACAGTACACAGACAGAGCCAGGACTTACCCACCAACAAGCCAAGTCTCATCTATAACTCCACACCAATGTGGGGCAGGACCATCCGTCAGGTAACAGCAAAAAAACTTGACCTACCCAACAGAGACGAGGACAAGACAAGACAGATCCCCACAGGGCAACAGCAGAACAGCCAGACTTACCCCACAGGGGCAAGGACAGGAAGAGAAACACCAAGGAACAATAGACAGTTCCACCTCTGCATCAGGGTAACTCCAAGTAGCCATTACAGCCAGCAGCCTTGGCTGGCTACAGAGCAACCAGATCCCTACCTAGCTCAGAGTGGCTGACAGCCACCCAGCTGGCCCCGGAAACAGCTGAATCCAAACTGCAATGACCACTCCAACTACTACCAGCAAGGCTTCCAGAAGCCATGGTTCTCCAACACAGCCCCAAGGATGGCAAGAGTCCATTCTAGCTTTCCACCAGCTATCTGTGCCATGAGTATCTTGACTAAACAACCCCCCCTCCATACCAGGGCCACTTATATTCCCAGCTCCAATATGAGCCTCAGGTGTTTCTGGTTAAGTCCAACCACAGCAAGGGTCCACCAGAAAACCCAGAGTCCAGAGTCCACAGACCAGACCACAGACTTTGGACTGAACCAACATAGCCGTGCAGGTTGACTCTGTTGACTCTCAGAATAGCCTGACTTACCCAACTGAGGCAAAGACAGATCCCCCCACAGGGCAACAGCAGAACAGCCAGACTTACCCTACAGGGACAGGAAGCAACAAACACCAAGAAACAACAGACAGTTCCACCTCTGCATCAGAGTAGCTCCAAGTAGCCATTACAGCCAGCAGCCTTGGCTGGCTACAGAAGCAACCAGATCCCTACCTGGCTCAGAGTGACTGACAGCCACCCAGCTGGCCCAGGAAACAGCTGAATCCATACCACAATGACCATTCCAACTACTACCAGCAAGGCTCCCAGAAGCCACAATTCTCCAACACAGCCCCAAGGATGGCAAGAGCCCATTCCAGCCATCTGTACCATGAGTATCTTGACAAGACAACCCCCAACCACACACCATACCAGGGCCACTTATATTCCCAGTTCCAATATGAGCCTCAGGTGTTTCTGGTTAAGTCCAACCGCAGCAAGGGACTGCCGGAAAACCTGGAGTCCGCGGACCAGACCACAGATTTCAGACTGAACTACCACAGGCTGATCTATTTCCCTCTCAGTCCTGTTCTCCTGCCTTCTCACCATAACCTTACACACCCTAACTTATCAAGAATCTGTCAACCTTCTCCATAAATACACTCAATGACCTGTCCTTATAGACACTTGTGGAAACAAATTCACCAACTAGTTAAAGAAATTCCTTCTCACCTCCATTCTAAATGGACGTCCCTCTATCCTGAGATTTTGCTATCTGGTCCTAGACCCCCCCCCCCCCCCCAGTATAGGAAACATCCTTGCCACATCCACTCTATCTAAGCCTTTCAGCATTTGAAAGATTTCAATGAGAACCCTTCCTCCATCCCCTTTCTTTTAATTTCCAGTGAGTACAGGCCCAGAGCCATCTACCACTCCCCATATGTTAAGCCTTTCAATTCTGGAATCATTTTCGTGAACCTTCTTGGAAACCTCTCCAATGTTGACACATCCTTTCTTAGATAAGAGGTCCAAAATTGCTCACAATACTTCAAGTGAGGCAGTGCCTTATAAAGCATCAACATTACATTATTGTTTTTATAATCCAATCCTCTGGAAAAGAATGCTAACATTGCATTTGCCTCCCTTACCACCAGCTCATTCTGCAAGTTAACCTGCATGAGGCTTCCCAAGTCCCAACTCCCAAGCATCATTGTAGAAGAATCATCTTCCATAATGTCACCCCCTAAGGCTGTGTACTTAGTCGCTTCCTTTACTCGCTGCAGGCTCACAACCTGCATGGCCAGATTCTGCTCAAACACCATCTACAAATTCACAGATCGCACTACCTTGTGGGCCAGATCTCAAATAATGATGTGATGGAGTCCAGAAAGGAGACAAGGAGCCGGCTGGCATGGTGACATGACAACAACCTTTCCCTCAACGTCAGCAAAATGATATAGCTGGCCATTGACTTCAGGAATTGGGGGTAGAGCACACGTCACTATCAATGCTGAGGTGAAGAATGTTGGAGCTTTAAGTTCCTAGGTGTAAAGTAACTTGTCCACATCCAACCAAATAGATGCAATGGCCAGGAAAACACTCCAGAGTCTCTACTTCCTCAGAACGCTAAGGAAATTCAGCATGTCCCTGCTGATTCTCACTACAGAAAGCATCCTATCTGAATGCACCACAGCTTGGTTTGGCAACTGCTCTGCCAAAGACCACAAGAAATTACAGAGAGAGAAATTGCAGCTCAGTTCATCAGAAAACTAGTCTCCCTTCCGAGCTTTGTATACACTTCTCACTTGCTCTGAAATCAACCAATGTAATCAAAGACCCGGGGATTCTCTCTTCACTACCCCACCCCCTACCCCCATCAGGCAGAAGATACAAAGCTGAAGAACACACAGCAGCAGGCTTCCACCTTGCTGTTAGAAGACTCTTGTACATTAAAGATTAATTCCTGATCTCTTAAATCTGCCTTGTCATCACCCTTGAACCTTATTGCCTACCTGCTCTGCACTCTCTCTGTAATTATAATGCAATGTTCCGCATTCCTACTTTTCTTTTGTACCATCTGGATATAAATATATTTTGAAATAATCTGTATGGATGACTTGCAAAAATACTTTCTCTGCATCTTGGTACACGTGACAATAGTAAAACAATGCCTTTTCTGTGTGTATTTCATTAGCTTTAGAATGCTTGGGGATGTCTTGAGCTTATGAAAGATGCAATAGAAACACAGACTATTTACTATTCTATTCATGTGTTTATATGCAGATATCGGCATAGATGTGAACATTTGCATCATAGGTTGGCATGCTTCATTGGTGCTTTGGTTTTGTGCTTCGCCAGAGTCAGTACTGTGGCAAAGCAGCCTGTCACCATTCATGCTCTATCAAACTCCATCGAAAGCATTATCAACTTTGATCCAATCAAGTCATGTGTGAAAATAGAATTTCCAGACAAGCGAGCTTGAGTGCATTTCCCTCAACTAACTAATGGAATGTGAAGTTTTAGTATTATGTTCTGATAGATCAGCAAAAGTAACTTCGTTCTCTGTATTTAATTAATAGTTCCTTAAAGCTTTCTAAGGCTTCAAAATGTTCTACACATTTTTGAAACTTTCAGTTTAGATGGATATAAAAGATCTCATGTTGCTTATGTGCGAAGTAATTTCCTAATATCCTGATCAGCATTCCTTTTGAAAATGATTGCACCAGAATATCAGATTATTTACTCATTTTATCTTCTGTTTGTGATACTGTGAGGTCCACAAATTGGCTGCTATACTTACCTACTCACCAAGAATGATTGAATAAATGTAACCCATTGTTAAACGTTTTGGGATATCCCAGTAATGTAATGACTTAAATAGAGGCAGCCTTTTTAGTCTGTCATATGGTACTGATAACTATATTATCATTAAACGTAGAACATACTTTGTAGAACATTCTGGCACAGTACAATCCCTTAGGCCCAGGATGTTGTGCCAATCTTTTAACCAACTCTAAGATTAATCTAACCCTTCCCTCCTACATAACTCCCCATTTTTGTATCATCCATGTGCTTATCTAAAAGTTTCTTAAATGCACCTAATGTATCTGCCTCTATCACTACCCCTGGCAGGGCATTCCATGCACCCACACTTTCTGTGTAAACCTCTGACACCCCAACCCCCTACACTTTCCTCCAATCATCCTAAAATAATGACATTTACACTCTGGGGAAAAAGTCTGTCTATCCATTCTGTCAATGCCTCTTATCATCTTGTACACCTCTTTCAAGTCACCTTTCATTCTCCACTCCAAAGTGAAAAGTCCTAACTCTTTTAGTGCATCATCTTGAGACATGCCCTCTAGTTCAGACAGCTCCACGTAAAATTCCTCTACACCTTAGAAACACAGGAAACCTACAGCACAATACAGGCCCTTCGGCCCACAAAGCTGTGCCGAACATGTCCTTACCTTAGAGATTACCTAGAGTTACCCATAGCCCTCTATTTTTCTAAGCTCCATGTACCTATCCAGGAACCTCTTAAAAGACCCTATCGTATCCACCTCCACTACCGTCACCGGCAGCCCATTCCACACACTCACCTCTCTGAGTAAAAAACTTACCCCTGACATCTCCTCTGTACCTACTCCCCAGCACATTAAAACTGTGCCCTCTCCTGCTAGCCATTTCAGCCCCGGGAAAAAGACTTTGACTATCCACACGATCAATGCCACTGATCATGTTATACACCTCTATCAGGTCACCTCTCATCCTCTGTTGCTCCAAGGAGAAAAGGCCAAGTTCACTCAAAAATTTCTCACAAGGCACGCCCCCCAATCCAGGCCACATCCTTGTAAATCTCCTCTGCACCATTTCCACATCCTTCCTGTAGTGAGGTAACCAGAACTGAGCACAATACTCCAAGTGGGGTCTGGCCAGGGTCCTATATAGCTGCAACATTACCACTAGGCTCCTAAACTCAGTCCCACGACTGATGAAAGCCAATGCACCATATGTCTTCTTAACCACAGAGTTAACCTGCGCAGCAGCTTTGAGTGTCCTATGGACTCGGACCCCAAGATTACTCTGATCCTTCACAGTGCCAAGAGTCTTACTATTAATACTATATTCTGCCATCATATTTGACCTACCAAAATGAATCAGCTCACACTTATCTGGGTTGAACTCCATCTGCCACTTCTCAGCCCAGTTTTGCATCCTATCAATGTCCCGCTGTAACCTCTGACAGCCCTCCACACTATCCACAACACCCCCAACCTTTCTGTCTTCAGCAGATTTACTAACCCATCCCTCCACTTCCTCATCCAGGTCATTTATAAAAATCACGAGGAGTAGGGGTCCCAGAACAGATCCCTGAGGCACACCACTTGTCACCGACCTCTATGCAGAATATGACCCATCTACAAACCATTCTTTGCCTTCTGTGGGCAAGCCAGTTCTGGATCCACAAAGCAATATCCCCTTGGATCTCATGCTTCCTTACTTTCCCAACAAGCCTTGCATGGGGTTCCTTATCAATTGCCTTGCTGAAATTTATATACACTACATCTACTGCTCTTCCTTCATCAATGTGTTTAGTCACATCCTCAAAAAATTCAATCAGGCTCATAAGGCACGACCTGCCTTTGACAAAGCCATGCTGACTATTCCTTATTATATTATGCCTCTCCAAATGTTCATAAATCCTGCCTCTCAGGATCTTCTCTATCAACTTACCAAAAACTGAAGTAAGACTTACTGGTCTATAATTTCCTGGGCTATCTCTGCTCCTTTTCTTGAATAATGGAACAGCATCTGCAACCCTCCAATTCTGCGGAACGTCTCCTGTCCCCATTGATGATGCAAAGGTCATCATCAGAGGCTCAGCAATCTCCACTCTCACCTCCCACAGTAGCCTGAGGTACAACTCTTAAGCTTCCACATTGTTCCTATAATGAGGCAACCAGAGCTGAACACAATATCCCAAGAGTGGTCTAACCTGGGTTTTATGGACTGCAACATTATGTCACAGCTCTTGAACTCAATCCCTCAACTAAAGAAGGCCAACACACAATACACCTTTCTAACACCACCATCAATTTGTGTGGCATCTTCGAAGGATCTGTAGACATGGAACCTAAAATCCCTCTGTAACTCCACTCTGCCAATAATCCTGCCATTTACCTTGTATTCTGCCTTCCAAAATGAATCACTTCATACTTTTTCGCGTTGAACTGCATCTGCCACTTCTCAGCCCAGCTCGGCATCCTGTCAATGTCTCATTGCACCCTACAACAACACTCCACACTATCCACAGTTCCACTGACCTTTGTGTCATCTGCAAACTTATTAACCCATACTTCCACTTCCTCATCCAAATTATTTATAAACATCACAAAGAACAGGGGTCTCAGAATAGATCTCTGTGGAACACCACTGGTCACTGGCCTCCAGGCAGACCATGCTGCACCCACTACGACCCTCTGTCTTCTGCAGGCAACCCAATTCTGTATCTACACAACCTAGTTTCCCTAGACCCCATGCCTCCTGACTTTCTGAATGAGACTGCCAAGGGGAAATCCTCTCAGACACATTAATAATAATCCATGAACACCACATCCACTGCTCTACCTTCATCAATGTGCTTTGTCACATCCTCAAAGAATTCAGTCAGGCTCATCAGGCATGACCTGCCCCTCACAAAGCCACGCTGACCACCCCTCATCAGACTATGCATCTCCAATGTTCCATTACATAAGAACCTAAGAAATATGAGCAGGAGCCGGTCAAGCCTGTTCTGCTATTCAAAAAGATCATCCTTATATGGCCATGGACTCATTTCCACCTACCTGCCCTTTCCCCATAACCCTTAATTCCCCTACTATGCAAAAATGACTGGAAAATAAACTAGATTATCTGCGTCTGTAACTGAATCTACGTCTGATGAAGCATTCTGAAAGAAACGAGGCTCCAGGAAACCACCCCTAAAGCGGCCATTGAGAGGGTTTCATCAGCTTTTGGGTGGACAGAAATCCCATGACCTACAGAGGAGGTTAATGTATCCACGTTAAAAAGAACTGGTGTGTGAGCACCTCTGTAGTGTGCGCCTCTGGTAGAGTTTTTAACAGTGAGCTTTGGGCCTTTCTGTTTACCGAGGGAGTTCAATGCTGTTGTGATTGTGGCTGTCTATATATATTCCCCCCCCCCCCCCACCGTGCTAATGCTGGGGAAGCGCATTGTGCCATATGATCCTCCAAGTCACATACTTCAACGGTTTCATTATTGTTGCTGGCAACTTCAACCATGCTAACTTAAAAAACAGTCCCACCTAAATCCTATCATAATGTGGACTTGCTACCATAGGCGAGAACACATTAGAGCTAGTTTGTACCGACATCCCTGGTGCATACAAAACTGTTTCACTACCCCAGCTCGGATAATTTGGCCATTTATCTGTTCTACTAATACTTCATACAGTTCAAAACAGTTCGAAGGGTTTTAAAGACTTGACGAGAAGGAGCAACTGCAGCATTGCGGGACTGTTCTGCAAACACGGACTGGAGCATGGGGAGGCGGCTACCTACGATCATCATATTAACATTGGTGAATATGCAGGATCTGTGACTGGCTATGTAGAGAAGTGCCTTGAGGACATCACCATTATTAAATGCATCTCCATGAGGGCAAATCAGAGCCATGCTGACAGCAGAGTCCGGGCACTTCTGAGACATCCGGTTACTGCTGTCAGACCGGGCGATAACACAGCTCTCAGGTCAGCAAGAGATGCGCTCTCCGGCACCATCAGGAAGACAACACTAGATTATTCACAGAGAATGTACAGCCATTACTATGAGAGCAGAGACACGAGGCACGTGTGGTGGATATTCAGGCCATAATGAAATACAAGTCCACCCTACGCATCAACAACAGCGACGTCTCTTTTACTTATGGTTTGGTACACGGAACAATATACCGGTGAGGAAGGTCTCCCTTTCCCCCTCAAACATCAGGATGCTGTTTAAGTATATCAGCTTGTTTTCACTGTCCTCACAAACGCCAAGGTCTTTCTCACTGGTGACTACTGAAGCAAAGTGTTCATTAAGGATCTCACCCTACTTTCTCTGACTCTCTTCCTCTATTTTCTGATCTCTCTGTTCTCTCTGGCTTTCCTCCTGTTCTTCACATATGTGTAGAATGCCTTGGGGCTTTCCTTAATCCTACTCACCAAGATCTTCTCATGCCCCCTTCTAGCTCTTCAGCTCCTTCCTGGCTACCTTGTATCTCTCTAGAGCCCTATCTAACCCTTGCTTCTTAAACCTTAAGTAAGCTGCTTTCTTCTACTGGCTAGGTGTTCCACATCTCTTGTCAACCATTGTTTCTTCAGCCTACCATCCTTTTCCTGCCTCATTGGGACAAACCTATCTGGAACTCTCAGCAAGTGCTCCCTAAACAACCCCTGCATTTCTGTCATGCATTTCCCTGAGTACATCTGTTACCAATTTATGTTCCCCAGTTCCTGCCTAATAGCATTACAAATCTCCCTCCCCAATTAAATATTTTCCCATATCCTCTCCAAGGCTATGGTAAAGGTTAGTGATTTGCAGTCACTGTCTCTGAAATGCTTTCCAACTAAGAGGTCTGGCATCTGATCTGGTTCATTGCCTAGCTCCAAATCCAATATGGCCTCTCCTCCTGCTGGCCTGTCTACATATTGAGTCAGTAATCCGTCCTGGGCACACCTATCAAGTTCTGACCCCCTACACACCTTTGCACCAAGGAGGTGCCAATTAAAGTTAGGAAAATAGAAGTCCCTCATAACAACAAATCTTTTATATCTGCACATTTCCAAAATCTGCCTCCTGATCTGTTCTTTAGTGTCTCTGATGTTATGGAGTGATTGCTGCTGTTCTATTTTCCATTTCTGACTCCCACCCACACTGATTCAGCAGATAATCCCTCCTTGACATCCTCCCTTTCTGCAGCTGTGATACTATCCCTGATTAGCAATGCCACTACCCCCACTTCTTTTACCTCTCTCCCTGTCCTTTTTGAAACATCTATACCCCAAAACATGCAGCAGTCATTCCTGCCCTTATGACAGCCAAGTCTCTGTAATGGGCACAACATTGGAGTTCCAGGAACTGACCCATGCTCTAAGTGCTTCACCTCATACATATCTTGCATTAAAATAGACACATTTCAACCAGTCCCACTGACTGAAATTTTGCTCGGTCAACTGCATAACCTTCCTCACAGACTTCCTACACATCGCATCTACTTGTATACCACTGCCCCAACCTCAGACCTGAAACTGAAACTGTTTGAAAACTTTCTCAATAAATGAAAGTCAACTTCTATAAGGTACATTAGAAGAATTATAGCTGAATTTTATAAAAAGTTAGTGCTGTAAAGTTCGGGAACACTTGTTCTGAAGTTTTTTAGATTTTGTTCTGAAAGGCATTTGTCTGATGTAAAGACTGTGAAAGGAAGGGAAATGTATAGAAAACCAAAGGAGAATCCTGCTCTCTATGTCTGAAGGGAAGTTTAGAACAGATGGAAAAACACTTTCCACCCAAGATTCTTCACACATGCTGCATTTTTGCTTTCAGGTTTGGAGAAACTCCTCAATAATTTGGCACTACATGTGAAGACAGACTGATGGATGGTCTGAAAATCAACCATGAGGTTGAAGCCAATGCCTTAGATTAGAATTGTAGTTTAAGGCAGTCCATTTAGAAATCAAACTGCAGACCAATTTATTATGTAAGGCTCTACATTTTGATTTCTCAATGGAATATCCATTGATCCATGCTTGAAATCATATGGGGATGATCTTGAAATCATGCTCTAATTTAAAAAATGCTTTTATTTTACCATCTTAGGTCTTTGGCTATCTGTAAATATCATTATGATTATTTTTAATTCTTTAAGATCAGAGGGAAAAACTAAAATGTGTAATACATCATTCATACATTCATTACTCCAAATTTGGGCTGTGGAGTTATGGTTCAGTAATATGATTGTGATACTGCATCTAATTTACAGTTCTTCACATGCAAAGAATTAGTGCATTTTCTAGAATATTCCATCAGCAGATGGAGTTTACTCTTTCATGGCCTTGGTTCCAGGACTACAGTGTGAAGTAGATGGGTCAGCATAAATATCTGTTTCATTAAATGTACCTAGATTCAACCATTTCTATTATAAAGGTCTATCCCAATTCTGCAATTCTTGCAAACTTCATTTTATTTCTCCAGATAAATAGTACAAAGAACAATTAATTTCACTAACAGTAGGGAGTCAAAAAATAGAACCAGAGCTTGGTGATTGAAAAATAGACAACTTGTCCAGGCTTACCAATAGAAGGGTGACCGCAACAAGAAAACCCATTAACCTGAACTAATTCCCTTATAGAAAGGGCTAATTGGTATGTTTGGTAACTTCAAAACATTAAACTAGTTCAGAGGTAAACAGGAAATGTGAGTCTTAGTTTCTTCTTTACTTTAGCAAAACTCAACATAACATATGATAGCATCATGAGATATGCAGTTCACTATTCTTACATATAACCTGTAATGAATTATTTAATTACACAGGAATGCTTAATCACCAACATATTTACAATGTTACTCAAATACTACAGAAATATTAAATACACAACACTCCTTCCTGCTTAGCTATAAATTCCAACTCAATAGAGCAGCCTCTCTCAACCTTTTTGACCTCAAGGAACCCTTGAAATAATTTTCAGGTCCCAGGGAACCCCTGTGTAGAAATTATTATATCTACAGCTCACAATATGTTAGCATGATCAGTACATTGTACATATAATAATGCAAAAATATTAGTCAATGCTCTTTTGAGTGGAGAATTAATTTTTAGATAACCTTTCTTGGGGAAAATAACAGGTGGTTAAACTTGGCTTACTTGAAATTAATCTTTCTTTCCCTTTCATAAATTTTTAAAACTCATAAGTCAAACATCATAAATTTCTTTTAAATAACTGTATTAAGCCAAAATAGGATTTAATGTTTTGACAATGTCAGGATTTTCTTCTTTTTTGCAAGAGAAACGAAACCTTACATGGAGTTAACCATTGAAGGGGCACCATCAGTACAGGTGCAAATACAATTCCTCCGAGACAGGCCTTTTGTTCCCCCAGTGCCCTCGGAATCCCAGTTGAGAAACCCTGCAATAGACACATAAACACATAATACTAATAATATAATATGTATTATAAACACATAATACTATATAATACAACTTATCATATAAATGCATCCACAGCAGAGTAAATTTTGAACAGTCCCATTCAGGCCAAAAGATTTATTTGCTGTGGCAGATTTCTTACTCTAGTGGAATAATATATTTCCTGACAATGGAGATCACTCTGGTGGGCAAGTGAGACTTGAGGCTGTGAAAACAACCTCAGCTTCTGGAGCCTCCTCCATGCTGGTTGTAGAAGTCGACCCTGAGACTGCGGGAAGTGGTTCTGACAGCTCTGGAAACCTTTCTTTTTCCAGTTTGTGCATCTTGATCTTGAGAAGTGCATTTAGTTCACTGGAGTATTCTGTTACTAAACCTTCTATTGCTGCCTTTACGATCTGCTCTCTCCTCTTTGTTTCCTCATCCACAACATTATCTCATGAATCCTCTGTTTTCATTTCTCCTTTGACTCCTTTCATTCCATTCACCCAGCTGGGCTTTGGTCTCTGCGTTTACTTTGACAAGCAGCTTTTTATCTCCCACTTGTCCGTAATCAACAATGGTTTTGGTTCTAAATGCTCCTTCACAATATCAGTAAAGCTCACTTCTGCTGCTTTGGTCAGAGCACTCAAGCTCCTAAGCAAGCTATGTCTTTAAATCCAATGCACTCAGCAAAATTGGCACTCACTTCTCATTGGCTATTCCATTTGCTTTGAAATACTGCTCAATTCATTCAGTATACAAAATCCAGTTATCTGCTGTACAATCAAACTTGTCAATCTTTCAGATGTGGCCAGCTGTTTCTGCTCTTTTCTTTATGGTTACTACCACCCACTACTTACTGTTTATGAACCTGTGACTTTGTCTGTTTTCTGCCTTTTTAAAATTCCCCTTCTGAAGAACACACGCTGTGACTCTTTTTTTACTTGCCCATTCCTCACTGTGCTTTTTTTAAAACTCAAACATCTCACTGCACTTCAACAGATAGATAGCTGTCATGGGTTTGTTTAAAACTTCCTCATTGCAACTGCTATGTTTTGGAACTCCAAAACATTAAACTAATACAAAGAAAAACAAGAGCCGAGGGATGCAAGTCTCAGTTTGTTCACGTGCATGTATCACGTGGTAGCATAGTGACATGTGCAGTTCACTTATTTTAACATAAAACCTGTAATGAAGTATTTAAATAAACAAGGCTGCTTAATATTTACAATATTACTCAAATACTACTGAAATATTAAGTACACAACACTAATAAAATCTGATATGCAGAGAGGAAAATTGTCTTTGAGTTTTAATGGAGCTCTTCAGGAACAGAATATATTTGGGAAAATGTCATTTCCACGTTAGGAACACAAGTACTTAAGGAATATGGGGGTTCCAGCAGGAAATTATGCAAACAAAAATAGGATATCTTTGCCTGTAGGTGGTGGCTCAGTTGGCATGGATTTTGTGATATAAAACACAACATGAAGAGCACAAATCTCGGGCAGATGATGAGAATGCAAATATTTCCTGCAAATTGTCTTTAGAATAGGAAAGGTACTGTTGGGCCCTGAGCGTCCAGGAAGTGACTTGGCAATCCATTCTGCTGCATTAAATTATTGCAGGAAGATGGCCTGCCTCCTTCTCAGGCAACTAAAGAATGCCAATGATTGCATCCCTCAATGGTGGCATTCATGAATGAATAATAGTAATAAAGTGGTGTTCACACTTCATATAAGCTATAATTTTCCATAATGCTTTCAGTTTCTCCTTAGTGGAAAGATCTCTGTCAAACTCCATCATAATTTTTAAGACTACCTTTGGCCCTTCTGACTATTTTTTCCTGATACTTGTCCAATTTCTCTTGGTGGGACAGTAAATTACCGGCACTTATTTGAAGCCCCATGGTTGGGAGATGTCAACAGAGATTGAAGCCTTACTGAGCATTGTTGTTGGAGTTTGATGGTTGAATTCCAGGGTTAGATCCTACCTTATGCTTCTCTCCAAATATTTGGCCGACGTGATCATGGATTAATTCTGTTTGTCTAAAATAGATAAACATCCTTCATTACAAGTGCACATTGTGGCTTAAAATAGAATCTATGTCATCCTTTAGAAGTATAGAAAGTGATTAAAAGAATTCCATTCGGTGAGGATGTTCCGTGAATGGGCTGATGTCAGCCCTTCAATTCCAAATCATCCTCTGGAAAACATTACTTTATACTTTACTTTGTAATCTTGAACATTGCACTTGTGTGAACCTAAATGGTAAATGCTTGAAATCAGTCAACCTTTATGCATACAAACATTAGATAATGAAAGCATCTGAGCCTACATTTGCCACAGAAAATATGTTTCTCTGCATTATATTTAAGAGGTCTACAAAGAAAAAACAGTATGATTGTACATGAGATTGGCAAACAGAGCTGAGACTTCTCAATTTTTAAGCATGTAAGGAACCTTGAAAGGTCAAATATCTGTACGTGAAATTTTCCGAATACTGGAGATGCTAGTTATCTGCACTAAGCACCTTGTGCAACAGGGGTGGCATCCTCAGCCATTTTTAATCCCTGTCTTCTTCCAGTCCTCGCCAACGGAGTCACTCCACCCGCGAACTCTAGAACTTCCTTCCCAATCTACCATCCTGATTGGCTGACACCACATTCCTAAGTTGAATAACAAAGCTCCCTATCTCATCTCAAACTCAGACAACCTGAGAACAGTACAGACTGCTGTAACACAACTGCTGAAATGGAATGCCTGCAGCATAGCAATAAAAATCTTAGCCAGGGCCTTGCATCCATAAAACAGGATTTCCAGCTTAATAGTAGGAGTCCATGGCATAAAAAAATGTTGGAAATCCCTGTTATAAAGTTATGCTAGGCTATACATATAAGGTGACTGATGGGAAATAAAGTAGTGGTGGAGTTAGTGGGTGGAGGTGTTGATCAGGGTTGCTGCTTGGGGAAAGTAACTGTTCTTGAATCTGGTTCTCATGTTGTGGATACTACGTAGCCTCCTCCCTTACGGGAGTGTTACAAACAGTCCATGAGCAAGATGCGTGGATGTTACTGGCCGTTTTCTGCATTTATGTCCTTGATAGCAGGTAGGCTGGTGCCAGTGATGCATTGGGCAGTTCTGACTACCCGTTGTAGAGCTGTCCTGTGCACTATAGTGCGGTTTCTGTACCAAACAATGATGCAGCATGTTAGGATGTTCTCTATTGTGTAGAATGACGTGAGTACAGATGTGTAAAGTTGAGGTCTCTTCAACAATCGAAGGCATTGGTGAGCTTTCTTGATCGTGTAGGATGTGTCCTGGGATCATGAGAGGTTGTGTGTAATCTGCATTTCCTGTAGTTTGAAACTGCTTGCAGTTTCCAGTACTGTGCTACTGATATAAACAAGGGTGTGAGTCTTCCTGAAGTTGGTAACCATCTCCCTTGTCCTTTTGAGTAAGGAAGAGGTTATTTGACTGGCACCAGGCCTTTAGCACTTCCACCTCCTCTCTGTGAGTTGTCTCATCACTGTTGATGAGCCCCATCACTGTTGTGTCACCGACAAACTGGACAATGTCATTGCTTGGGAGATAGGTCGTTGCAGTCATATGTAAGCAAAGTGCACAGCAATGGGCTCAGCACAGGATGATGGGAAGAAGGAGCGTTTGTGTATCCTGACTGTCTGGGATCCACTCATTAGGAAGTCCAACTAATCTGACTACACAGTAAATTGTACTTCCGTTCTTAAAATATGGCAAAGGAGATAATTACTTCTTTGCCAGATCACCATCTTGGATTCCAGTCATCTATTATTTACTGAAAATTACTACAAATGTCAGAACACTGTCTGATCCATGAACCTCAAATTGCAGAACTTTTTATATCCACTATCTCCTTACTAGACCACCGTTGTTTGGTGACCAAATAAACAAATTCATAGCATGTTTTCTAAAACTCATGCTGATTCTCTTTATTAATCATATGATGCTTGAGCATTCTTGGCTTTTCCGTTTGTAAATGTCCTCTAACTCCAGTAGCTCTGCGTTTTGTCCCTTGGGGCCTATATTCCTTATATACTTTCATTTATTTATGTTTTTCTTAAGTTATCATTTTCAGTCAGGCGAAGCAGTGTATTAAAGTCCAGCACATTCTAACTGCTGTGGAGATGTAATTCATTTATTACAGCATAGAAAATGCCTTGGGAACTTCGAAATGAATTTGTAATGATTATGTGGATATAGTACCCAGCTGCATTGTTGAGAAATGGATTGGTGAAAGAAATCAAGTTTGCTTTCAATTTAAAAAAAAATCTTCTTAAAATAAACTATTTTACTCTTTGGAAACACCCAGTATGGAATTGCTCGTGCATCATCCCAAACATTTGCAAACACTGCCTCTCTGGATCCAATTTTATTCAAGGGAAGAAGTTATTTTAAAGGTATCTGGAACATCTCAGAATAACCATTGTATTTTTTCAGTAAGGATGTTAGCAAACCAACATTGTTAATACTGCTGAAGGGATCCTGAGCACTAAGATTATTAACTGGGGGATAACTTTACTTGTTCATCTGAAAAAATTAAACACTGTTGGCCACATTTGGAGCATGATGCTTAAAGGTGGTAGCGTTGTGAAGATCCCTATATCTCCTCTTTACATATTTAACAGCAGTATTTTAATATTCCATTTTCCTAGTGCCTGGAATGCTGAGGTATTCATCAACTTTGCTTCCAGTTTATACAACTTGACTTTGTCAATCAGGAATCTAATGGTGAGGTTTCAGAATTGTCTCATTATCTGTGGCTTGTCAGTTCAACTGTACATTTTTAAATGTCTTGTTAATTTTTTTCGAATTGAAGTTAGCCTTTGGGTCCATTTTCCCCATTCATCTTTTTTCTAATTTTTCTACATTGGAAATTAAACCTGTGAACAGAATAAGACCAATAAAATACTGATTTGGAAAAGGACTTTATTGATACCATTTTGCTGCTGTTGCTGCCAAAGCCTCAGTGTTTGCTATACAGTCCCTGCAAACCAGACCTGGGTGAATCCTCTTCTACCCAAGCTGGACTGTGGTTAGTATGGGCTTCCTTTAAAAATCTGAGGCAAGCTTAATTCTCTGTGCTAAGTTCAGGGGGATATGTGGAAATTCAAAATCCTCACTGACAGAACAAGTGAAGCAGCTTCATCTCTGCACTGGAAGGTCAAGTCCTAGGCAAACAGTGCATCTTAGGTGATCTCACATAGCAGCAACCTGGCTGAAGGACATGCCACTAAAGCAGTGACTGGATCTACACTACAAACATAGAAAGGAAAAGAAGTACATAGGCAGAAGCACTGTTTATGAGCTAGACATCGTGCTACAAGATAACATTAAAAACAAAGGGAAGGGAATACTGAATGGCAACCAAAGTAGATATTGTTATGATATTTAGTAATGTATTAAATAGTGTTAAGTCTAATGAAAATTGTTGATATTCAGAAAATATTTAATGCCAAGTATTTATAGTTATATTTAGTTAGAGAGGTATTCGTATAGAAATACTACATAATGATTAGCTCTAGACAGTGAATTCTGGTTAATCGGACAATCGGTTAATTGGGGCAGTCGCTTATTTGGGACAAATTTTAAAGAACAAAAACTAATTAATAAAATAGCCAGGATTCCATTTGTTTATTTGGGACACTGTGCCACATAATTGAAACAGGAGACTGTTGCTGAAGAGTTTCTAACCAGTGTCAGTCACGTGCGCTAGTGTGGCCATTAGACACTGCACCGTGCTTAGAGCCGGCAGTTTTTAAATAGCCTCAGTTGCATGTTTTTGCATTCAAAAAGCATTAATTTTCGTCACTGATAGTTGGCGAGAAGTAAGCAGCAAGACAATTCAGAACCGTTTTGTTCACTGCAGTTGCAAGCATTCAAGCATGGAGAGCACAGAAATGACAATAACAATGATTTCATTACTTCAACTAGGAAGAATTTAAAGATATTGACAATGAATATGAAGATTTGGGGGATGCAATCATTGAAAGCATTGTATGAAGGCAGTCCATTATCTGCACTGGGTGTTTGCGCTGATTTTGTTTATGGATGAATTCCTCTGTCAATAACTATTAGTAACCAATGCTCAGTTTAATAGTACTGTAGTCATATTGCTGGTGTTCTAATTTGCTCTGTATTTCATTTACATACATAATTTGTTACTCAGCTAAATGGTAGCTTGTCTTTTAATGCCTTTTTAACTTTTTAAGACTTCCATGAAACCTTGGGTAAATGGGACAGCCACTCAATTGGGCCAAAATGTATGGTTTCGATGTGTCCAAGTTAACCAGAATCAACTGTATATTACTCCAGTCTTAAGGTTCAGTAGACAAGAAGACTAAAAGTCTGAATAAATTTACATCTGGTTAATTTATGGTATTAATCTTGAGATTGCCTATTGGTTAACTGATGGTATAATTTATTGCATATCAGTGACTTCTTTGTGTCTTTTTGGCAGAAGAGCCATGGTATATTTTCTATCTTCAATAACCATGTTTTGTTGTTAGCTCCTCCCAGTCTGAGTGAAAAGTGATTGTAGCAACAACTAAGAAATACACAGAAAATGGATTGATGGATCTCAGTGAGATTCCTAGCTGTTCTGATTCACTTAATTCTCTAGCTAAACAACAGTTGTGGGCTTGCCTCTTGCTTGATTCTGAAGGAAGCAAACTTCAGATTATTAAGGCCAATTAATTATGTGGACACAGGGAGCCAGAATATCTGTATGACACCTAAATTCTAAGTGACACACGTTGGTATCAGAAACACGGCAACACACGGACCCTAGCACATTCCAGGACTGTGTCAGTTGTTGATGCAACTGATGTGTATCTCTGTATGTTTCAATATACCTGTGAAAAATAAAGTTTATCCTTATGTACATTCAGAACCCCTTCTGGCTCTGTTTGGAAGGAGTCAGCACCCATCACTCCATGCAAAAAGCATTCAAGAACTTAGTTATTTTCTGGGAAAGGCAATATTAATGGAAGCCGTGGTATCTGATATTGGCCTGTGTTCCATTTAGTGAGCTACAGTTATATGAGAAAGGGAGCCCCAGGCTGCCCTGCATATAGTTGACAGCAGGTGACTTTTCCCCATGTGCTTCCCTAATTTTCAAAAGACAAGAAAAATTAGACCGTAAGACCATTACACCATAAGACATAAGAGCTGAATTGGCCCATCGACTCTGTTCCGCCATTTGATCCTTCTTTCCTCCTCCTCAACCCCATTTCCCAGCCTTCTCCCCATAACCTTTGATGACATGTCCAATCAAGAACCTATCAACCCCTGCATTAAATACACCCAGCAACCTGGCCTCCACAGCTGCATGTGGTAACAAATTCCACAAATTCACCACCCTCTGGCTAAAGAAATTTCTCCGCATCTCTGTTTTAAATGGATGCCCCTCTATCCTGAGGCTGTCCCCTCTTGTCCTAGTCTCTCCCACCATGGGAAACATCCTTTCCACATCTGCTCTGTCCAGGCCTTTCAACATTCAAAAGATTTCAATGAGAATCCCCCGTCACCCTTCTAAATTCCAGTGAGTACAGACCCAGAGCCATCTAACATTCCTTGTATGATAACCCTTTCATTCCTGGAATCATCCTTGTGAACCTCCTCTGGACCCTCTCCAATGCCAGCACATCTCTTCTAAGACGAGGAGCCCAAAACTGTTCACTATACTCAAGGTGAGGCCTCACAAGTGCCTTATGAAGCCTCAGCATTACATCAAAAATAGGTAGCTGCTGTGTATAACTTGAAGGCAAACCTTTTGAATGATTGAGTAGGTGGATGATACTTCTTGGTCTATACAGTATGTGTTACTGTTTGTGTATGGCAATGGCATAGTGGTCCAGCTGGTACAGCCTCAGAGACTGGGGTTCAGTCCTGAGACTCAATACTGTCTACGTAGAGTTTGTACATTCTCTCTGTGCCTGCATAGGTTTCCTCTCACATCACAGAGCTGTGCAGCATCGTAGGTTAATTGCCTACCACAAATATCCTCAAGTGTGTTGATGACTTGCAGAATTCGGAGCTGGTTGATGGCAATTTGGAAAAATAAAATAAGCAAGAGTAGGTTTAGTGTAAATGATGTTTTATGGCCAAAGAGCTTCCTTCTGTGGTGTATCTCTCAATGACTCAATGACGCCTCTGGTAATTTTCTCTCATGAAGTGATCCCTTACAGTACAAGAAATGAGGAAAGGTTAGGGATCTGCTCAAGTTTGCACTTCACAATTGAGGAACCTGCTAACATTCAACATCCACTGTATATACGGTGACTAGAGAGCAATACGTTCTATATTTGAGTTGAGATGCATTCTGTATTGAGTTGGAGTTTATAGCTAAGCAGTGTAGTGTATTCAATATTACAGTAATATTTGAGTAATATTTTAAGTATATTGTTTGATTAAGCATTCTTTGTTCACTTAATTCATTTTGGTTGATATGTAACAAGTATGTGAATGGTGTACGCCATAATGCCACCATGTTATATGTGAGCGCTTCAGTAAAGAAAATAAATTAAGCACACGCATCCCAGCTGCTGTGTTTTTGGATTTACAAAACATAACAATAATCCCTCCACAATCTCTTTAACTACCTCTTTCAGAACCCAGGGTAAAGTCCATCTGGTCCCGGTGACTTATCTGCCTTAGACCTTACAGCTTCTCAAGCACCTTCTCCTTAGTAATAGCAACTACACTCACTTCTGCCCCTGACAGTCTCAAACTTCTGGCGTACTGCTCGTGTCTTCCACAGTGAAGACTGACACAAAATACTTATTCAGTTTGTCCACCATTCCTTTGTCCTCCATTACTACTTCCCCAGCATTATTTTCCTATGGTCCAATACCCACTCTTATCTCTCTTACTCTTTATATACTGTATCAGAAAAAAATATATATCTTTATTGTATCATTGATTCACTTACCTTCATACAGTATTTCATCTTTTCTCTCTCTTATTTTTTGTTCCCTTCTGTTGTTTTTCTTTTGCTTTTATGCTTCTCTTGTCACCCCCTGTTGACTCATCCTCCTTTAGAATACTTCTTCATCTTTGTGATGTATCTATCCTCTGCCTTCTGAATTTGCCCTCAGAAACTCCAGCCAGTGCTATTCCACCATGTTCCCTGCTAGTGATCCATTCTAATCAACTTTAGGCTCCTCCTCTATTATACCTCCGTAATTTAGTTTGTTCCATGTTGTACTGATACATCTGACTTTATTTTCTCCCTTTTAAACTGCTGTGTGAATTCTATCATATTAAAATCAGTGCCTCCCAAGGGTTCCTTTACCTTAAGCTTCCCAATCAAATCCGACTCCACAGCACTCAATCCAGAAATGACTTTCCCCCAGAGGGCTGAACTACAATCTGCTCTGAAAAGCTATCTCGTAGCCATTCTATAAGTTTCCTCTCTTGGGATCAGGCACCAACTTGATTTTCCCAATCTACCTGCATTTTGAAATCCCTCATGACTATAGTTTCATTGCCTTCTCTATTTCCCATTGAAACTTGTATCCTTCATCCTGGCTACTGTCCAGAAGCTTATATATAACTCTCATCGGGGTCTTTTAACCTTGAAGTTTATTAACTCTACCCACAAGGATTCTACATCTTCTGATCCTATGTCACCTCTTTCTAATGATTTGATTCATATTTTACCTACAGAGCCACCCCATCCCCTCTGCCTACCTGCCTGTCCTTTCACTACAAGGTGTTTCTTTGAATGTTAAACTTGCAACAACCATCTTTTTTCAGCCTTCAGCCGCATGCCAGTGATGTCCAGTATGTCATACTTGCAAATCTCTAACTGCACTGCAAGATTATCTGCCTTATTCTGTATACTGCTTGCATTCAAATATGTCCTGTATTCATCACCATTTTCAATTTTGCCCCATTGTTACACTTCAACTCATACTACCAGCTGTAATTTTGCCCTATCATCTGCATGTCCATCCTCATAGTCTCACTACACACTGCAGCGACTTGTATACCAACTGCCCTGTCCTCATCCTGTCACTCTGGTTCCTATCCCCATGCTAACTTAGTTTAAACCCTCCCTAGTAGTTCTAGCAAAGGTTCCCACAAGTATATTGGGTGCCCTTGGGTTCAGGTCTAACTCATCCTTTTTGTTCTGGTCCCAGAAGAAATCCCAATAATGCAGAAAACTGAAACACTGCCAACTGCACCACTTTCTCGGCCACTCTTTCATCAGTTCTTACATCCTGCCTGGTCCTCTCTAGCAGTAATCCTGAAATTACTACCTTTCAGGTCCTGCTCTTCAACAATTTTCCTAGCTCCCTATAGTACTTGCCTGGACCTTGTTCTCCCTGTCTACTTATGTGATTGGTGCCAATATGCCCCATGTCCTTTGGCTGTTCACCCTCCTTTTTGAAAATCTTCTTCAGCTGCTTTAAGACATCCTGGACCCTAGCATCTGGGAGGCAACACACCATCCTCGCTTTTCTTTCACGGCCACAGAATCCACTGTCTGTCCCCCTAACTATCGAGTTTCCTAACACCACCGTTCTGCCTGACTTTACCCTTCCCTGCTGAGCCTCCAAACTGGCCACAGTGCCGCTGGCCTGGCTGCTGCTGCTGTGCCCTGATAGGTCATCCTGCCCAGCAGTATCCAAAGGGTGGCTGAGGGGAGTGTCCACAGTGGAACCCTGCACTGTCTGCTTACTCCTGTTACCTCTGCTGGCGATAGCCCATCTCCTATCTGAAGCCTGCACTCTGGGTGTGACCACCTCGGTAAATGACATGTATGAAGTTTTCAGCCTCCTTGATAGTGCACTCAGCTCCAGCTCCGTTTCCTTGACCTTGTCAGTCAGGAGCTGAAATTGGGTGTACTTCCTACAGATGTGGTCATCAGGGAGACCATTAGGTAGCCAGAAATCCCATATCTGACAGGAGGAGCGTTCCAATGCCCAAACTACCACCCTGTCTACACTTGTTATGCCTCTAACTTCTCAAACTTAAGTTCTAGCCTGCACCTGTTTTTGCCAAAGCCTGACCACTCTAACACTGTCCTCTCACACAATGGCCACGCCACCTCAAACCCCACTTGCTTTGATGTTTTTCAACAAAAGAAAATTTATATATCATTCTTTATATACTCCAAGAATGTAAGAAATAGGGCAAGACTACATTTATTTTTATGCGATTCTTGCCTCGCTGGTTTTAAGATTCAATCATATATTGTAGGACTAGAACAGCATCTAACAATTTCCCTGCCCTGAATATTACTGAGTTGGTTTGGTATTTAGCATTACTATGGTTTCATTTATATTTTATTCTGTATTATACCAAGAGATCCTTTCCATTTATCTTTAATGAGAACAATGTTCATCAATCATGGGAAATGGACATGTGGTATATAAAACACTCTCAAACCAACACACACTTTTCCCCTTGGTAAATGCCACCACCCACAAGAAGGCTTTTAGTTATCTGGCACATATGGCACAAAACACGTATGGCCTTTTCCCAAAATCTTGTCTCCATCTGGGGTCTTGCACGTAACAAATTGAAAGTTGCAAAGTGAGACCCCTATTTATGCTTCAATCACTGTTTTGCATTTATAAAGACCTTTGTCTGGCTTTGTTATTGAAAGTCTGAGTGCAATATCATAAAGCCAACACTGCAGGCCTTCAGTGATTTTCACACGCACTGATTTCTTTCATCATTATATGCAGTCATTACCAGGATGGTTTTCTCTTTTTATTTTTTTTTTTGTGACTTGTTTTCAACCAAACAATCCTTTTAACATTAAAGGATATTTTACAGTTTTTAAAACTCTTGCTAGCATTATAGAGTGGTCATTCAATGTTGTTTTCTGCCTCATGTATTCATTGGAAACAGGGCTCTTGAACTCATTTACCTCAATTGCTCTAAAGTGTACAATAATGTTGAAAAGGAAATCCGTTAAGCAAACTCTGTTTGCAATTTCAGTAAAGAAATTTTCTTGAGAGAAAAATATAACCATGACAATAACAATTAATTGTGATTTGATGTCATTTTAAACAGGAGTCACTGTTTAAATAATCAATGCTGCTGCAAAGCTCCCAAGCTGTAAGAAAATTATAAGTGATTCTAATAAATATGTTATGAATGTTATTCTGCTGTATTTAAATCAAAGGAAATTCACTTGCTGAGGAGTTAATAATTTACTAACAACTAACATGCAGGTACAGCAAGCAATTAGGAAGGAGAAATGGGGAGATAACATGTCAGACTGCAGTTATATAGAGCACTGAGGAAACCACATCTGGAATATTGTGTATGGGTCTGATCTCTTTAAGTGAGGATATGACTTGTGATAGAATGAGTGCAATGAAAGTTCCTGGGTTGTCGTGTTTGTTTTGTGAGGAGAGTTCAGATAGACTGTGCCCGTATTCCTGCATTGCGAATGAAATGGAATCTGATTGAAATATCTATATTCTTACAGAAATGCAAAAATAATATTTCCCTTGCTGGGGTGTCTGGAAACAAGGCTCACAGTCTCAACATAATGGATCAGTTATTCATAACCTAGATATGGAAACATTTCTTCAACCATAGGGTTGTAAACCTTTGGAATTCCCTATCTACACGGCCTTAGGCACTGAGTTTGTTCATGGCAGAAATTTCTAGATATTAAAGGAATGAATAGATATGAGGTTAGCTCTGGAAGGTGGCACTGAGATAAAAGATTAGCCATCATTTCATTCAATGGTGGAACAGGCATAAAGGGTTAAAAACCTTTGTCCTGCTTCTATTTCTTCAGTCCTTGTGTTCTTATAAAGAGTCCTTTGTTAACTTTGTAAATATGAAAATTTCCTAATTTGTGTGCATATTGTGAACATGTATGATCAGGTTTCATGGTCTAAATTAGGTTTTAAGAATCTTCAGATACAGTCTGACCTACTGGAGAGACCACATCTGCTACGCACTGGTTTTGATGAAACTGGTGGGTTCAGTTCACCACATAAATCTTCTAGATGAAAATTGTGACAAGGTATGATCACAAATTTTAAACCCGCTCCTTGGGAAACGTGTTGTTTTTTTTTTATGATGCTCTGATATTCACGCTTCCATTTTGAAAGGAGTTGATCTCAAGCTGAGTAAGATGAGTAAGCATTCCTGGATAAACTGGAGATAATGCTAAAAACCCAGCCCCATTTTCAGAGCTGTGTGCAGTTCCTCCAGCATGTCAGCTGTACATAAGAAATTATTCAAGATTTTTTGCTCTCTTTCAAACTGCTTTTCATTCTTGCTATTCCACTGAATTACAACAATTATCTCCTTCACAACATTTTCTTTAATCCAAATTAAAAATTTTAAACATGCGAAGTGCTTCACACTGTTAAACCTGCTACTGTTTAGCAAACAGTTCTGTAATAGGAAGCCATATAGTTAATGATTAATCTCTGCTTACTGTATCTGCTTTAAAGGTGGTGATATGCGGAGGATTTTAAATTTGCTGACTTTGGAGGCATGTCACAGAGTGAGCCATACATACTCTTTTATAATCTCCCAGTGAACATACATTTTGTGTTTATTTGAGAAGAACAGAAACTTGTCCTGCTTATACATGCCCTTAGAAATCAGGATGGATGGGTGGGAGGCAAACCTTTTGCTATATGTGAACACCTTTGGCATAGATACAAATTTAGTTGAAATTTCACATTTCCACAAGGATAGTATATTTTGGCTTCTTACGAAGTTAACTCAATATTTTTGAACTTTTCAACTTCCAATTGGAAGAGCAACTTCACATTCAATATCAGAGTAGAATGACTAAAACCAGCAAATGTCCCTGGTTTGTATGTCACTCATGAACATAAATAGGTTGTAAAAAAGTGTCTGCTCTCTTAAGAAAGGTAAGTTTCCTAGTGAAATCAACACACACACTCTGCAGGAGGAGCTCAGTGGGTCAGGCAGCACCTGGGAGGAAAATGAACAGTCAATGTTTTGGGCCAAGACCCTTCATCAGCACTTGGAGACATTTCAAGAGATTTACATAACTCTGAACAAAGATACATTCCACAGACAAATAAAGTCTCAAAATGGAAAGAGATTCATCTAATAGACTAAGGAAATAATAAAGTTAAGGATGGTAACAATTTGAAAGAAAGGGCATTTAATGTTGCAAAGTTTAGTCAAAGGGCAGAAGATAGAGAAAATTTAGAAATTGGTAAATGATGGCCGAAAGAAGGTAGTTCATGAGAAAATATGAGGAAGAAATATAAAAACAAAAATTAAGTTCTTCTACAATGGTATAGGAAGAAAATATCGAAGATAATGTGGGCCTTTAGGATGAGATTGGGTAATTAGTAATGGGAAGTAAGGAAATGTCAGAGACTTGGAGCAGATATTTTGTTTATGTTGTCATAGTAGAAGACACTGAAGTATTTCAGTGCACAGTGTGTAGAAAATTTTGGTGGAAAAGGGAAGGAGGGACTTTAAACTAAAGGAAGAATACTAGGCACACTGACAATATTGATGCTCGCAACACAACTGGACCTGAGAGCTTGCAATCGATGGTGTCAAGTGAAGTGACTGCTGGAAAGGTCCGGTGGATTGGAATGCCATAAATAACATAGCTGTACTGAAGAGAAGAGGAAAACAACAGTCAGGAAACTGTCAGCCCAATTGGCTGACTTCTAACATTGAGAAAATGCGAGAATCCATTATTAAGGCAGTACTGGCAGGACATTTGGAATACTACAATCTAATCAAGCTAACAATGTGGTTTTAGGCAAGGGAAATAATGTTTAATAGATTTATTAATGTTCTTTGAGGAAAAAGAATCATGGACAAAGCAAAACTAGTAAATGTGTGCTTGGATTACCAAAAGCCATATGAAGGTTTGCTGCACAAAGTGTGAGCTCATGGCTTGGGGGTATATATTGGGATAATATATTGACATGGAACTTTGGGTAACTTGCAGGGATGTGAGTTCAGCCACATTGGTTATTTTTAGTATAGAAGCAAGAATTAGTGGGGTGCCAAAGAACTTATCGTTGAAGACTCAACTATTTACAACCTGTATTGAGGATTTAATGAAGGTTTTGGGTACATAGTTGCCAAATTCACTAATGATAAAAAAAGCTGGATGAGAAAGTAAGTTGTGAAGAGTCCGTGAAAGGGCAAGAGGTGAGACAAGTGTGCTCAGTTGTGATATGTGGAATATAAATGTGGTGATGTGAATTTATCCACTTTAGTAGGAAGAATAAAAAAGGAGCAAATAGAAAAAGACTACAGAATGTTGCTGTATAAAGGGTTCTGGCTAAGCATATACATGAAATCTTGGTACAACTGCTCAGGGAATGAATGATGTAACACATGCATGTAGTTTTGGCTTTCTTATGTACTTTCACTGGACACAGTTCAGAGAAGGTTAACTAATCCCTTCCTGGATGAAGGAGATGGCTGATGAATATGCTGAACAATTTTGGTGCATACTTAATGGAACTTACAAGTATGAAGTGACCAACAAAACAAATAAGATTCTGAGAGTTTTCTCAAGATTGATGCTGAGAGAATACACCCCCTCATGGGAGAATCACAAATGAGAGGAAATTGTTTCAGAATAAGGGGATGCCTATTTAAGATGGAGGCTAATGTTTGTAATTCCACACTCCACTGAATATATTCAAGGGTAGAAATTGTATTTACTTGCTCCACTTTCATAAACAATGAACACATTAAACCCATTTTCTACAATTTTAATGTAATTGTGATGATTTCTTACTGAAAATCCATCTTCCATGAAACTGGACAGTGCACTTCCAGGTAAAATTCTCTTTTGCATACATAATAAAGTGATCATGATACACATTGCCATCTCTAGTGTACCTATGTGTTGGAGAAGTAATGTAAAACCTTCAACCTTTATTTTGAACTCTGTTTAAAAACAGGAGCAAACCCCGCAGCAAGTCAACTGCGAGATCTCCATATCAGTGTGCCACCTGAGCCGTTCCTGCTCAACATTTTTCACACACCAGTGCTGAGTCTAACCGTACTCACTGCAGGTAGACATAGCAGATACTCACTGTGATCAGCTCAGAGCAGTGAGCTTCTGCTTTACAGTAAGACTTGATCTACACCAGGGATCCCGAGAACTGGATATGGCTACACAAACTGGAAATATGTGCTTCTCCCCTCCCCTCCAAACCCACTGAGTTTTCTCTCACATTTACAGCTGCCTTTTATCCTACTGACCTGTGGCTGCTATAGAGAGCATTCTTTAAAGCTGAGATCCACTTCCAATAAAATTCACCAACAAATACAATGGCAGCTGAAAGATTCAGAGGTAGCTGCAGTCAGGAACTATACAGGTCATGTTTTAACATAGATATCAAAAGGCGCACTGACATTTCTTTAAGAAAGCACAGTATATTTTCCCACATTTGGTGTGGAGGAGGGGTTAAGCGGGCCTCCTGATAAGCTGTCAACATTAAGTACATCACCTTGTTAGCCTGCCAGATAGGATGACCTTAGATAGGGTCTATTTTTTGGCTGGTGGCCTCATGGTTGTTAAATTTTTCCTGGCACTGGTTTTTCTGACTTATCTGTGGTGATGGCTGATTCTCTTTCGTGAGTAACCTTGCAAAATCCTACCAAGATGGGATTTTTTTCCCCCTATTTCGTTTAGGATCTTTGAAAATGAATAATATAACTCATGCTTATCAAAAAAGCACCGTAGGAAATTGCAGAGGCTCAGACTGCGTTTTTTCAATCATCCTTGTATAATGGAGTTGTGCCAGGAGATTAGAGGATTGCTAGTATTGTTTAAAATAAGGCAAAGGAATGAATCTAGAAAAAGGAGGGGTAAGTATAGGTCAGTTAGTTGAACTCTAGTAGAGGGAAATAATGGAATCAATTTTTGAGGGATGGTATTTGTGTCATTTAGAAAGCCATGGATTAACCAGAGGCACAGAGGTTGGACTTGTTAGAAGTAAATGATTTACTGATTTTAATTTTTTTAAGGAGGTAACAAGAAGGATCTATCACTATAGTTGTTTCATCCACAAAAAGTGACCAGCTGAATTTAACCTAGAGATGTGTGAAGTAATGCATTTGGCAAAATGCAACAAAACAAGAGACTAGACAAACAATAACTGGAAGAATATTGAATGGCACTGAGGAACAGGGGGCTTTAGAATGCCTGCTTCCAGAGCAGAACAGCCAGTAACATGATTAAATGTGAATGCTATTAGCTGAGGCAAAGAAGATAAGGACAGGGAGGTTATACTAGGACTGTGCAGAACACTAGTTAGATCACAGTTTGTATTTTGTACATGGCTGTGGTCACCACATTATATTAAAATGTGATATTCTGGAGATGGTGTAATGGCAATTTGCAAACATGTTACCAAAACTGGAAATTTGCTGCTATGAGGACAGACTGGATAAGCTGTGGTTGTTTTTTCTGGCACAGTGAAAGCTGAAATCTTAATTGCAGCATATTGCATTATGAAAGGTCAATGTAGACTAATTAGGAAGGACCTGCTTTCCTAGCAGAGTGGTCACAGACCCCGGAGGGGGGGAACCAATTTAGGTAATTGGTAAAGGATTAGAATGGCAATGAGGAAAGTAATAGTGCTCAGGTACTCTCGTCACATTTTTAAAAAAAACTTTTGATGTGCTCTTAAAGAGCCATGTGTAGCCTAAACTCACAGAAAATGGGTTTAGGCTGGGTTGTTTTTATTTTACTATTGGTACAGGTATGATGGGCTGAATGGCCTCTTCCATGTTGTAAATTTTCAGTGAGTTTGTGTTTTATTTATGAACAGGATGTGGGTGTCACCAGGAGAGCCAGTATTTATTGCCTGTCTCTAATTGCCCTTGAGAGAGTGGCAGAGAGCCTGCACCTTGAACTGCTGCATTTATTCTGGTGGACGTACACCTACGGGGCTGGTGGACGGGCAGTTCCAAGAGACAGTCACAGAAACAATGAAGGACTAGTAAATTAGCCCAAGTCAGGATGATTTTCAAGTTGGGCTGAACCCACAGGTGCTGGTGTTCCATGTACCAGGTGGCCTTGCCCTTCTCAACAGCAGAAAGCAGAGATTTGTTTCCCTACTGAATTCTATAATTTTTAAAACTAGCTGCTAGGATGAATAAGGTTTGTTGGAGAATTATCAACTGCAGTTTTGAAGCCTATTTTTCTTTTCTGAAATGGCTTTCTCTTGGTGTTTGCTGTTAGAGCACACTTTGAGTCAGTGTGAACCTGCTGTGATCCCACTCCTAGGAAATTGTCTGGGTACTATCTTGCAGTGAAATGCTGAAGACTTAAAGATGTGAAGATTTTGAAAGATTCCTCTCTCCATCATTCAATGCCTCACAGTTGTTTGTCCAAGCCAGCGTATTTCTTTGAGCCCTTTTTAAAAATTGCGCATTCAACCAAAGCTTTGTGCTTCATTTCTAAGGATCTAGGAACTGAGAGCCCCTCAGGCACCTGGCACTAATTCACATTTGTCACGTTGGATGAGGGGGTGGATGGAGCTGTTGTCAGTGGATCAGGCATTAATGCTGCTCTATTTTGGCTTTTTGGTCCTTCATTGTAGCAAGGGAGTCTATTAAAGATCTATTCCATATTGACTCTAGCAACATTTTAACTGATGTGATTGTGAATATTGGATCTGGAATTGGGTTATTATTGTCACATGTACCAAGGCACTATGAAAAACATTATCTTGCACATTGTTTGTGCAGCTGAAATCATTACAGCAATGTATTAACGTAGTACAAGGTAAAAGAATAACAGAGTGCAGAATAAAGTGTGACTGCTACAGAGAATGTACAGTGCAGGTGGACAATAAGGTGCAAGAACATAATTAGGTAGATTGTGAAGTTAAGAGTCTTATTTACTGTACTAGGGAAGAATTCAATAATCTTGTAACAGTGGGGAAGAAGCAGTTTTTGAGCTTGTCGATATGTGTTTTCAGGTTTCTGCGTCTTCTTCCCAATGGAACGGCGTAGAAGAGGGAATGTCGAGGGTGGATGGCGTCTTTGATTATTCTGGCTGCTTTACCAAGGTAGCGAGAAGTATAGACAGAATCCATGGAGGGGAGGCAGGTCTTCATGATGAGCTGAGCTGTGTCCACAACTTTCTGAAGTTGTTATCGGTCACAGGCAGAGCAGTTACCACACCAAGATATACCATCAGCAGTTGGTGTTATTTAGGCACTGGAGGATCTAAAGTAAATGTTATTCCTTACTGGCTACATAGATTTAATGGGCCAATGATACAACCTTTATGAGACGCATTGAAATTTTTTCTTTTCAACTGTCCTGGTATCTCCACCCCTATGATTTCCACTGTTTGTAAAGGAATGTTCTCTGTACACGATGTTCTATGCAAGAGTGGTCCTGTAGTACAGAGCTCCCTGGGCCTTCTGCATGGTAGAATTTAGGTGCTGAGATCTAATGCAAAGTTATCTCTGCTTCTCATGGGGTATCAATTTAGTATACCTTTGTAACACTGAAGAATGTTGAAGTCATTTTATTTCTTAGTCCTGCTAACCTTCCAATGATTGCTTTAGTTATGCTTTAATACTAATGAATATTTGTCCAACTTCAACACAGTTGAATTATGGAGCTTTTGCACAATACAGTTGGTGCCATCATTGATTATATCTATCCATTTTTTGTATGTATTGCTGGAAAGATGTGTGGCTGTGATTATTATCTCTTCCAATAAGTTGCTTGCATGTCGATTTCAACTGAAACTTTGGCACGTAGATATTCTGCTGAGATGCCTGTCAAATGTGTTAGCCAGAGTCGGATATGATTTGGTTCAGAACTGGAGGTGGCTGATCTCAGCTGGAGCAATGGCTAATCAATAAGCTTCAAGACTTTGGCCTCAATGCCTCCTTGTGCAATTGGATCCTTGATTTCCTCACTTGAAGAACCAGTCATTTCAGATTGGCAACAGCATCTCCTCCACAATCTCCATCAGCAAAGGTGTGTGCTTAGCCTCCTGCTCTACTCGCTTTTACACTTTTGACTGTGGGCTAAACACTGCTTCAATGCTGACAATACCACTGTCATAGGCCGAATCAAAGGTGGTGATGAATCAGCATTTCGGAGGGAGATTGAAAATCTGGCTGAGTGATGCTACAACCAAACCACTTTACTCAACGTCAGCAAGACAAAGGAGCTGAATATTAGCTTCAGGAGAAGGAAACCGGAGGTCCCTGAGCAGGTCCTCTTCAGAGCATTAGAGGTGGAGAAGGTCAGCAACTTGAAATTCCTTGGTGTTATCATTTCTGAGGACCTGTTCTGGACCCAGCGTGTAAGTGCAATTATGGAGAAAGAACGACAGCACCTTTACTTCCTTAGGAGTTTGTGAAGATTCAGCATGATATCTGGAACTTCGACAAAATTCTATAGAAGTGTAGTAGAGTGTATATTAACTGGCTGTATCACAGCCAGGTTTGGAAATACTAATGCCCTTGAATGAAAAATCGTACAAAATGTAGTGAATATGGCTCAGTCAATCACAGGAAAGCACTCGGTGCCATGGAGCACATACAGAGGACATTCTATTGCAGGAAAGAAGCATCCATCGTCAGGGACCCCCACCACCCAGGTCATGCTCTCTTCTTGCTGCTGCCATCAGGAAGTAAGTACAGAAGCCTCAAGACTTTCACCACCAAGTTCAAGAACAATTACTACCCATCAGGCTCTTGAACCAAAGGGGATAATTTCACTCAACTTCATTTGTCCCATTAATGAAATGTTTCCACAACTTATGGATTCACTTTCAATGACTCTTCATCTCATGTTGTCGATATTTATTGTTCATTTATTGATAATTCTTATTTCTTTCTTTTTGTATTTGCAGTTTTTTTGTCTTTTGCACACTGGTTGAACGCCCAGTTGGTGCAATCTTTCATTGATTCTATTATGGTTATTATTCTATTATGGATTTATTCAGTATGCCTGCAAGAAAATTAATCTCAGGGCTGTATATGGTGACATATATACATTTTGATAATAAATTTACTTTGAACTTTGGCAGTAGGACAGTAGACTTCAGTGTTCCACTGCACTGGATAGTGGGTGGAAATTATTCCTAATCTTTATGGTCATTTAATCAAAATAATGACTTTCAATTGCAATAGTTTACTTTTGTGTGCAATGAGGAATCAGAGATTTGGATGGATGGATGAGCCTGCCCTTTATACTTTGTGATTAATAAACCATTCTTGTTTGGATGCAGAACTCTAATGCGTACATTTGAAGAAGAGTGCATCCTGTGTATGCAGCACTCCTGATAAATGTTCCTGATGGATAGTAGGGAGACCCCATTGATCATCTCAGGCATTCTCACGATCTTTTGTAGAGACTTCCAGTCAGAAACTCGGTTGCTCCCATACCAGAAGGGAAAATTCAGTTAAGATGGGTGGGGGATCATTGCTTGCCTCAGCCTCCTTAGGAAGTGGAGGTACCATTGTGCCTTCTTATTCAGGGAAGTGATATTGAGGGAACAGGAGAAGATGTGAACTCCCAGGTACTTGACATCCTTAACTCTCTACAGAGGAGCCAGAGGGGGATAGTTCACAATCATTTTCTGCATCTTCTCCATGTTCAGATTTAGATCAGGCTTGACATGGAACGGAAGAACAGGACTGAAGTGGGCTGAACAGTTCCACAAGGAAGCCACTATGAGGCACTCATGCCTCTGGATGCCCCTGGCATCTGCACTTTTGTTGTCTGACAATACACTAGGGGATAAATTTTTGACAGTGACCAGTATATCTGCCTGTCTGCTCCATTGTTGCATTCACCGTTGATCATGATAATGGAGCAGGGATTTATTGGTGTGAGGAGCTGGAAGCACTTCACCTCCAGTGCATACCATTACCCTGAGGATTACCTTTGTGACACTCACATCTTAAATGTTCAATGAAAAAGGTCTTGCTTAGATGGGAATCTTGTTTGACATGAACCAATTGGACCAAAGGACCTATTTCCAGGCTGTAAGACTGCATTAATCAATTAAGAAAAAAATTAACATAATATTTTCTTAGTTTCTTAATTCACAGTTATTTGGATCTAATCTTACAGTTTTTAAAGGAGATCCAAATAACAGTGACTCAGTCAAAGATATTTAAAAACTGCTAATCAGTCTTTGAGAGCCAATAATGATGTAATAATGTAATGTCCCATCCAATCAGATGCCTCTGATTCAGAGATAACTTCATCCAGCCAGTTACGTTCAGAAACACCTGTTGCAGTTAGGTAGATATCACAGACAAAGAGTAAAGACATTGGGCCATCCTTTGAATAACCTAGCCCAGCATAAAAACAATAAAAGTTCAAGTTCAAAGTAAATTTACTATCAAAGTACCTATATGTCACAATATATAACCCTGAGATTCATTTTCTTGCGAACATACTCAATAAATCTATAGAATAATAACCATATCACGAGGGGGCATAGTTTTAAGGTGCTTGGAAGCAGGTACAGGGGGGATGTCAGGGGTAAGTTTTCCACACAGAGAGTGGTGAGTGTGTGGAATGCACTGCCAGTGACGATGGTAGAGGTGGATACAATAGGGTCTCTTAAAAGACTCAGATAGGTACGTGGAGCTAAGAAAAATAGAGCTTATGCGGTAGGGACATTCTAGGCAGTCTCTAGAGTAGGTTTCATGGTCGGCACAACATTGTGGTCCAAGGGGCCTGTAACGTGCTGTAGATTTCTATGTTTCTACGTTTCTATTAGTCGAAATTACATTACAAATTGTAGCTCTGAGACAATTGGACTACATTTAGTTTAATTTTTCCTTTATCTGCGTCACATTACCATGCTACAACATAAAGGTCTTCCTGGTTGCTATAATAAATATCCAGACAGAGATCTGGTGTGTAACTTGTTTGTTTTGATAATGAAACCAAGGACTGCGTTGTCTGTTCTGAAAATGTCAGGATGAAAGCTGAACTCAAACTAAGAACAATTCTGTTTCTCATCCATTTAATTGGAACGGCTGACAGAAATGAGATACTGTAACTTTTATCCTGGTTATAAGCAAAGGAAAAATAGCAATGATCCAATTGCTTGAAGACTGACATGCGCTACAAATTAGTCTTCATTTTTCCCTACGCTACCATCCTGCTGTTCCCAGTGCATCTCTTCCCCTCTTCACCCTGTGAACATGATGCAAGTGCTGCAAATAGAGCAAGAGCAGGTCCAGCTGTCTCAATATATTCACCTCCTAATCAGGACAGATTTATCTCGTGTTGAGGAGGTGCATTAATGATAATCATTTCACTGTCACAAATGTCACAAAAATAATCATTGTTTCTTGTACTCATTTTTCTGGAGCAGTTAACTCTTCTAGTCACTCTGAAGCAGTAACTTATCCTTGAAAACATTCAGCTGAAATACTTTTGTAATGTTGATCCAATCAAGTGCATATCAATTCCTTATTTGCTTTCCTTCCCACCCACCAACTTCTACCTTTTTGTTTTTGTTTGGTTTTTCCTTTCCCATATCTCTATCTCGCGTTCTTTCTCTCGTTCTCCCATTACTTTCCTTCACTCTCACCCCTTCCCCCTATTCCTCCCACCCCCTCCTCCCTTCCTCCTTTCCTTGGGCATTGCAGCAGGTACCTGTGCTACAACGACCTCTTCGTCGCCCAGATGAGATGTCTGGCGTCACAAATGCTGGCTGTAATGCCATGAGTATGTGTGTTGGCAGCTACAGATTGTTAAGATGGTCATTCAAAAACACTGAATTTTAACTTTCAGAAGGTTATTTTATTTCCCTTCATTTCATAGGGTCTATCTACCACTGCTGCTTTGCTTTATCTGAAAGTGATTTAACTGAGTTAGGCAGCTTATTGTCTGGAAGGATATCCTTTCAGGTCATTATGAGATGAGCATTCATAACTCTTTTCCAGTTAATGAGGCTCAAAAAAAAGACATTGTAAAGTCTGGCTGTAGAATGTGTAATTTGAGAATTTTGTTGCATGAGATCAGACAGAATCTTGGTTTCCATGTCCAACGTGCTTCTCCTACGTGTAAACTAGACAGTGATAACAGAGGCTGCATTTTCTTTCTGCCATAACTTCTTTGATGTATGTTGTAATGCTGGAGAATACATTTGGAAGGTTTACTCTCTCCCTTAATTATGCTTTTCACTAATTTGTTGCTTCCTGTAATGCAGAATTTGGCAGTGTTATTGATCCACAAAGGTGTGAGAAAGCAAAGTGTTGCAATGTGGGTCAATTGCATTTTGAAAACCCGAATATTTAGTGCCTCAACCTTCAACATTAAATATGTGCAATTAGAAATATTAATCTTATACATATTATTTTACTTGCTTTGCAGACATTTTATGAAATGTAATTCCAGAGTGAAGGATTTTCTTACAATTTGAGCTGAATCCTTTGCAATGGTGTGAGGAAAAGGTGGAGCACATTGAAATGATGTTACAGATTGTTTTTCTTTAAATCGAGGATCATACATTTGAAATATCTGTGCCACTGAAATCTGTTCATTTGTTTGGCATTGACATGTTTTGATTCATGGACTGAAATGTTAAGGTTTTGAAACTGTTTGAATCAGAATCAAATTTATTATCAGTGACATGTTGTTCAATTTATTGTTTTGTGGAGCAGTACAGTGCAATACATAAAATATACTATTACAATTTTTTAAATATATATATATAGTTGATTTCTGTTCAGAAATCTGATGGTGGAGGAGAAGTAGCTATTCCTAAACTGTTTAGTGTGTGTCTTCATGGACTGAAGAGGGCATGTCTTGGTTGGTGGGGTACTTAATGATGGATGCTGCATTATTGAAGCATTGCCTTTTGAAGATAAGTCCACGATGGTGGGAAGGCTAGTGCCCATGATAAGCTGGCTGAGTTTACAACGCTCTGCAGGTTTTTCCAATCCTCTGCAATGACCGCTACATACCAATGATGCAACCTGTTTGAATGCTCTCCGCAGCACATCTGTAGAAAGTCGCTTGGGTCTTTGGTGACATACCCAATCTCCTCATGATCCCAATGAAATATAGCCGCTGGCATACCTTCTTTGTAATTGCATCAATATGTTGGGCCCAGTATAGATCTTCAGAGATGTTGACACCCAGGAACTTGTATCTGCTCAACCTTTCTACTGCTGATCCTTCAATGAAGACTGGTGTGTGTTCGCTTTGAAAGTCCACAATCAATTCCTTGATCTTACTGAAGTTGAGTACAAGATTGTTGTTGCAACACCACTCAACCAGCCAATCTGTCTCACTCCTGTATGCCTCCTTGAGGTGCAGTGTGATTGTCAGAGAGGGGAAAATGTTATTTCTGATCCATACTAATGGTGGCTTCCCAGTGAGAAAGTTAAGGATCCAGTTGCTGAGGGAAGTATTGAAGCCCAGGTTTTGAAGCTTGTTGATTAGTACTGAGTGGATGATGGTGTTGAATACTGAGCTGTAATCAATAAAGAGCAGTCTGATGTAGTTATTGCTGCTGTTCATGTAGTCCGAGGCCGAATAAAGAGTCTGTGACGTTGCAGCTGCTGCAAGTCTATTGTAGCAGTAAGCAAATTGCAACCAGGTTCTTACTTACGCAGGATAAATTACAGGCACAATCAACCTTTCAAAGTTCTTCATCACCGATATGAGTTCGACTTGACTTTGAAGCAGCTGACCCACCCTGCCCTTCTTGGGTACCAATATGACTGATGCACCTTTGAAGCAGGAGGTAACCTCCGAATGCAGCCACGAGAGACTGAAGAAGTCCTTTACCTTACCAGCCAGTTGGCTGCACAGGTTTTCAGTGCCCTACCAGGTACACCATCAGGGCCAAATGCTTTACAAGGGCTTATCTTCTTGAAAGGTGTTCCGACATTGGCCTCTGAGATGGAGATCACAGGGTCACCAGATGCTGCAGGGATTTGCACAGGTGTAGTTTTGTTCTCCCTTTCAAAGTATACATACTGTAAAAGGGGTTGAGCTCATATGGGAGTGAAACATCACAGCCATTTATGATTTTAGTTTTTGTCTTGCAGCAGTTAATATTCTGCAAACCTGCCAGAGCTGACAAGCATCTAATTCTGTCTCTGACTTCACTCTATCTTTCATTCTTAAGATAGGTTGTACCTGGACTTCTTATAGAGTTCTGGATCATCAATTTAGAATGCCAGAGGTCTATCTCTCAGCAAACTGCAAAATCACATATTACACCTATTTGACTAGTGTCAACTAGTTTTTTTAAATTGTTTGAATTTGTTTTCAAATGGATTTGTATTATGGGACACTGGGACCAGTATTGGGAGAGGTGGGATCTATTCTGATCGGGCAGATTCCACTTAAACCATGCTAAGACCAGGTCCTGAATAATTACTTAGTTCAGGCTATGCATAAGGCACTAAATAGTAGGGAGATGGGTTCAGTAGTGTGGAAAAGAATGGATACAATAAAAGGGAAGGATAATGCAGGAGAGGTAATTGAAGTCAAACAGAATAAAGAATAAGGAAGTTTAGAAAAGGATAAGAAATTAACTTTAGGAAACATAAAATTGAAAAGAAGAGTGGTAATGTTGCTATATTTGAATGCAGCAATATATGAAATAATGCAAATGATCTTGCAATGCAATTAGAAATTGGCAGGTATGACATTGTGGGCATCAGAGTTGTGGTAGAAAGATGGTCAAATCTGGGAGTATAACATCCAAGGATATACGTCCTATGGAAGGACGGCAGATAAGGTGGGGTGGTTCTGATGGTAAAAAATGAAATGAAATCCTTAGAAAAAACTGACATAGGATTAGGAGATGTAGGGTTCTCGTGGGTAGGGTTAAGAAACTGCAAGAGTAAAAGGCATGATATAGAAACACCAATGCCTAGGAGTGGACAAGGCTACAGAAAGGGACACAGTCTGGTCCATCACAGGCAATGCGTTCCCCACCAGTGAATACATTTACACGCAGTACAGCCCCCTCTCTATGTCCAACATATGATGAAATGTGTCTCTTAAATGTTTCTTCTTGTGATTACAAGACCCTGTTGGACATTGGAAATATAAAATAGTGCAAGTCCGATTCACTGGTTCATTGAAGAGACCGCTGGCGGGGGGTGGGGGGGGGGAGCTGCGTGGGCTTGGATGTTGTACGGACCAGGCCCTCATGCCACAGCATTGCCTGTTACAGTGCTGGAAGCGATGTGTGCACTGGAATCCATACTGGTTTGGTGGCTGGCTCCACTAGGCCAGCTCTCCGACTGGGGCTTGTTCTCCATTGCTCTCTCCTTGGATTGGCATCGTCTGTGGATGACCCAGCGTGGGACAAGCTGATTTGTATTCATCTGGCACTCTGGTCCAGTGTGAGCTGAGACACTGAGCGTATTTGTTCTTACAGAAACGAGGGTCTGGCTGGAATTTCTGAGAGTAATTCGTAAGAAGTAGGATCGGTTCATCCCAAATAAGAAGAAGCATTCTACCGGGAGTATGAGGCACCTGTGGCTGTCAAGGGAAGTCCAGAACAGTATGAAAGGGTGTACAATATAGCAAAAATGAGTTGAAAGCTGGAGGAATGGGAAGCTTTTAAAGTCCAGCAGAATTTAAAAAGCAAGAAAGAGAGAAGAATATTAGTATTCATAAATAAATATAAAAGAGGATGCCAGAAGTTTTCATCAGATATATAAAGAGTAAAAGAAAGGCAAGAGTGTACATTGGACAACTGGAAAATGATGCTGGAGACGTAGAAACGGGGAACAATGAAATGGCGGTTGAACTGAATAAATCTATTGTGCCAGTCTTCACTGTGAAAGACAACAGCAACATGCCAGAAATTCGAGAGAGTCTGGAGCAGAAATGAGTGTAGTTGCTATTACTAACTGAAGGTGCTTGTGAATCTGAAATGTCTGAATGTAGATTAGTCACCTGGACCAGATGGACTATACTCCTTGGCTCTGCAAGAGATAGCTGAAGTGATTGCAGAGCCATTAGTAATGATCTTTCATGAATCACTACTTGCTGGCATGATTCTAGAGGACTGGAAAATTGCAAATGTTACTCCACTCTTTAAGAAGCGAGGGAGGCAGAAGAAAGGTAATTATAGGCCAGATAGCCTGTCTTCAATGGTTGGCAGGATGTTAGAGTCCATTATTAAGGATGAGATTTTGGGGTACGTGGAGCATAGGATAAAGTAAGCCAAAGTCAGCATGGTTTAGAAGAATGAGTGGGAATCTCTTTGAAAGCTCCAAATATTGAAAGGTCTAAATAGAATGGAAATGGAGAAGATGTTTCCAATAGTGGGAGAGTCTAGAAGCAGAGGGCAAAGCCTCAGAATAGAGGGACATCTCAAAGAACAGATGTGAAGGGAAGTATCTTAAGCCAGAGGATGGTGAATCTGTGGAATTCATTGCCACAGGTTGCTGTGGATGCTATCATTAGGTCTATTTAGTGCCAAGGTTGATAGGCTGTTGATTAGTAAGGGCATCAAAGGTTAATGGGAAAAGCAGGAGAATGGGTTTGAGAGGAAAAATAAGTCAGAAGTGATCAAATGGTGGAGCAGACTCGATGGGCTGAATGGCCTAATTCTGCTCCTGTATCTTAGGGTCTAAGTAGATACACACAAATCACCCACCATTTCCTAGTGGTTCAACAGTGCCCACACAGACCTGAATAACATGTACTGTAGTGTGGCACACAGAGATGAATTATATAGCCATTGTTACTCTTCATAAGGGTCAGCACTTGTTATACAGTTTTTGTCTTAAAATATCCTTAATTGACTTTTATTTGGTGAAACCTGTTTGATTCAAGTTAAATTGTTATGTATATTTAAGATTTTAATCACAGAAAGGGGGCTAATCAGCACATCATAATCATTCTGGCTAAAGTGGAAATATTTATGTTAATCTCATTTTTAAGATACTAGTTTCTAGTCTTATGGGTTATGATTCTCTGGGTACCCATCTCCTCCAAGCCAATTAATTTAAATCTAATTCCACATTATTAGTTTCTTTGCTGGTGGGAACAGATCTTTCCAGTGTAGGTTGACTTGGCTTTCCTTAATTTTAAAAATTGCAATTAAATTTTCCCTCAAAGAAATTAACCCCAGCCAAGCAAATTTATTTTGTCCCATGAATAACTTATTCTGATATCTTCAGGGATCTGTGGACACCTTCATTCCTTTATTCTCCTTTGTATCTTATGAATCATTTGTCCTCCCCAATGCATTACCAATATTCTGAATTGGGCGTTGTATAATGAACGGGGTTTGATTAGAGAATTTAAGGTAAAGGAATCCTTAGGCAATAGTGATCATAATATTACAGAAATCCCCCTACAATTCGAGAGGGAGAAGCTAGAGTCAGATATATCCGTATTACAGTGGAGTAAAGGGGATTACAGAAGGAGCTGGCCAATGTTGTTTGGAAGGGGGCACTAGCAGGGATGACAGCAGAGCAGTAATGGCTGGAGTTACTGGAAACAATTCAGGATAGATATATTCCAAAGAAGAAGTATTCAAAAGGCAGGATTAAAATCTGGCTCAGTTAAAGAAAGCAAAGGTATTGGTTGTGGTGTACTTTGGTGATTAAGGGACTGTGCTGTCTGTTCCACAGAATGATTTTTCAGCAATCAGCGTTCAAAGTACCCAGAATGAAGGTCAGAGGCTTAACACAATTGGTTTAAAAGACAGTAAAGGTAGACTGAGTAATCACACACTGATCATTTTTGAAAGATCATTACTAATGCTTCCACAGTCTCTTTCAGAACTTCGTGGTGTTGTCCATCCGGTCTAGGTGACATATCTACTTTCAGATCTTTTGGTTTCCCAAGCACCTTCTTTCTAGTAATAGCAATTACATTCACTTCTGCCCCCTGACTCTCTTGAACTTCCAGTATACTGCTGGTATCTTCCACAGTGATGACTGATGCAAAATACTTACTCAGTTCATCCACCGTTTCCTTGTTCCCCTTACTATCTCTCCAGTGTAATTTTCCAGCATTCCAATATCTACTCTCACCTCCCTTTTACTTTTTATATATTGGAAAAAATGGTTGGTATCCTCTTTGATATTGTTAGCTAACTCTCTTTCGTATTTCATCTATTCCCTCCTCATGGCTTTTTTAGTTGCCTTCTGTTCTTTTTTACAATTTTCCTAATACTCTACATGTTTGCTCTGATATACACTTCCCTTTGCTTTTATGTTGGCTTTGACTTCCCTTGTCAGCTATGGTTTGATATCCTGCCTTTAATCCAACTTGCCAGTTTTCTGTGAATTCCATGGAATTTTATTTTCATTATCAATCTGCCATGTGGGCTTTGTAAAACATTTTGCCAAAATCCTGTAGAGACAAACTCAAGTGTGTTGCCTCATCAGTACACACTTGACGTACTGAAGGAAATCAGCAAGTCAAGCAGCAACCGTGGAGGCGAGTAAACAGTCAGTGCTTCGGGCCGACACCCTTTGTCAGAAATCAGACTGCATGGTACTCTCTACAGCATCAGCAATATCTCTTCTTACCTCATCAATCTTCTTGTCATAATCTTTTAAAAAGATCAAGTTAATCAATAATGACTTCCCTTTAACAAATGTGCTAATTCTCCTTGATTAGTCTGTTACTTTTTTTTAAATAGAAGGATTGATTTTGCCATTCTGAGTTCTTCCAGTGAATTTTTTCCTCACAGTCGTTACAAGGCCACCCCTTTAGAATGAGATGAAGGGGGATTTCTTTAGCCAGAGAGTGGTGAATCTGTAGAATTCATTATCACAGGCAGTTGTGGAGGCCAAGTCATTGGATTTATTTAAAACAGAGGCTGGCAGGTTCTTGATTCATTGGGACATCAGGGAGAAGGCAGGAGAATGGGGCTGAGAGGGATAATAAATCAGTTATGATGGAATGGTGGAGCAGATTCATTGGGCAAGTGGCCTAATTCTGCTCCTTTGTCTTATGGTCTATAAAATCCCTCCATAACTAGATATCCCTTTGTAATTTCCTTCTACACAGCTTACTCTCTGGCTAGCCCTGTGTCACAAGCAAAGTAAGCAATCATGCCTTAGGATCCTTCATACATCAGTAATATATGAATTGAAAAAAATGAGGTCGCAGTATTGTTCCCTATGACACTTCATTCATTGCAACTTATAAATCAGTAAAAGACCCATGAATGCTTATTCTCTGATTCCTGGTATCTAGATAATCAATCTGTGCCAGTAAGGTACTTATTAAACCATGAGCATTTATTTTACACAACAACCTTTGATATGGTAGCTCATTAATTACCTTCTGAAAATCTAAGTATTTGATTGACATTCATTTGTTCTCTACTATCCGCAGAATATTGTGTCCCTTCACAAACGGCAATAGTAATTGATCAGCCATGATCTCAAAATGGCAGTGCAGGCTCGAAGGGCCAAATGGCTTACTTCTGCACCTCTTGTCTATTGTCTATATTGGTCAGACATAATTTCCCTTTCAGAAAAGTAAGCTGGATTTCTCTGAATGTCCTGGTATAATGTCCTTAATAATAATTTTTTTCACATTTTTCCTGTGACAGATGCTAAGATAATTGGCCTGCAGTTCCCTGTTTTCTGTATCTTCTGTTTTGCTATTTTCTAACTGAATAAAACCTTCCCGGCATCCTCAAAATTTAGGACAATTTAAAAACAATTAACTATCTCAAAGGCTGTTTTTTTTTAAGCTATTAGGGTGAAGTCTATCAGGACCTGAAGATTTGTCATCCTTCATATTCAACAATTTGTTCAATGCCTCTGCCCTGGTGAATATAATTTTCCTGAGTTCATCCCTTGTTTTCAGTTCCCAATTTACAGCTATTTCTGGTTGTGGTGTGCGTCCTCTGCAGTAGTGCAAAATACCAGTTCAATTCATTTGCCATCTGTTTATCTTCCATTATTAGTTCCCCAGACTAATTTTCATGTCTTCTGTAGTAAGTACCATACGGTGTGAATCTGTATCCACAGCATTTCAGAGTAGAGTGATTTAGTAAAATACTTTAAGATTAATCCACCAGTTGGATATTCTGTGTTGTTATTTTGGCTGATCAGAGTTCTATATGGATATACAGGTAATATTCATCTGCAGAATCAGAATGAGGCCAAGTCTCATCCTTACTAGCTGGATGAAATCTGGTGGACAGATTGATGCGTCTCTTATAGACCACTCATGATTTTCATTCCATTCAAGTTAATAAACAATCTGCCCGACCGATTAACGCTAAGGTGAAAATCTACCCTCCAGTCCGTTTTAATGAAAGATATTTCCAGTGCACAGCTGGTTTCAGAGGCAGATGGAGCCTGAAAATGGGCTTGCCGCTAATTGGAAATTAATGCAACTCAGCCACTGATGTGATTAATTATTTAGCAATTGTAGCATTGTGTATAAACCTTGGGTTAGAAAGGCTTTGTGGAACCATAGAGTCCTTTGATTTCCCACCCCCCTCTGTCCCCCTCCCTGAGACCATTTTACAACTCCCTCATAAACTAAGCAATCACAAATTTCTACCACAATCTCCATCATGGTTCTCATTTGTCTCATCCCTGAAAAGCTTTAAAAGAATCACTGTGTAGTGTATTCAACATTTTAGTAATATTTGAGTAATATGGTAAATGTATTGTTTGATTAAGCATTGTTAATCAAGAATATGCAAGACGTACGTGAATGGCAAAGGTCATTACAGCACCACACCAAATCTGAGCATCTCACTACAAGAAAGCAAAGTGTCCCAACTCCTGTGCTTTTCTTTTGATTAGTTGCTGGAGTTACAAAACATAAGACAATGTAAAAGCAATTGCTGTCATCTGATGCAATTGATACTAAGATATGTCATCAGATGATGCAGAGCCAAAACTGAGACAGAAAATGCTGGAAATACTCAGCAGGTCAGAATGCATTCATGCATTCATTTAGGTTAGAGACCCTTCATCACAATTGGAAAAAAAGATGTTTAAAAGAGATGCTTTTAAAGCTCCAGGTAGGGAGGGGGAGGAGATGTCTCAAAAGGGTAGAACTGGGAGCTCCATCAACTATGGCAGGAGAAGCCACATTCATTGAAGAAAGGCATTTCGCAAGTCCTCTGTGGAAAGCCTCAACTTGAAAGTAAGTGCAGCAGAGAAGAAAATGATAAGGAAGGCATATTGAAAGGAGATGGAAAAAGAAGAAATGTAGTCAAAGTTATGTTTCTTCATGTCTATTTTCACCAATGGCACTAAGATTGCTGTTGCTGTGAACTTTATTTTTTGTGCCTTCTAAATTTTTACATTTAACAAATGTTTTGTTTCCCATTTCCCCACACTTCGTATTGAATCAATGGTGGCCAAGTAAAATAGCCTTTGAAAATGGGATTAGGTGTGAGGAACACAAGAAATTCTGCAGATGCTTGAAATCCAAAGCAACACGCACAAAATGCTGGAGGAACTCTGCAGGTCGGGCAGCATCTATGGAAATGAATAAACAGTTGACGTTTCAGGCCAAGAACCTTCTTCAGGACCAGAAAGGAAGGAAGCTTTGAATATGGACTGTTTTATATAGCCATTGAAGAGGCAGGAATAGCTGGGGACCAAGCAGGTCCCCGTAGCTACCCCTCGAGTCTGGAGAAAGTGAGAGAAACCAAGTTTTTTTTTACTTCTGACCCATTTAGAATTGCCAAGTTTGATATATCCATTATTTCTCTATGCCAGATTTTAAACAAATTGTTTTGATCATCATTGCAGTCATTGGAATGTTATTTATGTATTAAAATACCATAGTTACTTTGACACAACAGTCAGTAACAGCAGTGTTTTGCCTTGCACATTAATGAGGTTGTAAACACCAAATCTGGGGCATAGTTTAATATCATCTAATCTAGGTCACTGAAGTGTAATTTAGAAAAATTTGTAATCATTTCACATTGGACTGTTAGGTATAGATGTTTCTGAAAGTCTGAATAATTTTAAAGGGAACATTATTTTCACAATATGAACAGTTATATTAACTTGTTTCACACAAATTGTGTTTGATGGGACAAAATTCTAGCAAAGAAGCAGTTTAAAAATTATTTCAATAAACCTTAAAAATTTTCAAAATCTTTCAGCCATCTATTCACAGGCTGTCAACAGCATAATTTTGGAATTGCTTACAATTGACTACTACTCAATATTCATTGAGTTCCTAAAATAAATACATCACCATAAAAGCATTAATTATGAATAAGTTACAATGGTAATCTCAACTACTATTTAAATTTCATCCTGGTTTCTTCCTCAAATACTTTTCTGCCTACTATGTTCACTAGTCCTGTTCATGTGTCAGGTCTGAAAAAACAATCAGAGTATTGCTTCTCCCTAATATTTTATGGTAACATACAAAATAATGGAAGAACTCAGCAGGTCAGGCAGAATCTGTGGAGGGGAATCGTTATTAATGAGTATGATATAGTTGGGATCACAGAGACATGGCTCCAGGGTGACCAAGGATGGGAGCTCAACATCCAGGGATATTCAATATTCAGGAGGGATAGACAGGAATGAAAAGGAGGTTGGGTAGCATTGCTGGTTAGAGAGGAGATTAACACAATAGAAAGGAAGGACATTAGCCTGGAGGATGTGGAATCAATATGGGTAGAGTTGCATAACACTCAGTGGCAGAAAGCGCTGGTGGGAGTTCTGTACAGGCCACCTAATAGTAGTAGTGAGGTTGGGGATGGCATTAAACAAGAAATTAGAAATACGTGCAATAAAGGAACAATAGTTATAATGGGTGACTTCAATCTACATATAGATTGGGTGAACCAAATTGGTAAGGGTGCTGAGGAAGAGGATTTCTTGGAATGTATGCGGGATGGTTTTCTGAACCAACATGTCGAGGAACCAACTAGAGAGCAGGCCATTCTAGATTGGGTATTGAGCAATGAGGAAGGGTTAGTTAGCAATCTTGTCGTGCGAGGCCCCTTGGGTAAGAGTGACCATAATATGGTGGAATTCTTCATTAAGATGGAGAGTGACATAATTAATTCAGAAACAAAGGTTCTGAACTTAAAGAAGGGCAACTTTGAAAGTATGAGATGTGAATTAGCTAAGATAGACTGGCAAATGATAATTAAAGAGTTGACAGTGGATATGCAATGGCAAGCATTTAAAGATCGCATGGATGAACTAAAACAATTGTTCATCCCAGTTTGGCAAAAGAATAAACCAGGGAAGGTAGTGCACCCGTGGCTGACAAGGGAAATTAGGGATAGTATCAAATCCAAAGAAGAAACATATAAATTAGCAAAAAAAAGCGGCACACCTGAGGACTGGGAGAAATTCAGAGACCAGCAGAGGAAGACAAAGGGCTTAATTAGGAAAGGGAAAAAAGATTATGAGAGAAAGCTGGCAGGGAACATAAAAACTGACTGTAAAAGCTTTTATAGATATGTGGAAAGAAAAAGATTGGTCAAGACAAATGTAGGTCCTTTACAGTCAGAAACAGGTGAATTGATCATAGGGAACAAAGACATGGCAGACCAATTGAATAACTACTTTGGTTCTGTCTTCACTAAGGAGGACATAAATAATCTTCTGGAAATAGTAAGGGACCGAGGGTCTAGTGAGATGGAGGAACTGAGGGAAATACATGTTAGTAGGGAAGTGGTGTTAGGTAAATTGAAGGGATTAAAGGCAGATAAATCCCCAGGGCCAGATGGTCTGCATCCCAGAGTGCTTAAGGAAGTAGCCCAAGAAATAGTGGATGCATTAGTGATAATTTTTCAAAACTCCTTAGATTCTGGATTAGTTCCTGAGGATTGGAGGGTGGCTAATGTAATCCCACTTTTTAAAAAAGGAGGGAGAGAGAAACCGGGGAATTATAGACCGGTTAGTCTGACATCGGTGGTGGGGAAAATGCTAGAGTCGGTTATCAAAGATGTGATAACAGCACATTTGGAAAGAGGTGAAATCATCGGACAAAGTCAGCATGGATTTGTGAAAGGAAAATCATGTCTGACGAATCTTATAGAACTTTTTGAAGATGTAACTAGTAGAGTGGATAGGGGAGAGCCAGTGGATGTGGTATATTTAGATTTTCAAAAGGCTTTTGACAAGGTCCCACACAGGAGATTAGTGTGCAAACTTAAAGAACGCGGTATTGGGGCTATGGTATTAATGTGGATAGAGAATTGGTTGGCAGACAGGAAGCAAAGAGTGGGAGTAAACGGGACCTTTTCAGAATGGCAGACAGTGACTAGTGGGGTACCGTAAGGCTCAGTGCTGGGACCCCAGTTGTTTACAATATATATTAATGATTTAGACGAGGGAATTAAATGCAGCATCTCCAAGTTTGCGGATGACACGAAGCTGGGCGGCAGTGTTAGCTGTGAGGCAGATGCTAAGAGAATGCAGGGTGATTTGGATAGGTTAGGTGAGTGGGCAAATTGATGGCAGATGCAATTTAATGTGGATAAATGTGAGGTTATCCACTTTGGTTGCAAGAACAAGAAAACAGATTATTATCTGAATGGTAGCCGATTAGGAAAAGGGGAGATGCAACGAGACCTGGGTGTCATTGTACACCAGTCATTGAAGGTGGGCGTGCAGGTACAGCAGGCGGTGAAAAAGGCAAATGGTATGTTGGCATTCATAGCAAAAGGATTTGAGTACAGGAGCAGGGAGGTTCTACTGCAGTTGTACAAGGCCTTGGTGAGACCACACCTAGAATATTGTGTGCAGTTTTGGTCCCCTAATCTGAGGAAAGACATTTTTGCCATAGAGGGAGTACAGAGAAGGTTCACCAGATTGATTCCTGGGATGGCAGGACTTTCATATGAAGAAAGACTGGATCGACTAGGCTTATACTCACTGGAATTTAGAAGATTGAGGGGGGACCTTATTGAAACGTATAAAATTCTAAAGGGATTGGACAGGCTAGATGCAGGAAGATTGTTTCTGATGTTGGGGAAGTCCAGAACAAGGGGTCACAGTTTAAGGATACAGAGGAAGCCTTTTAGGATCGAGATGAGGAAAAACTTCTTCACACAGAGAGTGGTGAATCTGTGGCATTCTCTGCCACATGAAACAGTTGAGGCTGGTTCATTGGCTATATTTAAGAGGAAGTTAGATATGGCCCTTGTGGCTAAAGGGATCGGGGGTATGGAGAGGAAGCAGGTACAGGGTTCTGAGTTGGATGATCAGCCATGATCATACTGAATGGCGGTGCAGGCTCAAAGGGCCGAATGGCCTACTCCTGCACATATTTTCTAAGTTTCTATGTTTCAATGAATAAGCAGTTGACATCTCGGAGTGAGACCCTTCATGAGGACTGGAAAGGAATGGGGAGGGGGGAGGAGCCCGAATAAGAAGGTGTGAGGAGGGGAAGGGAGTGCAAGCTGGCAGGTGATAGGCAAAGCTGGGTGGGAGGAAAAGTAGCTGGGCGGGGGATGGGAAATGAATATGCAGCTGGGAGGTGATAGGTGGAAAAGGTAAAGGGCTGATGAAGAAGAAACCTGATAGGTGAGGAGAGTGACCATGGGAAAAAGGGAATGAGGAGGGACACCAGAGAGAAGTGATGGGCAGGTGAGGAGAAAAGAAAGAGTGGGGGGGGGGGGCAGAAGAGAGAGAGGGAGAAATTACTGGAATTTAGAGCAGTGTTTCGTGCTGTCTGGTTGAAGGCATATTTTATATTGTTCTGTTTTGGCCATTTACTCTTTGGTCTATAGAGAATGAGCTTGATTAATTTCTCCCATATCTTATTTGCAAGACACTTGGAATTATACTCCCTTCCACTGTTACTTCCTACCATAATTTTTTTCACTGTGTTCCTAACGTTGTCAAACCCTTTAAAAAGTGATTTCTTTTCATGCCAAACGTAAGTGAAATCTCAGTTGAAAACCTTTTCTGTAAGATCAGCAATTTAGACTATCGAATAACTCAGGCATGTACACAACTTTATGCTGAAAAGCCAAAACTTTTTATAACCTTGGTGTTTTGCAACTGATTTAATTCTTTTGAATTGTTGCCACAGTTGTAACATGGGAAACGTAGCAGCCAGTTTTCGCAGGTCCTACATAAAGTAATAAAACAATAACCAAATCATTGTTCTTAAGTAATGTTGGTGAAGGCTACACTTTGGGCAGGATAAGATTCAACATTATGCCAAGCCATCTTTTAGATCTGTCTCAGAGAGTCCGCATTCAAATGTGTAATCTAAAGCTGGCATCTTTGAGATTTTGTGTTATCCCCGAGCCAAGATTGGCACCCCTAACATGTTCTCACTGGGCACCATCTATAATACTTTGGAACTGACACATTTCAATTTCTGAAGTTGTTTTTCAGAATATCAATGAAAGTCAAGTGATATTAGGCTGCGTTTGCTTGCAGCATTTAAACTTGTTTGGCAGGAGATCATTTGACATTCAGCCCTGCTTTATTAGAGCAAGTTAGAAACCAACAGCACTGAAACATAAACCAGAGTTTTCATTTTTGCTGTGCCCTTCTGCTTTCAATAAGAATTTCTTTTCTCTAGCACCCACTAAAAATTGAATATGACCCCTGTCCTAAGCTCATGCCCATGGTCATTCAGTGAGAGCATGAAAGAGATATCATTAATGTTCACCTTGTTTTGAAGGTCAAGAATCAAAAGGATTGCTCTGTGTGCTGGGCAGTTCTGGTGCAAATAGCATTTGGAGGCATGATTGTCAGTAGGAGACAGTAGGTAAATGACTTTGGTTTGACACTGGTCTGTTGAAAAGTTTGGCTGGAAGCCAGAAAGTGGCAACTGTTCTGCACGTATCACAATAAACATTTCAAATTCAAATTCATTCAGCCATACATGAATACTCATGAATACAGCCAAATGAAACAGTGTTCCTCTGGGCTAAGGTGCAAATCACAGTACCAAAAGTCAGACGCAGCACAAGGTACATAAAGTTCATATAAGATAACAGTAAACATACAGCAACAGATAAAAAACATAACAGCCTAATCCCTAACTGACACATCAAGGAAATTGATGGTGCATGGGTGTTATCGCTAAGAACAAATGTTTCTCAGCAGTCTACAGATGAATGTAGCACATACACATGCAGTCAAGCTTGACTTGCACTGAGGAAACACTGGAGAGCAGCACTGATGGGAGAGGCTAGCCCCCAGCTCAGCATGGGTGCCGCACTACACACCCTACACTGCCTCTTCTCCTGGAACACTGCAACAGGCAAACCTGCAGCTTGAGTCCTAATCCTCACTACAACCAAGGCCACGCAATTCCCCTGCCGTCTGCCTCACCAATAAACAAGGGAAGCAAACTTGCAGTATTTTACATTACTAATGTCCAACAGGGTCTTATGATAGCAGAAGAAAAGTCCAAGACAATCACTGTGTTTAAAAGAGACAAAAACACCTTTGGTTGGTCCCTGAACGTGCTGCCACCTCAGACGAAGGCATTTGATCTTGGGGATTTTTGCAGAAGGGCAAAGCCAAAGTAGACCCTACCAAAAACAAGAATATTCTTTGTCACACTGATTAAAATTGCTAATACTGCAGCTGGTTCTGTGTTGGTTTTTAATGATATAAAGATTGAACCATCTCCGCTAGAGCAGGAATCGATGGAACAGGAAAGCGCTCTGAGCTCAGCCGAACTGAAATCAGCAGCTCATTTCCTGCATTTCATCCAATGTGGTTGAAGTGAAGATTGCTGTGAGATAAAGGAGTCCCAATGACAGGAGCCTGCACAGCATTTCTGGTGCTTTGAAATCTCTGTGTTTCATTAGAGGGAAATAATGCTTGCTGGCAGGTTTTCAGAGAAGCAACCTGCTGTAGCCTCGCCTGCTGGGTATTTTCAGTGTTCTATTTATTTTGTTTTCCAGCAAATGCAGTGTTTCTTTTAGCATTATCTTCTCCTTTTCTGGCAATACTAATTCCTTTCTACATGCATGTCCTACACTGCCATTGACCAACGTTCACCACTTTCTCTCAGCCTTACTCACTTTCCGTTGTACCATTCCCTCTTTTTCTTACCCATTCTTACTATTCCGCTGCAACTTAAAACAGGATGATTTTTTTAACATCTTCTAATGAAAATTTATTAACCAGACCTGAACTTTCTCCACAGATGCTGCTTGACTAGCTGAATATTTTCAACATTTTCTGATATTATTACACCTGCATTAGGGCATAGCTTCTCCATGAACAGACCAAAAATGTTTCGGTCTGATGCACCATCAATAACTCACACTGAGACGTAAGGCGAGATATCGGCTTTTATTGACTGGAAGAAGGAACCAGGAGTGAGTATCTATCATACAATGTCTTGGAGACTGAGGCCGAGCGTCAGGCCGCAGATCTCCTTTATACAGGGGCCTGTGGGAGGAGCCACAGGAGCAGGCAGCAGGGGCGTGTCCCGACAGGCACATAGTTCACCACACGGTCAAAGCTGATTGCAATGATAAAGAAAGTGATGTGCATTGTTACCAGAAATCTGTAAGTGCATGCTTTTCTATCACAACATCCAGTTCTTATTATTTTTTCCTAAGCATAACATGCAAATCAAACATGCTAAAAGAAGCAAGAATGCATTAAACACTGTCAAAGTTGTCAGAGCGACACTAATTTAATTTCCTCCAGGGAGTGAGACCCTTCATCAGGTGATTGAGAACTACTCCAGGATGTTTCAGTAGGAGATGCAAGCCTACGGTTGATATAATTATGACAAGTTGCACCCTTTGCTGTAGGAGCTGGTGGTATCTGAGTTTGGGCATGGGTAGATATATTGCAGACCATACAGGGGAAAGGTACAGTCAACATTTCAACCTGAAATATTGACAAAGTTTAACATGATATCCCTAGACTCTGATGTGGAAGCAGACATGGCCCGACCTCACTATCGCCGCAGAATATATCTCTGCGAAGACAGGTCACTTTTAGTTGTGAAGCTACCTCTGTTTAAGTAGGCTGTTGGCTGTCTCTAGCTACATGCAGATATGCACACTATTAATTAAAGCCATTCAGATGAAGTATAGAATCATTATTCATGTGAGAAGGTCCAATCTGAGTGTGTGATATTATCCCCTTACCTATGTAAGATCAGCTCCAGTAAAATTCAAGACACTTAATATCATGCAGGATAGAGTAAGTTCTTGATTGGTGTCTGATCCACAAAGCTGAACATTCACTCCCTATCCCTCCAGTTCCAAAAAAAAGCCAAAATATATGGGAATATCAAAATGATTTTTAACTTTTTTTCCTAAGATCTAGAAACTGAAATCATTAGAAACCCACTGTTTGGTTAATGTTCTTTTGATAAAGACATCTTCCATTCTACCCTGTCTGATCTCGATGCATACCTGACCCACAGTAACAATACCGAGATTTTGACTCACCTTCAGTGGCCTTACGAGTTACCCATTTGTACCAAGTGGTGGGACAAATATTACCTTTTCAAGGTACTAGGGAAGGGCATTGAATCTGCCAACAATGTGCTCATGCTATGAATTAAACAAAATAATTCTTAGATTTTATTGGTAATGATTAAAATACTTAATTCTGTCAGAAATAAATTATGCTGTTCTTCATTTGTACCTCAAAGCCTTATGTCTAAAGGAGTTTGTCATGTTACCAAAGACCAGTAAATTTCTACAGAGGTTCCGTAGAGAAATTTTTGACTGGTTGCATCACCACCTGGCGTGGAGGCTACAATGCACAGAAGGTGAATGCAGCAGAGGTTTGTAGACTCGGCTAGCACAAGCCTCCCCACCACTGAGAATATCTTCAAAAGGCAGTGTGTCAAAAAGACGGCATCCATTATTAAGGACCCTCACCATCTGGGACGTTCCCTCTTCTCATTACTGCCATCAGGGAGGAGGTGCAACATCTGGACAAGTACTTAAAATTTTAGGAACAGCTTCTTCCTCTCTGCCGCCAGGTTTCTGAATGGTCTATGAATCCATGAGCACTACCTCACTATTCCTTTTTTACGCTATTTACTTATTTTTTATTGTAACTTAGAGTAAGTTTTTTAATGTTTTGTACTGCACTACTACAGGAGTGATTTCACAACATATGTCAGTGATAATAAACCTGATACTGATTCTTAAATGGACTGAATAAGAGGACATTCATTACTACAAATTTGCATCATTTGTAAATAGCTATTCCTTTTCAGAGCTCAGTTTTTCCCTTTGCATTTATTAATCATTATTTTATTTGGAGCTGCTATTTTTTAAAGCTACTGGTTGATTGTGGAGATGAGAAATTTGAAGAGAACATGATACTGAGTTAGACATTTAACAGTCCTCTGGGGCTGTTGACAACAGCTCTTCTACAGAATAGTGTTCCTTATTCAAATGCAAATGCAGTTCAGGTCAGGAGATGATGACAGCATGTGAAAAGGTCCTATTGGCACAGTTGAATATGTTAAGCATAAGATTGTATTGGAGATTTTAATAAAATCTTTAGTGATGGCAATCTCATTTTCTGATCTGAAAACTGACATTGACAGCTATTCTTCTCCCCAGTACCTTTAGCTTTCTGGTTCTTACATGGGATATTTCAAACAGAGATGAGGTGGGTGCAATGCATGCAGTTTACATATCACAACAGCCCAGGAGTCATCTAGAAGAGGGTGACAAAGGGAAGAGGGAGTAGGAGGGAAGGTGTAAGGACGGGAAGACAGAAATAAAACTGCTGGAGATGTTATTTTATTTCTAACTTTTAGCAGTTCTGGTGAGAGGTCATCAACTTGTTGCCTGTTTCTGTCTCTACAGATGCTAATTGACCTGCTGAAAATTTCCAGCATTTTCTTATTTATTTCAGATTTCCAGCATCTCTAGTGTTTGCCTTTAAAGTACCTGTCTCTGTCCAGGCTTAAAAAAAGCTTATACCCTCTGTGTTCCTGACATGTTCTTGAAATGTTTTAACTTCTCTTTGCATAGAATGCCGGTTCTAGCATTATATTTTGAGCATGGTCATTTCTTATGAAGTTTTGTCCAATCTTTCACTATGCTCATCTTTTTCTGGTCTATGTTTGCTACCTGAAGAATATAGAAATTGCTCCATGACTGATTTCTTTCAGATATCAGCAAGACATAATTATAAACCACTTATAAATATATAATGAATTATGAAATGGATTGCAAATCTGCCGCAGTGTGGGTGATTAAAAATAAACCTGAAATTTATTTTGAGTGTTTGAATATATTTTAAATGTTTCCTGGTGAGTGCAGCAGCTGGTGATAAGGCGTCACCATGGCAATATTGTTTGTTGGATCAAAAGCTCCATTACCGTAAGGCCTTCTGTCCATCTGACAACCATTACATATTCACCTCATGGTGGAGATAAAACCCTATGACAACTCATTTTCCATAGTTTACCAGTATGGCCTTGCACATAATTTCATTTTCTGAGGAGCTGCTTTTGGAAAAAGGTTACTCCATCTTTTTTTTATCTACAATATCAATTCTTAACTTCACCCAAATCTGCATTATTTGTATTTGTAAACCTTTGGTTTCTGATATTATAGCTAAAAACTTACTTCCCATTCCATCCTTTACATCCAAGCAACACACACATAATGCTGGAGGAACTCAGCAGGCCAGGCAGCATCTCTGGAAAAGAGTAAACAGTTGACGTTTCGAGCCGAGACCCTTCCTCAGGTGCTGATGAAGGGTCTTGGCTTGAAATGTCAACTGTGTACTCTTCTCCAGAGATGCTGCCTGGCCTGCTGAGTTCCTCCAACATTTTGTGTGTGTTGCTTTGATTTCCAGCATCTGCAGATTTTCTTTTGTCTGTGATTGGCCTACCTTTACATTGTTGAATTATAAACTGGATTCTCTGCTCAGAAGACAATCGTCCCATCCCAAGGATCGGTTTTGTGAATCTCTGCTGTACTGACCCCAGTGGCACGTAGACTTTGACTTTGAGTTTGAACCTTGCTAACTGCCTCAGTAAACGGCAATGCAGAAGAGACTTCAGACATTATGCTGGTGTCAAGTTTAGGATGCTGCTGTTGGAGAGAGTAGCAGGGCAGTAATTCAGTGGAAACTAATAGGGAATGGGTCCCTACATGTTGCTGGTTACAGCTACATGCTGCAATCAGACAGTGATGCTGAGTCAGGACTGGGTATGTGGAATGGAGTTTGCTGCATATCTTAACAAGTGGTTAATGACTGTATAATTAGAGCCATGGTTGAAGTTCAGAGTTCAATTCCAGTGCAGTCTGTAAGGATTTTATGTAATCTCCCCATGAGTGTGTGGGTTTCCTCCAGGGACTCCGGTTTCCTCCCACATTCCAAAAGCACACCGGTTAGTGTGCTAATTAGTCATTGATTAGGTAGGTTGCTGAGCGGTGCATCTCGTTGAGATGGAAGGGCCTGTTCTGTGCTGTATCTCTAGATAGGCAAACAAATATATAACTAGTCAGAAACACCAGAGATTCTGCAGATGCTGGAAATCCAGAGCAACACACAGAAAATGCTGGAGGAACTCAGTAGTCGGGCAGTAGCTATGGAAATGAATAAACAGTCCATATTTCAGGCTGAGACCCTTCATCAGGGCTCACTCCCCTTCCCTTCGGTCTCAGCCCAAAGCGTTGACAGTTTATTCATTCCCATAGACTGTCCGTCTGCTGAGTTCCTCCAGCATTTTCTGTGTGTTGCTCTAGATTCCCAGCGTCTGCAGAACCTCTTGTGCTTATGATTAGTTAAATATGTGCTAACACTTTCCAATGAGGCAGAATAAAATAGGATTGCACACACTTGCAGGAGAATCTCTCAGAGTCACAGAGCAGGTGAGCTGCTGGTTTGTCACGAGAGATAGGTGTTTCCAGTTATCTACCATGGTCACTGACCAAAGGGTGCATCATCAATCATGGCCATGGAAGTGGAGACTTGGGAGTCATTGATTCTTTCGGAAGAACTTGGCTCAAGTTGTCCAGAAGGCTGCAGTTCACCAACACTATCTGACCAGGGTCTCAAGCAGCAGTTTTAGCAGGGAAGTGAAAGAGAAGGTGAGGGAAAATAGTATGATAAAGCTAGGTGGCTCTCCAGATGTGGGCATGTGTGGTAATAAAGGTATCCAAAATAGCAGGGAGATTGGTAGGATGCACTGCTGAGGAGGTGGCAGAGGGAGATACTCTCTCTATATTTATGAATCATCTAGGTAAGCATGTGAATAGCCAACTTGTACGAGGCTGCTGATCAAATACAGGTCAGTGGTTAACAATCATATGGTCAGCTTAGATTGATGATGTTCCATCTGAAAAAGAATGGGAAGAGATGAGAACAACAAAATGCCAGAACTCATGGGGATGTTAAACCAGAAGCTGGGCATTTGAAGGTCAGAAAGAAGATCAAAGATAAATTGTGTGACAGAGTCTAGGCCTGTGGTGAATTTGCAAAAGAGTGAATGAAAACCTAATAGTCCCAGAAAGAGGAATGCAATTGTAGGTACCAATGAAGATTTATGAAGATAAAGGAAATGAGTATTTTTAAGGCTTTATTTTGTCGCATATACATCAAAATGTATAGTGAAATACATTGTTTTGCATCAATGATCAGCATAGTCTGAGATGTGTTGGGAGCAGTTCACTAATTGCTCTGCTACTCTGATGTTGAAAACAGTTCAGGTGTCTGCCTAGCAGCAAGAGTGATGTGTGCTTACTTCACTGTGCAGCAGCAAGGAAACAGGTCAAATGTAAGGGGAAGGTACACAGCTGATGACAGGACCCTCAAATGCATTGACATACAGCGGTATCTTGGAGTCCATATCCATTGTTTCCTGAAAATGACCACAAAAGTACATAGAGCAGCGACAAGTATGTATGACACAGTCATCTTCATTGGCAGAGCATTGAGTATTAGAGTTAAGAATTGTTTATTGTTATATAAAAGTATGGCTATTATTCACACTGTCAGGAGATCTCTGTGCTTGGTAATGCTGTGACGCAAGACATCAGCACTGAAGTACTTTGTTTCAGAGGTCTAACCACCAATGCCTGGTTATTCCTGGATATCGTTTGGATTCTGTGAGAACCAGGAGGTTGTTTGGAAAATTATTCAATTATACTATTACCCAAAGATACTTATAAATGCATCTACATTATCATTTCTATTCAGACGGTGATTCTACCATGACTGAGGATGGGGGTCCTTCTGTGGTTATGTCCCAGACACCACTACCCCTGAGAGGCAGTGCTCCCTGTTTCACTGCAGTATACGTGTTTAGTAGCTGCAGCTAACCATCTCACAGAGCAAACAATATTAAAACAACACCCCCTTTGCTTGGTGCATTCCTCATAAATTTTTCCTCTGTGAAATCTCAAGGGCATAAAGAAATGAAAGTGTAAATTTTCTGCTGCATGTGACCAAATGAAGGTCCATTTAAATAAAAACTGACCTGCTCCATGATTTAGTGATATAATTAGTCATTCTTACTTCAGCAATTGGGGTTATCACCAGAAGATATATTGTAAGATATTACATTTAATACTCAGTAAGACTCTCAACTGAAAAGGTACATAAGCACTGTTTATTTGGGCTCTTGGGTTTTGAAATATGGAATTATAGCAAGGTTCGGGGTGGTAGTATATAGATTCCAGCAATATAAATACAATTAAATCTCTTTATTCTATTCTGACAGGATTTAATGGTGGTTAACTTGAGAGAGAGAGAGCTCTGAAGCCATGTTTGCAACTCAGCTAAAATGGGATGGTTTCATAAAGGCTGTGGCATCTTATTTATTTTACTGAGAGTTTATAATGAACAACCCTGCAGTATTTCCTTAGAGAGTTGTTTGAGAACATAATGCTCCTGAAAAAAAACACTTTAAGGCTTATAAAATAGCCTCCCAGACAAGAAAAGGTGCGTTTTTGTTCATTTACTATTATGAACTCAATGACTCATTGTCATTCTGATCGCTAATTATCTTCTAGTGAGGAGCCTCCTTTCTTAATTACAACAACCCCTGTGTCTCAGCAACACCCAAACAGTGCAGCTAGTTTAGGAGTTTCCTGATTCTTGTCTCAGTAATGATGGAGGAAGGGCAATGAATTTGCAGATCAACATGTTACATGATTTTATGTTGGGAAGGGCGATAATCATATGCCCCAGCTGTTTATGAATGTCAAATAAACAACTGACAAATCTGGGATATTGGACTTACTGGGGACTCTCAGGGCCACTCCTTGTTGACCACTGTGCCATCAACTTTAATGTGTGTAACCTTCTGATAGGACAGTGATGAAGAGTAGTGATGGTTGTATTATAGATGTAGAATAGTGAATTTCAATATTTATATTATTACCATGTTACAATAATAATTAGCCATTTGATTCAAATGATTTGTAATAATTGTTTACGAAAGTAATTGCACAGAGTCTGGGGGATATCAATTTCAAGCAGGTCAGGAGGCAATCCATGCATGTCCTTTTGTGCCGACAATTGTCAGGTCTCCCTTGCAGAGGTGGAAACATTTCTGGCCAAGGAGGGCTGATATGCTGCACAACTCGTAGAACTGGGAACAAAAGAGGAGGCTACACACAGGTCCATGGGTGAAATTTTTAAAAAGGTGTGTTTTGCGGGTTTTTGGCAATTTTCTGGCAGCCCAGTCAAGTCAGGAGGCTACAGACAGGTCTGTGAGTGGGATTTTAAAAAAGAGTGTTTGTGGGCTTTTGGAGTTTTTTCTGGTAGCCCATTCAAATCAAGAATGAGAAGCAGAGGCTGTGGGTGAGGCTGTTAGGAAGGACAGGTAGATAGATGATAGGGCAAAATTGCTCTCAGTGGAATGAGTTGCAGTGTAACGAGGACAAAATCAAAAAGCGTGACAAATACAGGAGTGCAAGTGTTATATTTGAAAGCATGCAGTACACAGAATAGGGTAGATTATCTTGCAGTGCAGTTAGAGATTGGCAGGTATGACATTCTGGGCATCACTGAGTTGTGGCTGGGAGGATTATAGTTGGAAGCTCCACTGGTTAAAAAATGAAATAAGCTCCATAAAAAGAGGTGGCACGGGATTTGAAGAGGTAGAATCATTGTAGATAGAGTTAAAGAACTGCAAGGGTAAAAAAGACCCTATTGGGAGTTATGTACAGGCCTCTGCCCAGGATGTGGGCTACAAATTATAACTGAAGATAGAAAATGCATGTCAAAAGGGCAATACACACAAAATGCTGGTGGAACGCAACAGGCCAGGCAGCATCTATAGGGAGAAGCGCTGTCGACATTTCGTCAGGAAGGGTCTCGGCCAGCGCTTCTCCCTATAGGTGCTGCCTGGCCTGCTGCGTTCCACCAGCATTTTGTGTGTGTTGCTTGAATTTCCAGCATCTGCAGATTTCCTTGTGTTTGCCTTTCAAAAGGGCAATGTTACGATAGTCATGGGGAGATTTCAATATGCAGGTAGACTGGGAAAATCAGGTTGGTACTGGTTTTGGATTCAGTGGGAGAGAATTTTTTAGAATGCCTACAAGATGCTTTTTAGAGCAGCTTGTGGTTGAACCCACTAGGGGATCAGTTATTCTGGATTGGGTGTTGTGTAATGAACTGGATTTGATTAGGCAGCTTAAGGTAAAGGAACCCTTAGGAAATGGTTATCATAATATGGTAGGATTCATCCTGCAATTTGAGAGGGAGAAGCTAAAGTCGGATGTATCAGTATTACAGTGGAACGAAGGGTTTTACAGAGGGATGAGAGAGGAGATAGTCAAAGCTGATTGGAAGGGGACACTAGCAAGGATGATGACAGAGTAGCAATGGTTAGAGTTTCTGGAAGCAGTTCAGAAGGCACAGGAGAGATACATCCAAAAGAAGAAGTAGTACTCCAAAGGCAGGAAGACACAACTAATGACTGACAAGGGAAGCCAAAGACAACAGAAAAACAAAATGAGAGGGCATACAACAGAGCAAAGGTTTAGCAGGATGTAAACCAACAGAAGGCAACTAAAAAAGCTGTAAGGAGTGAAACTATGAAATACAAATAATATCAGAGGATATCAAACATTTTTCAATTATATGAAGTGTGAAAGAGAGGTGAGTGTAGATATCGGACCACTGAAAATGAAGCTGGAGAGGTAGTAAGGGGGACAAGGAAATGGCGGATGAACTGAATAGGTATTTTACATCAGTCATCACTGTGGAAGACACCAACGGTGTGCCAAAAGTGGGAGAGAGTCAGGGTGCAGAAGTGAGTGCAGTTGCTATTACAAGGAAGAAGGTGCTTTGGAAGCTGAAATTTTCAAAGCTAGATAAATTACCTGCACCAAATGGACTATACCCAGCAAACATGAGGAAATCTGCAGATGCTGGAAATTCAAACAACACGCACAAAATGCTAGTGGAACACAGCAGGTCAGGCAGCATCTATAGGGAGAAGCATTGTCGACGTTTCGGGCTGCGACCCTTCGTAAAGACTAACTGGAAGGAGAGAGAATCTCTTAGTATCTCTCCTTTCAGTTAGTCCTGATGAAGGGTCTTGGCCCGAAACGTCGACAGCGCTTCCCCTTATAGATGCTGCCTGGCCTGCTGTGTTCCACTAGCATTTTGTGTGTGTTGTTTGGACTATACCCAATTGTTCGGAAAGAGGTGGCTGGAGAGATTGTGAGGTATTACTAATGATCTTTCAAGAATCACTGGATTCTGGCATGGTTCCAGAGGAATGGAAAATTGCAAATGACACTCCACTCTCCAAGAAGGGAGGGAGGCAGAAGAAAGGAAACTATAGGCCAGTTAACCCAACCTCAGTGGTTGGGAAGATGTTGGAGTTAATTATTAAGGATGAGGTTTTGGGGTACTTGGAGGCAAATAGGCAAAGGTCAGCATGACAGAATTGATAGCCAGTGGATATGAAGATAGGTGGAGGGGCAGGAGGTGTTAAGGAAGCAGAGAGACTGCAGATAGACTTAGACAGATGAGGAGAGTGGGCAAGGAAGTGGCAAATAGAATGCAGTGTCGGGAAGAGCATGGTTATGCACTTTGGTAGAAGGAATAAAAACAAAGACTATTTTCTAAAAGGGAGACATTTTTTTTAAACTGAGGTGCAAAGAGACTTGGGAGTCCTCATGCAGGATTCCCTAAGAGTTAACTTGCAGATTGAGTTGGTGGTGAGGAAGGCAAATGCAGTGTTGGCATGTTTATCAAGAGGGCGAGAATATGAAAACAAGAATGTAATGCTGAAGCTTTATAAGGCATGGAGTATTGTGAGCAGTTTTGGGCCCCTTATTTAAGAAGGGAAGTGCTAACTTTGAAGAGGGTTCAAAGGAGGTTCACAAAAATCATTTCAGGATAGAAAGGCTTATCATGTGAGGAGTGTTTGAAGGCTCTGGTCTTGTACTTGCTGGAATTTAGAAGAATGAGGGGGTTCGCATTGAAACCTATCATCTGTTGAAAGGCCTAGATAGAGTGGATGAGTGGAGGATGTCTCCTGTAGTGGGGGAGTCTCTAGGACCAGAGGACACAGCTTCAGAATAGAGGGACTGATGCGCTATCAATAACTCTAGGAGACTGGAAGGAGACAAAATGATAGGCTTTTATTAACAGCGAAAACAGGCACGACCATGTTGAAGATTGTGGGAGGAGCAGTGCCCCAATCACCTTTATACAGGGGTCTGTGGGAGGAACCACAGGAGCGGTCAGCAGAGGGTGTGTCCAGACGGGTATACATGGTTCACCACAGGGACATCCATTTAGAATGGAGATGAGGAAGAATTTTTTCAGCCAGAAGGTGGTGAATCTGTGAAATGCATTCCCACAGATGGCTGTGGAGGTCAAATCGTTGAATGTATTTAGAGCAAAGGTTGGTAGTTTCTTGATAAGTCAGGGTGTGAAAGGTTATGGGGAGTAGGCAGGAGAATGGGTTTGAGAGGGAAATGGATCAGCCATGATCAAATGGCGGAGCAGACTCGATGGGCCAAATGGCCTAATTCTGCTCCACTGTCTTATGGCCTTAGGTTTGAAGTCAGTCTGGAGGAGTTATCAATTTTATTATAGTAGAACGGGTGAAGAGAGAAATTATTAGATGGATTCAGGCAATAAAAAGAATTGCTTTCACTTGGAGACAATGTGTCCTTTAAGACCACTAATAACAGGAAACACTGGAAATGCTCAGAAAATCCAAAAGCATCAAAATTATTAGATAAGCTTAAAGAATAAATGTCACAATGTTTTAAATGTGTTTTGAGAAAATAGGCTGAAACATGTGAAGATAAGGAGACAATTTTTGATCGAGCAAGTGATAATCCAAAATGTACCCAAGTGCAGTGGAAACAGATTCAAAACTAATTTTCAAAGAATATTGACTATACACTGAAAAATGAAAGATTTTGTTGGACAATAACTATACTGATGAAGGCATTTGTTGAATGTTGCTAATTGTCCTGAACTAAAAGTTAATCACATTGCTAACCTATAAAGAAAGGGGAAGCGAGTGTCACTAATTAGATAGGTCTTTCAAAGAGCCAGCACGGCTTCTAAGGGCTCACTTTGCCTCTGTGCCTTAAGATTCCATGAAATGGAAAGGTTAGACACCATATTCTGTCATTCACTGTTTAGGCAAGTGTTGGAATCTGGAGGACATCATATGCAAGAAAATGGAATAAAGCAGATTGGAAATGGCTGTAAAATGGACATACAGTAATTTGCCTTGACAGTCAAATGAGCATGAAGATTATTAAGCTCTGCATCAATGTAATTTACTGGTTGTTAATGGAGGAAGTCTTAATGAAAGTGTATTTTACATATGTTTTCCTATTTGCTTGGATTCATTATTCTATTATGGATTTACTGAATATGCCCACAAGAAAATGAATCTCAGGATTGTATATGGAGGCATATATGGGCTTTGTTAATAAATTTACTCTGAACTTTGACCATTGTAACTTTGCCCTTTTTACATGCATTTTCAATCTCCTTTTAAATTTGTAACCCACATCCTAGCTACTGTTCGGTGACTTGTATATATCTCCCACCAGGGTCTTATAACCCTTGCAGTTCTTTTTATGTCAACTGACAATCATTTTAAATCTTCTGATCTTATGTGACTTCTTTCTAAGGATTTGATTTAATTTTCACCCACAAAACCACCTCACCCCCTCCGCCTACCTGCCTGCACTTCTGATCTGATACGTATCCTTGGATGTTAAGCTCCCAGTTGTGATCTTCTTTCAGCCACAACTCTGAGATGCTCCCAGTGTCACACCTGCCAGTTTCTGAACCGTGCTACAAGATCACCTACTTTATTTCATATTCTGTTAGACCTTCAGTCCTGCATTCACCACCCTTCTTTTCAATTTTGTCTCCAAGTTGTCTGAAGTTAAATTCTTATCCCTTTCTAAACTTTTTGTCTTATTCTTTATTTTGAAAATGTCAATAATCTCTCCTTCACTCTGCTTCCCTTTAACTTTATCCATACTTTTCCAAGCTGTTGAACCCACCCCATTACTATTTAGTTTAAAGCCCTATCCATAGCCCTAGTTGTGCATTTTGCCAGGACCCTGGTCTCAGCATGGTTTGAGTGGTGAAGACTGGAACAGCTCCTTCCCCAGCACTGGTGCCAATGTTTCTGGAATTCAACCCAGATCTCCCATACCAGTCTTTGGATCACATGTTTAGCTCTCTGATCTTATTAACTCTGTAGCAATTTACACTACCTCATTATCCTTGTTTAGCACTATTTATTTATTTTGTAATTTATATTAATTTATGTCTTTGCAACATGCAGCTGCTGCAGATCAACAAATCTAAAGTTATATAAGACATTATAAACTCTGATTCAGATTAGTTTGTTTACTTTTTAGTTCTTCTTTGTTGCAAAATGCTGAAATTTAAAGTATATATTTTCTCTATCTTTAGTCCACACCTTACCACTTATAACAATCCCCTCCCCCCCCATGCTCGTCACCTCCCCTTTTCTGCAGGTCAAAATATTCTTCTATTTTTCATTTTCCTGGAATGATGAGGGGGCATTGATCTGAAATATAGCCTGCATCCATACTAGCCTGAAAACTCCTGATCTGATCCCTTCTCAGAGCTAAGCAGGAGGGTGGCACGATAGTGCAGCCGTGAGCACAATTGCCTTACAGTATCTGTGATCACCAGTTGGGAGTTGATTCCCGTCGCTGTCTGTAAGGAGTTCCTATGTTCTCCCTGTGACTACGTGGGGGTCTGCCAGGTGCTGCAGGTTTGATTCCTGTCACTGTCTGTAAGGAGTTCCTATGTTCTCCCTGTGACTACGTGGGGGTCTGCCAGGTGCTGCAGGTTTGATTCCTGTCACTGTCTGTAAGGAGTTCCTATGTTCTCCCTGTGACTACGTGGGGGTCTGCCAGGTGCTGCAGGTTTGAGTCCTGTCACTGTCTGTAAGGAGTTCCTATGTTCTCCCTGTGACTACGTGGGGTTCCTCCCGGTGCTCCAGATTTCCTCCCACACTCCAACGACTACGGTTAGCGAAGCAAGTTGTGGGCAAGCTATGTTGGTGCCGGAAATGTGATCCCAACCCAATCCTCAGACACAGAAAACACATTTCACAGTATGGTTTGATGTTTTGATGCACATATGACAAATAAAGCTGAACTCTGTTTCTCCCTTCATGGATGCTGTCTGGCCAGCTGGGTATCTTTAGCAGTTTGTACTTTGTTTGCTCTGTTTGGGCTTGTTTTGTTTGAACTGGAGTGAGAAGAGATTTCAGTAAGGTATGTAAGATTATGAAAACAATAAGTGGAGTGTGTAAGAATGACCTTTACTTAAGAACTGGGAGTTGGAAGATCTCTGGCTCTGAGACCCGAGATCTTTGGGCACAAAGCTTGGAAACAGCTATGCAACGGACTTTTAACATCGTAAATCAGCGAGTTGTTTGTTGCATCTCCCCTCTGGCTGTGAAATGGAGACATCTCTTTCCCCTTTATTAGTCAGAGAGAGAGCCTCTCTCAGTATGTTGAATACTGGGTGAACGAGTAGTCTTTGGGGTACTGCAGCTCTGCGTCTTTGCTGTTGCTTTGCTCACGCTTGTTTGCTCGGTGGTGGGTGCCGATGCTTTTTATTTCTGGTGGGGGTGGGGGATCATTGCTTGCAGCTGCTTACGTGTGGTGGGGGGGGGAACTGGGGGGTCCTAACATTTAACTGTCAATCATTCTTTGGGGGCACTCCTCTGTTTTTGTGGATGTTTGTGAAGAAAAAAAATTCAGGATGTATATTGTATTTATTTATTTGACATTAAATGTACCTTTGAAACAAGGGGACATAAAATTAAAGAAAGTATTGGAAAGGTTAGATGGTAGATGAAAGAAAAAAATGTAATCTCTCGGAGGCTAGTTGGGTCTGGCACTAAAAGCCTTAATGAGGTAGAACCCTCATCACATGTAAGAAGTATTCACAGTGCACGTGAACTGCAGGAATATGGACCAAATATTAGAGGGTAGGATCAGGCTGGATTTTTCTTTCTTGACACACACAGACCTGCTGAGCTAAATGGCCTTATACTCAGATTTGCTTTCTGCAGTTCCATGACAGGACTTAAGGGTTCCCAAAAAAATCCAAATTAATTAGACGTGGTTTAACTTTGTGCTCGTGTCCCTTGCATGATGATGTTTGTGTAGGTTTGAAGTCGACAGATTGTTAGTGGTTCAACATACTGCTCAGTATTTGCTTGCAGGATGCTGCAAACCTAGATTAATGGTTTGGCCCCAGGCCAGTTACATGTCCTGGCGTTATGAGTTTGTTTTAAGTACATTGGAACACAGTATTAAGAAGCTGGTCATTTAACCCTTTTGTCTGTTCTGTTCTTATGGGAAGCCTCATTAAGTTTGGTTTCACTTCTAATCTCAGGTCCCAACACAGCTGAACCAGCTGCAAATTTAACTCCTTGTTACTGGCCACTTCAGAGGCCACTTTGTTAGCTACACCTGTACACCTGCTCGTTAATGCAAATATATAATCATGTGGCGGCAACCCAATGGATAAAGGCATACAGATGCAGTCAAGAGGTTGAGCTGATTGTATTAAAAAAGCACAGACCAGTTGAGGGAAGTGGTGAAGATTGAGAAGAAGGTTTACTGCAGGTCATATTGTCATATTGGAAGGGATATTAAACTTGGAGATGTTTGGGAAAAGATTAAGAAATTGGAAGGGGGGGGGTAATCTATTGGGATACTAATATTCCAGTATTGATTGAGGAGGGTAAAATGATTATTACTGAGATGGAGAAGGTTAAGTTACTGGCTCTGTTATTTGCTGCAATTTGTAATCAAGATAATTTAAGTAAAGAGGTTAAACAATGTGGGGATGAGGTTCTAAATGAATATCTTGATGTGCTGGAAATCAGCTACAGCAATGATAGCCTTACTGATGTTGAGTTTTCTTTGTCTGAATTTAAGAAGGCTATTATTAATGTAGGCCAGATGTCTGCAGGAAAGGATGATAAATGTTATTGGTTGATCAAACATATGGCTGCTAATGCTCTTGAGATAATATTAAAATTTTTGAATCATATTTGGAGTTTGGGTCATCTTCCTTCCTCAAAAAAATTAGTAGTACCTGTTCTGAAAGCTGGGAAACCCCACCGGACCCTTCAAGTTATAGGCCTGTATTGTTATCGTCTCATTTATGTAAACTTGTGGAGCATATGGTAATAGAATGTTTGAATTATTTATTGGAGAAGAGAGGTGATATAGCGTTTTATCAGTGTGGACCTCGGAAGGGTAGAGTGACATTGGATTCAGTCTTATGTTTGGAAGATGATATTAGGGAAGTACAGGTAAATAAAGAAGCAGTATTTTTATATTGAAAAGGCATGATATGTCATGGAAGGAAGGACTTTTTGATTAAACTACTGAAATTAGGAGTGGGGGGAGATTGTGTGAATTTTTTATTTGGACAGTCTATGCAGGTAAGTGTGGGCAAAGTATATTTGGGTTTCTGTGGAACAGAGAATGAGACCTCACAAGGTAATGTTTGCAGCCCTTTATTATTTAATATTATGATTAATGATATTTTCTCTGAGATAGGCACTGGGGTGGGTAAATCACTATATGCAGATGATGGAGCTTTATGGATTAGAGGTAGAAATTTCAATTTCAAGTAGATGGGGATTTAAACTTTCAGTAGCTAAAACTCAAGTTATATGTTTTACAAAGAGGATTAATAGGCCTGCAGTTGATTTGAAATTATATGGTCAAACTCTTGAATAGTCAGTGGTAAAATTTTGAGGCATGTAGATGGATAATAAGCTGATGTGGAAGCACCATATGAGAAAAATCATTGATAAATGTAAAGGAGCATTAAGTATTCTCAGGTGTCTATGTAGGCATTCCTGGGGTGTTACACACAAATCTTTGTTGACCATTTATGTTTGTTTAATTAGATCTGTGCTTGATTATGGCTGTGTGTCTTGTGAATCAGCTTCTTCTTCAATGTTGACCTTAAAGCACAGGCTTTAAGGTGAAGTTGTGGTGCAGTAAGGACACCCCTGTTTCAGCTTTTCTGCTTGAAATGGGACAATTGCAGAGGTGGAAGTTGATGTTAACATACTGGATTAATTTGGTGGGGGGCAAAGAAATTAACATCCTGGTAAAGGTGTGTTGGAGGACTGTTGGGAACATCATAAGAAGAGTGTTTTTCAGTTTCGGGTGTCTGGGTTCTTATCATGCTAGGAACATGGGTTTGTTGGATTTTACGATATGTCATACTGCAGCTTTCTCAGTAACCACACCTTATTTCTTTTTCCAGCCGTGTTTATTGATTTTAGTTTACACAATTTAATAAAGTCTAAGTATTCTGTTATGCCTGAGGGTCTATTGGTTCATAAACATATAAAGGAAAATTATTGTGGTATGTTAACCATTTCTGGATGAAAAGATAATTTAACTGGGAATGTTGGTTGGCTGTTTTTTGTGTCATGAGAATATGAGGTAATGAGAAAGAAACGACTTGCTAACACTTATCAGTATATACATAAGACAGTTGCCATTAATTTCCGCTCTCAGTGAGTGGAGGAAATTTGTCTATGTGAAGTTGTAATTTGTTCAGATTCCTTGTCAGTAATGATAAGTCTTAAAACAGGTGATTCTAGCAGTGGGTCAGATTTACTGTTGGAAACTCATCAAACATTATTTCATGCACGAAGTATTAGTTCACATGTTTGCTCCTTTTGGGCCCCTGCACATAGAGGTGTTGAGGGGAATGAGGGGGTTGATAGTTTAGCTTAGAAAGCTGTTATAAAAGTTCACCAGAGAATATAGATCTTCCATGTAGCAAATCAGAAGGTAAGGGGTTGGTAGGGTTAAGAGTTCGGGGGTTATAGCAAGACTTATTGGATAATGGGCATAAGAGGAAACACCTTTATAGAATACATAAAACTGATGGGTTTATGAGAGTTAGTTAGTAACGGGAGAATGGGGTAAACCAATAAGGGAAGGAATTATTTTGGCACTACCTAGAATTGTGAGAGCGGAAATTAATGGCAACTGTCTTATGTATATACTGATAAGTGTTAGCAAGTCGTTTCTTTCTCATTACCTCATATTCTCATGACACAAAAAACAGCCAACCAACATTCCCAGTTAAATTATCTTTTCATCCAGAAAATTATTCCTTATATCTTTTTGGAAAACATCACTCTGGGTTGTGTAGGCTTTGCCATTATTATGAAACAGTTGAACATATTATTACAGTGTGAAGCATATAAGGTTGAAATAAATCAAATGCAGGCTTCATTACAATCTTTGTTGGATTGACAGTTTTCATTTAAAAACTTTAAGTTATGCGAGTGACTTTAATGTATCACAGTATCGCCTTTCATTACTTCCAGTCTACAGGGCTTTTGGGGGTAATTTAGCTTTAATTTGAAAAAGAAGTAGTAAGGGTTTTTTCTCCAGTTCTCTGCACCACACTCCAGTCCAGTTGATGGTGGTAATGGATCTTTACACTGGACTGCTAACTGCCATTAAAAGTCCAAAGAAGAAGAGGTTGAGTTATTGTTCAGACTAAACATCAGAATGGGGAAGAAATGTGATCGAAGTAACTTTGACTGTGAAATGATGGTTGATGCCAGAAGGGGTGCTTTCAGTATCTCAGAAACTGCTGATCTCTTGGGAATTTCATGCACAACAGTTTCTTGAGTTAACAGAATGGTACAAAAAAAAACAACAAAAAGACATCCAGGGAGTGGCTCTCTTATGGGCAAAATTGCCTTGCTAATGAGAGAAATCAAAGGAGAATGGCCAGACTTGTTCAAGCTGACAGGAAGGCAACAGTAACTCAAATAACCATGCTGTACAAACGTGGTGTGCAGAAAAGCAACTCTGAAAGCACAACACGTTGAACATTGAAGTGGAAGGATTACAGCAGCAGAATACTATGAAAATTAACTTTTTAACATATAATTTGTAAGCTGGCAAATAGGATCCCTTGCAAAAACTATGTCTCCAAGGTTCACAATGTTTTTTTTTAATATAACTTTTTATCATAGCCTGAGGTTTAGAATGGAAAGATGTGCCAACTAAATGTAGGAAGCTTTTCATGTTTCTTTTTAGCAGATCACTTGCTTATGTTGTAAAGTGTGAAGGTACAGAAGGAAAAAGAAGATACAATTTTAAGGTGATTGAAGGAAATTATAGGTGGATTGCCAGAGACAATTTCTTTACACAGAGACTGGTGAGTGCATGGAACACCCTGCCAGAGGTAGAGAGAGAGAGAGGTAGAGGTAGATACGTCAGGGACATTTAAGAAACTTCTAGATAGGCATATGGATATTGGAGAAGTGGAGGGCTATGTAGGAGGGAAGGCTGAAATTGACCTTAGAGTAGGTTTAAAAGTCGGCGCAACATTGTGACCCAAAGGGTCTATACTGTTCTATGTTCTCTGAAAACAAAAAAAAATCAAATAATTCTCATTGGAAGATGTTTTCTAATAGATGAAATGTTCAGATTAAGAGACTCCACCTGAAATATCAACTGTCCATTTCCTTCCACTGACTCTGCCTGACCTGAGTACCTTCATTTCTTTGTGTGTGGCATTGTTTTAGATGAGCTTTGACACTCGGGTTTGAAATTCTCACCATTTTCAGCCCTTCTTTGTTGAGTTGCCAGTCTTTATCTCTCTAATGTCTCTCTCCCCTACGCCTGTGATACATTAAAATTAGCATCTTGCACAGACTCCTCAGGCCCTGCCCTCTGGAATTCCTTTCCTCAGCACTCTGCCTTTCTACTCCCCCTTTTAAAATGGTTTGTAAAACTCACTTCTTTTTTTGTCCTGATATTTCTTTTGGAAAGCATCACTGTCAAATTTTATTTCATGAAATGCTTTGGGATGTACAATTACAGGTCAACCTTCTATAACCTGGCACCATTGGGACCTGAGGAGTTCCCGATTAGTGAAAATGCCAAATTACAGAAGGATCACATTAAGCAATAGTTAACCGCCTCATCATACCTTTAAAATATCATGTAAATCAGTAGAAGTTAGATAATAATGAAACCTAAATATTAAATGAGTAGCAAGTGAAATTTTAATAAAGTTATATACTGTACAGGCACAGGTAAAATAAAGGGTACAGGTAAATGTACAGGAATTAACTTATACTGAAAAGTTGAGCGCTTCTGTTTCTAAAGTGAGATGTTTAATATACCTTCAGGAAAAGCTACATGTCTGCAAGTGTGGGGTTGTCAGGATCATCAACATCTTCATCTTGAAAAATGAGTGAAGCATCAGGAACTGGTGCTGAAACTGGCACAACAGTTTCTTCAAATACAGTTTCTTCAACATACTCTGCTGCAGCTTCCTTGTCTGCTGAACGTTTTTCACCACGCACTGCACAAAACTGTAAGCCATGACACTGCTTGAACCGATGAAGCCAGCCTTCACTATAGTCACACTCATACTCTAGTCCTAGTTCTTCAGGAAACACTTTTGCTCGTTCCTTCACCATATCTCCAGGTAGTCCAACACCTTCATTTACATGAAGATTAAACCGCGTTATCAGCATTTTATCTAGTTCCAAACTTCTTGTGTCTTTGATTGTTTTTCTTACGCACATCTGTTTCTTTGAGCCACTATCAGCAAAAAAGTGTAGCAGTTTTTCTTTCTGTTTATTTATATCATACCGTGTGGAAGAGCCAATGTTGTTACACTTGCACAAGCTTTTCACCAATACACCACTGCCCACTTTTTTCAAGAGTTCAACCTTATCTTTGATGGATAATGTGTGGTGTTTCTGCTTCACAGCACGAGGTACATTTCCTTTACTCACTGGGGCCATAATTGGGGCTAAAGTAGAGCCAATGAAAGAAACATGGAAACATAGAAAACCTACAGCACAATACAGGCCCTTCAACATGTCCCTATCTTAGAAATTACTAGGCTTACCTATAGCCCTCTATTTTACTAAGCTCCATGTACCTATCTAAAAGCCTCTTAAAAGACCCTGTCATATTCGTCTCACCACCGTTGCCGGCAGCCCATTCCACGCACTCACCATTCTCTGAGTAAAAAACTTACCCCTGACATCTCCACTGTACCTACTCTCCAGCACCTTAAACCCGTGTTCTCTTGTGGCAACCATTTCAGCCCTGGGAAAAAAGCCTCTGACCATCCACATGATCAATGCCTCTCATCATCTTGTACACCTCTATCAGGTCACCTCTCATCCTCCTTCACTCCAAGGAGAAAAGGCCGAGTTCACTCAACCTATTCTCATAAGGCATACTCCCCAATCCAGGCAACATCCTTGTAAATCTCTGCACCCTTTCTATGGCTTTCACAACCTTTTTGTAGTGAGGCAACCAGAACTGAGCACAGTACTCCAAGTGGGGTCTGACCAGGGTCCTATATAGTTGCAACAATAAATGATATTAATAAATGCAGGAAAACAAGCAGAAATTGCCTGTCTGCGCTTACAAGAGCGCGACAACATGTGAACAGATCTAGCGCAACCGAAACAATGCGCAGCAGATTGGTACGGTGGCCCGGGAAATTTGAAATTACAGTTGCGCGGAAAATTTGAAATCAGTGCCGGATTATCGAAGCAATCGGATTATAGGTAGTTGGATTAGTGAAGGTCGACTGTACTATATACTAGAGATATTGTGGTGAACTATGTGCCTGTCGGGACACGCCCCTGCTGACTGCTCCTGTGGCTCCTCCCACAGGCCCCTGTATAAAGGAGACCTGCGGCCTGACGCTCGGCCTCAGTCTCCAGGACCTTGTATGATAGACACTCACTCCTGGTTCCTTCTTCCAGTCAATAAAAGCCGATATCTCGCCTACGTCTCAGTGTGAGTTATTGATGGTGCATCAGATATCTTGCATTTGAGGCTAGTTTTTGAATTGTTTTGGGATATCTGATTGAATATCACAGAATCAGCATTTCTCTAGCACCTGACAATATTTGGGAAAATATGAAGCAGCAGCAGTTTAGCACTGAAACTGCATTTAGATTTCTTCCAGCTGTTTGTAGAGTAAATGAACAAGAACCAGCTAGCTCAATGAAGTATAACACAGAGATCAGGCTGTGATTCAGTATATCACCCTCTGCAGTTTGTAAATTCACCTTTCCTGTTTCTGCTTTCAGAGAGAGCCCGTGATTATCTGCACAAGACAGGACGCTACATTGTGATTGGGGGAATCATCTCACCAGTTCATGACTCCTATGGAAAACAGGTAATACTGCGAAGGACAAATGTATCTTGAACTCCTTCAGTGTTAGACTGTACGACCACAAGAGACAGGAACAGAATTAGGTCATATGGCATTTCACCATGGCCGATTTATTATCCCTCTCAACCCTATTCTCCTGCCTTCACTCTGTAACCAATGACCCCCTTATTAATTGGGAATCTATTGACCTCTGCTTTAAATATATCCAATTGCTTGGCCTCCACAGCCATCTGCGGCAATGACTTCCACAGATTTACCACCCTCTGACTAAAGAAATTCTTCCTCATCTCCATTCTAAATGGACGTCCCTCTCTGAGGCTGTGCCCTCTGGTGCAAGACTCACACTATAGGAAACATCCACTCTATTTAGGCCTTTCAATATTTGACAGATTTCAATGAGATCCCTCCCTTTTAATGAGGAGGTTGTTTTTCCTGATGACTATTAACTGCTACAAGAGGAAATCGAGGCTTTTTTGTTCCACCATGGTAAACAGTGGAAATCGATAGTAATTTGCTCTCAGCCTCTCTTTCCCCTCTCCCTTCATGGTTATTTCTCCAGTTGCACTCTTTTGGAAAACCTGGTGAGCCATCGCTGGGCTCCCTACCATGGTGATTTGTAAGAAAGATTGATTCATGAGGAAGTTGAAACACAACACCCTTCTGCCCTGTGAGCTTGAGCCCCCTTCCTCTGGACATTTTCATACATCATATCCTTAAAATGTAGCAGGAGGCAATTTGGCCCCTTGAGTGTATGCTGCACTTGGAGCAATTCCACCAATACCATTCTTCCACTCGCTTTTCCTGTAACCTATCACATCTTCCCCTCCACCCCCTTGCCATCCATCTACACCAAGGGTAAATTAAAACAGGTAACTAACTTACCTACCAGAGCACCTTGGAGCACCCAGGAGTACCTCTCTTGAGCTTCCCAGGGAGAACTTGCAAACCCCACACAGCAGCACAAGTTTAAGGATAGGTTGTTGGTACTGAGAGCAAGTGGCAGCAGTGCTGCAGAGCAGTGCCATCCTTTTGCTCTGTGTCTGACCCCATGCAACCTTTTCTCCCTTTCCTGCAATACCCCCGATAGGAAAAAATAATCTCAACTCTTAAAGTTTCAACTGAAGCTTGTTTGCACAAATTTCCATAGAAAGGTAACTACATTTCCGCACATTTTGTGAGAGTAAATGCTTTATCTCATTATAAGCCTGATTTTTTAAAATGGGGATTACAACTGAAACGCTCTTCTTTCTGTCCTTTGTTTGTTCAGCCTAGACCCTCTCCAATCCCAATTACCATTCAAAACTGCTCACTTTTATCACCCCGAAAATAATGAGAAAAAAAGGTTTGCAATACCCCCTTCCCTTGTATTCTAATTCATTAACGTGTTTAACAACATGGTTTTGTTCTGTACAAGTCAATGAACACATCTATTCATGACGTAACACAATGAAGGGCATGTTGGTAGTGCCCAAATGTGTTCTTCATTTCTGCTGTTAGTCCTGTGAATATAGGTTTAATTTCATAAAAATACTGAAGAATAAAGAACCTTTTATTTAGTGGTGTCATGATTTTGAATAATATTTGAATAATCAATAACTTCCAAGACCTTGGCTTCAATTCCTCCTTTTGTAATTGGATCCTGGATTTCCTTACTTGCAGTCTTCAGTCAGTTTGGATTGGCAATAACATCTCCTCCATGATCTCCTTCAGCACAGGTGCACCACAAGGCTCTGTGCTTAACCCCCGCTCCACTCTCTTTACACCTTTGACTGCGTGGTTAAGCACTGCTCCAATGCCATATTCACGTTTGTTGACAACATCACTGTTGTAAGCTGAATCAAAGGTAGCAATGAATCAGCATAGAGGAGGGAGATTGAAAATCTGGCCTAGTGTTGCCACAACAACCACCTCTTACTCAATGTCAGCAAGATCAAGGAGCTGATTATTGACTTCAGGAGGAGAAAACCAGAGATCCATGAGCCAGTCCTCTTTGGGTAATCAGAGATGGAGAGGGTCCGCTGTTATTATTTCGGAGGACCTGTCCTGTCCCAGCACATGAGTGCAATTATGAAGCAAGCACAGCAGCACTTCAACTTCCTTAGGAGTTTGTGAAAACTTAGCATGACATCTAAAACGTTGACAAACTTCCATAGGTGTGTATTGACTGGCTGCATCACAGCCTGGTATGGAAACACCAATGCCCTTGAATGAAAAATTGTACAAAATGTATTAGATATGATCTAATAGGGTAAAGCTCTCTCCACCGTTGAACATATCCACACAAAACGTTGTTGCAAGAAAGCAGCATCCACCATTAGGGACCCCCACCACCCAGGACATGCTCTCTTCTCACTGCTGTCATCAGGGGAAAGGTACAGGAAGCTCGGGTCTCACACCACCAGGTTCAGGAGCATTTATTATCCCATAATCATCAGGCTGTTGAACCAAAGGGGATAACTTCACTCAACTTCACTTTCCCCATCACTGAAATATTGCCATAACCTATGGATTCACTTTCAAGTGTTCTTCATCTTATATTCTTGATATTTATTGCTTATTTATTAATAATTATTATTTATTTCTCATTGTATTTGCATATCTTTTGCACACTGATTGAGTGCTCAGGTTGGCGCAGTCTTTCATTGACTCTTGGGGTTATTGTTCTATTATAGACTTATTGAGTATGTCCACAATAAAATGAGTCTCAGTATAGTATATGGTGACATATATGTACTTTGATATAAATTTACTTTGAACCTTGAACTTCTAATTTCTCATTTTGGAGCATGGCATTCACTTGTAATATTCCATGAAGTAATGTTTGTCTATTTTAATGTACTCATATTGTGGGTGAAAACAGACTGTAAGATTCATGAAACCACAGGTGTCACTGGTGCAATTAATATTACAAATACACCTCATACGATAGAAGTGTATAAGATGATGAGAGACACAGACAGAGTGGACAGCCAGTGCCTTTATCCCAGGGAGGAAGTGTCTAATATGAGAGGGCATAATTTTAAAGTGTCTGGAGGAAGGTTTGGGGGGGGGGGGAAAGAGTGAAGAAGATATCAGAGCTAAGTTTCTTTATGCTGTTACGAAGGTGAAGCAACTCTGAGGGGCCGAAGGGTACAAAGTTGCCCCCTCCTTTTTGAAAATCGCAAGATCACTATTATTTTGGGTCTGAGACCCAGGAAATGAGAGAGATACACATCATGAGGGAGAGAAACGCAGAATACACAACCAGGTGGAATGTGTCCTGACATCAGTGGAACGGAACCACTGACTACTGCTATTGTCTCTTGGAGAAGGAATTGTGTATTGAGTACTGTACTATTCATTGAAACCCCTCAGGGGACAACCAGAGTGGTCTGGTTGAGGGATTGCATCAGCCCAACCTGATTGACACCTGAGACCCCGTGAGTAAGGATAACAGAGGGGTCTGGGGGAACACCCCTTTTAGACGCACCAGGAGAAATGCTAGAAATCCCGTGATAGCGTTTTATAGCGAAAGCCGGTGAGAGCTCATGTGCGTCCTCCCTTGCCAGGGTGGCGGGCTCATCATGGAAGAACGGTTTAGCTAAAGGAGAGGCCACAATTGAACGGCCACGACAATGAGACTCCGACGGATCGAAATCATAAAGGAAAGCCGATTTTCTTCTAATCTCTCTCTCTCTCCAACAATTGCAACCCCGCAACCAACAAATACTGCAGCCTGGATGAACTGAACTGAACTTTATATTTCCATCAGACAATTCATTATCCCCTAGACAACGATAGAGCTTAATTCTTATTGATTATTATTATACCTGCACTTTTAGATTTAGTATTGACAACGTATACACTGATATTATTTTTGTGTATTTTTACTAATAAATACTGTTAAAAATAGTATCATCAGACTTCAACAGACGTCTCTATCTTTGTTGGTAAGTGACCCAGTTATGGGGTTCGTAACAAACTGGGGGCCTCGTCTCGAGAATTGATACCAAATTGGAGGACCAGTAAATCGGGCTTTTAGGTCCAAACTTGGATCTGGTTGCATGGGTAACCAGATGGGAAATCAGCAAAGATGGATGTAGATGAATTTATAGAAAACCCAACTCTGGAGGTGCTAGAGGCTGCCACAAAGTCGGACTTGATAAATATTGCGAAAGGACTAAACCTCGCAGAGGTGAGGTTGTCAATGAAAAAGCAGGAGGTGCGGAGGGCTGGAACTCAGTATTATATTGTGAAGAATGTTTTCGGCTGAGGGATTGGAAAATATCCCTGAAAGGGTACCAGCTAGTGGGACGGCTCAGTTAGAGTTGGAGAAATTAAGGTTGGAACATGAAATTAAGTTAAAACAGCTGGAAGCAGCTGAAAAGGAGAAGGAAAGAGTTGAAAAGGAGAGGGAGAAGGAGAAACAGAGGCAACATGAGATGGACATAGAGAAGTTAAGGCAAGAGCGAAGAGCTCAAGGGTCAGACCGAGAGGAGAGATTTAATGTTAGTAGGGAGTTTAGGTTAGTACCTCCGTTGGAGGAGACGGATGTTGATAGTTATTTCTTGCATTTTGAAAAGGTGGCAGTGAGTCAGAAGTGGCCAGAGATCAGTGGGTGGCGTTGTTACAAAGTGTGTTAAAAGGGAAGGCACAACGGGCATATGCGGCATTGTCCATGGAGGAGGAGGAGTCTGAGAATTATGAGGGAGTAAAAGAGGTCATTCTTTAGGCCTATGAATTGGTACCTGAGGCCTGTAGACAAAAGTTCAGAAATTTAAAGAAAGGGTGGAATCAGACGTATGCAGAGTTTGCCTATGAGAAGGGTTTCCTCTTGGATAGTTGGTGTGCAGCAGAAATGGTGGAAGAGGATTTTCAGCGTCTCAGGGAGTTAATTCTGATTGAGGAATTTAAAGGTTGTGTTTCGGATGATATCCAGATGTATTTGAATGAGAAGCCGAATAAGTCCAAATCCGAATTTGCTAGGTTCGCAGATGAATATGCCCTAACCCACAAGACAAAGTTTTTCTCGAATAAGAGTTACCAGAAAGACCTTGGGAACAGTAGAGAAAGCCTGCCGGCTGAGGCAGAGATCCAGCCGGGAGCTAGTGGCAAGAATAAGGAGGAGGAAAGGCAAGATGGCAAGAGGGGTCCTGGCTTGACCTGTTTTAATTGTTGAAAGGTGGGTCATATTGCATCTAAGTGCTTTGGTCCGAGGAAGGAGACAGGAAAAGGGAAAGCAGCAGTCCCTACAGGATGTATTGAGTTGATCAGTAAATTGATGAGAAGGCCCCAGGTAGATAGAATACAAGAGGGGCCTGAGAAGTTTATTTCAGAAGGAACCGTGTCTGTGAAAGAGGGAGAAACACCAGTTCCAGTGCGGATCTGGACGGACACTGGAGCTGAGCTGTCATTGATTCGCAGTACGGTACTAGATTTTGGTCCCGAGACTGGAGTGGTAGCTTTGATAGGCATAGGAAAAGGGACAGAAGCGGTGCCTTTGCATAGGATCATTATAAGTTGTGAGCTGGTATCTGGACCAGTTGAAATAGGGATGCAATCAGAATTTCCGAGAACTGATGTAGACATCCTTCTGGGTAATGATTTAGCTGGTGGTGAAGCTTGGACAGCCATGGAGCTGACGAGCCAGCCTGTAAGTGTTGAGGACCCGCCCCTAGGTTCCAAGATCTCTCCCACATGCGCAACCACTCGCAGCATGTCGAGAAAGGCAGCTGAGGCAGAGACCAGTTTAATTCAGGCCAGTATCGATTTGGCTGAGACATTTTTACTGACCCTGTACCAAGAGGGGTTAGAGGGTGGTAAAACGGAGAATAGGGAGGTGAAAGAGAGAAAGGGAGAGGAGGTAGACCTACCCTTAGCCAGGAGGAAATTTATAGAGGCACGGAGTAAAAATGAGAAACAGATAAGGCTGCTGGAAGGTCCAGGGTTGGACATGGATGATCTGTCTGGCTTAACAGAACTGTTTGAAGAAGTTGAAAATTTTAAAGGTGTTCCCGATAATGAAATGAGGGCAGTCCTAGATGAAAAGGATGCCATTACCTTGAAGAAGTCTGCTGGGTTGGCAGATGAGGTTGTTTCAGCCCGCAGGGTTGAGTTTACTCTGGAAGGGAGTTGCCCAGAGAGTAACTGGGAGGATCAGGGGAACTTAAAATTTGAAAAGGGGACGGGTATTGAAAGCCTGGAAGAGGCAGATGTCCCGTTTGAGTGTGTTCAAGATGTGGATGCACGTGGTACTGAACCTAATAATGGAGCTCAGGAAAAGTCTGAGGTATCTGATTCAGTTAAAAAGGAATGCAGTCCTTGTGGGTCAGATGGACTTGGTTCAGTGAAGAAAGGGTTAACCTTGGTACTAGTGGGAAGTGAGAATTCCCAGTTGTTTGTGTTCGAAGGTGTGTTAAGTTAGTGAGGAGATAAAAGGTGGTGAGGTGAATATTATTATTGGAGGAGCAGGGGAAAGTGTAGCTCCTAAATTGAATGAAGAAAATTTAAAGTCTGGATTGGGGTCCGAAGCCATAACCAGGCTGAAGGGGCAATGGCTTGTTAACCTGCGAATCAATTACAGGTTGATTTGGAATGTAAAGGTGCCCCACGCGCTATTGTTATTCAGGAGTGTGCTGTGAAGAGGCAGAATTTGAAATGTTGTTTGGACAAAGAGGGATCGCTTGCAGATTTTAAACTAAAAGCCAATAGAATGAAGGGTCCTGAAGATAAAACTAACGACTTGCTTAAAAATAAAGAATTGTGTGGAAATTCAGCCAATGGGCTACATTTGGAAAACATTGTTGATAAAATAACTCCTATGAAAGGAGCATGCAAAAGCCTATTCCACACTGGTATACAAGCTAACCACGTGGGAGTTAACTGGAAAAGGGTCAAGGGTTTATGGGATGCCACTTTAAATAACAGGATCCGGTTTTAAGGGATTTCGACAAAGCATGTAAGCAATAAAGACAACACCATGGAAGATTGTTAAGTTTGAAAGTAAAATAAAGATTAGTATTTGCATGAACTTTTGTAGTATACATGTAAGCTAAGATCACAACTCTTTAGTTGTGTTTTGCTGAAGAAAAAAAAATAGGTGGTTATTAAATTGGAGTCTGATGCTACAGGAATTTATTAAGGTACAAGATATTAAGATATTAAAGGAAGACAATGTAATTGCTAACTGTTTAGATGCTGAATTGAATGTATAACTGTATTACTCTGTAGTGAAAAAAAAACTCTTGTATTGTGTTAGATTCTGAAATCCTGTAACACTCTGTATTAATTAATTTTTACCTGTGGCAAAAATCTTAGAAGGAAGGGGGTGTTATGAAGGTGAAGCAACTCTGAGGGGCCGAAGGGTACAAAGTCGCCCCCTCCTTTTTGAGAATCGCAAGATCACTATTATTTTGGGTCTGAGACCCAGGAAATGAGAGAGATACACATCATGAGGGAGAGAGACGCAGAATACACAACCAGGTGGAATGTGTCCTGACATCAGTGGAACGGAACCACTGACTACTGCTATTGTCTCTTGGAGAAGGAATTGTGTATTGAGTACTGTACTATTCATTGAAACCCCTCAGGGGACAACCAGAGTGGTCTGGTTGAGGGATTGCATCAGCCCAACCTGATTGACATCTGAGACCCCGTGAGTAGGGATAAAAGAGGGGTCTGGGGGAACACCCCTTTTAGACGCACCAGGAGAAACGCTAGAAATCCCGTGATAGCGTTTTATAGCGAAAGCTGGTGAGAGCTCGTGTTTGTCCTCCCTTGCCGGGGTGGCGGGCTCATCATGGAAGAACAGTTTAGCTAAAGGAGAGGCCACAATTGAACGGCCACGACAACGAGACACCCGACGGATCGAAATCATAAAGGAAAGCCGGCAAGTATTTTCTTCTAATCTCTCTGTCTCTCCAACAATTGCAATACAGCAGTACTCAACGGCTGCAGCCTGTATGAACTGAACGAACTATATATTTCCATCGGACAATACATTATCCCCTAGACAACGATAGAGCTTATTTCTTATTGCTTATTTTTTATTGATTATTATTATACCTGCACTTTTAGATTTAGTATTGACGACGTATATTATCTGTATATTTGCATTGATATTATTTTTGTGTATTTTTACTAATAAATACTGTTAAAAATAGTATCATCAGACTTCAACAGACGTCTCTATCTTTGCTGGTAAGTAACCCAGTCACGGGGTTCGTAACAATACAGAGTGATAGATGCATGTAATGTGCTACCAGGGATGATGGTAGAGGCAGATACATTAGGGGCATTTAAGATAAGCACACAGGAAGAAGAGAAATAGAGGTCTGTGTAGGAGGGAGGGAAAAATTAGGTTGACCTGGGAGTAGGTTAAAAGATCAGAATGACTTCAGGGCAGGGCTGAATGGCCTGTACAGTGCTGTTCTGGTCTCTGTTCTCTGTGATGCTGATTCCACTTCACTCAGTAATTATGCCCTAACACACCCAGTAAAAACCAGAAGTATTATTTTCTCCACTGAGCCGTTATCACAGAGCAGCTACAGGACAAAGTCACTGAACTCTGTCACAATTAAAATTATGTGTCCCCTTCTGCCTCATACTTTCCACTTTCTGAATTATTAATATGAAGTAGTGTCCTGCACAGTGTGCTAATTCCAGGAAAATGGAGACACTATGGATACAACTAGTGATATATCCCAAACACTAACAGCTGTGAAAACATCTGATGTTTTCTATCCCTGGCAATTAATAATTATCTCCTTTTTGTTGGCCTACCCTGCCATTTGAAGAGGTAATTACACCTGTGTACTGTAGCCAGTTGCATAGCTGATGTTTAATTCATAATGTGAATATAGACCTGATGTGGAATGAAACCAGAGGCTGATTAAAGGGCTATAATATATTGGGTTCATTCCCAGAAACATTAAAACGTCACCATTAACGTTTTGGAAATGGTAAAGCTGCTAAATAAATAAGTGAAGATTGAAAAGTTTTAAAATCATTTTCAGGATGCAAGAATGACTGGCAAGATCAGCATTCAATACCTACCACTCATTATCAAGATGGTGGCAGCGAAGCCCTTCTGATGAGGGTACTTCCTCAGCATTGTTACACAGGGGCTTCCAGGTTTTAGAGGCAGTGATAATGAATATATTACCAAGTCGGTATGATGGCTATCTTGGAGAGGAATCTGTAGGTGATGGGATTCCCATATGTTTGTTTGTCCTTGATGATGTTACATATTTGAAAGCTGGTCACAGAGTAGCCTTGGCAAGTACTGTGTAATTGTCCCATATCTTCAAACATCGGTTTAGGCATTGGCGTTCACTGTAATATCATTGAATTTTTTTATTTTTTTCTTCTTGTTTGTTGGCTGTTCAGTAGTAAAATCTCACTATCTGCTCCTGCCAATTGGGAAATCAGTATAATGTTGATGAGGAACTTAACTTAATTTATAGGATGTTATCAGGCTTGAAGCAAGACAAGGTGACCTGTTTGTTGCAGCAGCTGTTCATTATGAAGCTACACAGTCATATCCACCCTGCTGGAACAGTAAACACTATAACCTTATTTGCAATTAACCTCATTCATTATGTCCCAGCAGTCAGCACAGAATAGTTTGCAGGAATCGTTCATTCTTTATGTCAAAGAAATAAGGAAGCACCATTTTTCTCTTTGGGAAATTGTATTAATCCCTTCAGCCAAGGAATTTGCTGAGTGAGGATATTCTGTTACAAATGTTCTCTTTACAATCCTCTGAAGATTTATATCTCACATTTCATCACTTCATGATGATATAACAACTTTACTGCCAGTAAGAATAGTTACTATTATAAGGAAGAGGACACCACAGTTAATTGCGCAGAGTAAGTTCCCACAGGCGTCTCTGAAGAAATAAATGCGACAGTAATATAGCATTCCAAATCTGCATTTCAGCCAATGTGGTACCTATGAATTTTACTCACTGTTCATTTGTATACAGATGTGATGCCAAACTGGAGTATTTAAAAAAAGTTATCTAAAATTGAAAAAACAGAATTAGCCGGAAACTTTCCCAGAATTACTCCCACGTTGTCACCATGTTGCAAGAGTGAAAGTCTGAAGTTACTATGGTTGAGAGGCAGCAACAATGAGGAAGTTCCTGGTGCCAGAGTGAAAACGCAATTCCAAGTGAAGTTGGAGACAAACGTTAATCACGCCAGCTATGGCAGGATCTGCAGGCTATTACAGGGTAAAACAATATCATAAATGGCTGTGATGCTTCATTCCCAGATGAGCTTTTATACACATTTTGAAAGGCAGAATAAAACTATACCTGTGTGAATCCCTGCAGGATCTGGTGACCCTGTGATATCTGTCTCAGAAGCTAACATAGAAACATGTTTCAAGAGGGCAGACTGTCACTAGGTGTCAGGCCCCAATGATATACCTGGCAGGGCACTGAAAACCTGTGCCAACCCGCTGGCTGGAGTGTCCAAGGACATCTTCAATTCCTCACTGCTCCAGTTGGAGATCCCCAGCTGCTTCCTAAGGGCAGCAATTGTACTAGTGCCCCTGAAGAGCAGGGTGAGCTGCCTGAATGATTATTGCACTCCCATCTACTGCGATAAAGTGCATAGGGGTTGGTCATGGCTAGAATTAACTCCTGCCTGAGCAAGGACCTGGACCAGCTGCAATTTGCCTACCACCAGAATAGGTCTATGGTGGAGGCAATCTCATTGGCTTCTGCAGTGGATGCAATCACACCTTGAACCACTGGACAACAGTAGTACCTACATCAGGCTGCTGTTTATTGATTACAGTTCAGCACTTAACACCATGATACCCTCTGTACTTACCAATAATCTTCAAAACCAGAGCTCTGTACCCTACCTCTGCAACTGGATCTTCGACTGCCACATTGAGATGTATTGGAAATTGCATCTCCTTGCTGACAACTGACATTGGTATGCCTCGAGGATGTGAGCTTAGCCCAGGGCTATACTCTCTCTACACTTATGATAGTGTGGCTAGGCGCAACTCAAGTGCCATCTATACATTTGCTGAGACTCAACTGTTGTTGGCAGAATTTCAGATGGTGATGAGGAGGCAAACAGGAGTGAGATCGATCAGCAGGTTGAAGGGTGCTGCAGCAACAACCTTCTACTCAACATCACTAAGACCAAAGAATGAATTGTGCACTTCAGGAAAGGGAAGTCAAGAAAACGCACACCAGTCCTCATCGAGGGATCAGAAGTGGGAAGGGTCAGCAGTTCCAAGTTCCTCGGTGTCAACATCTCAGAATATCTATCCTTGGCTCTACATATTGAAGCAATTATGAAGAAGGCATGCCCACGGCCTTATTCCATTACAAGTTTGAGGAGATTTGGGATGTCACCAAAGACTTTAGCAATTTTCTACAGATGTGCTGTGGAGAGAATTCTGACTAGGTACGGAATGGTATGGAGGCATTAATTCACAGGACCAGAAAAATACCAATGACATATTCCAGACATATGTCAGCAATAATAAACCTGACAATTCTGGTTGAGGACAGAACTTGGCAAAAATGCCCTGAAACATAGAAACATAGAAAATAGGTGCAGGAGTATTGTTGTGAAATTATTGTGAACAGTGTTAGAGTATATTTTAGGTCCAATTGTTTTATGAAACAATTAACTCCTGTTTAACTTTTCTTCACAACCTTCTCTGAATCCCAAGAACAAGTGAGAATGAGGAGTATTGACATTAAGACAGCATTTGAGTGTAGCAGCAAGCAGTCACTGGAATGTAGTGATAGTTATCAGAAGTCAATCATCCCAGTCCCTGTATATTGTGGCCAGGGACCCTGAGGGTGGCGTACTACGTCAGCTGACTTCTGATGCTGGATAGATGACCTTCCCTTCCTCAAAGTGAGAAGTGGGGATGTTTCAGTGCAAAGTGAGAACAGAACAGTGTTCTATTTCATTCACAACTCCATAGATAGTGAGGCATCTGCCTGGAGTAGGTCCAATACAATGAAATGGCTTGGGTGGCAACGTGGTAGGTAACATTTGTATTGCATTGTTGTCAGTGTATTTATTACTCCTTGCTTGGTACAGTACTTTCAATGCACAGAAACACAAGAGACTGCAGAGAGTAGAGGACACAACCTAGTCCATCACTGACGTAGGATGTACCCCTCAAGAAGGCAGCATCTGTCATTAAGGATTCCCACCATCTGGTCATGCTGTTACCATCAGGTAGGAGGTGTAGAAGCCTGGTTCAGGGATAACTACTTTCCTGCATCCATCAGGTTCTTAATCTGCACGACCCCAACCCATGGAACACAGTGGACCACCTTTTGTACTTCCACAGTTTTTCTCTGATTGTATTTTTTTGCACTAGTGTCTTGTTTTGCACCCTCTTTATTCTCCATGTCTTGCATGATTTGGGTTTTTTGTGTTGTCTGAACCTATATACTGTACAGTACGTAGAGGGTACTATGAACCTATATACTGTACCTATAACCTATATACAGTGGTGCTGCTGCAAACAAGTTTTCCATTGCACCAGTACCCTTCTGTACTTGTGCACATGACAATAAACCACTTGACTTGACTTGAAAGAGAGAAAAACATTGTCTCTCTCATTTTATTATATTCTGCCTCTCCAGAGCACGACTTGAATTCATTGCCTTCCGACTCGGAGTCAAGGATCTCTATTCCAGACTGAAGGAAGTAGCTGTTGGAGAAAAGACATTTACTGAGTTCAGGGTGGGTTCGCCCACCCAGATTCTCATCAGTGAGTGGTGAAGAGAGAATTCAAAAAAGAAGGGCAATGTAATATTAGAAAAGAAATAGAAAACACAAATTAACTCGTACCGATTAGTGAGATTAGAATGTCTTATTATTAGATAGAGATACATTTGTGTTTTCAGCATACCATATTGTTAAGAACTTGTTAGTTGGCATATGTTAACCACATCAACACTGAGACATGTGAAAGTTTAAGAAAACCTTGCAATCCATAAAGAATAAACTAAGTTGGACAAATGGTTATAAAAGATAGGTTCTGGAGGTTTGCAGGGTAAGGTTATAGACTGAAGTCTGATCTGTAAAAACAACAAATAGAATTTGCTAGTCAGACATTTTTGTTTAATATCTGAAGCACACCCATAGCCAGAGTTTGAAACAAAGGGAGTAGAGATTCTTTGGAGTTGTTGTCCAAAGAACAGTATTCACTTACTGAGCTGAACTGAATCACTGCTTCCCTGCCACTGGTCCACTTCCACTGAAGTGCTAAATTGAAAAAGTGGTTTATTATTGTCACATGTAGTGAGGTACATGTCTTGCTTACTGTTATTACAGATCAATTCATTACAACAATATATTGAGCCAGTACAAGTAAAGCATTAACAATGCAGAATAAAGTGTTAGTTACAGAGAAAGTGTAGTGCAGGTTGACAATAGTGTGCAAGGTTACAATGAGGTAGATTAACAAGATTAGTGTCCATTATACCAGACAAATATTCAATGGTCTTATTACAGTAGAATAGAAGTTGTCTTTCAGCTTGATGGTATGTGTTTTCAGGCTTGTATCTTCTGCATGTCTGGGGGAGGTGTGGGGTCCTGGATTATTCTGGCCGCTTTACCAAGGAAGCAGGAAGTATAGACAAGAGTCCATGGAGGGGAGGACGGTTTCCATGATGTGTTCAGCTGCATCAACAGTTCTCTGTAGTTTCTTGCGGTCACAGCCAGAACAGTTGCTATACTAGGCTGAGACGTATCACTGTAGGATGCTTCCTGTGGTGCATTAATAAAAATCAGAGAGGTTTGAAGGGAATTTCTTGAGCCTCCCGAGGTCCTGGTGTGTTTTCTTGGCCATCATCTCTTTGCCAGTAGATGCTGCTTTCTTGTGGCAATGCTCCATGTAAGTGTATTCAATGATGGGGAGGGTGTTGCCTGTGATGGACTGGGCTCTATCCATCACTTTCTGTCCATGGGCATTGGTATTTCCATACCAGGCCCTGGTGCAACCAGTTAGGATACTCTCCACTGTGCAGCTATTTACATATGTCAAAGTTTTTGGTGAAATGCCGAATCGATACAAACTTCTAAGAAAGTACAGGTGTCAGTGAGCCTGTTTTGTGATGGTCCCAGGATAGATCCTCTTATGTGATAGCATGAAGGAATTTAAAGCTACTAACCATCTTCACCTCCATTCCTCCAAAGACAACTAGCTTATGGACCTCCCAGATTCTTCATCCTGTAGTTGATGATCAGTGCTTTGGTTTTGCTGATGTTAAGAGGTTGTTGCTGTGGCACCATTCAACCAGATTTTCAATCTCGCTCCCATATGCCAATTTCTCATTTGGCCACCTCTGATTTGGCCAACAACGGTCTTCTCAACAAACCTAAGTACAATTGGAGCTGTACTTAGCTACACAATCATAGGACTAAAGTGAGTACAGACTGTGGTTCACCTGTGTTGAGGGTGAGTGTGGAGGAGGTGTTGTCACCAATCCATACTAACCGGGGTCTGCCAGTGAGGAAACTGAAGATCCAGTTGCAAAGGGAGGTAACGAGGCCCAGGTCTTGCAGCTTAGTGATGAGTTTCAAGCTGAGCTGTAGTCAATGAAAAGCATCCTGATTTATACATCTTCATTGTCCACATGATCCAGAGGTGAGTGAAGAGCCAATGAATTAGCATTTTCTATTGACCTGTGGTAGTAAGCACATTGGAGCAGATCCAAGTCACTTGTCGAGCAAGAGTTGATATGCTTCCTGACCAACCTTTCAAAGCACTTCATCACAGTGGTTGTAAGTACTACTGGATGATAGTCATTGAGGCGGGATACCACGTTCTTCTTGGACACTGGTATGACTAAATCTTGCTTGGAGCAAGAAAGATTCCTTTAACAAGAGCACAACATTTGCTACTTTCAGTCCTCTGGGACGTTATACTTTGCTACTCAGAACACAAAAATCTTTCTCAAGCCTTCAGCAATCTCTTCACTTGATTCTTTTGATATTCTGGGATATATGATATCAGGCCTGGAGTCTAATTCACCTCTTTGCTTTTCAGAAGACCCAGCGCTACTTCCTCCTTAATCTCAAAATGTCCCAGAACATTAGCATGCACCACTCTGTTTTAACTATCCTCCACATCCTTCTCCTTCTTAAATATTGACACCAAGCACTCATTTAGAACCTCAACCTCTTGCTCTGACTCCAAGCTCAAGTCCCCTCCTTTATCCTTGTGAGAAGATACCCTCTCCTTGTTATCCTCTTTCTCTTACATTTTATGGAAATATAATTTCAATTCAAGTCAAGTTGCTTTTTATTGTCATTTCGACCATAAACTGCTAGTACAATACACAGTAAAAACAAAACAATGTTGCTATATGAAACACAAAACTACACTAGACTATGTGAGACAACTCAAGGCTACACTAAACTACATAAAACAACACAAAAACTACACTAGACTACAGACCTACACAAGACTACATAAAGTGCACAAAACAGTGCAGGGGAGAACAATAATTAATAAATAAATAAACAAACAAACGATCATACAAACAAGCAAACAAGACAATTGGCACAGTAGATGACAAATTCCAATATAATAATAAGTGTTGTAGATGTCAGTCTAGACTCTGGGTATTGAGGAGTCTGATGACTTGGAGGAAGAAACTGTTGCATAGTCTAGTTGTGAGAGCCCGAATGCTTCTGTACAGGAGGGAGAAGAATTTGTATGAGGGGTGCATCGGATCCTTCACAATGCTGTTAGCTTTGTGGGTTCAGTGTATAGTGTAAATGTCTGTAATGGTGGGAAGAGAGACCCTGATGATCTTCTCAGCTGACCTGACTACCTGCTGCAGAGTCTTGCGATCCGAGATGGTACAATTCCAAACCAGGCAGTGATGCAGCTGCTCAGGATGCTCTCAGTACATCCTCTGTAGAATGTGGTGAGGATGGGGGGTGGGAGATGGACTTTTCTCAGCCTTTGCAGAAAGTAGAGATGCTGCTGGGCTTTCTTTACTATGGAGCTGGTGTTGAGGGACCAGGTGAGATTCTCCACCAGGTGAACACCAAGAAGTTTGGTGCTCTTGACGATCTCAATGGATTCTCCTTGATCCTGCTCACAAAGGACATTTCATGGCCCTCTTTGGCCTTCCTAATTGCCTGCTTGAGCACTTTCCTGCTATTTTATATTCCACAAGGGCTCAGTTTGATTTTAGTCTTCTAAAACTTACATATACTTAATTTTTCTCCTGATCTCTCGGGCCATCTAACCTTACCGTCCATGTCCTTGCTCCTTACCAGAATATGCTGATCCTGAACTCTGTTCAGCTGCTCTTTAAACAATTTTCACATGTTGGACATGGACTTCTCTGACAGTAGCTGCTCCCAATCTATGTGCCATATCTCCTACCTTATCCTGATGTAATTTGTCTTCCCCCAGTTTAGTACTTTCCTGCAAGAGCCAATGAGATCCTTACTCACAACCATCATTAAACATAATCAGTTGTGGTTACCGTTCCCAGAATGTTCACTCACTATCACATTTGTCACCTGGCCTTGTTTTTGTTGTGTATTTAATATTTCAGTGATATTTCAGTAGTATTGTAAATATATTACTTGATTAAGCATTCTTTGTTGCTGGCATAATTCATATCGGGCCTTATGTATAAGTACGTGAATGGTATATGCCATCATAACAGTAGAGAAGTGGTTATTGGTGAACTCAGTCCCCTGGGAAGAGAACATCAATGAAGCCCATGAGCACAAGTTAAGCAAGTATGCAGAATTAAGATCAGATTGCAGAGACGGAGGGTGGAAGGACTCATGCTGTCCATTTGAAATAGGTTGCTGTGGCTTTATTGCGTTCACTTTCCAGAAGTGGCTGTGTGACCTTGGCTTCACTAGAAGAGAGATCAGGTCAACCAGCAGGGCTGTAGCTGAGGCAGCAGAGACAGGATCATCACAGGTGTGGACTAAGTACATCCAGAGGGGCAGATAATCGGACAGTGCATCCATCTTTTGTAAACCCTTCAGTAGCTGCATAGACACCTGAAGAGTAGACTATCTGTTGGATGGAAGCGACCAACAACTCTGATAGAGGCAGATGCCAAGTTGTTAAGCTCATCACTGCTGGCCCACCACCTCGAGGGAGTCTTGATCATAAGCGGGCCGAAACTCCTGAAGACAGGTGGCAGATCAACTGATGGTAGCACAGGACAGTTAACATCTTAGTCCACGTGTATTTTCAATTTCTGTGTGCGCCTCACTAAAGTAAAACAAAATATACACGTTTTCTGAGCTCCCGTGTTTTTCTTGCATTTAATTTCTGGAAAATATAAGTTTTTTTTTCTTTCCTCTAGTTGGACCCTCCGCATACTATTTCAAGAACCCCTCTTGGATGCACTGTATGAACCCCACCACATCTAAGCTTCTCGTATTAAGGAAGTTCCCCACTATGATATCACTTTTGTTTCTGCACCTTTCCATAATTTCAAAATCAGCTTTAATATCGCTGGCATATGTTGTGAAATTTGTTAACTTTGCTGCAGCAGTACAATGCAATATATGATAAATATAGAAAAAAATTAATTACAGTAATTATATGTACTGTGTATTGAATAATTAAGTTAAAATAAGCAGTGCAGAAACAGTAATAAAAAATGTATTGAGGTAGTGTTCATGGGTTCACTGTCCATTTGGGAATCAGATGGCAGAGGGGAAGAAGCTGTTCCTGAGTGTGTTCCTTCAGGCTTCTGTACCTCCATCCTGATGGTAACAGTGAGAAGGGGGCATGCCATGCCTAGAACTTGTTTGAGTTTTCACATCACATTACAATTACAATTACAATCACATCACATTACAATTTCTGGTTGAAGTTACACCAACTGGAAAGCTGGACCAGGAACTCTGGTCCAAACTCCATGTCAGTGTGCTTGTTTTTTCAGTGTCACAAACAACAGGTGAAGTTAAATTTTGTGAAATGCATATTTCAAATATTTGGCCTTAAGGTGCTTCTCAGTGCTGTAGAAAACGTCTGTTATTTAAGAGTCACAGCAAAAGTAGAATTATGCACTTCCTTTAACTATCAGTCAAAAGCATTTTTCTGCAAGGATTGAGAAACTTTGCCAGCAACACCAGAACTGGCAGCTGTCTACAAAAGTATTTCTAAAATCCTCAGGAATGCTTGTTCCTTAACTAGTGAGCAATTGATTTAGTGGGTACAACACACACAAAATGCTGGTGTTACGTAGCAGGCTAGGCAGCATCTATAGGAAAATGTACAGTTGACGTTTCGGGCCAAGACCCTTCGTCAGGACAGGGTCTCGGCCCGAAACGTTGATGCTCCCTGGCCTGATGTGTACCACCAGCACTTTGTGTGTGTTGCTTGAATTTCTAGCATCTGCAGATTTCTTTGTGTTTGCGTGATTTAGTGGGTGCATTGGCAAGAAGAAATCAAGATAGTAGATGCCTGAATGCACTCATGAAGACCAATCCAGAGTGTTTTGAGAAAGTATTCCACCTGATATACGCAGATTCAGATCTCCAAAGGCGTACACCACTCAGGTCTATGACTTTCTGCAGAATCACTTTCAACCATGTTCATGGGCCTAGACAGCTCTCACGATGCAGGCCAGCCTCATGACAACCCTCAGCCTCCTAGTTTAAGGTTCATTCCAAGCAGCTATTGCTTGCTTCTACTGCATATCCCAGCTTGCTCAACATGTTAGGGGTCACCCAGGTTCTTTACTCGCTGAGTGGTGGTGTCATACCTTTTGATTTCTGTGAGGAATGGGTGGTGCTTGGTGCAGAGAGATTTGCCAGCATTGTTCGCTTCCCTACAATCTGAGCTCATTAATAGGCCCATTAGGGCTTCCTTCAAAAAAATTGCACAGTTCATCAGTAAGAAGGCTTTCTACTTCCTCAATGTCCAGTTATTGGTCTCATGTTGCCTGCCTGTTTCCTGGGAACTCACTCCAATGCTTCACCTTTAGAGTCAGCACTCCCTGACATCTTCATTGGATAGCACTGACCTGAGGGATAGGTCTCAGGAAAAAAAGGGCTAGCCACTATTTTGACGGCTATGTGAAGATTTAAAACTTCACCCTGCTGTGCTATATTGACAGCAGATGTTCACAATTATGTCTAGTCCAGCTAAGACTACTGAACAGTATATTTACAAATTGGCATGGGAAGTTTAGGGAGATGCATTGAAGGGAAAAGAGATCAAGCCAATGATGTGCACTCTGAGCTGAAAACCTCATAGATTTCACTTTAGTCAAGAGGGTTCATTTGAATCCATTGAACCCGTTGATCAGTGCAAGATGCACAATGGAGATTTCTGACTAAATCACAAGGAAGTGTCATTTTTCATTTTATTCACATCTATCAAATATAACCAATGTATTGCCGCCTTGTCCTGCTCAAGGAATCTCTTTGTCTAATGCTATCTCACCTATCCATACAGTTTTATACCTGGAAAAATGGAAAAAAGGCAGGTTTAAATAGTTCTCACCATGCTACAGGACAGACTGAGGGAAAATAAGAGCTATGAATTTATTTTTGTCCATAGGTTTGCAGATGTATTCAGCTTGCTTGCAGAAACTTCACTTATTCTCATTCTCAATCACTCTTTGTCAATAGATCTTTGTACCATTCGAGATTAGCCAATAAACAGTGTGCCAATATCCTTTGTTTGCCAGGCACCTCTAAGTCAGAAATTGCGGAAAGCAGTTCATCATTTACTTAGAGAGGCGTTTTACTTAGACATTGGATTTGTTCCTGAGATCTAAGCCCATATTGCTGCTGTAATGTCGGAGAGACTATGCAATGAATGCCAGCAATGAGTCTTTCTAATCTGAAATAATTGGCTTTGGCTGGATGGAGCGCATGTATCTTTCACTAATCACAATAGACACATCCAGAATTTAAGTGCCAGGTTGGGTTGATCTGGGCATATTCAACCACTGCAACGGCAAGAAGATTAAAGCTTTGAATTAGAAACATAGGAGGAGGAAATGGTTTGGTTCTGATGTTGGCTGACTTAGAAGTTTATTGCTGTTCACTGATTTGGCTCATTTAAAAGAATGTTAACTTGGTTCATTTTCCGTAAGTTGTGTGTGGCAGGCAAACGGTACCTTAGAATGTGTCAGCACTCTTAGAAGAGGAGAAAATTAGAAGGAAAACACAATCTAATTAGTGGGGGATTAGGTGTGCAACTTGGAACCTAAGCTATTGCCTGACTCCCCCTGTGAATCTGGGAAGTAGGCAGATTGCCTGCTCTTGTCTTGGAACAATGTTATTGCACTTTGTGCCTGCACAGAAGCTTTTGAGTTGCAGATCTTAATTATCATTAAAATCATTTCCTTACCAATTCATTAGTTTAAAGTAAACAAATAAATACCAGAGTGGGAACATTGCCACAGCTTGTGATGTCTGACTTCGTGGTCCTTTTGCAATTTGTAACTGAACTGTTGCCAAACAGACAGGAGATTGCACTTTCCTTCTCACAGCTTGAAGTAAATGAATTAAAGATGGCAGTACAACACCAGCAGTGAACGTTGAGAGCTACTTGAAAATATAAAATACTGTAGTACATCCGGATTTCAAATCTAGGGAATATAATTTGAAGAAATTGAGTAAGTCTGGAATTTAAAGCTGCTTTCACTAATAGTATATAAGCTTGTCCTACTTTATACTAGCTGTTGTGTATATTTGTTTGGTGAAATTGCCTTAGGAAGCTGTGACACATCATTAACCTAGCCTCAAGGTATTTATTATGCTTAAATTTGGTTTGAACAACTAACACCGCGATAGGGGCACATTCCCCTCATGCTTCACATCCAGGTGGGTCCAAGTCATGGTCCATTGTGCATTTACAAAATAAAACAATTTACTACAATGACCATGAGAGTACCTTACTGTCATGGAAGCCCACCTGGTTCAGGTGCCTTTCAGGAAAGAAAACTGTCTTCTTTATCCAGTCTTGCCTGACCCACCAATGTAGTTGAAGGCTAAGTGTCCTCAGAAAAGGCCTCAAAGCCTCTCAATCCAGGGATAGCTTCGGGATGGGTAATCAATAATGGCCTTATTGATTACCACAGCATACAGTGCAGGAACAAATTGAGTTCATGAGGCTGTGAGCTGTAACAGATTATTATATGTCAAATAATTTTGAGATTGTTTTGAGAATAATTTTGAGAATGTCAAATACATTATGAGCTACAGTAGGCAAAAGCAGTATTCTGTGAGGTGCACTATGTAGCATAATCAGCTTAAGACTGTAATCATTTATCTGTTCGGCAATATACCAATCTGCACTGCATTTTTGACATGCACTGTTCTAAAAAATAGATGATCACATCATAACAAAATAATAAGGAAATAAGGACTGGTCCAAGTGTGGGGGAGTGCAACTAGTTGGATTACTCTCGCATATAGCCAGTGAGGACTCTGTAGGTCAACTGGCCTCTTCTGAGCTACAGCCATTGTGGAATTCTCTGGATTCAACCTTGGGACCAGAATATGGTGTCCAAATTGAAAGTTAAATTTTACACAAAAGTAAGAGTCCCAGAATGAAACATGGAAGATTTTGGAAGAATGAAACAATAGAAAGACTTTGAGTGGAATTAGTGTTGTTCCTCTCACCATCAACCTGCTGCCTACCCCAATGCCCAGTACTGGCTCAGGAGCCCATTGAAATTAATATTTTGGAATGAATTGGCTGAAATGATTTAGAAAGAGAAACCAAAAAAATAGAAATTCAGGTCAACATTATGGTATTTTTTCATAGGAGATTGCAAGGTGCAACTACTGAAAGTTCAAATGTCAATGCCGTGTTTGCACAGAAAGTCACAGAATTCACACAGAAAGAAGACTTTTAGCTTATGTTTATATATTTATGTTCCAGGCAAATAGCATCACTTCATAAACATACCATCTTGAATCTTCCTGGCAATTCCAAAAAAACACAACTAACATTCATAGAAGTTGTGAGCTTTGCTGTGTTCGAGACATTACCTCCACATTGAGACCAGACGAGGGAAGTTGCAAGCCTGATGAGTGCTACACCTGCCTCTACACCTTCTCCCTCAACACCTTTCAGGACCCCAAACAGACCTTCTCAGTGAGGCAGCACTTCACCTGTGAGTCCCTTGTATCTGGTGCTCCCAGTGCAGCCACATCTATATCTGTGAGACTCAACACAGTTTGGGTGATTGCTTTATTGAGCACTGTCTACTGCTAAAGAAAGGATCTCCCAGTGGCTACCATTTCAAATCAGCTTCCCTTTCCTATTCTGACTTGTTTGCCCATTGTCTCTACCTCCACAATAAGGATAATCCTCAGACTGGAGAAGCAACACCTCATATTCTGCCTCAGTAGCCTCCAACCTGACAGCATGAGCATTGATCCCTCTAGCATCTGGTAATTACTCCCTCCTCCCCACTTCTCTGTTTTTCCCCTCTCCATTCCAGTTACTCTCTCACCCCTCGCTTGTCCATCACATTCCTCTGGTTCTCCTCCTCCTCCTCATTTCTTTTCTTCTGTGGTCCTCTCCTATTAGATTTCTTCTTCCTCAACCTTCTATCTCTTCTACCTAAACTTTCCCAGCTTACTTAATTCTCCCACTCACCCACTTTTCCCTAACCTGGCCTCACCTATCACTTTTCAGCTTCTCCTTATTCCCCTCCCACCTTATTATTCCGGCTTCTGCCTCCCCCACCCCTCTTCTTTTCCATCCTGGTGATATGTCTCGACCCAAAGCACTGATTATTTATTCCCCTTTGTAGATGCTGCCTGGCTTGCTCAGTTCTACCAGCATTTTGTGCATGTTACTCTGGATTCCCAGCAACTACAGAATATTTTGTTTTTATAGCTTAATCACCAGGTTTCCATCATTATCTTAAACAGAATTATTGACCTATCTAACATGCTCTTTCCAACAGCATTATTACTTTAATTATCTCTATCGGACCCTATACACACAAAATGCTGGAGGAGCTCTGCAGGCCAGGTGGCATCTATGGAAAAGAGTAAACAGTCACCATTTCAGGCTGAGACCCTTCATCAGACCTTAACCTCCTCAGCTCTAATGAAAATAGCCCCAGCTTTTTTCAAGATTTACTTAATCTGAGTCTGTACTCGCTGGAAACTGGAAGGATGAGGGGAGAATCTTCATGAAACCTTTTGAATGTTGAAAGGCTAGACAGAGTAGATGTGGAAAGGATGTTTCCCATGGTGGGGGAGTCTAGAACAAGAGGGCACAGCCTCAGGTTAGAGGGGCATCCTTTTAAAACAGAGATGTGGAGAAGTTTCTTTAGCCAGAGGGTCATGAATTGGTGGTATTTGTTACCACAGGCTGTGGAGGCCAGGTCGTTGCGTGTATTTAAGGCAGAGATCGATAGCTTCTTGATTGGACATGGCATCAAAGGTTATGGTAGTAAGGTCGGGGAATGGGGTTGGGGGGGTAGAAAAGGATCGGCCATGATTCAATGGTGAAGCAGACTTAATGGGCCAAATGGCCTAATTCTGCTCCTATGACTTATGGTCTATGGTCTTACAGTTTTAATCTTTTTTTATTTCCTCATGCTTCTGGATCATAAAAAAAAACAATCTGGATATTGGGTTTTATGGTCAAAAGTAGAGGTGGTTTGGATTGGAAAGAAGCATCTTGTTGGCTTCTTCTATCAGCTCATGTGAATCATTAGAATACCCCAAAAGACTGAGTTATCAATCAGTATGTTCAACACAGAAGCTGATAGATTTTTAGATGTTAAGAAAAAGACTCATGGAATGCTAAAAAACCTAGACAGGAAAGTTGAAGCTTAGGATCAGTTGCACTCTGTAAAATTGCTAATGTCATGTTTTGTAACTTTGAAAGATTAGACTAATTTAAAGGAAGGCACAGGAGTTCAACTTCAAGTTTACTTTAAGCAAGACATGCACGTATCACATGGTAGCATGATAATGTATGCAATTCACGTTTTTATACATACAACCAGTAGTGAAAAGAACAAGAATACCCAATCAACATATATAAATAAGTAACTACAGGGCCTATAAAAAGTATTCAGACCCCCTTGGAAGTTTTCATGTTTTATTGTTTTACAACATTGAATCACAGTGGATTTAATTTGGGATTTTTTTTACGCTGATCAACAGAAAAATAATCTTTCATGTCAAAGTGAAAACAAATCTCCACAAAGTGATCTAAGTCAATTACAAATATAAAACATAAAATAATTGATTTCATAAAGTATTCACCCCCTTTAATATGACACATCAAATCATCACTGGTGCAGCCGATTGGTTTTAGAAGTCACATAATTAGTTAAATGGAGATCTGTTTTTGGAGACCTGTGTGCAGTCAAGGGGTTTCAACTGATTGTAGTAAAACTACACCTGTATCTGGAAGGTCCAGCTGCTGGTGATACTGACAAAAACTACACAAAAGAACACTCTCAGCAACTCTGCAAAAAGGTTATTGAAAAGCACATGTCAAGAAATGGTTACAAGAACATTTGCAAGTCACTGAATATCCCTTGGAGTACAGTTAAGTCAATCAGCAAAAAATGGAAAGAATATTGCACAGCTGAAAATTTGCCTACAGCAGGCTAACCTCAAAAACTGAGTGACCGTGCAAGAAGGGGACTAGTGAGGGAGGCCACCAAGAGACCTGTGACAGCTCTGAAGGAGTTACAAGCTTCAGTGGCTGAGGTGGGAGAGACTGTGTATACAACAACTGTTGCCCGGGTGCTTCACCAGTCATAGCTTTATGGGAGAATGGCAAAGAGAAAGCCACTGTTAAAAAAAATTCTCATGAAATCTCAGCTAGATTTATATTAGTGTCTCTGAGGTCAGTTGGAAGAAGGTTCTATGGTCTGATGAAACCAAAATTGGGGTTTTTGGCCATCAGACCGAATGCTATGTTTGGCATAAGCCAAACACTACACATCATCAAAAACACATCAGCGAAGTATGGTGCTAGCTGCATTATGCTGTGGGGATGTATTACTGCAGCAGTCCCTGGAAGGCTTTTGAAGGAAGAGGGTAAAATGAATGTAGCAAAATACAGGGAAATCCTGGAGGAAACCTGATGCAGCCTGCAAGGTAACTGCGACTTGGGAGAAGATTTGTTTTCCAGCAAGACAATGGCCCCAAGCATAAAGTCAGGAATGGCTTAAGAACAACAAAGCTAGTGTCCTGGAATGGCCAAGTCAGAGTCCAGACCACAATCCAATTGGGAATTTGTGGCTGGACTTGAAAAGGGCTGTTCACTCATGATCCCCATGCAATCTGACAGAGCTCAAGCAGTTTTGTAAAGAAGAATGGGGAAAAATTACAGAGTCCAGATGTGCAAAACTGATAAGGGACCTATACACAGACTCAAGGCTGTAATTGCTGTCAAAGGTGAATCTACTGAATACTGACTTGAAGGGGATGAACACTTATGCAATCAATTATTTTGTGTTTTATATTTGTAATTAGTTCAGATCACTTTATAGAGACTTGTTTTCACATTTACACAAGAGTCTTTTTCTGTTGATCAGTGTCAAAAAAGCCAAATTAAATCCACTCTGATTCAATGCTGTAAAACAATAAAACATGAAAACTTCCAAGAGGGGTGTGAATAATTTTTAAAGGCACTGTATATATAGGCTTTGGGCCTACTCCGAGTTGCTCCTAGGATTTGGATCTAAGGACTCCATTTAGTTCAGAATGCTGTGGTGTTGTTTGCTTCTTTTTGGGGTTTTTTCTCTTTCTCTGTTGGCACTAGGGGTTGGTCTTTTTTTAAATTGCTTCATTCGGGTTCCCTGTGTAGTGACTGCTTGTAAGCAAACAATCTCAAGGTTTTATAATTATACATTCTTTGATAATGAATGCACTTTGAAGCTTAATTGTTTTATCTTTTCCTCTTCCCTGTGCCTGGCTGACATGCTCTTTGTATGTGATCTACTTTGTTGCATTTTCTGCAAGTTTCAATTTTAAATCTGCAGTTATATGCTATAGGTGAGTCCCTGTTACAACATTAACAATATTTGTTTGGCCAGGCTGGTTTCTGTTTAGATGCATCAATTTTACATATGCTCACTTTCATTCCTGACTACCACTCAATTGCATCTCTGAGTGCAGTTTCCATTGAAATAGTGATTTCAACTGCTCTTTTAAATGTAAGCTGTGCTTCATTTAGGAGCCATTTTCGAATGCTTCCTTGAAGGATTCCACAAACTAAATGATCTCTCAGTACATCATTAAGACCGTTACTGAATGGACAATGCTCAGTCTCTTCAATTCAGCCACGTGCAGTGAAGTGGACTCCCCTTCCTTTTAATTTCACTTATGAGGTTTTTCTGGTGATGTCATTGTCGAGAATGGCAGCTTAAGTCACTAGCTCCTCCGGAAAAATGTGTATTAAGCCCCGTTAACTCATCAAATATAATATTTTTTGAAATATATTTAAATTGGAAAGAGGGGCAAGAATGGGGAAAAGGAATGGAAATTTTAAAAGCGACACTGCGGAGCCTGCATCTGAGAGGAGTGCAGTGAGCAGCTCTCCTACCAGACCATGTGCGAGCGAGAGGGCTTCTGGGCCTCGTTCAGGTGAAGTGGCGAATGTGTTTAAAATCCTGAAAGAGATAAGAGAGTTCCAGAAAGAAATAGAGCAGCAGCTTCGTGATATTAAGTCAGAGCTCTCCAGCGTTAATCAAAAAATAGTGGTGGCAGAGACTCGAATTGAGAAGATGGAAGATCGCGTTCAAAACATGGAACGGATACTGAGTAAGACAATAAAAATATTACATCACCAAGAAGGTAAACTGCTTGACCTGGAGGAAAGATCACGGCAGAAAAATATCAGAATCTACAATGTTCCCGAAGGAGCAGAGGGCTCGTCTATGACGAAGTTTGACCGAAAGTTACTGCGGGACATGCTGGAGCTTCCCTTGGCTATGGAGCTGGAAATCAAAAGAGCCCACCGCACGCTCGTCCCAAAACCTTCCCGGGATAGAAAGCCACGCTCAATAATAATTAAATTCCTTCTGTACAGCAACAAGGCAGAGATTCTACAAAGGGCCTAGGGTAAGAAGGGAGTGTTTTTAGAGGATAAATTAATATATTTCGACCAAGATTACCCCCCCCCCCGCGGTCCTCCAGAAACACAAAGAATACTCTGAAGTAAAGTGAGTACTAAAGCAAAATAAGATTAGATTTCAAACTCCGTACCCTGCTAAACTTCAAGTGTTTTATGACAACGGGACACAGTTGTACCAGACAGTGGAAGAGGCGACTACAGATATGAAGGCCAGAGGGTTGCCCATCAACATGACCAAAACGAGTGAAAGCCTGGCTGAGGAATTATCCCGTTCCACTTGGGAAATAGTGCGAGAATCAAAAAGACAGGAGACGAGAGGAGGCCGAGAGAAATATATCAGGAAGAGACTGGGAGTTTCCCAAAGACGGTCCTCACCCCCTTCAGAAGAGCCAGAAGGTTTGGCTATCTTTGAAAATGTTGAGAAGCTAAACGGAAGCAAAAGTACACGGTGATATACCTATCTCAAGAAATACTTATTTTATATAATATTTATTATAAAATGTGGATTTTGTATTACTTGGTTGTTATTCTTTATTCACTCACTTACTTGTTTTTCCCCAGCAAAATGAGAATATATATATGTGTGTGTGTGTATATGTGTATATATATTCATCCATCCATCCATCCATCCATCCATCCATCTAACCATCTATCCATCTATCTATCTATCTTTGTGTGTGTGTGTATATATATATATATATATATATATGTAAATATAGGAGGAGTGTGCAGGGAAATCTTTTCTGTGTAATGGATTTGTTCACTGACTTTTACGAATACTGCAATGGGGGCCCTCAACTCACAAGTAGGAGGGGTTATCCCCCACAGCTAGACATTTCCTTTAGCTCAACACAGGGTCATCTACTAGAGACCTCAGCCTTGGAATCACATGTTCGTTGCCATTTTTGTTATTATTTGTGTTTCTTGGTTCTTATTTGTTCAGGGAATAGATCGATTAAGTTTTATTCTAATTTCAATGATACATTGACAGATAAATACAGATGGCTAAGGACAAGGTAAAATTCATTTCTTTTAATGTCAATGGACTATTAAATCCAATCAAACGTAAGAGAATTTTATCCAAAATGACAAAAGAACAAGCCCGTGTAGTATATTTACAGGAAACTCATTTAAGTGATAATGAGCATAAAACACTAAAGAGAATGGGCTTCACTAATCTGTTTTTCTCATATAAATCAGGACGTGGGAGAGGAGTTGCTATTCTTATCTCAAGTAAACTAAATTTTGAAAAAGTATTCAAAATGAGAGGTAAAGAGGGCAGATATATTCTGGAAAGGGGAAATAGAGACGGCAATTCATTTACTCTATTGAATATATACACAACCCCGGGAAGTGAGATTGGTTTCTTTCAGAAAATTACTGATATTATGGTAACAGAAACAGAAGGTCTCCTGATATGTGGGGGAGACGTAAATTTACAATTACAACCAAACTTAGACTCTTCCAATAGAAAAACCTATGAAACAAAATCTTTACATAAGAAAGTTAATACACTTTTTGAGGATGTTAGTTTAATTGATATACGGAGGGACCTTTTCCCTGACAGAAGGGATCACACTCATTATTCTGCTCCCCATTCTGTATATACAAGAATAGACTATTTCATAACATTTGGAAAAGACAAAGACAAAATAAACACCTGTGGAATTGGGACAATAGATGTAAGTGACCATGCACCTATATATTTATCTGTTGATTTTGACCTACAACCAAAGAATACTATTTGGAAACTAAATTCAAGTCTACTCAATGATCCGTACTTTAAGGAACAAATTAAAAAAGAAATTGGTCTCTACTTAGAATTTAATGATAATGGAGAGATTTCACCTCCCATTTAATGGGATACTCTGAAGGTGGTCTTAAGGGAAAATTATAGCGATATCTTCATATAAGAAAAAAATAAGGAATAATAAAACATTATAAAACATAAAACAAAATAAGCTGAAGGAACTGGAGAAAAACCGCAAATTGAACTTGGCACAGGATACATTAGGGGAAATTAACAGAATTAGGAATGAAATAAATAATTTAGCTATGCAAGAAATCTGGAAAAACTTAATGTTTCTGAAACAGGGACATTATGAAAGTGAATTGAAATCTATGAAAATACTGGCGTGGAAACTGAAAAAAAAAGTTAGCAGAAAATACAATTCATAGAATTAAGGACCCAAGAACGAAAATGATAAAAAATAAGCTAAGTGAAATTCAAGAAGCTTTTGAAGTGTTTTACAAAACTCTATATTCCAAAGTTCCAGGGGGAAGCATAACCCAAATTGACACCTTACTGAATTCTCTAGAGTTACCCACTTTAAGCAAAGAACAAAATAGAACGATGACTGCTGACATAACTGAAGCTGACTTAAAAGCTGCAATTAGTAGGATTAAATTAAGCAAGTCACCAGGATCAGATGGGTATATGAGAGAGTGGTACAAAGAATTTAAAAATGAGTTAATTCCTGTTTTACTCCCCACACTGAACTGGGCTCTAAAAAAGGCACAAATGCCACCCAGTTAGAAGGAAGCGATAATCTCAGCTATACCAAAAGAAGTCAAGGATAAAATGGAATGCAGGTCATTTAGACCAATATCCATTCTTAATGTAGATTATAGGTTATTTACCTCCATCATGGCCAAACGATTAGAGGAGTTTCTACCCATACTGATACATAACGATCAGACAGGTTTTATACGTCAATGCCAGACACAAGACAATATACGAAGGACACTTCACATTATGGATCATATGCAAAAAAATAAATCAAAGCATTAGTGATAAGCCTGGATGCTGAAAAAACATTTGATTCAGTTAATTGGAATTTTCTGTACAGGGTTTTACGTAGATTTGGTTTCCAAGTCACAATTATTAAAACTATACGACAATCCTACTGCTAGGATTATAATCAATGGATATTTATCAAACAATCTTACCCTAGAAAGGGGCACAAGACAGGGTTGTACATGATCACCACTACACTTCGCGTTTATATTTGGAACCATTAGCTCATTACATCAGACAAAATGAAGATATCAGGGCAATTACTATTAAAGGGACAGAGCATAACTTGGCTTGTTATGTAGATGACATTTTGATCTATCTCGGGCAACCAACATACTCTTTACCTAAATTGATGCAATCCTTTGAACAATATGGTCAATTATCAGGATACAAGATCAACATAGATAAAACCCAATTACTTTCATATTACTATGGCCCATCAAGAGAAATTCAAAGTCGATACTCCTGGGCATGGCACACAGAGTCTTTCAAACATTTGGGCATCATTATGCCAAAAGATTTGGCAAAATTATCAGAATGTAGTTATCAGCCTTTATATAAAAAAATTAAGCAAGATGTGGCAAGATGGAACCTGATTCCTTTTTTCAGTCTCAGTTCAAAGATTGAGTCTATTAACATGAATATACTGCCCAGACTGTTATATCTCTTTCAGACCCTACCAATACAGATTAATCAAAATCAATTCAATGAATGGAACAAGATGCTATCAAGGTATATTTCGCAGGGTAAAAGGCCTAGAATTTGTCTCAAAACTTTGCAATTAGCAAAGGAAAAGGGGGGATGGGGTCTGCCTTCTCTTAGAGATTATTATTTTGCAGGACAGTTGAGAGCTGTGATATATTGGTGCAACCCATCATATGACGCTCAATGGAAAAACATTGAAGAGCAGGTACTTCCCATCCCCATACAGGCAATTTTGGCTGATAACAACCTGCAAAGGTACATAAATACTATTGATAACCCATGGGTGAAATTGACTCTTAAAATATGGAAAACTACTATAAAAGAATATAATCTAGAGGGAGATATTGCAATTCTTAAATGGTGTGCATATGACCTGGATTTTACACCAAATAAATTGGATGCTAGATTTAAGGACTGGACAGCTAAAGGAATAACAGTTCTTTTCAACATAATGAAAGAAGGAACACTGTTCAGTTTTGAAATGCTTAAAGAGAAACACTTATTAGAAAAATGAGATTTTTAACGGTATCTACAGATGCGACAATATGTTAATAAGACACTTAAAAATGTAACCAAGGCAAATACAGGCTTGATAGAGCTCTTTAGAAAAGCATATAATTCAGATAATGGTAGTAGAATCATTTCAAGCATGTATAAGGGGTTGTCAAATCTTAAAACACATTCGACTTCATACATTAAAACAAAATGGGAGAAGGAAAGAGGGATAATTATACCTGAGGAAGAATGGACAACAATATGGAGATATCAATGGAAGTGTACCAATTCACAGAAATGGAGGGAGGTTGGATGGAAAAACTTGATAAGATATTTTATTACACCCTCTCAGAAATCCCATTATGTTAGTAACCTCCCTGTTTGCTAGAGAAATTGTGGAAATCAAAATGCAAATCATTATCATATTTTTTGGGACTGCCCTGTTATCAAAAACTATTGGAGGGGGATACACAATGCCCTACGAGACATCTTTAAATGTGAAATACCGTTAGAGAGTAAGACCATATATTTTGGATATATACCTCAAGAGTGGTTGAAAAGAGATAAATATTTAATGAATATACTGTTGGTGGTAAAAAGACTCTTACTAGGAAATGGTTATCACAGGAGAGCCCAACTTTAAATACATGGATGGAAATTACAATGGACATTTACAAAATGGAGAAGATAACCATAAGCTGGAACAATTTGATTCATACTGGGAAAAATGGTTTAACTACATAATGCCTCATAGGCCTGATTTTATTCTCACAAATCAATGAATCTGTTGTAAAAAAAAAGATCACTCCCTACTTGTACATAGTTCTTTCTTTTTGCTTGTTTTTTTTCTTTCCACTCTTTTCTATAAGTGTATACCTCAGATAAATACTTTGTGGAGATTTGTGATATATATGATTATATGATATATATGTACAATGTCTGAAATACATCTTATGGAAATGTTTGTTTGATGATGAACTTTAATAAAAAATAAATTACAAAAAAATTTAATTTCACTTATGAAACCTAAAGCATTCTACAATCAACAATGGTTGTAAGTGTTCTTGCATTACTTTGACAATATCAGCAAAGCTCATTTCTGTTGATTTGGTTGAGTAGTCAAACTTCAAAGCAATCTGTATGCCTTTAAACCCAATGCTGTCAGCAAAATTGGCACTTGTTTCTCATTGGCTATTTCATTTGCTTCAAAATATTGTTGAATTAGCTCAGTATACATATTCCAGTTATATTTTGTATAATCAAATGTGTAAATTTTTCTAACGTAGCCAGCCATTTCTATTTTCTTAATGATTATTATCATCCAGTACTCACTTTTTAAGAACGTGAATTCTTCCATTTTCAATAGTTCAATAGTTCCATTTAATATCAGAGAATGTATTACAACCTGAAATTCTTACTCTCCGCGGACATCCTGGAAGCAGAAGAAAATCCGTAAAGAATAAATGCCAGAAAAAATGTAAGAACCCAAAGCCCCCTGCCCCCTCCCATGCACAAACAGCAGCAAAAGCAACAACCCTCACCCTCCCCCACACGCATAAAGCATCAACATTCCCAGCATGCACCATGCAAGCAACAGCAAAGTCCCCAAAGAGACCATAGTCTACAGCACACCGAAAAGTAACTGTTCTTCCAAGATTTCAACAGCCCACAAGCTCTCTGTCACACTAACAGATATCGCTGCGCCCACAGCAAGAGGGGAGAGAAACAGTTGCTATCTTAATGTTACAGTCAGCCTGAACTGTTGCTTTTTACTTCGAGTTCTCCACCCTATTCTGAGTGGGGTGGTAGGTGGATGGGGTGAGGGCAGATGTGCGGGAAACAGCAGAGATGGGATAGGGTTCCCCTTGTCCTTACCTACCACCCCACCAGCCTCCAGGTCCAACGTATAATTCTCCATAACTTCCGCCACCTCCAACGGGATCCCACTACCAAGCACATTTTTCCCTCCCCCACCCTTCTGCTTTTCGCGGGGATTGCTCCCTATGCGACTCCCTTGTTCACTCATACCCCAATCCCTTCCCACTGATCTCCCTCCTGGCACTTATCCTTGTAAACGGAACAAGTGCTACACCTGCCCTTACACTTCCCCCCTCACCACCATTCAGGGCCCCAGACAGTTCTTCCAGGTGAGGCGACACTTCACCTGTGAGTTGGCTGGTGTGGTATACTGCGTCCGGTGCTCCCGGTGTGGCCTTTTATATATTGGTGAGACCCAACGCAGACTGGGAGACTGTTTCGCTGAACACCTACACTCAGTCTGCCAGACAAAGCAGGATCTCCCAGTGGGCACACATTTTAATTCCACATCCCATTCCCATTCTGATATGTCTATCCATGGCCTCCTCTATTGTCAAAATGAATCCAAATTCAGGTTCGAGGAACAACACCTTATATACCGGCTGGGTAGCCTCCAACCTGATGGCATGAACATTGACTTATCTAACTTCCGTTAATGCCCCTGCTCCCCTTCTTACCCCATCCCTGACAGATTTAGTTGTTTGCCTGTTCTCCATCTCCCTCTGGTGCTCTCCCCCCCCCCCCACCGCCTTTCTTTCTCCTGAGGCCTCCCATCCCATGATCCTTTCCCTTCTCCAGCTCTATATCACTTTTGCCAATCACCTTTCCAGCTCTTAGCTTCATCCCACCCCTTCCGGTCTTCTCCTATCATTTCGCATTTCCCTGTCCCCCCCCCCCACTACTTTCAAATCTCTTACTATCTTTCCTTTCGGTTAGTCCTGACAAAGGGTCTCGGCCTGAAACATTGACAGTGCTTCTTCCTATAGTTGCTGCCTGGCCTGCTGTGTTCCACCAGCATTTTGTGTTGTTGTCTACATGTGCTGTGCTGTTTTTAAAACTTGACTGTTCCTCACTATGTTTTTTTTAATTTAAATGTCTTGCTGTGCTTCAACAGGTCAGTAGCCATCTTGGATTTGTTTTAAAAATACTTTGCTGCCAATATTACATTTTGGAATTTCAAACGTACGCTCCCATGCCAAAAATGAGAAGTCGTTGTTTCAGGTCAAGAGTTTTGGAATGTTTGGAATGCACTGCTGAGGAAAGTACTAGGAGATAAGATAGCAGCACTTAGACACAGATAAACAGGCAGGGAATAGAGGAGGATGGATCTTATATAGGTTAATGGGATTAGTTTAGGTTGACATATCATGTGCTGAATGGGCTGTTCCTGCACTTTACTATTCTATGTTCTTGTTCTATTAAACTAATTCAAAGGATGACACAAGTTTAAAATGTGGGTCTAACTTTGAGTTTACACATGTATGTGTGAGGCACGCATGTATCATGTGGCGGCCTGATGATGTATGCAACTCGCGTATTTATGCATATAACCGGTAATTAATTATTTAAATGAACAAGATTACTCAAACATTACTTAAATATTAAGTACACAACAGTTAACCTGATTCAAGGGGCCATGTACCCTTCTCCTTCTGATTCTACTGTGCACAAATATAAAGCAAATGATGTAATGGTGAACTGTATAAAAGCTTAATGAGATTTCATTTGGGAGCACAGAGTGTTGCTCTGGGTTTACATAACGGCAGGACTGTTGAGGCAATGAGAGCTTAGTTCCATCTCATTGACATATTGCCCGATGTGATGAAATAAAAATAAATGAAGTGAATCTTGAAAGATTTAGATCAATTTTCATTAGACTTGAGGTTAAGGTGTGATTTGAAAGAGATGATTAAAATAATGATATATGAAAACATAAGCATGAGAGATTCTGCAAATGCTGGAAATCTTGAGCAACAGGCAGCATCTATGGAGGGGCCCGAGGAAAGATTGTTTTAAAATGAATGGACAATGTTGCTATGACGTTAGTGGAAACTGGAGATTGAGTCTCTACTAGTAGTCACAGAGAACCCCATCCTCTATTTATTACATTCCACTAATTTTGTGCACAATAGCAATAACCTATAGTTATTATGACGTTCATGAAACTGTAACTAATAATCACTACTGTGTTGTATCATAACCAGTGTAGTAGGGCAAACCTTGGATTATTGGTAGCATCCTTTCCTTTCAGTCTGCAGGTAGATGTTTTGAAAGCTGCTGTATGATTTCTGGCTTAGCATCCACCCCATGGTATTCATATCTTCACTTCTTTAAATATGTGGGATTTAACTATCCCAATGGTTGGTATAAGCTGGTTATAGTACAGAAAAGACACTCAACCCTTGGGCCATTAGATTGTTAGTCAAAGAACGAGAGTGAAGTTTCAACAACTTTTCTCATTATGATTTGCATTGCCATGTCGGCAATAATAATTGTGGTCTGTAGGGAATTATTGCGAGGGAGGAAATAAGCCAGGTGTCTATTTTGTTACCTAAACATGATTATTAAGCAATAAACAAAAATCATACCCAGCATTTAATAGCATGAAGTCAGTTTAATGCAATTCAAACTTAAGAAACAGCTCTATAATCTGTTATTTGCAACATCACATATCCTAAAAATTCGGTATCAGGTATATTTTTGACATGGGTGCTCTGACATCAAATTATAAGCCACCCATAAAATTACAAATCAGGGTCAAATTTATTTTAAGAAAATGGTTTAGTTCCAGTTAAAACTACACCTTGATCCTTTTGGCTACCTGTGCGTGTAGCTACAAGTGATGCATACTCTGATCTTTGGGAATGGGTCCTATTTTGAAGGAAGATTGAAAGAATATAGGAATATCTCCAGCTTATCCCCAACCTGATTACACTTTCTGTATATATAGTGTGTGCGTGCGTGTGTATGATGTTTGAAGATGTCCTTAGTGGTAGGAAGGCTAGTGTCTGTTATGGAGCTGGCTGAGGTTAAAACTCTGCTGCTCTTTCCAACACTGTGCAGTGCCCCCCGCCCCATTCCAGACAGGGATGCAACCAATTCGAATGCTCTCCGCGGTACATCTGTAGAAATTTCTCGAGTCTTTCCAGACGTACCAAATCTCCTCAGACTCCAAATGAAGTTTACCACTGGCCTCTTAGTAACTATGCCAATATGTCAGAATCAGGTTTAATATCTCTGACGTACAACTCTAGCATGGACGGTCCCATGAACCCCGGTGAGCTGCTGTCGTGGCAACGCCTCAGTAGGGGTGATGGACTAAGAAGAGGAAGAATGGCTGACATATGTCATGAAATTTGTTGTTTTACAGCAGAAGTACATAACAATGCTATAAATTGCACCCAGATATCTCTCTCTGTCTCTCTCTCTCTGTCTCTGTCTCTGTCTCTCTCTCTCTCTCTCTCTCTCTCTCTCTCTCTCTCTCTCTCTCTCTCTCTCTCTCTCTCTCTCTCTCTCTCTCTCTCTCTCTCTGTGTAATTTATATAAATAATTAATGATCATATTAAATTGGTACAAAAAGAGAACAAAATAGTGAGGTACGTTGGTCCAAGATTTTCAGAGATGTTGACATGCAGGAACTTTAAGCTGCTCTCCCTTTCCATAGCTGAATTATCAATATGGACAGGTGTGTGTTCTCTCAACTTAGCCTTCCGGAAATCCACAATCAGTTCTTTGCTGACGTTGAGTGCAAGGTTGTTTTTGCATCAGCACCCAACCAGCTGATCGATCTCACTCCTGTACGCCGCCTCGTTACCATCTAAGGTTCTGCCTGCAGCAGTTATGTTATCAGTGTATTTATAGATGGCGTTTGAGCTGTGCCTGGGCACGCGGTTATGGGTGTTGAGGGACTAGAGCTGTGGGCTAAGCACGCATCCTTGAGGTGCACCCGTGTTGATTGTCAGTGAGGAGGAGATGGGCTAATTGAGTAGTACTGAGGGTATGAACATGTTGACCACTGAGCTGTCATCAATAAACAGCAGCCTGACGGATGTACGTATTACTGTTGTCCAGGTGGCCCAAGGCCGAGTGGAGAGCCAGTGCAGTTGCATCCGCTGTAGACCTATTGCAAAGGTCTAACTAAAAGGAACTGCATTATGGTGAAGAAGTCATTGTGAAATGTGGTAGGCAAATGAAACCTGCATTCGGGTGAATCACCAATGTAATTTCCTGATAGGTTGGAATGCTGATGAAATGGTCATAGAATGACAGGCAAATTTTACCTTTTCTTGCAATTTATACATAAAATCTAGGTGTAACTGTTTTAGAATATTTTCAGATTATTCATTACTATTAATGTTTACTTTTGTTTATTAATTGCAGGGCCTTGTCTCCAGTCGACACCGCCTCACAATGTGTCAGTTGGCTGTTCAGTCCTCTGATTGGATCAGGTAAATAGTCTTGCATTTGCTCTTAGGGTGAACTTGATGTGTAGGCTTTTCTGTGTTTAATTTTAACTTTCCAATTGATAAAATCTTAACCTTTCAATTGTTGGTTCCAAATAGCACACTTACTTATGCAGAATATTCAGCTCAAATTTTGCCTAATATACTCATGGAAGATCAGTAGTAAATATAAACCAAAAGCTCCCCAATTCATCCACAATTTAGATGAAATCCTAAGCTTTAATGAGTTATTGACATTTCTTTCCATGACATAGAGCCACTACTTCACTCATTCTTAAATAGTTGGAACACCCATTTCAACTTGAGAAAATAACTGTATGTCAGATAATTGAATGTCTGCTGGTTATTTAATTGAATCTTACAGACAAGGAGTGTACTTAGACTTCACTTTGGTAAGGATGTTGCTGTTCAATACTACGATGATGGAAATAAAATCTGCTTTCTTTTAGCCAGTCAAACACAGATTTCTTGTGTGGCATCAACTCATCATGTTGTTACTTTGCCAGTCAGTGAAGGCAAAATCCCTGTTTTAACTTGGAATTACAAGACCAGACAAATACTTTGGCACCCACATCACCACATTAGTGCTAGGATGTTTTTCACGGAAAGTGCTGAGGAGAAACCATTGTGTTGTGAGCAAGTGCTTCAGTCTAAATGAGTTTTCAGCAAGATGTTGACTGCAATGATGCTGATCATTCCTCTGCCTAGCAACAGATATTTCATTGTATTGATCTGAAAGAGGCATGTTGTCTGGTGCCTGGTACACTTCACCACTGTGCAGACTGGCGACATGTAGATGGCATTCAGTCGTAGAATCCTCGTTTTTGCTGAACTTGCTGCAGAGATATTCCTAGTGCAGAAGATGTTATCAAATCATAAATGGCATGCTTACGTTCTCATTATGTAAGATATTTGTGGCACCCTTGCCTATTGATGCCTTTTTTGTATGCGTTTTCATAAAGGAACTTCAATGACAGGTTTCAAAGTAACAACCTTACCCTTATTTTGTGCTCACAGGATGTGCCCAGATGCTTTTTATCCAATGAAGCAGTCACTTATTGTCTCTGTAAACAACAAATTTGCTCATCAATTGCATGAGATGAATGATAATTCATCCTTATTTGTAGTGATGAATATAGCCACGGTTTAGCAACACTATAGTAAATTCAGCCACTTTGCATTAAAATAACACTTTCAACAATGCAGCATACATGTTCTTGTTCTAGTTGTGTTTTCTTGTAAAAATCATGCAAAATTTATATTCAGTTTACATTTTTGTTGTGAATGCTGCTGATATGATCCTATATGCAGTGATGCTGCTGCCAGTAAGCTTTTCACTGCACCCATGTTTACAAGCACTTGAACAGGGGATAATAAACTTGACTTTGACTCGGGATACCAGGAGATCTCCGTGCTCCATTTTGAATATGTCGCAACAATTGCATGTCCATCAAAGCCAGGCCTTGTCTAATACCGAATGCAAAGACAACACCTCAGCTTCGTAATGGAAGAAACATGGGTTATGAAATCAGTTGCTGTCGGGAAGCTGAAAGCCACACCAGCTCAGTGAAGCTATCTTGTTCTGATCAATCAATGAAATCATTAAATGTAGTCACCGTACACTAAAATAAAGTTATCGGGCACAGCTTGTTGTGCTCCATACACACACTTTATGATGCTGAAGGCTCAGTTGGCATACATGACCTCATTGTGATGGGTTTTGTTCTGGTGACCTGCTTTGGACTCTACAGGCAATGGGACCTTAAAATTGGTGGGGTAAGAAGAAGGGTGTGTGGTACCTGGCCTTCCTCTGGTAGTGAGAAAGCAAATGCCAGCCATTGGCAAACAAAATAGGTTCTGCCAGCATTGGCTAACCAACCGACTGCCTGGAACTGAAGTACAAAATCAAAGCAGAAAGAAATGGGAGTTTGAGCTAATCTAGTTCCTTAGTGGATATTATGGCCTCACACTTTACAGCTATTGGTTCAGCGCATCTGCTGCTCCTTACACTGTCCCTACACTAGTTCTAAACTTTGGCTGGATTTTTCACCCACAGTCTTTCAATGCAGAATCAGGGATTCACGCCAAAGTCTGGACTGTCCACACCAAAAAGGGACGTATGTTTACCCTCCTCCCTTCTTTTAACTCCTTAATTCATTCTGAAGGATTTTGGCACAGAGAATGAGAATGGCCTTCAAGGCTGTTTTGTACTCTTTGTGAACGTTGGTTCCACATTTCCTTCAATAGAGGCTTCCACAGTTTAACTATGCTTTTAGTCAATCCAACTCCACCCTCCATTCCCTCCCTGTTTCTTTGCTGTCCCATCCAATACAAAGCCAGTCTCTCCTTATTCCCAGAATCCTTAAAATCCCAACTAGTCTAATATTACATTCCCTCCAATCTGTGTAGTTCAGTTGATGGTGGTCATGTTGTGGGGCACCAGGACTGAATTTTTATCAGGCAGAGAGGCAGATCTAGTCATTGGGCCCCTTAACTGGCAGTTCTGATTAATCAATCAGAGCTCAATATATAAATTTCCATCCAGCTTAACTTTTGTTTAAAGATTTTTTAATTAGATTTTAAGCAGCAAAGTTCTATATATCGCAAAATAGAAACTGACTTGGAAGATCTAGAGGGCATGTGATTTAAAGGAATGAAATTGATATTTGTAGATAGTCCTTAGCCTAGGGTTAAATCTGTACAGACAATTTTGAAGAACCTTTTGCATAACGCACATCCCTGTTGACTTTTCTTCTGCTTTTATTTTAGAATCTAATCTAATTGGACAGCAGATCCCAGAGGTTCACATTAGTCTTTGAACTGAACTGGGCAGCAACTGGAAAACCTGTTGAAAATGTTATTAAACTCATGTTAAATACAGGGTTTGGCAAGGGATCTGTCAGAAGTTCATAAATGAATCAAAATAATTATTGAATCCTAACAACTGTACACGGTCTACCTGTGTGATTTGAATCTGTTATTTTCTGGGTAGTTAAAATGAGTCACTAGATTAGTAATCTGTTGCTTCATCTCCTGACTGAATACTGACTCGTGGGGTACAATCACCATGAGATTTCCATTTACAGAGTGTTCATAATGCAGCAAAAATGCCCCAGAGTGTCTCAAGGGAATTACTATAATAGTTGATGCCTAGAATTAGAATCAGATGCCAGAAGGTACAGAGAGGAACAGAGAAAAGAGAAGTAGAGGATGTTTAAGTATTGAATTCCTGGGCTTTTTTGGCTGAAACCACAGTCATCAGTGTGGAGTGCTAACCTTTCAGAGTTGCTCATGGACAGAATGTAGGAACCTCAGATGCTTCTAAGAATAGAGAAAATGATATAGATAGCAAAGGGCCAATTGGGACAATGTTTAGCTGGTAAGCAAGGATGATCGGTGAAATGTATTTGGTGAAGGTTAAGTCAGAAGCTAAGTTTTAGGTAATTTTTATTTTATAGAAAGATGAGCAAAGGAGACTTGCCAGGAGTTCATTCAGCTGGCTGACTCCAGAGATTTTCTGCAGCAAACAAACCAAGGCAGGAGAAGAGGCACTGTTACCAGGGATCAAAGGTTGTACAGCATCTAATCTGATCTCAGAATAAACAAGGGAGCCCATGGAGTTGGTAGAAATGGAACAGATCCAGGCTGAAGACTCACTTCAGCTCAGAGAGCGCTGGAGGTGAGGAAACAGTTGGACAATTTAGATACAGTGGGGAAATGCAGTTTTGAAAATTTTCAAATGATGTTGCTGAGGGACGGCAGGAGAAGCCAAGCTTAGAATCCTGATGACTGCTAAGGTAAAGAGGCAGAGATAGGATGAGAGATCTGTACTGGTGGTTCACTGCCCACAACCACTCAGATGTGATCCCCATTCAGTCATGCAGCCCCACCCACCTGGAGGGAAGTCAGCTCTACTGGTTGTGCGGAATCCATTAACCTATATGCGATAAGTACATCAACTGAGCTGGTTAGATAATCAACTGATCAATTCTTAGCCACCAGTGATGCCATGATAATTTCCATACAACAAATCAATGGATGATTTCATTACACCTGTGCATACATGCCCTTGTGCATGTGACAATAAACTCAACTTGGTTTGTGGAACTTTGCACTTTCCAGCAACTTGAAGATTATTTGACTGGGTGTAAGTTCCTTTCCGAGAACTAGTAGTTGAGATAAGTACACATAAATATGTTCTTTCTTTAAATCAGGGTGGAGCATGAATTGCATTGAATTTTGTGGCTATCAGGTCAACTGATGAAATCTTCTAAGGTGCCTGTGTACATGCACAGTCAGGACACAATAAAACTGATTCACAGTGTGAAACCATCCATAATTAGGCTCATTTTGTTGGGCAATAGAGATGATGGGAACATTGAGGCATCTCCGGTTCTTGTTAAAGCAGAAAGAGACTGTAGGAGAGAGTATAATGTAGGTCAAATGAGGAGCTGATCAATAGCCAATGGTTCTGGGCACTCAGAGCTCAGCAGGTCCTGCATTTCATGTGCATGTCACAAAAGATGACTATCTGATGGTCTGCTCCCTTGCTGGACTCTCGCTGGACCCAGCACCAGCACATTATCATCTTGAAGGTGACTGGATGCACTTCACAATGACTCTCAGCTTTGCTCTAAGGGCATGTGAATAAAGATCACTTCTATTTAGATAAAGCATTAGACCCTGTGGTAAATGTTAAGTGTCTGTGTTGTTTTTCTCTGTATTAATGTATTTTAATTACACATATATTTTTAAGTTAATTCTGTTTGCAAAACTTTTAAGTTGCACTGCTACATGAGAAAGAAAGTTACAGAACAAAAAAGCCAAAAAGCAAATAGTGGAGATGTGCAGTAAACCCAGCAAATGCGGTTTAGGCAGAAACTATGGAGAGCCAAACAGAATTTACATTTCAGGCCAGCGATTTGATCTTAGAACCAGGAAATTTTAGAAAATAGACATGTATAATAGACCATAGAACAGTCCATGATGTTGTGCCAAATTAATTAAGCTAATGATGCCTAATTACAATAAACGCTTCTGCCTAAACATGGTCTATATCATTCTATATTCATGTGCCTATCCAAAAGCATCTTAAACACCTCTATCATATCTCCCTCCACTACCACCCCGACAGCGAATTCAAGTCCCACCACCACTCAACATATATAAAAAAACTTGCACATCTCCTTTTCTCCTTTGAACTCTTTCTCCTTTTGCCTTAAATGCATTCCCTCTGGTATTAAGTACTTCAACGTTGAAATATTGGTTGTCCCCTCTGTCCATGCCTGTCATAATTTAATAAGCTTCTATCAAGTACCTCCTCAGCCTCTTCACTTTGGAGAAAACAACCCTAGTTTGTCCAACTTCTCCTTTTGGTACATGACCACTATTCCAGGTAGCACCCTGATAAACCTCTTTTGCACCCTGTCCAAAGTCTCCACATCCTTCTTATATTGGGATGCCCAGGTATGAATACAGTACTCTGGAAGAGGCCTAACCAGAAGTTATGCAGTTGTAATGTATGCAGTTTCCTGACTCTCGAACTCAATGCCAATGCTTTCTTTATGAGCCCATCAACCTGTGAAGCTGCTCCCAGGAAACCATAGACGTGGAGCCACAATCCCAATGCATAACACCGTTAAGGATCTTTGTATTAACAGCGTACTGTGCTTTTGACTCTTGAACTCAAGGCATGTTTAACTTTACAGTAAAAGGGAGGGATGGAACGAGGTAAGTGGACGTCTGGACCAGCTGGAGGTTTTGAGCCTGCAGATTGGTGTCATCTAGAGGAGCAGGAAGTGGTTCCAAAGGCTTATTGATGAAAAGCATTGGTTTGTCTGAGAGAGGTGTAAATCGAGAGGGAGCAGAGAAAGGGGATAAAAGTCCAGCTAGAACTGTGAACTCTGAGATACTGGACACAAGAGTTGTTTGAAATCTGAAATAAAAGATAACGCTGATAAGCCTGGCAGGCGAGGCCATATCTAAATTGGCCAGGACTAACAGCATCAAGCTTCAGCTTGTGGGAGGAGATGGGTTTGGTTGTAAGATGCAATATTAGGGCTACTTAGCACTCAAATCCTGCTGTGCCTTGCAGTGGTTTTTAATCTGAATAGATAGCTTGTTGGGCTCCTCCCTCAAATGAGAGTGCAGGTCGGCAGGGTCTATGTGTGGTGACTCCAGACAATTAGTCAGGTTCATCATGTCTTTGTTCGTTATGTCAATGTAAGGAAATGTTAGCTGGGCTGTGTTCTTGTCACTTTCTGTTAACATTAGTGAATAATATCTCAGTATATTAGTCACTCCCAAGAATAGCAGAAATAAAGCCAATATGCATTAAAATGATTTCATTGAGTCTTTATCCTCAATGAGATAGATACAAGTAAACCTTCCAAAATACATGGGTTTTTTAAAAGTATTTTTGTGTCCAACCAGAAATTCATACTCTCTTCTATTAAGAGCTATTTAAAAGACATGTATTATAAATTAAAACAGCATAATATTTTCTCATGTTTGTAATACTATAAAGATTTTTTAAAATATGCTAATTGTCAGGATTCCTCATAGCAACTATGAAGAACTGTTTTAGTTTTTAATATTGTAGAATTTAACAGATGGGCTCCCGATAGGAATAGGGAAGAGAACCACTTTGCCCATAAATCATTTGCAAACCAGATGTATATTCGGAGACAGATATTTAATTCCCAGATATTTAGGACATTATTTGAAAAAATTTGTTTCAGTGCAAGATTATAAAAGGTAGGTGTGACAGAAGTGTTCACACCTTTAAACTCAATAACTGCATCAAATAATTTTGCATAGTGGAAACAGTAACTATGCTCTTCATTTTCTGTGTAATTTCGGGGTCAGAAAGAAATTAATGAGTATTTGTTTTCTTTAAGCCTCCATTGTAAGGTGGGTGGTTGAAAGACCATCACCAAACTCACACCAAGTTGTAGAGACTTCAAGCGATGATTTCATCTGAATTTGCCAAATAAGAGCTCTTCTTGCCTCTACTTAGCAAAGAAAAAAGGCATCTGAAGCAGATTCATGGCTTCTTTTTCTCCTGGGGGAACACCTGGTTTTGCTTGTCATCTACACTTGATGATATCACCAAACCCAATGTCTAGGGAATTCCACGAAGAGTCCCAGCACCTGGTGGTACAGTGGATCTTTCCTACGACTGTTACTTCAATCAGCTGAGCACTATTAGCATAAGTGTCTCAGTTTTGTTAACTGGGTGTTATAAACACTGATCCAATTAAAGCTGTTGATACATAATGCAGTCCTATCAATCAACTTTGATGTACAGATGACAAAAACAAAAATAATTTATGCATGTCCAGTGGTTGAAATGACTACACTCCAGTAAGATACTGTGTATTGAAGCAGATTTGAGTTGCACTCTGTACCAAGGGCATCCATGCAGCTTATCTCTGCCAATTTCAGCTGAGTATTTTCCTTGGTAATGAGGTTCTTTTAAGACCTTTAATGAAGACTTGTTGAAATAGTAAATAACCCTGAGTGCTTCATGAGACTAAGTTACTGTTGTAAGCATTATTTATTTCAAAAGGATCTGATACCTATTGAACTATTAGAGGATTTCCAGCAAACTAAATGTTATGCTTAGCTGGAATATAATTGATTTAAAATGGACATTGTTTCAGTGTCCAGCAGAGAGTGTATCAGTTGCAGCTCAGAAACTATTTGACTATGCATGTTTCTTTTAATCCTTTAGCAACATAGAAATAAATTTAGATTTGCAGTTAGGCTGGATTTGCAGATTATGGTTGTCAGAGTGACTGTCATTCTTTAATAAAGTGATTGACCCCAGAAGATAGGTGACACAATGCTGACCTTGGCTTCAGGTCCATCGGTGTTAGATCAGCAATTTCACAAGGTCTCGGCCAGTGGGTGATGGGTGTAATTTGTTTTGCAGTCTGACAGGTGTATATTTCACATCTAATCCACTGGAGAAGCCAGCACTTCTTTCAATACTTGTTCCGTGATGAGGGCTGTATAATTTCCCAATTTTTTCAGCAACCTTGAAAATTTGTTACAAGAGCTGACCTTGCACAGAAGTTAGGTGATAAATAAGGCTACATCCTGGTAATGCCTGGCATTAAGACAAGAGTTTATGCACAGTTATGTAATGACTCACAGAGACTTTGAAGATATTTTGAAAGAATTGCTAATGATGTAGCCTCCTTTCCTCAGGCACCTATTTTGGTTTTAAGTTCAAAAATATATAATGTTTATATATTTCCTGACAAAATCTGTAAGAAGGAAAAGACATATTTAGTATTCACCAATGCTATCTTTATATAACTTCTGGGTATGTCACTAACGATCTGTATTTGGGAGACAGACATGTTTATATACACAATGAGCTGTATAGGAAGGTGAAAGTACTTTCCAGTTGTGCATGTGATGGCAATGTTGATCAAAATACATAGTAAACATCTTGTTCAGAGACACCAGAAGATCTGCAGGTGCTGAAAATCCAAACAACACACACAAAATGCTGGAGGAACTCAGCAGGCCAGGCAGCATCTGTGGAAAAAAGTAAAGAGTTGGTGTTTTGAGCTGAGACCTTTCATCTGGATCTTGTTCAGAGCATGAGTTCTGGGTCTGAATTTTGCCTACAACTCATAATTAAGTCAGTGTTTTCTCCATGATTTTTAAAGGATTGGCAATAGCATTAATGCATGAGAAGTATTATGGCCACTTCTCTCTGCTTCTCCCCATGTTCAACCCCCTCCCCTCTCTGCACTACCTCGCCATTCTGATCTATGTCCTTGATGAGCCCATGCAGTTTAACATTTCTCTCCTCTTTAGTTAGCTCAGCTTAGGTGTGGTGTGTGGTATTGAGGAACTGTTGATTTGGACGTTGTGAATATATGAAATTAATGTTCACACAGCTGAAGCCAGAACCATTTTGGTTAATGGCTGTGCCAGCTGAGGTTGTATTTCCATTAACCAGGAAGCTACCAGTAAACCTGCATCAACCTATAGTCAGGTGATTAGGGGAATAATAAAATAAAAGCAGGTGAACGTGAATTACTAAATTGATCCTAATCTTCAAAACTATAACTTCAAAGCACCTTCGTAGGCAGCCGTCGATCCCAGGGGATCATGGGTTTGCACCTCTAGTGGACTGAGTCCTCTCCAGGGGTAATGCCTGGGCAGGAAGGTTTGAAGAACCGGCTGTTGCCCATGCTGCAGACTCCCTCTCTTCATGTCACTGATGGAGTCCAAGGGAAGGGCAAGTGCCGTACAGCTTGGCACCAGTGTCGTCGCACAGGTAGTCAGAGTGAGGTTGTAAATACATCAAACTGCCTGAGGGACCTGACTCCAAATTTCTTCCTCGGGTATGGCCAGAAGGCAGCGAAGGTTTAAATTAGAGTTTTCCTTCTCCGGCTTCAAAACAAGCTATGATAGTAAGACAAAGAAACAAGAATTCTGAGAGTACCCCATCTGGCATTAATGTTATCGAATGGGAAAGATTTAAAAACAGAGCGCTGAACATTTGTCCTCATTCCAAATGTGTTAATATGCATTTTGTCATATGGACTTTGGTGTTGGTGAACAGTTTTCTTTCACAGAATAATTATCCGTGACCAAAATAGTTGTTAAGAGTGTACTGGTATGGTCTAACTATTGATAAGTAAAATATTGTGTATAAAATTAACAGAATCAACTATCTTAGTGCAAGAATAAAGACAGTAACAAATCTTAATTTGTCTCTTTTGAGCAAATGCTGTCTTATTCCAGAAGCGGACAATTAGTGTTGGGTATTGTGTGTGTGTGCATCGTGGACTTTGTGTGCATGGAAACATGTGGATTTTAATTCTACTACTCCCCAAAAGTGAGTTTGCAATGGGATGGGAATAATGTAAAAAAATACTTGAACACCAAATCAGCATTTCTTACAAAAGTGAACAGCGAAAGAAGTCAAGGATTGGTCAATGAATCCTATTCCAAAACTGCTTGCACTTCAGTGGGAATTCCATCCACTCTGCTGTGTGAATGTTAACCCCTTGAAGTTTATTCAGGTTCAACATTCCTAATGTTAGTTTCACCAAGAACTCTCCCACATTAGCTTCTTTTTCCAAAAACCTTCCAAAACATGACACACCATAACACTTTGCGTGATCACTTCAGAATCAGAATCAGAATTTATTATCAGAATCAGAGTTTATTATCACTGGCATGTGTCGTGAAATTTGTCAAATTAGCAGCAGCAGTTCAATGCAATGCATAATATAGAAGAAGAAGAAAAAATAAAGCAATAATAGTAAATCAATTACAGTATATGTATATTGAATAGATAAAAATAAATAATATAAACTTAAAAAGTGAGGTAGTATTCACAGGTTCAATTTCCAATTAGGAATCAAATGGCAGAGGAAAAGAATTGCTGAGTGTGTGCTTTCAGGCTTCTGCACCTCCTACCTGATGGCAACAGTGAGAAAAGGACATGCCCTGGGTGCTCGAGGTCCTTAATAATGGACGCTGCCTTCCTGAGACACTGCTCCCTAAAGATGTCCTGGGTACTTTGTAGGCTAGTACCCAAGATGGAGTGGACTAAATTTACAACCCTCTGCAGTTTCTTTATGTCATGTACAATAGCACCCCCCCCCCCATACCAGACAGTGATTCAGCCTGTCAGAATGATTTCCACAGTACATCTATAGAAGTTTTTGAGTTTATTTGTTGACATACCAAATCTCTTCAAACTCCTAATGAAGTATAGTTACTGTCTTGCCTTCCTTATAACTGCATCAATATGTTGGGACCAGGTTAGGTCCTCAGAGATCTTGATGCCCAGGAACTTGAAGCTGCTCACTCTCTCCACTTCTGATCCTTCAATGAGGATCGGTGTGTGTTCCTTCGTCTCTACCCTTCCTGAAGTCCACAATCAGCTCTTTGGTCTTACTAATTCGCAATACAGAAGGATTTTCCAGCATTCATGGTGAGGGATCAGCCAACTGAACTTTATTCAGAAGTTATTGGCAGATTTAACTGGTTCATTGCTGAGCAGAATTTCTGGTTTATGATTTGAATTCAACGTTCAAAGTTCAATGCTTTCTTCCTCTAGGTGGTACAATATGTAAAATATGGCCAATGCAAAATAGCCCTCCAATCTCATAGAAAATAAAAATAAATTGGAGAACTCTTATTGAAAAGAGGGAGTGCTCAGTTAGACACCGTTAGATTTATATCCTCCATAGCTATCCCTAGGTGACAAGGAACCGTGTTTCTTTGGTAATGTTCAGAGAGTACTAGAAGCTATTACTCTCTAAAGTTGTTCTTTAAACTATATCTGTATTGTTCTTTAAACTGTATCTATTCTTAAGGCATTCAGTAAATCTGTTTACTGAGCATCCCATCTTCCTCCCAAAAGGCGAAATACCAGTGAGGCCAGTGGGTGTGAGACTGCATAAATAAAAAAACTCAGCAGATCAACATTCATAAATGATTGCCTCTTTCTCCAGTGGTAGAACTTGCTTGCTGAAGCAATACCACTGCTTTACTAATGTTACAAACTTGCCTCTTAAAGAAGGGTGTTCAAATTCTTTCCTTAGTTAGTTCAGGCATCCACACCCACATGTTAAAGCATATGGAATATTAATGGCTGTGGATTAAAGATTAGCACTGTCGAGAACTGATCAGTAACTGGTGATTATTGTTTTATCCCAACTCTCCTTCATCTATTTCAGATTTTTGTTTGTTCTAGTGTAGCACCTTGGAGTAGTAACGTGTAGGAAAGGCACAATCATTCCCAGCACACCTTCATCTGAAGAGCTGTAGGTCAGATATCACACAGCCTCTTTTGATACAATAATTATTTGTCTCAAATCTCATCATCCACATTAAACTTCAAGAATCATAATTAATTTGTGATTTTTGAAATTTTCAAAATATATAATATTAAAGCTTAAAAAGGAGGAAGAAAGTACCAGTAGTGAAGGATCAGTGTCCAAAGTAATGTGTCGTGGAGATAACTTGTCATGCATACATTCCTCATGCAGAGAGTTGCACCATTTCAGAATCACTTGGACTCCTGAACTTTTACAATGACAGATGAGATCCTGTGAAGGATAAACTCTTTCCTCTGGAGGAAAACTCTGGAAAGAATAAACTAGGCTATTCAAGTTAGAGTTAGGCCATTTTGAAAAGATTTAAGAAATCACCTTTTCACACAAAAATGTGAGAGAAACCACTCTTCTTTTCCTAACATTTGTCCATGAAGCTCTCTGGGATTCAGCGTCTGATAGTTTTCTTCCTTACTTACTGCACCATTTAGAGATCCAAATTGTCCTTCCACATGGAGCAGCTGTTCAATTGTTCCTCTTTCATTCTGCATTTGCTGCTCATGGTGTGATCTTCTCTATTTTAGAGCAACCAAGGTTAGATTGGGTGACTCCTCTGCAGAGCAATTTTTCTCAGTCGTCAGCAGTGACTCTACTCTCAGCTTCCATTTGCCTTTCACATTAATTATCCAATTGATTCCCAGTCTGACCTCTTTAGCTATGCTCACCTGCACTGTCCCATTGAGGCCGTTGTGAGCTTCAGGAACAGCACCTCATCTTCCATTTAGGCATGTTGTAACCTTCCAGTGTTGACATTCTATACAGAAATTTCAGGTAACCCACCTGCTTTGTTTTTATCAGAAATGACCAGCTCTAGGTTATCTATGTGTAATATTAACTCAGGTTTTCTCACTGCAGTAGTACTGACTAATCAGCTGGATATTTCTTACGAATTCCACTGCTTTTACTGTCACTGATTTCTCTATTTCTACAACTTTCTCTGCATCAACTAGAGGACCTCAAATAATTTATCCCCTTTGTTAGGGAGTATTCTGGAGTTTAGGGCAGCAGTGAAGGCCCCCCCATCTCTGTCCTTGCTCTTGGCAGTGTCCAGGGCTTCCTTCATCATGCCAGTAGTTTGCTCTCGGTTTTCACTAGTGTCAGTCATGCAAATCCTGGCTGGAGACTCAGGGTTACCATTGTACACAGATATGGAAAGATTCTTCATTACTGTTTCCATAACAATTTTTTCCCAGTCAGAGTTATTAGCCCTGAGCTGAATCCCCAAATCTGGAGGACCATGGACCAGTCATAGTCTGACCTCTACCCTTTGACTTGTTTGGCCTGGTAATCCTACCAAGAGTCAAAGCACAAGGCCCCGACTCCAGGTGACATAGCTCTCTGGGTCATGAGGCACGCAAACCCCCAAACCCTACGAGAAAATTGTGATCCTCTTAGAGGTATGTGAATAAAGCAGATATTAATTCAAACAAGAACCAGTCTTCGGTTCTTCTTGCTAATGTATATAACTTCAGGAAGTTTACAATTAGCCTTCAGTTCTTATCGTAAATTGCAAGCAGGAAATTGAAGTTAAATTGGCCCACAGACTAAGAGATTCCATATGCAACAGCCAAGCATTAAGACAAGGGGGTAATGTTAATTGGCTTGCATCAGGGCAGGCAACATGGCTAAGTTCTTTGCACCATTGTGGTTTGAGTTCAAGCTGGCGGACCAGATGGATGTCATCTTTCAAGTAGACCGTGGGTTTGGCACTGTGAGTAACAGTTAGACCCAGCTTTTAGAAGAGATAAGCTTCAATGTTCATGTGCACATTTAGACTGGTCAAACTGTAATGAATTGACTGCGCTGTCAGTGTGTTTAAGCCTGTATGTATCGGGGAAATTGATTAAGGTACTTTACGAAGAATGCCACAAGGATTAAGGTTTGGTGCGATTCAAAGAGTTTATCCACAAATAATGCTTGTGTTCTGAGCGGGGCAGAGATCTGAAGCCCTAATGAACTATTACTCAGAGTACTGAGTTCTGTAAAAGTGTTGGGGAAGCTTATCCTGATTGATTGTTGTTTTGACCAATCAGCTGGTAAGGATATCATGTTAGTCCAGACTAGCAGTGACGTGACTGAACTCGTGCTGCCCAATACATTAGGAGACTCTGGAGAGGTGGGCCAGGGGCAGTTGATATTTTTAGAGAAGGGGGGGAAGCTAGCTGAGGCAAAGACTTTAAAAACAAGTTGTTCTTGTTTCTGCTAAGTGAGGGAAAGAGTTGTCTGATGTAAAAGGTCTAATGGGTCCTTCAGCGGTTGATTTAAATTCTGAGCTGGTTTTGTCTATTGCATCACTGGCTGATAAATGCAGAAGTATATCTGTGGAGAGCCGAAGTTATTGTAGGCAGGGAGTGTCCTCTGGAGTCAAATCCACAACTGATGGGGAATAAGAATAGAAGGCTTGGGCTGAGCAGGCATCTTAGTTACTGGATGAATGGCCGTGCTCATATAGTAGGGAAAAACAGAGATTGGTAGAGAGTTTAAGGATTCTGGCAGCTGTGTAGTAAAGTTCTTAAAGGCAGAAAACCCATTAGACATATCAGCTAATTACTTGCAAGCTTTGGGAGATGCTTTTGGCATTGCTGAAAGTGCAGCTGATCTTACGATGAAGTTCAGGCGCATATTCCAGCAGGAAGGAGAGGAGCTGTCAGCCCACCTTTTCAGTTGGAGAAAGTGCGCCAGGAAAGGGGCATTTGATTGCCTGAGGATTGCTTGAGGATGAAGCAAGTTGTGATGGGCACACATCATGATTCGTCTACGTATTCAAATGATCCACAAGGCGTGCCCTCTTCCATCTTTTACCCAGTCACTCAGAGAAGTTAGAGAGCTAGAGAACATGATTGAGAAGTGGAACATTTCCAAAAACCGAGTAATGTCTTCAATGGTAACCACTGCTGCTAAAGTGACTCTTGAAGCCACAGAGATTGAGCTTTTGAGGAACGAGGTGGAATACCTTTGAGCTGAGTTGATTCGATGGTTGATTCGATGTTTCAGCTAAGTGTGATATGTCCAATGGGAAACCCAACCCACCTATAGCACTTACAGTGCAGAAGAAAGCTGCTGAAAAGGGTCTCTTGACTAGACATGTGACTGGTATTTTCTGATACAACTGTGGAGAAGATGGACATTTCAAGCGAAACTGTAAGAGACAGAAAAATCCTCAAAAAACGAGTCAGCGGTTAATCAAACAGAGAAAAAGCAAAACCATGGAGGGATCCAGTGAAGCAACAGGTTGGCATCTTGGAGAGGATATGTTCCAATCAGTGTATCAAGGGAAATACTAAAGGTACCAAACAGTATTCCTGAAGGTTTAGCCAGACCAAGCTCTGATGAATCCATACAGACTGAAGGTGTTTATCTGGAACCACACTTGACACAGGTTCTCAAGTTACTTTGCTTTATAGATCCCTTTATCACCGCTGTTTGACTCATTTACCATTGATGCCACCTAGTGCTGTTGAGAATTGGGAGCTTAGTAACGATGAGTACCTGTATCATGGTTACTTGTCATTGTACTGCTGCCGTAGAACAACAAATTTCATGACATATGCCAGTGATATTAAATCTGATTCTGATTCCTCTTCTCGACCAGATCCTTAAACCTCTCTTATAGCTCTCAATAAGTTTGCTATTCATTCCTCTAAACCCAACAGAATACAGGTCCCCAACTATTTAGCCTCCCTTGATTCTATAGATTCTACGTCATTCTACAGGTGCACAGTGGAGAACATCCTAACAAGCTGCATCAGTGCATGGTACGGACACTCCACTGCAACAGGCAGGAAGGGTCCACAATGGGTGGTCAGAACTACCCAACGCATCACCAGCTCTAGCTTACCTGCTATCAAGGACACATGTATAAAAAGGTGCCAGAAAAGGGCCAGTAAGGATTCCATCCAGCCTGCCCTCTTTGTCCCACACCCATCAGGGAGTGGGCTACAAGACGTCCACACCAAGGTCCCCAAATTCAAAAGTAGTTACTTTCCCCAAGCAATAAAGCTGATCAACACTTGCACCCACGAGCCCATTCTGCTACACCCTTAACCACCACAACTTTATCATTTCCTCTCAGTCACCTTATGAACAGACACTCCTGTATCTAGCATCACTTTATGAACATACAATCAATCTATATATATAAGCTGTTATGTATTTATATTTATTGTGTTTTTCTTTATTATTATTGTATTCTTTACCTTATTGTGTATTTTTTCTGTGTTGCATCATATCCCAATTATTTTGTTCTCCTTTACACCATGGAAGGAAATGAACAGTCAACATTTCAGGTCAAGACCCTTCATCTGGACTGAAAAAGAGGAAGGAAGATGGCCAGTGTAGAGGTGAGGGGAAGGAGTGGAGCAAGAGCTGGCAGGAACTAGGTGAACAGGGGTGATAGGCCGATGAAGGAGGGGCAAGTGAAAATAGTAATAGAGACTCGGAGGTGGTGGGTGGAAGTAAGAATGGGGTCTAGGTGCAGGAATATGTTGGGATGGAGGGTGAAATATGAAGTCAAATATGAGGTGGGCATAAGGACTCAGTAGGGGAAAGGGGTCCAGTCAGAAGAGTGTGGATGATGTCCAGAAGGAGAAGGTGGAGGAAGGGTAGGAAACAGAAAAGGGGGAAGGAAAACAGTCGTTGGGTGCACATAGAAGGAACTGGATAGATCATAAGGGGAGGAAAAAGGGACAGTGGAGGAGCAGCTTACCTGAAAGTGGAGAGTTTTCCCAACCACTCTCCCCAAAATCCAAATCCCCCAATTTCTTTCTTTCCCCCTCTTCCACCTACTCCATCAGCCCGTCACTCACACACTACTCTCAGTTGCCCTACTGCCTCCCCCATTATATGGTAGAATGTTGTGACATCTGTTGGCTCAGTAAAACAAGCAAGGTTGATGAGCTTGGTGTGTATGGGGTATCCACGGAGGGGTAGCACCTCTGGTGACAGGGCTTGTCATGTCCATTCCAGGACAGCTCAGTCATCTTTGGTCCTCACTGGACACTCAACTCTCACCTGTGACTCTAAGTAGCTGATTGCATGTGACAGTGGTCGCTCCCCGGTACACTGCTTCGACCTGCAAGCTAAAATAGGTGAGGGTAGCTGGCGGCCTCACACACGAGTGAGGTAGGGGCAAGCCTGTCCTGGCATGTGAAGTCACCTCTGGCAGACCGGGTGGATGAGATCTACAGCAAGATCCAATGGCCAGGAGGGTGGTTCTGCAACACTTCATGAAAAGCGAACGGCTTGACAAAGCACAGAAGACGTCATGGTCATCCACTGCAACCAAGGAAGACCCCAGTTTGTGAAACTTGTTCATTTCACCGGACCTAGACATGGGGTTGAGAGAGTGGAAATGCCCTTGTGCTGCAGCTTTTCCACTTTAAAATCTCTCCCGCAGAGGATTCCTGTCATCGTTGCACATGAGAGACAACCATCACTGATGAGCTTAAGGTATTGAGCTTTGCTACAGAGGCCAGCTTCCAACCTATGGCATTTACATTAATCAATTATTTCGTAAAATCTTTCCTTCAGATGGGAATTCAGCAATACTTTTTTTCATTAAAGAGCACACATTCAGCCTCAGGTTTCATACATTGACCTAGTTTGAAGTATTTTCCATCTTTTCCCTATTGTGGAGAAAGTGCTATGGGTGGTTTTCATAATCTTTGCAGAATGAGCTAAAATGCTTCAGTTGATCTTAAAAGTCCTTCACATTGCATCAGTGATGATGTTGGCATGGTAACCCATCATCAGCCTTATGCAAAAGCCAATTTGTGTGTCAAGAATGAAGGATTTTTTTTTCCCAGAATAACAACATGGCATTTCAAGTATAGAAGTCGCCCTTTTTGGCATAAATATCAGAGAACAAAAATGAATACACAAGGACCCATGGATAACTTTGACCTCCTTGAACCCTTCCTTGACCTTCTCAACACCATACACAGTCTTTAGTACCACGCTATCCAATGCGAAATTCTTGTTTTCTAAGATTCCTTCCCTTGTGGCTACGTGGTTGCTAGTACAAATTCTCTGAAGTGGCAAGTCAAATGAAACTACCTTACACAAATTCTCTGCGGGATGTCAGTTATGTTTCAAAGCAGCGCACAGCAAAGGATTATTATATCCTGTATAATATTAACATAGTAGGCTATACACAATATATCCATGGGTAAAATTTGCTCTTTTTTGGTACTAACATGCACAATTTACCACCTAAATACTTCCGTTTCTAAATAATTTGCCATTGAATTTTCTTGTGTCAAATGCCATAATGTTCTGCAATCTCAGACCAGAATACCAATAGTTATCAATGGACTCAAACCCAATAAGTTGCCTCTGGAGCTACTCAGGAAACAAATGTTTAGGTGTGACAATTCTTTTGTACACTACTATAAATAAAACAATAAAGTTGGAGTATTTGCCTGAGCCAGTTGTTCCCATATTTCATATTCTTTCTCAACGATATTGATTTCTGTTGGCATTTCCAGGAACAACAATAGATCAATCAGTCCTTTTAGCCTCTCCTGTCATTAAGTTCACCAGTGACCCTGACCCTCATTCTAAACAAATATCCTCTTCCCATATCTCTTGACATCTTTACCAAAAAATATCCTTTGTTACACCTTCACTTGTTTCATTAAAATCTGGAGTCCAGTAAATAATTAAATAGAGAAAGAGAAAATATTCAAAATAGTCAGCGGATCAGGCAGCAGGATGGAAAGTGAAACAAGGTTAACATTTCAGATTGAAAGCAGAACTGAAAAAAGAGAGTAAACACATTAGTTTTAAGTTGCAGGGAGAGTGTGATGGGGAGAAACAGGACAGAGAGAATTTTCCAGCAGAGTAAGGCCAATGTTTGTCATGTTGTTATGACTGTTAAAGCACCTGCTTCAATCAGGCTTCAATTGTACCAGTGCCCAAGAAGACCATGGTAACCTGTCTAAATGACTATCACCCAGCGCCACTTACATCCACAGTGATGATGTGCTTGAGAGAGCATATCAACTCCTGTCTGAGTGGAGACTTAGAAATGCTCCAATTCGCCTACTGAAGCAACACGCCTACAGCAGATGCTATCTTGTTGGCTCTTCACACAACTCTAAATATCTGGTCAGCAAAGATATTGTTTAATCGTTTACAACTCAGTACTTAAAAGCATTATCCTCTCAAAACTCATCAGTAAATTCCAAGACCTTGCTGTCAATACCTCCTTGTGCAATTCCTCACTTGTACTAGCTTTCCTCACTTGTAGACCCAGTCAGTTAAGATTGGCAAAACCATCTCCTCCACAATTTTCATCAGCACAGGAGCACCACAGGGATGTGTACTTAACCTCCTGTTCTACTTGTTTTACACCTATGACTGTGTGGCTAACTACAGCTCCAACACCATATACAAGTTTTCTGAAGACTCCACTGCTACTGTGGGCTGTATCAGAGGGGATGATGAATTAGCATACAGGATGGAGATTGAACATTTGACTGAGTGGTGTAATAACAAGAACCTCTCACTCAATGTCTTACTCAAAGACCAAAGAACTGATTGTAGATTTGGGAAACCAATGAGCCAGTATTCTTTGGAGGATCAGAGGTGGAGAGGGTCAGTAACTTTAAATTCATGGGTGTCACTATCTCGGAGGACCTACTCTGGACCTATCATATAAATGTAATTGCAAGAAAGCATGGCAGCACTTCTACTACCTCAGGAGTCTGTGGAGATTCAGTACGTCATCAAAAACCTTGGCAAACTTCTATAGATGTGAGGTGGAAAGTGTGCTGACTGGCTGCATTACGGCCTGGTATGGGAACACCAATGCCTTTGAGCGGAAAATCCTACAGAATGTAGTGGAAAAACTGGGTAAAACTCTCCAAACCATTGAGCACATCTGCGTGAAACATTGCCGTAGAAAAGCAACATCCAACATCAAAGATCCTCACCACCCAGGCCATGCTCTTTTCTCACTGCTGCCATCAGGTAGAAGCTGCAAGTGCCTCAGGACTCACACCACCAGGTTCAGGAACAGTTACTACCCCTCAACCATCAGGCTGTTGAACAAATAGGGACAATTACACTCATTTAAGGACTCTTGTTCTTTCATGCTCATTATTTATTGCTATTTATTTATTATCTGCATTTGCACAGTTTGTTTACAGTTTACTGTTCCTGATGTTTATAGTTTACAGTTACTGTTCTACAGATTTGCTAAGTATGCCCACAGAAAAAGAACCTCAGGGTGTATGTGGTGACATTTTTGCACTCTGATAATAAACTTTACTTTGAACTTTGAATTTTGACTGTGATCAAAGTCACTGAGAGACACAGAAGCTGGTGTTGTAGAAGTCTTTATTCATCACAACAAGCAGGCATCATTCTGGAGGCACTGTCAGTAGAGACTCACAAACCCAAAAGTAAATCACATTTTTATACCCTTAAGATCAAAGGGAACAATTCCAATGACATTATTTAACTTCAATACTTTGGGTTGACAAATAGTTCTTTTGAGATTTATAGTGGAAGCACATTGCAATTAATAAGACACCATAAAAAGGTTCAAACACCTTTGGGAGAAATTAATTAACAAAAATATTCTAAAATCTTCTGATGACTGAAAGCCAGGTTCCCAAAATGAATGTTGTCATGGCTGTCTCTGAATACACAAATACACTAATTACACAAGACCTATGATATCTATTACCTATGGTATATCGGTGACCATCCCTGAACTTCCCTCGAAGCCCAACTTGAACAAACTTCCTCTCTCTCAGGAGAATTGGCCCTTACTCCTTGGAGCCATTCATCTGCACAAGGCACTTCTCGCAATGGGGAACCTCCTTCCAATAGCATCCCGCAGCATCTTCCTTTCTGTCCCACACCACAGCTCGCACCAAAAGATCCCAAACTGGACTACTGTCCGTCACAAATCTCTTCCTACACGCTCTCTCTGGAACCTCCTCTAGATCCCACCATCCTGATTGGCTGGCACAGCATTCCCAAGTTGAATAACAGGGCTTCTTATCAACATGTACAAACAAGCTGGATGAACTCTTATCTTTAGCTGAAAGCAGAGCATTCTACAAGCAGGACACACTGTTTTTGCATAAACTGCTAAAATGAAGTACTTGCAGCATAGCTGTAGAAATCTTAATCAGGGCATTACATGCATCTAAGTTAAATAACTAGTGCAAAAAGAGAGGAAAAAATACTGAAGTTATTTTCATGGGTTCATTGTCCAGACAGTAATCTGATGGAGGAGGGTAGCAAGCTTTGTCTTCAGGCTCCTATACCTCCTCCTGTGATGGTAGCAATGAGAAGAAGGCGAGTCCTGTGTGAAGGCAGTCCCCAATAATGGATGCCATTTTTTGAGGCATCACCTTTTGAAGATGTCCTCCATGCTGGGGAAGTTAGTACCTATGATGGAGCTGGCTGAGTTTACAAATTCCTGCAGCTTTTTCCAATCCTGTGCAGTGGCCCCTCCATACCAGATGGTGATGCAACTGGTTAGAATGCTCTTCATGGTACATCTGTAGAAATTTGTCTGTACCTTTGGTGATATACCAGTTTTCCTCAACTTCCCAATGAAATATAGCTGTTCTCGTGCCTTCTCTGAAATTGCATCAATATGTTGGGCCGAGGATAGATCCTCGATAGGACCAATTAGCACAGACTGTGTTATCTCAGTGAGGAAGTCAATGATCAAGGTCAGAGACTCATGTTTCGGAGCTTGTGGATGAGAACTGAGGGGATGATTGTGTTGGAATTGAGGTCCAGGGTAGATCAGCCATGATCATATGGAATGGTAGGACAAGATTCAGGGACTAGGGGGGCTACTCCTGCTCCTCTTTTATTTTGTTTTCGTATTCTTCCACCTGTGTGAAGATATTGTCTTGTTCACGTGTAGCTGTTATTCTAAAAAATTGACTAACTGATTTGATTGGTTGCTATAATTCTTAAGAGAGTTCTTAAGTTTGGAATAAGAACCAACTTAACATTAATTGTGGTGCAATGCTAACATATCTTTAATTGAAAAACCTAGTGTATGAATCAATCCTGTTGATTTACTGGTAACATTTCAGTTAAAGTAGGCATCTTCTAAAGCTCTCACTAATACTGCTATAGCTCTGTAATCTGGCTTTAAAATGTCAGCAGGTTGTAGAGGAACGACAGCAGAGAATTGAGAGATTACTGACTTAAAGATGTTGTGATTAGGGATAATCTTTCAAACAAAGATCTGCAAGTCTGCAAGAGTATCTGAATGAAATGTGATATTAAGTCCAACTGGAAAGAGTTTGTAATATTTTCCAAAACGTCATCCATTCAATGCAAATAGGATATGTGAGTGAACAGACAATGTAAAGGTAATATTGCAAAATAATTGTGCCTATACACCCAGTTGGAGAAAGGTTTATACATAGCATCTTTCATGACTTCAGAATGTGTCATAGAAGTACATCAATCCCTTATGCTTGTGTTGCAGTGACTCGTTTAATCCCACTGGCCTGTTATTTCTCTGTAGCTCAATGGATTTTTACCTTTCAATTAATTATCCAGTTCCTTGTTGAATGTAATGATTGAAATTGCTTCTGCCGTTGTTTCAGATAGCATGATCAAGGATGCAATAACTCATCTGTGTAAAATCCATTGCTAATCACATCAAATCTGAAGGTTCAAATTTATTGCCATTTGACTGTGCAGATATATAAACAAATGAAACAATATTCCCCTGGACCATGGTGCACTCATAAAGCATAGAACACCACAGCACCAAAACCAAAATATTACCATAAATAAGCTAATAAAATATAATTCAAAATGCACGCAGCACAAGTAAACAGTAAAACAGTAAAAAGCATGCTGACCTAGTGACAACACCACGGTGGTGGCAGGGTATTCATTAGTCTCACAGCCTGAGGGAAAAAGCTGTCACCCAGTCTGGCAGTCCTAGTCCTAATGCTTCTGTACCTCCTCCTGATAATGGGTCAGAGAGATTGTGGGACGGGTGGTGGGGATCCTCAACAATGCTTTGGGCACTTCATCTGCAATGCTCCCAGTAAACGTCACAATTAGAGGGGAGGTAGACCCTGGTGATCGTCTTGTGATTTTAACTATCTGTTCTAGGGTCTTACAGTCTGATGCCTTGCAGCCTCCTTACCACACAATGATGCAGCCAGACAGTACACTCTCGATAGTGCTCCTGTAGAAGGTTAGAATGGGGCAGGGAGGCTTTCACACCTCAGTCTCCTCAGAAAGTGTAGACATTGCTGTGCCTTCTTGACTAGTGAGGAAGCATTGTGCGTCCAAGTTAGATCATCGGTTATGTGCACACCAAGGAACTTGGTGCTGTTCACTCTCTCCACTGCAGAGTCATAGATATGCAATGGAGAGTGGTCAACCTGTGCTTTCCTGAAGGCTACAATCACGTCTTTTGTTTTGGGTTGTTGTTCTTGCACCATTTGAGAAGTCTGTCAACCTCCTCTCTGTACGCTGACTTATCATTGTTGTTGAAGAGGGCAGCCACTGTTGTATCATCAGCGAACTTGATGATGTGTTTAAGCTGAATCTGGCAATGCAGTCATGAGTCATCAGCATGAACAGCCACGGGCTGAGCACACGGACCTGGGGGCACTAGTGCTCAGTGTGGTGGAGCTTGAGATGTTGCTGCCAACTCGGACTGATGGGGTTATTCCATTAAGAAGTCCAAAATCTAGTTGCAGAGAGGGGTGTTGTGTTCCAATGAGGACAGTTTACTCACCGGCCTCTGAGGGATGATCATGTTAAACATTCAGCTGAAGCCGATGTTTTCTAGGTGGGACAGGACAGAGCGGAGGGCCAAGGCTCTCCATGGTCATCAGTGGACCATTTTGAGTGGTAAGCAAACTGGAAAAGTCTAATGTAGCTGGAAGGTGGCATTTTGTGTTATCCATTACCAGCTGCTCAAAGCACTTTATGATTGTCAAAGTCAGTGCTACTGAGCACTATTTCTTTAGGCCAGTTACCGTTACTCTCTTGGGCACTGGAATTATGGCGGCTGCTTTGAAGTCTGCAGGGAGTGTTATAAGCTATGGTTTCTGGTAGTTCACAGTCATTATTGTTAAGTAATTCAACATAACCAGTCTGCAGATCTTTTCTGATGATTTTGTTTGAAGAAGGATGCTGAAGGCTTCACCTTGAAATTGTTAAAAAGCGACAGACAGAATCTTGATTAGCTACCTAATGTGTGAAGTAAGGAAAATTTTGCAATAGAATATATTTCCTGCTGGTTACTTATGTAGTGGAGAAATTAGATACATGCATCTACACACATCAGAAAGTGAGGACACACAACATTAAAAAAAATCAGTGAAAAACTCACTTGATTCTTTCTCAATTTCCCCCTTATAACTTTTGTCTCCTGAAGCTCAAGTCCATGAGCATTGATAGGATGGGACAAATGGTCTCCCTCTATGTGGTACACATCTATGTTTCTCCCTGTCACACATACAAGGCTCAGAGCACATGAAAGCAATGCCCTCTGAAAACATTATATATTCAGGTCAATACTGATGATTTCTACTATATTTAGACAAACAACATGGAAAGAAATTCTGAGTTGTTAGGAGCAAACACACAGCAAGAAATGCAGGCAAGTATCTTTACCAGGAGAGTGACTAGAATGTGGTCCAGTTTAAGTGGACATCTCAGACACATTTACGAGGCAGCTGGATCAGTACATGTAGAGAAAGAATTGGAGGAATATGATAGAATTAAATAACATACTGGGAGGTAGTCACACCCAAGTTGCAGGACACAAGTAACCGTCAGGAGGGAAAAGGAGGATAGGCAGCCTGTGCAGAGTACCCCTGTGGCCATTCCCCTCAAAAACAGGTATACCCATCTGGATACCGTTGGGGAGTATGACATAGCAGAGGAAATCCATAGTGGTCAGGTCTCTGGCACTGAGTCTCGCTCTGTGGCTCAGAAGAGGAGTGTAGTAATGACAGGGGATTCTATAGTTATAGTTGCAGACAGGAGATTCATTGGACATGAAGGAGACACACAGATGGTATGTTGCCTCCCAGGATGTCTCCGATTGGGGCATCAAAAAGTAGTGGGACATTTGGAACAAACAACATAGGTAGGAAAAAGGATGAAGTCCTGAGGAGAGAATATAGGGGTTTAGGCAGAAATCTAAAAGCAGAGCTTCCAGGGATTTAGTTTCTGGATTGCTGATTGTGCCACGTGCCAGTGAGGATAAGAATAGGATGATTTGGCAGATTAATGTGTGACTGAGGAATTGGTGCAGGGGGCAGGATATCAGATTTCTTGATCATTGGAATCTCTTCTGGGAAGGTATGATAGGATAAAATTGCAGTAAGTGCAATGTGTTTAAGTGTAACTTGGGAGTAACCATTTTATAGCAACAAAGCCACCCCACCCCATTTGCCTACCTGTCTGTCCTTTCAATACAATATATAGCCTTTGATGTTAAGCTCCCAACTATGATGTTCTTTCAGCCATGACTCATGATGTCCATAAGTCATACCTGCCAATCTCTAACTTCACAACAAGATCATCTACATTACTATATCTATTCAAATATAACCCCTTCAGTCCTGTATTCATCATCTTTTACAAGTGTGTCCTATGTTACACCTCAACTTATCCCATTGACTGCAAGTTTGTCCTGTCATAACACCATAAGACCTTGAGAATTAGGCCATTTGGCCCATTGAACCTGCTCCACCATTTGATCATGGTTGATCCATTTCCTTCTAAACCCCACTCTCCTGCCTTGTCCCCATATCCTTTTATGCCCTGACTTATCAAAAATCTATCAACCTCCATCATAAATGTTTTCAGTGACCTGGCCTCCACAGTCGCATGTGGTAACAAATAGCAGATTCACCACCCTCTGGCTAAAGAAATTCCTCACAGACTCCATTCTAAACATCCTCTCCACATGCATTATATCTAGGCCTTCCAACTTTTGACAGGTTTTAATGGAATCTCCCTTCATTATACTAAATTCCATCGAGTACAGGCCCAGAGTCATCAAACACTCCTCATATGATAAGCCTTTCATTACTGGAATCATTTTCATGAGCTTCCTTTGAACCCTCTCCAAAGTGAACACATTCTTTTTTAGATATGTGGCCTAAAACTATTCCCAATACTCCAAGTGAGGCCTCACCAGTACTTTATAAAACCTTAGCATTACACCTTTGTTTTGATAGAACATAGAAAACCTACAGCACAATACAGGCCCTTCAGCCCAAAAAGTTGTGCTGAACATGTCCCTACCTTAGAAAATTTATATTCTAACCTTCTTGAAATGAATGCTACCATTGTATTTGCCTTCCTCACCTCTGACTCAGCCTGTAAATTAACCTTTAGGAAATCCTGCATGAGGACTCCCAGATCCCTTTGCACCTTGGACTTTAGAATTTTCTTCCTGTTTAGAAAATAGTCTATAATTTTATTCCTTCTACCAAAGTGCTTAACAATGCATTCCATCTGCTGTATTCTCCTAATTTGTCTAATTCATTCTGTAGCCTCCCTACTTCCTCAACTCTACCTATCCCTCCATTTATCTTCATATTGTCTGTGATCTTGGCAACAAAGCGGTCAATTCCGTAATCCAAATCATTGACATACAATTGAAAAAGAAGCAGTCCCTGTAGAACACCACTAGTCACCAGAAGCCAATCAGAAAAGGCTCCCTCTATTCCCACACATTGCCTTCCGCCAATCAGCCAACACTCTGTCAATGCTCGTATCTTTCCTGTAATACCATGGGCTCTTATGTTGCTAGGTAGCCTCATGTACAGTACCTTGGCAAACGACTTCTGAAAATCCAAGTACACAACATCCACTGATTTTGTCTATCCTGTTTGTTACTTCCTCAAAGAATTCCAACAGATTTGTCAGACAAGATTTTCCCTCGAGGAAGCAACGCTGACTTTGGTCTAATTTACCATGTGCCACCAAGTACCCTGAGACCTCATCCTTAACAATCGACTCCAGCATCTTCCAAACTATGGAGGTCAGGTTAATGGGCCTATTATATAATTTCCCTTCTTCTGCCTCCTTCCTTTCTTGAAGAGTGGGGTGATAACTGCAAATTTTCTTATGAATTTCTTAGTTGCCTTCTGTTAGTTTTTAAAATCTTCCCAATCCTCTAACTTCCCACCAATTTTTGCTCTATTATATGCCCTCTCTTTTGCATTTATGTTGGCTTTGACTTCCCTTGTCAGGCATGGTTATGTCATCCTGCCTTTAGTATATTTCTTTTTGTTTGAGGTGAAACTATCCTGCACCTCCTGAATGCTCCCAGAAACTCCAGCTACTTACTGCTCTGCTATCATTCCTTTTAACATGCATTTTCTATTTCCTGTTGTAGTTTGTAGACCACATCCTGTCTACTGTTCGGAGGCTTATATATCACACCCATCAAGGTCTTTTTTTGCCCTTGTAGTTCCACCCATAAGGATTCTAAATCTTCCGATTCTATGTAAACTCTTTCTATGGATTTGATTTGATTTTTTACCAGTAGAGCTACCCCAACTCCTCTGCTTATCCTCCTCTCCTTTCAATACAATATGTATCCTTGCTTGTTAAGCTCCAACCATGATCTCCTTTCAGCCACAACTCAGTGATACCCACACTGTCATAGCTACCAATCTCTAACTGCGCTACATAATCATCTACCTTATTCCATATACTGTGTGCATTTAAATATAACATCTTCAGTCCTTCATTTGTCACCCTTTTCAGTTTTGACCCCTGTTACACTGTAACTCATCCCTCTGACTGCAATTTTGCCCTATCATCAACCTGTCCTTCCCGACAGTCTCACTGCACACTGCCTCTACTTGTGTACCAGCTGCCCCATCCTCAGCCCTTCCACTCAGCTTTTAACAAAAATATACATTTGCAGATTTTGTGATCATACAAGTACCCACAGTTAAGCAATCAAAACATCCAATATGAGATTTAAGTTGAGTTATTAGCAAACTTACAATGCTGTTAATTTTAAGCTATGCATATGTGTTTCCAAATAGTGGGTCACATACACGCATTCCCCGGCCAAATTAGTTTAAACCCTCCCCAGGAGCTCTTGTAAACCTGTCTGCAAGGATATTGAACTCACTTGGTTTCACCCGTCCCCTTTGAACAGGTCATACCTTCCCCTGAGGAGATCACAATGATCCAGAAATCTGAAACACTGTCCCCTGCAACAATTCCTCAGCCATGCTTTGATGTGACAAATCATCCTACTTATACCATCTACTGGCATGTGACACAAGAAACAATCCAAAAATTACTACTCTGGAGGTCCTGCTTTTCATCTTTCTACCTTGCTTCCTAAATTCTCTCTTCAGGATCGCCTCCCTTTTTCTATTTTTATGATTCGTGCCAATATGTAACAAAACCTCTGGCTGCTCACTGTTCCCCTTTAGAATTCTGTGGACCTGATATAAGCTGTCCCTGATCCTGGCATCTGGGAGGCAATATACCATCCAAGTGTCTATCATATTCATAGAATCTCATGTCAACTTCACTATAGAATCCCCTATCACTACTGAAGTCCTCTTCTCCCCTTCCCTTTCGAGCCAGAGAGCCAGACTCAGTGCGAGACCCGGTTGCTATGGCTCCCCTGAAAGATCTACCCCTCCCCCACCAATAGTATCTCCAGTGATATGCTTACTAATTTATTTATTGAGAACTGCCACAGGGGTACCTTGCATTGGCTGCCCATTTCCCTTCCCTCTCCTGACAGTGACCCAGGTACTTGCTTCCTGCAACCTAGCTCCTGTAGCTCCTATCTATCACCTCCTCAGTTTCCCGTACGAGCTGAAGGTCTTTGAGCCGCAGCGCCAGTCCCTTGACACATTCTCTGAGGAGATGCAGCTTGGTGTACCTGGTGCAGATGTGATTATCCGGCAGGCTCCAGGTTTCCCAGAATTCTCACATCTCAAACAAAGAACATAACACTGAGGATCCCTCCCCACTGTTCTCACTATGTACTAACAGACAAGGAATGAAGAAGAAAATTACCAGATATATACCTGTTAAACCAAAGCCTCTAACACTGGTCCATTCCAACAATGGGCACTGCACTTGTCCCTACCTTATTTCTATTTGCCCTTGCTAATGAATCACTATTTGACTGGGCTGCCAGAAAACAGTGAACACTCATTTTTTAAATCTCACTCATGGACCTGCAAGTTGTCTCCTCTCTTCCAATTCTGCTGGGCCGCTGGAAAATGGATAAGCCTGTGAACACTCCTTTTTAAAATATTACTGATCCGTGAGTTGCTTCTCTCTTGCTCCTGGTTCAATTGGGCTGCCAGAAAAACAGCAAAAGCCCACATACGCTTCTTTGTATAAATCTCACTCACAGACCTGTGAGTTGCCTCCTCTCTCGCTCCTGATTCAGTTAGGTCACCAGATAAAAACCTGTCCTTCCTCACAGTCTCACTACACACTCCATCTACTTGTACACTCACTGCCTCATCCTCAACCTTGTCACTCCAGTTCCCATTGCCCTACCAAATGTGTTTAACCCCCCTCCCCCCACAGCTGTAGCAACCCTGCCCACAGGAATATTGGTCCCCTTCCCCTTCGAATTCAGGTGTAACCTGCTCTTTTTCTGCAGGTCATTCCTTTCCTTTCCTAATACTCCAGAAATCTAAAACCCTGCCCCCTGCACCATGCATTCATTTGCCAAACCATCCTATTCTTACTCTCACTGGTGTGTGTGGCACAGGCAGCAATCCAGAGACTGCTATCCTGGAGGTCCTGCCTTTCATCTTTGTACCTAACTCCCCATATTCTCTCTTCAGCACCTCCTCCATTTTCCTATGTCATTAGTACCAATATGTACCATGACTTAAGGTTGCTCACCCTCCCTCTTTAGAATGTGTGAATCTGATCTGGGACATCCCTGACCCTGTCACCTCGGAGGCAACTAACCATCCGGGTATCTCTTTCACGTCCACAGAATCTCCCGTCTGCTCCTCAAACCATGAAATCCCCTATTGCTATGGCTCTCCTCTTCTTCCCACTTCCCTTCTGAGCCATAAAGCCAGTCACTGTGGCTTCCCCAGTAGGGCAACCCCCAACAGTATCCAAAGAAGTATAATTATTATTGAGGGGAACAGCTACAAGGGTGCTCTGAACTGGCTGCCTTTCCTTCTCCTGACAGTCACCCAGGTACCAACTTCCTGCAACTTAGGGGTGACTACCTCCATGTAGTTCCTATCTTTCACTTTATCATTCTTCCATATCAGCTGGAGGTCATCCAGCTTCTTAGAGAAGCTGCGGCTCGATACGCTTCATGCAAATGTAGTTATCAGGGACACTGGAAGTCTCCCAGAGCTCCCACATCTCACGTGAAGAATGTACCACTCACCCTGGATCCATTTTCAATGCACTAGCTATGTACCAAAAGGAAAAGAAAGAGAAAAAATAGTTACTAGGAACTTACTTAGAACCTCTGGCTGTTCACCCCAGCCTGTTTTCGCCCATGTCTTTTGAGCCAAAGCCTGACAACTCTAACACTGTCCACTCCAACAATTGCCATGCCTACAATAGCCACTCCGTTACATCTTGGTTCTTTTTATTAGCCTTTGTCGAGTGCTTGATTGCAGTCCGCCGAAAGGTCCCAAAAGGCCATGAGCTCTTTAAGCCTAGTGCCACCTCAGCCAAACAAGCACCGACAAGGACCCCCACCATCCTCTCTTCTCACTGCTGTCATGAGAAAGGAGGTACAGGAACTTTACATTCCGCACCACACCACCAGGTTCAGGAACAGTTATGACTCCTCAAGCATCAGGCTCCTGAACAGAGACGATAATTGCACTCACCCTAACTCTGAACCGATTCCACAACCTATTGTCTCACTTTCAAGAACTACAACTCAGGTTCTCAATATTTATTACTTATTTATTTATTATTATTATCATTTTGGGTTTTTTTGTGTTTGCACAGTTTGTCTTTTGCATATTGGTTGATTGTCCATCTTTGTGTGCAGTTTTTTATTGATACTGTTGTGTTTCTTTGTAACTAATGTGAATTCCTGCAAGAAAATGAACCTCAGGGTAGTATATGTTAATGTATATGCACTTAGATAAACAATGGGCGAACATCCTGAGCAACTGCTTCTGCATTCAACCCGTGTGCAAAAGACAATAAACTGTGCAAGTACAAAAAGAAAGAAATAATAATAAATAAATGTACAATAAATATCAAAACCATGAGATGAAGAGTCCTTGAAAGTGAGTTCACAGGTAGTGAAAACATTTCAATGAAGAAGCACATGAAGTTGAGAGAAATTATCCCTTTGGTTCAAGAGCCTGATGGTTGAGGAGTAATAACAGTTTCTGAACCTGGTGGTGTAAGTACTAAAGCTCCTCCACCTTCTTCTTGATCGAAGTAGTGAGAAGAGAGCATGTCATCTGGCCGGTGTGAAGGTCCCTGATGATGGATGCTGCTTTCCTGCGACAATATTTCATGTAGATGTGCTCAGTGGAGGGGTATGCTTTACCTGTGATGGACTGGGATGTATCAACTACTTTGTATAGGATTTTCAATGGAATTGGTGTTTCTAAACCAGGCTGTGATGCAACCAATCAATATACTCTCCACTACACATCTATAGAAGTTTGTCAATGTCTTAGATGTCATGCCGAATCTTCACAAACTTCAAAGGAAATCGAGGCGCTTCCATGATTTCTTCATAATTGTATTTATGTGCTTGGACTGGACAGATCCTCTGAAATAATAACACTGAGGAATTTAAAGATGCTGGCTCCCTCCACCGCTGATCCTCCAACGAGGACTGGTTTCCTCCTCCTGAAGTCAATAATCAGCTCCTTGGCCTTGCTGACATTCAGTAAGAAGTTGTTGTTATGGCACCATTCAGCCAAATTTTCAATTTCTGTCCTAAATGCTGATTCATTACCATCTCTGATTCAGACTGTCACAGTGGTGTTGTCAGCATACATGAATATGGCATTGGAGCTGCGCTCAGCCACACAGTCCTAAGAGTAAAGTGAGTAGAGCAGGGGCTAAGCACACAGCCTTGTGGTGCACCTGTGCTTTTGGGGATCTTAGAAACATGAAAACATCATGGAGGAGATGTTGTTGTCAATCCAAACAGACGGGGTCTGCCAGTGAGGAAGTCCAGGATCCATTTGCATAAGGAGGTATTGAGGCTGCAGGGACATTATTCCCTGCAGCGTAACAGAATGAGGGGAAATTTGATAGAGGTATTCAAAATTATGAGGGATATAGATAGAATAAATGCAAGCAGGCTTCTTCCACTGAGGTTGGGTGAGAGTAGAATTAAAGGTCATGGGTTAAGGGTGAAAGGTGAAATGTTAAAGGGAAATATGAGGGAAACTTCTTCATTCAAAGTGTGGTGAGATTATGGAACGAGCTGCCAGTGGAAGTGATGGATGCAGTTTAATTTCAATATTTACAGAAATTTCGATAGTTACATGGATGGGAAGGGTATGGAGGTTAAGGTCGGGATGCAGGTTGATAGATGGGACTAGGCAGATTACTGGTTTGGCACGAATCTCGTGCCTTGCACAAACAAGCTGTCCCTCCCATGCTGGGCTACTGCTGCAACTGTGCCCTGGCAGAGCCCAGCATGAGTTCAGTGAGACAAGAGAGTTCAGTGGTACCAATTACAATGGGAGATAGAAAAGGCATGTAAAAAGGTCAATGTTACAATAGTCATAGGGGATTTCAGTATGCAGGTAATTTGTAAAAGTCAGGTGTTTACTGGATCCCAAGAAAGAGAGTTTGTAGAATACATACGAGGTGACTTTTTGAGCAGCTTGTGGTTGAACCCACTAGGGGAAAGGCTATTATGGATTGGGTGTTGCGTAATGAAATAGATTTGATTATGGATCCCTTAGGAGGCAGCGATCATAATTTGAAAAAAAATCACCCTGCTGTTTGAGGGGAAGAAGATAAAGTCAGGTGTACCAGTATTATATTGTAGTAAAGGGTATTACAGTGGTATAAAAGAGGAGCTGGCCAAAGTTGATTGGAAGTGGGCCACTAGCAGGGATGATGGCAAAATAGCAATAACTGGAATTTCTAGGAAAAATTCAGAAACCGCAGGATATATAATGTATATCTCAAAGATGCAGAAGTATTCTAAAGGGAGGATGATGGCTGACTAGGGAAGTCAAAGGCAACATAAAACAAAAGAGAGGGCATATAATAGAATAAATATTAATGGGAAGTTAGAAGCTTGAGAAGCTTTTAAAAACCAACAGAATGCAAATAAAAAAGCCATAAAGAGAGAAAAGATGAAATACAAAGGTAAGGTGACCAATAATATAAGGTTTTTTCCAGATATATAAAGAGCAAAAGAAAGGCAAGAAGGATATTGGACCATTGAAAAATGATCCTGGAAAGGTGGGACAAAGAAATTTTGAATGAACGCAATAAGTATTTTGGATCAGTCTTCACTGTGGAAGATACCAGAAGTATGCCAGAGATTTGAGAGCATCAAGGGATAGAAGTGAGTGTATTTGCTATTACTAAGGAGAAAGTGGGTGGGAAGCTGAAAAGTCTGAAAGTAGATTCGTCACCTGGACCAGATGGACTACACCCTCGGGTTCTGAAAGAGGCAGCTGAAGAGATAACAGTCTTTTAAGTTTCACTGGATTCTGGAATGGTTCTGAAAGACTGGGGAATTGAAAATGTCACTCGGTCAATATGGTTTCCTTAAGGGGAAATTTTACCTAAGAAATCTGTGGAATTCTTTGAGGAAATAACAAGCAGGATAATCAAAGGAGAATCCGTGGATGTTGTATACTTGGATTTTCAGAAGGTCTTTGACAATGTACCGCACATGAGATTACTTAACAAGGTAAGTCCCCGTGGTATTATAGAAAATATTCCAGCATGGTTAGAAGATTGGCTGACTGGCAGAAGGAAAAGAATGGGAATAAAGGAGCCTTTTTGGGTTGGTTGCCAGTAACTAGTGGTTTTCTGCAGGAGTCGCTGTTAGGATTGTTTCTTTTCAAGTTGTATATCAATGGAATATGATATCCAATCACAAAAAAACAGAAAATCTGTAGGTGCTGGAAATCCAAGTAATACACACAGAATGCTGGAGGAACTCAGCAGGCCAGGCAGCATCCATGTAAAAGAGTACAGTTGATGTTTCGGGCTGAGACCCTGGAGCAGGACTGGAGAAAGAAAGAAGAGTTAAAAGGCGGGGGAGGGGAGGGAGAAACACAAGGTGACGGTGAAACTGGGAGTGGGGAGGGGTGAAGTAAAGAGCTGTGAAGCTGATTGGTGAGAGAGATACAGGGCTGGAGAAGGGGGAATCTAATAGGAGAGGACAGAAGAAAGAAAAGTGGGGGGGGGGGACACCAGAGGAAGGTGATGGGTGGTCAAGAAGATAAGGTGAACAGAGGGAAAGGGGGATGGGGAAGGGGGAAGTGGTATCCTCCAACCTGAGAGCATGAACATCAATTTCTTCATCTTCCAGTAGGTAGCCTCCAACCTGATGGCATCAACGTCGATTTCTCAAACTTCTGGCCTCTTCTACTGTTGCGATGAGGCCACACTCAGGCTGAAGGAACAACACCTTATATTCTGTCTGGGTAGTCTACAACCTGATGGCATGAGTATTGATTTCTCGATCTTTTGGTAATGCCCCCACTTTCCCCTCTCCTTCACCATTTCCCATCCCCTTTTCCCCTCTCTAACCTTGTCTCCTTGCCTGCCCAACGCCTCCCTCTGGTGCTCCTCCCCCTTCAATTTCTTCCATGGCCTTCCGTCCTCTTCCATCAGACTCCGCCTTCTCCAGCCCTGTATCTCTTTCACCAATCGACTTCCCAGCTTTTTACTTCACCGCAACCCCCCCCCCCATCCCCCGGTTTCAACTCTCACCTGGTGTTTCTTCCTCCCCTCCCCCACCTTCTAACTCTCCTCCTCATCTTTCTGTCTCCAGTCCTGCTGAAGGCCCGAAATGTCGACTGTACTCTTCTCCATAGATGCTGCCTGGCCAGGATGATGGTATTAATGGCTTTGTTGCCTAGTTGGCAAACAATACAAAGATAGACGGAGGGGCAGGTAGTGTTGAGGAAGCAGGGAGACTGCAGAAGGACTTATTTATGAAGACGTAGACTATTTTCTAAACAAGGAGAAAATTCAAAATCAACAGTACAAGAGAAGTTGAGAGTCCTTGTGCAGGATTCTCTGAAGTTTAACTTGCAGGCTGAGTCGGTGGTGAGGAAGACAAATGCAATGTTACCATTCATTTTGAGAGGACTAGAATATAAAAGGAAGCACATAACGCTAAGATTTTATAAGGCATTCGTCGGACCACATGGAGCATCGTGAGCAGTTTTGGGTCCCTTATCTAAGAAAAGACATGCTAGCAATGGAGAGGGTCCAGAGCAAGTTCGCAAGAATGATTACAGGAATGAAAAGGTTAATGTACAAGGAGTATTTGATGACTTTGGGCCTGTACTCGCTGTAGTTTAGAAGAATAGTGGGGGATGTCATTGAAACCTATCGAATAATAAAAGGCCTCGGTAGAGTGGATGTGGAGAGAATGGTGGGAGAGTCTAGGACTAGAGGGCGCAGCCTCAGAATAGTGGGACATCCATTTAGAACAGAGATAAGGAGGAATTTCTGTAGCCTGAGGTTAATGAATTGTGGAATTCATTGCCACTGAGAGCCATGGAGGCCAAGCCATTGGGTATATATAAAGTGGAGGTTGATAGTTTTTTAACAGGGATAATCTCTATCCCTATTAAGATGATGGCAGATGAGGTGAGTGCGGATGTCCAGGAAATAGAGGAGATGCCGGTGAGGGCAGCATCGAAGGTGGAGGAAGGGAAAGCCCGTTCTTTGAAGTAATATGGTAGAGATGAAGGAACTGAGAAAACGGAAAGTAAAAATAAACGTGCATAAACATTGAGATCTCTCTCTGTTACTGAGCACCTTTAAGAATTGCCTCTTCTCATTCTTCCTACCAAAATGTAACACTTCATTTCTCTCAGTATTAAATTTCCTCTTCCATAATGCAGTCCATCTCCTTGAACTCTACATCAAAGATCACCATGCCTCAAAGTTATGTCACCTGCAAATTTGGAAATTGTGCACAGTACACCAAAGAACATGTGTGCTGATCCTGCTGTATCTCACCAGATACATTTGCTTTGTCCTTTAGCTTCCAGAGTTTGAGACTAGGACAGTGTTTAACTTTTTGCATGTAATTTAGCTATCATTTGCCTCATTTTGACATTCGAGTTGTTACACAATGTAGCATAACTCAAGGCAGTAAACCAGTATCCAGAAAAAAAAAGGATATAGAGTGGACTACATTTACATGACTGTACTTGGGAGAGTGGAGGGGGAAATTTCCAATATATTTGCCGTTCATTGAAATATTAGCTTTTCTAGTTCTACATTGATGTTAATTTTCAGTGCTGTCATTTTCTGCACTGATTGTTACATCCTTGTCTAATCATTCACTATGAATGCTGTTTGGGAAGATCAATCCCTAAGAATTTAGACACCCCTAGGATTTTAAAGGAGATTATGAGAAAATAAATGGAAATCACCTTATGGCCAGACTGGGAACTAATGTCTCTTTCACTTCATCCTAGGCAAATAGAATTATCGAGCTTTTATCCCCATTCTCTCTCCTTAAAGAGTTGTGTAAGTTGACTTTGATTTGGAACATCATCGTTAAGTGAAGAAAGGAACAAAAGATATAAAGTTCTAAAAGATATAAAGTATTAAACATTCATTATTTTTAATAAATTAATTTGTATTCAAATATAGTTTATAAGGAATACCACTAATAAGCATTCAATTGATTTTTCATTAGTTTCTATGATGATTTAGTATATAAACTAAAAAAACACTAATAATTTATATTCCAGTAGGCCCTTCGTAAGAGTCATCCATACAGGATATCCGCCTAGATTCCATAGAAGAAATAATGTACTAACCCATTGAGAGGAGCAAATGTTTTTCTATTTGTTTTAGAGGTTTCTTAAGATTGACTTTGCAGCGGGTGGGGTGGTGGGGGGGGGGGATAAGCTTCCACTACCAATTACCTGCTCTCAATGGCATACGTCTCAAATAGCTTCTAATAACTAAGCTCAGCTCCTGGCCTTCACGTGCAGCTTAGCTGCTAAACCCAGCACAACTCTTTCATTGACAGGAGAGGGGGCAAAGACATATTACTGGCACCTTATAAGCAGGTACTTTGGGCAGATGGGCCTCATCAAACATGGTTGGCAGCTCATCCAGGAGAAGGATAACCTGATCTCAAACCTCCGCTGTCTTGCGGCTATACCCACACATGGGGAGGGCTTCAGGAGTAAACTCTGAGGGAAATTCTGGAGCTGGAATCCCTAAGGCAGTCCTGCATTGAGTTCTACACTGACTGGCAACTCCTGCGATGCAGCTGGTGCCAAGCTGTGTCGGTCTCTGCCGTTCCTTTGGATACATCAGCATCATGGAGAGGGGGCAACAGCTTGCTCTCCATATCGTACTGCCCTGGCTTGCATAGTAGAAAAGATAATGGAGAGCCAGTGGATGAGGTGTATTTAGAGACCCTTCCTGATGAAGGGTCTCGGCCCGAAACGTTGGCTACTCTTTTCTCATGGATGCTGCCTGACCTGCTGAGTTCTTCCAGCATTGTGTTCGTATTCTTTGATCCACAGCATCTGCAGTTGTATTTTTGTGTTTTTAGGTTTTTGGAAAATGTTTGCTGAAGTTCCACACGAGGCTTGATAAACAAGGTTAGAGCACATGGAATTGGACATAATAGACCAAAATGGATTGAGAATTGAGTATCAGATAGAAAGTTAAGCACTTGCAATTAACAGATCATTCTCAGTTTTAATGAGCCTCCATGCCTCAATATCGATATCAACAATTTGGCTTAAGGTATTAAATATCACAAGCATGCAACACAAAGATCATCTTAATGGGAAAGAAACAAAGGGAGAGCTTTCCATCAGGATCCTGATTGATTGATTGATTGATTCCTGGGATGGCAGGACTTTCATACGAAGAAAGAATGAATCAAGTCGGCTTATACTTACTGGAATTTAGAAGATTGAGGGGGGATCTTATTGAAACGTATAAAATTCTAAAGGGATTGGACAGGCTAGATGCAGGAAGATTGTTTCCGATGTTGGGGAAGTCCAGCATGAGGGGTCACAGTTTAAGGATAAAGGGGAAGCCTTTTAGGACCAAGATGAGGAAAAACTTCTTCACACAGAGATTGGTGAATCTGTGGAATTCACTCCCACAGGAAACAGTTGAGGCCGGTCCATTGGCTATATTTAAGAGGAAGTTAGATATGGCCCTTGTGGCTAAAGGGATCAGGGAGTATCAGGGTTCTGAGTTGGACGATCAGCCATGATCATACTGAATGGCAGTGCAGGCTCGAAGGGCCAGATGGCCTACTCCTGCACCTATTTTCTATGTTTCTAGGATCATTCTCATTACACCGGAGCCAAAATTTAGTAATAGTTGTGAACTGCAGTAGTTGAATTTGATATTGCACACAGAAAACCTTGCCTGAGTCAAGAGATAATGGGTTCAAGACGCACTCCAAAGACTTGAACACATAAATATAGGCAGACTATTTGGTGTATTAGAGAGGGAGTACTTGCATAGATGTAGTTCCAAAATAAAAGAGGATTTCCTTAAAACACACCAAGGCTTGTCCACTCCAATTACAATTCATCAGATTTGTAAATTAACTATACTGATATGGTTAATATGTTTATCTACAAACTGAGTACATGGGCCAAGAAATGCTATAGCACCACATAACTTTCATGTCCCGTACAGAAGGAATTTGTTTTGGAAAATCTATCACACAGCATTTTAGCTTGGTTTCCAAATTCCATGCTTTCCTTTATCAGAAGAAAGGTATTATGAATAATCCTGGGAATCATAGACCAGTAAGTCTTAAATCAGTGGTGGGCAAACTATTGGAGAGGATTCTTACAAACAGAATTTACAAGCATTTGGAGGAGTATAGTACGATTCGGGATAGTCAGCATGGCTTTGTGAGGGGCAGCTCATATCTCATATCTCATTCATAGTTGAATGCTTTGAGGATTTAGCAAAACAAATTGATGAAGGTAGAGCAGGGAATGTGGTGTATTTGAATATTTGAAAGGTGTTTGACAAAGTTCTCCATAGTAGACTTACTCAGGAAGTAATGAGGCATAGGACTGAGGGAGGCTTGGCTGCTTGGATTCAGAACTGGCTTCCTCACAAAAGGCAGAGGGTGGTGGCAGATGAAGCGTATTCTGCATGAAGATTAGTGACGAGTGATGTTCTGCAGGGATCTGTTCTGGAGCCCTTGCTCTTTGTAATTTTAATAAATGACGCATGAGGAAGTGGAAGGGTGGGTTAGTAAGTTTGCGGATGCGAGAAAAATTGGCATTGTTATGGATAGTGTAGAAGATGGTCATAGGTTACAATGAGACCTTGATAGGATGCAGAACTGGGCTGAGAAGTGGCAGGTGAGGATCATTCTGGAGAAGTGTGAACTGATTCACGTTGAAAGGCCAAACCTGAAGGCAGAGCATAGGGTTAAGGGCATGATTCTTAGCAGTGTGCAGGAACAGAGAGATCTTGGGGTCCATATCCACAGATCTCTCAAAGTTGTGTTGCAGTTTGAAAGGGCTGTTAAGAAGGGTGTGTTGGCCTTCATTAATCAGGGAATTGAGTTCAAGAGTTGCAAGGTTATCCAGTTTCTATTGTGTTTACTTTCCTTTCAGATTATGTGCTTCAAATCCTGATAAAGTTCAAAATTCAAAGTAAATTTATTATCAAAGTACATATATGTCACTATATACAACCGTGAGATTCATTTTCTCGTGGGCATGCTCAAATCCAATAACTATAATAGAATCAATGAAAGACCACACCAACAGAGTGGACAACCAGTGTGCAAGAACAACAAACTCTGCAAATACAAAAGAAAGAATGAATGTTAATAATAAATAAATAAGAAGTAATTATTGAGAACATGAGATGAAGAGTCCTAGAAAGTGGTCCATTGGTTGTGGCAACAGTTCAGTGATGGGGCAAGAAAAATTGAGTGAACTTATCCCCTCTGTTTCAAGAGCCTGATGGCTGAGGGATAATAATTGTTCCTGAACCTGGTGGTGTGAGCCCTGAGCTCCTCTACCTCCTTACTGATGGTAGCAGCAAGAAGAAAATATGACTTACTGTAGGTAGTGGGGGGAGGAGGCCTGATTATGGATGCTGACTTCCTGCAACAACACCCCATGTAGATGTGTGGGGAAGGCTTTACCTGCACTGGAATGGGCTGTGTCCACTACTTTTTCTGGATTTTCCATTCAAGGACATTGATGTTTCAATACCAGGCTGTGATGCAGCCAGTCAGTATACTCTCCATCACACATCTATAGAAGTGAGTTAAAGTCACAAGTGTCATTCTGAATCTTTGCAAACTTACGTTACAGCAATGATAGCTTCTTTGAAATGGCAACACAGAGGAATTTAAAGTCATTGAAGCGGACTGGCTCAGTGACTTCTGATTTATCCTCCTGAAGTCAATAATCACTCCTTGTTCTTGCTAACATTGAGTAAAAGGTGGTTATTGTGGCACCACTCAGCCAGGTTTTCGATTTCCCTCCTATATGCTGTGTGTTAACTCACCCAGTTTAAAAATATGTGCTCATTTCCTTCATTTTTGTGATAAGTGTCATATTTTCATTCGATAATTGGTATACATTACTGCAGTTTGTAAAACTCTAGTGTTGATGTGCTAGGTTCAGGGAGAACTAAAGTACATTTAAGTCAAGCTTGTTCACCACAAATCAAGCATGCCTGTTGCAATTCTGATTCTCTGTCACTAGATGGTGATAATGTTCCAAGCAGCATGAAACAAAGTGGTTCTGCAGATGATGAAATTTCAGAGAAACAGACACCAAATGCTGGGGGATCCCAACAACTCAGGAAGCATCTTTGGAGAGGAATAAACAGTCAACCTGTTGGGCTGAGACTCTTCATCAGGACTTGTTAACATAAAATGTTAAACCTGAGACCTTTAATCTAGCCTTGCTACACAGTAGTTGCAGAATATTATCATGCCTATTTTTTAACTCACTGGTACTTCTAGTTATTTACAGCCCACGGTCAGAACCATCTGGCCAGGCAGATGGCATGAGCATGACAACCAACTAAATTCTGTCTGATATCTGCATGAAGTGGTCACCTCCTCAAAGAACTCTATCAGGCTTGTTAGGCACGATCTGCCCTTCACAAAACCATGCTGACTGTCCCTGATCAGACCATGATTCTCTAAATGCCCATAGATCCTATCTCTAAGAATCTTTAGACTAAGCAAAACAAGAATGTTTGCAGACCCTATATTCAAATCAACCCGAATTAAGCTTCAACATCAGAATTCATAGTTCAAAGTAAGTTTATTATCAAAGTACATATATGTCACCATATATAACCCGAAGATTTGTTTTCTTGTAGCATACTCAGTAAATCCAATAATAAAATCAATAGAAGTCCACACGCAACAGGACGGACAAACAACCAATGTGCAGAAGACAACAACTGTGCAAATAGAAAAGGAAAAAAAAAATAAATTAGTAACAAATGTCAAGAACATGATTTGAAGAATCTTTGAAACCGAGTCCATATGTTCAGTGATGGGCAGTGAAGTTTAGTGAAATTATCCCCACTCGTTCAGGAGCTTGATGGTTGAGGGGTAATGAATGTTTCTGAACCTTGTGTGAGTCGTGAGGCTCCTGTACCTTCTTCCTGGTGGTAGCAGCGAGAACAGAAAATGGCCAGGGTGATGGGGAAGCACCTAATTTCATTTTTAACAAAACTCACCACCATCCCTTTGTTAGTCCTTCTGCGATTGAAAACCTCATCCTTGCCATTTTGCTCAATTCTTGCAATCTGCTTCGGACCAATTTCCCTTTTGTAAACTGCAAATCAAGCAAAAATGCACCAACCTGTTCACATGTTGCTGATGTGCATTGGATGCTGATATGCCAAAGGCTCATATTTACAGCCACCATTTTCCAATTAATCTGGTGGGGTTTTATGTCCTTGCTGGCTGTATAAAAGATCTGCTGATTTATTTCCTTCAGTGTTTAATGCCTCTAGTCCATTTTCCAGATCAAAATGGCACAAGCTCCAATGTAAATCTTGCTACTTCCTTGACCTTGCTTGGAATAAAATCTTTTCCCTGTAAAATGCCTGGATTGTTTTCTGTGTTTTTTAATCTATTGGTCCTCTCCTTTGATTCATGGTTTTGAAATGTTGCAGATTGACCTCGGATGTGCTGACTGCTGATTGCAAATGACTTGGAACTGAAAATAGATTGGCATGTAATTATGAATCAGTACAGATTTTGTACAGTTATTCATTCTCTGAAGTCTTTTCATTGTGATTTGTTAGTCAAGCATTAAAGAAAGCTTGTTCTCCGCTGCACATCAGAATAGCATCCCTTCAGGGAGCAATTGAACTACTGAGTCTAACATCCAGTTGTTCAATTGTAGGGCCTGTGTGACAACTGAAATGTTCTGCATCTCAAGACTTTATACCTGCATATTATTTCCACTCTGCTCTGTTGAATGAAACTTTGATCTTATCTTTTGAAAAAGTTTTGATCTAGCCTGTTATTATAGGTTATAGTGTTGAAAAGGACTGGTGCTGTACGTGGACAAGCAGTATGCAGAAACCTGCAGCTATTTCAAACAAGGCACCTGGATCAGTTTTACTTTATACTATACTTTGTTTGTCTTTGAAAGGATGCATGTAATGTGGGTCTTTAGCATACCGTGCATATTACAGGAGATAACACAAATGTAGCTTGGCAGAAGCTGATCAGGTCCATTTATTTATATCAGTGATAGATTATACTATGGAACTGCATTAATTTGCCTGGCATCATCTTCCTGACAGAATTGACCACACTGCCTTCTGCATTCTCTCTGCTCTCCAGCTTTTAATCAATCAGGTGAAAGCCAGAACAAGTTGTTTCCTCATCAACACCCATACATCCCCCCTAAAGATTGATAAGCACAAGTCCTTTGTCTTTGGCCATCTGCTGCAGCGACATTCTTTCTCTGCCTCATTCATTCTTCTGAGGACTTCACAGCTTCATTCTGTATCTACACTAAACTTAGCTCCTTACTCCATAAATTCTCCATCAAGGACTATAACTTGCACTTGTATAGCACCTTTAACATAGTGGAACATACCAGGTGCATCACTAGAGTTATCAAAGAACATTTGACAATGAGCCCACAAGAAGTTTAGAAAAGTAAGTTCCCCCCTCTCTCTCTCTATAATCACTCCTCACTCTCCCTCCCTCCCTCACTCTCTCTTTCTCTCCCCCACTCCCTCTCTCTCTTTTTCTTCCCCACCCTCTCTCTCCCCTCTCTCTTTCTCTCCCCACTCCTCTCTCTCCCCCTCTCTCTTTTTCTCCCCCACTCCAATCTCTCCCCCTCTCTCTTTTTCTCCCCCACTCCTCTCTCTCCCCCTCTCTCTTTTTCTCCCCCACTCCTCTCTCTCCCCTCTCTCTTTTTCTCCCCCACTCCTCTCTCTCCCCCTCTCTCTTTTTCTCCCCACCCTCTCACTCTCTTTCTTCCTCTCTTTTTCTCTCTCTTTCTCCCCCACTCCTCTCTCTCCCTCTCTCTTTCTCTCCCCCACCCCGTCTCTGTCCTTCTCTCTCATCTCTCTCCCTCTCTCCTTCTCTCCCTCTCTCCCCCCCCCTCCCCCTTGGCCAAACTTTTTGTAATTTCCCCAATAATTCCTGCTCCTCCTGTACATAAAACAGTACAGCACCATACAGGTCCTTTCACCCTTTAATGTTGTGCTGACCTTTTAATCTACTCCAAGATCAATCTACACAGAGCCCTCCAGTTTTCCTTCATTCATGCGCCCCTCTAAAAGTCTTCTAAATGTCCCTAATGTATCTACCTTTACCACCACACACAGCAGTGCCTTCCATGAACTCAACGCTCCCTGTGTAAAAAAACTACCTCTGACATCCGCCCCACCCCCCCCCCCCCCCGTATTTTCCTCCAATCACCTTAAAAGTATGCACTCTCAAATTAGCCATTGCCACCCTGGTTATTCACCTTATCTGTGCATCGCATACACCTCCGTCAAATCACCTCTCATTCCCCTTCACTCCAAAAAGAAAAGTCCTTGCTTGCTCAACCTTTTCTCACAAGATGCTCTCCAATCCAGAGAGCATCCTGGTAAATCTCCCCTGCACCCTTTCTAAAGTTTCTACATCCTTCCTATGACGAGGCAACTAGAACTGAACATAATGTGGTGAACTACATATACCTGTCTGGACATGCCCTTGCTGACTGCTCCTGTGGCTCCTCCCACAGACCCCGGTATAAAGGCGATTGAGGCCTGAGCCCGGCCTCAGTCTCCAGGATGTAGTATGGTGGTCAACCAACGCTTGTTCCTTCTTCCAGTCAATAAAAGCCGATATCTTGCCTTTACGTCTCAGAGTGAGTTATTGATGGTGCATCACATAATATTCCCAGTGTGGTCTAACCAGAGTTTTAATGCAACATTGCCTCGCAGCTCTTGAACTCAATACTCTGACCAACACACCATATTTCTTCTTAGCCACCCGATGAGATTCCCAAGGATAATTGTGAGTGGAGCTGAAAGTGTTGCATTGTTTAAGTAGAGAGAAGATCATACTAAAGTCATAGAGGTAGAGTAAAGGAGTTTACCAATCCTGATAATCCACTGAGGTCTTGGTCTGACACTGCTTGCTTTCGGCACAGTGCAAAAAAAACCAGAGGCATTCCTGTTATCACCCTGATGAAAATACATATATAGGCATCCGTTAGTCTCATGAGACCATGGATTTGTGCCTTGGAAGGTTTTTTCCAGGGCGCAGGCCTGGGCAGGGTTGTATGGGAGACCGGCAGTTGCCCAAACTGCAAGCCTTCCCCTCTCCACGCCACCGACGTTGTCCAAGGGAAGGGCATTAGGACCCAAGCAGCTTGGCACCGGTGACGTTGCAGAGCAATGTGTGGTTAAGTGCCTTGCTCAAGGACACAAACACGCTGTCTCAGGTGAGGCTCAAACCAGTGACCTTCAGGTTGTCCACTAAGCCACGCGCCAACTGAAAATACATAATACCTCTACTATCCAAAAAATAGGAGGGTTTCCCTTTATCACCCTGATGAAAATACTTAATACTTCTACTATTCTAAAAACAGGAGGAATTCCCTTTATCACCCTGATGAAAATACATAATAACTTCACTATCCAAAAAAGAGGCACATTTTTAAAAATCTGTCCCCAACCTCAAAGAGGTTTACTTCAGGTTATGAAGAATAACTGAATTTTTTTTATTAACAGATGGCTGATAGTTTTGTTTATAACATGATACAATCTGGAACTAGCTCATAGGAAACTTTTGCTGTTAAGTTAGAAAACTAAGGTTTGCCCTATATATTCTTTGGAGTTTGACAAGATAATTTTTAATTTCCGAACCTAAAACACTTAAAAAATTTTTGAATGTAAAAGAAATGACATTAAGACTCAGATGTTAGCTGATCACATTCAACAATGCAATGGGCAATTTGTTGGGATTCTGTTTATTTTAAATTCACTCTGTCAGCATGTTTTATGTGAAATATATTTCCCTTTGCATCTAATTTAATCAAAACAGAAGTGAACCTAATGGGTGCAGAAGAATTGAGAAATGTTCATAGGTAAAGCTGATCAACAGAAATTAGCTTCAGATTGGCTTTAGGGCATGCTTATTTATGTTACTCTCCCGCAGGGAGCTGTTGATCACGCTTATGTTTGGCCCATTTAGGTTTGATAGCCTCGAAGGGATTGGCCAGATAAATACACCTCTTCCCTAGCCACAGGCATCTTTTCCTCAATGAATCCTCCTTATCATCATCCAGATAAAGCTGAGAGATAAACATACTTTGCATACTCTTCAGTGATGTAGAACGCATTAACAAGTCTTACATCTTTATAATTATGAAAAGACAGATCCATCAATTTGCAGTGAACCATATTTATAGACCATTGTTTTTTTCTTTAAATTCCTTTACGGGATGTGGTTTCTCTGGCAAGGCCTGTCCGGAAAGATAGAGATTATGAAAATCATCTCCCAGTAAGGCAGCTGGCATGGAGTAGCTCCCACAGACCAAGTTCATTAAATATTAGAGAGCTCTGTCAGCTTTTGTTTGCTTTCAGTCTAAAGCAACAGCCCAGGCACAATATCCTCGTAACAGAGTGATGTTTTTAATACTGGAGTATGTTCTATTTGAAGTGGCAGATGGAATATAGTGTTAGGAAGTCTATGGTCATGCACTTTGGTAGAAGAAATAAACGCACAGACTATTTTCTAAATGGGGAGAAATTCTAAAATCTGTGCAAAGGAAGTTGAGAGTCCTAATGCAGGATTTCCTAAGATTAATTTTCAGATTGAGTCGGTGATGAGGAAGGCAAATGTGATGTTAGTATTCATTTTGAGAGGTCTGGAATATAAGAGCAAGGATGTAATATTGAGGCTTTATAAAGCACAGGTGAGGCCTCTCTTGAAGTACTGTGAGCAGTTTTGGGCCACTTATCTAAGAAGGGATGTGGAGAGGGTTGGGGAGGGTTCAAAGGAGGTTCATCAAAGACTTGTCAGACGAGGGACGTTTGATGGCTCTGGGCCCCTACTCACTGGAATTCAGAAGAATGAGGGGTGACCTCATTGAAACCCATCAAATGTTGAAAGGTCTTGATAGAGTGAATGTGGAGGATGTTTCCTATGGTAGGTGAGTCTAACTCCAGAGGACCCAGCCTCAGATTTGAATGGCATCCTTTTAGAACGGAGATGAGGAGGAATTTCTTTAGCCGCAAAGTGGTGAATCTGTGGAATTCACTGCTACAGGTGGCTGTGGAGGCCAAGTCATGGGTATATTTAAGGCAGAAGTTGACAGATTCTTGATTAGTCAGGGCATGAAGGGATATGGAGAGAAGACAGGTGATTGAAGTTGAGAGGAAAAATGGCTTTCAATGAATTGACTTTACTTCTTACATCTTTCACATACATGAGGAGTAAAAATCTTTATGTTACGTCTCCATCTGAATATGTGCAATCATAATAATTTATAATAAATAAAACAGTCAATGTAATATAGAATACACTGGAGTCAGTGTGAGATCATCAGTCTGATGGCCTTCTGGAAGAAGCTGCCCCAGTTGGACCTGGCTCTTACGCTGCAGCACAGCTTCCCAGATGGTAGCAGCTGGAATAGATTGTGGTTGGGATGGCATGGGTCCCCCAGTGATCCTATGGGTCCTTTTTACACACCTGTCCTTGTAAATGTCCTGAATCATGGGAAGTTCACATCTACAGATGTGCTGGGCTGTCCACACCACTCTCTGCAGAGTCCTGCGATTGAGAGAAGTACAGTTCCCATACCAGGCAGTGATGAAGCCAGTCAGGATGCTCTCAGTTGTGCCCCTGTAGAAAGTTCTTAGGATTTGGGAGCCCATACCAAACTTCCTCAACCGTCTGATGTGACAGAGGCACTGTTGTGTCTTTTTCACCACCCAGCTGGTGTATACAGACCAAGTGAGGTCCTCGGTGATGTGGATGCCAAGGAACTTAAAGCTGTTTATCCTCTCAACCCCAGATCCACTGATGTCAATAGGGGTTAGCCCATCTCCATTCCTCCTGTAATCCACAACCAGCCATGATGAAACGGCGGAGCACACTTGATGGGCCAAATGGCCTAATTCTGCTCCTATATCTTATGGTCTTAAGTACTATTTTTCTGAGTAGACAGTCAGCTGCTAACTTTGCTTTCTACCTTTTAAGAACAAGAATAGGCAACATATTTCTGTGAATGAATGTTAATCAAAGAGACCCCATTGCCATTTTAGATACAGTGTCTGTCTGGTTTCATTAGCTATGTTTCAATAGGTTTCAATGGGTACATTTAATGTCAAAGAAATGTACAGTGGCATGCAAAAGTTTGGGGCCCCTGGTCAAAATTTCTTTTAATGTGAATAGTTAAGTGAGTAGAAGTTAAAGATAAAACATTCTTTTCAACATTTTAAGCAAGATTAGTGCCCCCATCTACATCAACGAAGCTGTAGTGGAGCTGTTATCAAGCTTCAAATCCCTTGGTGTCCACATATCCGATGATCTCAGCTGATCCCTGAACTCCTCCATCCTGAACAAAAAGGCACAATAGCGCCTTTATTTCCTGCGGAGCATCAAGAAAGCTCACCTCTGTCCCAGGATACTGACGGACTTTCACCACTGTACCATTGAGAGCATACTCACCAACTGCATCTCAGTGTGGTATGGCAATTGTCCCGTATCAGACTGCAAAGCACTGCAGCGTGTGGTGAAAACTGCCCAGCGGATTATCGGAACCCAATTGCCCACTGTTGAGAACAATTACCATAAACACTGCCTGGGCAGGGCGAAAAGCATTATCAAGGATGCATCTCACCTTAACCATGGACTTTTTACTCTCCTCCCATTCGGTAGGCGCTACAGGAGCCTCCGCTCCCACACCAACAGGCACAGGAAGAGCATCTTCCCTGAGGGTGTGACCCTGCTGAATTTCACATCACAGTGCTAAGCAGTATTACACCCATATTGTACTGTCTCAGTACTTCTATATTTGTGTGCTGTAGCACTTACTTTTTATTCCCAGTTATTTTGTAAATAACATTATTCTTTTACACTTCTGGTTAGATGCTAACTGCATTTCATTTGGCTTTGTATCTGTACTCGGCACAACAACAATAAAGTTGAATTTAATCTAATCTAATTTAGAAAAGGCAGTTAACAGGAATGGTGGAGGTCAGGTTGAGGTCTGGAAGAGCAAGAAAATTTTCCGAGTGAACTGCTCATAGGATTGCTAGAAAGGCAAATCAAAACCCCGGTTTGACTGCAAAAGACCTTCAGGAAGATTTATCAGACTCTGCAGTGATGGTGCACTGTTTTACTGTGCAGCGACACCTGCACAGATATGACCTTCATGGAAGAGTTCTCACCACAAAATTCAGCATCAGAAGTTTGCAAAGGAACGTCTAAACAAGCCTGATGCATTTTGGAAACAAATCCTGTGGACTGATGAAGTTAAAATAGAACTTTTTGGCCACAATGAACAAAGGTATGTTTGGAGAAAAAAGGGTGCAGAATTTCATGAAAAGAACACCTCTCCAACTGTTAAGTACGGGTGGATCGATCATACTTTGGGCTTGTGTTGCAGCCACTGGCACGGGGAACATTTCACTGGTAGAGGGAAGAATGAATTTAATTAAATACCAGCAAATTCTGGAAGCAAAATCACATCATCTGTTAAAAAAAAAGCTGAAGATGAGAAGAGGATGGCTTCTACAACAGGGTAATGATCCTAAACACACCTCAAAATCCACAATGTACAGTACCAGCTCAAGAGGCACAAGCTGAAGTTTTTGCCATAGCCCTCAAAGACCCCTGACCTAAACATCATCGAAAATCTGTGGATAGACCTCAAAAGAACAGTGCGTGCAAGACAGCCCAAGTATCTCACAGAACTAGAAGACTTTTGCAAAGAAGAATGGGCGAAAATCCCCCAAACAAGAATTGAAAGACTCTTAGTTGGCTACAGAAAACATTTACAAGCTATGATACTTGCCAAAGGGGGTGTTACTAACTACTGACCGTGCAGGGTACCCAAACTTTTGCTTCAGGCCCTTTTCATTTTTGTTATCTTGAAACTGTAAAAGATGGAAATAAAAAGGTAATCTTGCTTAAAATATTAAAGAAATGTGTCATCTTTAACTTTATGCCTTTTAGAAATCAGGTCATCTTTTACTCGCTTAGCTATTCACAGTAACAGAAATTTTGACCAGGGGTGCCCAAACTTTTGCATGCCACTGTATACAATATACATCCTGAAATTCTTTTTCTTTGTTAACATCCATGAAAACAGAGTGCCCCAAAGAATGAATGTGTTAAATGTTAGAGCCCCAAAGCCCCCCCCAGCTGCCCCCTCCCACACATAAGCAGCAGCAAGGCTATGTCCTCCCCCCCCCCACCAGCAAAAGAGCATCGGTGCCCCCCAGCAAAGCATCACTAAAGACACAGACTTGCAGTACCCCAAAGACTACTCGTTCACCCGGTAATTTGACATACCACAGGCACTCTCTCTCCCTAATAAGGGAAAAACAGGTGTCCCTGTTTCACACAAAATGCTGGTGGAACACAGCAGGCCAGGCAGCATCTATAGGGAGAAGCGCTGTCGACGTTTCAGGCCGAGACCCTTCGTCAGGACTAACCAGAAGGGAAGATAGTAAGAGATTTGAAAGTAGGGGGGGGGAGGGGGAAATGTGAAATGATAGGAGAAGACCAGAGGGGGTGGGATGAAGCTAAGAGCTGGAAAGGTGATTGGCGAAAGTGATACAGAGCTGGAGAAGGGAAAGGATCATGGATCAGGAGGTCTCGGGAGAAAGAAAGGGGGGGGGAGCACCAGAGGGAGATAGAGAACAGGCAAACAACTAAATATGTCAGGGATAGGGTAAAAAGGGGAGAAGGGGCATTAACGGAAGTTAGAGAAGTCAATGTTCATGCCATCAGGTTGGAGGCTACCCAGCCGGTATATAAGGTGTTGTTCCTCCAACCTGAGTTTGGATTCATTTTGACAATAGAGGAGGCCATGGATAGACATATCAGAATGAGAATGGGACGTGTTATTAAAATGTTTGGCCACTGGGAGATCCTGCTTTCTCTGGTGGACCAAGCGTAGGTGTTCAGCGAAACGGTCTCCCAGTCTGCATCGGGTCTCACCAATATAGAAAAGGCCACACCGGGAGCACCGGACATTGAACATTGACTTCTCTAACTTCCGGTAATGCCCTTCCTCCCCTTCTTACCCCATCCCTGACATATTTAGTTGTTTGCCTGTTCTCCATCTCCCTCTGGTACTCCCCCCCCCTTTCTTTCTCCTGAGGCCTCCCGTCCCATGATCCTTTCCCTTCACCAGCTCTGTATCACTTTCGCCAATCACCTTTCCAGCTCTTAACTTCATCCCTCCCCCTCTGGTCTTCTCCTATCATTTTGCATTTCCCCCTCCCCCCACTACTTTCAAATCTCTTACTATCTTTCCTTTCGGTTAGTCCTGACGAAGGGTCTCGGCCCAAAACGTTCACAGCACTTCTCCCTATAGATGCTGCCTGGCCTGCTGTGTTCCACCAGCATTTTGTGTGTGTTGTTTGAATTTCCAGCATCTGCAGATTTCCTCGTGTTGTCCCTGTTTCACATTTGTTATTTATAAATGTGATACCCTCTTTTTGGGTCATTTTAAAAATGACTTTTTGACTATAATACCACCTTATTTTTCCATAAGTTTGAAGATAACCTTTTGATAAATGTGGCAAATAATAACAAGCAGTTGCTGGGAAAATGCTTTGTGTGATATCTCATTCCGCTCAGAATGATTTGTGTGGCTTCAGTTTCTGCTTGGAAGTGGAGTCTTTGGTGCTGCGTATCTAATTAGCAGCAAAACAATACTCTCCTTCAGTAAGCACATTTAATTTAATCAGGACCATAAAAATTCTCCATTACCCAAAGTGATCCATGATTTAACTGTTTTCTGAGTTAGTTGATTTCTGCCCAGGTGAGTTTGGGATACTTCAGATGAACTGTGTGTCCTGGGTGAGGGAGCTTGAAACCAATGACATTTCCAGCCCCAGTCACATACCCGCTGAGTGCATATGTCTAGTAAGACAGTTAACTAATACCCTGAAACTCACAGATCAGCTTAGAAATTAATGATATCATGCAGAAGAGGATGCTACAAGTTGAGAGAGGAGGTGAAGGAGCAAGACTCGCAGAAAAAACTGTTGAAGCGCATAACTAATTGATTCTTGCATGAATCTGTTTAACTAGATCAAGCAGCTTTTCAGCTTTCAGCTTGGTTCAGATTACTGCCCATATTTCCATTTTAACAACACACACATCAAAGGGCAGAGCAAAATTGATAAAGGGTCGCTGTTAAAGTTGCAATTTGCTGAATGTTATTCAGTGGTTCCAAAAGTTTTCACGTTAGCCTCCAGTAGATCCGACCACTGAAAAGAAGCCCGGGGGTATGCTATGCCTTATAAAATGAAACAGGACCTAGTGACTAAGGGAAACTGGCATGAGGTGGGGCATAAACTAGCAGACAATGGAGGAACATTACTAAATATGAAATTAAATATTGTGGTCTGCGATGTTTCCAGTTGTACTCTTATCTCCATGGTTTTTTGTTAGGTCACACAACATGCATGTCATCTAGAGTGTTTAGTACTGAGGGTGTGGTGTGTCTCTGATCTTGCCAAAAACCTGCCAACTTTGAGTTATTTCTCACTCAGTGGAAAACATGCTCAATAAAACTCAGTGACTTGGCCTTCATTGAGTGACCTAACAGAAAACTCCCTGGTTGTCACTTCTTTGACCACTAGAATTTGTGTGCAGTTGTAAGAGGTGCACCTTATGGAAGGTCTAAGATACCAGACAGCCATTGTGATTCTCTGTCCTCTCCCACATCATCTTCTGTCCACCAATCAATGGCAACTTTTCCCTTTACTGCTTTAGATGGTCAGGCAACAGCAGCTGGGGCTGTTAGTAAGTAGTCAGTAAAATCTGTAAGACAAGACCTGCTTTCTTGAGTTTTGCCTAGTACCACCACTGGAGGACACTCACTGCCCATGGCCTTTCTTCCTGCTGGCTCAGGAAGCTACTTCATACCAGTTTCTCTCTGAACATCCCCTCCATAAAGAAAACCCTGTGGTTGTGAGCATCTTCAGATTTGCTGATGTCTGGAAATCTTCAGTCTCACGTGCTAACATCCTGTCAGCTGACACCAAGTAGGTTAGAACCTAATTCTTCCACACTGTCAGCTATGGTGGTGAAGCACCTTAGCAGGTGTCACATTAACCAATATTACTCCTTGTATGAAAAGAAAATCCCCTGCTTTAAAACTCTCATCCTTGTTTGGAATAGAAAATGGAAATAGGCCATTCAGTCCTTCAAGCCTGCTTGTACCATTCAATGCTATTAGGGCTGTTTATCCAAATTCAGTACTGTGTTCCAGTCCCAACAACCCACTCCTCTCCCATCCCAATCCTTGATCTCTGGCCTTTAAAAATATCCAACTCCTTTTTAAATATCTTAAATTCGGTTGCCATTTGTGGTTGAGAATTCCACAGGTTCCTCACTCTTTGGGACAAAAAAAATCCTCATTTCATTTGAAAATGGCTTATCCTTTTCCTTAGTCAATAAACCATAGTCCTTACCTCTTGTACCTTCAGGAATATCTTTACTATATCCAATCTGACCACTCCTGTGAGTATTTTGTAGGTCACTATGAGATACCCTGTCTTTCTCCTAAGCCCTAGTGAATATAAGCCTAACCGACACTATCTGCTTTCATCCGTCAGTTCTGCCAGCACTCCAGCAGTTGGATTTTGCAGATCAAAGTACATTCACACTGTACTTGGCCATGACTGAGCTTTTGGAAATACTTTACAGAACTGGGTTTGTTTATCCGCAGGACAGAAAATTGGATGGAAAATTCATGTGTGGTTATAGTAGGGAGTGACCTAGAAGTCGAAGTATCTGGATCTGTTTTTGAATGCAGTCAGTGAGCTTGAATAGAGATCAAAATTCACACACCAATACTAGTCCATAAGTAGAATTTAAAGGCTTTGTTTCATAGCAGGCAGACAATGAGACACCCCTTAATTAAAGGTTCTACTAGGTACTTTGTGGATGACATTTTAAAAATTTCCTCCCGTGGATCATTAAACCTAATATTTCCTTTCAACTGTTAAAACATTTCATACTTGTGTTTACAAGATGGCAGTGCTGGCACCTTTTAAGGGTAAGTTATGTCGGAACTTTATTGTAGGCTGTGAAAATAAGGTCTACACAGGATTTCAACTATATTTTGGGCAACTAAAATTCAGTACCAAAAAATGTAAAGATATAAACTTTTTTTTCAAAATTGAAGTAATTGACAAAATATGATGAAACATCTAGTGCAGGAATATGAATTCTCAATGTGGAAGTAAATAACATTAGGGTCATCTTGAGCTTCCAGTTACATATCATTTCAATCTACACCAGTCCTTACCCTTCCCACACTAGCCTGTCTGTCTTTGGCCTTTTCCACTGCCACAGTGAGGCTAAACACAAACTTCATCTCATATTCCACTGATGTAATTTACAGCAGAATAGTATGAATATTGAACTTTACAATTTCCTGAAGCCCACTCCCTCCGTGTTCCTTTCCCACACCCACCAGTTCCTATAGGTTCTCAGTCCTATTGTTCACCTTTCCACTGAAATCTGTTACCATCCCCCTCCTGGTTCCATCTGTTTAACACCCACAAACCTATTCATGTGGGCCTACCTTTCCTACTTCCTCACTCCACCTACCATTAGTTGGTTCCGCTTAGTGCCCTGCAGCTCTGTCTCCCTGTCTCCATCTTTCTCTCACCTCCCTCTTCCCTGCCCCTCATCACCGACCCAATTCCTGTCTCCATCTGCCCATCGTCTCCCACCTCACCTGATACTGCCTGTTGCTTACCAACCCTTGTCCTACCCAACCCTTTACGCCTTTAAGTTTGCACAGGTGCTGCTGGACATGTTAACTTCTTGTGTTCCAGATTCTAGCGCCTGCAATCTCCTGTGTTCCCAATGACAAATATTGTTTCCCATCCCTGTTATCATTCCACTGAACTTATGCGGTATAGTCCATATGGCTAGAGCGCTCATTATTACAATACTGCACCTCATGATTTAAGTATGAACTAATATTTTGTTTGAATAAGAAAAGGAATTCAAACAGTAACATAGACAGACAGATAAGCATTTAAAAATTAAGCTGCTATGAGCAGTTATTGACCCTATTTATGATGTTTCCACAGGGTGGATCCATGGGAATGTTATCAGGATACTTGGCAAACGACCTGCAGTGTACTGGAGCACCACCGGGACCTAATGAAGGTGAGAAGACAAGATTCAGTTGGCCAAAGTTGATTATAATTTAAAATGGCTGGTGGTATCTTCTTCCTGTTGGAATCTGTACTACCGCTGCCATAGCTAAAGCTGGTGCAAAGCGAGTGAGAGACAACCAAAAGAAGGAAATTAATGTTTCCAACTTAATCTGGAGAGAAACAAATGAAGGGAGAAGTTGTTGAGTTGCAAATAGAGACAAGTGCATCAATGTAGAGCACAGCACATCACCTGAAGCAGGTTGTGTGATGTAGTGGGACAGCAGGAGGTCCAAATTCACTGATCTGGTCCATGAGTTTAATAAGAACATCAGGACTGAAGCTACTACAGTGGCACACATTGCTACTCAGAACTACAGCTGCAATTCATTAAGTGCCCACCTCACACAGGAAGCCATTTGTCTGAATTGGAAAAGATTAGAAGTAAATGGGCTTGAAGGTTCAGAGAAAGTGGAAGAGGGGAGAAAACAAAGGAAGGTTTATGAAATGTGGAAGGCAGAAAAAATTTAAAGTGAGGCAAAAGAGGGTGGTAAAGGAAGAACAAGGAAGATGTAAACAGGAACATAACATGGAGATTGCTTGAGATAATGAATTCAATTATTGCTTATCTGAAATTGGTTGAATCCTGAATTCATTTTGGAATGCTGGTCAGTGTCCAGTTGAAAATTGTGGTGATGTTTCTTAAAGTAATGTTGGGCTTGTAGGAGGCAAAAGGCAGAGAGGGTAGAATAGGAGTGAAATAGAAAAATAAATTTGCCAGTGAAAAGAAACAATGAGTAAATTGGAAGATTCACAAGTAACTATTTGGTTCAATGGCAAGGAGAGTTTGGAGTCATGGGCAGAGAAAAGTAAGAGGTAAAATAGTAACAAACCTCCTGCAAGGGTATTCTCCAGTAAAAACAGAAAATGCTGTCAATTATTGGATTTTGTGTTTCTGTGAATTTTGAAATTGGCATTGGTTTATGATTGTCTTGTGTACCAAGTTGCAGTGAAAAGCCTGTGATGCACACAGGTGAATTCATTACACAGGCATTGAGATAGTACAAGGTAAAATAATCACAGAGCTACAGAGAAAATGCAGTGCAAGCAGACAATAAGATCATACAAGGTAGATTGTGAGGTTAAGAGACCATCTTGTTGTACAAGGGAACCATTAAATAGTCTTACAACAGTGGGGTAGAAGCTTTTCCTGAGCCTGGAAATGTGTGTTTTCAGACTTCTGGACCTTCTGCCTAATGGGGGAGGGGAAAAGATAGAATGCCCAGGCTGGGTGGTGTCTTTGATTATGCTGGCTGCTTTACTGAGGCAGCAAGAAGTTTAGACAGAATCCATGGAGGGGAAGCTAGTTTCTGTGATGTGCTGAGCTGAGTCCACCACACTCTGCAGTTTCTTGTGGTCATGGGCAGAGCAGTTACCACATCGAGCCGTGGTGCATTTAAATAGGATGCTTTCTATTGGAAAGGGTTGATGGGGATATGCCACATTTCTCTCAGAAAGCAGAGGTTTTGATGAGCTTTCTTGATTGTTGCACCTAAGTGATTGAACAACGACAGACAATTTATGATGTTCTCTCTGAGGACCTTGAAGCTTCCCTCCTCGGTGCCTTTGCTGTAGATAGGAGCACGTGTACAACTCCACTTCCTGAAGATAGGAACCAGTTCTTCTGTTTTGCTGACACTGAGGAAAAGGTTGTTGTAACATGATGTTACTAAGATGTCTATCTCCTTCCTGTACTCAGACCCATCATCATTTGAGATACAGCCCACTGTTTGGATATCAATTGCAAGCTTGTAGCTGGATTTGGAACAGAATCCGCTCATGTAATCATGAGTGTACAGGGAGTAGAGTAAGGGGCAACTTCGTGGATCGCCAGTGTTGCGGATAATCTGCTGGAGGTGTCGCTGTTTACCATTATTTATTGGGATCTGTTGGTCAGTAATTCGAAGATCCAGTTGCAGAAGGAAGAATTGACTGAGAAAAAAAAGAGTTATTGCTGCAGGCTGACATCCAGCATTTTCTTTTTCCAAAATTTCAACTTTTCAACATCTGCATTTTTTGGCTTGTAAATTTCTGCAGTACTTTGCTTCTGGTCAGTGGATAATAGTGTCAAAGATAGTCTGGTTCTATTTATTTTAATTACTTGTAGACAAGTTGCTGCCAAGTACAAAATGTCTTCATTAGTCCCTTAGGCTAAAGAGTTTTTACAAAAGCAAGCCAGAGTAAGTTATTTTTAAGCAAGCATGTAAAGTAAGAGGGAGTGGCAATTTGTACCTAATCTATAAATAAAGTAGCTTTTAAAACCTGTTTACCTACTTGCTTTGTCAGCATTTTTTTCATTTGTCACAATTTTAGTTTACACCAAAAAAGTCAACTTTCCTATTAGATGATATTTTTTCCCATTATAACTTCAAATTTAACATCCCCCCCCCCCCCCGTTAACAGTTTAAATAATCACAAATCCAAAGAAACTGAACAAAGCCACAATTTTTGTTACCTGTAGCATAAAGCATAAATCTTTTCAACACCTCAAATGTTAAATTCTGTCAGACTATGGCCTGAACCCCAAAGGAATTAAAAATTTATTTTAAAATGGGTAAATACATACTGTACAGTGTATATTAGTATGTAAAGTAATTCATGGCCTTTTACAATCCCTAAAGTGATAAATGTGTGAGTCATGTTCTCTCGATACAAAGATTTTAAAATAAAATCTTTTATTTTAAAGGAAATTTCTTGAGCAAAGATAAATGTGCCTTTAGCTCGTGGTCAGAAAGGTTTACACTTCACCTTCAGAATGAACACCATCCTCAGTCTCCTCTCGACAGGAATATGTGCTGATGTTTTCCCCCGTCCTTTTCTACTGGTTTCTCCTGAATGTAATAGCTTGAGTTGAATTCTCAGCCTGTAGTCATGGAATTGTACTGCATGATAAGAAGCCATTTTGCTCCCAAAAAGGGTAGAACCACTGTTTCATTAGTGTTACTGAAGTTGAGTTTTTTTATTGCAGAACTTTGTTATCTGAATTCTCTCACAAACAAGAGAAAATCTGCAGATGCTGGAAATCCAAGTAACATAGTCAAGGTGCTGGAGGAACTCAGCAGGCCAGGCAGCGTCTATGGAAAAGAGTATAGTCGACATTTCAGTCCTGTCTGAAGGGTTTTGGCCCTAAACATCAACTGTATTCTTTTCCATAGATGCTGTCCAGCCTGCTGAGTTCCTCCAGAATTTTGTGTGTGTTGCCTGAATTCTCTATCTTGTTTTTTGTTTGCATCTCAGTCACCAAACTCCTTAACTCTCATCATCTTTCTATACTTCCTCCTGCAATCTTCAAGCTATTGAACCTTGAGGTCGGCATCACCTCATTGAATGCTGAAGATCCATCTTGTCTCCCTGCCCAGCTGTATAGCCCTTAACTTGTGTTCCTACCTGCTGGGAAAATGGAGAAGACAACAACTTCTACCCTTCCAGCTTCTATTCATACCTAATGAAGGGTCTCAGGCCGAATCGTAGATGCTGCTTAAATTGCCAAGATCTTCCAGCATTTTGTGTGTGTTGCTCAAGATTGCCAGCATCTACAGAATCCCTTGCATGTAAGACTCCTTCATGGCAATAGCAAACTGAAAGACGTGTACTCTTTACCCGCAATCCATTTTCCCACAGGTGTAATCCTGTCGGAGTCAGCTGATTGGAACTGTTTGCTGCAATTGCACTTGCGTACTCACACACCACCTATGCTTCTACTGTTCTGTGGATAGAGCAGCTTTTAATATTGTACCTGTGCAATTCCTTTTGGCATGTCATCTAGCATATTCACCAAAATTGGTCAATTTTGACTGTGGAACCGAGCTGCTTAATGTTCCACTTTTAACCATTAATCTGGACTCAGCTGGATGCTGCACAGGTCCTTGACCTTGTTTGACCAAACAAGGAAAAAGGTAAACTAATATTATTAGCTTCAATTATCGACCATTGAGCCTTGCTGGAAAGAGTAGCTCTCTGATGAAGATGAGGTTGAGCTTATATTAAATGTACCATTTCCCATAGTTCAATATATCCATAGGTGCCCTTATAAAATATTACTTAAGCATGTTGCACAGAAGCAGAACTGGACTTGAACCTGTATCCTACTGGACCACCAAGACAGATATTTAAATTTGAATATGTTGATTTAGTGCCTAATATCTGTTGAAGAACAATTCATTGAAATTAGTGACAGAAGAGCAGGCTGGGCATCTACAGGACTAAGCTTTATGAATATTGATGCTGGAGAGATGCCAATCCTAGTTCCATGGGTATCACAATCATCCATCACACCATTCCACTTCACAGGACAATCCCCTCTCTTGATGTTGCCTTTCTGCAAAGCTGCCTGTGGAAGGTGTTCTGTAGCTACTTCCCTCCCTTTACCATTATTGTGACTCAGGAGTGAGTTCTCACACCCAGTTGTGCCGGGACCTGCTAATACTGTAGAACTTAGAAAAGAACAGCAAGGGAACATGCCTTTTAGCCTACAATATCTGTTCTGAACATGATGCTAAAGTAATCCCTTCAGCCTGCACATCATCAAAATCCCCCATTTCCTGCATATTTATGTGCCTGTCTCTTAAACACCATGTAATATCTGCTTCCACCATTACTCATGGCAGTCAATTCCAGGCATCTACCACTCTGTGTTAAAAAACTTGCCTGGCACATCTCCTTTAAACATTCCCCCTCTCACTGCAACACTATGCTCTCCAGTATCTGACAATTCTACCCTGAGTAAGCAACAAAGAATCTCTACCCTAACTATGCCTGTCATAATTTTATAAACCTCTCTCATGTCTCCCTTTAGCCTCCAACATCCCAGTTTAACAACCTCTCCTTATCGATAATACCCTGTAATCGAGGTATCATCCTGGTAAATCTCTTCTGCATTCCTTCTAAAGCTTCCATATCATTGTTCTAACAGATGTCCAGAAGTGTGGCCTAACACTTTTACAGAGCTACAACATGACTTCCTGACTCGCCTCAATATCCCAGTTGATTAAAACCATCATGACATATGCCTTCAATACTGCTTGATTAACTTTTGTTGCCACTTTCAGATATCTATGGATTTGGACCCCAAGATTCCTCTGTACAATATATCAAAGCTGTTAAGGGTCCTTCCTTTAGCTGTATACTTTCCCCTACATTGGGCCTCCAAAACTCCAGCAACTCAAACCTGATCAGGTTAAACTCCATCTGCTTTGTCTCCATGCATATTTGTAATTGATCTCATAGTATTCTAGTATCCTACATATACACAACCCACCAAACTTTGAGAACATCTGTGAACCATGAATCTTTGATTCATCTTCGAGCTTACTAACCAACTCATCTACATTTTCATTCAGTCAGAATAACACCCTTTCACCTCTACTCTCTGGATCCCATGCATCTTAATCTTCTGGTTCAGCCTACCATGAGCAGCCTTAACAAATACCTTACTGAACTCCATGTAAACAGCATCCACTGACCTACCCTCATTCAGTACCTTTGTCACCTCCACAAAAAACTCAGTTCTTTGTAAACAAGAGTTGTGCTGGACAAAGCCATGGCGACTGTCCATGATTTTCTCAATGTGACTAAATACTGACCCTAAGAATGCTCTCCAATAGCTTCCCACCCACTGATGTAAGGCTCACTGGCCTATAATTACCTAGATCATCCAAATTTCCTTTCATTAACAAAGAAACAACATTAGCTATTCTCTAGTCCTCATGAAATTTGTCTGTGGCTCGAAAGGATACAGAGATGTTCATTAAAGCAGAAATTTGTTCTCTTGCTTTTTTCAAGAACCTGCGATAGATCTCATGAGGTGCCGAGGACTACGCACCTTAATACTCTTTATGAGACACAACAGTACCTCCTCAAAATGTCTTAGTGTCACACCCATCTCCTTTTCCTATATGTTTTTCTCCTTGAAGAGTACTGGTGCAAAGTATACGTTTAGTATCTTGCCCACATATTTGTCCTTGAGTAGTCCTAACCCCTCCCTAGTTGCCCTCTTGTTTTGAATGTATATACAAAATACCTGGGATTCTACCTCAATACAACTTGCCTTGGGCACTTCATGGCCTTATTTCACTATCTTAATTCTCTGCTTGAGTTCTTTTCTGCATTCTTTCTATTCCTCAAAGGCCTTGTCGAATTTCAAGCTCCTAAAATTACAGATGCTTCCTTTTCCTTTTTGAATAAATTTACAGACTCTCTCATTGTTCCCTAATGTGCCATCCTTGTCTTTCTTCCTTAGTGAAGCATGCCAGTGCTGACCTCTACCTCTTTAAACAACTACCACATGTCAGATGTGGACTTGCCCAATGACAGCTGTTCCCAATTTGTGCCCCAGTTCCTTCCTAGTAATATTGTTATTTTCCCTCTCTTAGTTTAGTATTTTCTGGCCTTCTTCATAACTATCCTAAAACTTAAATCATTGATCTCAAAATGCTTTCCCACTAAAACTCCAGTCACCTGATCAGATTGTTTCCCCAATAGAAGGCCCAGTACAGTCGATCCTATGCTTGGACAATTCATATACTGTTTCATGAAACCCTCTTGGAAGCACCTAACAAATTCTGCCCTATCTAAGTCTCTGACATTAAGGAAATCCAGTTAATATTGATGAAATTAAAGTCACCCACTCTGACAACCCTGTTGCTTTCCAGAATCTGACTGTGTATCTTTTCCTCTATCTTCTGCTGACTGGCTATTGAAAGATTTATAGTATAAACACATCTGTGATTGTTCCTTCCTTACTTTTGGAACTCTGCCTATTTGGCCTCAGTGGATCAACCCTCCTGTGCATTTTTAACCTGTCCCTGCCTCTTCTTCCTTGTCAGAACCTCTTTCTTCAGCCCCTCTACCTGTTGAGCTGGTTCTTAGGCTCTCTCTCTCCCTCTCTCCCTCTCCCTCTCCCTCTCTCCCCCTCCCTCTCTCTCTCTATCCCATTGATTGATGATGGTTCCTTTCAGTCAGTCAGTGGGGTTTGATTCGTGTGTTCTGGAGTGGCCGTACAGGCTGATCCTTGACAGGCACTGCTTGCTGCATACTTGGCAGGTGAGGCCTGGAGGGGCAACAGGGGCAGAAGCTCTGTTGTGGTGCTTCCTGTGCCTTTCCTCTGTTGCCTCTATGAGCTTGTTCTCAGCAGCGTCCACACCTTTTCTGATGGTGTCCCTCCACTGTGAGCCATCTTGAGCCAGATCCTCCCACGTTGATGGGGCGATGTCAGCTTTCTTGAGGCTCCTGTGCAGAACATCCTTGTACCGTAGTCGCTGGCCTCCTCATTTTCGGGTACCACTGGACAGTTGGCCGTACAAGGTGTCCTTGGGCAGTCTTCCATCAGGCATTCTGACAACATGTCCTGCCCAGCACAGTTGGGCTGACATCACCAGGGTTGAAACTGCTGGCAGTCCGGGTCGAGAGAGGACCTCGGTATTGGAGACCTTGTCTCGCCAGGTGATCTTCATCAGAGGACGTAGGAGATGCTGCTGCAGTTGGTCAAGCTGGCATAAGTGACTCTGATATGGGCACCACGTCCAGGGCTCCCACCTCCTACCACACTCGTGTAAACCATCCCCGCAAAAACTCTATTCTAAAATCCCTTCGGGGAAGTAAAAAATTAGAGACAAGTATGTTACTTAATAACTAGAATAAATAACATTTTAATCTGACACTTTTCTTTATCTTCATTTTCATTCTTGCTTTCTCTCTCATGCTCTGCCTTATTCATCAGGGGCAAGTTATGTGCCAGTGAAAATCACAAGATTAAAGTGCTAATCTTCTACTTGATTACTGCTATAAACCTGATTATGCAACATTTAATTTTATGAAACAGTTTCACATTGTCACATTAAGTGTGTTAATTTAGATATTATCTTCAGACTCTGTCAGGCCTGCACAGACATACACGTCATAGGCTCCACCAAGATAACAGGAGTCACCTACCACTCGAACCTGTGGAATTCAGGACCCTCACAGATAGAATGTGGAAGTGCTGCTGGCCCATTATCATCACATCCTCTTGGAAAACTTGAAAAACAAGCTGTCTACCTGGAAGATGCCTACCAACATTGAAAGCCTCATCACTCAGGCTGTCCGAATCGACAAGTGTCTTATGGAATGACTCTCCATATTGTCAGTCAGAACCCCAGTTCTGTTCCTAAAACCATTTCAGATTGTAGGACCCTCATCATCAATGCCTCCAGAACCGATGAAGTTAGGGAAAGCTCCCTGAACCAATGTTGACTGTCCCTGACCATGCTCCCTCCAACAGTTACAGTGCTTCTGGGGCTTCTCCAATGTCTACCGCCATTTCATCAGGAACTACAGGCAAATCACTGCTCCTCTCATCTACCTCACAGATAACCTGGTCTGCTGCTGTGGACTTTGTTATCAAAGAGCTCAACACCACACTCATTCTCTGGCATCTGAATCTCACTGGAACTTTTGTGGTAGAGGTGGATGCATTTGACATGGGCACCATGGCCATCCACTCCAGGGAGGACCAGACACCCTTGTGCTTTCTTCTTGCACAAGTTCAACTCTACACAGCACTGTTACATTGTAGGAGACAGGAAGCTACTTGTCATTAAGTATGGCTTGAAGGAATGGAGAAATTGCTGATAGGAAACACCATGCCCTACCTGATCTGGACTGACCACCAGAACCTCATATCCAAACAGCAGAACTGCCACCTCAACCCATATCAGACTCACTGGGCCCTCTTCTTTCAAGCAATTCAACTTCTCCATCTCCTACCAGCCCGGCTCCAAGAACACACTGTCTCAACAGTTCAACACCATTGAAATGAAGATCAACCCTCAGCCCATCATTCCATCCTCATAGATCCTCACCCCGATCATCTGGGACCTTGAGAACCAGATCCGTCAGGCCCTACTGCACGAGCCTGGTCTGCCAACACACCTGACAATCACATGTACGTGCCGTGGCCATGTTCTCTGAGGTACTCCAATGCGCCCACTCCTCACCCCTCACAGACGTATGTCAGTTTGTCACTCCCTGTCCTCAATGTGCCCTATCTAGTTCTCCAAACAGCAGCCCTCTGGGCTCCTGTGCCTTCTACTGGTCCCTCAACGCACGTGGTCCAACACTGCCATGGATTTCATCACAGGTTTGCCACCTTCTGGCGTGGACGGTGGTGGACCAGTTCTCCAAGGTGGCCCACTTCATTGTTCTCCTCCAGTTTCTATCAGCCAATGAAACAGCAGACCTGGTCCTCCAACATGTAGTTATCTCCGCAGTTTTCTTCAGGACATTGTGTTGGACCAGGCTGCATAATTTGTCTCCCACTTCTGGCGAGCCCTCTGCCCCTTCCTCCATACCTCAATGAGTTTGTCCTCTGGCTATCATCCACAGACCAAAGGTCAGTCAGAAAGAGCCAATGAGCAAGTAGAGAAGTTTCTGCAAAGCTTCCCCACCTCTAATCCTTCCACACAGAAGAAGCATCTACTCTGGGCCGAGCTGTCCCACAATCCACACACCTCCTCTACCACAGCTACATCACCTTTGGAGTGCTGCATGGCTACCAGCTCCTGTTGTTCCCTGCGGAGGAGCCACCAGCCCACCACCCTGTCCACCAGGCTCCTGTTTCACTGTGGCTAAAGTGCATGGAAGAAGACCATCCTTTCTGCCAACTGCTGGCGGCATCCATCCGGACTACTCCAGCCTGGAAATCATGTCTGGTTGTTCACCTGAGATCTGCAGGCTCTCGCCCCGGTTCATTGGTCCCTTCAAGAGTGTCCATCACATCGATCCAGTCACTTATTGTCTCCAGTTGCCACCATGATATAGGATTCCACCTACCTTCCACACATCCTGCCTCAAGCCAGTTGTCCATAGACCACTCAACCCACCAAAGCCACCAGCTCCAGAACCTAGGATGGTGGAAGGTGGTCTAATGTAGAAAGTTCACTGGTTGATGGATTCATCATCATGGATGGGATGTTCAGTACCTGATTGACTGGGAAGGGTACAGTCCAGAGGAGAGGTCTTGCTACCATCTAGTTTTATTTTGTATCCATTGCTCATCGAGGAGTTCCAGCAGACCCATCCAGATCATCCTGGCTGTAGGAGATGGGGACCTATCAAGCTTGCACAGTTAGCCACTACCTCGTCTCCACGCAGCTAACAGGAGTCACCTGCCATTTGTTTCTAACTCATTGCCTGCAGCCTATTTTAACCCAGCTCACACCCACAATCCTTGTTCACTCCTTGAACCAGCTGACCACAATCAGTTGCTCCTAGCTCTCTGTTATTTCATTGCCTTGTCATGTTTAAATATCTGTTCTCTCTTATTTTATGACCCTTTAAGTCTTGTTGTTTTGCAGTATATTAATAAAGTATCTTTTACTGCTAAATCATTTCTGTTGCTCCGCTTTCGGGTCAAGCCTCCTCTGCATGTCTTCACAGACTCTTCAATAAATTGTAACTAAAAGCACATAAATCTTCCTATCCAAAGCTTTTCACACACTGATAAATGAGAACACAAAATTTTTCTTCCAGAAGTTAAATTTACTTTCAGTATGGTAATTACTTCAGCAATATTATAGAAATAAGGGGTGTATTTAAATAATGAAAAGCAATAGTTGATCATTCAATCATGCTACCAGAGGTGAAAATACACTAGAACTGGTTTATACTAACATACCAGGTGCATATAAAGCAGTTCCCCAGACCCACATTGGGCTTTTGAATCACTTACCTAATGCCAATTCCAGTTTACAAACTACTGATTAAACAAGCCATACTGGCTCTAAAGGTGGTGGAAAACCTACCTTTGAGGGAGCAATCTCAGCATTGCTGGACTGCTTTCAGAACATGAACCGGAGAATGGTCAGGGAGGCTGCTACCTATGTCAAACACGTTAACACCGAGGAATAAGTGGATTCTGTGACCAGCTTCATAGAGAAGTGTACTGAGGATGTTACCATCATGAAACACATCCAGGTGAGGGCAAATCAGATGCCATGGCTTACTGCAGAAGTCCGTGTGTGGCCAAAGGACCATGATGATGCCTTCGGGGGACGTGGCAGCTTTCAGGGATGCAAGGACTGTGCTTTTCCGCACTACCAGGAAGGTGAAACAGGAGCATTCTCAGCAAATTTACAGCTGCTTCTATAATACCAGAGACACGAGGCGATGTGGGGCTGGGAATTCAGAGGATTACAGACTACAAGTCTACCCTGTGCATCAGTGACCAGGTCGCCTCATTCCCTGACAGGCAGAAAGTCTTTTATGCCCTCTGATGCACAGAACAAAATGCTAGCGAGGAAGGCACCCCTCTCCCAGGGGTTAGACATCTTGTCTGACTGAAGCTGAGGTGAGGCCAAGGTCAACCCACGCCAAGCTGTGGGGCCTGATAATGTGTCAGGTTGGTTTCTGAAGGACTGCGTGGCCCAGCTAACTGAGGAGCTGACAGATATAGTCGACATCTCTCTGGAACAATCCATTGTCTCTTTAGTCTTCAAGGTGGCAACCATTATCCAGTGACAAAGAAGGCAACAGTCACTTACCTAAATGACTATCAGCCGGTGGCATTAACATTAACCATTATGAAATTCTTTGAGCAGCTGGTCATGGAACACATTAAAGCCTTTCTCCCGACTACACTGGACCCTTTCCAGTTCGCTTAACATTCAAATCAATTCACTGATTATACGATAGCCTTTGACCTCCCCTCAGTCCTGTCCCAAATAGACAATGGGCTCTCACTTGTCAGTCTGCTCTTTATAGACTGCTGTTAACACCATCATACCTCAGAAAATGGTGAGGAAACTGTTCTCGCTAGGTATCGAAGCCTGCCTCTCTAACTGGATCCCGGACTTCTTAACAGAAAGACTATAGTCCAGTCCATGTGGGCAGCAACATCCCTAGTCCCGTTATGTTGAGCACCGGCACTCCCTAAGGCTATATGTTCAGCCTGCTGCTGTCCACGCTGCTGATGCATGACTGTCGCAGGATCCAGCTCAAACCGTGTCATCACGTCTGCAGATGACACAACAGTGGTTGGCCTCATTGACAATGAATTCAGAGAGGAAGTGGAGCAGCTGGTGGATTGATGTGAGGATAACAGCCCAAATCTAAACATGGAGAAGACCAAGGAAATGATCGTGGATTTTAGGAAGGTGCAGATGAACCATCCCCTCTGTGCATACATGGCTCCTCTGTAGAGAGAGTTAAGGGCATCAAGTTCCCGGGAGTTCCCAACACGGATGACCTCACCTGGTCCCTCAATATCATCTCCCTGAACAAGAAGGCACAACAGTACCTCCACTTCCAAAGAAGATTGAAGCAAGCAAGGCTCGCACCCCCCATCTTAACTGTGTTTTACAGGAGCACCATTGAGAGTGACCTGACAAGGTGCATCTCCATCTGGTATGGGAGCAGCCAAGCATTGACCAGAAGTCCCTACAAAGGACAGTCAGAAGGGGTATAGGGGTCTCCCTATCATCCATCCGTGACATTTATCAGGATCACTGTGTACACATGTCCTTTAGTATTATTAAGGATCCCACCTGTCCATCCAGCATCCTCTTTGACTTTCTACCATAAGGCAGATGCATAAAGACAAGAACGGTCAGGATCAGAAACTATTTCTTCCCTCAGGCCATTAGGCTCCTGATCTCCCTACCAAATCACGTTTGAAGTGTCACCAGATAACTTGTACTGTAGCTGACAATATTGAATTCATGAACTTTACTTTGTTGTTGAGTGCAACTGAGTCATCGTCGGCTCATGGCGACCCTATTGAAAGTGTATATTGTCCATAGGGTTGTGTGGCAAGATATGGAAGAAGATTATCAGGCCTTTCTGACTTTGTTTATCTGTGCGTAATTCTTTTGGAGATTTAATTCTTACTTCTTTAAGTTATTGTGTGTTATATGTACTTTACTGCTTTAGGTCCGGAGAAATGTTGTCTTGTTTGATGGTCTGCATGTATATAGTTAAATGACAATAAACTTGACTTCAATAGACAATATTGAATTGCTCAAATAGGTCAATGAGTTGCCCAGGCTTTAGTTAAATAGGTCATGTTGTATTTTCATCACTCTGAGACTTCGAGGCAGACTTCTGGTGATGTGGATTTTACTTTTCTTCCAGTGGCTTGTCATAAGAATTGTCAGAGGTTATTAGAGTTTATGGCATGAACCTTTTACTCAAGACATATCGCTTCCCTACTTTACACCTGGACTACACATTGAGAACAAGAGTTTGTGTAATGCAGATTTCTACTGAGAAAGTAAATCCATTTTTAAAAACAATTTTAATTGCATGTCTTTATTATAATTAGTTCAGAGTCATGTTAAGTTTTCTCCTTTTCTGGGCCTCCTGGCACGCTGCCCCATTGCCGAGCAGGATATAAAATGCTCTGTGTGAGCTTGCTATGTGAGAGAGAGAAGCTTCAGCCTGTACTTTCATCCTCTTCTGTGAGAGCGGCTTTCAACACGCTCTCCACTACTGAGAGCCATACTGTGTGCAGACTATCCCATGTCCTCCTATCCATGTTGTATTTTGTTCAGGACTGCTGAAGTGCTGAGGCAGAACAATAAGGTGAGAGTGAGGCTTGTTGATGTTGGAAGAACATTGGAACACAAGCAGTTATTTGGCCCCTTAAAGCCAGTTTTACCATCCTAGTGCAGGTCCTTGTACTTTGGAAAAAGAATGTGTAAACAAAACCACAGACATTTCTTTTGCTCTGAGCTCCACCAATAGGTGATATAGAGTTGTAATTTGCTTTCACACCTCTGTGCTGCAGAATGAGAACTGTCCAAGCTCCCCACCTGATCATCCAATGACAACTACTGGAAATATTAAGGCCTAGAAATTCTAGGTGGGCTGAACGGTCATTATACAAGGCACTAATGAAGGATTCTCTCATGGATCCTGTCTACAGATTTCAATGGTCTAGCCTCTTACTGAAAGAACATTGCACATTTCCATTGTCCAAAATGTATTCCCTGTGTCCAAGTCTGGGGCAAGGGTGAGAGGACAACAACTCTAAGCCAAAGGGCAGTGTTGGGATTGAGGAACAATGCAAGGTAAGCAAAGCAAGATCAGTCCTTGTAAATGGGATGGCAATCAGCTAAGTGGGCAAGGTTGAGATGGAGTAGTGGAAAGTTGCTCAGGTAAGTGGCCAAAGGAGAGTTATATGGAATTCAGGTTTTCCACTGAGGCTAGGTAGAGGCTTGGCCCTTTGTGGGAAGGGCAATAGAGTTATGTCATGTGGTTGTCAGAAAGGTGATAGCAGAGCTTCAGAGTAAATAGGGACACAAGTCCAAATCGAGGACTGTGTAAAACCGTCGAATGGTAGTCAGGCCTGGAAGAAGGCCATCTAATATCATAAATGGAATGCAAAAAGAACTGAGGCATTAATGGGTGCCCGATGTAAAGGCATGGCCAGCAGTTGCAGATTGAATGATGGTTATTACATCTCATCTTTGAACTAAAAGAACCTTCATTGCATAATGATGAAATAAAATCATTACACAATCTAATTTCTAGGCTTTGGTTAAAGAATTGGAGTCATGAATTAAAAGACCTCGTCATTATGTATTTTCTTAGTACAGCAAGTAGAGAAAAAAGGCAATTTAATGAAAATGTAAATCAGAGACCTGGTGTGAATGCCACAGTCATGTTGCCAGAAGGGATTCATTTCGTTTGTGTCTTATACAAACTAATAAAATCTGTCAAAAGTGTGACATGTCTTTTTAAAAAAGAAGAAATGTCCCTAAATTTTCATCTGTGTTGATGACCATTCTGGCAAGAGCAATCTATCTTCAAGGTGTGTAAATGTCTTGGGGATGATTATGTTTTTGTTCACTGTGAGTGACGGTGTAATTAGACATCATTTTCTCATAGCTTAAAAATATTAGGCACTCACCATTTCCAATTTGTACTGCTGTCAGGAAGGCTGCAGTACAAGGAGATCTGTAGAAATTCATCCTCTGCATCTGCTAATCTCCAAATGTCCAAAATACTTCTATTGATTTCATTGGAAGCTAAATCTTGTAGCTAAATACAAGATGGTAAATGTAATCTTAGTGTCATTAGACCTAGCACTGTGGGGTGCTGCCAAAATTTTTGGCATATTCTTGTTTATAAATTGAAAAGTGATGTACAGTATGCCTGGGGTACCCTTCATTACCCTGTGAGTGTAGTGATGATATTGGAATACGGATTGGCTATTATTTCTACAAAACTTGAGTTGTCTATAATTCTGTCTATTATTATTACTGATTCATTGATCAGTGATCATCTCTGCTCGAACTTACCAAGCATGCGAGAGACATTTTTTAGAAAGTTATTTCCAATTTAGACACACACTCTCAAAAATGTTTGCCACCTCTGGACTTGGCTATAGTGGTCATTCTTCGAGGATGAAGGTCATTTATGATGAAAAGTCCAACAGGATATCATTGACCCTGAAGCCAAAATGTTGCCAAGTCTGTTTGTAAGAGTGGAAATGGGAGTTTGGGGCTCTGAATGGTAGTGAGGGAGGAAGTGTAAGGGCAGGTGTAGCACTTATTCCGCTTACAAGAATAAGTGCCAGGAGGGAGATCAGTGGGGAGGAACAAATGGATAAGTGAGTCATATAGGGAGCAATCCTCACGGAAAGCAGAAAGTGGGGTGTTGGAGTTGGGGGAAGTTATGGAGAATTATGTGCCAGACATGGAGGTTGGTAGGTGAGGACAAGAGGAACTCTATCCCTGGTAGGGTGGCGGGAGGATGGGGTGAGAGTAGATGTGTGTGAAATGGAAGACATGCGGTTGATAGGGGAGGAAGGGAAGGCCCTTTCTTTGAAGATGGAGGACACATCTCATTCATTTGGACTGAAAAGCATCATACTGAGAGCAGAAGTGGTGGAGACAGAGGAATTGAGAGAAGGGGGTAGCAGTTTTTCAAATGACAGGGAGGGAAGAGATATAATCCAAAAGTTGTGAGAGTCAGTGGGTTTATAATAGACACCAGTAGGTAATCTAGAGATAGAAACAGAGCATTTCCAACGGGATCCCACCACCAAGTACATCTGTCCCTGACCCCCAACTTCCTGCTCCCTACCCTTGTCCATTCATCCCTCCCCACTGATCTCCCGCCTTGCACTTACCCTTGCAACACCTGCTCATACACCTCCTCCCTCACTATAATTCAGGACCCTAAACAGTCCTTCCAGGTGAGGCAACACTTCACCTGTGAGTCTGTTGGGGTCATATACCGTGTCCAGTGCTCCCAGTGTGGCCTCCTGTATATCACTGAGACTCTACGTAGATTGGGAGACTGCTTCGACAAGCACCTTTCTCGTAAAGCCGACTCATATTTTTTCTCCAGTCTTGATGAAGGTCTCGGACTGAAACCATGACTGTACCCTTTTCCATAGATGCTGCCTGGCCTGCTGAGGTCCTCCAGCATTTTGTGTGTGTTGCTTGGATTTCCAGCATCTGCAGATTTCCTCTTGTTTGTGAGGAAATATCAATACCAGGTTTGGCTCCTGGAAATGTTTACAGAAAAGGAAAACCTGTGTTCTGTCCTTCATAGACGATAACTATCCATTCTCTGCTCCACTGTGTCTACCTCTCCAAAAGCCCCTCAATCCCAGTTGCTGGTATGACAAATGCCTCCTTTACCCTCCTCAAACTACACGTACAGATAACAGCCTCCGGATGCATCCTTCTGCCACTGGCATCGCAATGCCGCAAACTGACAGGCTGGTTGTCCGGCAGGAGATGGGAATGAAAAAGCTGAAATGAGAATGCTGATGTAAAATCCAACAAGACCTTTGAGATACTGGAATTTTCTTTTGCCGTACCTGCGGCATTCCCTTTTACCCCTCCACATACATTGCTGTCTTGTTGCTCCCTTTGGGAGATCTGTCAATTCGTAGAGTATAAAAACATTTCTGGTTGAGATCCTATTCAATGTTGTTGAATAATTAGTCCCTAATGACACCTCCTTTCTCTCATTGTTCAGTTATCTATTTACAATAACTGCTCTATTTTGATTTCCCTGTGCCTTTATGGTACGCTGTAAGATAGATGCTAGGCTAGTTGGGTAGATAATACAAGTATTTTCCAGTATGGCGATTCATCAGTTTGGCTGCATGGGTCTGTCAGTTTTCTCTCTGCTTTCATCCACTATGTCATCTGTTCCAACAATCTTTCTTCCTGAGTTCTAAATCACATGGTTATTCAAGAGAACAGCAACCCACCTCAAATGGGATGCCACAACTAAAAATGTCTTTTGCTGTCACTGGCAGGTTTATTAATTATCTTAATTTAAACCGTCCCTCTGGATACTCACAGGATGACTACAGAGGTTGGAGTGAAGCATTATCAACAGTTTTGTCTCTGCTAACTTGCCACTGCTGTTATTGCTTTGGGGTGTTCCCTTCATAATGAATGAACATACTTTTGAATTAATGCATTTGCTGGCTAGTTGCTTATCTAGTGTTTGAGTGGCTAGTAACATGCCATCAGAGTAATGTTGCCAGTGTATCCTGGCAATCGTCTAAACCATTTTTCCCTCCCCAGCACCCTAAGGTATTCTAAAATTATTTAATCTAAGTAGAAACTTGCTTTAGAATGCTCGTAATTTCTCTTTTTTGCCTCTATCCTTATCAAGAGAGTGGAAATCTAGTCATGTTCATGGACCAAAGAATGGGTGGCATATTTCAGGAAATAAAACCCAGAAATTAGATCAGACTAGATTCAACTTTATTGTCATTGTTCCGAGTACAGATACAAAGCCAAATGAAATGCAGTTAGCATCTAACCAGAAATGCAAAGTATAGTGTTATTTACAAAGTAACTGCGAATAGAAAGTAAGTGCTACAGCACACAAATATGAAAGTACAGAGACAGTACAATATGGGTGCAATACTGCTTAGCGCTGTGATGTGAGGTTCAGCAGGGTCACAGCCTCAGGGAAGAAGCTCTTCCTGAGCCTGCTGGTGCAGGAGCGGAGGCTCCTGTAGCGCCTACCGGATGGGAGGAGAGTAAAAAGTCCATGGTTAGGGTGAGATGCATCCTTGATAATGCTTTTTGCCCTGCCCAGGCAGTGTTTATGGTAATTGTTCTCAATGGTGGGCAATTGGGTTCCAATAATCCGCTGGGCAGTTTTCAACAGACGCTGGAGTGCTTTGCAGTCTGATACGGGACAATTGCCATACCACACTGAGATGCAGTTGGTGAGTATGCTCTCAATGGTACAGTGGTGAAAGTCCGTCAGTATCCTGGGACAGAGGTGAGCTTATTTGATGCTCCGCAGGAAATAAAGGCGCTATTGCACCTTTTTGTTCAGGATGGAGGAGTTCAGGGACCAGGTGAAATCCTTGGAAATGTAGACACTGATGCACCATCAATAACTCACTCTGAGACGTAAGGCGAGATATCAGCTTTTATTGACTGGAAGAAGGAACAAACAGTGAGTGACCACCATACTACATCCTGGAGACTGAGAGGCCGGGCTCAGGCCTTGATCGCCTTTATACAGGGGTCTGTGGGAGGAGCCACAGGAGCAGTCAGCAGAGGGCGTGTCCCCTGTGGTATATGTAGTTCACCACAGACACCAAGGAATCTGAAGCTTGATACATGCTCCATTGATGTAGATGGGGACATGAGTGTGGCACCTAGCATGCCTGAAGTCCACAATGATCTCTTTGGTCTTCTGGGTGTTAAGGGCCAGGTTGTTGTCGGCACACCACGTGTCCAGGTGCTGGACCTCATCCCTGTAGGCCATCTCGTCATCCCCTCTGATCAGGCCAACCACCGTGGTGTCATCTGCAAACTTGATTATGGAGTTAGAACCATGTACAGGAACGCAGTCATAGGTGAAAAGTGAGTACAGAAGTGGCCTTGAGGCATGCTGGTGTTCAGGGTGAGAGTGGAGGAGGAGAGGTTGTCTAACTTAACAGATTGGGGTCTGTTAGTCAGAAAGTCCAATGTCCAATTGCAGAGGGATGAGCTGATACCAAGCTGGCGAAGTTTGACGATCGGCTTGGAGGGGGTCACAGTATTGAATGCCGAACTAAAGTCAATGAACAGCATTCTGACGTAAGAGTTGGGGCTGTTCAGGTGGGTCAAGGCAGAGTGAAGTGCAGTGGAGATGGCGTCCTCTGTTGACCTGTTGGTGCATAATATGCATGAAATTGTAGCCTTTAAATTTGCCATTGGGTTGTGCTGTGAGTTACCACATTACCTTGCAAGAACACTGCCAGACTTTCAAATAGAGTAAATTGAACCTAAGTCAGATCGCTGTGAAGGTGCACATAACGCAAAGGGAAATTTTGAAAAATTTTGAGAGATTGGCAAAGTCAAAAAATTCAAAATGTTTGCTTTTGTACTAGGCATTTATGATCATGTAAAATTTGAAATCGTTCTGTCATACTTAGATAATGGATTGTTTCTGACCAGCTGTGCAGTGGAACATCCACCTGGTAAACCAGTAAAAGCTTGGGGAATGCATTCATTCTTGGAGCTTTGGAGTGAGCACTATTCTCCGATTAAAGGTGAGGAGCCTTGACGTACAAGGCTGGGAACCTAAAAGACTGAAATAAGTGGTATGATACAAACATTAGTTGTGTTTTAGATAACATAAAGGACTGGCAAAAGATAGAGTGGGAAATAGATTGACGTGCAGAGGGATCTTGGGGTCCTTAGCTCTCTGAAAGTGGCTACACATGGTGATAGAGTGGTGAAGAAGGCATAAGGCATGTTTGTCTTTAGTAGTGCAGGAGCTGAGTTTAAGAGTCAGGAACACACACAAAATGCTAGAGGAACTCAGCAGGCCAGGCAACATCTATGGAAAAGAGTAAACAGTCAATGTTTTGGGTCAAGATTACAGCTACATAAACCTTAGCTAGGCTGCAGGTGGAGTATTCCATTCACTACAAGTTGTCCCTTTGTAGGGAGGACGTTGAGGCTTTGGGGAGGGTGCAAAAGAGATTTACCAGAATGCTGCCTGGATTAGAGGGTATGTACCATGATAAGAGGTTGGAAAAGCTTAGGTTGTTTTTGCTGGAGTGGTGGAGACAGAGGAGAGATCTGATAGAGGCTTTTAAGATTATGAGAGGCATTGATAGATTAGAGAGAGAGTATCTTCTTCCCTTCATTTAAAGTATCTTCAAAAGAAATGTACTGGGGTCAAGTTTTTTTTTACACAGTGAGTGCTGGATGTCTGGGGTTGTGGTGGAGGCAAATGAGACTCAAGACTCTCTAAGGCACATGAATGTGTAGGAACGGAAGAATATGGGATATTGTACAAGCAGAAGGGAATAGTTTAGTTGGGTGTTTCATTATCTTTTTAGTTAGTTCAGCACAAGATTGTGGACTGGAAATCTGTTCTATGTGGGAGTCCAAGGAACAACCTTCCTGTGGCTGGTGTCATAGGAAGGTGGTTTTTGTCAGCACAGTCCCCATGCATTGCTGTAAGAGTTCCTCAACACTGTGCTCCCAACCCAGCTGTAAACACAAGAGATTTTGCAAATGCTGCAAATCCAGAGCCTCTCTCTCTCTCTCCCTCCCTCCCCCACCCCCCCCCTCTCTCTCTCTCTCTCTCTCTCTCTCTCTCTCTCTCTCACACACACACAAACACACAAACACACACACACACACACACACACACACACACACACACACACACACACACACACACACACACACACACACACAATCTTCTTCTTCTTCGGTTGTCCATCGAAATCCAATGATGACGTCTACTCCTTTAACGGTGAGATCTTTGATGACTATACAGTCCTATCCTGGACCCACAAGTTCTATTGCCGGTGGGACATGTATATGTGGTAGTGGTGGGGGTAGTGATGGCAACCATGGCTGCATTTCTCCTGGCTCTCTTCTGCTGTCTTCTGGTTGTTCTTTCCATCTCTAGAATACAAACCCCATCCCTACACAGCTGTCGCCAAGTGTTACGGTCAGCAGCAACATCCTCAGGTCTGATCTTGCACTTCCTTAAAGCATTCTTCACCTGATCCTTATAGCGCTTCTTCAGCCCTCCAGCTGAGCGTCGACCATGATGTAGCTGGCCGTATAACACTCTGTGGGGTAGCCAACATGGGGGCATCCTTATCACGTGCTCCAGCCACTGCAACTGATGCTGGGTGATCATGGCCTCAATGCTTCTGCAGTTGGTCTTTACAAGTATTTCAGTGTGAGGCACCCGCTCACGCCAGGTAATTCCCAGGATGCACTGAAGGCAGCTTATGTGGAAGCGCTCCAAGGACTTGATGTGACGGCTGTAGGTTACCCAAGCTTCACAGCTATAGAGGAGGGTGGTGACACAGACCGCTTGGTACATGGCGACCTTTGAGGAGGGACAAAGGCTCCTGTTCTGAAAGACTTTATGCCAAAGTCTCCCAAAGGCAGCTGATGCCTGTTTAATGCGACTCCGGATGTCGTTGTCAATGCTATCTTCAGAGAGAATGCTCTCCAGATATTTGAAAGATGGCACTACTGACAGCTTTTCATCACCAACAGTGAAGGCTGGTAGAGTGGGTGGGACACTAGTACTCCATTGGCAAAACACTTCTGTCTCTCTCTCTCTCTCTCTCTCTCTCTCTGTCTCACACACACACACACACACACACACACACACACACACACACACACACACACACACACACACACACACACACACACACACACACACACTTCCAGAGAAACTCAGCAAGGCAGGCAGCACGGGTGGGAGTAAACAGTCACAGGCGGAGATCCTTTATCTACTGAAGGATGGGGCAGAAACCAGAAGGGGAGGGGATGGAGTAAAAGCTGCTAGGGTGAGATCAGGTAAAGGAGTGGGGGGTTGAAGTAAGAGAATGGGAGGAATGCTCCTTTATAAGCTGCTCCTTTCAAGTTGTTCATTAACTGCTGCAAAAAGTCTGATTCCAGTGATAATGAATCAGTTTACGATCACCTACTGTACAGCAGGCTTTGGGCAATGTTTGGGTAGGGTTGAGATGGCAAGTAACATCTGTGACAATTAAACCCCAACCACCACTTCCTAGCCTTAGTTATTAGCTTTGCCGAGAGCTCCAATATTAAAGTGCAGGCAATTGACCACAAAACTAATTGGGGCTGCCTGATACCATGGCTATGAGCACCGGGGACCGTGTGACACTCCGGCTGACTCTGTCCACCATTCGCAAGAGTTCATTACTCACCCACAGGGTGATAAGTCAATACTAAAGAAGCCCAGTGCCAACATAAGATATCATTACTACAAGAGTCCCAGAAACACATCTATTACCACTGAAGGATGAGAAATAAATGTGACCACCTTTGTCTCATAGAACATGAAAAATATAGATTAAATTGAGATCTCAACATGATTTTTTATCAGTGAAGATGAGAACAGAGTGAATAAAGCATTTACTCATAATCTTGCTGCAACCAAATTTAGAACTAGCCATCTGACTTTTCAATCTGCCCTTTAATTCTCCTTGGTTTTAGTCTGAGGCCCCCATGATGCTTTGCCCTCAGATACAAAGGCCTTCATGTTAAACAACAGTTTCATTCTCAAAAAAGTGTGTTGCATGGCTGAATAAGAAGCAATTTACATGAGAAAGACTAAAGATATGATTATTTCCTCACCCTTCAAGATGTGGGAAATTAAACAGAAAGTAAAGCCTTTGAATGAGAACAATTAGATTGATTCTATATCATAGCTAAATTTTGCATGACACACTAATCTGGGCTTTTACTGCAGAAGAGAGGACTGAGATGGATCAAAGCCTATGTGCCGAAGATGTTGACCTGATAACTTGGATAAAACCAGACTATAAAATTTTAAGTGTGGTTTTTGAACAAGAGGGTATGGGTGTAAAAATGACAAATGAGAAATCTCAATTTATTCAATCTTTAATCCTGGGAAGAGTAGTTTATTTTCATCTTTGTGCTTTAGGTTTCGGGACCTCTCATTTGATTTTGGTCACAGTGATCAGACCCTGATAAAGGTAGTTAATGCCATCATAAAATAAAAGTAGAAATACAATGAATTACATTGTTTTCAAAATTGAATACAAAAGATACAGATCAAACAGTTTGTGAAGCTCAGTGATCCATTAAGGTGGTGCACAGATAAACATTGTGTATGATAAAGGCAATATCATCAGTAATCTTAGATTTGATTTATCAACTGATTCCTTTGTGTTCAAAGAGATTTCCTGGCTTGTTTTTTCTTTGTAAAATTTCCTTATGCAATTCCTTGAGGAGAAGAAATTGCAAAAGATTGTCTGAACAACAAAGGTTAATTAGACTTCATTTTCTTTTGCTGTGATCAGTTCTTTTTTTGATGCTTTAATAAATGTGTGACTTATGAAGTTATTTGTGTTTACTGTTAGTAAATTATTTATGTAATATTAATGATTGAGATCAGCAGGCAGTGCACTAGATATTCATTTTTTGAGAGATTTCACTCCAGAAATTTGGCATTTGAGGTATTTATTTGGATCCTGCTGAACTTGGAAGTTTTACCTGAATTGTGAGTATTCAGGTAGGGTGTAGGGGGTGTCTACCCTCTGATTTGGATTGTTTGAGTATGGAAAGTGGCTGGATGCTGATGAAATGCGTGCTGCAGTATCTTCAGCCAGCACAGCAGAATCATTCTGTTGGCAAGTAATAAAACACAGCTCCGAAAAGATACCTCCCACACTGTACAAGGAATTGTCAAGTACCTCGGGAGCACCTTACTTGTCCCATGTACAGGAAAAGTCCAAACCTAAAATTCTTAAAACAAGCACATATGGAAGATTTATATTTATACAAAATTGGCACTGTGAATGAAACATGGGGGAAATGGACATATTTTGTAATGGCCTACTTTTCTGCTTGAGTTCAACAATTAATTCCTATTGCCAAGACCTAGTAAGTAAAGAATAATCTACACAGCTTGTATATGAAAATTAGGTTGGTGCTGTCAAAAGTTTAACAAGAGTCCACGTGTACAACATCCATTGCCCTCCCCTAATCAGTTATCTTTGTCAACTCCTTGAAACACTCAACCTCTACATAAAGCTATTTTTCTAATAAGTCTGTGATTTTATAAGTTTAATTAGATCTTATCCTTAAGAATCTTCTGAAATAACTTTCCTTACTGACCTTTAATTTCCTGATTTGACCCTACTGGGTCAAATGATGACCTAGTGGGGTAGATGCAATTGGATCCTGGATTTCGACACATGTGCCAATCAGTTCAGATTGGCAAAAACATCTCCTCCACATCTCCATCAGCACAGGAGCACCACAGGGATGTGTACTTAGCCCCCTCTTCTACTCACTTTACACCAATGACGGTGTGGCTAAGTACAGCTCCAACACTATATTCAAGTTCACTGACGACACCACTGTTGCGGGCTGTATCAAAGGAAGTGATGGATAAGCATACAAGAGGGACATTGAAAATTTGGTTGAATGGTGTCATAACAGTAACCTCTCACTTAATGTGAAAAAGACCAAGGAACTGATTGTAGACTTCAGCAGGGGGAAGCCATAGGTCCATGAGCCCGTAATCATTGGAGGATCAGAGGTGGAGAGAGTCAGTAATTTTAAATTCCTGGGTGTCATTACTTCAGAGGACCTAACCTGGACTCATCATATAAATATTTTTGAAAAGAAGACATAACTGTGTCTCCACATCCTCAGGAGTCTGCGGAGGTTTGGCATGTCATTGAAAAGCATCAAAGATCCTCACCACCCAGGCTCTGTTATTTCATGTTCGTTATTTACTGCTATTTACTTGTCTCTGCATTTGTTTACAGTTAACAGTTTTCCAGTTACTAGTCTGTAGATCTGCTAAGCATGCTCACAGAAAAAGAATCTCAGGTTGTATGTGGTTACATGTATGTACTCTGATAATAAATTTTATTTTGAACTTTGCACTGGTTCATCTCTGTAGCCAACAACATTGGCTATTCTCTGGTCCTCTGGAACCTCGAGTGTGACTAGAGAGGGTACAAAGATTTCTGTTAAGCCCTAGCAATATCCTCTCTTGCCTCTCTCAATAGCTCTGCAAGATAGATTCCTTCAAACTCTGTAGACTAGCCACCTTAATGCTTTTAAAGAGCTCCAATACCTCCTTCTTCTTGCTATCAGCATATCCTTTCCTGCTCGCTATATTCTCCATGTAATTCTCCTTGGTGAAAACTAATTAAGTAGGTACTTAATTAGTATCCTGCCTATTTCCTGTTGCTCCAGGCATAAATTCCTTCCTTTGTCCTTGGATGGTTCTATCCTCTCCCTAATTGCTCCTTTGTTTGAATATGTGTAAAAAGTACTTTAGGATTCCCTAAATCCCACTTGCTAAGAGCATTTCATGAAAACATTTAGCCCTTCTGATTCTTTTAAGGTCTCTCTTGCTTCCTTTAAGGCCTTCCTCAAAAGCCTTGTCCAATTTTAGCTTCTTAAACATTACATATCCTTGCTTGTCTTTTGAAACTTTCTTTCCAAAGTTCTTGAACCTTGCCATTTTGTCTTTCTTTCTCACAGGAACACACAGGTTCTGAAACCTAACCAGCTGCCTTTAAATGACATGTTAATATGGATTTGCCCAATAATAACCACTCCTAATCTCTCTCCAGTGTGTGTCTAATGTTGTAATGCCTTTCTCCAATTTTGCACTTTCTCCCTAGGTCTAGTCTTATCTTTATCCATAAACATCTAATGACTTACAGCATTGTGCAAAGTCTTAGGTATATATAGATAGATAGCAACACACTGGAGGAACTCAGCAGATCGGGCAGCATCCGTGGAAACGAACAGTGAACATTTCGGGCCAAGACCCTTCATCAGGACTAAAGATGGAGGGGGCAGAGACCCTATAAAGAAGGTGGGGGGGAGGATGGAAGGTGCCAGGTAACAGGAAAGATTAAGAGGTGGGGGAAGGGGAGCAGGGAGGGGATAGGCAGGAAAAATGAAGAAGGAATGTAAGGGGAAAGCACTATGTGTAGTAGAAGGCAGAATCATGACAGAGGTGATAGGCAGCTGGAGGAGGAGGCAGAGTGAAACTGAGATAGGGGAAGGGAGGGGGAGGGAATTACCGGAATTCGATGTTCATGCCAAGGGGCTGGAGACTACCCAGACGGTAGATGAGGTGTTGTTCCTCCAACCTGAGTTTGGCCTCATCATGGCAGTAGAGGAGGCCATGTATGGACATATCCGAATGGGAATGTGAAGCAGAGTTGAAGTGGGTGGCAACCAGGAGATCCTGTCTGTTATGGTGGACGGAGCGGAGGTGCTCGACGAAGCGGTCCCCCAATCTGTGTCGGGTCTCGCCAGTGTAGAGGAGGCTGCACCGAGAGCACTGGATGCAATAGATTACCCCAACAGACTCACAAGTGAAGTGTTGCCTCACCTGGAAGTACTTTTGGGGCCCCGAATGGTGGTAAGAGAGGAGGTGTAGGGACAGGTGTAGCACTTGCGCTTGCAGGGATAAGTGCCAGGTGGGAGATCTGTGGGGAGGGACGTGTGGACCAGGGGGTCGCGGAGGAAACGATCCCTGCAAAAAGCTTCATGATCCTTTGTGCCAGTGTGGTTGATATTTGGCTGCGCTTTCTATTTATTGAACAGAGAACTTCAGTCACAAGTATAAGCAATTAGTTGGTTCTTTATTTTATGGGTGCAAATTATAAAATCCAAATCATATTTTATCTACGAGACTTCTTACAGCCTCTCTGGTTCATTACTACTTAAGTGGCCACCCTTCTGATCAGGACTGCAATTTTTCTGAGAAGCTTACTGTGTAACTCAGACAGAATTGCCCATTAAATTGTGTTTCCTTTGTGAGTCTACAATGCCATACGTGCAAGCTGTTAACTGTATCAAACCCTGGGATTTGGATTATTGTCTGTCACATTAGAGAATATATAGGAAAGCATCTGGAATGACGTTTTTCATGGTATTCCTGCTGAGAGAATTTAAATGACCACTGAATAAACGCAATATTATTTGACTCCTATTAAAGATCAATCTAACAGCACTGAAAGGCTTTGCTGCAGCTGCTCAAAACAAAATAAACCAAATCCAGTGAGCATGAATGCTCAGCCAGCCACCTTCGAAAAGTGACATCCTGTTGTCCCACCGGACAAATTTGCAACCTGCTTTGTTTTCTTCTCCTCCCACTGGGAAGCTCGCTCTAACTCCATGAACTTCCCTGTGCTGGATGAGTTTTGCAATGCTACTATCTGAATCTTTGTCTCTCTGACTGGAAGATGCTCCAAAACTCAAACGATGTTTGAGCCTTAACCTGCTTACAGTGTCCCGAGAGGAGCTGACTTTGAATCATAAAGTCCTGAGCAGATCATTTAGCCCTTGGGAATCTGATGCACATTTAATGAGGTTCTGAGTGACCTGTGAGCTGGCTGCATATACCTGTCTTTGCCCTTTTTACTTTTGATTAACTATCTTGGATTCAGAGTTACCAAATGACCCACGATCTGTTGTCTTTTGAAATTTGATCTTTGGCATTCTGCTTTGAGGTGGAACGAGTTAAAATGTCATTGCTTTCTACTTCCTAAAATTGTGCAGTGATTCTTTCCAAAGCCTGACAATGATCCTTTCAGTTCTGATGAACCATCTCATCTCCAGGGAAACCATCTGCACAGTGCTGAACTGTACAACCATTGTGAAACACAGTGAAATGCTGTAATGTCCCCATTGTGAACTTGCATAAGATAATGGTTAACCTTCCTGTAGCTGGGACTTTATCATACTTTTGAATACATACCCTCAGTTTTCAGATTAGGCATAAACCCAAGTGGAAAATGTACATTGCATGATTCATGCTTGCCGTGCTTAATGAGTAATGACTCTGTAAACATCGCTGGGGCCAGTATCCTTTTTCTCATTTGGAGAAACTGTAGATATTATAAATGCTACTAATCATGTTTGCCTTTTAAGGAGAGGAAGGAGGCAAATAACGTGCTGTAGGGTTTTATAGTTCATTGCAACTGAATGAATCAGCTTCTCTGTTGTTTCTGCTTCAGCTATAAAATTTATTACCCTAAAAAATCTAATGGTTTAGAATCATAGAATCGAGAAAAGTCTCTGTTGCAGGTGGCCATTTAGTCCATCATATTCATGTTGTAAAAGAGCTATCCAGTTCCATCTCACTATCCAGTACTGAGCCTGAAGTCTTGTAAGTCACGGGTACTATGTAAATGTAACAAAGGTTTCTGAACTCTCACTTGTCCAGATCCCTACCTCTCTTCCTAATCCTTCCACACTTTTCTTGGAGTTTAGGCATCAAGATTTTCATTCCTTTTACTAAATAAAATGAGTCCCTTCTATTTGCCCTATTCAGGACATTTCAGGGTAGAAAGCTACCTCTTCAGACTATCCAATGTGGAACCCTGCAGTTGATGATAGGTAGGCAATAAATTATTCTGTGGAGTACAAAAAACCTGTTCAGACCCTTTATGTGGTCAAGCCATCCCCAACACCATACATAGCAACAATAAAACTAAATAATCTTATCAAGTCAAGAAAGCTGAAAGGAACCATCTACAACTTCCATATTCATTTGTAACTCACTTGAAGGTCTTACAATTTTATCCATCATTATTCTGTGTCTGTGTATGGATTTATAGATTTCACCAGATGCAGAGTGGCTGCCACCTGCTGTGGTGATTGGATCCTATTCTATTCTGGGACTTGCTAGCACGAAACCACGGGCTGATTATCTGATGTGGGTCAGTAGTTATGGGAATCGCTGATCAGAGGGCGGCCATTTTGGCATTGACGTGACGTCTTAATCTGGGTACAAGTGGAACAGGCACTGGCTAAGTCTTGAATGTTGCAGCACTGGGGCAGGAGTAAAGCATCACCTTAGCTCTGAGAATGTTTGGTGTGTTTCATTGGTCCAGAGAAATCCTGCAGAGGTCTTATTGGTGAGTGCATTTATGGGAGCTGCAATGGAACTAAAGTTTCAGATGAAGCGGCAATAAACGTTTGCAAATCCAATGAAACCCTTCACCTGTTCGACCGTAGATGGTTTGGGCCATTCTATGATTGCCTGAATTTTACATATGTCCTCTTGAATACTGGAAAGGTTTAGGACGTAGCCTAGGAATGACACCTGCTCCTTGTGAAACCCAAACTTCTCTGGCTTGGCATAAGGTTGTTCTCGAGGAGCGGCCTGAGAACCCTCTGGACACGCTGGATGTGTTTCTGGCAAGAGTTGGAATAGAAAGAGTTTAGTTCCAATACACAAAAACAAACTAATTCAAAGTGTCCCAGAGCACATTGTTGACCAGGGTCTGAAAAACAGCGGGATGTTGGCCAGACCAAATGGCATCACGAAGTACTCCTACTGGCCAGTGGGGGTGTTGAATGTGGTCTTCCGCTTGTCCCCTTCTCAGATGCGAACCATGTTGTAAGTGGTACACTGTCTTAGAGAATATTCTGTAGTTTCTGCATGGAGATGTTCAAATGCAGAGGCAAGCAGAGGTAAAGAGTAGTGGTTTCTCACCATGATGTTGCAGAGGCGCTGATAATAGTGAAATAGTTCAATGGCTCAATTGACGTAGGGATAAATCAATGTAGGGAAGGAGCTTCTTCTTGACAAAATGGAAGCCTGCCTCTGCTGGTGAGGGAACTGGACAGATAAATCCTAAAACTAATGCCTTCTTGATGTAGACTGTTTTTACATGACCACTGTTTGAGGATGGTAGAACCTGGCAGGAGGTCAATGCCACAGTCTTATGCCAGCGTTGAGGTAGAAAGATGCCCTTCTCTTTACTGAAGACCTCAAGAAGGTCAGCATATTGATCTGGAACACCAGACAGGTCCACACTAGCAGTTGGCTCTGGAGAGGATGCACTGACAGAGGCTTGAGCTAGACCTGTACAGGTAAACAGGCATGCCATTCCTCACTCTTGGTGCTCCTTTGGGACCAAGTGATCCATGGGGTTTTTCAAGATAGCCAAGGAAGACCAAGCACCAGCAGTAGTTCAGATCAATCAACAAGATAGAAGGAGAGCTGTCCCCTATGGTTGCCTTCTAGCACAAGTTGGAGGAGTACTATGGAAAGGTGGATCCTGTCAGAGCCCAGAGGCCCACCATCCAGAGCTTTGACATAAATATTCTCTCTCAGATGTTGTGTGGGAACTTCCCATCTTTGAGCCTGAGAGATATCCATGAGGTTCCCAGCTGCTCCCGAGTCAATAATGCCTGAAGCTCATCACTCTGGGTATCCCATGACGGGGAAGCTGAAAGCATTACTTAATTAGAGGAAGGTGCTTGCAGAGAGAATTGACCCGTAAGAATTTCCCTGTGATGATCTAAAGAGTAGGAGGTGTGGGCATTCACCTTCTGTGCCACTCAGCTGCCCAATTGTCTATTCGAATGGCCAGATTTATTAGTTCGTCTAGGCTGTCCTGTTCATCATGCACATGCTGGACCCCTCTGCTCAGCCCATGCTAGAAAGCAGTGATGATGGATCTCTCACTCTACCCCGTCTCAACCACAAGAGTGTAGAAATTTACTGCATAGTCCCTCACTGTCCCTCTCCCTTGGTACAAGTCCAGTAGTTGGTGGACAGCCTCCTGATCCCGTACTGGAAGATCAAACACTCTCCTGAACTTAACTACAAATTGCTGGGAAGACTGTGCTGCAGGGAAATTTTGTTCTTGTAGGGCTTTGAACAGGCTGAGTGGGTGTCAGTCTATGAGATTCACCATGTAAGTCAGTTATCATCCATTATCATTGAACTGACCTGGCTGGGCTTGGAAAGTCAGCTTACACCGGGTAATAAGTTCCCGCAGCCACTGGGGACATAGCAGTATCTGTCTAGTGGAGGAATAATTGGGTCAGGTCCAGAAGCAGCTAAGGGAATCGGAGCATTTATGGCTGACGCTGATGAGACTGCATAGAGGAGGATGGGACAGGTACCAGTGCTGGAAGTGAGACAGGTCAGGCAGAGAGCTGATGAACAGCAGTAATGAGAGTAGTAATGGCTGCACCTGAGTCTGGCTGCCTGTAATGAGTTGCTGAACTCACTATGGACAACCAGGTGTCACTACAAGTGCTGACGTCTGTTCTTCCTGCATCGACAGGGCTTGCTGCTCTGAGAGTAGATGTTGCAGTGTGTGAGCCATTACTGCCAACCTAGCTCCACTGATTTTAACTTCTCCACCTGACCACTGAAATTTGGTTTTGACTGGGCTTGACACTGAGAGCAGTTGTCGCACTGCCTGAGCCACTTCTGCCAACCCTGCCTCCACTGATTTTAACTTCTCTTGTACCTGACCAACAAGATTTAAGGCCAATTTCCACAGTTCTTTCTTCTCTGTATTCATTTTTGTGGTCATGTCTTACTGATGCAAGCTTGGTGATGGCCCAAATGCAAAGGGAGAGATATGGACTCAGAGTGAACAGTTCATACAGTTATAATTAAAATTGTACAGAACAAAGGAAAATATTAAACACTAGGCCAACGAGGCCACTAACTTAAAAAAAACCCTCTCAAATTGGCTAAAAATTCACATTGTCTTCACCGCTTAAAAACAGTAATCATAAACTAAATTTATACAGCTCCTGAAAAGCATCTGTCTAAAGCGCTAGTCTTCTTTCCTGAGGTGCAGGGAGCGTGACATTGCCATGCTTTGGTCAAGACCAGGCAAGACTGAAACAAAAGAAAAGGAGTTAAATACTGTACATTTAAAAAGAAACCCTAATTGGCTGGATTGTGCATTATCCCATGCATGATTGCTGTCTTCCAGCTGCCCGCATGCAAGGGCACACTGACTCTGTAGCAGAGTCAATGGTTGTGACGCAAATGTGGTCTGATGATTGCCTTATAAAGCTTAAGCATTTCATACTTATTTTTATATCCCAGACCTCTCAAAATGAATGCTAATATTGCATTTGCCTTCCATACTACTGACACAGTCTGCAAGTTAGCCTTTAGAGAATCCTACACTATGACTCCCAAGTCATTTTGCACTTCCAGTTCCTGAATTCACATCCCATTCAGAAAATAGTCTATGCCTTTAATCCTCCTACCAAAGTGCACGGCCATACACTGTATTCCATAAGCTACTTCTTTGCCCATTTTCCGAATCTGGCCAAGACCTTCTTCAAACTTCCTGCTTACCTGCCCTTCAATCTTTGTATCATTCATGAACATAGCCACAATGCCATTAAATCCATCATCTAGATCATTGACATACTGTATAACATGACAAGTAGTGGACCCAATGCTTTTCCTTTGGAACACAACTGGCAGCCAGCCAGAAAACCCCTTTTATTTCTGCTCTTTGCCTTCTGCCCATGCTGCTATCTTTCATGTAATACCATGGGCTCCTATCTTGTTTAGCTGCCTTATCTGTGGCACCTTGTCAAAGGTCTTCTGAAAATCCAGGTAAGTAACATCCATTGACTCTTCTTTGTCTGTCCTATCAGTTATTTCTTCAAAGAATTTAAACAGATTAGTCAGGCAAGGTTTCCCTTGAAGAAAATCATGCTGATTTCCACCTATTTTATCATACGCCTCCAAATACTGTGTCTTGAAACATCATCCTTAATAATGGACTCCAACGTTTTGCTAACCACTGAATTCAGGCTGGCTGACCTCTAGTTTCCTGTCTTTTGTGGGTGGCAATGAGCGAACAGGAGAAAGCAAAAAAATGGAATCATGACTGTTGTTTCAAGTTATTTGATCCACATCCCAAAGCATGAATTTAGACCATTATGAGAAAATAGCATGAGCAGTGTGCGAACACACACCTGAATGTCACATGCAAAGTTCTTTTTCGCATTTGAGATTCATTGAAGGTATAGATCCATGGATTGTTCAAGCCTGCTTGTCCATCAGTTAATGTGGGCCATGCTTGACTGCTCCACTTCCAAGAAGTCCAAGGCAGTTAAGTACTTTACTTAGTGTTCTCTTCCATTAACACTTCCTCTCCTCTGCTGGACTGGTCAGATGATGTGTCTAATCCACTTGCAACATACTTAACTCCGTCTAGCCGATGTTCCTTGTTCCCTAGGCCATCGATTGTAGCATCATTTTGCATGAATACAGGTCCTTTGGCCTATCATGGCTGAGCCAGCTATCAAGTACCTCTCTACACTGATCGCATTTTACAGCAGCTGTCCCATTATCTGCTATGTCCTGAGGTTTCAGGAGCTCATCTATATATGTCTTAAGTGTGAGAATACCTTCCTCCACTACCCCCTTTGGTGGTATGTTCCAGATTTCAACCACCTCTTGCCCTTCTTCCAACACCGATGCACCTCACCTTCACTCCAGGCCTGTTCTTCCTATGGTTCTTCCTAAAACACACCCAACCCATGATCTGCAGCCTGCTTGATTTCTTCCATACAACTCCGTAAACTTTAGACCTCAGTCATTGGAATTCCGCTGCCATTGATGTATTTGGGCTACTCTGCGCAATGTCTTTAACTCTTGGCATTGACTATTGAAGACTTCTTGGACTGTTCTGCTTTTAAATACTTCCAGGCCCTGGGAAACCAAGGGAGTGTAAGCAACACACACAAAATGCTGAAGGAACCAAGCAGGCCAGGTAGCTTCTTTGGAAAAGAGTACAGTTGACGCATCGGGCTGAGATCCTTCAGCAGGGCTGAGGAGTGTGATGTGTTGAATCCACAGATGAAAGTCTATCCTACTTATACATCAGTGGAATGAAGAGCACCTTTCCAACTGAACACCTAGCCCAACTCTGCCCTGCCCCCTACCATCAGTCTGTTCATCAACTCCCCAGCCATGACCACCAACCTCCATTGTTTGTTCTCTGCCCCTGCACCTCAGTCTATTCCCAACATGGTGATAATATGGTGAATTGGATCAGAACATTTGTGGATAATACCAAGGTTTGGGATACAGTGAACAGCGAAGAAGGCAATGAGATGGGACCTGGACTAACTGGAAAGAAGGGCTGAAAATAGTTGGTGGAATTTAATGTATACAAGTGTGACACGTTGCATTTTGGAGGACAAATCAGGAAAAGACTTAATGATGAGTAGTAGGGCACTGTGGACAGTAACAGAGGGATCTAGGAATACCATAAGGGTAATGAGTATAGGAGACATAGGAGCAGAATTTGGCCATTCAGCCCATTGAATCTCTTCTGCCATTTGATCATGGCAGATCCATTTCTCTCTCAATCCCATTTTACTGCCTTCTCCCTGTAACCTTTCACACCCTGATTTACCAAGAAACTAAGAACTTCCATCTTAAATACACTCGATGATCTGGCCTCCATAGCTGCCTGTGGCAATGAATGCCACAGATTCACTACCCTCTGGCTAATCAAGAACCATCCTCAGCCCTATCACTCTGGCTCCCATCCATTTGTCAAATTAGTTTAAACCCTCCCCAATAGTTCTAGCAAACTTGCCTGCAAGGATATTGGTTCCCTTTGGGTTCAGGTGCAGCCTGTCCCTTTTGTTTAGGACATACCTTCCCCAGAAAGGATTCCAATGAAACACTGTCCCCTGCACCAGGATAAAATGGATAATTCATATCCAGAATTCCTTGAAAGTGGTATCACAGGTAGATAGGGTCATAAAGAGATCTTCTGGGACATTGACCTTCATTAATCAAAGTATTGTATACAGGAGTTGGGATGTTACATTGATGTTGTATAAGATGTTGGTGAGGCCTAATTTGGAGTATTGTGTGCAGTTCAGGTCGCCCACCAACAGGAAAGATATCACTAAGCTGCAAAGAGTGCAGAAAAAATTTACAAGGCTGTTGCCAGACCTTGTGTACCTGAGTTATAGAGAAGGATTAAATAGATTGGGACTTCATTCTCTTCTAGTGCATAGGAGAATGAGGGGAGATTTGATAGAGGTATACAAAATTATGAAGGGTATAGATGGGGTAAATGCAAGCACATTTTTTCCACAGAGGTTGGCTGAAACTAGAACAAGAAATGATGGTTTAAGGGTGAATGTTGACATGTTTAAAGAGAACATGAGGGGTAACTTATTCACCTAGAGGGTGACTGAAGTGTGGACGAACTGCCAGTGGAAGTTGTGGATGTGGGTTCAATTTCAACATATAAGGGGAATTTGGATAGGTACAGGGAGGGTCGGGTGTAGGTCGATGCAACTAGGCAGAATAATAGTTAGACATTGTCTGGATGAGCTGAAGGTCCTGTTTCTGTGCTGTAGGTTTCTATGAATATGACTCTATGCCCAATAATCCCTCTTTCCTATCCCATCCAACTACAAAACTTATTGGAGACCCCTCTACCCTTGGATTTTTCCACCCCTGGCCACTAGCCCTCTTCCACAACAATTCTCGCTCGGTCCCTCCAGGAAATTCAATTCTCAGACAGAATTTAGTCTTGTGAATTGGACATTCAACTTGAATGTCCACCAATATGTCAATCAGGTAGTCAGGAAGCCAGCGGTAAAAAAAATAAAAACAGGGTATTAAAATGATAACACCTCTAACTATTACCCCCTTCACATTAATCTCTGTAAATACTTCAAGCCATATTTTATAATATTTACTTTGTAAATTCACGCTGGTATTTATGTGCATTTTATTGCATATCCGTACCTCTAACTTTATACTTGAACCTGAGGGGAACCAATACCTCTTCATGATCTGTTGGGGAGGGTGATGAGAACCAGAGTGATAGGGCTGAGGATGCTATACAAGTAGATGCAGTGTGTAGTGAGACTGTGAGAAAGGACACAGACGGTAGGGCAAAATTGCAGTCACTGGAATGAGTTGAAGTGAACATGGGAGAAAATTGAAAAGGGTGATGAATACAGGACTGAAGGTGATATATTTGAATGCAGTATTTTAGAAATTTGAGAGTATTGTGAGGAAGAAATGAGTGTAGTCACTATTACTAAGGAGAAGGTGCTTGGGAAACTGTAAGGTTGAAGGTCTGAAGTAAGCTGAACCTGATGGACATCGTCATTCTGAAAGAGATAGCTGAAGAATCTTCCAAGAATCATCAGGTTCTGTAATGGTTCTGGAGGATTTGAGAAGGAAGCAAGGAAGTTATAGGCCACCTAGCCAGACTTCAGTGGTTGGGAAGATATTGGAGTTCATTATTAAGGATGAAATTTCAGGGTAGTTGGAAGCATGTGATAAAATAAGCCAAAATTAGCATGGTTTCTTTAATGGAAATATTGCCTGACAAATCTGTTTTTAATTAATTGAAGAAGTAACAAGCAAGAGACAGTGACAAAGGAGAGTCAGTGGATATTGTTTACTTGGATTTTCAAAAGTCCTTTGACAAGGTGCTGCACATGGGGCAGCTTAATAAGATAAGAGTCCTTTGTATTATAGGAAAGATTCTACCATGGGTAGAAGTTTGTCTGACTGCCAGGAGGCAAAGAGTGGGAATAAAGGGGGCCTTTTCTGGTTGGTTGGCTGCTGCTGCTGACGGTTTAGAAGAATGAGGAGGTATTTTTACTGAAACCTATTGAATATTGAATGGCCTAGATAGAGTAGGTGTGGAGATGGTATTTCCTATAGTGGATAAGTCTAGGACCAGCGGGCACAGCCTTAGAATAGAGGGACACCCATTTAGTTCAGAGATGAGGAGACATTTCTTTAACTGTGGGTAGTGAATCTGCATTTTATTGCCACAGCTGGCTTAGGAGGTCAAGTTAATTGGGTATATTTAAAGTGGAGCTTGATAGGTTCTTGATTAGTTCGGCATCAAAGATTACAGAACAAAGCTGGAGAGTAGGGTTGTGAGGGTTAATAAATGAACCATGATAAATGGCAGAGCAGACTCGATGGGCAGAATGGCCTAATTCTGCTCTTATATCTAATGGTCTTATGTTAATCCTATATTCTTTATAGTTATTGAATGTTGTTGTTCTTAGTTGCATGTTGCACCCTGACCACCACATCATAGCAAATTGCTAATGTATATAAATGTTCAGTACAGTATATGGTGAATAAAGTTGATCCTTGATCCGTGATCCTTCAGATTTCCAAGCCCCATACAAGAACTCATCACCACACCTTCCTCTCATCCCAGTCTAGCACTGTCCTTAATCTTAATTTGAAATTCTGCTTTAATGCTCAAACCAGGGTCTTTTTGTGATGATGTTGTCAAAGAGCAGCTTTTGAGCCATCTACCAGACATTGTTTACAATGTTATCTAGTCCGTTTACCAAATGGGCCAGTCTGCATCTAGCCTGCAAATAAATAGCACGTCTTCGGGAGTTCAGTCACTTCAGCTAAATTCAGCAGAAAATGGAAAATGTAATCTGCCTCAGGAAGTCGACCATTATATCACTCATAATAAGGAGTTTCAGTTATGATGAAATGTCTTTGAGGCCATCAGTTTGCTGTTGTAAAAGGAAAGCAGTTTGAAATCTAGCAGTTGCTCTGTTATTGTACTCATAGGCAGACGAGGTCTCTGAAGAGTTTTATTAACTCATCTTGTTTGCCATATGAAGCACTTGAATGAATTTTTTACCTTGTTTATGGAGAGACACCAGTTATTGATTTCTGTTTATTTTTTTCATTAAAACTTTTACAGTAGTCTCTAGATTGAGTTTATGATATATGCCATGGAGAAAAGGATTACTGTTTTGAAATTGTCTGTAGAATAAGCGGCCAATCTTCTCTGGATTATGAGCTAAATTAATTTGAATTGTTCTAATGCATAACATTGCATAAATCCATTGGTAATATTTAATTCTCAGAATAGAATCATAGGAATCCAAGCTTCAGAAAGCAAGAGGTACTCTCTTGTCGGTTTTTCATGTTTGTTGTATATTTATTTGAAGTGAGAAACCTAGTCTAAACAGCTGTGGTCCAGAACACCACCACAGGTTGATAGGGTGTTAAGGAAGACAAAACAGTATGCTTGCATATATTAGTCAAGGCATTGAGTTCAAGAGCTGGGAAGTTAAGTTGCAGCTTTATAAAACTCCAGTTAGGCTGTTTCTGGAGTGTTGCATTCGATTCTTGTCGCCCCATTATAAGAAGAATGTCAGGGCTTTGGAGAGGGTACAGAATGCTGCCTGGATTAGTGGTAGTTTAGAGCAATTTTGCAAATAATGAATAACAAAGGTCCTGACACAGACCCTTGTGGCACACCACTCATCACCATCCTCCATTTGGAGAAACAATCTTCAATCATCCCCTTCTGCTTTCTACATCAGGGCCAGTTTTGAAAGCATCTAACTCTTCCTGGATTCCATGGAACCAACCTTTCAGATCAGCCTACCATGCTGGACCTTGTTGTTGGCCTTGCTAAAATCCAAATAGACAACATCCCCTGCCTTACCCTCATCTATCTATTTGGTTACTCTTCAGAAAACTTTGAAAGGCTTGTCAAGCATGGTTTCCAGTGCTCAAAGCTATGCTGACTTCTCATCATCTGACTACGTCAATCAAAATACTGGCAGAAGGTACATCCCCACTACTTGGGGCACCATGGTAGTGTAGTGGTTGATGCAAGGCTATTACAGCTCATAGCGTCAGAGTTCAGAGTTCAATTCTGGCACCGTCTATAAGAAGTTTGTACGTTCTCCCCGTGACTGCTTGGGCTTCCTCCAGATGCTCCAGTTCCCTCCCACAGTCCAAAGACATATGGGTTAGTAGGTTAAGTGGTTGTTGTAAATTGTCCTGTGATTAGGCTAGTAATAAAAAGATGTTTTGCTGATTGGTACAGCTCATTGGGCAGGAAAGGCCTATTTCGCACTGTATCTCTAAATAAAATTGAAATATAATAAAATACCGATGTCAGGCTGACTAGCCTATAGTTCCCTTCTTGAACAGAAGAACAATGTAAAGGAGGTAGGATTTATACTGTGAACGGTAGGGCTTTGAGGAGTGTCGTAGAGGAAAGGGATCTTTCCTCTATACAGATAGAAATCTGTATGGCTATACAGATCCATAATTCATTGAAACTGGCATCACAGATAGAAAGGGTCATAAAGAGATCTTTTGGCACATTGGCCTTCGTACGATAGGGCACTGAGTACAGGAGTTGAAATTGTACAAGATTGTTGTGAGACCAGATTTAAAATGTTGTGTACAGTTCTGGTCACCTTCCTACAGGAAAGAGATCAATAAGAGAAAAATTCCAAGGATGTTGCCAGAACTTGGGGACCCAAGTTAAAAGGAAAGGTTAAAAAGGATAGGACTTTATTGCCTAGAGTGGAAGAAAATGAGAGGAACTTGATAGAGGTATACAGAATTATGAGGGGAATAGATAGGGTAGATGCATGCAGGTATTTTTCCCTCACGTTGTGCAAGGCTAGAATTAGAGGTCATAATTGTAGGGTAAAAGGTGAAATGTTTAAGCAGAATCTGAGGGGAAACCTCTTCACTCTGAGGGTTGTGCAAACATGGAATAAGCTGGCAGTAGAAGTCATTTATGCAGGTTCAGTTGTGACATTTAAGGGAATTTGGAATAAGTACATGGATGAGAGGGTATTGAGGAATATTGTACAGATGCAGGTAAAAGGAAATAGGCAGGAGATCAGGTCGGCATGGACGAAATGGGCAAAAGGGCCTGTTTCTGTGCTTGAAAACACTACGACTCTATAATTCTTGTTAGTTAAGTTCCAGTATTTGGTTACTTCCATCAGTGGCTAAGCATGAAGCAAACGTCAGGAAAACCATGAAGCACGGGTTTCCACCAGTTCCTCTCTGGCATCCCACAAAGTCCAAGGGTGCACATGGTCAATTCCCTGGGATGACTGCAAAAGCAGGAAATGATGTATTGGGATTGAGGGCAGAGAAATGCAAGTTGCTTGTCTACCTGCTTGTAAACTTTCCAAACTCAATCTGCTTCTTCAGCGAGTGAGGTAACTGATGAACTAATGATTCCTTTAACAGTTGTGAGATGTTGCTGGTGAAAAATGGTGCAACATTTATTAATGTAACAATAGATACTTGGTGCCAACGCAAGGTGCAAAGCCTGTACCAGTGTTTTACAAGGTGTCAAGTAAGTGCCATATTTAAGACTATGGGTTGATCTTCTGCCGTCTTCTCTGAGAAATTTTGTTCTTTAGTAATTAAACAGCAATTAACAGGAGGCATGAAATAAAGGGATTTCACTTTTAAATAAGGTGCTAATTGATAATAATAAAGACTCTATTCACTGGGTGAGAGATGTTATAAATTGCTCTGTGCTAAGAAACTTTTCAGTGCCACTGTGAATTTGCCAGATCTTGATGGCCGACAGAAACAGCGAGGCTTTAATTCTGCTTTTCTAAATTTTCTCCTAGAGAGTGACTGGCTGCATCCTGTCCAACGTAAACTCTCCAGCTACACCTATCATTGGACAGCCACAGAATGGAAGGCGCACCATCTACCAGAACACCACAATCACAAGCAACAAACCCACTGCAGGCAAGTCTCATCTGTGACCTGGTGGATGTGTCATGGGGGAGGCTGGAAAAAGCGGAGGGTGCCTTATCAAATCTTGATTCAGGGTCAATGTTTTAGTACACGAAAGAGCTATTTTTGAGTAACGGAACCAAACCCAAGGATTTGCATTTTAAACCTCATTACTGGTTAGGTGCCTGAATACAACATCTTGTATATTCATTAGACATTGCAGAAATATTATTTCAAATTCCTCCTGTTACAGCTGGGGAACTTACTTCAGGCCGGTAAATAAAGATGACATTTAAATATTATCATTATAAATAATAGAGGCTCGATTCTCATAAAATTCCAGCAGAGTAACTCATTCTTTACCTGTTCTGGCTAATGTAAGGCTCCGGAGCCACAACGAAGTAGTTGACTTTCAATTTTCTTCTGAAATGGCCCAGAAAGGAAAATTTGGAATGGACTCTTAAGGCTGAAAGAAGATGCCTGTCCCACCGGGCAATCAGAGAAAAGCTCAAGGTCCAAGTTTTTTTAAAGTTAGCTGTTCTTGGCTAAGAGATGGAGGAATTACAAAAAATTGGCCACAATGGCCATTTCTTTTCCCTATTCAACATTTACATATAAATTGATGTATGACCCCTTATTTGAATGCTGGTATCTCCTGGAACATTCCAGGCATGAGGGAGCACCACCAGAGATTGAACTAGTAGGAATAAACACTAAGCATGCTATTTGTTTTTATGGATAAGGGTGTCATTGACCAAAGACGCATTCTCTGCTTGTCCCTAATTCCCCTCCAGTAATTTGTAGTGAACTACTTTCCTGAAGCATACTGCTCTTTATTGCTGGGGATCATACTCCAGGATTTATGCAGCAATGATGAAGACGTAGTGATGCATTCCTAATTCAGGACAGTGTGTGTCTTGGATGGTATTTGAAAGTGGTGTGTTTTTTTTAAGAAAAGTCGGAAAACTACAAGAGCTGGAAATCTGAAAGAATGAAGCCCGAGTAATTCTTTGTTAAGTTATATTAGTCTAATTCCTTGGGCATTCAGATCAAATGCATTCTTAAGTTAAGTTATACTCTGAGCTTTTTGTACTTGACCTTCCACATCTGAGTGAAGTTCCCCCTTATGTTATCTTTAAACATTTCACCTTTCACCCTTAACCCCTGACCTACTGTTGTCTCACCCAACCTCAGAGGAAAAAACCTGTTTGGTTTTACTCACTCTATACCCTCATTAATTTGTATACCTCTAACAACTCTGCCTTTAATCTTCTACATTCTCAGGTATAAAGTCCTAACCTATTCAACCTTACCCAAATTCTCAGATATTCAAGTCCTGGCAACATCCTTGTAAATTTTCTCTGTACTCTTTCAATCTTAGTGACATCTTTCCTGTAGGTATGTGAACAAACCTGGACACAATACTCCAAATTAGGCCCCACCAACATCATATACAATTTCGACATAGTATCTCAGCTACTGTACTCAATACATTGATTTATGAAGGTCAATGTTCCAAAAGCTTTCTTTGTGTCCCTATCAAACTGTGACACCACTTTCAAGAATTATGGATCAGCATTCCCAGATCCCTTTGTTCTACCACACTTCCTCAGTGCCATACTACTCACCATGTTTTAAATTTACCCTGGTTGGCCCTCCAAAATGCAACACCTCACATTTGCATCCATTAAATTCCATCTGCCATTTTATAGCCCATTTCGCCAGCTGGTCCAGATCCCACTGTAAGTCTTGACAGTCTTCTTTGCTGTTTACTAGACCCAGTCTTAGTGCCATCTGCAAATTTGCTGATCCCATTTACCACATCATATTGCAGATTATTGATACAGATGACAAACAACAATTGCTATGGCACACCACTAGTCACAAACCTCCAGTCAGAGAGGCAACTATCTGCAACTAGTCTTAGGCTTCTAATGCAAAAGTAATGTTTAATCCAGTATACTACTTTATCTTAAACGCCAAGCGACGGAACCTTCTTGAACAGCCTTCCATGTGGGACCAGTAGACAATATCCACTGCCTTGCCTTCACCAGTTTTCTTGGTAACTTCCTCAAAAAGCTCAATAAGATTGGTTAGACACAACTTGTCACACACAAAGCCATGTTGATTATCCCTAATCAGTCCCTGTCTGGCCAAACACTTATATTTCCAGTTCCTTAGGATCCCACTACTGATATCAGGCTTACCAGCCTGTAATTTCCTGTCTTATTCTTAGAGCCTTTTTTAATCAACGGAACATTATCTATCCTCCAATCCTCCGGCACCTCACCTGGGGCTAAGGGTGTTTTAAATATCTCTGCTATTTCTGCACTAGCCTCCCACAGGGTCCAAGGCAACATATTGTTAGGCCCTGTAGATTTATCCACTCTAATTTGCCTGAAGACAGCAAACCTCTCCTCGGCAATCTGTACAGGGCCCATGACTTCATTTCTTTATTGCCTCACATCTATAGACTCTGTCCTCTTCTGTAACCTGCATCGGGTACATGGCCTTGCTGTTGCTTTGCCTCATCTATATGTAAAAATACATGTAAGACCTCCCCCATCTCTTTCAGCTCCATGCATAAATTACCATTCTTATCTTCTGGAAGACCAACTTTATTGCTAGCTATCCTTTTGTTCCTATTATATTTATAGAAGCCCTTAGGATTCTCCTTCACCTTGTCTGCTAGAGCAACTTAATGCCTTCTTAAGTGTTCTCTTGCATTTCTCATACTCCTCAAGTACCTCATTTGTTCCTACCTGCCTATACACCTGTTATGCACCTCCTTCATTTTCTTAACCAAGACCTCAAAATCTCTTGGAAACCATGGTTCTCTAAACCTGACGTCCTTGCCTTTTATTCTAACAGGAACATCAAAACACAGTACTCTGGAAATTTCCCTTTTATTCACCATATGCATTTACAAGTTATTTAACCGACTGGTGGCGTAGTGGCATCAGCGTTGGACTTCGGGGTGAGAGGTCCCAAGTTCGGATCCAGCCGGCTCCCTTGCACGCTCTCCACCCGTGCCTGGGTTGAGTGTCGAGCTAGCAACTCGAGCTCCTAAAAAAAACCTGGAGAGGGATGGGCTCTGCCATGTTTCACCACGTGCCCAAGACACGTCGTACCATGAGCAATCACCAAAAAGATCGGTGCAAAAAGCTTGTCATGATGGTGCCCCGACGACTCCACCAGGAGTTAAGGATATACACACATTTACATGAATTAGGAATTTGCTGTGGTATGTTGGTTAGGTGCGGCATGCAACAAAAAAAAACATTAAACTATTATAAACAATAAAGAATTACATAAAAATAAAGTTAGAGGTTGAAGTACGGATATGGAATAATGTGATAAATAAATATCAGCCTGTATTTACAATGTAAACAGTATTATACAAAATGGTTTAGTGTTTGCAGCACAGTGAAGTGGCTGAGGTAATAGATGAGGGGTGGGGTGGCTAACTAGATTAACTGCCTGGGAGAGAAAACTTGGAGGTCTGTGTCCGTGCTCTGTATCTCCATTATTCTGTGATAGGTTTCCATCCCCCGAGGATAAACATGAATCAGCTAGGTTTTTACAGTAATCCGATAGTTTCATAGCTTCCATTATTGAGAGATGAGTTTTTATTCCAGATTAATTTCATGACTTGAATTTAAATTCCCCAGCTATCACAGTAGGATTCAAGCCTGTGACTCTGGACCTGTAGGGCACCGACTCCAATTAAGTTACTAGACTAACAGACATTACAATATCACATGGAGAGAATATCTAAACTATTGACTGCGTGATGGTAAAAAACACTTTTTCTGAAATGATACTTTGGTATTTTTCCTGCTTTATTGACTCCAGTTTCAGATTTTTGTGAATATTATAACTGGGCGGCCTCTTTAAACACATTAGTATCATCTCTTAGAATTGTAATGGGGCAGTCAAGTTCAAATGTATTTTTTTCAATTTATGTGTGGTTCAGTGGTTAGGATCATTGTCAATTGTGTCAAGGCTCACAAATGTAATTCTGTTCCCATTTTAATGTACATTCCACCCTTAATTATATTCTATTACAAATTCCTGTGCCTACATTTGTAATGAAAATAATTTTTGTCAAGCAGTCATTGAATAATGAACTCCTTCCACCATTGGTGACATTGCGAGAGAAGTGGGTTTACATTTGCAAAGGAATCGTTTGTAGAGCTGGGGCTTGAGGACAAAAGAGTGTAACTAATTGGGTAGATTCTCAAGTGTTGATAGGTGTGCAGTGCCAGCCTCTTGTATGATTCTGAAGTACCACTTGCACCCTGTATGTGGTGATGTGAAAGAGGCTTTAAAAAAATAATCATAAATAAATATACGCAGCTAAACAAAAAAAACCTAGAAAATGGTTGGCACAGTGCTGATTATATTTTTAGCTCTATACAATTAACTTTGGAATGGGGTGAAATGTTATTATTGCCAACTTGAAAATAATTCAAATGGCCATTATTATAGCTGTGCCAGAGTGAGATCTCAATAGGTCCCATTTTTTTTATTCTTTGGAGCAAATACCCTCATTTACACCCATCCCCCACCCTAACCCCTATACAATACCAATATCCATCCACCTTAATAAGTATGCCATTCCGAATGAAGGTGGTTTTATTTCCATGGGATTAAGTGAGCTCTTTTTCCATTGGAGTCCTGACAGGCCTTGGGGGGTTGGCCCTCTGTTGACATGTGTCTTGGAATATCTGAAACTCTCAGTGCAGGGTCGGGGGGGGGGGCAGATGTCAGGCCTGAGCTAATCAGGGAGGTCAGGATTTGGGGCTAAAACCAATTGAGGAGGATCTAGGCAGTTTTATCACACTCCAGTTGCTGTCAATGCAGTGTTACTTGTGGTGATAGCAGCAGATCCTGATGAAGTCAAGTCTTCATGACCCCTGACAACCTAGTACTCTATCCAATATGCCACGCTGCAGTTTCAAGGATTGGGTATTATAACTTTTATTGCCTTGGAAATTTATCTACTCTTGCTATCAGTAACCACACTATATAGCACTGTTTAAGCATTGTATCATGCCTTAAAATGTATTGCACTGGCTTCGGCCCTAGCTATTTTTACTATGACCAGTCCAGAAAACAATTTCCGTAGGCAGGATCTTAGATCATGATTTCTTTATATACAATCCTTTGTTGGACTCCCTAATGTGCTTCACAGTGAAACAGTGCCAATTCCTCGGGCCTTCATAAACTAACACTACTATCGCAAACTCTGAACCTCGCTATACTTTTCCTTCTTTCTCAAGGCCCCATCTTCCTTCCTCCACCACATTTCCTCCAGCTCCCCTACCCCTATCCTGCTTCAATTACAGCATTGTGCTCACTTGACCTGAGTTATGCTCTTCGACTGAACAATTCATGTAATTTTGTGGAAGATCAGTGAGTATATTTAACTTGTATCCCTAAAATCTAAGAGTACATGGTAAGTGTGAAGCAGGGGTAGGATGTAGGTTCCTGACACTGACTAGAGGTAATGTCACTTTACTGCATTGTAGTGGAACAATAGAACTCAATTTAAAAGCTTTTGAAGAGATCAGCAAGTAGAAAAAGTACAATTTTATTTATTTATTCAGAGATACAGCACAGTAATGGGCCCTTCTGGCCCAAAGAGCCTGCACCACCCAATTACACCATGTGACCAATTAACCTACAAACCTTAGCCACTGAAGAATATGGCAGGAAAGCAGAGCTTCTGGAGACAACCCATGCGGTCACGGGGAGAATGTACAAATTCCTTACAGACAGCAGCGGGAATTGAAAGCGGGTTATGTTAAACGCCATGCTACTGTGCTACCTGATTTATACAAACAACTAAACTCCATGTTAGGACCCTCCGATGAATAACAAGGTTCCAATTCAGGACCATAACTATGCGTTCACAAAACTTCTGTACCAAACAGGAAGTGATACTGAGCCTTTCTTTTAAAATCTCATTATTGGATTTCAGAAGCTGTTCAAAGTCCTCTTAATTTTCTCAGAATTGCCTTCAGTCTTTAATGTTTATGCCTCATCTGATTCATGTGTATATACAATTTAGCCAAAGAATAAATGACTAAATACAAAGTTAGTGTATATACTCTGGAAGATAAGAGCACCTGCATGTCACACTGCCATAGATCAAAGGAATCAAAGGAACACTTGTCAGCTATGTTAAAGAAATAGACATCTGTGATATTATTTTCAGAAACCTATACCAACAATTCAAATATTCCTACAAGTAATTAACCTACTGGTATTGGCAGCTATTTATATTTTGTTTATGGTTTTAGATTTAAAGCTTAGTTGAAATTTGTTCTTCCTCTGCCTGTAATGTGGTGATTAGACCAGGGTGGAATTCTCTAATTATGACTTAATTAGGATTTACAATTCTATCATGATCTTCCCGTTCTTCTATATTCCATGCCACTAGGCAAGTATACCACATGCATTCTGTAGTTTAACATCAAGTATTTCCATCATTTCTTTGCTTTTCTTTGTATCCCACCGTTTATCCACTTGTTATCTTTTTGCTCTCCCCAAATGTAAACTGTTCACTTCTCCAGACTGGGTTTGATTTGCAACACTTTGCCCATTGCATCTGTTCATCGATGTGCTGCAACCTTCTTCCTCACATGGACAATTTGTTATCTCCAAAGATTCCCTTTTTGTAGATTAAATACAGTGAATTTCTGATTATTAACATTGAGCATGAAAAATGGAGAACTTAGCACTGAGGCTTGCAGAATCCCATTGATACAGTCAAAGCAAAACCTTGTGGCAACCATTGCGCTTAACTTCCTGCCACTTTCCAGTTTTAGATCCCAAACCATTTCCTCTGGATTCAATGGACTGAAGATTTTCTTAGCTGTCTACCTTGATAAGCTCCTCGGTAAAATTCATGTGTTAACATCAAGTGTACTACCCTCATTGATAATATTTATTAACCCTCAAAGCTAGTCAGTCAGGTTGGTCATATGTGACCTTAAGAAATGCATGTTAGTCATTCTTGGTTAGCCTGTAGATTTATCGATGATAATTTATACATTTCCCCAGACCCTTTCTCAGTAATTTATTCTGACGGTCGATTCATCTGTAATTATCCTGTCCATCCCTTTTAAAACAATTAAAGCACATTAACAGCCTTCAAACCTCCTGCAAAACATCTGGGGAAAAGAGAATTGGAAAATGAAAGCCATAGTTTTTGCTACTTCCTCCCCCTCCTACTTTCAAATCTCTTACTATCTTTCCTTTCGTTTAGTCCTGACGAAGGGTCTCGGCCCGAAACGTCGACATTGTTTCTCCTTATAGATGCTGCCTGGCCTGCTGTGTTCCACCAGCATTTTGTGTGGGCTTTTGCTAATTTTATGTCTTTTCATTTAAAAAAAAGTGTTCTGATGCTGCTGACTTATCCATTAATATGTTGTACCTCACTGTTTAGTATCTCCTTTCCTTCGTACTGTTTCACTTTAACTACATCATCAGTATTGTCTCTCTTTTGTGAAATGATGCAGAAGATTAATTTACAGCTCACTCTCGTGCTTTCCATCAAGGCTTGGCTTGCCTTTTAATATTTTTTTAAAAACCTGCTTTTTCCTTTGTCATCCTTTTCCCTTTATGTGTCCTTAAATAAGGCTCCAATTTGTAAGAATTTTTTTTTGAAACCTTGAGCTGAGTTGTTGTCAAAGCTGGGGAAAATTGTCAGAAATATTGATTTTTTTTAGTTTAACAACAGGAATTTTTAAATACCAGGATCTAGATTTGCTTCAGAGAGGAAAATCAGCTCAGATTATATAAATGTGAAATAATTTAACATTTTCTCTTGCTATCTGTTGTTTCCTGCTGAGAACCAGCTGCAGTGCTCCCTCTCCATCAGCCATTATCCTTCAGCAAGAACGAGGGAGTGAACACAGATGGCTCAGAGGGTGGGAATCCCATTCACACCCTAACTAGTGAAGGCAGCTCACTCCTTCCACCATCAGTCTCGGGTCCCACTCACTCACCAACTGCTTCTCACTGACAAACTTCTCCAAAGCTCTGCAGTGATTCTGGTCACATCCACCATTTTCCAGCACTCTGACGGATACAGGTCTATGCACACTGATTAATTTGCACACTCCCCTCCCCTGTTCCCTTTGCATTGTCGTTGCCTCTCTACCATGTCTTTCAATCTCCTTCTTTGAAGTGACATCCAGATCGTACATGGTTAATGCAGGAGGCCGTGGGGCATCAACACTGATAAGACAAGCCAAACAAAATGGCAGTATAGACCACATAACAGGCAATCTTAGTTTATGCACAATTGTAGTTTAGGCAAACTATTCATAAATCATCTGACCATTTTCTTGAGTTTTACTTGTCAGTAATTTTCCACAGACTAGTTTGTTATTCGATTTTCCATTTTTAATTTCGTATCTGCATTTCCTGTAATCCTTTTGGATCTCTGAGGTTTAATGCTGCCCATCAAAAAATTTCCTCTCCTTGCTTTATCCTATGCTGTATGCATCCTTGGCGTCTCTATTTTGAGACAGTGAGATGCTGCCTATTACTTCTAGACCTTTCCCAGAGGGCTTAGGTTCAAGGTGAGGGTTAGCTCCTCCTTGACTCTCAGACCATATCCTGAAATTCATTTTGTAGTGAGCTCAGTCCTTCCTGTTAACTCCTCAGTACAAATGTGTAGGAACTGAATCTCAAACTTGGATTGAGAGAAGATCCTGAAATCTCTCTGGCATGTTTATCTTTATCTCTTTCTGCTTATCTCTTTATCTTGTTATCTCATGCTCTCATTATTTATTGCTATTTATTTATATTTGCTCTACTTGATCTTTCATTGATCCTGTTCATAATTACAATTCTATAGATTTGCTGAGTATTGCTACAGAGTAAAGGATCTCAGAGCTGTATGTAGTGACATATATGTACTCTTGTAGCGGTGTGCTACACGCAGCGCTAAAATTACGACATGGAGTCGGTAACTGCAGTCGCAGGAAAAAACTTTATTCGAAATCCTCAGCCTCACTTTTAAGCCTCCCTCAACCTGCCCCCCGTGGTGCAGAGGCTTCAAAGCTCTGTGCTCGCAAACCCCCGTAGGCTATCAAATTGTGAGCGGGTTCGGATGTGCCAGGAAATGGGTCGCCACATAACCCCCCCCCAGAACCGGCGATACACCCCCCAATGTCCACAGTCTGGGCCAGAACCTGCTTGGGAGGTCGGCCTCTGCGCTGAGGTGCTGGAAACTCGGCCGGTTGTGCCAGGTCCACATGAGCCGGTTTGAGGCTGTCCACCGTGAAAACCTCCTCTTTCCCCCCAACGTCCAGCACGAACGTGGACCCGTTGTTCCGGAGCACCATAAACGGCCCCTCATATGGCCGCTGCAGCGGTGGCCGATGCCCGCCCCTTCGTACAAACACAAACTTACAGTTCTGCAGGTCTTTGGGTACGCAGGTCGGGTTCCGCCCGTGCTGTGAAGTGGGTATGGGGGCCAGGTTACCAAGCTTCTCATGTAGTCTGCCCAGGACTGCTGCAGGATCTTCTTCTTGCCCCCGTGGGGCTGGTAGGAACTCCCCGGGGACGACCAGGGGCGTGCCATATACCAACTCGGCCGACGAGGCGTGCAGGTCGTCCTTGGGCGCTGTGCGGATGCCGAGTAGGACCCAGGGAAGCTCGTCCGCCCAGTTGGCTTCTCGCAGGCGGGCCATGAGGGCTGACTTCAGGTGACGGTGGAAACGCTCCACTAGCCCGTTCGACTGTGGGTGGTAGGCAGTTGTGTGGTGCAGCTGAGTCCCCAAAAGGCTGGCCATAGCTGACCACAGGCTGGAGGTGAACTGGGCGCCTCTGTCAGAGGTAATGTGGGCCGGTACACCAAAGGGAGATATCCAGGTGGTGATCAGGGCTCGGGCGCAAGATTCGGAGGTGGTGTCGGTGAGCGGGATCGCCTCTGGCCATCTTGTGAACCAGTCCACGATAGTGAGGAGGTGCCGCGCTCCTCGCGACACTGGCAGGGGGCCCATGATATCCACATGAATGTGGTCGAAATGCCGGCGGGTGGGGTGGAACTGCTGCTGCAGAGCTTTGGTGTGCCTCTGCACCTTGGCTGTTTGGCAGTGCATGCACGTTTTGGCCCATTCACTGACCTGCTTGCGGAGTCCGTGTCAAATGAACCTGTTGGCTATCATCCGGACAGTTGTTCTGATGGAGGGGTGCGCTAAGTTATGAATGGAGTCGAAAACGCGGCGCCGCCAGGCTGTCGGGACGACGGGACGGGGCTGGCCGGTGGCGACATCACAGAGTAGGGTCCTCTCACCCGGGCCTACGGGGAGGTCCTGGAGCTGCAAACCGGAGACTGCAGTTCTGTAACTCGGAATCTCCTCATCCGCCTGCTGCATCTCTGCCAGTGCCTCAAAGTCTACCCCTTGGGAAAGGGCATGAACGGTAGGGCGAGAGAGCGCATCCGCCACGACATTGTCCTTACCCGAGACGTGCCGGACATCCGTCGTGTATTCAGAGATGTAGGACAGGTGGCATTGCTGGCGGGACGACCAGAGGTCGGACGCTTTCGTAAACGCAAAGGTAAGCGGTTTGTGGTCCGTGAACGCGGTGAAGGGCCGACCTTCTAGGAAGTACCTGAAATGCCAGATTGCCAGGTAGAGCGCCAACAGTTCCCGGTCGAAAGCACTGTACTTGAGCTCGGGTGGACGCAGGTGTTTGCTGAAAAACGCCAGGGGTTGCCAGCGACCTGCGATGAGCTGCTCCAGCACCCCACCGACTGCCGTGTTAGATGCGTCCACTGTGAGGGCAGTAGGGGCGTCCATTCTGGGATGTACTAGCATTGCGGCGTTCGCCAAAGCTTCCTTCGTTTGAACGAAAGCGGCGGCGGACTCCTCGTCCCAGGTAATGTCCTTGCTCAGACCCGACATCAAGGCGAACAGGGGGCGCATGATCCGGGCAGCTGAAGGGAGGAAACGGTGGTAGAAATTGACCATACCTACGAATTCCTGAAGGCCTTTGATCGTGGTGGGTCGGGGGAAGTGGCGGACCGCATCTACCTTAGCGGGCAGAGGGGTTGCCCCGTCTTTAGTAATCCTGTGGCCCAGGAAGTCAATGGCATCGAGTCCGAACTGGCATTTGGCGGGGTTGATTGTAAGACCATACTCACTTAGTCGGGTGCAGAGTTGACGGAGGTGGGACAGATGCTCCTGACAACTGCTGCTGGCTATGAGGATGTCGTCCAAATAGATGAACGCGAAGTCCAGGTCCCGTCCCACCGCGTCCATTAACCGCTGGAACGTCTGTGCAGCATTGTTCAGGCCGAACGGCATGCGGAGGAACTCGAAAAGGCCAAACGGGGTGATGAGAGCCATTTAGGGGACGTCGTCAGGATGCATCGGGATTTGATGGTACCCTTGGATGAGGTCTACCTTGGAGAAGATCCGTGCGCCGTGCAGGTTTGCTGCAAAGTCCTGAATGTACGGTACAGGGTAGCGGTCCGGTGTGGTAGCCTCGTTCAGCCTGCGGTAGTCGCCGCACGGTCTCCAGCCTCCCGTCGCTTTGGGCACCATGTGCAGGGGGGAGGCCCATGGGCTGTCGGACCGCCGGATGATTCCAAATTCCTCCATCCTCTGGAACTCCTCCTTCACCAGTCAGAGCTTGTCCGGGGGAAGCCGCCGAGCGCGGGCGTGGAGGGGTGGTCCCTGGGTCGGGATGTGGTGCTGTACGCCGTGTCGGGGCAAGGCCGCTGTGAACTGCGGTGCCAGAACCGATGGGAAATCCGCCAGGACTCTGGTGAAGTCGTTGTCGGACAGCGTGATGGAGCTGAGGTGAGGGGCTGGCAACTGGGCTGCACCCAGGGAGGTCTCGGCGTGTACCAGTCTCTTCCTGGGCAGGTCGACCAGTAGGCTGTGAGCCCGCAAAAAATCCGCACCCAGAAGCGGTTGGGCTACGGCAGCCAGTGTAAAGTCCCACGTGAACTGGCTGGAGCCGAACTGTAGCTGCACCTGACGGGTGCCATAGGTCCTTACTGTGCTGCCGTTCACGGCCCTCAGGGGGGGACCCGGTGCCCTGCTGCAGGTGTCATAACTTGTCGGAGGTAAAACGCTGATCTTGGCACCAGTATCGACCAAAAACCGGCGTCCCGACCTTCTATCCCACACATACAGGAGGCTATCCCGATGGCCAGCTGCCGTAGCCATCAGTGGCGGCTGGCCCTGGCGTTTCCCGGGAACTTGCAGGGCGGGCGACAACGGCGGGCTTCCGCGCCCCACCGCTGGTGGTAGAAGCACCAGTGTTCCTTGGGCCGGGGGTTGGCGGGCACTGCGGCCGGGCCTGGACTGGTTTGCTGCTGGGAGCGTGGCTGGGAGATCTGTGCGATGGATGCCCCGCTCACCTTTTTGGCGTTCCACAGCAAGTCCGCCCGGGCTGCCACCTTCCGGGGGTCACTGAAATCCGCGTCGGACAGCAGCAGGCGTATGTCCTCGGGCAGCTGCTCCAGGAATGCCTGCTCAATCATGAGGCAGGGTGTGTGTCCGTCGGCTAGAGACAACATCTCATTCATTAAAACCGATGGAGGTCTGTCTCCCAAGCCATCCAGGTGCAGTAAACGGGCAGCTCGCTCGCGCCGTGAGAGTCCAAAAGTCCTTATGAGCAGGGCTTTGAATTCTGTGTACTTGCCGTCCGCTGGGGGAGACTGTACGAACTCCTCAACCTGGGCCGCGGTGTCCTGGTCGAGGGAGCTCACCACGTAGTAGTAGCGGGTGTCTTCTGAGGTGATCTGGCGAACGTGGAATTGGGCTTCGGCTTGCTGGAACCATAGGTTCGGTCGCTGTGTCCAGAAACCCGGCAATTTCAACGAAACCGCATGAACAGAGGCGGCGTCGGTCATTTCTGGTCCAAAAATCGTTTGGACCGTCGGGGTTACCAATTGTAGCGGTGTGCTACACGCAGCGCTAAAATTATGACACGGAGTCGGTAACTGCAGTCACAGGAAAAAACTCTATTCGAAATCCTCAGCCTCACCTTTAAGCCTCACTCAACCTGCCCCCCGTGGCGCAGAGGCTCGAAAGCTCTGTGCTCGCAAACCCCCGTAGGCTATCTAATTGTGAGCCGGTTCGGATGTGCCAGGAAATGGGCCACCACACTCTGATAATAAAAGCTACTTTGAGCTTTGAACATGTCTGAATGCAGCAAACCTCACCCAAGTGGGTACAGTATATTTGAAGATCATCATCTGGTATCCTAACCAACAGACTTTAGAAGGAGCAGTGTTAGATCTCCTGTTAGGGAATGAGATAGGTCAGGTGACGGATGTATGTGTTGGGGAGCACTTCGGGTCCGGTGATCACAATACCATTAGTTTCAATATAATTAAGGAGAAGTATAGGACTGGACCCAGGGTTGAGATTTTTGATTGGAGAAAGGCTAACTTTGAGGAGATGTGAAAGGATTTAGCAGGAGTGGATTGGGTCAATTTGTTTTATGGGAAGGATGTAATAGAAAAATGGAGGTCATTTAAAGGTGAAATTTTGAGGGTACAGAATCTTTATGTTCCTGTTAGGTTGAAAGGAAAGGTTAAAAGTTTGAGAGCACCATGGTTTTCAAAGGATATTGGAAACTTGGTTTGGAAAAAGAGGGAGATCTACAGTAAATATAGGCAGCATGGAGTAAATGAGGTGCTCGAGGAATATAAAGAATGTAAAAAGAATCTTAAGAAAGAAATTAGAAAAGCTAAAAGAAGATACGAGATTGCTTTGGCAAGTAAGGTGAAAATAAATCTGAAGGATTTCTACAGTTATATTAATAGCAAAAGGATAGTGAGGGATAAAATTGGCCCCTTAGAGAATCAGAGTGGACAGCTATGTGTGGAGCCAAAAGAGATGGGGGAGATTTTGAACAATTTCTTTTCTTCGGTATTCACTAAGGAGAAGGATATTGAATTATGTAAGGTAAGGTAAGAAGTAGGGAAGTTATAGAAACTATGATGATTAAAGAGGAGGAAGTACTGATGCTTTTAAGGAATATAAAAGTGGATAAATCTCCAGGTCCTGATAGGATATTCCCTAGGACCTTGAGGGAAGTTGGTGTAGAAATAGCAGGGGCTCTGACAGAAATATTTCAAATGTCATTAGAAACGGGGATGGTGCCGGAGGATTGGTGTATTGCTCATGTGGTTTCATTGTTTAAAAAGGGTTCTGAGAGTAAACCTAGCAATTATAGGCCTGTCAGTTTGACGTCAGTGGTGGGTAAATTAATGAAAAGTATTCTTAGAGATGGTATATATAATTATCTGGATAGACAGGGTCTGATTAGGAGCAGTCAACATGGATTTGTGCGTGGAAGGTCATGTTTGACAAATCTTATTGAACTTTTTGAAGAGGTTACAAGGAAAGTTGATGAGGATAAAGCAGTGGGTGTTGTCTGTATGGACTTCAGTAAGGCCTTTGACAAGGTTCCGCACGAAAGGTTAGTTAGGAAGGTTCAATCGTTAGGTATTAATATTGAAGTAGTAAAATGGATTCAACAGTGGCTGGATGGGAAATGCCAGAGAACAGTGGTGGATAACTGTTTGTCAGGTTGGAGGTAGGTGACTAGTGGTGTGCCTCAGGGATCTGTATTGGGTCCAATGTTGTTTGTCATATACATTAATGATCTAGATGATGGGGTGGTAAATTGTATTAGTAAGTATGCAGATGATGCTAAGGTAGGAGGCGTTGTGGATAATGAAGTAGGTTTTCAAAGTTTGCAGAGAGATTTAGGCCAGTTAGAAAAGTGGGCTGAACGATGGCAGATGGAGTTTAATGCTGATAAGTGTGAGGTGCTACATTTTGGTAGGAATAATCCAAATAGGACACACATGGTAAATGGTAGGGCATTGAAGAATGCAGTAGGACAGAGTGATCTAGGAATAATGGTGCATAGTTCCCTGAAGGTGGAATCTCATGTGGATAGGGTGATGAAGAAAGCTTTTGGTATGCTGGCCTTTATAAATCAGAGCATTGAGTATAGGAGTTGGGATGTAATGTTAAAATTCTACAAGGCATTGGTAAGGCCGAATTTGGAGTATTGTGTACAGATCTGGTCACCGAATTATAGGAAAGATATCAACAAAATAGAGAGAGTACAGAGAAGATGTACTAGAATGCTACAGGTTGAACAAATTAGGTCTTTATTCTTTGGAGTGTAGAAGGTTGAGGGGGGACTTGATAGAGGTATTTAAAATAATGAGGGGGATAGATAGAGTTGACATGGATAGGCTTTTTCCTTTGAGAGTAGGGGAGATTCAAACAAGAGGACATGATTTGAGAGTCAGGGGGCAAAAGTTTAAGGGTAACATGAGGGGGAATTCCTTTACTCAGAGAGTGGTAGCTGTGTGGAATGAGCTTCCAGTAGAAGTGGTAGAGGCAGGTTCGGTATTGTCATTTAAAGTAAAATTGGATAGGTATATGGATAGGAAAGGAATGGAGGGTTATGGGCTGAGTGCGGGTAGGTGGAACTATGTGAGATTAAGAGTTCGGCACGGACTAGGAGGGCCTAGATGGCCTGTTTTCATGCTGTAATTGTTATATGGTTATAGTCAGGATGCACAACTGCTCCTCCCTCATTATCATCCTCAATATGGGTACCCTCCCCCACCCTCCCAGACTGCGTGCTGTGCACCCTGCTCACACATGACTGTACGGCCAAAGCACCCGAGAAATCACGTCATCAAGCTCACTGATGACAAGACAGTGGTGGGGCTCATCACCAGCTACGATGAGACAGCCTTCGGGAGGTGGAAGAGCTCAAGGACTGGTGCTAAGCAACTAACTTCTTCCTTAATGTCAACAAGGCAAAGGAGATGGTCATCAACTTCAGGAGAACTCGGTCCACTCACATCCTCAGTAACATCTGGGAGTGTAGATCACCCACGACCTCTCATGGTCGCAGAACACATCCTACACAGTCAAGACAGCTCAGCAACACCTCTGCTTTCTGGCCTTTGCACACCCATTCTCACCTCATTCTACAACTGTGCGATAGAGAATATCCTGATAAACTAGGTCACGGCTTGGTACAGAAACTGCACGGCTCCGAACAGGAAGGCACCAGAAAGGACTAGTAACATCATGAAGGATTCCACCTACCGTGCTCATGGAATGTTCGTCCCACTCCCTAGCACCCACGTCAAGACTATCAAACTGAAAAGCAGTTACTTTCCCCAAGCAGTAAGGCTGATCAATACCTCCATCTATTGACTCCATCACAACTTTAACACTTCTTGTCATTCACATTATGTATACTCTAGTGTCACTTTATAGTAATTCATTCATTATACGTATATCAGCTATCTTCTGTATTTATATTTATTGAGTTTTTTATTCTTATTGTGTTCTTTATCGTTAGTGTTTTGGTCAGATCAGAAGTAACAATTACTTTGTTCTCCTTCACCCTTGTGTACAGGAAATGACATTAAACAATATTGAATCTTGAATTCTTTCTTTCTCTTGCAACTCAAAGAGGCTCAGAAATTAGCAAAGGTCGCGATGGATTATGTTGCACTTAAATAAGGTTAACTTGGATAGAAATGTGGAGATGATTGATTTGACTTTGATATGATTCACATCATCTCCTTGCAATTGAAGATAGATTTCATTAGACTTAGTGAATAATTCTGACAAATAAGCAATGTCGTATCTAATATTTTTGGGTTGATTACTGAATGAAGCATTTGAGTCTTCAAAGAACTTTATGGTAGTTTTAGAAAGTACATAGTTTTTTAAGGCTGTATCCTTTTGAGAGCCAGCTGATCCCTGTGCAACAGCAAGTGTTCAAACTGTTCATTATTCTCAATACAAAGCTCTCAAAATGTTTTGAGGACTGAGAGCATGAGACTTGATTTTATTTACCACTGTGATAACAGTATTTAATGATTTGTGCAGCCGATCATTTGGGTTTTTTTTGTGACAATATGTTGTCTGTAAATTATACAGAGAATGGTATATATGTTCGGTACACCTCTTTTCAAGAAAGTAATAACCCAATGGTGGCATTCTGTCATTGTGGTTTCCCCATCTGTTGTACAAGCAAGAACATTTGTGAGCAGAATATCTTTCTCTTTGAAAAATGGCACAACATCCTGAACTATTAACTCCCTGCCCCCTTGCAAATAACAACTCTTGAATTATGGTTTCATCTTTTATGAAGCAAACATAACCAAGAAATAAAGATTTGTTGCCTAGCGCAGTTGACTCATCCAATTGCAAAGCAAATTCTGTTCTCCCAAGTATGTTGCACAATGTGTCTTCCACATTCTCAGATATTTCATCTATTCATCTTTGAACAGAGTTGTCGCTGTTTTATTTATTTGGTCTGGTGACATGTAAAATCATACTCAGAACCTCCCTTACTGCTGGAAGATTCAGTTCTTCTCCAATTGTATGGGGCTTTACAGTTTTAGCAATGAGCAATGAAATGTATGAAGCATGCAAACTATCACTATTGTTGTGAAGTTTTGAGGTGTTTTCCATTTCTGAAATTTTTAATGAAGTGACTGACTATAAGGCAAGTTCTTGTTTGCTTTATCAGAGTGTATTCTCTTCAGATGTTCAAAGAGCCTGGATGGTTTCATTGCTCATTTGACAATAAAACTTTTTCACACAACAGGCACATTGGCTACTGCTGGTTGCTTGGTGCTGGTATAAATCCTATTTCTGATACTCCACACTATATTGCCTGTAATTTGTTTTCATTAGGTCTGCTTCTACTATTTTCATTATGGATTAATGACCATGGTCTATTGCCTTTTGTTTAAGTCCAACTTCAAAAACTGCGATCAATAAATGCGATCATTGTCATAGCTCAGGCAAAACCTGACTCTCTAAGGTACATAAACAGGTGCAGTGATATCTTGGTTGGGCCATGGGCCAGAGAAATGCAGTCAAGACCATTTAAAAGGGCAGATACTGAACTTTACCCCATTGAATTCCACACCCTAATTCACAGGAATTGTGTCACTGTTTGATTAGAATCATACTAGCTAGTATGATTACAGTAGTGAATGGCAATAATAGATAGGCAGGGCCCGGATTTCTTCCATCCAGATCTCTCAAGATATGCCAAATACAGAAGAGTCACATTGCTTTTCAACAAAATAATATGCTTTGAGCAAAGTCTAAGTACATGATCATTGTAATCATTTTGAAGCACTGAGGATCAAATGCTAATGATAAGTAATTAATTTCTTAAATTAAGCCTGTTATCCCAAAGCTGCCCCACCTCTGCTACCGAGAATTCCAGTCATCCATTTCATCTTTATTGCTCCTTTAGACATTCCCATGCCCTGAGTAGACAATATCACCCACTTTAGGAACCATTGGTTTAAAAGATACCCAAAGAGAAATTTCTTCATACAGAGGGTGGTAGGCATATGCAGCAAGGCTCGTTATACACCTGGCTAAGGCAGGTACTATTCTAACATTTAAAAGTGTGAATAGGAAAATTTAGAAAATAGGCAAACGGGAGCAGGCAAGTCAGGTAGGCAGTTTAGTCTACGCAATGAACTGGGTGGAAGGGTTTGTTAATGTGCTGTACTATATAATTCTGCTGCCTGGTCCAATTACAAATATTTGCTTTACCCTGAAGCCCTTGGTAATTTGGCCCTTTGCACCTTTCATTCCTGTTTCTGGGTTCACTGTGTGCAGTCCACTAGGCCACCTCCTTTTCTGCTGCACTTTAGTTGGTCTCTCATCCCTTTCATATCATCCTAAGCTTCACTCCACCAGGTCCACACCCACGTTGGTAATTGGTTTATTGTTGTCACATGTACTGGGATACAGTGACAAGCTACCCAGACAGGTCATTTCATGTGTAAGTATAAGGCAATACAAATGGAAAAAGGAAAGCAGGATGCAGAGTAGACATTACAGTTACAGAGAAACTGCAGCGTAGGTAGACCACAAGGTGCAAGGGCCTTGATGTGGTAGACTGAGAGATTAAGAATTCAAGCTTATCATCAAAGAGGGCTATTTGGAAGTCTTACAATAGTGCGATAGAAACTGTCCCTGACCCTGGTGGTACATGTTCTCCAGCTTTAGTACTTTTTTTCCTGATAGTGAGGGAAGTAAGGGAGAATTGCCTGGGTGATGAGGTCTTATGTTGACTGCTTTCTCAAGGCAGCAAGAAATATGGACAGAGTCAGTGGAGGGAGGGTTAGTTTGCTACAAACTCTCAGAGTCACCCTGCTGTCTCTGTGCTTCTCCTGACCACCTGCTGCCTCTTTGCCCTGTGTGGTTTTGTCTTGCTTTGCTCCGCCTTTTAGCCTGGTCAGGCTTCACTTTACTTGGTGTGCAGGCTCATCACCTTGTGAAGTGCTCCAGTCCACTCCCAAATCAGCCTACTCTCCCTGCACACCCTCAGGCCCTTTACTCCTATACCCTAGCTCTGTCCATCCCTGCTCCTGGTTTAGGACATTGATAGCACATTACAGGCCCTTCAGCCCACAATGTTGTGCCACCCTTGGAACCTACTCTAGAAGCTGCCTAGAATTGCCCTACCGCATAGCCCCCTACTTTTCTAAACTCCTTTTTAATTTTTTTTTCTGAAAGAGATGGTCCACTAAACCTTTTCCCCCTGGGTCCACTTGAGCTTGCCTTCTTCTATAATTGGTAGTAAGATGACAGCAGTGCAATTAAGTAACCATTAATTACTGCGGTGATGAGATTTATTTCTGTGTGTAAACTCTGGTTTAGATGTAATGTGAAATGTAAGCAACCCACTAATTTGATGATGAAGCCTCAAAGTGAAGAATGTTTACTGAGCAACTTGATCTAGCTGAAATCTCCGGCAAACTAAAAAAAATCCATTTCTTTTAAAGTAGACTGATTTGGAGTTTCTCATTACAAACATATAGTGGTGTTAATTGCACAGTGATAACAGATGCCCAGCAGTGGGTAACGGAGAGGGCCGAGGACAGTAATAACCTCCCTGGAAACGTCAGCAGCTGATTGACCGTTAGACCATTCACACCCTAACCTCCTGTTAGGTGCAGGTACATTTCACCTCCGGAGTGGTAGACCTTTTCCGATGACAGGAAACAGAACAGCATCCAGTCAGGTTCTCCAGGTCAAAGGTAGACTATGGGAGCTCGATGGGCACAGTCCTCAATTGCCTTTTGGTGGCATACTTAGAGCAGTCTGATTCAGTCCTACTCAGGGCCCGATCCCCAACTCTGAGTGGTATATAAACAAATTTATTTCTTCCTCCACTCATACAGAGCTCCAATTTTATCACTTTCACTGCCAGTTTCCACACAGCTAACACTTTCAAGTCTCTCCCCCCCCCCCCCCCCCGTCTCTCTGAAACACCAATGCCTTTGAATGGAAAAGCCTACAAAATGTAATGGATACAGCCCAGTCCGTCACTGTTAAAGCCCTCCCCACAATTGCGCATTTAAAAAGGACCATTTTCTTTGCCACTCCCTGGCTGATTTTTCCATCTCCACCTACTCATCTTCATGTGGCACTTATCCATATTCAGGAGATGCTTCTCTTGCTCTTTAACCACTTCCTTTCCCACCAACTTCAAGGTCAAGTTTATTGTCACTTGATTGTACATAGCTACAACCAAATGAAACAACGTTCCTCCAGATCACAGTGCACCCGCAGTGTAAATATCACACACAGTACATAAAACAAAATATTACCACAAATACTGTAAGTTAATAAAATATGATGTGCATGCAAAGTGCACAGCACAGGTAAACGTTAAACAGCTCACTGTCCTAGTGACTGTGGTGGCAGGGTATTCATTAGTCTCACTGCCTGGGGGAAGAAGCTGTTACTGGCAGTTCCAATGCTGGTGCTCCTGCACCTCCTTCCCGATGGTAGTGAGGCAAAGAGTTTGTGGAATGGGTGGTAGGGATCCGAAGCCTTGCAGCTTCTGTACCACACAATCTTGCAGCCAGACACCACACTCTTGATGACGCTCCAGTAGAAAGTTGTTAGAATGGAGATGGGGAGCTGTGCATTCCTTCCAAACTAGTTAATAAATTTAGAGCCTTAGACACTACGGCACAGAAGCAGACCCTTTGGGCCATCTAATCCATGCCAAACCATTAATCTGCCTAGTCCCATTGATATGCTCCCAGACCACAGCCCTCCATACCCCTCCCATCCAGGTACCTATTCCAATTTCTCTTAAATGTTGAAATCGACCCTGCATCCACCATTTACACTGACCACCCTCTGAGTGAAGAAGTTCTCCTTCAGGTTCCCCTTAAATATTTTGCTTTTCACCCTTAACCCATGACCTCAGTGGGAAAAACCTTGTTTACACATACCCTACCTATACACCTCATAAGCTTGTAAACCTCATTCAAATTTCCCCTCAGTATTCAACCTTTTCTTATAACTCAGGTCATCAAGTCCCAGCAGCATCCCTGTAAATTTCTCTGCACTCTTTCAATCTTATTTATATCTTTCCTGTAGATAGGTGACCAAAACCAGACACAGTAATCCAAATTAGGCCTCACCAATGTCTTATATAATTTCAACATATCCCAGATCTCTCTATTCTACCGCACTCCTCAGTGCCTACTGCTCACAGTGTAAGACCTGCCCTGGTTGGTCCACCTCAGACTTGTCTGCATTAAATTCCTTCTATCTGCACTTTCTCAGCCCATTTAACCAAATGGTCCAGATCCCACTGCAGGCTTTGATAGTCTTCCTTGCTGTCCACTACACCCCAATCTTTGTGTCATTCACAAATTTGCTGATAAAGTTTATCATATTATCATTCAGTTCATTGATATAGATCACAAATGGTGATGGACCCAACAGAGATCCCCGCAGCACAGCACCAGTCACAGGTCTCCTATATACAATTACACTTTGTTTTTTTTTGGTAAAATCGATGTCTAATCCAATTTACTACCATATCTTCATTGTCAAGCAACTGAACCTTCTTGACCAATCTCCCATGTGGGTCCTTGTCAAACCTTATAGAATTTTGCAAGGAGATAACCAGGAGAGGTTTGTTAGGCATGACTTACCACGCAAAAAGCCATAATGACTATACATAATCAGTCCCTTTCTATCCAAATACTTGTATATCTGTCCCTTAGAATACTGCCCAATAACTTTCCCACAGCTGATGCCAGGCTTACCCGACTTATTCTTAGAGTCTTTCTGATATAACGGATAATATTAATTATCCTCCAATCCTACTGCACCTCATCCGTGGCTAAGGGTTTTTTAAGTATCTCTGCTGGGGCCCCTGCAATTTCTGCCCTAGCCTCACACAGGGTCTGAGGCAGCACATTGTCAAGCCCTGGGGATTTATGCACCCTAATTAGCCTCAATTCAGAAAGCACCTGCATCGGGGTCATGACATCACTGCTGCTTTGCCACACACTGTAGGCTCTGTGTCTGTCTCCCAAGTAAATACAGATACAAAAAATCCATTTACGATCTTCCCCATCTCTTTCAGCTCCACACATAGATTTCTACTCTGATCTTCCAGAGGACCAATTTTGTCCCCTGTTGTCCTTTTGCTCTTAATATAATTGTAGGAGCCCTTAGGATTCTCCTTCACCTCGAGTGCTAGAGCAACCTCATGTCCTGATTTCCTGCTGAGATGTTCTCTTGCATTTCTTACGCTCCTCAGGTAACTCATTTGTTCCTGTCTGACTGTGCCTGCTATGCACCTCCTCCTTTTTCTTAACCAGGGCTTCAATATCTTGAAACCCAGGGTTCCGTAACTCTGTTAAACTTGCTTTTTGTTCTGACAGGAACATACAAACATACAAACTCTGTACTCTCAAAATTTTACTTTTGAAGGCCTTGCATTTACACCTTTGCCAGAAAACAACCTATCCCAATCTACATTTGCCAGATCCTTTCTGACACCATCAAAATTGCCCTTTCAATTTAGTATCTCAACCTTGAAGACCGGATCTATCCTTTTCCATAATTACCTTGAAACTAAAGATGTTGTGATCACTAAATGCAATGTGTTCCCCTACATGACTGCATTTGTTGTTCTCAGCGTGATCAAAAATAAATCAGATTGAATGTCAATTAGTTTGTAATCAATCTGCTGAGGTGGCTCAGAGTTCCCAGTTGCTTGCCTCGTCGATTTTCCACACCACTCCACTCCGACCTACAGTATCTGTCTGTAGAGTCTGCACTGTTTAGCAAGGTCCAACATGAGCCTGAGGAATAGCAACTGTTGTTTGGGGCATGTTGAAGCCTACGGGATTCAATGTTTGAGGCTAAGGAAGAGGAGTTTTTGAAGAAGAGAGCAAGAAGTAAATTTCCTGTAAATGGGAAAGTACCGCAAGAAGAGGAGTTGGTGGAGATGGAGAAAACGGACCAGAGGATAGCAAAGAGAATAATCCCTTCAAAATGAAATATTGAATTCTACAACTTTGGGTAACTTGCTCTGTCAGTATGAAAACTGACTCTTTCTGTTAGAAGTCATCATTCATGATGTTGTTTCAGCAATCCCTCTGTCCATTAACAGAGCTGACAGGCTGGATATGACCTGCGTTTCACAACTGTTTATATTCCTTTGTTAGTATTCACATTCTCTAATGACAAGAATTTCATAGCTTTCATTTATTTGTCTTATTCTACCCAAATGACTGGCGTGCCCTGTACAGCTCATCCCCCTAAACATTCCTGCTGTCACTTTGTCCAGTATTTTCCCCGCCTTCTCTGCACCATAAAACGAACTTGTCTTCTCTCTTCTCCAGTTCTGACTGGAGTCTTTGACCAGAAACACCAATCCTGTTTCTCACTCCACAGGTACTGCCTAATCTAATGAGTGTTTCCAGCATTTTCTGTTTTTAATTCTGATTTTATACATCAGCATTTTTTCTAGATTTCACTTGCAGTGACTTGGAACATACTTCAAGGTCCCCAGAGCCCTAATAATTTCTGTGACATTCCTGAGTTTGTATTCATACTGTTGTAGGATTTTGTGAATAAAACATGCGAGATGTTTTATTTGCTTAACCAAAGCCACAACCCTTTACTTCCATACAAACAGAACCAAAAGCAGTCGCCATACATTGATGTCATTGTGTCGGACACTGTCTCTTAAATTGAACCAGCAACTCAATGACAGTGTTTGTGACTAATGTAAAACAGTTTCCATTATGGACAATATGTGTCATCTGTCACCCATTACATTACCCTGTGAAGGCCACACCCACCCAGAATTCACCTAAACCGAATCTGTCTGGAGTTCATTTGAGCCTCTCGGCTCAGATCCTGTGTCCCTTTATTGGATCAACAGCAGGTGCCTCTGCCTCATTAGGGGGTACTGGCACACACATTGTCATGCTGAGTCTGGTAGTGGAATCATCCAGGTCTTGCTGGGCCGGTTTATAGCAATCTACAGAAATACATTCAGCTTTTCCTTTCCTGTCCACAGTAAAAGTCTTTTCACCCCATTCCAAGATGTAGAACAGGCCATCGTAAGGGGGCTTAAGAGGGTGTTGATGTGCACCATGGCGGACAAAAACAAATGAGGTAGAACCTAGGTCAACTGGAACCAAGAGTGCTGTACGTCATTCCGGGAAGTAGGAATAGTGTCAAAGTTTACTGAGGAGGATGGAATGCTGCTGAGATGCTGACCAAGCAAAAAATCACCCTGCACCCTACTCCAACTAGCTGTGGAGGTCTGCAGGTCCTTTTTCGGAGTTCTTCTGAGCCCCAGCAGGACGCATAGGAGACGTTTGTGCCAGCACTCATCCACCACAGAGGAGCTCAGAGCAGGCTTTAGGGAATGGTGAGACTGCTTGCACAGGCCATTGGACTGCAGGTGATATGCAATTTAACAGTCTTTCGGTGCTTATAAAAAGAGTCAAGGGGAATACTGAAAAAAAGAAATGGCTCTGCATCAGTGATCAATATGGCATTATTAGTCATGAAATGGAGGTGAATCAGTGGCCATTGAAATCGTACGCTAATGCCTTAGATCTTTGATTCAGAGCAGAACTTTGTAAAGAGAGGGAGTCCAACAAGAGAATGGGATTAGAGCAGGTTGTTGATGTGGAGGATGACACCAGCATAAGCATAAAGGGCTGAATGGCCCCTTCTGAGCTGGAGGATTCCCTCTCCCTGAATGATTACTCAGTGACTCCCATTCACAGAATTCTGGCACCGGACACAGGCATTTCATTCCATCAGTGAAAATGTGTCCTTGTTTATGATTGACTTTGCAGTCCCTCTGTTTTACCATAATTATGTTCTGCTTGCATATTCATTCATAGTGAGGAACAGCAAAGGTTTATTCATGTGCAAGCTGGTGACATACTCTAGGTGGCACTCTAACCTTCTCCAAACACCTTTCACAACCAAGTTAATTCCAACATCAGAGCCAATTTTGTATTGTTAAGTGAAAACAAAATAAAATCAATACCTCATTTGTGATATGTTATTGTTAGATACGTTATCTTTTATTCTTAGTTGTTTTCTGCATTAACCTGAACTTTATTCTGTTTCCACAAGTTCAGTCTTGTGCCAAAGTAAAGGTTTGTACAACGTCCAACTTGCCCAAGGCTAATTCACTTGAGGTTATAAATCACCACTGTGACCTTCAAGCAGGAATGTTTAAAATGCTCTAATGATATTCCTGCTGTCCTATTTTGATATAGATTAATTCAATAACTTTAAAAGGATTTATAGTAACTCAAAAATACCGCATATGGGATCCTAGTAAGAGTATGTTAAATATTTAAAGGAGCATAGATCAAATGGACAGAGGCTTGTTCCCAGGGTTGAAGTGGCTGATATGAAGAGACATTGTCTTAAGATGATTTGAGGAAAGTATTGGGGGGGTGGGGGGGTGGGGTGTTACCAGAGCTAGGAATTTCACATGAAGCAGCCTGCCGGGGTAGTGGTAGAGGCAGATACATTAAGGACGTTTAAGAAACTCTTGGATAGGCCACAGGGATGATAGAAAAGTGGAATGCTACAGTATATGGGAGGTGAGGATTGAACAGATCTTAGAGTATATTAAAAGGTTGGCATAACACGTGCCCATATCTTTTATGTTAGGCCTTAATATGGCTGAACAACGTCACCAATCTTTGTATTAGAATTTGTTTCCATCACTATCCCCAGAATCACACCCACCCACGTGGATACTCTCTCTAAAGAAACACCTAGGGCCAAGAATGCAAGGTTATGAATGGTTTGCCTGGAGCTGCAGAATTGGCTCTAAATGATTAACCATGTGTCTTCTGCAGTTTCCAATCCGGGAGCTATTGGCTTCTACTCTAGGGCCTGTACTGTGCTGTACTGTTGTATGTTTACACAAGAAGTCCAGAATTAGTATTATTAATGCCATACCCATCCTCAGGGCTAAATTATTGTGTATAATGTTGAGTAGAAGCCAATAGCTCCCGGGTAGGAAACTGCAGAAGACACATGGTTAATCATTTAGAGCCAATTCTGCAGCTCCAGGCAAACCATTCATAACCTTGCATTCTTGGCCCTAGGTGTTTCTTTAGAGAGTGTATCCACGTGGGTGGGTGTGGTTCTGGGGATAGTGGTGGGAACAAATTCTAATACAAAGATTGGTGATGTTCAGCCATATTAAGGCCTAACATAAAAGATATGGGCACCCCCTGGAGAAAATGTTATAACTGCTGAATTTGGGTAGGGCTGCAACTTTAGGTGGTGGGATTAAAACTGCTGAGAGTACCAGTGCTGCACATCTACTCTTACGTTATGCCCACTGATAACTGGGCTGTAACACTGCAAAGTCAGAGCCCAATACAGCTTCCTGCTTCCTATTTCTAAGATGTGTAACAGTTAACCTTCGAGAAGTGATACTTTGGCAAGTACTTGTCAGCAAGGATAACAATGATTTAGCTTCAACAAGCCAAATCGCAGTTAAGTTCTATAGTAAGTACCAATTCATCCATCACTAAGGACCCAGTTACCCAGGGCATTGGTACCATCAAGGTAGGGTCACAGGAGCCTGAAGACACACACTCAATGTTTCAGTAACAGCTCTTCCCCTCTGCCATCAGATTGCTGGATGGACACTGAACCCAAGAAAACTACCTCATTATTTTTTATTGCTCTCTTTTTAAACTACTTATTTAATTTAATTTTTTAATATATATTTCTTACAGTAATTTGTAGTTTTAATTATTATGTACTGCTGCCGCAGAACAACAAATTTCATGAAGTAGGCTGGTGATATTAAATCTGATTCTGATTCTATTCCATAATTTTAATTTATGTTGAATTTGCATTCATGTCACTGGAGCACATTACACTTTGTCAAAAGTCTATGTGGATTATTGATAGCATAATCATTTGTGTGTAGAATAATCAGGTGCTATTTTTGGCTCCCTCTACTGAACACAGAACATGGAACAATACAGATCAGTATATACCCTATGGCCCATGATGTGGTGCCATCCTATATAAACTTACTCCCCGATCAAGCTAATCCTTCCCCCCTACATTGTCCATAACTTCCCATATTTTGTACATCCACTTGCCTGCCTAAGAGTCCTATTATATCAACCTCAGTCACCATCCCATCTCCAGCAGTGTGTACCAGGCACCCGTCACTCTGTGTAACAAAACAAACCTACCTACGACACTTCCCCTAAATTTTCCTCCACTCACCTAAAACAACTGTCTTCTGGTATTAGCCAATGCTGCCCTGGCATTTAAAAAAAAGGTGCTAACTGTCTATTCTATCTCTGCCTCTCATAAACGTGTACTCCTCTACCAAGTTGCCTCTCATCCTCCTCCACTCCAAAGGAAACTAGCTTTCACACTTTCCCTATAAGACGTATTCTCTAATCCAATGAACATCCTAGCAATTCACCTCTTTACTCCCTTTCAGGTGAAATGGCATTCTGCTACTAAACAATTTGCTGCACATAGCTGTTAAGACAAAGTGAACCACGTACACGGAAAAATGACCGAGAGCCAAAACCGGTCTAAAGGTTAGAAACTCAACTCACAAGCTGAAGACTCATCATGCATATTACAAAACTTTCCTCTGTGGACCACTCAAATACTGGGGTATAAATTCAATTTCAATGGTTGTGTGTACCAGCTAGCGGTCAGTCAGCAGCTCATTAAACACTTCACTTGATTTTAGAGTGCCAAAAGAACAGTCAGTTTTGCTTTACTATCTGAAGATTAATTTGTACCCCACACAGTTCTGTGTCACAGGCACTGTGGAATTCCAAGGTTTATTCTGTTGTTGATAGCCCCTGAATGTTTTATATGCAACTGTAAGGTTACACTTCTTGGACTCCAGGAAAAAAGCCCCAGACTGTGCCATTTCTAGCCCTCCAGTCCTAGTAACATCCTTGTGAACCAGCATGATACCTGCCCATCTCCAACTGTGCTACAAGATCATCTATCTTATTCTGTGCACTACTATAACACCTTCAGTCCTGTATTCATCACCTTTCTCGATTTTGTCCCCATGTGACAATTCAACTCATTCCAGTGACTGCAGTTTTGCCCTATCATCTGACTCTCCTTACTCACAGTCTCACTACACCTTGCATCTAGTCGTATACCAACTGCCCCATCCTCAGCTCTACCACTCCAGATCCCATCCCTTCGGAAAATTTGTTTAAACCCTCCCCAACACCTTCAACAAACCTGCCCACAATGATATTGTGCCCACTTGGGTTCATGTTTCACCACTCCTTTTTGGATGGGCCATACCTTCCCAGGAAGAGATCCCATTGAACCAGAAATCTGAAACCCTGCTTTCCCCGCCAGTCCCTCAGCTATGCCTTCATCTGCCAAGTCATCTTATTGTTACCCTCACTTGTGTGTGAAACAGGCGGCTATGCGGAGATTACTACCCTGGAGGTCCTGCTTGTCAGCTTTCTACTTAATACCCTATATTCTGTCTTCAGGACCTCCTCACTTTTCCTACCTATGTCATTGATACCAAATGCACCGTGACTGCCGCTGCTCACTCTCCCCCTGTAGAATGCTATGGACCAGATCGAGATATCACTGATCCAAGCAGCTGGGAGACAACATAACATCCGGGTGTCTCTTTCATGACCGTAATACCAGAAGACATAGGAGCAGAAGTAGGCCATTTGGCCTATCGGGTTTGCCCTGCCATTTTGTCATGACTGATGGATTTTCCCTCTGAGCTCCAGTCTCCTGCCTTCTCCACATAACTCTTCTTGCCCTGACCAATCTAGAATCAATCAACACCTGTCTTAAATACACATACAGACATGACCTCCACAGCTGCCCGAGGCAACAAATTCCACAGATTCACCACTCTTCGGCTAAAGAAATTACTCCTCATCTCCAATCTAAAAGGGCACCCCTCTATTCTGAAGCTATCTCCTCTGGTCTTAGACTCTCTCACCATAGGAAATATCCTCTCCATATCCACTCTATTGAGGCCTTTCACTATTTGATAGGTTTCAATGAGGTCGTCCCTCATTCTACTGAATTCCAGTGAATACAGGCGCAGAGCCATCAAATGCTCTTCATATGTCAAGCCATTCAATCCCGGAATCATTTTCGTGAATCTCCTTTGAACTCTCACCAGTTTTAGTACGTCGTTTCTAAGATAAGGGGCCCAAAACTGTTCACAATGCTCCAAGTGAGGCTTCACCAGTACCTTATAAAGTCCCAGCATTGCATCCTTGCTTTTATATTCTAGTTCCTCTTGAAATGATTGCTAACATTGCATTTGCCTTCCTCACCGCAGACTCAACCTACAAATGAACCTTTTGGGAATTGTGCACAAGCACACCCAAGTCCCTTTGCACCTCTTTTTTTTTGTATTTTCTCTCCATTTGGAAATAGTCAATCCTTTCATTTCTTCTACCAAAGCGCATGACCATTCAGTTCCCGACACTGTATTTCCACTCATTTCCTCAAAACCACCTGCTTCTCCATGTATCTTCATATCGTCTTCAAACTTTGCAACAAAGCCATCAATTCCGTCATTCAAATCATTGACATACAACATTTAAAAAAAAATTGGTCCCAACACAGACCCCTGTGGAACACCACAGTTACCGGCAGCCAGCCAGAAAAGGCTCCCTTTATTCCCATTCTTTACCTCACTGCTTTATCCTCCCTGTAATATCACAGGATCGTAGCTTGTTAAGCAGCCTCACGTATGGCACCTTGTCAAAGGCATTCTGAAAATCAAAATACACAACAACCCATTCTCCTTTGTCTATCCTGCTTGGTATTTCTTCAAAGAAGTCCAACAGATTTGTCAGGCAAAATTTTTCCTTGAGCAAACCATGATGATGACAGCCTATTTTATCATGTGCCTCCAAGAACCCTGAGACACCACCCTTAGTAATCGACTCCAACATCTTCCCAACCACTGAGATCAGACTAACTGGCCTGTAACTTTCTTTCATCTGCCTCTCTCCCTTCTTTAAGTGTGGAGTGACATTTGCAATTTTTTCCAGTCTTCCTGAACCATTCCAGAATCTAGTGATTCTTGAAAGATCATTACTGATGCCTCCACAATCTCTTTAGGCTCCTCTTTCAGAATTCTTGGGTATATCATCTGGTCCAGGTGACTTATCTACCTTCACACACTTCATGCTCCCTGACACCTGGAACTTCCACCATATTGCTAGTGTCTTCCACAGTGAAGACTGATGCAAAATACTTATCCAGAATCTCTCATCTGCTCCTTTAACTAAGGAATCCCCTATCACTACGGCAGTCCTCTTCTGAGCCACAGAGTCAGACTCAGTGCCAGAGACCTGACTACTCATGCCACCAAAACTATCTGACTTTGGCGTATCATCAAAACCCTTGGCAAACTTATGCAGATCCGTGGGGGTAAGTGTGTTGGCTGGTTGAGTTACGGCCTGGTATGGGAACACCAATGCCTTTTGAGTGGAAAATCCTACAAAAGGTAGTGGATTTTGCCCAGTACATCATAGGTAAAACCCTCCTATATACTGAGCACATCTACGTAAAATGTTACCGAAGAAAAACGGCATCCATCATCAAAGATGCTCACCACACAGGCCATGCTCTTTTCTCATTGCTGCCATCAGGTAGCAGGTACAAGGGCCTCAGGACTCACACCACCAGGTCCATGAACAGATTCTACCTGTCAACCATCAGGGTCTTGAAAAAAAGAGGATAACTACACTCATTTAAGAACTATTTTATCTTGTTTTCTCATGCTCATTACTTATTGCTATTTATTTACTATACTCAATTGCACGATTTGTTTACAATTTACAGATCCTGTTTAACAGTTACTGTTCTAAAGATTTGCTAAGCATGCCTGCTGAAAAAGAATCTGAGGGTTTTATGTGGCAACGTGAGCGTACTCTGATAATACTTTGAGAGGCTGGTCAAGGGCTACATCTGCAGCATGCTACCACCCACACAGGACTCCCTACAATTCACCTACCGGCACAAATGATCAACAGATGACGCAATAGCCACAGCTCTATACACCATCCTTACGCATCTGGAGAGGAGGGATGCTTATATGAGAATGTTGTCCTTGGACTACAGTTCAACATTCAACACCATAATTTCCTTCAGGCTCGACAAGAAGCTCGGAGACCTTAGTCTGCACCCTACCTTGTGGAGCTGGATCCTGGACTTACTATCGGATCGCTGGCAGGTGGTGAGGATGGGCACCCTCACCTCTGCCCCTCTGACCCTCAACACAGGAACACCCCCAGGGCTGTGTCCTGAGACCCCCCCCCCACTCCCTATACACCCACTACTGTGTTGCCACGCAAACTCCAACCTGCTGATCAAATTTGCAGATAACGTGACATTGATAGGCCTTATTTCCAACAATGATGAGACTGCCTACAGAGGAGAAGTCAACACCTTGACACAGTGGTGCCAAGTAAACAATGTTTCCCTCAATGTCAAAAAAACAGAGTTGATCATGGATTACGGGAGGAATGTAAACAGGCTAACCCATATTGACATCAAAACGACCGTAGTTAAGAGGGTGAGTATTTACAGGTTTCTTGGTGTACACGTCAAGAGCCTGTCCGGACTCTGGATTGGGGATTGCCAAACGTTATGTGGATTTTCTGGTGTAGTCTGTTTTGTCATGCGTTTTTGTGATAACATTCTGGAGGAACGTTGTCTCATTTTTTAACTGCATTGCATTTGTGGTTTCTAAATGACAATAAACTGAATCTGACATCACTGGGGATCTCACCTGGACTGTACATACCAGCTGTGTTGGGAAAGAAGCACAACAGCACCTTTTTCACCTCAAGATGGCTGAAGAAGCTTGGCATGAGTCCCCAGATCCTCAGGACTTTCTACAGGGGCACCATTGAGAGCTGGTTTTGTCATTGCCTGGTATGGGAACTGTACTACCTTCAATCACAAGGCACTCCAGAGCACGGTGTGGACAGCCCAGCACACCTGTCGATGTGAACTTTCCTCTACTCAGGACATTTACAGCAGCGGGTGTGTAAAAAGGACCCAGAGGTTCATCAGGAACTCCAGCCACCCCAACCACAAACTGTTTCTGTCTGGCAAATGGTACCGCAGCATTAAGGCCAAGACCAATGGGCTCTGGGACAGCTTCTTTCACCAGGCCATCAGATTTATCAATACACATTGATCTGTTTGTATATCTGACTGTACACTCATGTATACAGAACAATTATGTACACATTCTTAGTGTTTGGGCAATATCCTCCCACAATTTGCCTCTTTATTGCTTGTACATTGTGACGGAGACAGAACATGAAGATTTTTACTCCCGTGAATGTAAGAAATATAAATAAAATAAAATGAAAAAATATTACTTTCAACTTTGCTGTGGCTTTGCTAGGTCATTCTGAACCCTCCATGATATCCAAAGCAACCTGTTGTTGAGGGGAGCTCTGCACTGCCTGCCTGTCCCCTTTCCCTCTCCTGATGGTCTTCCAGTTACCTCTGTCCTGCACCTTGGGGTGTAACTACCTTCCTGTAGGTCCTGTCAATTGACACAATATGAAAGAAGCTGCAGTTGTCAGGGTCACCTGATGTCTCCTTGCCTGCCCACATCCTATGGGAGGAGCATTCTGCTATCATGCCTGGCATCCCCACTGCTCTATCTGTGAAACAAGAAAGAAAGATTAAATAAAAATCTACCTGTAGCCATCACCTCTCCTCAGCAAAGCCTCTATGAGCCAAAACCTGAGCTCCCCACTCTGACACTGGACTGGTCCCCCAGTAGTTGCTCCACTTAAACCTAACTTTTATTGGCAACATACACAAAACGTTGGAGGAACACCTGACTCCTTCCCCCTTCCTTTCCAGTCCTGATGAAGGGTCTTGGCCTGCAATGTCCCTTGCTTTCTCTTCTCCACAGATGCTGCCTGGCCTGCTGAGTTCCTTCAGCATTTTGTGTGTGTTGCTTGGATTTCCAGCATCTGCAAATTTTGTTATGTTCTCCTTATTGGCCATTGTCAAGTGCCTAATTATGCGCAATCCAATGTCTTCTTGGGGACTGTGGCAAGCAAAATGTCTTGACCATCCCGTTCACTTATTCAATAGGTACATTAAATGTTAGAGAAATGTTTACAGTATACATCCTGAAATTCTTTTTCTTCGCAAGCATTCACGAAAACAGAGAAGTTCCCCAAAGAATGAATGACAGTTAAAACATTAGAACCCCAAAGCCCACCTCCAGCTCCCCCCTCCCATGGACAAACAGCAGCAATTCAATGACCCCCACCCCCTCACCCACAAGCAAAAAAGCATCAGCACCCCCCCCCCCAACCAAGCTCTCAGGTATGCAGCAAAGCATTAATAAAGACACAGACTTGTAGTACCCCAAAGGTTACTTGTTCACCTGGATTTGACATACCACAGGCTCTCTCTCCCTAATAAGGGAAAAAGAGGTGTCCTCGTTTCACAGTGAGAGGGAGATGTAACAAACAACTCACTGATTTATGATGTTAAAAGTCTGTGGCATCACTTCTTCCAAGCTCTGTGCCCAGAGAGTCGGCCCCAAAAATGCTCAGGTCCCTCCCCAGCTATGCAAACCAAAGTCTCCAAGGGAATCAGAATAAAGATCTGAATAATCTGAATAAAGCATTTATTAATCATCGAGCAGTCTGGTACAGATGTACAGTTTACAATAAAATTCTGTAAAAGCATTAGAAACCAAATATTTTAGGAGCCTGGAGTTCAGCTATTCATCTAGTGATTTCCAGTTGTAGTGGATTAGTTGATTTTGCTCTCATTTCAGAGTCAGACTGTTGTTGGTTCAAGATCCCCAATGAAATGGAGTACTTCTCTTTGTATTATCTTTCAGTGCAGTACTGAAGGGTTTTAGTTGGTTTATGCTGCTGTCTCTCATATTGGATAATAAACTAACCCTTAGTCAGGCTACCTTTGGGTCAGTTTACAATAACCTGAGAAGCAGCAACATAAACCAGATCTCTAGTACTGCATTTGATTCATAACTGTAAGCCAGCACTAGACCTGTTGTTAAGAGATACTGGCTTTAATAAAGGATGTTCAGTTGATAGCTCTGCTTTGCTTTATTTGCTTATGCTTACATCACAGCAAAGACCTGGACCCACTGTAATTTGCGTACAATAGATCAATGGCAGATGCAGTCTCAATCACACGGCCTTGGATCACCTGGACAATACAAACACCGATGTCAGGATGCTGTTCATCTCAGCATTTAACACCATCGTTCCCACAATTCCGATTGAGAAGTTACAGAACTTGGGCCTCTGTACCTCCCTCTGCAATTGGATCCTCAACTTCCTAACCACAATCTGTGCAAATTGGTGATAACATATCCTCCTCACTGTCAATCAACACTGGTGCATCTCAGGAGTGTGTGCTTAGCCCACTGCTCTACTCTCTCTGATTGTGTGGCTAGGCATAGTTCAAATACCATCTATAAATTTGCTGATGATATAACCATTGTTGGTAGAATCTCAGATGGTGATGAGAGGGTGTACAGGAGTCAGATATGCCAACTAGTGGAGTGGTGTTGCAGCAACAACCTGGCACTCAATGTCAGTAAGATGAAAGAGCTGATTGTGGGCTTCAGGAAGGGTAAGACAAAGGAACACATACCAATACTTATAGAGGGATCAGAAGTGGAGAGAGTGAGCAGCTTCAAGTTTCTGGGTGTCAAGATCTCTAAGGATCTAACCTGGTCCCAACATATCTATGCAGCTATAAAGAAGGCAAGACAGCGATTATACTTCATCAGAAGTTTGAAGAAATTTGGTATGTCAACAAATACACTCAAAAACTTCTATAGATGTACCAAGGAGAACATTCTGATAAGTTGCGTCACTGTCTGGAATGGGGGCAGCTACTGCACAGAACTGAAAGAAGTTGCAGAGGGTTGTAAATTTAGTCGGCTTCATCTTGGGTACTAGCCTACAAAGTACCCAAGACATCTTCAAGGAGCAGTGTCTCAGAAAGGCAGCGTCCATTATTAAGGACCTCCAGCACCCAGGACATGCCCTTTTCTCACTGTTACCATCAGGCAGGAGGTACAGAAGTCTGAAGGCACACACTCAGCGATCAGGAACAGCTTCTTCTCCTCTGCCATCCGATTCCTAAGTGGACATTGAACCCTTGAATGCTACCTTACTTTCTTAATATATATTATTTATGTTTTTGCATGATTTTAATCTATTCAATATACATATACTGCAATTGATTTACTAATTAATTTATTTTTACTTTTTTTCCTTCTGTTTTATGTATTTCATTGAACCGCTGCTAGGTTAATAAATTTCATGACACATGCCAGGGATAATAAACCTGATTCTGCTTCTTCTAAGAAGATTATGTTTGCCACTGAGCTGCATCTATAGTTGCCTTTTACTTACCGATTTTCTATTGGATTTGCTTTACAGTTCGAATCCTGGGGAAGGTGAGCGAAAGTCTCGGAAGAATCTGCTGTGTTCGCCCACACGTTGAACACTTCACCTTTGTGGGTACGTGCATCTTTTTTGGCATAAAGTCACACTCCTCATCAGACAAACATACATGGCACTTTAACATGCAAAATTACCTTAAAATAAGGTCTGTATTGTACTAAATAACCTTATTCAAGGCATTTACTTATATATCTGGAACATTAATTGTTCACAATTAGGCACTTAAAATGACCAAAAAATGCATTTTAAAACACGAGTTACATTGAAGTATTGTTTTTGGCCCTGGCTCTGGACAATTTCCAATATTAAGGTAGTACTGTATAATATCATACGACTGATCTATATAGATGGACAGATCATTTACTCCTTGTGCTAATAACACCAAGCACAATCAGAGCCAAGTTGAACGTTCCAAGATCGTGAAAAACTCATTCTGAAGTGTGTTTTGCCTAGCTGTCTGTGCTTTTAATTAACTCCTGATATTTTATTACACATGAAGTCTTGTGATTACGGTTAAAGATCATTGGTTTGATAATTAGAAAAGGAAAATAAGTAGTTTCCTGGAGCGTGGTTGGCCATGCAGAATGTTGAACGAAATTCTGCCAGAACAAGTACTATTAACCTGCTTATGGTTCACTGATAATCTGCTATAATTTTCCTAGTGCTCCAAATCTGCCACTCCCTACCCAACTCTGCCAAATGATCCCAGCTGTTTCCCCCAACTCTGTATTTTAACGGTCTAAATTTACAATCAGTAAGAACTCAAGGTAGAAGAAATATCCAGAACAGAGAAAGAGAAAGCATTAGCATAACATAATGTCCCTATTAATATAAGAAACACATCCTCTGACTCACTCAGCAATTCCACTGAGATTAGCAATATATTCAGAAAATATTCCACACAAAATAAGAAATGTGTGTTGCTGATTTGCTTAACTATTGCCATGGAGATGAGTCAGGGATATACATTTTGGAGAACAGGCGGTTGTGAGTTAAGAATTGACAATAAGCCTCTGAGAAATGTTGTCGGCCTTTTGACTGAAATCTCAACCAAAGTGCAAGCAGTTGGCCAATCCACAATCAGTGTACTGATTTCTTGTGCTTAGGTCACCAAGTGAAATTCCTAAGTAGTATTTCCATACTATTTATCAAACAAAGGAAAGCATTTTTTTTGGGGGTTTGGTTTTGCAATCTAAAATGATACTGAAAGCAGTGAATTAAATTGCATTAGCTTTTGGCTGCTGGTTTTATGGAAATCAAACTCACAGAAGCATCAGAAAAATTATATCTTGATATCATTTGATGCAATTGTAAAATCTCTGGATTTGTTCAAGTTTTATAAGACAGGCCTGGGTGGGGTGGGGGGGGGGGGGTTATTTTCGCATTTTTAGAATTTGTAGCATAGTCCCAGTGATGTCACAATGGAGCATGATCAAATTAAAGGCCAATTCTAGCAGCCTGATAATAAGAGTTTAAATTTCTAACAAATATTTTCAGAGAGCTGCAGGAGCCATCCTGCAAAATGATGTTAAACATCAGTTTCACTGGATGAAGAAAGGGTAATAGGTTCAGAAGCAGCTGAAGCATAGGCTAAGTGTTGACTGCGAAATGTGTGCTTTGGAATCTAGGAAGAAAACTGATTTTGTCCAGCGTGTCTAATAAGAAGTGATGAATTTCCTATTACGCATTTCTAGATGTTCTGAAACACAATATTGAGGTAGAGCAGATTATATTCTCCCTCTGGTGCAACAGACACTGACAGATTAGACTGAGCTGTGGTGTAGGTCAAATGATACTCCAATAATATCTATGTCTAAACAGTTATTTTGAACAGTACAATATTCATTTTCACACTGGATGTAGGGATCAGGAAGTATCTGAAAAATCTCATAATATTCGTAACAACAAAGCCACCCTTTTGTTCTATAATAAACATAAACAGGGAGTTTTTGTGCTTTAGTATTTGCCAATAATGCAGAATGGGAAATTGCTCTTACATTCATTTTAGCTGATGCGAAAGAAGCTGTTGAGGTCATTCAATACAACCAAGGCTGATCCTCAACCTCAACACCTTGCTCCACTTCCCAACGTTCCTTAATGCCTTTTGATCCAAGGAAATTTATCTGTATCCTTAAATATATTCAACTGCAATACTTGGCCTCTACTGCCCCCTGTGACTTCCATAGGTTCATCACTTCCTCCCAGTCCGAGTACTAAATCTCTTGTCTGGTAATCTGAGATAGTTAACACTCTTCCCCTGCCCCCTCACTTGTAGACATTCCAGTCAGGAGAAAAATTGTCTTGCATTAGACCAGCCTCATCAGAATTCTGTAACTTTTAGTTAGATGCCCTCTCGTTCTTCTAAACTCTAATGAAAACAAACCTAATCCCATAATCGCTTCTCATATGGTGATGTTATCCCAGAAATAAGTCTGATGAACCTTTGTTACATTCAGTCTAAGGCAAGTATATCGCATCGACTGTTAGAGACCAAACCTACACATAATTCTGCTGGCATGATCTCACCAAGGTCAGCACAATTATAACAAGTCATCCTTGCTTCCATAATTACAACCTAGAGTATCTCTGTGGCAACACCTGCATTATTACTTTCTGCTGTTGGTGTACTTATGTTGATTTGCACTTAATCGAAATTATTTATTCACACTTCCTTCAATAAGCCTTATAAACAACTTTCTAAAAGTTTACTGAAACTCCTAACTACATATTTGATTCTGCCCTGGAGGTTTAATTGACTTCAGTCTTGCCTTACTAAGTACCGTGCTTTCAAAATATTCACCAATTTATCAAGAAGTCACATAACCAGCTGTTGATAATCAATGCAGTTGAAAGCCAAGCTGGCAAAGTTTGATTCAAAACTAGATGGACAGGAGTTGTGTCTGAAATCAGCAGTATGTGAATAATGAGGATTAGGAGTTTAAAGTCTGAGGACCAAGATTAGTGAAGTCCGGGAAGCCAAGGGATATGAGGGAAAATATGTGATCAGTAAAAACAGAAGGAGCTGACTAAAGGTGGGTGAGCCCATGAAACCAGCGAACACTTGTTTGAGAATGTAACTTTAATGCAGAGGCCACTTCCCCATTACAAATTTCTCTTGTTTGGAATACAAGAAGAATGTATAAATCTGCATTACCCATAAATTATCTGAGGCATTTGTCCATAGGCAATAGATTGTAGAAGGTTCATTATTTTTAATGCAAACAATCTTTCAAATCAGTCTTTTATTGATTGCATCTCTGCTTCAGATGAAAATGCCAACCTGGGTACAGCAATGAGATATGAAGAGATTGGTGAGTGTGATAATTTCCATCTGACTTTTTGTGTTAAATTTCTCAATTTTACTTTTAACGAATATTGTAATTATGAGGATGGTATCTAGAAAAACACTGACTCAGTCCAGAATCCTCTTGACACCATTTCCCACTGGATGTCCTCAGACTGCGAGATAGCAATGGAACCGGAACAGTTTCACATATTGTTGAGGACCTACCTTCAGGCTATGTGCAGAGTGAATGATTATTAAAAAACATACACCTGCTTGCCATAGGCTGTTTAAAGTAGTTTGTCAAGCCTCGCATTTTAAATGACCCCAATGCTGAGAAAGCTGCTTCCACTAAGTTGGAAACTCTCAGAACTCTTGGAGTTGTTAATGCCCAATGATTGGATACTTCATTTGATCTAGACTTGGAGGTTCCAATTCATGTTTTTGGATAAATCAGATGTCGTAATGGGGAAAGGTATTAGGGATCAAATACTGAAGAAAAAAGAGGAACAATGATGTGAGGCACCACCATTTTTGATGTCGAATCCTCTTCAGATGGCTGAACATGGTTTAAGCAGCAGGAAAAACCTCATATCAGTGTTACTTAAAGAGATGATCCATCACTCATAATTTATTTGCTGTTTCATTCCTGCTTGCATTTGCTAGTCCCAAGTATTTGCTACTTTCTAGAAATGGTTTAACTTTCAATCCTGTAATATGTGAATAGTGCAAATGTACATTTTGCCAGTTGCATTGCCTCTGCACAAATATGTTGGCAAAACACCTGGATATATTAGTCCTCATTCACCTCGGAAGCCAGCATGAGCAGAAAGCACATTGGGCTCAAAGCGGAGGAAGGCCTTCACCCTGAAGGCCAGGAATTTGAGAGATTGTTCATCAGGTAGGAAACTCAATGTGTGGCATAACTTTTGTAAGGAAAGCTTCCCTAAAATCTGCTGGATGATATAAGTGGCTTCAAGATGATGTCCAACACCTTATTTGCTGAAGCTAGAGATACTTGCAGCACCTATGAGTTTGCTGCTTGCTTGTCTGTCATGGAAGCTCTCAATTCAAAAAGGGAACTATTTCTGTTTCAGAACTTTCTGCCAGAGTTATTGACATTTTATAACATTTGCTTCATCACTATTGGACTTAAAAACAAACACAAAATCAATATCCTAAGCAACATTGATAAATGAAATTTCTTTCTACTGTACATGGTCAAGGCATCACACAATCGATGCACTTCTGCCTGTCTCAGTGATTCTCCTTGTATGGTTGGAGCATGTCTAGTAGAGGAGACTGCTGCTAGCCTCTGGGGATGACATCAAGCTGCTGCAGGCCTGGAAGAATGAGCTGTGGATTATACATTATCTAGCCAGGCGGCAGAGGTCTGTGCCTGCAATAGCAAATCCTCTGGTAGACTGTTAATAGTGCCTTGTGGAGGGGCATCAAGTTTATGCTTTGCCAGGAGGATGACTAAGCTCAGCCTCAGACGTTGGCTGGATTTCTCAGACTCCCTGCATGCTATTTCACACACAGTAATCCATGATGGCAACTGTCTGACATACCATAAGAACAGCCTGAACTTGTACTGCAGTAGCCAGACACCAGGGAAACTGCTGCTTTTGTTGGAATAGCAACTACAACATTAAGTACTGCTCTGTCCTAAGTTTGAGAGGAGATTTGGTCCCCACTTCCACAGAGGAAAGAATGGGCTCTCAGTTCTGCAGGTAACACTTTAACACCAAACGCCTATCAATATTCACCACCAACTGATCTCACCTTGCTTGTTCATGCCAATGGTTGCTGCATTTAGATAGCACTAACCATTTTTGATCATTGGATGCATCAAAGGGGTCAATGACAGTTTTTGTTTGGCTTAAGTTAGCCTATAGTGTCTAAAATCAGCCTACATTTCTTCCAGGAGCAGATCATGGGAGCAGTAGCTAACAGTCCCTGGGGAACACGTAATCATGTTATACAGTACTTAGGATTCAGCAAGGTTTATGTGCACAGTACCTGAGGCCTTGTAAGAGAAGATGCATAGGAGATAAGCTTTGTACTGACACAGGAGCTGGTTGCTATGGACATCAATGCCAATTTTCAAGGCAACATCCTAGATAAAATGCTGCAAGAGGTCCCTGTGTTGTGTATTTATGATTCACACAAAGTCAGCATGACTGAGAAGATTACGTAAGCACAAAATATGAATTGAAGCAGTTGGTCTTTAATCAAACAGTAGGCATGGTACAGTTTTGCAACTATAGCAGTGTGACACGGTGACAGCCCACTAAATTTAAGTCAGCACACATCATTACACACAGATAGCTCTATCTTCAAATGCCATATCCAACCAGCCACCCTCAAACTTCTTGCTGAATATAGAGACAGTACCATACTCCATCAACAATCTCAATTAGGTCTCATTCATTCATAACAATGTACAACACCTTGCCTTCATCTCCTCATTTGCACACACTGGTCATTATTCAACCCTGACAACCATATCACCCAACACACTGCAGGAACTTACTGACAAAATGTTGGCCCATATGGGGCAGGAACAACTGCAAATACAATTTACATGGAGAAGATGGTACCTCAGATGCGGCAAGTAGAGAGGCTGAAGCTGAATCTCCAACCTACTTCTCTTTCTCACAATCACAACCATGAGCACATGGTGAGGGAATGAACAGCATAGAAATAGGCCCCACATATGTAGAAACACTGGGCCTATGTGGCCTACAAGTAGGACAGGGTGTTACCAGACTGCCAGAGGGAGAAATTGTGCAGATATTCACCCACAGAGGTTTCTGATGAGGTCTTTACAACAACCTGCATAGGAAAGTTGCAGGTTAACAGCAATGAAATCCTTGCTACGTTGATAGAGGATGAGTCCTGACGAAGGGTCTCGGCCCGAAACGTCGACAGTGCTTTTCCCTATAGATGCTGCCTGGCCTGCTGTGCTCAACCAGCATTTTGTGTGTGTTGTTTGAATTTCGAGCATCTGCAGATTTCCTCATGTTTGCTGATAGAGGATGTTCAGTTGGCAGGGAGAATGGGGGGCCTTCAGCATCAACGTCACCTCCACTGATGATGAAATGCCTGCAAGTTAATTGCCAGGCTCGGCAAACACCACGATATCAAATGTAACCAGTATGTTGAACAAGCACACATTAATTACACATCGAGACCGCCATCTTTGTGCCTTATTGATCCTAGTTCTGATTGATTTCAAAGGGTTAATTCCTTCATCTGCAACATGAGGAAAGTTGCCCTCAGTGAGAGTTGGATGATTTGGGGCCGATTGTAGTTTGCTCTGCCAAGCATTGCTGTCTGAGCATGTAATCCCAGTTAGCATGCTGAATGAGAATCAGAATCAGGTTTATTAGCATTGGCATGTGATGTGAAATTTGTTAATTCAGCTTCAGAGATTTGGCATGTCACCAAATACACTCAAAAACTTCTATAGATGTATTGTGGAGAGCATTCTGACAGGCTGCATCACTGTCTGGTATTGGGGGAGGGCGTACACACAGGACCGAAAGGAGCTGCAGAGGGTTGTAAACCTAGTCAGCTCCATCTTGGGTACTAGCCTTTCAATGCAATACATAATATAGAAGAGAAAAAATAAGTAAAATAAAAATAATAATAAACAAATAAGTAAATCAATTACAGTATATGTATATTGAATAGATTAAAAAATCTGCAAAAAAACAGAAATACTGTATATAAAAAAAGTGAGGTCGTGTCCAAGGTTTCAATGTCTACTTAGGAATCAGATGGCAGAAGGGAAGAAACTGTTCTTGAATTGCTGAGTGTGTGCCTTCAGGCATCTGTACCTCCTACCTGATGGTAATAGTGAGAAAAGGGCATGCCCTGGGTTCTGAAGGTCCTTAATAATAGATGCTTCCTTTCTGAGGCACCGCTCACTGAAGGCTAGTACCCAAGATGGAGCTGACTAGGTTTACAACCCTCTGCAGCTCCTTTCGGTCCTGTGTGTACGCCCTCCCCCAATACCAGACAGTGATGCAGCCTGTCAGAATGCTGTCCATGGTACATCTATAGAAGTTTTTGGGTGTATTTGGTGACATACCAAATCTCTTCAAACTCCTAATTAAGTATAGTCGCTGTCTTGCCTTCTTTATAACTACATCAATATGTTGGGACCAGGTTAGGTCCTCAGAGATCTTGACACCCAGGAACTTGAAACTGCTCACTCTCTCCACTTCTGATCCCTCTATGAGGATTGGTACGTGTTCCTTCATCTTACCCATCCTGAAGTTCGCAATCAGTTCTTTTGTCTTACTGACTTTGTTACTGCGACACCACTCCACTAGTTGGCAGGTCTCACTCCTGTACACCTTCTCGTCACCACCTGAGATTCTACCAACAATGGTTGTATCATCAGCAAATTTATAGATGGCATTTGAGCTATGCCTAGCCACAATGTCATGTATATATAGAGAGTAGAGTAGTGGGCTAAGCACACACCCCTGAGATGCTCCAGTGTTGATAGTCAGCGAGGAGGATATGTCATCACCAATCCGCACAGATTGTGGTCTTTTGGTTAGGAAGTCGAGATTCCAATTGCAGAGGGAGGTACAGAGGACCAGGTTCTGCAACTTCTCGATCAGGATTGTGGGAATGATGGTATTAAATGCTGAGCTATAGTCGATGATCAGCATCCTGACATAGGTGTTTGTGTTGTCCAGGTGGTCTAAAGCCGTGTGGAGAGCCAGTAAGTTTGAACCATCAGATTTAAACAGCCATGCATATACACAAACTTTTTACTCAGTTTTGTACAAGTATTTGACTCCTCTAAACATTAATCATGAATGCAGTGGAGATGCCCTTGAATGTATTATGTTTAAGGATTGTGATTTTATAGGTAAGTCCAGATCCTGGACCAACTAACTGGAGATATAATTTACGATTTAGTTACTTAAATATCCCAGAACTTTTAAAAATAGATTTGTTATCTATTCTGTGACCATGGGAAATCAAAATCAATCTAGTTCATCTATGTCCTTTAGGGATAAACTCTGATGCCCATAGCTTGTCTAGTCAGTAAGTGGTCCCAAATCCACAGAAAATGTTCATGTCCAATTACTTCGGGCTAAGCCATGGTGGCATTTTGGTCCTTGTTTAAACATCCTGACTGTTTGCCCCTCTTCACCATTATATTTATGCCAGATGAGGGAGGATGGGACTAGAAAATGAGAGTAATGATTTTTTTGTTTGTAAACTAAAGCTACTTTTAAAAGCTTTGTTTCTAAAATGGTCAAGGAAGCCATTTGTTAGTGTCGTTTCCAATAGCAAAGCAAACACCAGAAAGGCTGCAGCAATTTAGCAAAGCATCAAGGTGTGCAGGAGGACCATCGAGCTGGTTCAGACAGTGATAAACGTAACAAAAGCATGAGTAGAGAACTCAATGTCACTGTTGTCAAGGATAACAATATAAAGTAACTGGGCCCAGAACACAGGCACTCTTACAACTCCCTCACAATGTGAGTCTTTTGTCAATGACCTTGACCAGGTGCCGGTATATCTTGTCTACTCCACACAGGAGGAAATTTGCATTCCAGCAGCAGACCTAGTCTTTTACTCAAGTATGAGCAGCCTAGGATTTGGGACTGATCAGTTACTGGGGCTTTCTCCCATATAATGGAGCCAAGTGTCAGGCATCTTGACAGAACCTCCAAGTAACTGCTACACCAATAATAAAATAAAATACTGGGCACTGAGTATGCACTCTTACAACTCACGCACACTTTATTTTCCACGTGCACAAGGAGAACAGCATGGCCCCTGTCACCCACACTGTTCTGAAGTCTGAACAGAAAACTGTTTCGTTTATACGGAATTGGCTTATCAGTTATGGGTGTTGACCATGTGGTGAATTGTGTATGTTTGAATTCCTTACTTGCTAGATCAATCGCCTTTCACAATGCAGATGCTCAAAATCAAAAGGAACTACAAGCTGACAACTGGTGGTACTTTGAAGCAATTGTCCCCCAGTTGCTGGGAGTATTTCACACCCTTCCAGTATCCCTATTTTGTCTGCCTCCGGCAACCCCTACTGTGCTAAATTCTTCCTGGTTGATTACACATTGCCAGTTATTCTCACCTGTCTGTCTGCAGTAAGCAAGATTGGCTCTGGCAGTCTCGCTTCAACGGCCTCCCTTGTCTGGGTTTGACTGCATACCGCCACAGTCATTCTCGCCTGCTTATCTTTAACCCTTGCCTATTGCAGCTTCCACTTTGCCATACTGAAAACAATAGCCTCATGGCTGAAGCAAGTAAATCCTTTGCATTGTTAGCTGCCATTTCACTGTTCTCCAATTTCATTCAGTACACAGAAGAGAAGGAGAAATAAATGTGGCAGAAAGGATATTGTGTATTGAGTGAAAGTATTAGCTAAAATTCCTTAATCTTTTCTGTCCCAAGTAGAACTTCTGCCACATATATTGTGTGATAATTCTTAATTCAGTGTAAACCCCCTGTGTTTGGAAGGCCACCTTTCCCAGTGTAAAATATTGTTCAACTTCCACTCATTCAGAGCTCCGGATCTTGTTGCTGTGCGGCAGTGATTTGCTGGAATCCTTTTGTATCCCTGGTCTATGGAATGAGGAAGATGTAAGTATATCTTACAGCTGTAACTTATTTTGTTGTTTATATTTGCAGAGTTCATGGCTAATAATGGTTGACATTACTGTAGAGATGTTTTCATAACTTTGGCAGTTCATGCTAAAAGAATGAGTTTAGAAATAAAATTGCTAATATTGTATTGAAAACAAAATGAAGTGAATAAAAATGCTTCCTGCCTGCAAGTTTTCTGGCTTTCCTTAGATGAGCATCTCGGGCATGAACAAAGAACATAGAAATCTACAGCACATTACAGGTCCTTTAGTCCACAATGTTGTGCTGACGATGTAACCTACTCTAGAAAATGCCTAAAATTACCCCACTGCAAAACTCGCTATTTTTCTAAGCTGCATGTACTTATCTAAGAGTCTCTTAGAAGACCCTATTGTATCCACGTACACCACCGTCGCCATTCCACACACTCACCACTCTTTGAGTGAAAAACAGACATCCCCTCTGCATCTATTTCCAAGCACCTTAAAACCATGCCCCCTTGTGTTAGCCATTTCAGCCCTGGGAAAATGCCTCTGGCTATCCACACAATCATTGCCTCTTATCATCTTATACACCTCTATCAGGTCACCTTTCATCCTCCGTCACTCCAAAGAGAAAAGGCCGAGTTCACTCAAACTATTCTCATTCAGCATGCTCCCCAATCCGGACAACATCCTTGTGAATCTCCTCTGCACTCTCTTTATAGAATCCACATCCTTCCTGTAGTGAGGTAACCAGAACAAGTGGGGTCCGACCAAGGTCTTATATAGCTGTAAGAACCCATCTTGTACTTCTCTCTCAAGCTACTTTCTTCAGTAACTGAGTTCATTTAGAGATTCTTAGTGATGCACTTGTTTAATTTATCCACTTCTATAAATACAAGACAAAAAATGGGAATTCTTTAAAAGTTGTGAATTATTTTGGCCATTAGCTTCCTTCTGTTCCTCATGCATCCAGTCCTTAACACAGGTGTCTCACACATTATAGCAGCTTGGGGAAAAGAAATCATCCAACTGAATTCACAAATCATGGCTATATCATTGTGATTGCTATTGTATCTTGAAATTTCCTTCCCTAGGTGGAAGTTATAGTAGGTGATTTTGGAATAGTGGTCGTCCCACGTGACAGTGTAGACACAGACAGGATCCTCAATCATTCCTCAATACTTCGCAAATACAAGGTAGGTCTTAGCCATTTAATTCTGAGAGGTTTTGTCCCCTACAGTTATTTGCCTGCCTGGTTTGGAAGCAGGAATAGATTTTACTATGAAGCGCTACTTGTAGCCTGACTTGTTTATTTTGATAACAAATATCCAAATGACAAAACCATTATTGGTTGCATTGAGTTCAAACCAATTAGAAATAGACAATAACTAAGGGAAGCTTCTTTAATGCCACTGTGAGAAGGTTCTGTTTGCTTGTCTGAAGATTATATAATTTATTAATCTTCAGATATTTTATCTTTATTATCCTATCAAATGACATAATTTGGTGTACTTGGAGACCATTGTCAACAATGTTTCAACAATATGATCTGGTCATTAAGAGGCGAACCTCTGAAATTCCAATAAGTAATTAATAAGTATCCAACAATTCCACTTTTTCAAGGTGGCACCAGTGATCATTGATGATGTTCTGTGGGCTGCAGAAAATCGATCCAAAATTTCTTTTAAATATATTTCTTTTGAATTACTTTCACTGCAATCTGAAGCATATGACTTCCCTCCGAGTATTGGACTTTGAAATCAACTCATTGATCTTCATATCTCAAGATGGAGTGAAGAACCTGGACCAATCAGGCATGGCACCTCTAATTTTCATCACCATGACTGAAAGCGAGGCAGGAGAGGAGGGCTTCAAGGCAAGTTGAAATTCCTCCTCGACCCAGCAAATCTTGTCAGCAAATGTGCAGTCGCTGGAGAGCAAAACTGAGGAACTGGGGGAAAGACTGCTGTATCAGAGGCCTAATTGTATGCATTATTGAAACGTGGCATTCTCCGGGCACACCAGGTGCAGCAGTCAAACCAGAATTCTCCATTCACAGAATGGACTGAACTGTTGACTCAGGAAAGACAAAAGGAGGAGGTGTGTGTTTTGTGGTTAACTCTTGTAGGTGCTCTGACATGGCAGTTCTGTTGAACTCGTGTTCCCCAAACTTGAACACCCAATGATCAAAGGTTTCCTGTTCTATCCATCTCTGGAGTTCTCATCCATAATCCGAACCACTGTGTACATACCACCAACAGCCAACTATAATCAAGTGCCCACAACACTGCACTAAGTTGTCTGCAAACAAGAAACATCCCATCCCAATGCATTTCAAGTCATAGTTGGAGGCTTCAACCAGGCTTGTGAAGAAAACTCTGCCCAATTACCACCAGCATATAAAGTGTATTACCAGGGGTCCCAACAAACTAGACCACTGTACTAAGATAAAGAATGCCTACCGTTCCTTGTCTGGAATTAATTTTCATAAATCAGATCACTCGGCTGTCTTCACCAACCTGCGTACAGACAGAGGCTAAAAAGCAAAGTTCCAGAGGTTAGGACAACTAAGAGGTGGTTGCTGGAGGCAGAGGAGTGATAACAGGATCGCTTCGAGTCAGTGGACCGGGCCAGTTGCAGTAGATTTTATTAAAACAGCTGTAAAATGAGTGTGTCCCCACTAAATCATTCAGAAGCCCTGGATGAAACCATGAGATCTGAAATCTGCTGAGGCCCAAATCAGAAGCATTCAAGTCTGGAGACTAAGAAAGTTACAAGAGATGCAGACACAATCTCCGGATAGCCATCTCACAGGTGAAGTGGCAATTCTGGACCAAACTTGATTCAACGAGAGATGCCTGACAGCTGTGGCAGGGCTTGAATGCTGTCATCTCTTATAAAGTTATATCAAGCAATATGGGAGACAGCAAGGCTTGGCTTCCAGATGAACTCACAGACTTCGAGGCTCGCTTTGACCATTGGAACGTGGAGGAACCATCATGTACTCCACATTCCACAATGATCCTATGACTTTCAGTCTCTCAAGCTGACATGCGGGCTGACTTCTGGAGGGTGAATCCAGACCAGATGAGGTACCTGGCCGCATACTAAAGAACTGTGCTGACCAGCTGGCTGGTGTGCTCACTCAGATCTCACTCAATGTGAGCAAGACCAAGAAACTAATTATAGGCTTCAGCAGAGGGAACCACAGGTCCATGAGCCAGTCCTCATTGGTGGATCAGAGGTAGAGAGGGTTAACAACTTTAAGTTCCTAGGTGTTACCATTTCAAAGCCCAGCATATTAGTGGAATTGCAAAGAAAGCACGGCAGCACCTCTACCTCCTTAGGGATTTGCAGAGATTCAGTATGCCACCTAAAACTTCGACAAGCTTCGAGAGGTGTAGTGGAGAGTATATTGACCTGGTAGGGAAACACCAACGCCTATGAATGGAAAATCCTACAAAAACTAGTGGGTCCAGCCCAGTACATTATGTTTAGAGCCCTCCCAACCATTGAGCACATCTAAGTGCAACAGTGTCATAGGAAAGTAGCATCAATCATCAAAGATCCTCACCTGCCAAGTCACGCTGTCTTCTCACTGCTGCCATCAGGAAGAAGGTACAGGAGCCTCAGGACTTGCATCACCAGGTTCAAGAACAGTTGCTAACCCTCAACCATCTGGCTTGAACAAAAGGCGATAACTACACTCAACTCCACTTGCCCCATCATCGAAGTGTTCCCACAACTATTGAACTCACCTTCAAGGACACTTCATCTCATGTTATTGCAATTTATTTATACTTGCACAGTATAAATAAGTGTGTCTTCTGCACAGGTTGATCTTTCATTGATCCTGTTATAGCTATTATTCTATAGATCTTTTGAGTATGGCATAAGAAAATTAATCTTAGGTTGGTATAAGGTGACATATATGTACTTTGATAATAAAATTCACTTTGAACTGTGCCTGTTATATGATGCACATGGTATTGAACACTGTTGAACAGATCAGATGGGGTTGTGAGCCTTTTATTATTTCATATGTTAATTTGTGCAACAGATGAAATATTTAAGGTGAATGCACAGCCATGAATGTTCCCCAAACACTTTGGTAGCTGCTATTAACACTCTCAAAGCCACAATACATGCACATACACTGCTAACCAATGCCAATTAATCAGATTTTTTTATACATTGACTTCTGCACCACAACACCCAGATACAATGAACAATAGTGTAATGGAATGAAAATTAATTAATTGTCAATATCTGATGCAGGGTTCTAAGTCAGGTAGAATATAATGTCTCAGACAGATCATTCCTCTGTTCTCTCATAATGGACATGGCATCTGGAAACATTTTAATATAGTTTTTAGTGTAATATGTTTTCAACAGCCGTTATAGATGCTGAGGGAAAACAGAAACAAATTTGTGCAGTTACAAGGAATAAACGGTAAAAAAAACTCTAAATTCTACAGCTTCTGTGTGTCTTCTATATTGATATTTTGTTGTAAAAATATTCCCCAAAAGAAATAACAGTCACAAAATCTCCAAGGGTTAGTGCAGGAAATTGCTGCTACACTCTCCCTTTAATAGCAGGATACCAAATTGGAGGAAAGTTGCACAGCTGAGGTTTGTTATTCTTCCCTCCCCTCCTTCACAAAGAGATCAATCACCTGTTCATGCTGGCAGAGATTCCCAGCCTTGCAATGGAATTGTTGCAACTAAATGCCTGAGGATGATATCATCTCATTTTCCTCCCCTTTTATCTCTAGTCACAAGAAAAACCAAAACAACTGTGAAGTAGGTGGACACATTTTGCCAGCAAAGATCACTCAGTAAAAGGGGAAATGTGCTCCAGCTACTTTGTCTAAACAAAGTGCTATAAATTGACACATCATAAGAGTCTAGACTATGGAGTCACATGAATCTTTGCATTTTCCAATTAGTTTTTATCATACTGACTTAAAATAGAGTCAAACTAAAGGAGCTCAGTGCTTCTGGGTTGCATTCAATTGCATATTCTTATCAAGCCTTTAAAGGCCAAGAGAAAGGGACGCAAAGTCACTTCGCATCCAGGTCCTTGAGATGAGAGAGAGAGAGAGAGAGAGTCTGTTAGTTCTGTATTCCCAACGATCTTTGGCAATAGTGGTAACAAACTCGGTTTGAAGTTTTGCTTAGTTTATACATTTGTATGGCATTTGTATCTTATTAAATTCTGTACTGGTAAAAAGCATTCATCTTTTCTGTTCTTAAACAGGATAATATACTGGCAGTAAAGGATGATACTAATCACCCAATGTCTGTTGTGAGTTCTACCAAGAGCAGGTATGCAACATTCTTTACATTTAGATAGCAACTGGCCTATTTTAATGTGGGTTTAATAAATGTAATGGATATTTCAAATCACCTACATTTTCTATGAGGATGCTATTATATTTATACTTTTATCAGGATGTGAGTATTATTGATCAGAGCAGCATTTTTGTCCATTCTGTTTGCAGTACTGTATAAAGGTCAAGCATATTGTGTTGATGTAAACATAGCCCAGAGAGGAAGGGAGGAGGATATGATTTACTTGGATTTTCAGAAGGCATTTGATAAGGTGCCACACACAAGGCTGCTTAACAAGATAAAATCCTATGGCGTTACAGGAAAGATACTGGCATGGATAGAGGATGGGCTGACAGGCAGGAGACAGCGAGTGGGTATAAAAGGGGCCTTTTCTGGTTGGCTGCCAATGTCTGGTGGTGTTCCTCAGGGGTTAGTATTGGAACTGCTACTTTTCACATTGTTTGTTATTGATTTCAATAATGGATTTGATGGCTTTGTGACAAAGTCTGTGGATGATACGAAGAAAAGTGGGGTATAGGTAGTGCTGAGGAAACAATGCGATTGTAGCAGGACAGACAAATTGGAAGAATGGGCAAAAAAGTGGCAGATGGAATATAGTGTTGGGAAATGTATGATACATTTTGGTAAAAGGAACAATAGTGTGGACTATTATCTAAATAGGGAGAAGGTTCAAACATCAGAGGTGCAGAGGGACTTGGGAGTCCTCATGCAAGAGATTAACTCAACCCAAGGTTGAGTCTGTGGTAAAGAAGGCAAATGCAATGTTGGCATTTATTTCAAGGGAATAGAATATAAAAACAAGGGAAGAATGGTGAGCCCTTTATAAGACTCTAGTCAGACCACATTTGGAGTATTTTCAACAATTTTGGGCCCCATATCTCAGAAAGAATGTGTTGTCATTGGAGAGAGTCCAGGGGAAGTTCACTGGGAATGAAAGGATTAACATATGGGGAGTGTTTGGCAGCTTTGAGCTTGTACTCACTGGAGTTTAGAAGAATGCATGGTGATCTCATTGGAATCTACTGAATGTCAAAAGGACTAGTTAGGCTGGATGTGGAGAGGATGTTTCCTGTGGTGGGGCTATCCAGGACCAGAGGGCATAGCCTCAAAATTGAGGGGCAACCTCAGAGGTAAGAAGGAACTTTTTTTAGCCAGCGAATAGTGAGTCTGTGAAATGCTCTGCCACAGGCTGCAGTGGAGGTCAAGTCCGTGGGTGTATTTAAGGCAGAATTGATCGTTTGCTGATTGGTCAGGCAATCAAAGGATACAGTGAGAAGGCAGGTGTATGGGGTTGAGTGAGATCCGGGATCAGCCATGATAGAATGTCAGAGCAGATGATGGGCTGAATGGCCTAATTCTGCTCCTATGTTTTATAGTCTTATAGAAATTTGACATGATAGCAGTAACACCTATTGCTTTGATAGTTGACCGTAGACTGATGGGATAGAAATCAGCAGGCTGAATTAGTTCTGGTGTCTTATGCCTTAAGACCATAAGATATAGGAGCAGAATTTGACCATTTGTTTCTGCTATTTCATCATGGCTGATCCATTTCCCTCTCAGCCCCAATCTTCCACTTTCTCCCTGTATCGCTTCTTGCCCTGACTAATAAAAATCTGTCAACCTGTGCATTGAATAAACCCAATGACTTGGCCTCCACAGCTACCTGTGGCAACTAATTTGACAGATTCACCTCTCTCTGGCTAAAAAACAATCCTCTCATCACCTTTCTAAATGGGCATCCCTCTATTCTGAGGCTGTGTGCTCTAGCCTTAGACTCCCCTAACATAGGGAGCATCCTCTCCAAATTTACTCTATCAAGGCCTTTCAACATTTGATAGCTTTCAATGAGATCTCCCTTCACTTTTCAGAATTCCAGTGGGTACAGGCTCAGAACCATAAAATGTTCCTCATATGACAACCCTTTCAATCCCAGAATCATTTTCATGAACCTCCTTTGAACACTGTCCAATGTAAGCATATCCTTTCTAGATAAGGGGACCAAAACTACTCGTAATACTCCAAATGAAGCTTCACTAGTTCATTATGAAGCCTTAACAGTACATCCTTGCATTTATATTCTAATCTTCTTGAAATGAACACATTTCATTTCATTGCATTTGCCCTTCTCTCTATTGACTCAACCTGCAAATTAACCTTTAGGGAATCCTGCATGAGGACTCCCAATTCCCCTTACATCTCAGATTTGTGAATTCTCTCTCCATTTAGAAAATAGTCTATGCTTTTATTTTTTCTACCAAAGTGCATGCCCATACACTTCCTGACACTGTATTCCATCTACCACATCTTTGCCCAATCTCTTAATCTGTCTAAGTCCTTCTATAGCCCCTCTGCATCCTCAACACTACCTGCCCATCCACCTGTCTTTGTATCATCCAAATCTTTGACGTACAATGTAAAAAGAAGTGAATACCATTAGTCACTGGCAGCCAACCAGAAAGGCTCCCTTTATTCCCACTCCTTGCCTCTTGCCAATCAGCCAATGTGCTATCATTCTACTGTACTACCATTACTGTAATAACTTGTTGAGGAGCCTTATGCGTGGCGCCTTGTCAAACGCCTTCTGAAAATCCAGGTACGCAACATCTAATGCTGAATTTGGCCTATTTTATCATGTGCCTCCAAGTACCCCAAAACCTCATCTTTATCAAACATTTTCCCAGCCACTGAGGTCAGACTAACTGGCCTGTAATTTCCTTCCTTCTGCCTCTCTCCCATCTTGAAGAGTGGAGTGACATTTGCAATATTTCAGATCTCCAGGACCAAGCCAGAATCTATTGATTCTTGAAAGATCATTAATAATGCCTCCACAATCTCTTTAGCCACCTCTTTCAGAACTCTTGGTCCAGGTGACTTACCTTCCTTCAGATCTTTAAGTTTCTCAAGTACTTTCTCCCTAGTAATGGCTACTGCACTCACTTCTGCCCCCTGACACCCTTGAACCTCTGTCATACTGCAAGTTCCTTCCACGGTAAAGGCTGATGCAAAATACTTATTCAGTTCATCCACCATTTCCTTGTCCCCTATTACTACCTCTCCAGCAGTCCGATATCCACTCTCACCTCTCTTTTACTCTTTATATATCTGAAGAGACTTTTGGTATCCTCTTTAATATTATTGGCTAGCTTTCCTTCATATTCCATCTTTTCCTTCTTTATGACTTTTTAGTTGTCTTCTGCTCATTTTTTTAAAAAGCTTCTCAATCTTCTCACTTCCCACTCATTTTTGCTCTATTTTTATGCCCTCTCTTTGGCTTTTATGTTGGCTTTGACTTCTCTTGTCAGCCACGGTTGAGTCATCCTGCCTTCAGAATACCTCTTCTTATTTGGGACGTATCTATCCTGTGCCTTCTGATTGCTCCAAGAAATTCCAGCCATTGCTGCTCTGCTGTCATCTCTTCTAGTGTACTCTCCCAATCAGTTTTGGCCAGCTTCTCTCTCATGCCTCTGTAATTCCCTTTACTCCACTGTAATGTTGATAATCTGACTTCAGCTTCTCCTTCTCAAATTTCGGGTGAATTCTATCACATTATGATCACTGTCTCCTAAGTCTTCCTTTACCTTAAGCTCTCTAATCAATTCCGCTTCATTGCACAACAACCAATCCAGAATAGCTGAGCCCTTGGTGGCTCTCCCACAAGCTGCCCTAAAAAGACATCTCATTGGCATTCTATAGATTCCCCCTCTTGGGATCCAGCACCAACCTGATTTCCCCAATCTACCTGCATATTGAAATCCCCCATGATTATCATAACATTACCCTTTTGACACGCATTTTCTATCTCTCGTTGTACCACATCTTTGCTACTGTTTGGAGGCCTGTATATCACTCCTATCAGAGTTTATTTACCTTTTGTGGTTTCTCAGTTCGACCCAAAATTATTCTACGCTTTCCGATCCTACATCACTTCTTTCTAAAGATTTGATTTCATTTTTTTACCTACAGAGCCACCCCACCCTCTCTGCCTACCTGTTTGTCCTTTCAATACAATATGTCTCCTTGGACGTTAAGTTCCCAGCTATAATCTTCTTTCAGCCATGATTCATTGATGCCCACAACATCTTACATGTCAGTCTCTAACTGTACTTCAAATTTTTACTGTGTGCATTCAAATATAACACCTTCAGTTCTGTATTCATCACCCTTACTGATTTTGTCCCCCTTTTTTCACTGCAGCTCAACCCATTGACCACAATTGTGCTCTATCATCGACCTGTCTTTGCTAGCAGTCTCACTACACACTGCCTCTGGTTGTAAAGCAATTGCCTCATCCTCAGCCCTATCACCTTACCAAATTAGTTTAAGCCCTCCCAAGCAGCTTTAGCAAACCTACCTGCAACGATATTGGTCCCCTAGATTCAGGTGCAACCCACCCCTTTTGTATATCTTGTTCCTCCCCCAGAAGAAATCCCAATGATCCATAAATCTTAACCCCTGCCCCCTGCACCAGTTCCTCGACCCTGCACTCATATTCTTACCCTCACTGGCATGTGGAACAAGCAGCAATCCAGAGATCACTACCTTAGAGGTAACGCTTTTAGCTTTCCACCTAGCTCCCTAAAATCTCTCTTCAGAATCTCATCTGCTTTCCTGCCTGTGTCATTGGTGCTGATATGTACCAAGACCTAGCTGCTTCCCCCCACCCCCTTCAGAATACTGTGTACCCAGTCCGAGACATCCCTGATCCCTGCACCTGGGAGGCAACGTACCATCCTGCTGTCTCTATTGTGCCCGCAGAGTCTCCTCTGTTCCGCTGACAATGGAATCTCCTATTACTACTGCATTTCACCCCTGAGCCACTCAGTGCCAGAGACCCAGACACTGTGGCTCTGCCCCGGTAAGTTGTCAAGTGCTACACTTATTATTGAGGGAAACGGTCACAAGGGTATTCTCCGCTGGCTGCCCATTTACCTTCCTTCTGCTGAGAGCCACCCAGTTGCCTGCCTTGAGCAACCTCCCTGTACCTCCTATCTCTCGCCTCCTCGTTCTCCCGTATCGAGCTGCAGTTCCAGTTCCATAATGCGATCTCTCAGGACCTGCAGCTTGGTGCACGTGGCACAGATGTGGTTATCCAAGAGGCTGGAAGCCTCCCAGAATTCCCACCGAACAAAACACTGCCCCTGGAGCCATTCTCACTGCACTAATTATGCCCTAGCAGACGAGAAAATAGAATAAAGAAGAAAAAAAATCTTACTACATGCTTCCCTTGCCCAAGCCCGATGAGCCAAAGCCCCTCCATGAATGGCCACTCCACTTTCACCCGCCTTGTTTTGATTAATCCTTTCTAATGAATCATAAAAACACTGATAAGCTATTTATAAAGCATATCAGTGCAATTTTCTAATCTTTTATGCTGTTATCATTGAGATATCGGTATGAATTCTGAACCTTGGGCTGTAACTCAAAAATTATTGTATCTGGGTACAGGAAGGAGATAAGGGCCTAGTGACATGGTGCCATAACAACAGCCTTTCCCTCAATGTCAGCAAATCAAAAGAGCTAGTAATTAACTTCAGGAAGTGGGGGTAATGCACATGTTCCTGTTTGCATCAACACTGCTGACGTCAGAGGTTTGAGAGTTTGAAGCTCCTAGGAATGAACATCACCCTGTTCCAACCACTTTGAGCCACAGTCAAGAAAGCCCAGCAGCACCTGTACTTCCTCAGGAGATTAAAGAGATTTGACATGACCTCTTTGACCTTCAAAGCACCACAGAAATTATCCCATCCGGATGCATCATGGCTTGATCTGCACATGACCGCAATGCACTGCAGAGAAGTTGTCGACACAGCTCAACACATCACAGAAACTAGCCTCCCACACATCAATTCTGCCTACAATTGTCACTGCATCAGTAAAGCAGCCAGCATTATCAAAGATCCCACAAATCTCGTATATTTTCTCTTCTGCTACATTACATCAGGCAGAAGATATGAAAGCATGTCCCGCTGGTCTCAAGAATAGGTTCTATCCCTCTGTTATAAAACTATTTAATGTTTCCCCAATACAAGAAGATGGACTCTTGACCTCACAATTTACCTCATTGTGACCTTTGCTGTCTACTTGCTCTACAATTTTTCTGTACTCTAACACTTTATGCTGCATTCTGTTATCATTTTACCTTGTACTACCTCAATGCACTGTTGTAATGAAGAAATCTGTAAGGATGGCATGCAAGATAAATTTCTCACTGTACCTCGGTACATGTGGTGATAATAATAACAAACTAATAACAGAACCATAGCCAATTTAGAACCTCAATCATCTGTTGCATATGCTGCATAAAAATGCCAGTCTTGTGCTGGAAACGTTTGCAGTTAAATGGCTAATGGTAACTTCATTTCAAATCTTCTTTCTTTTGTCCTTAATTACAACTGAAAAAAAACAACAGTAAAGTAGGTGGACATGCTTAGACTGCAAAATTAGATTATGATTAAATTATTTTTATTTGTATTTGATAGACTTGCTTTGCAACATGGTGATGGGCATGTGGTGGAATATTTGAGCCAGCCGGTTATTGATTACATCCTGCAGAATCAGCTCTACATCAAGACATCTGGATAAAGTTCTACTGTGAAGACCAGAAAGCACAGCTTACAGTCTCCCTCTCAGTAAAACTGTACCACCGCCCTTCTGCTTACATGTACAGAGTTTCTCATGTCTGCCGTTCCCACTGTACAATCGAAGTAGAAGTTCTGCTGACAAAATGCACTGTGTGAACTGCATACAACTTCTCGCTGTCCACCTGTGTCTCTTCCTCTGTGCTGCCCACTTTTGATTCTTGTGCTAATCTTCCTATTATTCCAGGTTACCAAACATCAGTATAACTATTTCCTCTTTTTTCACTACAGTAGATTTATGTATGTTTTTTTGCAGCAATTCCTACCCTCTCTGTGCTGCTTTCAACTTCAACGCAACCTAGTTGTGTGCCTTCTGGGTTTGTGATCAAGGACTTGCAGTTAGTAGCATGTCTAGTTCAAAGAACTGCTTCTGTGTTTAATAAATGTTATATGTTCAAGCAATCAATTGTTTTCCTTTGGAAATAATTACCTGGACAATATTGCAGGTACCCTCCATGTCACGAAAAGGAAAACTTTTTTTTAAAAATCCATCAATGTTTGGAGAAAAAGCAAATTGACAACAATAGTATTGGTCTCCATCTCAGAATTACATTTTAGTTGCTGTGGTAAAATAGGCATAAAAGCAAAATAAGTAGAACCTCCCTCATTATTCAAAATTAACTCAATATTTTGTCCTTGTTTCATCAGTCTATTATCAATAAACTTTGCCAGGTATGAATGCTAAAATTCAAATAAGTGTGGTTAAGATCACACTATGACTTAGGAATGTATTTAAGTTTCTATGCAGAAGTAGAAAGCACAGAAAAATAATCAGAAATATGAATCAGGAATTGTAGGTTCTGCACTGCTTAATAGCTGATGATCAAAGAAGTAGCTACATTTTTTTTTACAAATAAATTAGCTACTATAATGTTGGGACACAAAGTGTTCAAGAAAGTTTGAGAATAGAATCATAATCATTAAAATTATCTGCCTGGTAAGCCACAGCAATATTTTCACCCTTGGTAGTTAATAGTTGAAGCAAAGAAGTCTGTGTTCTTTTTTGCTTAAGTTATTTCATTTACTCACTTTATGAGTTAGTTAGGATTATCTTCCAGCTGTTGTGGTTCCCTCCATTGCAGAAGTAATCCAAACGTGCAACATCGGTAACATTGAGAGTTGACATCTACTTTACTCCCTGGATCCAAATCTTTCAGATATAATGCCTCTTTAACATGTAATAAATTTAATTTTGTAAAATGTCATTGTAAATTGAGATTTATTTTATTACTCTTTTGTCCAGTTCTGCTGTGGACATATTCATGTTAACTGATATTCTCAGAGCATTGCATATTGCAAGAGATCCAAAAGGTTTTTTTAGACCAATTCATCCTAGTATTGTACGGAATTTTTAATTGTTTTCGATCCAATTTTTTTTTGATTTTATGAGACTGTAAACGTCTTGGGTTCCAGTTCAAATTTATTTTGGCTAGGTTTAGCCCAATTTGAAACAATGATCAGTTTTGGAAGTGTGTCACTTCTGAAGATGTTGTGAATCTTATGAAAGAAATTTTGAACAAAGTACTGAAATTAAAATTTTAAAAATACAGGAATGAGTTGTTATACTCAGTAATTTCAACACTTTCAGTGGGAAGAAAGGAACATTAACAATTCCTTCTCGTCCTCACCGATGCTGTTTGACCTACTGAGTTCCTCAAGCAGAATGCTTGTTGCTCTGGATTTCAGCATCTGCTGTCTCTTGTGTCTCTAGCTGATTACTGGATCTTGCTACATTTCATTATTTTATCTTAGCAATATCTTCAACTGACAACGGAGAACCTCTTCTTTAACAAATGTTTTTATTATTCTGACCACCATTGTGTTAAACACACCCAATCATTTTATTACAGGATCAGCTTACATTAGCAATGAGCCTGTTCATTCAGTCGTCTCTGAAATGTCATGCTATAAAAACTTTATAGATTTGAATTGATGCAGATTCTTGTCGAAAGTACCCACTTTCTGTTAATAATTGCACAAAACTGTCAGATGTATCCTTTAATGTACGGTGTGTGACTGATCTCGTTCAGCATTGTCTAGTGTCCAGCTCCACCAGTAGTTTAACCTTTAATGTTGCACGATTGAATCTGATGCTCAGATACTAGGCACATGTAATGAAAGGATTCTATATCATTTCCATGATGCTTTCATTTTACTGTTATTCAAGTATAATACTAAGTGATGTGTGCTCAATTTACGAGCTGTAAATGATCCAAATGCATGCTTTCAAGATTCTCCAGCTGATGCCATTTTCACGAAAAAAAAATTGAACAAAATAGTTACTTGCTGGCATAATGCTGGCTGAGATCTATATGAATCCCATATCCTTTAAGAAACAAATTCTAATTTCTCAATCTGAAATCTCAATGTAATGGCACTTTTATGTAAAAAAATAAATTTATCAAAATATCATTTCTCCTGACCAACAATACAGTCTTTGTTCACAAATGAAATGCAAACAAAAAGTAAATAGTTCCATGTATGGCAGTTCTTTCCCAAGCGCTTAAAATATATTTCTGTTTCTAAATTGCACTGTTTTAGAAAACAGACTCCACTTTTATAATCTTTTTTTTTCTATATAAGCCTCTTATAATAATCTAGAAGTTAGAATTCTTTTTAGTAAACTAATTTGAATGATTAGCTGTATTACTTGGACCTGGAAAATGTTTGCCGTTAGAAAATAATGCACAATGGAATATGTTTAGTAAAATTATAACCTAATGAGATGCTGTTACACCCTGCCGTGGGATAATTTAACTATATTGTTTGACAACACTCAGCCAGTGATGTTATGCAAAATGAATCAAGGAATTTCTACAGATTAATTAAGTGATTCCAAAAACACTGTTGTAGCCACCACACATGTGTATAGCCACCCTCATTCCCTGCTTTGGTGGTCATTCAGAGGTCAGTGTGTACATCTGTATTAGTTGCCCTTTTCTTTAAATATACAATACAAATGAGTCAGACTTTGGTCAATAACATTTTTATTGTGCTACTGATATTTGTGACATTCCCTTTGATGTAATGACTTGATTGAAATATGTGTAGGTGTGAATCAATGTGGAAAAAATGCATCCAGTGTAATATTCAATATATCATTAAATTTCTTAATTAACAACAACCTTTCTCTATCACTCCAACATTCAAAGGAGTTTTTGAATATAGTATACACTAGCTAAAAGCTAACAGTTTCCTTGGGTCTGGTCCTGGATGGCACAAATGCATGCGTAATGCAATCATATGTGCATAAACTTCTGCAGGGTGCATTCAAGAAACAAAAGGGCATGCCGCATAGGAATAAGCGATTGGCTGATACATAATGTTTCAGAGCATTTAGAAAGGATGCTTATTTGACAAAATGAGCTCAATGAGCGAGACACCTTCGGATACCTTTTTGAATTAAGATGGGCTAAATCAGCTGTATCTGTAACATCTATGGTATATGCCACATTGTCATAATAAGCTGTGGTTTTTGGCTCTCACCTGTCCATCACACTTTGACATTTTGCTGCAGTAATTTCACTTTGCCTCTATCATGGTTATGAAAACAAATCCATTGACCCACTTTAAATTGTTGGCAGGCAAAAGTGATATGGTAATGGCCACAAAGCATGTAAGATTGAGACTGTTGGGTAGGTGAAACTATCTTTAACTAAACAAGCCAGGAGTAGCTGAGGGTGGTGTTTATTCTACATGATTAAGCGTGTGGCTGTGCGCTGAGCTGGTGAGCTGTAATTGAACTAGAACAGTTGGTGTTTTGTTTTCTTTTCATATTTGATGTGGAATCCATTAAATTTTGCACTGTTCACAGCATGCCATTTACTTATGTCTGATCACCGACTGGGTCATCTGCACATTATTGTCTAGATGTTTTTGGTGAGAGGATATGCATTAACCACTAAGTGACCCCTTAGTAATCTCACATATCTTAAAATATGGTTAATTATAAAACATTTCCTGTGTATTATCTTTAATTATTGATACTGAAGATGATGTGATGATGGATTTAATAATCAGAAATCAAATATTCTGTTTTGTGTATCATAAACTTTCAAATTATTTCTTAAATTGCTAATAAAATTCCTTGCTGAAAGAACTGATTATTGGTCATTTTAAAACATTGTTCTTTTGTGCATTGACAGAAAATTAGATTATTAGAAAATTAGACTTATTGTTAATTTACTCTTGCCTATTAATCAATGCATCATGAATATTAGGACCAAAATTCAATCACACAGACAGACAGATATATATAGTCTAAAATGGTTTTGTGATGGATGGGGTGGTGAACCTATGGGCATGGGATATTATTCCAATGCTATTAGAGCAAATATTGCTCTGATCAAGGTGTAATTTTGTGAGTCACGTATCATAACGTATTCTGTTTAAACCCAATAACTTGGCCTTTGTAGCCATCTGTGGCAATGAATACCACAAATCACCACCTTCTAGCTAATTAAATCCCTCTTGTTCTTAAATTAGCCCTGTTCCCTTTATTCTGAGGCTGTGCCCCCAGTCCTAGACTTTCACACTATGGGAAACATGTTCTCTCTATGTCCACCCTATCTAGGCCTTTCAATATTTTCTGTAGGTTTTAATGTTATTACCCCGCCCCTTCCATTTTTCTAAACATGAGTGAGTATAAGCTCAGAGCCATCAAATTTTCCTTATACGTTAACAAAGGTTTTTCATTAATAAGAGTGTCAAAGGTTATGGGGAGAAGGCTGGAGAATGGGGTTGAGAGGGAAAATAAATCAGCTATTCTCAAAAGGCAGGGCAGACTTGATCGGCTGAATGGCCTAATTCTGCTCCTATGTGTTATGGTCTTTTAAAACCCGGATGACTTGAAGCAGTTGTCAGTGGTGTTAATGATCAATATAACTTGCTATATCTTGGGGTTAAACTGTTCAGAAAAGTAGCAAGACAGACATAGGAGTGGGCACTCTGCTTTTCCAAAAAATTGCTTTGGATTTGTGGTGGAGGAGCTGGACACTCACGTAGAAAATGTATCCACTCAGTATGTACTGGAAAAGAAAAGATCAACTCTCAGTAATAACCTGCATTCTGTTGTTCCAGCATTAAGCACACCTGACCTCAACAATAACTGTGATAACATATTCCTCAGTAAATGAAGTATCTCCTTAACTGTCACTCCCAGGACCACCCTTTCTGTGTAAGCATCATACATTATCAAACTCAAGGCTTACTGACCCATCTCGTTGCCACTTGCCTCAGGGATATGGGTGTTGCTTGCATACCTAAGCCCCAGATGTTATTCTGTAAATTCCTTATTATCAGAGAAGCTGTTCTTCAGCCAATTTCATTCATTCCAGCTGAGAACACAGAATATGCCAAAGCTGTGGAATCAGACAACATTGTGCAGAGGATGCGTCCTATAGTGAAGGAGCCTAGGTCTGGAGAGCACAGCCTGAGAACAGAAGGATGCCCCTTTCAAGCAGAGGTGAGGAGGAACTTCTTTGGCCAGAAGGTGGTGAATTTATGGAATTCATTGCCTCAGACAGCTGCAGAGGTCAAGTCATTGGGTATATTTAAAGTTGATAGTTTCCTGATGAGTAAGGGAATCAAGGATTACAGGAAGAAGACAGGAGAATGGGGTTACGAGAGATAATAAATCAGCCTTAATGGAATGAGGCCAATGGCCTAATTCTGCTTCTATGTTGTAAGCTCTTATTATCTTCAACCGCTGCATTAATCACCTTCCTTCTGCTATAAGTGGTGATGACTGTGCATTACTTAATTCCAACCACAACTTCTCAGCAAATGGAGAAGTCTCGCCTGCATGCAACAAGGCCTAGATAATATTCAAACATGGACTAATAAATGTCATTTGCACCCTAAAAATGACAATAATGACCAACTCCAATAACAGACCAGACACCTACCCATGATGTTCAATGCCAATATGAATACCAAGCCTCACATCATCATCATCCTTGGGATTACCACCAACCAGAAGCACAAATGACACAAATGTAAGAGCAATATAAAAGCCCTGGCTTCAGGTGTAGGTGTAAAGCACCTCCCTCAATCCACCAAAGCCCTTTCCACTATTTAGAAGGCAGAGTCCAGAGCAGGCATGGGCAAACTACAGCCCGGGGGCCTTATGCGGCCCGTTAAGCTTTTTAATCCGGCCCGCAGAACTTCATATTAATAAACCTTGTTAACGTTTTTTCCCCGCAATTCTGGCATTTTCCCAATAGATGACGCACTCTATATACATTGACCTTTGTTGAGGTGCAGCGTATTACTCCACATTTGCGCTTTACTCTTTGTTCGGCTCGACCTATTTGTGTGAACAGGCATTCAGCGTCATGAACATCAACAAAGCCAGCCACAGATCCAAGTTAACTGACCAACATCTCAGATCCATCCTGAGAATCGCCACAACAAAAATAAATCCAGACTTTGATGTGCTGGCTAAAAAGGGAGACCAACAACATTCTTCCCACTGAAATTATAAATAAGTTTCTTCGTTGTATTATGTAAAAAATGCATTTGAAAATATTTTTTTCAATAAGCCTTACATGTTACATGTCATTTCTGTTAAGTGATGGACATGAGTAGTGCGCAGGTGCACGTACGTTCTCAAAATAAAAAATGCGCTCCAGATCAAATAACGTGCTCCACATACTGGCGCGCTGTCACTGTTCTGTCTTTGTGCTGGTCGTTGTTGAGTTTTGGCACGGGACAATTGAATAAAAAGGAGCAGGACAAGTAGACCTGCATCTCCTACCGTTTTTGAAATAAAGACAGTCAGGAGGAGAGTGATGATGATAATATCTTGAAGGATAACAGAATTTTCTGTGCTTTAACATAATAACTGTTACTATTAAAAAAGCTGTGTTTTATTCATTTAATTTTCAGTGTTTTGAAAGTCATTTCAATAAATAGCTAAATACCATGGGACTTCAAAGACAGATATTTTGTTGTAATGCATTTGTTCATTTTCAATTGAAATTAAAGCACATGTTTTCTACATATCCCATGATATTTTATTTTCTCTTATGAGGTGTATTACCAAAACACTCCGTCCATCTGCTCCTGGTCCGGCCCCCCTGTCAAAGGTTAGAACACTTTGTGGCCCACAAGTCAAAAAGTTTGCCCACCCCTGGTCCAGAGTATGATTGCATTCACTGCACTTGCCCAGAACAGAGCAGCCTCTTGGTTGGCACGCCAACCTCCAGTGGCAGTAGTGTGTACCACCTCCAAAGTCCACTGAAGTTACTCACCTTGGCTAATTAGTGAGCGTACCCATGGCTATTCATATCAGATAGGGCTTGAGATTTTCGTTTGAGTTCAGAACTTAGTGGGACAGCAAACCCAATACCATCACTCTGTAAAATTCACCCAAACTGATCAGTGGGAGACTATCAAAGGTGAATATAAGGACAGATTACAAGCTCAATCTATGATACGAGAGCCAAATCCATGTGTTTCTCACTGCTCAGTGAAATGCTACCATCTGGTGTCAATGTGACATTTGAACTGATGGGATGGTAATTAAAAAATACAATGTAAATGAGAAAATAAATACCTGAATATTCATGCAGCAATATGTCCAAATGGAACATACTCAAGAATGCTGACAGGGTCATTCAACATTTTGGGGATTCTGCTGTGAAGAAAACAGCCAGTTTACCCAGATGCCTTTCATGGTTAGGCAGATGGGAGACTAATAACAGATGGCAAATGAATAGCAGATAAGTCTTTATGAGGACATGTTTAAGAGATTGAAATTGGATTGACAAGCATGAATGATGGACGTAGTAAACACACTTGTGCATATTAATTTTTTTCAAAAAATTGATTTAGAAATGGTTAATCACATTCAATCAGTAATAATCAATGTAAAAGTTTCACTAATGAGGCTTCTGAGTACTAGGATACACATCAGAATTTTTGGTTATAATGTCCATCAGGCCTTTTAGCCCTGAAATACATCGGGTGTTTAGTTGGTGTGCTATTCGTGATTATGTGCATGATTTGGCAGTGGGATTCAAGGGAAATGGAGCTGACAGAAACTCCCAGGAATCTGCCTTCCTTTTTTACAGGATCAAGAGCTACTTGCTTTTTCAAATAGTTCTTAAGCCACCACCATTACTGCCAGTTACAGATACAATATTCAGCCCAGGTTGAAGATTACTTGTGAAGATCAGGACACTGTTCATTTAATTTTGCAGTGTTTGCCCTGAAGCAATGTCATCAAATTAGCTAAATCCCAGGTGAGATTCAAATTACAATTCCTGTACTTCCACATTGAGCTTTCTTAAAGATGCATTGACTTGCTTCAGGAATTATACACTTAATTTGATTTTGTTGCATATCATTAGCAAGACTTTTAATTTAGCAACAAATTTTCACACTTTCCATTTCCTTTCTTTGCATAACACCTGAGATTATCGAGTAAGGCTGCCCTCAATGAGCTGGTGGATGTGAAAGAATTCAGCCAGAGTTTAGAAAGATACAAAAGTCTTAGGTGCACGCACACACACATACAACGCACGCACGCACGCACACACACGCACGCACGCACGCACGCACGCACACACACACACACACACACACACACCTAGGGTGCTTATGATTTTTGCACAGTACTATATTTGTCAACATGGACAGAGGGTGAGTTTGTAAATCTGGCAGAAGCAAAGGATGTTGGGAATGATGAATGCGGTGCACCGTGGGAAGGGTGTGGGACAGGTGGTAAAGAAGGAGTGTCAGGGGTGAGTGGTGGCGTGAGTGCAGACATGCCCCGCCCTGAGACACCAGGCAAGGTCATTTGATATCCAATCAATTGGTTTATTGATCATTACAACAGTTCTGTGCAAAAATCTTAGGCACCCTAGCTATATGCGTATATGTGCCTAAGGCTTTTGAACAGTACCGTAGATCTACAAAGTTCTCAGGTGATCTGCCTGAAACCTCCATTAGTAAGAAGGCAAGTTTATTCAGTCCTTCATAGTGACATGGGGATGTCTGAGATGGGACTCTGTTCTGGATGGCAAGCCAAGCTTTGCAATCTTCTGCAGTTCAACCTGCCAACCAGTGCTGAGCTGAGTTTCGCATGGTCTCAGGCAATCCCAAGAGTGCATAACTTGATCTATGATTTCCTTCAGTAAAAAAGAAGGAATTTGAATGAGTTCTATTCATCAATATCTGGCATGAATGGACCTATTTATACCATATCAAGCAGAAGTAAGCCAAGTGTTTTTGGAACCAGAACAGACCCGTATTTTAAACAGAGGAATCCTCGGTAACTGGATAGATTTTGTTTGAGACGTGGCTCATAACTCAGTCTGAAATCTGAAATCAAATAGGCACACACCACTACAAATATTGCACTAAGATACTTAGAAAATATTAGTATTTATTTACAGTCTTGTAAATGTTTCTAAAACTAATATGGACTATAATTTTCAGTAACCAATTACCAACTATAGGAACAGAAATGCAAATGAATGCTGATTGCATGATCTCCTCCTACAGATACACACTTCTTCGTGTTCCTTCTGATGGTGTCCTTGGATTGCAGTGAATTAGGAGTTAGAGTTACAAAAATGTACACGTGAGCTAGACTGTTGCTGCCTCTGGACAAAAAGCGCACCGTATCCTTAAAATCTGCAGTATAATTGCCATTGTTTGTTTTTCAAGAAGGGAAACAGAAAGCTGACTTAAAGTTATAGATTACAAAAAGACATTAATAGGCCACCATCAATCACATTAGTCTCATTAGTCTGTGGATCTGTGGAACAATCTAAGGGACATGGGGATGCAGTAAAGGAAGATGGAATTTGTGTAGTATTGGTGTAAATGGGCAGTTGGTGCTCGAAGAAGACCTGGTCTGCCGTAAGGAGTATTTTCTGACGAAGGGTCTTGGCCCGAAACGTTGACTGTGCTTCTTCCTATAGATGCTGCCTGGCCTGCTGAGTTCCTCCAGCATTTTGTGTGTGTTGCTTGAATTTCCAGCATCTGCAGATTTCCTCATGTAGGAGTATTTTCCTGCTGTATAACTCTATGAATGGCAGTACAAAATATTGTACATTCTGGAAGTCTGAAATACAAACAGAAAATGTTATAAATTCTCAACAGGTCAGACAGCATCTTCAGGTCAATAACTTTTCATCAGAGAATAAAGGGTTCAACAGAAATGAAAGAAAGGGAGAGAGAATAATCCATAAGTGCTTTTTTGTATCCAGTCCAAATGTCTGAAATGTTAAACCACTCTTCCAAGTTATTTCAGTCTTGCTTTTCAGGTAAAGTTAAAAGATTGGGGAGAAGGCAGATCGATAAAGAGAAATCCAAGCTGTTTGCGGAGGAATGGACGAGGAGAGCTTAGGCCATTGTAAGCTCAGGACTCGTGATGGTAAATGACAGTAACTGATAATTGCAAAAGACATGAAGGCAAAAACACCAATATTCATGGGGAGATTGGGGAGAATGCAGTTGGATGAGCATTCAGCAGATGAACCCTGTAAGATTGTAAAAACAACTATTCTGCTGAACTTTAAGGTAGAGACCCTATATCTTTTGTTTAAATCAGTTTTCCGTCCACCCGTGGCAATCAAATAGCGGACTGTTCAGCAAGGAATGGTCAGGAAGATGAAGAATAGGATGGAAAAGTCAGAAGTTCTGATAGAGAGAGAAACCATCCAGACAGATGAGGAGAGGGCTGTGAAGGAAGTGATATCTGCAAAAATGACAGGAAGAAACATTGTCTTGAAAGCTAGTATGGGAGGAGGGTGATTGTGCAAAGGGAAGAAGGTTTGGGAGGTACCTCACTTTCTCCGTCTGGGCCACAGGAATTGTCTAGACTGCTCCTCACTTTCACTGTTGGAAATATCTTCACAGCAGCAGTGTCTCTAGTGACACTGCCAGAGCCCATTATAAATGACAATGGACAGAAATACTGCTCCCACAATGTTTGCCTTCATGTAAGAAAAACCTACGTACTCCTCCTTGACCTTATACATTTAAGCCTTGGTGATAATCTTCATTATGTTTAAGTCAATTTTGATTCCAGTAGACTTGATGGTTTATGCTCTAATAAACATGCTCTTTTGAGTGTCCCACAAGGCTATTTGTAATTTGCTGCAAATTGATGTCTGACTGAATGGATGTTCAGAGTGTGATGCTAGATCCCCATTTAACAAAGGGAATTTGCACTAAATAGAGTGTCAGCAATAAACAGGGCAAATGTCCCTAGCACAGCTGCTTACAACATGATGCAACCAAAAATGCTGTCCTTTTAAGCTTACTCATTATTAAATTTGCTGACTATTAACTTCAAGCCAATTATTATTCAAAGAGCTTTTAGTTTTAAGATTCACTTTTCAACTTGAAAATCAATTGCCCGCAGATTTTGCCTGTCTTGTCACGTACATTTCTACAGTTTGCATACTCTTAAATCAATTTTGTCTGGCTGGGAAATCTAAACATTGTGAATCCACTGCTAAAGGAATCTCATGCTATTAAAAACTTGTGATAATTGAACATTTATTGCTAAAAGCAAGTACTGCAACCATTAATTTTAGTGTATCTATGTAATGCTTCAATTTTGTGGCTTTAAGTCATAATCAGAATTCGGTTTACTATCACCGGCATATGTTGTGAAATTTGTTGTTTTGTGGCAGCAGTACTTTGCAATACATAATAAAAGAAACTATAAACTATGATAAGAAATATATTTCTTACTGCAAAAAGGGAGCATAAAAAGAAAAAGAATAGGGAGGTAAGGTACACAGGTTCATCGTCCATTCAGACATCTGATGGCGGAGGGAAAGAAGCTGTTCCTAAAATGTTGAGAGTGTATCTGCAGGCACCTTTATGGAAACAATGGGAAGAGAGCATATCCTGGGTGACGGGGGTCATTCATGGGGTTTAAATTTATTTAAGAGTTAAATGTATCTGTACAACATTTGTTTTCAAATAAAATGCGTAAGGAGAATAGGGGAAGGGAAACCTGATGAGGTAGGAACATGCATGAATCAAAACCAGCAGATCTGATGAAGAAGGACTTAGTCCTGGTACCAATTGTGGTGTTGCAATCTAGCGCCATGGTGCTGATTCCCCCCTTGTAGTGGGGATTGGGAGAAGCTTGAGCTCTTAATAACTATTTCCTTCTTTAAGCTTCCCCTCAATACAGAGGAATTTCAGTTTCAACACTCTTAGTGGGATTTGTTAAACACATGCTTAAAGTTCACCTTTAAAATGATAACTGGGTGGCCAGGGGATAGATGTCACTAGTCTCACACTGGGTGCACACTCTAATTCCCTTTCTTTGATGATATCTAACTCAAAAACCTAAACTTTCCTCTGACATTTCCTCTGAGAAAGCTCAAGTTCTCCATCAATGTTCATTTTCAACAGATAGGAAATGTCCAGACAAAATTCATTGATAATTTGGAACAAATTGAAAACCATTTGAAAACCTTTGCTAAAGATGCCATACAGTAGAGTTTATGTAGGGCATTTTTGAAAATTCTTAAAAGCTGTAAGTTGTGAAAGTGTTGATGGAAATTATGGTGTGACCATATTATCTTCCTTTACATTCTTTGAAAATTAGGGGCAGCTAAATAATAAGTAAAAATGGAATATGTATGGATATTTTGATGCCTTAAATTTGAGGGAGAGCAAAATAAATCACAAGTGACCATACCAAACTGTTGTGCATCCAAATAGAATGCTTTCTATGGTACATTGATAAAAATTGATGAAGGTCAACAGGGTCATTCCAATTGCCAATCCAAACTATATTTCCTCTATTGTTATCTGCAGCGTTATGATCAAAATTGGTTGCAATTACTCAAAGCAGCTGCATTTAATAGCCTTGGGAAATATTCAAACTTGTCCAAAACTAGTCCACATTCAAATTACATGAACAAAAGTCTTAAAGGGAGAAATATTTTACTGTTTAACAAAAGATAGTTAAACTACTTGTTAGCTGGAGAAGGCATACACTTATGATTTTAAGACACAGGAGAAGAATTAGGCAGTTCAGTTTATCGAGTCTGGCTAAGGGGTGAAGGAAGGAGAATAAGATTGAAAAGGAAAATAAATCAACCACTTTCGAATGACAGAGCAGAAATGATGGGCTGATTGGCCTGATTCTGCTTCTGTGTCTTCTGGTTTCCTGCTTTCTCTCTGTAGTCTTTGACGTTCTTACTAATCAAGAACATATCAACTTTCATTTTAAATATACCCAAAGACATGGCTCAACAGCCATTTTTGGCAATTAATTTTACGGAATCATCACCCTCTACCTAAAAAAATTCCTTCTCAACTCTGACCTAAATAGAGGTCCATCTATTCTGAGGCTGTGCCCTCTGGTCTTAGACTCCCCCACTATTGGAAACATCCTTTCTGTATCCACTCTATTTAAGCCTTTCAATGTTTGATAGGTTTCAATGAGATTCCTCCTCATTCCTCTAAACGTTGGTGAGTACAAGCCCAGAACCATAAAATGCTCCTCATCTGTTAAACCTTTCATTTCTAGTATCATTCTCATAAACCTCCTCTGCATCCTCTCCAACGGCAGCACATCCTTTTTTAACCTGCTGACAATGCTCCAAATGTGGACTGACCAATGCTTTATACAGCCTCAGCAATACACCGTTGCTTTTGTATTCTTGTCCTCTGAAAATGAATGCTAACATTGCATTTGCCTTCCTCACTACCAACTCAGCCTGCAAGTTCACCTTTAGGGAATCCTGCACTAAGAATCCCAAGTCCCTGTGCACCTCAGATTTTTAAATTCAATGCCCATTTAGAAAATAGTTTACGGCTTTATTCCTTCTATCAAAGCGCTTGGTGATACACTTTCCTATGCTGTATTTCATCTGCCACTTCTTTACTCCCAATCAATCTTTTGCAGATTCCCTGCTTCCTCAACACTACCTACCCCTCCACATGTATTGGTATCATCAGTAAATCATTCAGACTATGAGCATATAACGCGATAAGTAGCAGGCCCAACACTGAACCCTGCAGAACACCAGTACAGTTGGCCTCCTTATCCGTGGATTCTGTATGCGCGGATTCAACCAACCGCGGATCGGGAAAGCCCAGAAGTTCTCTCTCCAGCACTCGTTGTTTGAGCATGTATGGACTATTTTTTCTTTTCAATATTCCCTAAGCAATACAGTATTGATGCACCATCAATAACTCCCTGAGACGTGAGGCGAGATATCGGCTTTTATTGACTGGAAGAAAGAACAAGCAGTGGTTGACCACCATGCTACACCCTGGAGACTGAGAGGCCGGGTACAGGCCCCAATCGCCTTTATACCGGGGTCTGTGGGGGAGCCACAGGAGCAGTCAGCATGGGGGGGGGGGGGCGTGTCCAGACAGGTATATGTAGTTTACCACAAGTATAACAACTATTTACATAGCACTTACATTGTATTAGGTGTTATAAGTAATCTAGAAATGACTTAAAAATACAGGCTGTCCCCAGGTTATGAACTAGTTCCATTCCTGAGACTGTTTTTAAGTCGGATTTGAAGTCTGAATAGGTATGTCCGGTATTATTTAGTGTCAGTTAGTTAATTGTTTTTCTTAGTATATAGTACATATCTTACCTTTCTAGGCATATAAAACACTTAAGAAACATACGTATTTCAATAATTAAACCACTGCGTTGCTTAGTAACAATTGTAGCTTTCATCAGGGCAGGGCCTTTCACCATGCTCCATTAAAATTGGTCCGATCGCTTACCGATTGTAGCCTAACGCTTTTCCAATGACCGATGGCGTTTCACCTTTTTCTGATCACTTTATTACTTCCACCTTATTTTCAATTGCGACCATGATTATTTTTGTGAACAGAAACACTGCGGATTCAGAACTGCGCCGGCAGGTCCTAATGTCCACTGCACGGAGACATGTTAAATAAAGTCCGGGATTCCGCTGGGTCCTAAAGACCACCTCACTGATACATGTTAAATAAGGGACTAGAGCATCCACGAATTTTGGTATCCACGGGGGGTCCCAGAACCAATCCCCCGCGGATAGGGAGGGCCAACTGTAGTCACTGACAGCCATCTAGAAAAGGCCCATTTTATTCCTGCTCTTTGACATCTGGCAGACAACAATCTTCTACCCATGCCAGTATCTTCTCTGTAATACCAAGAGCTCTTATCTTGTTAAATGGTCTCATGCGCATCACCTTGTCAAATGCCTTCTGAAAATCCAAATAAACAACATCCACTGACATTCCTTTGTCTATCCTGTCTGATATTTCCTCAAAAAATGCCAACAGATTTGTCTGGCAAGATTTGCCCTTAAGGAACGAATGCTGTTTTTAGCCTAAATTATCATGTGCGTCCAAGCATCCCGAAATCTCATCCGTAATAATGGACGAAATATCTTTCTAAACACTAAAGTCAGACTAATTGGCCTATAATTTCCTTCTTTCTGCCTCCTTCTTCTAATGTCCTTCTTCTTAAAGAGTGGAGTGACATTTGCAATTTTACAGTCCTTCAGAGCATTCCAGAATCTATTGTTTCTTGAAAGATCATTACAAATGCCAATGCAATCTAGCCAGCTACCCCTTTCAGAACCCCGAGCTGTAGTCCATCTTGTTCAAGTAACTTACCGACCTCCAGACCTTACCGCCTCCCAAGCACCTTCATTTTAGTAATTGCAGCTATACTCACTTTTGCCCCGTGGCACTATTGAATTGCTATATCATTTTCCAGTGGTCTCACATCCTCTCACATCTCTCTTTTTCTCTTTATGTATCTGAAAAAAAGCTTTTGGTATCCTTGTTTAAATGATGTTAATTAAATGTACTCCAAACTCTGCTGCAACAAAATCATGGAACTGTAAGCGAAATTTCTTTTTGCTTCAACAGAAAGTAAAGTCTCCCCATCACGAAGACAATGAATGTAACGGGCCATTTTACACAAACATTATTGAACCGTACAGCAGTTATATTCAACATTACCCTCTAGATGACAAATGCAATCTATCTTAAATTCATAATAAAGTGCAGATCAATCGGCACCTTTGAGGTGAGAAACAGATTTAAGTTTCTGGGCTGATGACTTTTTATCAGAAATATTGTTTCAGGTTTTGGTGGTGAAGGCAGCAGTCCCAAACTTTTTTGGCTTAAGTACATTTTGCTACACTGTACTACAGCATTTAATGGGTCTTGCTGTACTTCAGATTTCAACATCACCAGTATCTACACCTGATATGGATGGGACAAGATTTTTCACAAATCCAGAAGTTTTCACCTTTGGCTTTTGAAGCTATTCTGTATTCACTACAGAACATATGGTTTTTTTTTTGATCTTGTAATATATTTTGCACGCAAATCCAAAATAATGGAAGAAAAACGTTCCTAACAAGCAAGTATTCCTGCCAATAGCATGATCCAAAAATTGCCCTTTCATGTTAAGTAGAAAGGAATTTGCAGTTAATTCAACACTTGGTAATAGGATAGTTAATCAATCATTTATTTGCCAGGGGGTTATTGACAAAAAAAACATGAAGGAGCATGAAGGAACAATCATTACATTAATATCAAGCCAAAAAACATAATTTATGTTTATCTTGCAATCTTACTCTTTACAAAGCCGTCAAAAGTAGCATCAAGTCTGGGTTAAGGATGCCTCTAATTTTTTCTTACCCAATATGGCAGGTGGTACAGTTCCAGCCAAACCTGGACAGATGTTTGATGCCAGATATTTTGGGATCTCAGCAGTACCTACCAACAAGAGACTTATAACTGAGTTTTTAGTTAAAGTCTTGTACTTAAAACTAAAGTCTTGATTAACAACTTCTAGAAGACACTTGAATAGATATACAGACAGGAGAAGTTTAGAGAGACGTTTGTGTCTATTTATATAACACAAGAGTTTCTGAAAGTGCTGGAAATCCAAAGCAACACAAGAAAATGCTAGCAGGTCAGGTAGCATCTATGGAAATGAATAAGTAGTTCACATTTCGGGACCCCTCTTCAGGACTGGAAAGGAATCACAAGGACAACAGAATATCAATGATTGGGGAAGGGGAGGGTGATAGCTAGATGGTGATAGGTGAAGCTAGGTGGATGGGAAATGTAAAGGGCTGGAGAGGAAGGAATCTGATAAGAGAGGAGGGTGGACCATGGGAGAAAGGTGGGAGGGCATCGGGGGGGGGGGGGTGTTGACAGGCAGGTAATAAGATGTAAGAGGCCAAGGTGGGGAATAGAATAAGAAGGAAGGAGGAAAGAAAAAATATCAGAAGGTGAAATCGATGTTCATGTCATCAGGTTGGATGCTACCAGACAGAACGTGAGGTGTTGCTCCTCCACCCTGAGAGTGAACTCAGACTGAGAGTGTCCTGAGAGTGGTGCAAGAGGAGGTCATAGACTGACCGGGAAATTCCGCTTTTCCAATTTATCGCAGGTTGCACCAGTGTAGAAGATGCTGTATCGGGAGCACCAGATACAATAGATGACCACAACAGATTTGCAAGTGAAGTGTTGCCTCACCTGGAAGGACTGTCTGGGGTCCTGAATGTAACACTATTTATTGTTGCTTGTGTGGAAGTGCTCAGGGAAAAAGAGGAAGAGAAAATCCAGCAGTCCAAAACTATATTGATCTCTACCACTGTTGAACAAATTTGTTGAAGGAGATGAAGCAATATTGTGCTAACTCAATCCATCAAAGTGACAGTTTGGAATTTATACTGCAATGGTAACTGAAATAGATATTGAAAAGATCCAGCAATGAATATAAAAATGCCTAAGGCCGTAAATAACCTCCATGATATTTTCATTTTGAAGAGCTTCATAAAATGTTCCTGAATCTCATTAACTTTTACAAAAATAAAATAAAGAGGCTCCACACTTGAGGGAATTGTTCTTAAGTTAATAGTGTATATTAACAAAATAATCAGGGTGATTTATAGAAAGATGAATGAACTTTTCCTTGGCCACAGGTCATGATGGCTGTCAATTTTTCATTAATTTCTTATTTCTTCGAACCTGCCAACTTATGAGAAGGTTTACTCACGCGAGTAGTCCTACCCATGTGGCCATGCCCCAACACCTGCTTTAGCCAGTCAGTGGTGACCAGTAACTGGCCAATCTTATTGCCCAGCTGCAGTGCAGCCAATCACAATCTGTGACTTCCCAACCCACTCAGTCTGATCACATGACAGTTGACCTCCAGTCACATGGCATCTAACAGTGTGACTCTGTCCTTGGCAAATGTTACAAGTGAGGGTGTCTGTAATTTGGCGGGAGCTACAGCTATACATGCAGAGTGGAGGTCCACTGTTAAGAACTAGGGACTTAACTGTCTTAGCATTCAGGGAGTAGGATGTCAGGAATATCCCCAATTTGAGCCACGTCAACACCAATATATGTCAGTACACCTGATATTTAACTTTTCAGTCTAGGATGGAGTCTCCCAGCTGGATGACTCACAAAACCAATGGGCCCTCCACTGGGCACCAATAACATGGGCACCATTAATTTCCACAACAGAGTGTGTGCTTGGGGCGGAGGGCACAGACACACACTTTGTTGGGGGAAGTATTGGTGCCCATTGGAGACGGCTAATTTTCTCTGGCGTTGTTCATCTTGTAGTCAAGGACTTTGCCCTGGGAGACTCCAGCCAAGTCTGGAATAGTTAAATATCATATGTGTTGAAATATATTGGTGTCAATATGGCTGAAATTAGAGATCTTCCTGAATCCTTTACTTCAGTAATTAACCAAATCACACATTAGGTTTTATAAACCAATTGCACTGTATTTTATCAATGTTCCAGAATTGAAATCAACATTCAGAATGCCTCTTAGAAACAATTATTTTTATTGATTCTGTTTGACTGTTAGAATGAAATGTACATACAAAACATAGGAAGAACAGTTCATTGTATATGAATGACTTCAAATACTTCAAGGTAAAAGTGTCTTCAAAGCACAGCTTTAATACTGAGATATTTAAATAAAGAATATATAAACTTCATGCAGAAAACACAACATAGTTAGACTCCAGTGCAAATGTAGGTGTTTGGTTGTATTATAGATGACCTATCAATAACAAAAAAAAGAGCAAAGAGCTATTTTACAGCCAGTGTGTTTTAACATTATGTTCTGAAAATCTTAGAGTACTTAAAGAGGGACTGCTGTTGTGGATAGGGGAAGACCATATTCGTAAGATTGGCATCACAATAAATTGTTCAGTAACGTGTTTTTATACTAATTGACATGGTGATTTCATAAATGTGAATTTGCATAAGCCAAACATTTTTTCTGAAAGATGTGAGTAGAAGATTGTTTCTGGTCACTGTCATTAAATGATGCCATTGTATTGATTGTCCTTTGCACTCCCAGCTAAAGACTGATTCAAATGAAATTCTATTGCAGGCAACCAAAACTGGAAGCCCAGACAACACTGTTGTAAGATAAATGAACCAGATGAAGAGTGTCCTGCTCTTCAGACAAATCACAGTCTACAAAGGTGATAACTAAGCATCACATAACCAAATGAATGAATAAATATATTAAAAAAATGCAAAGATACTGTATTGAGTATTCCACTAGGATAAATCATTTTATCCCTTAAAGAAACTTGCAACAGTAAAAGTACTTGGTGCAAAAAAAAATCCAGTCTTCCCAGGCCAAAGTATATGTCGATGGTCTGTAAGCAACAGGTGTATAAATAAACACAGGAAAGATCCAAAGTAACACACACAAAATGCTGGAGGAACTCAGCAGGTCAGGCAACATCAACGGAAATGAATAAACACTCGACATTTCAGGCCAAGATGATACAAGGAGTAGTTTCTCTTTCATTTGCCTTCATAGTCTTAGATTATAAAGCACAATGGGACATTCCCAGGGCATGAACAGTTAAAAAAAGCCAAATATTTTTTTATCAAATTGCACAATTTCATAAAAATGCAGTCTGTGAGGGAAAATCATTCTAGTTTCAAGTTATTCTATATTCATTCAGTTTTCCAGCATCATTTTTTGATTAAATTCATTTACACCATAGCCATTGAGGGATATCAGTACATTAGGATTGTCCCCAATGATCAAGGCTGTGGGAAGTCTGGGATCTGAGAGGACTGTTGTGAAATGTGTTAATACCACCAAAGGCTCTGTCCTTGTATCAGCAAATGGTGTTATATGAAAATAAATAATATTCAAGTTCATGAATCTAGTTCCTCTAAATAAAGATTTCATATAAATTTCACCTGGTACACTCCACATGAACAGCAGAAAGGAAATGGCTTCAAATTACTCATTTTGAGGTGATTTTGGTGCTTTGCCCATAAGTAATATTAACACTATTCTTTCTACACATTCAAGTATCTGCTAAGAACTCAAAAGTCTGAGTTACTGATAATAAAAGAGACTTCAGTTGGTTTAGCAGGCAAAGGCGAGACTTACATGTCCTTAATTTTCCCTCAGTACTACAATTAAGGATTAACTCTTGATAACTTTGTGCAAGTGGGAGTTAGTGTTGCAGCAGCATATAATTCTCTGCAAGGAGCAGAGATCAAAACTGATTATTTATCTTTTTGCCATGTTTACACACAGGAAAGAAAGAATAAATTAAGAACATATGTGAGCTGACATAGCAGCTGAATTTTTGTGCCCTTGTAGCATTGCCTTTAATAAGGGTTCAGCTTCTAGACAATTTTCCTGATTTAAAAACCTAATTCCTATTGACACTGAGGAACAGTCACCTAGATTCATTCCAGTAGCCACATTGCTCCCCTTTTCACATATACATTGGCAACTTCTCCAGTCCTCACTCATGTTACCTTATTCTTTCCCAGAAGCATGGGATCTTGGTTAGGCCCTGCTTCCTAGAAACCAATAGATTTCTACTAATTCAGCAACAGTTGTTCCTCACATGACAAATTGTCTTTAGGGTTGTCAGCCCATAGGAAAACTTATATAACTAGCTATCAGAAATGGACTGTCAGCTATTTAGTACTATGTACACTAATAATTTACAGAGGTATAGCAATATCTGAACAGTCAGTTAAATGGTAAAAGGGCGTGTAGAAGACCCATCCCATAAAGATTGTGGGAGATATTAGTTCTATGTCATTGAAGGATGAAAACATTTCCAATATTAATAATTGTGTCAGAAACATTTCTACATTTTGGCAATGAAAAAATCTATTAATAAATCTGCTTGCATCTCTAATATATTTTTTGGGTATTAACAACTTTAAAACTGTAAATTGTAACTTGAAATGCTGAATGATTTTATTAATTTGAAAAGTAAACAATAATAGTCTGCTCTCTTCAAGGTCAATATCAATTTTGTAAAAATACTTTGGAAACAAAATCTTTAATTTTAGCCCATTTGTGCTGGAAGTTGGGGACAGGGTGACTAGGGACAGGTTGCTGGGAACAAGCATCAAAATAGCCAACAATGATTAAATAAGATAATATTAGAATCAACCATGTTTTAATAAAGTTGTAGAGGTTGTTGCTCCATTTTCCATTTGTCAGTCTTTTAGGTGGTTGGGGCATTACATAAATTATCGTTTCCTAATAGGAAATATCCTGTAACTTTTGGTAGAGGAAAGCAATTAGGGCCTTTCAACGGCTGCTGTGTTGAAGCACCCTTTAGGTAAACTGTCTCTGATTTGCTCAAGATTTCTGATATCTGCAAGGATGTCACCAATGTCTTGGTCAAAAGCTGCAATTGCATGCTGCTGCTGAGCAGCAACATCCTGCATCTCTTGAAAAGGTATTTGTAGTTCATTAGTCCATTGAATTTTAAAGCTCTCAAGTGAATTCTCTACACGTTCCAACTTCATAGTGTCAATCTCGGCTGGGTTATCTGTAAATGAAACACAATTATTGAGTAAGCAATGCTTCCTTGAGAAATCAGGAAATTTTGTTGGTATACATGGATACCAGCTGGAGAGAAAAAAATACCAGAAAAGCACCAGATATTTAAGTTAACAAGAGTACAAAAGATATTTCAGATCTGGTTCCCACACATTTACCTCAGTATTCCAAAATGTCATTTCTGAAAAGCTTACAATACATATTTTATTCCTGTTTGCCTCATATGTCTTAAACACCAAAGGACATTGATCTTTCTTATTTTTGGCTTATTAGAGATAACCCACAAAGTGAATAGTTCTCTGTGCTCTCCAAGCTACCTAAAAACCAGTTTTTTTTTCTACAATTAGATCATACTCTTATCTTCCAGTCCCTAATTGTAGACTTACTATACTTCAATTCTAGTATAGTTTCTAAGACTTAAAACAAAGATATCCTTCTGACAATATTTTTCATTAACCTTTTAGGATTTACAAAAATAATGGTTTAACTCTCTTATGAACTTGTCATGCTTACCCATTGAAAGTAGTAAATGACTTATCAATTTCATCATTTCATTCACAGAATCCTTTGCATTTGCTGTATTCTTTATTGCTGCATTTACAGTGCCTGTAGTCTGAAATAATAAACAAATAGTTAAATGTGTTGTTTCAAATTTTAACTGCTCACAGATTAGAAAGGCTACAAGTTTAATCCAAATATCTCAACTGTGACCCAAGCTGCACATTTAAATGGTGCAGATAGTCTCAGACAAGATGGAATCAATAAAGGAAGTGATTAATTTCCCAGAGTCATATAACAGAAGAAAATAGTTCAGGCGTCAGCCACCTGGCTCCTCACACCCGCCCTGCTATTCAAAATCATAACTACTCTGCCCCAAACTTCATCTCCTTTTCTGTGCATGTTTCCAAGTAGCCCTCAATATCTTGATTTTCCAAAATATATCATCTTCCTCTTAAGCATCTCTATTGACCTCACATTGACAATCCCTCCTGGATAGAGAATTAAAGAGATATGCAGCCTATAATAGTCCATGGACCTTGATTTTAAATTGTTAATCTCAAACTTGAAGCTATGTCCCCATGTTCGAGGTTCTAGAGGGACTATCTGCCTTCAATTACCCTGTAATGTTCCCCTTAAGATCTAAGATGTTTCAAGAAAGAAAATTGCTCCTCATTTTCCTAAACTCCAAAGAATATAGATCTAATTTACTCAACTGCTGTATAACCTAACCATTTCATTCCAGCAATTAACACTGAATTTCTTTGGAACAGCCCAAATGCCGGTGTATCCTTTCTTCAATGATAGAACCAAAATGCACAGAACTTGAGATGTAGGCTCTCCAGTATCCTGTACATTTCATTTATCTATTTGATTTTATTTAGAGATACAGCATGGAACTGGGGCTTCGAGCAACCCACCGATCAACCCCAGCCTACTCACAAGACAATTTACGACGACCAATCAACCTACTAACAAATACATCTTTGGGGGAAACTGGAGCACACATGGGAAGGAATGTACAATTTGTAAACTTGCTGTAGTAGTGTCACGCTAACCGCTTTGCTACTGCAATGCCTATTAATTGTAATATTCCTTTCCTACATATAAATTCCAAACTTTTTTCAGAGAAAGCTGAAATACTATTCGCCTTCCTATCAGCATGTTATTAGTAAACTTGGATTCCTTACTCTTTTCCCCTCCACCATGTAGTTTATATTCAGTGAATTATAAATAATTGAGGATCAAGATCCGACCTTAGTTTGTAAAAGATCCATATTCTGAATCTCTATCTTCTGTGCAATAACAGACCTTTAATTCATGTAAACATACTGTATTTCTATTACCATGAGCTCCAGCCTTCAATGTGGCACCTTGTCAAATGACATCTGAAAATCTAAAACACATTACATGTTCCCCTCCATTGACTCCACTTGTTACATTCTTGAAGAGATCAATCAAATTTGTGAATGCCCAATGAAATTGACTGAAAAATTGCAGAAGACCGCAGGCAAGCTCTGCTGCGATGCTACTCAGTTCTCAATATCCCATCCGTGCTTTTCTATCAGGGACTTAAACGAAGAATAACGATGAAAAGAATGTCACCAATTACTGAGTGACACTGCAGTATAAAGCACAGGAAGGAAGTTATGCTGCTCCAGAGAAAATATTAGGGAACCTTTAATCCTTTTGTTGCAGGCCTTCCATGTAAGACTTTCCTTTAGAGAAGGGGAGATGGTAACTAAAGAATTATTTCCGTCCTCTGTAATTCTTGGTGTATATTTATAATTATGGTATTCCTTGTTCTGCCTAGGTATTACTGCTGAGCTGCAGCTTTCAGAGAATATCTAGTGGGTTAACAGACTGAAAGTATTAGTGACGATCCTACGTTCTGCAAACTTTACAACACTTCAGGACTCATATTATCTCCTACCAACAGTTTACTGCTAGACTGTTAAGGCTTATTGCATTTTCTTCCCCAGAACTACAGACTTCTCTTCTTAGGCAAAGAGTAGTGAAATCTCTGAAAGAATTTAACCTCACTAATTACATATACAAGTCCAAATTGAATGTCAATTAAGAGGCATGAAAAATAATCTTACCAACTCAGCCATCAATGCATCTTCATTCACAGCTCTCTGCTTATTTGCCAGTTCAGTCTCTAGTTGCTTCAGTTGCCCACTCATATCCATCGCATCTTGATTCAATAGCATGGCATCATTTAATGTAACTTCTGCATCACGTAGCGTTTGAAGTGCCCTCTGTCAATGGAATTAAAACAGGCACACATTGAAATTTATTAGCAAAACTAGAAAAGGCTTTCAACAGAATATGACTCAGTTTTCAGCAGTTGCCAGTCACTGAGGTGAAAGATGCATCCTACAAAAAAACTATTGATGGATTATTATAGTGCAGGAGTATTTTCCCAGTCATATCTGTTTAATATGTCAATCATATTTCTGATGTAGACTCATTTTTCTAAAACAAAGTCTGGGCAGAAATTATTCTGCAGTACACAAATGTAGCTCACAAAATTGATCAAATATTTTACAGAACATGATGTGCTCTGTTTTAATCTTGGAAATGTGTCCATGTATCACAACTATTCTGGATTTTGTCTAGTTTTGATTGCAAGTCAGTTTGACATGTTGGAGTTCTGCCAGATTACTTTAGCTGCAAGAGAAATATTTCCAACAGCTTTATTTTTTTGTATTATTTTTAATTTCCTACAATTTTCAGCTCTGTCGATGTCGGCAATTTACGCTGAAGTATGACTGCACAAGCCTAGACAATGTCCTGGCAGTTAAATTACAAGTCTGAGTGCAACAGGTCTTGATGCACTCCTCACTCTCGATGCGCATAAGCATATTTTAAAATTCTTCCAGCAGCCTGGACTGCTTGTATTGCGAATAATGCCCAGGGAAGGAACGAGAGGGGGAAGACTAATCACCCAGGGAGAGCACCTCTGCACTGTTTGACAGTGGCAATTGGTTGGAAGGGTGAACAGCAGGAAGTGACGGAAAGAACAACAAAGCACACTAATTGCAAAAGTTGTAAGATTTAATTTCACTGACTGATACAGAGTTGGAAATTAACTAAATAATTACCTCCTGCATATCACTGGCAATACCATCTGCCGTTTCAGCTTTTCCCTTGGCATCTTTGGCTGTTGTTAACGCATCCCCCAGGTGATTCTCAGCCTGGTCAGTCAGTGTGTTGGCCCTGTCAATGGTCCTTTTAATATTCGGTATTTTATTCAAGGCATCTTCAGCAGCTGTTTTGTTGATGACCACACGTGTGTTGAAGTCTGTAATATCAAAGAAAGCTATGTATAATTTATGTTATCAGTTGAAGTCAGCTGTCTCTGCTGCTGGTATTTGGGTGTTTAAAACTGAAGCTTCCAACACACACAAAATGCTGGAGGAATTCAGTAAGTCTGGCAGCACATATAGAGGATCGACATGACAGGCCAAGACCCTCAACCTGACTTGCTGAGTCCCTCCTGCATTTTGTGTGTTGCACAAATTTCCAGCACTCAGAATCTTTTTTTGTTTCTGAAGCTTCCAAAGCACAGAATGGTTTGAGCATAGCCTTGCTTTGACAACAAAGTTTAGGCTCTAGTAAAAGGCCTTCAAAAAGCAGGGGTGATGGAAGCAAGACAGGTAGGAATGAAAGTATGACACTACAATTGAAAAGCAACTCCCGCAGAAGTGTGATAAGCACAGTGTATATTTGATAACACCTATTTTTTTAACTTATTGGAAAAGGCGCAGCATAGTAGGGTGTCTCAGTGAGGCACGGAGGCCTGGACTGGAGGAATGTTGGTGCGAGGTAGGAAAGGAACTTGTTTGGCTGTTTTTGTTGTTTAGTGGCTTGGTGTGTTCTGTGTTTTTTCTGCCAAGCATCGTGGGCAGACTATGTTAGTGCCGGAATGTGCGGTGACACCTGCGGGCCACATCCTTGTGTATGCAGGTTGTTACTACAACTTTCACCTTATGCTTCGATGTACGTCTGATGAATAAATAAATACATCTGAAGTGGGACATGCATCTTGTGCAATGTGGCAAATTGTGAAAGGGTGTGTGTAGCATGAGCTGCAAGTTTTGGAACAGCAATAATGGAAATCCCTGTGGTGCACAAATAGAGAACTCATTTAGGGAGTGGGTTACACCATTGCTGACATAGACTACCAAGCACCCTTAATTTCTCTGCACTTGCTAACAGAGTTTCCCTTTTGGATGCTTGGGGGCATAATGGATCTCAGGAATTATGTGGGAGTGCGTCTCCATGAGTGGCTGACCTTCACACTGTGAGAGGGCAACATTTTTCCTGATTGTAGTCACTTGAACCAGATGGTTGGTTGGTTGCCTTCCCAATCCCAGGATCAAGGATGTCACTGAAGGGATCTGTACAGAGAGGGTGAAGGAGCAGAAACTGTGTTTCATCTGGGTAGAAGGGATGATGCCCTGCAAGCTGATTCTTGATAAAAGATGAAAAAGCAGGATCTGTAAAGTAATGCTATGAGTGCCACATTAACAAGTACAGAATTAGGAGGGTACAGCAAATGTTAAAAGGCCAAGTTAAAATGACTATACCCGAATCCACACTGCATCAGCAGGAATACGGATGAATTAGTGGTATGAATAGTTGCAAATTGCCATCATATACATAATAGCCTTCACCCAATAGCGATTGCAGGATGACCAAAGCTATGAACTGAATATTCCAGGATATGTGACATTTAGGAAGCACAGGCAAAAAATGAGAAGGAGCTGGGTTACTGCTGTTAATGAGCGATGACAGCACTATAGTTGTTAGGAAGGATCTTGACTCCGCCAGTCAGGGGTAAGAAATAGTATCACTTAGGTAGGCCGAGGACATCGGTGAGAAAATAGTCACACTGAGGGCATGGTATAAATGAGAAAATTAGAGGTCCACATGACACAAATCATACGGCACTCAAGAAAGACGGAGTAGGTGCTAACAATGTAAGGGCTGAAATCATGAAATCATGCATTTCTAAATGTGTGCTGTATATTGAAGAATCAACTAAGTGGCTGATTATTTAAAATCTGATATTTTGCAAAAAAAATAGGTTAATTAATAATGTTGTAAAGGATCCCCTGGAGGGGGGAGATTGTATCATGTTAACTTTTAGGTGATGTAGCTCTGAAGCCAGAGTTCTCAAACTAATCTAATGAAATTAATAAGGTACAAGAGGCAAGTTGGCTGTGGTAGATTGGGGAAACTATTTAAAGCTTTTAAAGAAAATGACATGATTTACAACAAATATACTTCCATTTTAGGCAAAAATCACTTCAGGTAAAATGTTTCAACTACAGATGACAAGAAATATTAAATCTAAGGAAAAGACAGAGCTTCCAGGGGAAAAGAAGCAGTTGGCATTAGAAATTAGAGTGTTTCAGAATACATCAAAAAAGGCAAAAAAAAAAGAAATAGCTTATGGGAGTAAACTTAAGCTTATGGGAGTAAGCACAAAAAAGACAGTAATAGCATCCATCAGTAAGTAAAAGGGAAAGAGACTTTCAAATGCAGTCCTCAGAGACAAAGGCAGCAAGTTTCATGATGGGGAATAAGGAAAAGAGACAGGAATTAGACAAATACTTTGTGTGTGCTTCACAGAAGAAGGCACACATCAAAAAAAAAGTACTGGAGCGCCAAGGACCCAGTGTAAATGAGAAAGCAAAAGACATCAGTTTTCATTTTAAAAATACAACTGAGGATAATGAGCCTGCAAACTGATATTTATTTATTTTTCACTTCACAAATGTTGGTTGCATACCTCTTAAGTTGCTTATAATCCGATCAACTTGCTCCAGTGTGTATGACCCTTTTCTGACGGCCTCTTCGGCCAAGTACTTAGCGGCATTTGCTCTGGCTTGCAGTCTCTCAGCTGTCTACAGAGATAAACAGTCAGAATGTTACAGTCAGACCCAGAAACTAAAAGAAACCCTTAAATGCAAAAAAGTCAAATAAAAACAAAATTTAAAAAATGTTGCAAGTACTCAGCAGGTCCGGCAGCATCAGTGGAGAGAAACGAGAATTAACATTTCATGTCAAAGACCTTTTTCAAGCTGGGTTCTTTGAGTATTCTCTTTTTTGCTTCTGATTTCCTGTGTCTGTACTTTCTTTCTTTTTAACAAGTTTCCAGTCTCCAGACATATTTTACAAATATGTACTGGCATCACAGAACTTTATCTAGAAGACATTCACTCAGATTTTGGACATAAACATCAGTGCAAGAAGTCTTGCATTATTTTGAGTATTAAAAATCATAACGTTCTGACCATTCCCAAAATGCATATTCATTATAGCATAAACACCAATATTATACAACAATAGCAGGTTTGGAGATGAATATTCAACACATATATTTGGAAGCAAGTAAAGCTAGTGTGTTAAACTGCTATTCAATCTCTTCTGCCTATGGAGAATACATCCCAGGAAAAAGGAGTCCATCACATTCAGTTTCCTATTATCAATTCCGATTTGCCAAGTCTTAAGCAGTGGTGCAATTTTAAAATAAAGTTCAGGGCTGTACATGGTGACATATAATAAATTAACTTTGAATTTCATAATATCTATCAGCATCTGAAAGCAAGAAGCATACATGCAGCACTTAGTGCAAAAAATGTAGCTGTTGTTTTAATTGAGTAAACTTACAGCATTTATCAAAAACTGTAGATGATCTTATTTTGTGAAGGAACCATGAATGGAGCCTTAACATTACTTTTGTACATTACAGCTGTAGGGCTGACTTTCAATATGCTATGGGCTAAATTAATTATGTTGGTATGCCAAAATTTACAATGACATAGTTCTTCTACTAATATGGATCAAAGCAAATCTTCAAGACAACTCGACAACCACTTCACCATATTCACAATTGTTAGATACTTACCATTTCATCTATTTCTCCTTTCTTTAAAATTCTCTTGATATCTCTCTGGAGATCACTGATATTATTTTCCAAAGTCTCAACCAGTTCAAGTTTTTTGTTCAGTTCCGATTCCATGGTAGCTTCTTTGTCTTTCAGTCGATTTGCTTCATTCTGATGAGGAAAAACAAAGATTTTATTCTCATTTTGATTTCATCACGTTAAATTCTCAAATATCCAGCTGTGTTCATGGGACAACTTTGTTATATGTTACAATTGTATTCTCAATTGCTCCTTATTCCCACTTTCATAGTCTGACTGGTCCATCTGGGTTTATTTCTGAGCAATGGAGATGGGAAAAGTGCAGGAACCTTCTTGATCCTATTATTGCACTTAATTTGAAATAAACTATCTTTGAACTGAAACACAATCTTTTCTCATTCAGAAGGTGCCCTGTGTAGGTGCAGGGGGAGGTTAAATTGTTAGAAAATCCATCATCCTGAATCAATACAAGTAAGTAATTAATGATAATAGAAATATTATGTTCATTAAGATATTCACTTCTGAAGTATCTTTTTGTTAACGAAATGGTTTCCTTTCCCTGCCCAAAATGAGATTGTAAGTATGAGTAGGTGAGTTATCCACTAATTCAATGCTTCAGGCTTGGTGCTTTCTTTACAATCAAACACCTAAACCTGTTAATTACAAAGTGATCTGGATGCTAATATTAATCCTCCTGAGGAATGGGGCGCTGAAGTCAATTCGGAATCCCAAATGAAATCAGTTAACACAACAGCAGCTAAGGATCTCACCTGCAGTCTCCTAGCTGGTCACCCGAGGGTGGTGTTTTGATTAAATGGCCCATTTGGAGCCATTACAGAGGGTCAAGAATGCAATCCTTTTCCCACTTAAGCAAGGAAAATGGCTTGAGTAGCTTCAAAGTAATTGATAGTTGATAAATAATTACTATTAAGTCTGAAATCAAATGTATCATCTTTTGTTTACTGTTTTCACTGCTTCCAAAGCCACCCTGTGATAAACTGAGAGATTCCATCTCTCGAATTATCTTCACTCACCAATCAAATTCATCAAAGGTATGGATGTTTCTCCCTTTCCCCTTCACTTGATCAACAGACTCAAAAACATAACCTACCTCAACAGATGATATATCAATTGTAAGCAAATTGTTCAGCTCATTATAGTTCTTCTTGGCCCTCTCACCGCCTCTCCGTGCTTTTGTAGTTATTCTGTTTGCTTGTTCTTCCAGATCTGCTGCCATGTCACTCTTCTGTTTTGATCTAAGCAGAATGAAATCTTAGCATCATGTTTACAATGCCACCACATAGTCGAGATACCACTCTCAAAACAAGTTGTCTTTGTATGAGACAGTGGTCCACTGATTTATTATGTACAATTTCTTTCCTTTTCTTGCCTTACATTGTAACTTTGTTCATTCCCATATTCAAGGTATAGTGTAAAATTGCACTTAACTGTCTTCAAATGATCTTGCTGGGGTTGTGACTGCGTGTACTATAGTCTTCAGTTACTTTGTAGATAAATAATCCTTATAGTGACCTTCTACAGTTAATAAAATTTCTAAAATATCTGATGGAATTTTATGAAAAAAGTAGATTGTTTTGCAGACCAACAAGCGCCTGCTGTTTAGGTCATGAGTATCAGTTAACACTTGATTCTAAACTTATCCATCTAACTGCTCCTTGGTTGCTTTATATGTGTTACAGCTATCACTACAAGACCCAAGTACATTTTGCTTTTTGGGATTTGCAGCATCACTTTATCATTTCAAGTATTTTCACTAAACATTAGTTGAAAAAGGGAAGAATTGTTATTTCCCATTGTGTGTTGTAGTCAGTGCAGTGAGGGATAGAGCTGTGCGGAAGTATAAAGTGTAAAGTAAGCGTTCAGATATCATTGATGGAAGTTTGCTTCAACTTACTGCTGAGTTAGTAGCTTGATGTCCTCTGTGGTTTGCTGATCTTCTTTGATTGCTTGTGTAATGACTTGAAGGGCTTCGAAAGCAGACGTGTTGGCAGCTCCACTGAACCGTTCAATGTCCTCTGCATCTTTCTGATGCCTGAATAAAAGAACAAAATCAAATGTTAATATTCCTCTTTGAAGGCATGAAATTAATTTTTCAATGGGATGCTTATAAATAGACCACATACTTATCTGCCAGTCTACGAGCCTCATCTGCCAGAACACTTGGGACAGTGCCTCCACTAGGATTTGTTGGCAATGACGGCTGTAAGAAATAATGTAACAGTTGTCAACAAAATCTAATTTTCCCAATCTATTCTCAAAACTTTGCATCCTGCTTCCAGTCGATGCTGTCAAATGCCCTGTTTTGCTCTCCAATTGCCAATTCATTAGGGGAAAGATTTGAGTGAAAGTCTGGATTGGCATCAACATCCCTTCCAACAGTAACCACAATTTACCGATCAGTAGCCAACATTGCAGGATAGATTTTCCATCTTATGCTTCAGTGTTAACGTAGTTCAACAGCAGTTAATTGCAGTAACAGTAGAGATTTGAGCTGATCAGGGACTGAGTCCAAATAACTGTGATCCATTGTCTGTGTCAGCTGAGTTACTGGGAAGCTCTTTCTTTAATCTTTGAGCAGCTATATTGTTCAACACTACATTCATCTAGATGTCCTTTGGTTCAACTATATCATATAATTTTCCATGAAGGCTTGCTCCTTAAAAGGAGTTATGATACTGAAGGTAGATTAGGGGTTCCCAACCTTTTTAATGCTATGGATAATACCATTTAACAAGGGGGCCATGGATCCCTGGTTGGGAACCCAGGAGGTAGATACCAATTCTTCCAGCTGCTGAATTCTGAGATATGGTGTCAGGATTAGTGATTAGCCATCTAAGATCATGTAGAAAAGAAATTTCCTTCCACAAAAGATAATGCTTTGGAATTATCTATCTCAAAGGGCTCTAACTATTCAGTCATTGATTATATTGACTGAGATATTCAAGCCTGAAAGTGATAGATTTTACTTTAACTGAGAGAATTAGAGAATCCAGGAAGAGTCAGCAAAGTAAACTTGAGGCATTGTAGGGACTGCGTTCTCACTGAAAAGTAATGAATGCTTAAAGTGTCATTTTGCCTATTCTGCTTCAAATTCTTACACACTGATGACATAATAGTGAATTGGTGAAGGACTCTGTCATAACAGTAGGCAGTGTCATCACATGTAGCTATAATAATGATTATTTCATAACAAGGTTACTCAACTGTCTTTGCAAGATACTGCAACATTGCTAGAAACAATGGTGAAACATGAAGCTGTGTCATGCTAAAGGGTTATGTTCTAGCTGAGGGAATATATCCTACCCGGGAATTGCAAAATAATGAGCGACTGAGTCACAAAAAACAACTAATAATATTTCATGGGATTTTGTTACAGCAGTAGAAGTGACAGTTGTACCTAGGGACTGAAATAGTAAGTGTGTTTCCATGGTAAACCATGTATACCTGTCTGGACACGCCTCTCTGCTGACTGCTCCTGTGGCTCCTCCCACAGACCCCTGGATAAAGGCGATTGTGTCACTGCTCCTCCCACAGTCCAGGGCAGTCACCCGGCATGGACGTGTTCCATTTTACTGCTAATAAAGGCCTTTCAGTATTTACTCTACTTCCAGTCTTTTGGAGTTATTGATAGTGCATCAGTTTCCCATTTGTCAGGGTACTACATTTGGGGAATCTTATGGTTTTGAAACACCGGGGCTGCCCTGTTTGCATTCCTGATTTGGATACCAACAATGACTATTTTGTAACAGACAAGATTTTATTTTAAAATAATGAAAATTTTAACCTTTTTAATCTTGTGAGGACTTACCATTTGGTCCATTTCTGTCTGGCTTTGCTGGATTTTTGTCCTGACATTACTTAGCACGCTATCCGTGTTTTGGACTCGATCTTCATAACTTAAAATCAACCTTCTAATCTCATCAACAGATTTCCCAATGTTGTTCAGGCGATAAGTCTTGGTGCCCAGCTTATTGTTTAAACTTTTCAGTTCATCGAGATTATTTTCATCATCATCTGTAGAAAGAATTGGATCTTTACTGCCAGGGCTAGATACATTACCTTCTTAAATTTATGTCTCTTGCATGCTCCTACATATGGCAACTCTGCTCTATTAATGTACCATTGTGGTATGGTACTGTACTACAACAATGAGGAAAAGTTCAAGTTAAATCCTTGCCAAGTTACTTGATCTCACCAGACTAGCCATTTAAAAAAAAAATGCTGACCAGCTAAACACATCAAAAACTCAGCCAGCATAGGGAGGAGCCCATGTTTATCTCTATAATAGAAATGGGCGAGAGAGAGTGCAGAGGATCTTCACCAGGATGTTGCCTGGATTGGGGGACATTAGTTATAGGAATAGATTGGATAGGTTGGTAGGTTGAGGGATGATATGATAGAGGTAAGGTTGTTAAAATTTAAAGGGCATAGGCTTAAGGTGAGAGGAAGGAGTTTTGGAAGTAGATATGAAGGGAAAACTTTCCTTACACAGATAGAACTTGATATCTGGAGTTTGCTGACAGAAGAGATGGTGAAATCCAGCATTTATGTTATGTGGCACAGAAGGATCTGGACAATGCAGGCAAATGTGATTAGTGTAGATGGGCAAAAAGATCAGCATGGACATTGATGGTCTGAAGGGCCCTGTTCTAAGCTGTATGGCGTTATGACTCTACAATATTAGATGGGGACAAGGATTTGTTGGTTGAGATGGTTTATATAGCTGACTAACTTGGTGAACCATAAAGTGCAGCCAAGTGAATGAGATACTTTAGGGTAGTCAGTTCAAAAGGAGGAAATGAATCTGTTATATACAATGCAATCAATAAAGTTTGAAGAATTTGATGCATCAAATCAAAATGGGTATTTACTTTCAATCTCTGTAGCCATGGTCATCATTTTGCGGAGGTCTTCTGATGCTTTTCTCATTCTTGCCTCAAAGTCCTTGTCATTCACTGGCCTCCCATTTGTTATCAGTTTTGAGATGAGAATTTCCAGATCTCTGATGACATTCTTGTGTTTCAATATCTGATGGATAGAACAGAGAGGGAAAATAATTCATCTAAAAATTCCAACAATCCATTTGCAAGTACTTCTTATCATCTAAAAGCTCACATTGTGAAATGAGAATCATTCAAAATCTACCTATCTTATCTGTGAATGGATAATAACTGGGCAAAGTCAGAGGCCAACTGGAGAGACAAATATCTCACACTGGTGAAGTTGGAGATGATGAAAGAGGTATTTACAAAGCAGTGCCAGCAAGCAAATCAGAGGCATCTTCTTATCTGATCTGTGGACTAGTAACATGGAGTTAAAACATCCCGAGTGGTCTGCATGCCTTATTTCAAAACTTCTAATTTTAACTAGTTTAACAGAGATCCTACGCAGGCATTTGAAGAGCATGGGTAGAACATTGCACAAAACTAAGCTTTTTATTTGAATGATTTAGATACAAATTAACTTCATGTCAGTCTCTGCCAGCAATTAGAAACAACCAGGAATATAATCTAAATGTAACTTCAGGATTGTATAATGATCAAAGCTTCAGTGTTTAGAACGCATCAGTGAAAATATTAAGCAGTATGGTTGAAATATTGGTCATCAAAGGGCTGGGGAGGTGGATAGAGGCTTATTTGATGGTGGTGATAGTAATAGCTCTTTCCATTCATTTGAAGTTCACATCTGTTATGCCCCTGGCTGTGCAAGCCTTAAATTTTCTGTTAGTAATGTTTATGCCTCATTTTATTTTGCAAGGTATTCTGTTTACCTGATCCACTTGCAATCTTCACCTTTATTCCCCTACACTCAGTGGCTTACAATTGAACACGATTTCAGGAGCACAGGACATCCAAGGGAACACATTATTGAAATCACTAAGTTACAGTCCATGCGTAACAGTTAGAGTCAGCCATTAGGCTCTATAATGAGTCAGCTTATAGCTTGGGAAGTGATGACACTCTCCTGTTAGACTGTTATTAACCTCTGTTTATCTCTGTTTACCACACCCTCTTATCGTGGACACCTTGTGCAATAATGTGCAATAGCACCATCACTTAACTGGTCGGTGTGAATGTGCATCCATTACTGTATAAAATTACAGTAATTCTTGCACTACCATCCTATCAGTGTGAACCTGGGAACCTTATAAATCTTGCCTTTGACTTGTAAATCTTGCACAACTTATTTTTAAGGTAACTTTTAAAAAATTCTTTCTTACTTTTCTTCTAATATTTGTATATCTGTGCACTTGTAATGCTTGTGAGACACTGCAATTTCCTTAGGGATGAATAACTCAGAGGACTACAGGTAATCCTAGTAAGTACATGTTTGGCACAGCATTATGGGCCAAATGGCCTGTATTGTGCTGTAGGTTTTCTATGTTTCTATGTTAAAGTATCTATCTAACTATCTAAAATGACACATCAGAAACTGGTGTGGTCCTGCCTTTGACCAGTTTCCAAAACTGCAAGATAGTGAATCTAATTAACAGAGCCAACTGATGTTTATTGAAATTTACTTTCAAGCAAAATAATATTTGCTATAATCACCTGGCTCAAGAGTCAATGCATTTCCTGGAAGTGATTTTCATGACTGCATTGAACATTGATAATTGACCTTAATGGAATAGCCTAGATGTCATTGAGTCAACACCTATCCATGATAGAAACATTGAGGGGAACAGTGGCAATGTACATGATTGTTAATATATGCTCCAAGATCATACTATCACTTAAATAGTGGTCTTGAATCTATCACACCTTACAAGCTTCTTTATGGTAAAATTGTTTGTTCTATAATAATTATAACATACTGTATATGTCAAATTATGAGTATTTAGTACTTCTAACTTGTATTTTCCTCCTACATTCTAAAGACGAATGGGTTATTAGGGTGTGAGCATGATATGTTGGCACCTGAAATTTGGTGACACTCACTCGCTGCCCTAGCGTATCCTCGGACTGTGTTGGTCATTGTCACAACAATGCATATAACTATACGTTTCAATGTTTTGATGTACATGTGACAAATGAAGCTAATCTAATCTTATTTCTGAATTAAAATAAAATCTTATCACATTAAAATTTCAAAGGTTTACAGAATGATCCTTCACAGTACACGTGGTGTGTATACTGTAAACAGGCTGATGCCTTTAATCTTTAGTTTCCATTTTTGCACTCAAATTTCAATATTGGTTTCCCTATTTTACACAGTCCTTTTTTCAGCAAAACATGCCAGTAAGATCAACACTTAGGCTGGCATTTTCAGAAAGCAATAATTTTTGTCATAAGCCTTGCTCTTAGTCAACGCTATCAAAAGTATTGAATATACAGTAAACAGTATCTTCAAGCTCTTGGAAACTTGAGAGCAGACCCCTACCTTGTCTTTTACTGATAGGTAACAGCCAGGGCAAACCTCACAGCCTGTGGTGCTGTTGTAATAAGAGTTTCCTGCACACTGGTTGCATCGATCTCCAAACACCCCTGGCTTACAACTGCATGTCCCATCACCCCTGCACTGTAAGGACCAAGAACCTCTTGGGTCACAGTTACATGCTGCAAAAGAACATTATTTTTAATTAAGGTCTGTTCCTTCACAATACTTCTCAAAAGTTTAGAGAAAACCCGCAATAATGGAATATGGAAATCAAAGCATAACAAATGTCTCATTCCTTTATTGTAACACAGCTATTTTGTTAATGAAACAGTTAATCTTACATGCAGGCAGCCTCAGTTCAGTCACCCTAATAATTCCATTGACTGTGGGAAGAAGAGCGTTTGCATTTCATACAATATATTGCCTAATGTTGCAAGGGAGAGCACAAAAATGTGGAGAAGTTTGCTTGTGAAGTTTATAACCTTGAGTTTGATTCATTTTCCCAACAGCCATTTGCCCACTCATGGTCTTTCTTACCATCCCCACCAGTATTTTATCTTGATTCCCACTAAACAATTCTTGGCTTTTTCTACAGTTGAGCATATTTAATTGTACTTAAAAGAATATGATTATCACCTTTGAGCAGCCATTTGAAAGTTATCAGGAGGCAAAGGGATTTGATGATACAGTTTGTGAGGAGCTCTGTGGAAGGAGGCAACCTTTCCTCTTTTTAGGTCCTTAACACTTGGTCTCTTAGATTAGTTCTGTGCCTTGTCAACAAATCCCCAGAAGGTTATCTTAAGATGGTTCTTCCCTTTGCAATAGCTAACTGCTAAAAAACGGAGCTCATTCCAAGCTAGTAGGAATGGTTGTCTCACTGGATATCTGCCATGCGTGGATAATACATCACAATCCAGCAATGTAAATAAAGAGAACTTCTAACTGAGCAGCCTTAACTTAGCGACTTGGTTAGAAAAAATTGAATCAAATGAGAGCAAAGCTACTAACCTAAAGTTTTGTACATTCAGTGCATTGAAATTAATTGCATAAAGACAAGTGCATATAAAATTTAAAAGCATTTCTTACGCTTGCACTTCTCCGATGGATTAGAGGCAAGTGCATTTCCATAGAATCCAGGTTTGCACCTCTCGCAGTAATGTCCCGCAGTATTATAGAGACAATTCCGACATTCCCCTGTCCGCTGGTCACAGCTCCCAATTGAATTGGGATCCACGTTATTGTTGCATGCACAAGGCTTGCAGGGTCTGCCTGCTCGCGGGCTTCCAAAGTACCCTTCTTCACACATTTCACAGTGTTTACCTAGGGAAATGGTGCAACTAGATCAAGGAATGAAGATTGCCTGTGTTCGAAACTTGAACTTTGGTGTTCACCAAACACTAGTCAAAGCAAGTTCAAGTACAAGTTTAATTGTCAATCAACCAAACACATGTATGTAGCCAAACAAAGCAGTGTGTATTCAGGGCCAACACAGAGCATATAGCATATATAACATATACATGTAGTTATGATAGCAGAGAGACATACAGTCACAAAAAATTTAGCCCGAGTCCCTGAGTGGTATGGCCTATAAACTGATGATGCATGGGATGTTATGCTAGAGCCATTGTTTCCTGAAATAACCAATTACTTTAATCTGTGTTCTTTTCACATACAGTAGATATGTCGTGTTATGTTAAATTATCAATGCAGAGTGGTTAACCATTTGTAATCTGAATACTAATCTATGAATGGGAAAAGTTAAACTCATCACAATTCTGTGTTAATTTAGTGACTAGGAAAGGATTTGTTAGGTATGATTTTGTTGTCGTGATGGTGAAATTATTTGCTTCATTGTAATTCTCTCTTATGGTGGTAAATCAGGAGGTACTTTGTTTGAATAAATGATGCAATTATTGACAGTGTTATAACAGGGAGATCTAGTATATTCAATACATAAATGGATCTACAGTAATAACTAGCTTCACATAGTGATAATGTCTCAGGAACAAGATTGATGGCAAAACAAAAATATTAATGCCATAGCATTTAGGGAGATATTAAAGCACTTCCAAAGTGTAATCAAAATGCAGTTTATATGGAGCATCTTAAAGGAGGGAAAAAGCAGGACTGGAGAGAATTCTAAAGACAAGGAATTTCAAGATACGGTTGTTAGTCATGGAGCAATTAAATTTGGAGGTATAGAAGAGGATAGAAGCAGGGGAACTCACATCTCTGAGCACATAGCAACAGAGAGAGTGAAATTCTGGAAAGATTTGAATGCAGAAGATGAGACTTGTGTAACTCAGGTGTTAAGTCAGATATTAAGAAAATGATTCGAGTAGAATGCATGGGTCAACAGCACCATGCTAGCTCAGACATGGCTAACCAGAAGCATTAAAAGAGCAATAGCATTCACCAAACACTAGTCAGTCTTAGTCAAAGCAAGTTCAAGTACAAGTTTAATTGTCAATTAATTGTGTATTCAAGTGGAAACTTAAAGTTATGGTGACAATTTCAGCAACAGGTTCAAAACTATCTGCCACAAAGCAACAGGTTCAACATGTCAAGGAAATGGGTAGAGTCAGGGAATCACGATCAGAGTGTGAAAGGAACTCAAGACAATGGATCTAGTTTTCCCAATACTTAGTTAAAGGAAAGGTGATCTCTGTACATCCAATCCTAGATGTTAGTCTGACTATTTGGAGGCTCAGGAGAAGTGATGAGGTAAAGTCTTTATCATCATTGCATGTGTTGAAATCAGTGAAGAAGGATCTGTCATTAGATCACAGAGAACACCAGACTACACCTAGACCGATGGGGCTAGAACAAGAGGAACATGTTCTCAGCCAAACTAAATGATGATTTGAAGTACTGGAGGAGAATGGTGTGGTAAAACATGTCAAAGGTTGTGGATTAGTTGAACACTAATTAAAGCAAAAACTAATTAATGCTGGAGATCTAAAGCAAAAATAAAATGTTGGAAACGCTTAGCAAACAGGCACAAGCTGTTTTTTGTTTGTTTCCAGCATTTATTTTTTGCTTAAGTTAGTATTGCTATACCTGATGCTATAAAAACAGGTAGAAAAACAGATATAAATCAAGTATTACATAGGTTAATTCACTTCTGGATGCAATGAAACATACTTATTTACTGTATCTTCCAAATAAGGTTTTATCTCATTCTCCTTCATCACAGCTGGTCCCTCAGGATGGAGCTTGCATGATTTCGGAGCTAAATGAAGTCTACCTCAGATGACGTAGAGGTGCTTGATGAAGCACTTGATGGAAATGTTGTATACTATCTGCCACACTCACTTGGCCTTTTCGTAGTTGCAATGAAGAATTAATGTTTCCAGCACGTTTACCATTTTCAGCGCTCAAGGGTCAGGAATTGGTGAGGATTTTACAATTTTTTTTTCAGAGAATGTTCCTTTATTGTTTACTGATAATTTCTTGCTATGATGGAGTTCAGAGAACAATGTCTGCTTTGGGAGTCTGGTGTCAGCATAGCCATTTGAGAGTAATTGGGGCACCATTGCTGGGGATGTTAATTACCCAGTCAGTGGATTTGGAAAATACTTTGAGATCATTGATAGTATCTCTACAGTTCTTCTTGGTGCCATGACAGGATCTCTGTACTCCAGTAGACATGCCAGGTTTGATATTATGAACATCTAACACATTTATTCAGTCAGCCGTGATATTTCACTGGAGGTGTCGGTATACTTAATCATTGATTGTGTTCTTAATCTGCCAATGTCTTGTTCTCGACCTTTACTGTTGAGGGAGATGGGCAGGACAGTGCTGTGCAATGGGACAGACGGATAGATGACCCATGTTTATGGATGCTTAGACCAAGGCCCAAGTTGGACAAGTTAACAATAACTTAAGAGCTGGGACTTTGAAAGTATCTTAAATTTACAGCTGGAAATGTTTGCATTTGGAAGATGTTTTAAGAACGTTATACAACACAGCCTGGTATAATGGGTATATTTTCTTAGGACATTCACATACAAGATGGATAATGTTATATGGCTGTGCCACTTATTATAAATGGTTCTGACCTGAGATATATATAACGGTGTCTTTTCTGAAGTACTTTTTGTTGTGCTTCTTTCATGTGCTCTTAAAAAAAAAAGCAACTTTAAGACATTTAAGGTTGATAGATGTAGCCAAAACTTACCCATTGTTTTATCTGGACAGCCCACACATATAACCTCCCTTGTATCTGGTGCCACAGTGCAACCTGTACCTGCAGGACAAGGGCAGACACTACACCCACTTGGTTCAGAAGGATTAAGGTAGTAACCATGTGGGCACTGCTTTCTGGATTGATCATTGGTGTAACAGGAACCTAGAATGCAACAGAAAAATAAATTAACAATTTGTCGACTGGACAAATGGGCATTTTCCCTTTTTTTCCCCAACATGAATTGAACAAACTTCTGTTTAAGGCAACCATCTGACACCAAGGCAGCTGCCTTCCCTTGTTGTTCATTGTTTGTGTTAAATATTTAATTACATTCACACAGTCTTTCATTGATCTGTGTCCCCACTTATTCCAACTAAAATTTAGATATTGGCCCTTTTCCTGCCAACTCAATTCTATAAGAGCTAGAAACATTTTGGATAGATCCTTCCCATCCTGTTTCTGACAGAGTGACAAAGGCATTCTCAATGTTGAGCTTGGCACTTACTAAGTGTTACTCAGTTGTTCTATTGACATCCTTGACAAATTGACCAATGGGAATAAATAATAGTAAAATGACGTCAAATATCATGAAATATTGATCAGTCATTAAAAGTGTACAATGCTTCTTAAAAGATTGTAGGTAAACGTTAGCTTTATTTAATGTCTACTGTTTTACAAATGTAATCTTTATAAAAAGAAAACCAAGAACATTAAGACATTAGCACATTTCAAGTTGATGGATAGAGCTGAATTTTATAAGTGGAGGTCAGCATGCAGTCTCAACAGTTATTGTGTATTTAGCATAAGCAACTGGAAATGAATTTCTGCCCTTGTGTATTTCGGTAACATTCCATAGGAATTTCTCACCCGGTACTCTACTTTCACAAAGTATTAGGAGAGGTGTAGATAAAAGTCTACCATTCCAGAGCCTATCAGCAGACTCACCAGTTTCTGGGTCACAGGTCTCACTGGGGCTTTGACAGTTGCATGGCACACACCGGCTGAAGCTTCCGAGATGATGACGCTCCCTTGTGTAACCTCTTGCACATTTCTCACAGAAACGCCCCTCATGACCTGCTGGACACTTGCACTTCTCTACCCATTGAGCTGGTTTTCCATTGCCAATTCGGGCGGTGTGCAGGACTACATTATCAATGTGGCCAGGACCTAGAATACAAAGTACTTAGTTGATTCTCAGTACCATATTGCTGAACTGTTACATGTTTCAATAGTTTAATAACGCTGAGACAGTGCTATACTTATACTCAACATGCTGACTGCTTGTGAGTGCATTCAGTTGTGCTTTTATAGTGCTCTTACTGAGCAACTTAAAGCGGTACATCTAAAATGCCCTTCTGCATTCAACATTACAAAATAGAAATGAGGAATGCAAAGAACAAACACAAGGAAATCTGCAGATGCTGGAAATTCAAACAACACACACAAAATGCTAGTGGAACACAGCAGGCCAGGCAGCATCTATAAGGAGAAGCACTGTCGACATTTCAGGCCGAGACGTCGACAGTGCTTCTCCTTATAGATGCTGCCTGGCCTGCTGTGTTCCACCAGCATTTTGTGAAGGCAAAGAACAAGAATCCTTGTAACAACACTAATGACCGTGCACGAGTCACTTGATTCCTAAGCTTGGATCATTAAGTGCAGTTTACCTGCACAACCTGAACATGTTGATATTTCAGATTTCCAGAGACCTGGCTTAAACCTAATTGTTGTCCAAGCCCTTCACAGAGGCTGGACAATGATATGTTCAGTTATGGGTCTAGAAGCGTTGAAAGTCATTAGCTGCCTCTTTGCTGCCATCCACAACTCTCAGCAAGATAGTAGGGTGTCTGTAAATCTTAAGCAACTCTCAAAAGATGGAATCCAATACTTGTTAGATTCCTTGAAGGTTGCTGAACCTTCCTCATTTCAACCAGATCTGCTTTATCTGGTAGACAAGTCCATCCATTCCACTAAGGAAACGTCCATTGGTACTTCAGGGGAAATGGAAGGGCTCAAAGCAACTCAGCCTTTATTGGGGAAGTACATGGAGCGGCATAGAAAAGGAGAGGCCCATTATCATGGCTCATTCCTCATCGCTGTGGGCACAATGAAGAGGAAAGTCAGGGATCGCCAGTTACCGAGCAGCAGCAGGAATGGCTGGCTCATTTTGTTTTCTTCTAATCTGGATCAAAGCGAGCGCCATTTGTGCTGACAGCTGAAATTAATGTGCCCAGGAAAAGCAGAAATCTGGTGTAAGGGTTCCTAGTCATACAATCTGGCAATGGATTGCTCAGCAAGGATATCAGAATCAAAGGTACCACGTTTAAGTCAAATTTGCACTTTATCTTCTTTCAACATTGCCATTCCCATTGAAAATATAAGCTTTTCTATGTTAAAGAAGTTGTTAGTATGTTCAGCTTGCCCAAAGATTCCAATTTTTATTGGCTGCTAAGCTTATACATTCAATAAACTGAAAAACGGGGAAAAAAGGATAGAATTATATGAAAAAAACCACAAAAAATGCTGCCAAACGACTTCCATTTTTGATGAAGGGGCATTGATCTGTTACAGGAACTATTTTCCTCTTTGCAGATACTGTCTGAAGTGAATTTTCTGTTTTTATTTCAGATTTAGAGCATCTGCAGCTTTTTAACATATGACACAAATTAGTAAAATGTTGCCTCAGACCTTCAGTGACCCACTTTCAGTCCTGGTGTCCAGTGCCGCCTGTGTGGAGTTTGCATGTTTTCTCTGTGACTATGTGGGATTTCACCTGATTTTCTTGCTTCCTCCCACATCTAAGGAATGTGCAGATGGTAGATTAATGGGCCATTATAAACTGCCCCTGGTATGAAAGGGAGTGGCAAAATCTGGGAGTAGATGAGTTGAAGGTGGTGAAGAATAAAGCAGGGTTAATACCTAATGGTTGTCGCAAAGAAGCGGGCCTAAACAACTATGATTTTATGGCTTAAAAATAAAAATAAAATAAAATGCCTATAACATTGGCTTGTGCTAATGCTTTTTTTTTTGCTGCTTCAATATCTTTGACATCTGATTGAAGTTAATTAGTAGCTGAGAAAATATCCACTGAAGGTATCCAAACTGGTCCAAGTATCAGCACGGGAACAATTGATTGGGACCATATGCCTGAGTATAATAGCTGTGATTTGGTATTAATCTGTTGACAGATGAACACAAATACTGATTGATGCTTCAAACATTTTTACATCTGCTTCACATATTCACCTAGACCTTTGAACATATTTTGGTTGTACTTTGATGAACTGATTTGCTTTTCAATATTGTGTTTCCGACATTTAATTTACCCCAGCTCAAGGGAGCTTTACATGGACTTACTCCGCTGGGTGTAGGTACCGCGGATTTTGATGGCCCTGAGATCACTGAGCACCCGCTGGAACTCAAAAGAGGTTATAAATGGCTTCCATCCATACTCCAGACCCTCATGGAGCCTACAGAAACAAAAGGAAATTATCTAAGGTAGTCAGATAGTCTTACGTTATTTGGTTAATAAACAAAATATCATCAGCAAAATTTTACAATCATTTAGGACAGTCATGACTCTTAATAACAAATAAACAGTAAATGGTTTTTTCTATCAATTCTTTAAACATTACTACAAAGTTAGTTATATGGCCACTGTAAGAGCTACCTTCTGTTAACATACTGTGGACTTAATGATAGTTGTCCCCATTCAGTCCCAATAAGCACTGTGCCTCAGTTCACAAGAGGGGTATTCACTGGGAATTATAGATGGTGCTCATTGTGGTGGAGGTGATTTGGTCTGGTTTTATTTAATCAGGGTTGGGCAAGAATTATTCATCAACTGACCTTTGAAATACTTGTTATCCTAATATCTTTTATATCTACCTGTAATTATATGTCTGCTTGCTTGTGGATGGCATCGGATTGTTTTGTGCGTTCACTTGTGCAGTTAGTGTCTGACTGGCTCCTTCCAGGATCAGGTCTTCCACTGATGGGTAGGCACCATCCCTTTCCAAGTAGAATGTGAAGGAGAGATTTTGCCCATAACTCAACATCTGATTTCCAAGGAACTTGGCTGAAGATGGAAAGAAGTGAAAAATGAGAAATGATCTTTACAACCTACATAATAGCAAGCTGAAACAGGTCTTAAAATTGGTTCTATTTTCAGTTCATAGTTATAAAAAATTCAGTTTTCAAATTATTTTTCTTATGGCATTTATTGCGGAACAGGAGAAACAGAGAGCCGTCCCACACTTGATCGCTGTTTTCAGTTACCAGCTGGTGAAGTTACAACTGGGTTGTGCACCATTAGGAAAATGCTGTTCTTACCTGTAGAGGCTAAAGGGTAGCCTTTCAAAGGGAGACCAACTCCCACCTGATTGTTAAGACCTACACAGCACCCTTTTGCTAATGTGCAGCAGCCTGCAGCTACCCAAGAGATCGGGGTAGGAATGGTCAATATGGCCACTCAGACTGGCTCCATCTGTCAGTAAAATCATGTCTGTGCCGATCTCAGCAACCCCACATTCCTTGCAACCCATGATTCCCCAGTAGTCCAATAAACTGTCTGTCTCAGTCAGCAACTCTATGTTCAGCTTTCTGGGGTAGAAAATTAGAGAGATTCATAATTCTGAGGGAATTCCTCTGCCCCTCTGACTTAAATGGACAAGCCAATATTCTGAAACTTAATTCTATATTATTCCCTTTCACATAAAAAATCTCACATAGATGTGTTATTTATCTTCAGCTAAGAATGTAAGAAACAAAATCAGTATCAGAAACAAATTGTGTCAGCTGTCATGGTCAAAATACTGATTAACATTACTAGTAGCAAAAGTGGAAATCCACCCTCTCTACATGTTTGGTAAAGTATTGACAATTAGAGTTACGGGCTCTTGTGACTTTGCAAAATTTAAAGTTGCTGATTCCTCAAGGGAGCTCAAAATAAATCAAAAAAGTAAAAGTGTTTGAGTAAGAGAACACAACGTTGAATGATAAGAGCATTCTAAGTGCTGAGTTACTGCATGCAAATTCAGATGGGCGGTTTATCAAAGCATGCATCGTATAAATGAACCAGAATTAACAAATTACACAAAGTGCCTGTAATTGCTCTCATCTCACCTGGAGCAACAAAGTATACTGGGTATCCATCCTCAGCCTGAACAATGATGTCACGAGATGATGATGATCTCATGAGAGGGAGATCAGAACCCCAGCGTTGCTGTGCTTTCCAGTTTTCAGTACCTGTGTACAAACCAAGGCTGGTAAATTACAAGCTCTTTGTAATTTTAATGACAGTTAATTATGTCTTTTTCAGCAATGTCCCAGTTTAGCTGAAATCAGTAAATTAAACATTAATATTAAACTGTACAAGGAAATTATGCAAGCAATCACAGCACAAGTATTGGACATATAATAGGAGCCGTTCTCTTCAGTTACGTAATGGAGAATGTGCAGTGTGTATTCACTAGTCACATGACATAACCTGACAGTCAGGAATTTCTAATCTTTACCATTTGCAATAAGAAATTATTTTTGGTATTTTATCACCCCTTGTCATGGTTGTATTATCGTGCTTATCAAATTTCTTCACTAACGTGACTTTGGGCGTATGTGAACTGGCTGCAGGAGCTTAGATTATGACTGTGGGGATACAATACAGCAACCATGGGGCTACAATACAACATTCAGAATGCAATCTACAACCGAGTGAGCATGAAAATCAGGTGAACACAGTGGTGGGTTGTGAAGTGTGTTGATAGTGATGATAATTGGTCCTGATTTGGTGGTTTGAGATTATGCTAATGTATTGGCCTACTTACTGCAGCATTTCATAATGGTGGAATGGCTATAAATATACTGCAGCTTGGGCCTTGCCGATGAGCTGGTCCTGTATGGTGCCATGGGTCGGGCAGAGTGAGAGGGGCCTGTGTACACCTAGATAAGTATCTTAATTATTGCTCTTCTGTCTTAATAAACAAAGTTTTGTAGTGCTAAGTGCATAATTGGAACTTGCGTCTTTCTTCCTTACCAAACCGATGCCACATTTTTTGGTGTAACGTAACAACAGTACACTCCTTTTCTGAAATATTTCAAGCTGGAGTAACAATGTTATGACAAAGTGATATGTTAATACATTGACAACTTCCATAACATTACAAGATTAGCTTTTGAATCCACTTCCTCTAAAATAGAAAACTACTTTTGGTTCAGGTGAGAATTTAAATGGCTCAAATGGGCACTTGGATCATTATCTTTAACACCTGCTGTACTGTGATTTCTTATCAAAGGATCTCACTGTTAACTGTCTTGCATTTCCTTACACTATTACAAGTTAGTTTTGTACAAAACTTCCAATAGTTATTCCCCAACCCTACAGCCCGAAGGTGGGCACATTCCAACTTGACTCCTCCTGTCATCTCAATGGCTCCGTAGACGCTAGCTGCATTCCAGAAACTCTGCTCTTGGACAATGAATGTTTGTAGGCCAGCTGAGCAAAGTGAACGTGAGCTCTCAAAGCAGGAAGCCCAGGCCAACATATTCCAAACTGTCAACACAGAAATCATTCGAATAATCTTTTCATTTTTGACTACTCAACCGTTTATTCCATACACAGGCTTGACTTTACCTTTGAGTCCACCAAAGGTGCTGACTCGTGTCCTCACTTTATTCTTAACGATAACTAAAATTCTAGCAGGATTAGTTGTTGAGTGCTACCTCAGCAATTTACAACACCTAGTTCATTACAGTAGGTGCCACGGTACCTGAATCAAAGGTGGAGGTGATGTCAGCCTCTTGGTAACCATCATCCACTTTGCAGTTCGATGAATGCCCAAAGCAGAAACATGCTGAACAGCCCATGGGGTTTTCTGGATGAAGATTGTAATAACCAAACTTGCAACTGTGGGGAAGAAAAGAATCATTTGGAATACATTCCTCGTTGCTTTATTTACATGGTACTGACATTCCTTTGAGATATAGCACTGCTCAACAGCACTTCCAAATCAGGCAGAGACCTATCAAATGTTGAAAGATCCACCTAATTCATGCAAATGATCCCTGTTGTAAAATAACATCCAAGACCAGGGATTAATTTTTACTGCGCATTTTTGCTCAATATTTTGTTGAAAAATAAAATGGAAAACTAATGGTTTTAATCAAATAGCAATAAAAATAACTATAAAGGTTAACTAATATGTTTAATAAACTTTTTATACAACTTGTATATTTTAATAGCTTCAGGTATAGGACCATAGGTAGGGAGGGTCAGAAGATGTTGTCAAAGAATTATGCCGATGAAGTAACTAACAGTGCTAGATTTGCTACTTTACCAATATGACTTAAGGACAGTTACATTTGCTAATGTTAAACAATTATAGTGTAAAAGCATCTGTAGTTGCACGAACATCTTCTAATGGAGACACAGGAAACTGCAGATGCTGCAATCTGGAGCAACAAACAATCTGCTGGATAAAGTTGGAGGTTGAGCTGGATTGGGCATGAGGGGCACGTGGAAGGAGAGAAATTGATGATGTCTTGGGCATGGACTGAAAGTGGAATGGGAAGATAGCCAGTGATGAGACAGAAACCAAATTAGTGAGGGATGGACCAGGGATAGGGGTGATTGAAAGATGACAGACAGACCGAGTCAGGTAGGGAAGGGGCAGCAGGGAAGCTGGGAGTCAGCAGCAGATGGATGATAGATGGAGGCAAGACTGAAGGGCTGATAAAACCTAGTGAGGGGGAGGGTAAATGTGGTTTTAGCTATAAAGATAATAACAGGAACATACATTCAGTATCTGATAACAGGAGAGTGATAAGAAGAAGTATTAAGAGGGAGATGAAAGGCTGATGAAACCAGAACAAGATGGAGGAGACTGGGCAATGAGAGGCAGAGGGAGAAATGTATGAGTAGTAGGTTGGAACTGAGAGGAGTATGAAAACAGGTGAGGGGAGGCTTGAGGGACTGGCATGTGGGAAAGGAGATGAAAATAGAGGACTGGAGGATCAGATGAGAGAGAGAGAGAGGGTTTGGGGGAGAGGGAGGAGCACACCACAGACAAGTCTAATCTGAATTTGAAATGATCAATGTTCACATCATTGGGCTATGACCACCCATGTGGAATATGACCTCACTCTGGCAATGAGGGTGAAGCTGAGGACAGGTCAGTGTAGGAATGGGAAGGGGAACAGAAACTGCATTCAACTCAAGCTTGGGATGGCCCTCGCAGAGAGAGCATAGATGCTCTGTGAATTGTCCGTGGCAGTTAGCGCAATAGCTTTACTATACCAGCAATCGCTGATCAGGGTTTGATTCCCGCCACCGCTTGTAAGGAGTGTGTATGCTCTCCCTTTGACCACATAGGTTTTCTCCAGATGCTCCGGCTTCCTCCCACTTTCCAAATATATACGCTTCGGGCTGCAGAGTTGTGGGCATGCAATGTTGGCACCTGAAGCATGGTATAACTTGTAGCCTGCTCCCAGCACAATCCTCAAACTGTGATGGCCATTGACACAAAGTGACACATCTCAATGTTTCAATATACGTGTGACAAATAAAGCTAATCTTTATCTTTAAAGCAAGCCCCTCATCTGCCCTTGGACCCACATCAGGAGCATTGAATGCAGTGGGTAAAGTTGGAGGAGCTGCACATGAATCTTTGCCTCATTTGGAAGAACTGTCTAGGTCTATGGATGGTGGTGACAGAGGAGCTGCAAGAGTAAGTGTTATACCTCCAGTAGATGCAGGGGTTTATCTCAGAGGGCAGGGAGAGGTGAGTGGGCCACAGAGTCAAGGAAGGACTGGTTCCTACAGAAGGTGGAAATGGGTGGTGGTGGGATCTTGCTGTAGGTGGTGAGAACAGTAAAGGATTTGGAGGCCAGGGGGATGGTAAGTGAGCACTAGGGGCACTTTAACACTGTTGCATTTGCAGGGAGCTATGGTGAGAGCAGAAATCTGAAAAATAGAAATACGAGAGAGAACTCTTCCTAATGGTGAAGTTATTTGAACCACTTACCGATTACAGTTGGACCCTTCAACATTATATTTACAGCTGCATTCTCCCATTTCAGCATCACAGATTCTTGTAACACCCGCCATATTGCAAGTACAGCGCCTGCCATCAAAAACACAGTTTATTAATTCTGGGAGAACTGGGTGTCATGCAATGATTAGCCTAGATGGGACACTGAGTTTTGTCCTGCTACTTTCCACCAACCCTGCTCTGGAAGTACTATTTCTCAGCTAATGCTAAAACCTTTATATTTCTGTGTATAGAGGTGCTGGCAGTATATTATTACAAGGAAATCTGGCTGGTGTAACACAGTGATTGTGCATGGTGTGATGTAGTGTGTTCTTTTATATAGGTCTTTGATGAGTTCACAAAATAGTATATTGCTAAAGTATTAGCAGAACACTTCACGGACCAGAGAGTGCTGAATGTTTTTGACTCCATGCGCCACTCTCATATAAGTTGCATGTAAATATGTGGATAATATAGCTCTTACTTGACCCAGATAACTTATCCTAACCCACATGTCCTCCTTCCCATCTGACTGATCGTATTTGTTAATCAACTGTTTGGTGTTTGGGCCTGTGGTATGATGTATAGTCTGGAGAACATTGTTATAAAACGGGCATAAAAACAATGAAAAGGTTGTTGCCTAAACCCATTAAGATGAAAAATTCACATTGCAAAGAGAGATTCAAATCTTTTCATCAAGGTTGCATAGTTAATGGATGAACTAATGGAGGATTTCACAATTGTGTAGGGTTTGGAAATGGATTGTGTGCACTGATGATATGATGGCACAAAGTAAAGATCATCAAAAACCAGAAGAAAGGCTAAAAAGCATTCTTTGCACACTCTATGGTTAAAATGTAGGATTTTCCACCACAAATCTTTGTTTAAGCAAAGCCCATAAATTGTTTTAAAAGGGAACTAGACAGTTGCTTATAAAGGAATGGAAGTGGGAGCAATTCCAAAAAGATTAGGATGTGAATGGAGAGTTACAAAAACATTGATTAACCTTGCTGCAAGAGGTGGATTGCTTTAGTTATCTGGCATACTGCAGAAGGTTAAAAGTGCAAAAGATTAAATAATAAGAAACATCAGATGTTGCAAATTGTTCAAAAGGCAGAAAACAATACCAACGAACAGCAGACCTGATTTACCTCTGAACAGGGGAAAGGCAGATTTATATTTCAATTATAGAAGTAATAAATGGTGTGCCTCTAAAACAATGGCTTGCCTTCTACCTTTACAAATACTAACTTCCCAGTTTCATTTTTGTTGTTATGCATTAAAAACGCAGTACATGTTATCTTTCATCGCAGTTGAAAACACATGCCATGCAGGAGGAGGTGACGGTTCACCTACCTGCAGCCAGTGCTGGATAATGCGTAAAACCCAGGCTGGCACTTGTCACACTTGTCTCCAATCACCCCTTCTGCTTTGCACCTGCAGCGGCCATATTCATCACAGCTACCTCCAGTGGAACCTGAGAGAAACAGAAAGCATCAAAACAAAACCACTTCACAGTCAGTTCTTGTTAACTTCACTCAGTTGAGTGCACTTTTAGCTTTACTTAAAAGCATTTAGGTTCAAATTCCATCCCACGATTTTAAAATCACAAAGGGTGTTGATCCCTGACAACACTGGCAAACTGTGTGCTGCACTGGCAGGGATGATGCCATTTAGGTAGTATATTAATGCAGACAATTGATTATCACTTAAGCATGGTAAAGGTGGCTAGTTCACAGCTGATCAACCAACATTGATATTTTGGTCACTTACAAGATGCCTTTGCATTTCCATGCAACAGGTCAAAACGTGGCACATTGTGAAGCATTAACAGATGTCTCAACACTGAAGCAGAGCCTGTACCATGGTTCCGAGTAATACGAGCATATGCACACAACAATGAGTTGTTTACTATCTATTCTTTTTCTTCAGGATTTTTGCAAACTCTCTTCTGTCCTCGAGGATGACTTGAAGAAGCTATTGCCTTGTAATACTAAACCCACCTTGATCAATTACCCTTTCTTTATGAAAGATAAAATTAGAGTTTAGTCATCGGCAACTGAGATTTAAACATCACTTTAAGGTAATTTTATCGATTTTGTACAGGAACTGGTTTCTCTTTTCTGCTGTTTGCTACCAAATGAAAGATTACAGTGTTGGGCTGTGGCAGTCTACGCAATTTCTCAAGATTCTGCTACACAGGGGGCACAAGTAGTTTCAGTGAAAGTCAATTATGCACAAAAAAACAAAGCAAGGGAACTCAGAGAGTCAGAGAACATCTGCAAAGGGAAAAGGACAGTCTTGGTCCTTCATCTGGTCTTGACCTGAAAAGTTAACTGTCCATTACCCTCTACAGATGCTCCCTGATCTGCTGACTTCCTCCAGCAGTGTGTTTTGTGTGCTAGATGCCAGCATCTTCAGACCCTACATTGTCAAATGACGACAGTGCATGGTGTCTGCTGGTCACTGACAAATCTGTCAAGTATTTTTCCATTCAATTTTGTAAACTTTTCTTGTCAGGTGAAGAATTGACATGAAATTGGAACAGTGTCTCCTTTTTGTTGTGTTGCATGGTATATAATGCATAGACTGAACACTCAAACCCTAGAAGGAGTCTATCTAAGGCAAGTATGGCTTATTCTTTTTGCTGGTGTTGTTATTGGCTTACATGTGTGCAAAATTAAATGGCAGCTCTCCACAGCCTCCAATTTGTAGCTGCTTAAAGTTAGATCACATTTACCACTTTTAGATTTACTAAATAACAAATCTTTGGACTAATTATATTTCTTTTTCCTCTTGCACAGAAACAAAATGATTTAATTTAAAGCAAAATGGCACAAGGAAGCAGGGGACAGCAGACCACAACAAAGTGGCTCCATGAATCTGTCATCAGGTCTCCTGTGAAAGCTTTCTAAATGGTGCTGTTTATCTGTGCTCATTATATCAGATGATTCTCACCAATCATCCATGGAAATTGATATCAGATATGAAAAGAGGAAAGTCCACTGCAGAGATCACTCACCAAGATTGGAATGGTCATTTAATCTAAAGTAAAAATGCCTCAAGGTTCCATCTTGATCTGATTACTATCGACCCTTAATCCATTGGATTGTAGGCAAATGATTTCACTGTACTCTCTCCCATAACTTCACAAACTTACCCAGTAAATTGCATTGGCAGGGCTGACAGTGTCCACCTTGTGTTGCATAGTAATTCTCCTTACATTTCTCGCAGTGTATTCCCTCAGAGTTACCAACACAGTTTACACAGCGTGTACCACTTCCGGTCTGCTGATGGAGTTTAGGATCCCACACACATTGTCTGGCCCTGCGGTTACAGTTGCAGGCTGTGGAAAGACAATATATAGCTCAAACAAAAATACCTATTAATGTCAATTGCAGCAGCACCATTTGAAAACAATTTATTTTTCACTCATATTTAATGCTGCACTGACCCATTAAATTGTCTGCCGATCAATAGTACTTGCTCATAGCTGCATTAACAATGCAATTCACCTGATTGATTAAAAACATTCCGTACTTCATGGGTTTGTTTTAATCATTGTTCCTTTTATTGTTTTAATTGCTCGTCAACCATTTTAGTCATTTAACTGCACAAAGCAACAGCTGTAGTAGTCTGCCTGTCTAGACCCTCAACCTCACTGTGCTGCGAAATGATCCAGGACAAATAATTACGTTGTATGTTTAATTTAGCATGATGTTTAAGAATGCTAAAATTGTAGCAAAGTACAAACGAAGAAGATTCACAAGGGAAATGGATTTAAACGGATTATATCAATAGGGAAACACAGCATGACCACAGAACTCCTGGGGGGCATTTTGTATTGTCGCTGAGGGCCGCCTCACACAGTTAGAATGGCTTGGCAACAAACCAACCAGACTTTCACATATCATAGCCCTCAAATAACTGCAGAACTCACTAACAAACTTGGAACTATTTATGACAGACGACTTCTAAATTAAAATAGAAACATTGCAACCAAGAGGATTTAATTTTAGAAATTACCATTTCTTTTACACCACTCCCCTGCGTTTTCCTTATAGGAAACTATCCTTAAGTCCATATGAAAAGAAAGTAAAATAGCTTGATAATTAATGGGTTTTTAATAAATTGCCTGCGTAAGAAATGCAATTGAACATTAATTTCATGTTACTCAGTCTGTTAAGGCCGTGTGATAAGGCGCAAGACAAATGCAAGCATTTGCTCTATGGACCTGGTGTCTAACAGAAGGAGATAGATTTGGTTTTTAAGCTTAATTTATTCACATTTATATAATGATTTTTGGCTCACTTTAGTTTTGATCCTTCAGTGGTTATTACCTAGACATTCTTGCTTGGTGTCTGTCACTAGCAAACCAGCAGTACAACATCTGCAATGGAGCTTTGGGCTATTTTTGTTCTTGAAATAACTGGCTTCCATTACAAAATGTAATGAGATGAGTTAGCCTGACCTTTCAGGTTAAAGACTCTTTAACACAGATTATTAAAAATACAATTTACATCAGCAGCATTCAAAATACTTTCACTGATCCCATCAAAGATGGAAGTGCCACAAGGTGGCCCTGTTTCTCTTTTCAATTTGGAAGCAAATCCTCTGCTCTCACTATAAAGTATATTATCTACACTGTCTTCCACTCCATCCCAATTATGTGAGATCACCTGTCTCCCAACAGCATGCAGACACCTACTGTTAGATGCAGGTGTAGAATGTAAATTAGATCATGTTTGAAGCGAGACGAAAATATCACACTCACACAGATTCTGCACCAACATACAAATTCACATGTCCTGAATGTTTATCGGAGAGGGTTGGGTAGCGACTGCAGAGGACCCCCCCTTCCTGCCCCCATAATTAAACCCACTACCCCCATCATGGTCAGGTAGACCTTATTTCCCAGCTGAGTGGAATCGTTCACATCTTTCAATGTCGTTCAGGAAGCACCAGTCATTATCATCATGCTCCATCATCCATAAACGCATCTGAATAAAGAGCTGCCTAGAACTGGCATGTGGGCAAGGAGAGGCACTTCCCAATAGGACAAGCAGATGAAAGAAACACCAAAAGAACAGGGCACTGCAGGCGATGCTGCTGCACTGCTCCAGTCAATAATGTCCTCAGGTTATTAACAAGGCCTTTCCCTTTAGATTAAATGTCAATAGCGATTCCTACACTGCAGTCAGGAAGAGAAATACAAGGTAGTTTCACTCCTCTAGCCGGAACTTTATTGTGTCACCTGGCCCTAGCCTTCAGTCTTTCCCTTCAGCCTTTCTACCTTTATTATGCTTCTGAAAACCTTTAACTGAGCTTTTGGTCTTTTCTCTCTGTGTGAGTGGAGATGGAATTTTGTCTGATAATATTGCTGTGAAGTTCCCTACACTCTACATTAGGTCATTGGGCGACACAGTGACCCTGACCTCCGGAACTTCCCATGCAGAGGTCCCTGTGATCAAGTGTCCTTCTTTCTTCCCATATCCCAAAGTGCTTTGTTGCTAAGGTAATTGGCTACTCGGAATTACTCCTTGCGTTGGTGGGTGGAAAAAGTCTCATAGTTCACAGGAAAATATCTGGGGAAACGGGTCTGATGGAATTGCTCTCTCAGTAAACCACGTGCTTCCTCTGATCTCGCAATGCAACATGGAAATGCAGCATGAATGGAAATTGTTCTGAGCTGTTGGTTCAGCACAGCTGATCTACGGTGAAGTTTGGTACCTTCCACGTTATTAAATGTTCTGTGAAACTCTATATTGTGAATGCCTAACACTGACAGTGTGGGTTGAAAGTTCCACTGCACTATGTGATACCACCTCAAAACTTAAATGCTGGCCATCAGTTTCCTCTGCACAAAAGGACACTTGACACAGTCCCATTACTCAGTATAAGTGATGAATGCCAAAAAGTATTGCAGTGGATGGCTGTAACTCAGATAATATCTTGTCTTCTGAGAGACTATTTTGCAATTAACTACTATCAGTCAAAGAGCTCCACTTAGACTGGCCGTAAAAAACACAGCTTTTAAAGTAAACCCACATCATGGAATTAGGAGAGAAATACTATGAAGTGTTCTCCCCTACACACACCGAGCATACCCTGAATCATTAGAATTAACTTTGCAGCGCCAGCAGAGTTATACCTTGGAATGTTCTTTTACACTTCCAACTAAGATTCTTTAACAGTTAAAATTAGCCACTTGGTCCAACTAGTTAATTGTTAATCAGTGTCATAGCTGTGTAAGTGACTTAAAATGGAACAACGTTTCACTGCATCTCCGGCATCAAAGAGTAATTTACTATGCTCCTAGGTCAGGATGAGGAGGAAGTTTCCATTAATAGCTCATTTGTCCCTTTCCTAAACAGTATCAGGACCAAACTATTTTTCAACCTCTTCATCTCATTACTTGTTCACAAGTAATATCTATTTCCTTAAATCTTTTTTTTTTGGTTGTGGACATCTTGAGCAGGGCCAGAATTTATTTCCCATCTCAAATTGCCATTGAGAAGCTGGGAAGGAGCTACTGCCTTGAACTGCTGTAGTCTTTGTGCTGAGGGTGCTTGCATTGTTCTGGGTCTGAAAGCATTGTGATTTGGTGGACAACGTGCAGGTTCTGGTATTTCCATACCTCTGATGTGTGCATCTAAAAAGACATCTGTTAATAATTGACAGATCTGGCTTCCTCCAATAGTTAAATCTAGAGCACTAGGCGAAGTGCTACTCTAAACTTTAGAAGTTACCTTTGTTTTGTGTTATAATGCTAAAACAGAATTAACGTATCTCATGCTTTGTATATCCTTCAAGTTCATCACTATTATTCCTTCAAAGCTCAGTGTCTGAATATTATCATATTTCAACTGACTTGAATGTAGTCAGTGATCCAACATTTCATTGAAGTTCAGGCATGCAGAGATTATTGATTATTTCAGTGAGGCATGAGACAAGGACATCATATCACATAGTACAAATTCATGATTGAGAAATCAGTTCATCAAATGCACACACACACTCATTCACAAGTGACGTTCATTTCTCATGGTGATCTAATTGATCAGCTTCACTCTTCACATATATAGATGACTACTGCCTATATCATGGGCAAATAGCCTGCTTATTTGGAATTCAAGATAGAGCTGCATGTAAACAGAGTAATCTAGTTTGGCTCAGACTTGCAGGATGTAACTCCTAGTATGTCTCTTCACTATAAACTTCATAAATTTGAGTCTAGTTGTTCAGAAACCAGTGTCTTAAAATTTCCCCTAAATTAACAGTTTAACTAAGAAAAGCCGGAACTTGAGCAGCACACACGGAGTGTTGGAGGAACTCAGCAAGCCAGGCAGCATCTATGGAGGGGAATAGACAATCCATGTTTTGGGCTGAGACCCTTCATCAGGACTGGGAAGGAAGGGGGCAGAAGTCAAAATTGGGAAGGGGTGAAGTGAAGGAGTACAAGCTCGCAGGTGATAGGTGAGACCCGGTGAATGGGAAGGTGTGTGGGTGGGAGGGGCAATGAAGTGAGAAGCTAGGAGGTGGTAGGTGAAAGAGATAAAAGTGCTGAAGAAGAAGGAATCTGATAGGAAAGGACAGTGGACGGTGGGAGAAAGGGAAGGATGAGTGGAACTAGAGGGAGGTGGTGGGCCAGCCAGGAGAAGCAAAGGAGTGAAAGGGTAAGCAGAATAGAGAATGGAAAAAGAGAGGAGAAAGGAGGGGGAGAGATTACCGGATGCTGGAGAAATTGATGTTCATGCCATCAGGTTGGAGGCTATCCAGACAGAATATGAGGTGTTGTTCCTCCAACCCGAGTGTGGCCTCATCATGGCAGTAGAGGAGGCCGTGGGTTGACATGTGGGAATGGAATGGGAAGTCAAATTGAAATGGTTGGCCACCAGGAGACCCTGCCTTTTGTAGCAAAAAGAGAGAAGGTGTACAACTGGGCAGTCCAATTCCCTGGTCTTCCTTGGACCCTATAAGCTGTTACTTCTTCAAATGACCCATGAGTGCCCACTGTCTGTTAAAATCTTTGCCCTAGAACTGATTGGTTTACCCCTTGTTCTTTTTGAAACACTGCTATAATGTGACCAATCTGCTGACACCTGCCCTGAATCCAGAGAGAAATAATAAACTGCAATCAGATCCTGCACTAGTCATCTAAAACACTGAACATTAGAACACAGTGCATACCCTTTGGTTCACATGCTGCTCATTTATTTTTTAATAATAGCCTGGATTTCATTTGGTTTTATATCTCCATTTTCGAGGATGATAAACTCTTAATTCCTTTGTTACTACATTTATCCTGTCCAATATCACACACTGATTTGCCTTGATTACAATTTTGGCACCAAGCTTCACTTTCTATAGCCATACTGATACCACTGTTGCCCTCCAGAGATATGTCCTTGGTCCCCTCCTATTTATCATCTGCATATTGCCACCCAATTATCCTTCAATTAAATACTAGATAGACTGAAGCCATTGTCCATTCCCCAACCACTGTCACTCTCAGAGTAACTGTCAGAAAGCAAACCTGACCACTGTCATATTTTAGCCTGAAATGAGATTTGGGCCTTCACTCTATTCCATGAATGAGACTCTTAATTCCAATTCTTTTGCCTAACTCTGATCCAGCACAGTAAATTTAGAGCTGTACCTCTTTGTTATTGCCTTTAGCTATCCCAATGCACAACTGCCAGCCTTCATCATTTTACTCTGTACACTTGAGCTCTACTGTTCATATCCAAATGCACACCATCTCCTGTTCACCTATCACCAGGGTGCTTTCTGGCCTATCAGTTAAAATGTGCTGAGTTCTATCATTTCTAACATAGTTTTCAATTCCCTACATTGTCTCTCCCTTACTTCCCTTTTCTAAGGTCCTGTCCGACTCTCTCTAACTCTGTGTACTTTTCACTCAGAATCAGAATCGGAACTGGGCTTATTATCGTTTTCTTATATGGCATGAAATTTCTTGTTCTGCAGTTGCAGTGCAGTGCAAAGTCATAAAATTACCAGAAGTTACAAAATAAATAAGAATGTCAGTAAAAAGGAATAACAAGATGATGTTCATGGATTCAAGGACCATTCAGAGATATAAATGGCAGAGAAGAAAGAAGCTGTTAATGTGGGTCTTCAGCTCCTGTACCTCCTCCCTGATGGTAGAAATGAAAAGAGGGCATGTTGAGAATGGTGAGGATTCTTAATGATGTATGCCACCTTCTTGAAGATGTCTTCGATGGTGGGAGGGTTCTGCCTGCGATGGAACTGGCTAAGCACTCAAGTACTATGAACTTCCTCTGCCCACCTTTAACAGCCATGCTGTTTGTAGGCCATTCCTGAAGCTCTGCAATTCCCAAATCAATTCTTCATCAACCTTTGCTTTGTTCAACAAACTATGGCACAACGGCAATGCTCCCTAATAAATGGCAACATTGAGTGAAGTGAAGTGAAGTGATCTCAGAGAGCTGATTTGTAACGATAATGCGAAGGATGGGAAGGTGGACAAGAGAAAAGTTTGGAGGAAGCATTGTAGAAATTGAGAATAGACAACGAAAGAGAAGGGAGGTGTGTAAGTGGATCAGCATATGAATAACATTTAAAGCAGTGGTACTTTATCACATTACTGTTTCATCACTACAACTTTTTTGTTTTGAGTTGAGTTTATGTCTTAGGGACAATTTCAATTTAGAGACAGTTTAAACCAAAGCCAGAGTAAAATTATTGGGCTGCTAAGCAGAGCCCTGTGGAGTCAGCAAAAAAGTAGGCATCATTTTGTGAACTTGCAAATCTGCAAATCTTTCATCCTGCAATGTCTCCCTGGTAGGATGATAAACAGTGCAGAGAGGCAAGCACCCGGTTTTGAGTTTTGCTACATATTTATTCATTAGATGAGAAGGTTTACAACAGAACTCACTGCCGGCATTTAAAATTTTTTTGGAATGCAAAAATTCAGAAGGCAACTTCCAGATTTTGGGAACTAAGGAGCTGAAGGGCAATAATCAGTGGGGGAGTGATCGAAAGTGCAGGTAAGTTGCAATGGGCAAGGTACCAGTTGCTGGAAATTGGAGCCAAGGATTGTGTAGGGAAGTGCTGCCACAAACTAGGAATTGCTGCATGGTGCAATGATAAATACACAGACACAGAAGAATTCTGTGAAAGATTAAGAATCCGATAGAAGTGTGCCAGCAAACAAGCGGCTTGGAATATAATTGGAATTGTAATTGAAGTTATTTTTCAGTAAGGTTCGATGTATTTCTTGTGCATGCAAGCACTTCAAGTATTTCACTGTAATAGAAACACAAAAATAACACCACATTCCATCCATCTTTTGTTCTAATTTCTTTGAAGTTATTTTACAGTGCTTTTCAGCATCTAAATCCCCTTATTTCGGATCTTTACAGCAGTTCACTGCAGTTAGTGTAATCTTCTCTGCCCATTTAATGTGATTGTGTCTAATGTAGGATGAAGCGAAAGAGATGATTCATATCCAAACCTGATAAATGAAATATAAGTTTTATTCCTGCCAATGGAGATTCTTATAATGCCACTAAATTCATAAAGTTCCAAAGACATTCAGGATCGTAAATTAATTGGTCACATGGGTGTAATTGGGTTGCGCGTGCTCTTTGGGTTGGAAGGGCCTGTTACTGCACTGTGACCCTAATAATAATAATAATAATAAAATTCAGGAAGACTCAAATCAATTCTGAATAGGGAAAAACCTGTTTGGCACTGATTGAGTAATTTTACAAAAGTAAACAGTGTTGGAAATACAAATAGATGAATGCCTTTTGAAGAATGCCTCCGAGGAACCGGTGAGTGCACAGAATGAGGTTCGATGTACACCATAAAATGCTACGTTAAATGGAACCTGTGGAGCATGTGGCTTAGAGTTTGATTTACTAACTGAATGAATTGCAAGAAGAGTGGCAAAACGGTATTAGCACATACAGTTACAAACTTAGAGGGTCGCACATAGGTTTTCAGTCAGAAACCTGATGTTTGGTTGTAAAATCGTGGCTTGCCACAGAGTCATACAGGCATTTCCATGCCAAACATCAAGCACCTGTTCTGCACCCCACATTCTCAACAACTACCACTCAACTGTACCCCAATGCCAGTTACTCAAGAAACCACACATCTTTCGGATGTGGGAGGGAATCGTAACAACTGGGGAAGTTTGTGTAGCCCCTGAGAGAATGGGCAGACTCTGCACAGACAGCACTGAGGTCAGGGCTGAACTCGAATCGATTGAGCTGTAGGCAGTAGTTATACTAACTGTCCGATGAAACACTCCTGGTTGCGTTTTGCGAAAAGGGAACACACCATGTTGGATACCAGGTAGTGCATATCTGGGAACAGGGTCAAGTCATGTTCTCTCTGTCAGATCAGTGTTAATATTTAAAAATGGGTTAAACTGGCAGAGAAGGTACATAGAAACAGTATAGCAATCCGAGGTTAGGATTGCCCTTCAAATTCCAGGGCCCCCCCACCCCCCAGAGATGATAAAATCGTCAAGATCTATTGCATTTCAACAACAAGATGGCCAGGTCAGCAGAGCAATTGCCGAACATTGAGCCAGATCGCTGGCAAAGTTCATCCTTCAGCATGCACCGTCCCTGGTCCTATACAGTGCCAGGCTGCACTGGCATTTTTCACCACAACAAGTGCTGGGGATGTAATGCCTCTAGCCGAGTGAGGTCCTGGCCCATTCCGAGGATTCCTGGCTTATTCTGGGTCTAAAATGGATGGTTTGAATTATATAAACAACACAAGCCCAAGATCTAAGACAGAGACGTTCTAGGAAAATAATCAAACAAATGAAGAAATTTGCGTAAGTGTTTCAAATTCAAGTGCTTCTTCCCTGATGCCAACCATGGTAACATTTTTCAATTGTGTCTTCTTGTTTGGGATAAGAGGCTAAGTATGAAGTCATGCTCTTCCTCATGAAAAGATGCAGCCGAGAAACATTGCCAAGGGTTTCCTTGCCAAGCCAGGGAAATAAGGTCATGTACAAGTGACCAAGTGGCATGGAGTCTGCCACAGATCTGGTTCACTGCGCACTCCAGGATGGCAATATTTGTTCATGTCATGGTTAAACCTGCATGGTGAGTGGTGAGTAGACATCGAATCACACAATGCCATCCATAGGTTTTCAAGAGTAATTTCAATTTTTAACGACGAATTAGTAGCACCAGTCCCTTCTGAGTTAATTTAAATACTTCAGTAGTTTTTGCTGTAAACTATACCTCTTCCTCTGTTCCTTCTTTGCACAGCTGCAAACAGCTTGCTTCACGGGAAAGGGCTGTACAACATCCTGAAAGCTGTTTTCTTCAGGAACTAATGAGAGCTGAACTCAGCATTCAGCACTTGGAAAGGCAAGTCAGAGCTAGGCCTTACTGCATTACACAAACACTCCTTTTGTCTTTACCCAGGAGATCTCCAGGCTTGTTTTGGCATGCAACTCTGTTACTGCTGTGACTGCCGGATCGAGGCCCTACCCTGCTTCAAGTGGTTACTCAGGAGCACAAAGCAACAGCCAGTCATCTGAGTTACAGCCAGTTAATTGTCAATTTTAGACGTTACCTGCAAACCATAGTGGGAGTGTGTGTCTGTCTATGTTTGACTCGGATTGTACAGATATATACATTTATGCTTGAAGATGTATTTCAAAGGTGGAAAATAGAGTAGACAACTTTATTTTTGCTTTGATGCCTCTTGCTGTATTAAAGGGAAAAAGGGAATAATACTTTTGTACAGCACAGAAGTAGGCCTCCCATGTCCATGTCAACCTTTTTGCCCATTTACATGATCCAATTTGCCTGCATTGTGCCCATATCCTCTAATGTCTTGCTTCTTCAAGTGCCTAACTAAATGCCTCCTAAAATTATATCTGATTCCATTATCTCCTCTGGAACAAGTTCCAGACATTAACCAGTTTCTGTACCAGAAATAACCTTTCTCCTCAAGTCCCCTTTAAAATCCATTCCATTCACCTTGGCTTCTGGTTTTTTGATGCCCCTAACACTGGAAAAAGATTCTGACTAACTACTGAAACTATGCCTTTTACAATATTGTGTAAAGGACACCTTCAGCCTCCTTCACTCCAGGCAGAACAAGTCCAGTCAGTTCAAGCTATCCCCATGACTAAAGTCCTTTATTTCAGGCAGTATCCTGGTGGGACTCCTTTGCACTCTCTCCTGTTCAACCACATCCTTCCTATAGTGAGGCCACCAGAAGTACGCACAATTGCTGTGTGACCTGGCCAATGTTTTGTAAAGTTTCCATATAACATCCCAATTTCTATATTCTATGTCTTGAACTATGAAAATAAGTATTCCAGCTCCCTATCTATATATGCTCAGTGGCTACTTTATTAGGTACGCTGCTCATCAATGCAAATATCTAATCAGCCAATCATGTGGCAGCAACACAACGCATAAAAGCATGCAGACGTGGTCAAGAGGTTCAGTTGTTGCTCAGACCAAACATCAGAATGGGGAAGAGATGTGATCTGAGTGCGGGATGATGATTGATGCTGGACAGGGTGGTTTGAGTATCTCCTGGGATTTTCACACACAATATTCTCTAGTTTTTACAGAGAAAGGTGAGATAAACAAGAAAATAAAAGACATTCAGTGAACAACAATTTTGTGGGCAAAACCCCCTTGTTATGGAGAAAGGTCGGAGGAGAATCACCAGCCTAGTTCAAGCCGACAGTAACTATGCATTTGAACAGTCACGTGCAGATGTGCATCTCTGAACACACAACATGTCAAACCTTCAAGTGGATGGTCTACAGCAGCAGTAGACCATACTGGGCTCCACTCCTGTACCTAATAAAGTGGCCATTTTTTCCTCTTTCAGGGAACAACGGAGTTTGAACCAGAAGCTCTCTATGTTCATCAGTTTTCATTCGTGCCTTAACATCTATTGTATGTATCCTAACATTTATTGTTTATATCCTATAGACAGCACAACACAGTGTCATTGTTTAATGCAGTTGATATAAAAAGAAGGCATTACATGTGTAGAGCGAAACCTGAAATTATCAGTGCTGAAGCATTACTGAGTTGGATCATGCTGGATGAGATAGCCCAATATCATAACCCCACCCGTCTGCACTCAGCAATCTTGCCCAGCCTTTGCCTCTTCAACTAGATTGGTGAGATCTTATGGCAACTAGTCCTTGAGTGGTACAATGTTTAGAGCCAACGCCGCCCGCAAACCCTATCCCTATCTCAAACTCCAGTGCCCCTCACAGGGTTTGACAAAGGCAAAGTTGCATGTGTGAGGATGGGCCCATCAAAGTTTGATTTACATTTTAAATTGATTAACAATAATGGAAATATTTTTTGTACTAAAAGTTCATCAAAACATATTAAGACACTTGAATCATTGAACATGTTAATAACTGCCTTCTTTATTCCTTATCCTTGTAAAGTGAATAGATTGCCCTCTCCTGCAACCAATCATATATGAGGTCCAAGGGGATGGACCACTTCCAGGTAATAGAGGGATATCAATTATGCTCTCTGTTGCAGATGTAACAAATTTTCTTCAGATGCATAGACAACGTAATAGTTGCTATATAAATGCAAATAGACTACTCGCAGTCTCTCAAGTCTGTCCCATTATTCAGCTGGATTGTATCTGATCTTAACTCAATCTATCCAAATGGTTGAGTTCTACACTCTATCTGCCATTGGGCCACAAGTAGAGAAGACTGAACTATGATGCTGTGTGCAAGTGCTGAAAAAGGAAGGAACAATGAATAATGAGATATTTAAGGGATGATTTTAAACAACCACAATAATCTTTTTAGTTTTTAGCTTTACAGGTGAAGCATCTTGTGTTTTTTCTTGAGATCTGCTTCATTAAAGCCACTGATATGCTGGACAGACAGCTTCCAGAACATCTTTCAGGTTCAGACTATAGTTAATTGAACACCGATTGATCTTCAGCACACAGCTGGTATGTGCCTGGGTGGAATCAATCCAGAGGTTTATAACCAGACCTGAGGTAAGTGAAGAGAAATGTTGTTTATTGAGTTCCAAATCACTAAATGGGTTTCTAAACTTGTTTGGAATTGCTGTTGTGCATTGGATACCTGACCCCTATATCATTATGCCTGTCACCACACACAACAGATTTAGGAAGACAGGGAGGAGCAATGAACATTTTGCAATTGCAGTGAAGTTTCTGGCCTCTCGTGGTATATATTGATTTGTAGTTATGGGAATTACTAAACAATACATTGCCTTTTAAAATTGGCATCTATATTCAGCACAGCAATATTAGTAACAGCTGTTTACTAAAGAAAGAAGAATGTGCATTTATACTCCCAAGAGTATTTTATTTGACATGCAGTTGCCACTGGTAAGGCTAGTAATAACTGTAAATCTCAGAGTGCCACTGAGAAAGAGGTAGTGGATTACCTCTGTCAATTGCTGCAGTCTTCTAATGAAGGTGCCGTCACAATTTTGTTGGGTAGAGTGTGCCAGGTTTTAGACCTAATGATGAAGAGACGGTATTTGCAAGGTAGGATGTTACTGTTGCCCTTGTGCCTCTTAAGGTGTTGAAGTTATAAGGTGGGACAAATTCCCTGGGTAAATAACCACAGTGCATTTTGTAGATGGTAAATATTACAGCCTTGTGCATTGGTGATGGAGGGGACAGATGTTCACACTGTTTGATGAGACGCCAGGTCAAATAGTTTTAGCTTAGTTTAGAGAAACAGCATAGTAATGGACCTTTCCAAATTACACCCATGTGAACAATTAACTCGCTGCCCTGTACGTCTTTGCAATGTGGGAGGAAACCGGAGCACCCACAGGAAACCCACGTGGTCAGGGGGAGAACGTACAACCCCCTTACAGACACTGGTGGGAATTGAATCCATGTTACTGGCACTGTAATAGTGTTAAGCTAACTGGTATACTGTAAAAATATGCTGCTTTGTCCTGGATGGTACTGAACTTTGAGATGTTATTAGAATGCAACTCACTTGGGAAAATGGGGAATATTCCATTACATTCCTTCTGAAGGCTGGAAGAGATTTGTCATGTTAGGGAGTGAGTAAGACATCAAATGATGTGCAGCTCTAACCTGCTGTTGGAGCCACTATACCTCTATGGCTAATTCAGTCGAGTTTCGGATCAGTGTTAATCTCAGAAGCTTAATGGTGGGGAAAATCTGCGATGGCAATGCCATTGAATTTGAATTGTAGCTGAATGGACTTTTTCTTGTAGGTGAAGGACATTGCCTGGCACCTTGGCACAAATGCCTGAATGCTGCTGTCTTACTCTTTATATACTGTTAGAATTTCCTACTATTTCTTATGCCCACAGGTTTTCTCTCAAAATAGTTTTACAATTTTTATGAGCTTTTTGGTCTTTCACTGCTGGGTCCTAAAAATTCTTCCTAGCCCTCAGTCCTACCACTAGTGCTTGAAATTTTGTATGCCCTACATTGAATGTAATATTATCTTTGACCTCCTTTGTTAATCAAAGAATATTCCACTTCACCATGAATCTCTCTTACTAACTGGGATCCCTGCTGAGTGTTATGGACAAGCTAATTGAATATCTACCATTGTTCATCTGCTGGCCTGTTTCTTAGCTTAGTTTCCAGGTCCACTTCATGCAATCCACTTTTGCACCATGAAAATTATTTAAATTGAAGACAATGGTTTTGACCTTTTATTGCTGTTTCGCAAACTGCATCTGGAATGCTACATAGTGGTCATTACCACTGAGAAGAACTATAACATTAAGATGCCTTATGAATCCTTATTGGTGGTATCTGAGTTGTCCATTTCTGGGTAGGTTCGGTATCATACTATTGAATGAAACTGTCTTTGACTCACATTACAAATTTGTCTTCTCTGATATCCCAGCCAGTTTGGTTCATCTGATCAGTATATAGATGTCCATGCCAGTTGCAATCAGATTTGCTCTCTCTATTTCTCCACTCATGCCCTGTTGGGAGGACACATTCTGGGAGCCGAAAGGCTATTCCCACCCTTGTTGATTTGCAATCTAAAGAGCATTTTATCAGATCAGGATTTGATCAAGGTAAGTTACTAAGGTTAATAATGTGTAATAGCATTCCAAACATTAAGATTCATGATGTAGTTTCAAAATCTCTTCGCTGCATTTATAAAATGCACAATAGTCAAAACTTGCAGTGAAGAAATATTTGTTTTTAAGCATTCTTCAATAGTAAAAGAAATTTGAATGCCAGGGTTGCTTACCAAGTTAGGAAAAAGGCACACTTTATGGGGTGTGCCTTTAATGTCAGCATTATTAACATGGGCATTGTCAATGAGTTGTATACAGTGTGGGTTTTGATCGAGGGAGAGACTGCTGATTTGCAGAAATTCAGTAGGGCAGACAAGGTTTTATCCTGTGGTGCATATTACAACACTTGCTACTAAGTATGAAGCTGTTGAGGGTTGGGTTAGATATACTGGCCCAACATGTTGCTCTTTAGCCTGTTATACTCCCTCGGTCTGTCATTTTGAGCTCTATGATACCGACCCAGTAAAGAAGGGTTACATTACACTATAAAGCTGGGAGTTACCTTAATTGAAACTTTCTAGGTAAGGGTTTCTCTGATTCTTTTCCTCCATCTAGAAATTCCTGTGCTGTGTGGTTCTCATCTCAATGGGTCCAAAGATTGAGCATACAGGACTCGATGGGTGGGGGAGAACTATTAGATCAATACTGTACCTGACCCTCTCTGAAGCACGCCATGGGGAGGAAGCAATGATAAGAATTATGACCTTTCTGTTTGGTTTAGAAGACACCAACCACTCAAAATATCAGGCACATTTGCTCTGAAATTTGGTCTGGTGCCATACTGGCTGCAGCAAGATTACAGCACACAGATTGTATCTTTAGCTTTTCCCACAAATGCCGAAAACGCAGCCAGCCATGTTGTTCAACTGATGCCCAAGATAAGAACCCCCTATTCTGCTGTAGTCCATAATTTTAACAATGCTCATCTGATTGTCACCAGCCATGCATTTAAAATGAGCCGACAGGTAGTTTGGAGATTCTGTTTTGACCCAGACCCATTCTGCGTAAATGATTGACATCAAACATCACAGATCAGAATCACCCATCCCTTTGAGATCAGTGTCTAACATAGACAGCCATCACAGTCACTATCACCCCCCATGCATCTTCAACCAGTTGCTGCACTCCCACATCGTCAGCGGGGCCAAGGTGGGAGCAAGGGGGCACTGAGGACTGCTAACAGGTATGTTGGTCAGAGGACTTTACAGGCCGTGTAAAAAAAATTCCTGCTCAGAGAATGGTTGCCCCATGCAGCTGTAAAGGAAGATATTGTCCATAATCCTAAATTTCCCTGCTATGCAAAAATCCATCTACCTGAGTCTTAAATACTGTATATCTAATGAGGTAGCATCTACTGCTTCCCTGGGTGCAGAATTTGTCTCTGGGAAAAGCAGGTTCAAGTTCAAGTTCATTCAACTGCACGCATGTATACAGCTAATCGAAACAATGTTCCTCTAACACCAAGGTGCAAAACACAGTACAAGTGCAGCACATAAAATAATATTAACAGACAATTAAAAATATTCTCTCCATGTACAAGCTGACATAAAGTGCACATACAGCATATAATTCAACATACAACAGTATAATACTACTGGCGCTGCCATAAATAATTTGCACTGGGTGGTATCAGGGTGCTCAGAGCTCTTGAACATTGGGGGAAGAAGCTTTTACCCAGCCTAGCAGTCCCAGTTCTTTATACTTTGGTCTCATCTGCCTGACAGTAGGAAGTCCAAGAGATTGTGGGATGGATGGGAGGGGGTCCTTGACAATGCTGAGGGCTGTGTGATTACAGTGCTTCTGGTATATATCCTGGATGGGGGAAGACAGACGTTGATTATTCTCTCTGTAGTTATCCCAATCTGTTGCAAGGTCTCGCAGTCAGATGCCTTGCAATTCTCATGACAGATGTAACTACAGCTGGGTGGGACACTCTCACTGATGGAATGCATTAGGATAGGGTGGGGACCCCCACTCAACTCAATCTCCTCAGAAAGTGGAGGCACTACTGTGTTTTCTTGACTAAAGAGGTGGTGCTGAGGTAACAGGTGAGATGTGTAATTTCCAAAAAGATTGGTTCTCTGCCCCAGGCTCTCTCCATGGAGGAGCCATTGATGTGCATTAGGGCGTGATCAGCTTGCACCTTCTTGAAGTCCACTTCATATCTGTAGTTTCTCCTGATCTCCAACCTAAATCTATTCCCCTGAATTTTCAGGCTATGTCCCCTAATTCTAGTCTCACTTAATAGTGGAAACAATTTTCCTGCCTCTATCATATCAATCCCTTTCATAATTTTATGTATTTCTATAAGATCCCCTCTCATTCTTCTGAATTCCAGCAAATGTCATCTGTGGCAACTTAAACTCTTCTCAAAAGTTAACCTCTTCATCTCCAGAATCAAAGGTTCAGAGGTTCATTTATTTTCAAAGTACACAACTCTGAAACTCTTCTTCTCTGGGTCGCCATGAAACCAAGACAAAAAGAAAGGCAGCACGATCATCAACCCCCACATCCCTCCTCCCACACAAAAAAAAAGCGCGACAGGGATCAGAACTGCATGCAGTACTCCAGATACGACCTCACCAGAACCCTGTACAGTTGCAGCGTAACATCCCTGCTTTCAAATTCAATCTCTCTAGCAATGAAGTCCAAATTTCCATTTGCCATTTTAATAGCCCATTGCATCTGCAAACCAACCTTTTGCAAATCATGCACAAGCATTCCCAATTCCCTCCGCTCAACAGTATAGTGCAATCTTTCACCATTTAAATAAAAATCTGATCTATTTTTCCTTCCAAATTGGACGACTTAAAATTTTTCAATTTTGTACTCCATCTATCAGGTCCTTCCCACTCACTTAAACTATCTGTATCTCTTTGCAGACTCTCTATATTTGGAAGAGGGGACCAAGTGTAGCATATCTAAGTTTGCTGATAACATAAAGTGAGTTGAAGAGCAAGTGTTCCCACTCAATTTAGTGCCATTAGCAACTTAGATACGTTACACTTGGTCCCAACATCCAAATGGTTAACCTATACCCTGTCTTGTCCTCTCCTTCCCCTTGGTCATGTTTGTCCAGTGCTCCATTGCTGTTGCTGTTGAGCAGAATTCCATGCACTGTTGGGATGTTGGAAACTCTCCCTGAGACTCATTTCTGAGAGTGCCAGTTGTCTCTAGTTTCCTAAATCTCTGCTAAAACATGCCAGTAACTATCAAAGAGTTCTCGTGACTTTGATTTTATCCTTATGATTCAGTATTGTAGTACGAACTAGCTGGATTCAAGAGAGGGACTTTTGATCCATGAAGCCAGCAAATTGGCTGATGCCTCTTGAGGAAGCTATCTGCGCTTTCTGTCTTCCATTTGTCACAGCTGCTTCCTCTGTCCAAGTGTGACATAACAACTTGCTGGCAGGGTAAACAGAGCTTGCAGAAAAGTAATAACATCACCCAGGATGTGTAGCGGATGTTTCCTCAGGTGAATAAAGCAATAAAACTGAGACAGGAAATACTCATTATGTTAGAAATATGTTGCAATTAATTGCAGATCAATATGTCATTAAAAATGGGATCTGGTGCTCTGTGTACTGGGAAATCCAGCGATGGATAGATGGGGCTTGTAACTTTTGCCGTGGAATTCCAATCTCGATATACATGGCCTCAGCTTAAATACATTCAAAAAAAATCTCTGCCTATCTAAGAACATATTGAAATACAGTTAAACTGGGGACAGGCAAGTAATCATAATATATAATGTATACATAAACAGGAAATGAATATCCATTGCCACTTTCCAACCAGTGGATTGAAATAATTTGAGAGTCAGTATTTAAAAATCTGCACCTTTTTCATTAATAGTAGAAAGTACAACAAACATGCATCTCTTTATATTGAAGAGATTTTCCAGATTTTCCCTTTCTTTGTATTGCCCTTGTGAACAAAAGCTGAAGTTTTTCATTAGGACTTAATGTTATTTAAAATAACAAGCAGTAATAAAGATTATACAATTTATAATTTACCTATCCAACAGCACACAAAATCACTCAAAGCATAAATTCAATAATATATAACCAGTTCAGCATTGAAACATCATAATATTCTATAATTTGAAATCCTTGTTAATGCATAATTACAAATGGAAAAAATAAATGTAGACACCTACCTACGTATCTTCTACCATTCCAAACATAGGTGCCAGATACATGGGATAACATAATAATAAAGCTGTAACCAGTCAGTACCAGTAAAGTGAGTGCATTCATTTTTCAGCCAAGGAGTTCAGTCCACACAATTTCACTGGCGTTGACTATCGTAGAAGAAGAAATGTACAGTAAGGGGTTCACCAAGTGAACTTATATTGCCTCGCTGCTTGACTAATTCTGACACATCTCAGAATCTCCTGCAGTAAGGTGATCAGAGTCTCCCGATGTGATTCAGACATGTACAGGAGCCCAGCCCTCTGTCATCATGTGGCTTTGCTCCATCATTCAAAGCAGAACTCAGCTCTTACAAAACATCACGCCTTGCCCTGCCCAGACTACTTCATCTGGAATAGTGCCAAGACTTTGGAAAGTACCTGTTGAGAGAAGGTGAACTGCTTTCAGTCTATTCACAGCACTGTGCCAGCTGGTTAAGGTTCGGAATTCTTGTTCCTTTGACAAGTAGAAGCAATTGCTATAGATCAGGGTAATTATTCAATTTTTAAAAATGTACATTTGTTACCCACCAGTTCATTTCAGTGTTTTGAAGCGATGAACAAGCTAAGCTGGCTCTTTCAGCAAAACAAAGGAGAACTTATATACATTCAGAAAGCTAATATTTATTCTCATTGTCTGTGCACTGATTCACATTGCAATATGATTTCATATTAACTAAACACTTCAGCAAAGGAACATAAACCGGGAGAGGCACTGACTCAACTGGATTCAACCCTCTCTATCAGACAATCAGATCATAATCAGGAATTGGAATTTTCCCCAAAGTGTGGAATCAAGGTAATTTTTCAGTTGTTATTTTGTGGGCATCACTGGCAAAGCTAGCTCTAATTTCCCGACTCCAGGTACCCTGAGAAGGTGAAAAACTGTGAATAATTGTATTGCAATAAAGCCGAGAGGGTTACTTGGTCTTGCAAAGGATAGATGAGACTGTAGTTATGTACAGGCCAAATAGGGTGAAAGAATATCAATTTACTTTCTAAAGTGTGCGCGCTGAACAATTATCTTCTCCAGATGAACACTTCTATTCTAGCATGAAACCTAAATATTGTTACACCAAATTTACGTTAAGATTTGAACCTTTATCCTCTTAATTATTGGACCTCCTTCATGATTGCATCAACATGTGGGACCCAGGATAGATCCTCTGAGATGCTGATGACCAGGAACTGGAAGCTGTCCACTCTTCTCATTGCTGATCCCTCCTGAGTGTGTTCTCCTGTTCTTCCTGAAGTCTGCAAACAGTTCTTTTGTCTTATTAACAAGGCTGTTATCGCAGCACCTCGCAGCCAACTGATCTATCTTGATCTAATCTGTTTTCTCATCTCCATCAATATTAAATATAAAAAAGGTGAAAGTTCACCTGGGACCAATGGGAGTGTAGAGTTGAGAATACAGTCAGATCAGCAATTATCATTAAATGGCAGAGTAGGCACAAGAGGGCAACTCTGACTGACTCTTTCTAATTCACATGTTTTTGCAGAGTTTCTTCGAAGTCTGCTCCAGTGTAATGTTCACTCATCCTGCACATGATTGACTGCCATTGCAGTTAAAGGGCATTTAGGCAGGATGATAAATCCGCATTACTGTTAGTAGTTACATCTTATCAATGATTAAATAAATAAAATCCTATCTCCTACTCTCCCATTTTTAAAAATTTTATTTAGAGATACAGAGTGGAACAGGCTCATCTGACCTTTGGAGCCACACTGCCCAGCAACCCACCCATTTAGCCCTAGCCTAATTTACAATGACCAATTAACCAACTAACCAGTATATCTTTGAATTGTGGGAGGAAAGTAGAGCACCTAGAGGAAACCCACACGCTCACGAGAAGAATGCACAAGCTTCGTAAAGATGGCACCGGAATTGAACTCTGAACTTTGACGTCCCGAGCTGTAATAGCGTCGTGCTAAATGCTATGCTACAGTGGTGCTCCACATTTTCTGAGTTAAAGAGCTATTACAAAGCAAATTGGTTTGTCATCAATAGAGATCAACAGATTTAATAAAGGCATAAGTTTAATTAAATATTGTGATATTTCCCTTAACTTGAATGTTCTGGATATAATTCTTGAAAAGCATTTTGATTAAGGGAGCAGAATATAGGAACAAAATATTAGCTGTTTAAGGAGGAATGTTGTGTTAAGTGGTTCTTTCAGCTTGCATGCGTTCTGTATTTGTAATTATTTACAAATAACTTGCTTACATTGTCATGTCCATTTTGTGTTAGGATAACAGGATAAAGGTGTATTCATAACACTGTCAGCTTAGTAATAGGAACAGGTCATCAGTGAGTGTGCATGAGATGTCTTTTTGCTAGCCAAAAGGCTTTAAACTTTAAAATTTTATCTTTTCAGTAACACTATTTTGCTTTCAGGAGCCTCTAATTCTCAACAGCCTAGAATTTAAAAATGCTCCAACCGATAAATTTATGCCATGCCCAATGAGCATCACATCAGTGAAAGGGAAACTATTGGAGAGGATTTCTGTGCACTCGGCCTGATTAGGGAGATTGTGTGGAGCAGGTCATTTCTTACAAGTAGCAAAGGCGGTCGGTGGATGGATTGTGGAAAGATAGTCAGCAAGGTGCCTCAAGGGAGACATCCAGTAGATTAAGGTGCATGAGATCCATGGTGACTTGGCATTTGGATTCAGAGTTGTCCCTAGGTTATGAAGGGTAGTAGTCCATGGGTCTTATTTTGTTTGGCAGTCTGGGGCTAGCAATGCTCTTGGACCTCTGCTGTTTGTCACATATACATGACATGGATGAAAACATTGATGGTTAGTAATTTCACAGACGATAACAAAATTGGTGACATTGTAGATAGTGCAGAAGATTGCCAAAAGGTCAGTTGCAGATATGGCTGGAGAAACGGCAGATGAAGTTTAATCAAGGGAAATGAGATGTATAACAAACCATATATATCAGCACTGAAACAGGCCATCTCAGCCCTTCTAGTCAGTGCCAAGCGCTTACTCTCACCTAGTCCCACCTACCTGCACTCAGCCTATAACCCTCCATTCCTTTCCTGTCCATGTACCGATCCAATTTTTTTTTTAAATGACAAAATCAAACTCGCATGTCTTTCATGTTGGGAGATCAAATGTAAAGCTAATGGTAGGATCCTTACTGCTTTCAACATACAGAGGGATCTTGGGTTCGAGTGCATAGTGCACTGAAAGTGGCCTCATAAGATGATAGGGTAGTAAAGAAGGCAGATGGCGTGCTTGCTTTTATTAGTCAAGGCACTGTATTCAAAGGTCAACAAGTTATATTACGGCTTTATAATACTTTAGTTAGGCCACATGTTGAGGATTACATTTACTTCCAATTGCCCCATTATAGAAAGGATCTGGAAGCTTTAGAGAGGGTGCAAAGATTTATCAGGAAAATGCATGAATTATAGAGCATGTCTCGTGAGGAAAGGTGGAGTGAGCTAGGGCTTTTGTCTTTGGTGCAAAGGGAGATGAGAGGCAACTTGACAGAGAGAGAGGACAGCCAGCACCTTTTTCTCAGGGCAGCGATGGTTGATACGAAATGACTTACTTTTAAGGTGATTGGAGGTAAGCATAGGAAGGATGTCAGAGGTATTTTTATATATGCAGGGTGGCTGGGGCATGGAATACACTGTTGGAAGTGGTGGTAGAGTCAGATACTTTAGGGGTATTTAAGAGACATGGGTGTAAGAAAAATGGAGGGTTAAGTGAGAGAGTAGGTTTAGATTAATTTTGTCATAGGTTAAAAGATTAGCACAAAATCATGAGCCAAATGTCCTGTACTGTACTGTACTGTTCTATGTTCTATATTCTATTCCAGATTTTAAACATCTGAATTTCTTAACTTTCACAACACAGCTGTCTTACTAGAGGCCCTCTGGAAATGATTTTTTCTCACATGATCATGGGTGGGTCCATTTACTCTGGCTGACTATCTATTAGTCATGTATGATATATGAACACACCTTGGTGAGGTGCAGACTATGCTGCAAGCTATGGCAATTGATCACAGCTCAACAATGAGGTGATGACGTTCAGGTCCTGCCTCTGATGGTCATATTGTGTTTTTTGTTCAAGTGGGTTGCCAGAAAACTTCACAATTCAGTAGAATTCGGGTTGATCATCAGAAGAGAGGTCTTTAAAATACATGTGCAATCCGGTTGATACATAATTCTTTTGTATTACCTGTTTACACCCAGGGATTGTACTGAAAAAATCAGGAAAAACATTGCCCTATGCAACTTCTTCAGATTTGCTCCCTCTAACAGATGCATGCCTTCTAGTATTAGATACTTCGACGCTGTGAAAAAGATATCATCTATCTATCTATCTATACCTCTTATTATTTTATGAACTCCTAACAAGCCTCTGTAGTTCCTGAGAAAACAGTGCAAGATTGTTCGACCTCTCCTCATAGTATATGTACTCCAATCCAGGCAGCATCCTGGTGAACCTCTTCTGTGCCTTCTCCAAGGCCTCCAGATCTCTAAAGCCCATAGATCCTTCCTATAATGGGCAACCTGAACTGAATGTAATACTCCTGACATGGCCTAACTACTATTATGATCTAACCAGGATTTTAATAGAGCTGCAACGTTATCCCACGACTTCAACTCAATTCCCCAATTAATGAAGGCCAACACATCTTATGCCTTCTTAACAACTTTATCAACTTGTGTGGTAACTTTGAGATATCTATGAATATGGACCCTCAACATCCTTCTGTTCCTCCACATTGTTATGAATCCTGCCATAACCCTGTATTCTGCCTTTAAATCCAATCTTCCAAAGTGTATCAGTTTTTGGGATTTCAATTCCATCTGCCACTTTTCAGACTAGTTCTGCATCCTGTCAACGTCCCACTCCAACCTACAAAAATCCTCCACACTATCCACAACTCCATCAACCCTCATGTTGTCTACAAACTTACTAACCCATCCTGCCCCTTTCTCATCCAATTAACTTATAAGAATCACTAAGAGTGGGAGTTCCAAAGCAGATGCCTGCAGAACATCACTGGTCACCATCCTCCAGGTAGAATGCACCCCATCAACAACCCTGCTCTGCTTTCTGTGGGCAAGAAATTCCATGCTTCTCCAAATGTTTGTAAATCCTGTCTCTAAGAATGCGCCCCAGTAAGACTCAGTGGTCTATAATTCCCAGGATTATTCCTATTACCTTTTTGAACAAAGGAATAACCTTTGCCACCCTTCAATTTCCTGGTACCACACCAGTACCAAAGATGCAGCACTCTTTCTTCGCTTCTCGTAATAACTTGGGGTATATCCCATCTGTCCCTGAGGATTTATCTATCCTAGCATTTTTTCAATGTTCCAAAACATCCTGTTTCTTAATCTCAACATGTTCCAGCATATCTATGCTGACCTCATATTCGTCAAGGTCCCTCTCACTAGTGAATGTTGAAGCAAAGAATTCATTACAGACCTTCTTAAGCCCCTTCGGGGATACCTTGTAACTTTCAAGTGCCTTGTCTGGTCTTTGCTTCCTGAACCTTAAGTTAAACCGAGGTGTTTCATTTCTCTTGTCAACCATGGTTTCTTCACCCTGCCATCCTTTCCCCGCCTCAGTGGGACAAGCCTATCCAGAACCCCAACCAAGAGTTTCCTAATTGATCTCCATACTTACGTTGTGTATTTCTCTGAGAACATCTGTTCCCAATCATGCTCCCAAGTTCATGCTTAAGAGCATCCAAATTAGCGCCCCATGAAATACTTCTCTATACTGTCTATTCCTATCCTTGTCCAAGGCTATGCTGAAGGTTAGGGAATTGTGGTCACTGTCTCAGAACTGGTTGCCCACCAAGAAATCTGTCAGATCCAGTATGGCCTCTCCCGTGGTCATCCAGTCTGTATATTGTGTCAGGAATCCTTCCTGACACACCTCACAAATGCTGCCCCATTTAAACTTCTTGTACTAAGAGAGATACCAATCAATATTAGGGAAGTTGAAGTTACTCATGACAACAACCCTGTTATTTTTACGCTTTTTCCAAAATCTGCCTAATGATTTGCTCCCCAGTGTCCCTGTTAATATTGGGGTGGGGGGAGGGAGTCTTTAGATACTCCCAATAGAGTGGTTGTTTCTGACTTCAGCCCACATTAACGCAGTAAATTATCGGTCCATGATATTTTCCTTTACCACAGCTGTGATACAATAAATAAAATCGGAACGTGCTGGAAGTAACTCAGCAGGTCAGGTAGCATCTGCGGAAAGAGAAACAGAGCCAAGGACCCTTCAAGTGAACTAATTGAAACTGAGCTAGCTTAAAGTGCTGAAAGTGTGGGGGAGACATGAATAAGAATCCACTGGGGACGTACAAGGCAAATGAGACTTAGGTCATAAGGCATTGGAGCAGAATTAGGCCATCTGGCCCATTGAGTCTGCTCTGCCATTCAATCATGGCTGATCCGTTCTTTTTCCTCCTCAACCCCAGTTTCTGGCCTTCTCCCCATAACCTATGATGCCATGTCCAATCAAGAACCTATCAATCTCTGCCTTAAATACACCCAACAACCTGGTCTCCACAGCTGCATGTGGCAACAAATTCACCACCCTCTGGCTAAAGTAATTTCTCCGTATCTCTGTTTTGAAAGGGCGTCCCTCTATCCTGAGGCTGTGTCCTCTTATTCTCCCACCATGAGAAACATTCTTTTCCAAGAATAGACACATGGATGAAGGAAAAGGGAGGGCTATATGGGAGGGAAGGGTGATCTTAGAATAGATTGAAGAGATGACCAAACATCATTGGCTGAAGGGCACCTACTGTACTGGTCTACATTCTATGAATGCCAACCTTGAAGAAAATCTGCTCCTCTCTGGGCACTCCATCTGTCCCTTTTGTCTTGTTTACACTTCCACTCCCTTACTGTTGTACAAGACCACCTTTTCCTTCTCTACTTGCTAGTTCCGATGAAGGGCTGTGACCTGAAACATTCTCTCTCTCTCTCTCTCTCTCGTGATTACAGCATTTTCAGTTGTTTAGTTCCGGTGTAAGACTGTATTTGATGAAACTGATCCATGTTGTCTGTTAAAATTTTTTTTTAAATATTTACTTGCAGCAGGTGAATGAATGTGAGTTTGTTAGCGCCTGTAGATACAACAATTTTTATTGGTCCATTTTTGATGCTGATGGGAAGTCAAGGGAAATCAAGGGAAAAAGATGCTGGCCAGCTACTCTAAGCCTCTCATAATCATATAAATTTCTATCAGAGTTCCCCCTCAGTCTCCACTGCTCCAGAGAAAACAAGCCAGGTTTGTCCAACCCTCCTTATACTCTCAAATCCAGGCAGCTTCTTGTTAAACCTGTAATGCAGGGGTTCCCAGCCTATGGTCTACAGACCCTCGGTTAATGGTTGGGGTCCATGGCATAAAGAAAGGTTAGGAGCCCCTGCTCTAATGCATCCTCCTCCAAAGCTTCAATATGGTTCCTATAATAGAGCAACGGGAACTGAATACAATACTCCAGATGGGGCCTAACAAAATTTTATATAGCCGCAACATAACTTCCAGACTCTTGAAATCATTTTCTCAATTAATAAGGGTCAGCAAGTCATGTGCCTTCTTTCCCACTCAATCAACCTGTGTAGCTACTTTCAGGGAGGGACGGACTTGCATCTCAAGATCCCTCTGCAGATCAACAGTCTTACCAGGGTCTTACCAATGAGTGTACTGACTCTTTATGTTTGATCTCCCAAAGAGCAACACTTCACATTTGGCAAGGTTAGACTCAGGTGGAGAGGAGCTTGACTGTAGAACACTCAAACTCCCTCATGATACTGTTGATTCCAAGGGTAGTGGGAGTTCTTCCTCAGTTTTTATATTCCCCCCGCTTGTTAGCAGCATTTGAATTTATCCAACTGGGTAACAATAGATAACACATTCAAAAAGAAAATAAAAGTAATTTTAACAAAAAGTAAATGTGTAAAATAAAAGGAATTTGCAGATTGTGATAACTAAAGCTGACTTTACCTCATGTTGTGATCTTATTGTTATCGACGTTCTCATTTGGATGAATGCACAAATAAAAACTGATCTTATATATCAAAGGAAAACATAGTTTGAATTGTTGAATTATGCTGTTCAGTGGTGAATACTTCAAATGTTGTCCTTGTAGTAATAGTTCTTGAGAATGATTGCAGAATGACCTGGTTGCTTTCAGAAGTAAGCTTTCATGAGATTTTGGAAGTCCTTCCTTCAATCTGTGAAGCAGTATGGTTTGATGCATTCATTTAGCTTTTAGTGTCTACATCAATCATCGTGGGAAGTCAAATCAAGATGACCGCAGTTGATACTTCAGTTTCTCTAAGTGGTACTATTGAATTATCGATTCAATACGTGGAAGATGGAAACGGGTTTTTTTGTAAGTGACCTTTCAGAAAAGAAGTCGTCCATTTCACTCTCTATTGTAGGAAATGAAATATATATTGATTAAAATAAAGCAATGGAGACAGCCAAAGGAAGAAAGAATACTTTCAAAGATATGAAACTGCAGGTGCTGGAATCTGGAGCAAAGAAAAATTGCTGGAGGAACTCAATGAGTCAGGCAGTATCTGTGAAGGGAAATAGACAGTCACATTTAGGGTCAAGGCCCTTCATCTAGACCGGGGTTCCCAATCTTTTTTATGCTATACAGCCTTGCATTTAACCAAGGGGTCCATGAACCCCAATTTCAGAACCTCTGATCTGGGCCCTTCCAGTCCAGGTGAAGGATCTTCACACAAAATGTTGACTGCCCAGTTCCTCCACAGATGCTACCTGACCTACTGAAGAGTTGATTAAATTAGTCGTTCAGCCTGAGTAACTCCGATTCCGCCCCTGGTTTTATGGTTCAACTTCAGCAATGCAGGCATAACAGACAGAATCGACACTCAAGCAAAGCCACAACAAACTTTGTCACTGAATGGAGGCAGGTGGCACTAAACACTACAAGCAGGTGTAGGGTTAGATGAGATGTTGCTGGTTTGTGCATGCTCAAAGATGGCTGCTTAGTGAGGAGAAAACAACTTTTGGGCAGATGATTGATCTTATCCAAGTAATGGAATCAATGGTCAACCAAACACAGATTCAGAGAGTTAACAAGTGTGGGGGAAGGTGTGTTGAAAAAGTGAAAACCTCACTTCAGGGCTGATGTTTTCATTATGGTTGTGCATAACACTGCAATGAACAAACAAGCCATTAAACTTAAGTGACAGGCATCTGTCTGACCTGCTCTCTGTGATTCCTATAATGCATCATTATTATCTCAGCAGCCTTCCCAGTTGGCCTCACCCAGTTGCTAACAACAATGCAGTGCTGGATATACCTTGACTAGCCAATTTCAGATTACTGAAGGTCTACTTCAGACCCTTTGTCTTCTATGGGCATTGTCTGCAAACTTTATTGTTTGGACCTCAGCATGAGTTGCTGAACCTCAAGGCAAAGTAAAAGTGGATGAGTTGAAGCAATTGCAAGTGTATTTGCAGCTTTTGTTCATTTTAATCTGCCCCAGCCATTGCTGCTGATCTGGCAGTGGTTACGTCTGTAAGCTTTAAAAGAACTGTAGGTGAAATTAGTAGAAAGTTAACAAGTGACAACTTGTTTCTTGAATTGGTTTCCTATAGCAACCCTACCACTCGGTGGATCCTGACAACTGATGTCATTGCATCTCTATCACGTGGATCATTTAAAACCTAACACAATCCTCCCTCATGCTGAAATCCTGTGCACAAACATCTGATCACTAGCTCTATGACCCAAGTAAAGAATGTTTGTATTTTTCATGTAAGGAACTCCATCACTTCATTATCTTTATTCTATATTTGGATGCAACAACCTATTCCACAATTACCTGCAATTGTAGATATTAGACCATAAGATATAGGAGGAGAATTGGGCCATCTGGCCCATCAAGTCTGCTCTGCCATTTCATCATGGCTGATCCACTTTTCCTCTCAGCCTCAATCTCCTGGCTTCTCCCTATATTAGAACATAGAACATAGATCATAGAATAGTACAGCACAGTACAGGCCCTTCAGCCCACAATGTTGTGCCGACCTTCAAACCCTGCCTCCCATATAACCCCCCACCTTAAATTCCTCCATATACCTGTCTAGTAGTCTCTTAAACTTCACTAGTGTATCTGCCACCACCATTGACTCAGGCAGTGCATTCCATGCACCAACCACTCTCTTAGTGAAAAACCTTCCTCTAATATCCCCCTTGAACTTCCCTCCCCTTACCTTAAAGCCATGTCCTCTTGTACTGAGCAGTGGTGCCCTGGGGAAGAGGCGCTGACTGTCCATTCTGTCTATTCCTCTTAATATCTTGTACACCTCTATCATGTCTCCTCTCATCCTCCTTCTTTCCAAAGAGTGAAGCCCTAGCTCCCTTAATCTCTGATCATAATTCATACTCTCTAAACCAGGCAGCATCCTGGTAAATTTCCTCTGTACCCTTTCCAATGCTTCCATATCCTTCCTATAGTGGGGCGACCAGAACTGGACACAGTTCTCCAAGTGTGGCCTAACCAGAGTTTTATAGAGCTGCATCATTACATCGTTCACCCTACCATTCTTTATCTTCCTCACCAGGACAAATTTATCCCTAACATCCTGCAAGAGATCCTTAAACATCGACTACATGTCCATTGTACATTTCCCTGCAAAAACATCATCCCAATTCACACCCACAATTTCTAGCCTTATAGCCTCATTACTTGCTCTTCCCCAATTAAAAATTTTCCTGTCCTCTCTGATTCTATCCTTTTCCATGATAATGTTAAAGGCCAGGGAGCGGTGGTCACTGTCCCCCAGATGCTCACCCACTGAGAGATCTGTGACCTGACCAGGTTTGTTATCTAATACTAGATCTAGTATGGCATTCCCCCTAGTCGGCCTATCAACATGCTGTGACAGGAATCCGTCCTGGACACACTTAACAAACTCTGCCCCATCTAAACCCTTGGATATTCCTTCATGCCCTGACTAATCAAGAATCTATCAACCTCTGCCTTAAGTATACCCAATGATTTGGTCTTCACAACAGCCTGTAGCAATGAATTCCACAGATTCCGCACTCTCTGGCTAACAAAATTCCTCCTCTTCTCCATTCTAAAAGGACACCCCTGTATTCTGAGGCTGTGTCCGCTGGTCCTAGACTCTCCCACCACAGGAAACATCCACTCCACATCCACTCTATCAAAGGCTTTCAACATTCACAGAACATCGAAGATAGAAACCTACAGCACATTACAGACCCTTCGGTCCACAATGTAGTGCGAACATGTAACCTACTCTAGAGACTGCCTGGAATTTCCCTAGTGCATAGCCCTCTATTTTTCTAAGCTCCTTGTACCAATAGGTTTCAATGAGGTCATCGTTCATTCTTCTGAATTCCAGTGGATACAGGCCCAGAGCTATCAAATAGTCCTTTTATGACAAGCCTTCCAATCCTGGAATTATTTTTGTGAACCTCCTTTAAATCCTCTCCAATGTCAGCATATCCTTTCTTAGATAAGGAGCCCAAAACTGTTCACAATGCTCCAAGTGAGGCCTCACCAGTGCTTTATAAAGCCTCAATATTACATCCTTGCTTTTATATTCTAGTCCTCTTGAAATGAATGCTAACATCACATTTGCCTTCCTCATCACCAGCTCAATCTGCAAATGAACCTTTAGCGAATTCTGTACAAGCACTCCCAAGTCTATTTGCATCTCAGGTGTTTGAATTTTCTCTCCATTTAGAAAATAGTCATCACTTTTATTTCTTCTACCAAAGTACATGACCATACACTTCCCATCTCTGTATTCCATCTGCCACTTCTTTGTCCATTATCCTAATCTGTCTAATTCCTTCTGTAGCCTCTCAACTTCCTTTAAACTACCTGCACCTCCACCTATCTTCGTATCATCCGCAAACTTGACCACAAATTCCATCATCCAGATTACTGACAAATAAAATAATAAGAAGTGTTCCCAACACAGACCCATGAAGAACACCACTTGTCATGCGCAGCCAACTGGAAAAGGCTCCCTTTATTCCCACTCTTTGCCTTGTGCTTAGCAGCCAATGCTCTACCCATGCTACCATCTTTTCTGTAATAATAGTGACTCTTAACTTGTTAAGCGACTTGTGTGTTTCCTTGTCAAAGGCTTTCTGAAAACCCAAATAAACCACATCCACTGACTCTTCTTTGTCTATCCTGCTTGTTATTTCCTCAAAGAATTCCAATAGATTTGTTAGGCAAGATTGTCTCTTAAGAAAACCATGCTGACTACAGCCTATTTTATCATGTGCCTCCAAGTACACCAACACCATATCCTTAACAGTCAATTTCAACATTTTCCCAACCGCTGAAGTCAGACTAACTGGCCTATAATTTCCTTTCTTCTGCCTCCCTCCCTCCCTGAAGAGTGCAGAGCCATTTGTAATTTTCCATTTCTCCGCAATCATGCCAGAATCATTTGGTTCTTAAAGATCATTACTAATGCCTCCACTATCTGTTCATCCACCTCTTGCAGAACCCTGGGGTGTATATCATCTGCTACAGATGCTTATCTACCATCTGCTTATCTACCTTTAGACTATTCAGTTTCCAAAGAACATTCTCCCTAGTAATGGCAACCACACACTTCTGCCCCCTGTCAATCTTGAACTTCCAACATATTGGTAATGTCTTCCACAGTGAAGTCTGATGGAAAATATTTATTCAGTTCATCACCATTTTGCTGGTCCCCATTACTTCCTTGCCAGCAGCATTTTCCAGTGGTCCTATATCTACCCTCGCCTCTCTTTTACTCTTTATATCTCTTTACTCTTTACTCGTCTCATTTTTACTGTGTACTATACCAGCAGTTATGGTCAAAATGACAATAAAAAAGTTACTTGACTTGATATCTGAAGAAACTTTTGGTATCCTCTTTTCTATTATTGGCTAGCTTACTTTCCTATTCTATCTTTACTGTCTTAATGACTTTTTAGTTGCCTTCTGTTGGTTTTTAAAAGCTTCCCAATCCTCTAATTTCCCACTACTTGTACACTATTATATGCCCTCTCTTTGGCTTTTATGTTGCCTTTCATTTCTCTTGTCAGCCAAGGTTGTGTCATCCTGCCTTTAGAATAATTCTTTCTCTTTGACATGTATGTATCTGGTACCTTCCAAATTGCTCCCAGAAATTCCAGCCATTGCTGCTCTGCCGACACTCCTGCCAGTGTTCTCTTCCCATCAGTTTTGGCCTACTCTTCTCTCATGCCTCTGTAATTCCCTTTACTCCACTCTAATAATGAGACATCTGACTGTTGCTTCTTCTCAAATTAATATTAGCTGTTAGATGGAAGAGAATACATTAAGTTGTCAGGGTCAGTGTCACTCTACTAAAGTGACAAAGTAGACAAATTAATATCTGCATCTTTTAAAATTTCTAGTATATTTAAAATTTCCAGTTTTGAAATGTCAACGTAATAATTTGAGCCTCATGTGAAACAGATGAAGCTGCATCATTGTCTGAAGAACAGACTTCACTCAGTTTTGTAAGTCTGAACTCAAAACATTTTCATTAAGTTCCTAAGATTACCAGCAAACCATGACTGAGAACTTTCAGTTAGTTATCATGTACATTTTTGTCTAGATACCTAACTGGTACAAACTGACACTCACTTGAACTCCCTAATTGTGGAGGATCAACGTGAGTGTTAATGAGTAAACTCCAACTTGACAGAATTTGACACTCCAGCAAATTCCCTTCTTTATTTTCTTTATTCTTGCTGCGCACACACACACACACTCACACACACACACACACCATTACTTAAAGGTGTCATTAGCTTGTTAGCTGCTGATCGATTCCCTCTGGCGGATTTCATGACACCAGTAATATTTGATGCAGTGAGTAACGTGCCAGATGCTGAAGAAGTTTGTCTTAACTTGAAGCTTTTGCTCAAATCTGATGCTGTCAGGCATGACTGTAGTTGTAGACACTCCTTTTGTAGCTGGGAGAGGCAGAGGTCAAACTGAACAGGACAGTCTGCTTGAAGAAGGAAAATGAAGAAGGTATGAGGGCTCTCTAGAAGAAGACATGTTTCCCCGTATTTATGTTAGGGAGCATTTCTCCTGCCGACAATGAAGCAGTAAGAACATCTGAAATATGTATAATTCAGAAAAGATCTCCTCATTGTCAGTTAGAGACCACCCCAGACAAGAACAAGAGCAGCATTGCCCGTGGTTTTGCCCCACCCACTGCAATATTTATGCAGCAGGTTGGAGCTGATTATATTCATGACATCTTATTGTTTACCATTCGTGGTTGCATTGTGAAGATCACTAGCACTCTCTCTTCTGAAGGAGAATAGGCGTAAGAAGTGAGTGTCTTTGTGTAGATTGCTGCTTTCGGAATGCTGCATGTCACTGATAGAGATCTGCCTGGCAGGCAACGCAGGCCACTTCTAGAATAAACTGCAATTAAATCAGATCCCACTTCCTCAAGTGTTTCATCTTCCCCCTCACCACTATTCAGGGTCCAAAACAGTCCTTCCAGGCGAAGCGGTGCTTCACATAGAAACACAGCGCCATTTGTTGTATCTGCTGTTCCAGTGTAGCCTCCATGATCTTGGTGAGATCTGGCACAGATTGGGGGAAAGGGAAGCGCTTCATTAAGCATCTTCACACTGTCTGCCGCAACAGCTAGTATCTTCTGGGGGGGGGGGCAGCCACTTTTAATTCCACTTCCTGTTCCCCCGCTGTCTGGGACCACCTCCTCTGCCACATTAAACCAGATGTGGAGTAGAGGAGCAACACCTCATAGTCTCCAACCTCATGGCATTAATATCGACTTCCGATAACCACTCCCCTCTGTGTTTCTTACGTCCCACACCCCCTATTTTCCCTTATCCCATGACTCATTACCCCTTTTCTTTCCACTCCCTGCCTATCACCTACACCTTCCTGCCTCTGGTTCCTTACCACCTTCTCTGTATTCCCAGATCTACTAACCCTCCTATCAGATTTCTCCTTCTTCAGCTCTTTGTCTTTCCTACTAATCATCTCCCAGCTTTTACATTATTTCCTTCCCCCACCCTATTGTTTTGCCCACTCATCTGGATTCACCTTTCACCCCCACCAGTTTGTGCACCAGTTCCTTCCCCTACCCTTTCATTCTGGCTTTTGCCCCTTTCCTTTTCAGCCCTTATGAAGGGTGTCTGTCTGAAACCTCAACCGTTCATTTCTCTTTGGAGATACTGACTTGATCTGCTGGGTTCCTCCAACATTATGTGTATGTTGCTCCAGATTCCCAGCACCAGCAGTCTCTCTCGTGTCTCCACTTCCTTAATGTACCGCTTCACACACTGCCCCTCACAAGCAGTAAACTTGCGATGCCCATTTCTTGTCCTGGCAGCAGCCTACTTAACCCCACGGCCCTAGCGCACGCAGATCCTGCCTGAGAGCTAATTTCTAACTACAACAGAAAATGCTGGAAACTGAGCAGGTCAGGGAGCACCTGTGGAAAGCGAAACTGAGTTAACGTTTCAGGATTGGGGCACTCGTCAGGACTGAGAAAGAGGGAGAACAAGTTACTTTTCAGTAGTAGAGAAGGTATGGGAGAGGGAGGGGTAGAACGTGGAAAATGTTCCTGATGGAGGGAGACCAGGTGAGTAAAAGTGGCAGTTATGTTGTCATGAAGATCAGATTAAGCTTCTTTATCTTTGGTGTTCTTGGCACAGTTCTGGGATTTGCACAACAGGTCAGAAAACCTGAGCCAAAATGATAACAGTCAGTGGAAAAAGACTGTTAACTCTAGTTGGAGGAATCATCATGCCCTGTCCTGAGATGAGCTGTTGTCAGGTTTTTCTCTCTGGATTCCATTGTAACAGTGCAGGAGATCACGGACAGAGAGGTCCAGGTGCAACGGTAAATCATGGATCAACCTTTTCTGCCATTTACATGGATCAGGAATTTGCTGTGGTGTGTTCCTTGGGACATGACATACAACAAAAAAACAACATTCAACATTTATAAAGAGTTACATAAAAATAAAGTTAAAATAAAGGCTAAAGTACGGATATGGAATAAAATGTGCGAAAATACACGACTAGAAGAATTAAAGTGACAAGCAACTACAAGCTTTGGGTCACTCCTGTGGACTGAGCTCAGGTGCTCTGCAAAGTGATGTAATTGTATCAGCAATGGAAACGAGTCCCTGAATGTTATACTGAGTGACAGAATGTCTTCAAGTGACACCTGTCATCCCAATATTCTTTACTTTCAAGTATCTCTAACACACGATTGATTAGTGATGAGCTGAGGCAGAAAAAATATTTAAACCACCTGCAGCTTGTATATCTGGCGGGATTGTGGACTGAGGAGGAAGTGGGGGTGAAGAGAAGGATTAGAATGAGAATGGATTTATCTGTAGATTCAGCCTGTCACTAGTATCATTAGACACTGTTGTTGTTGAATGGAAAGATGCTTCATTATTTGAAAACACCTTTGCTAAGGTTGTAGATTTTTGCAAAAAGAATGACATGAGGCATTTTGTGTTTGAGAAAAACTGTAACAATTCATTAATTGTGCTCCAAAAATTGCAGTGACAGAACTTCACGTAACACATTATCACATCTGACCATTCTCTTACGGTGAACCCCAACTCAGTATCGGTGGTTGGAAATTATGTACGTTTCCATCATTTACGACACCTTACAAGGTCCTGAAAATGCATTTTTCAAACTGGATTGTTAAAGCTTAAAAGTGAAGCACATGGAAATGAAATGAATGCTGCATATTGAACCCTTGGGTTTGTTTTATTGCAATTGAGGGTAGCTTAGGAAATGACTTATTAAGAAGAGCTTGTGATACAATGCAGGCTCGTTTCTCTGTTATCCACACAGTGCAGTGTCAAGCAATGCCACCTAGGCCCAGAATAGAATTAACATTGAGAATACAAGACACAGCTCGCCAGTCGATGCCATCTACATCAGGACCTCCAAACACAAAAACGGATGCTTTCCCCAAGCAGTGAGACTGATCAACAACTCCACCCACCCGTCCCCTCCACATCCCCCACCACCAATGCTTCATTTCCTGTCAGTCATCTTATGTCCAGACACTCCTGTGCCTAGCAGCACTTTATGGGCATACTATCGTTCCACTATATGTATATAAACTATCTTATGTATTGATATTTATTGTGTTTTTAGTACTATTTTTATCATTATGTTTCTTAACTTACGGTGTATTTTTAGAGCCGCATCGGATTCAGAATAATAATTATATTGTCCTCCTTTAGACTTGTGTACTGGAAGTGATATGAAACAATCTTAAATAGCTTTAAACTTCTAAGAAGTGATACAGCATCAGCTGTTGTTTGTAATCTGTCTGAAAATGAATCAGCCAGACAGTGGCAGACCATGGCCTCATCACAGTCTGGTCAATCATTTGTCATGATTGGCCACTGGTGTTCGACAGTACAAACAATGACTAACTTGGTTAAATGACCGTTCTTCCTTTGAACTTACGCAGAACGGAAATGAGTGAGAGCACGTCACGGAGCGGAGACATGTGAAAACTTGTAACTAAGTACTTTGTTCAGATTCCATTCTCTCCTTACCAAGGCAACATCAGACTTAACATTACCATTTTTACATGCACGTTTTCCTGCCAAATTCAGAAGGATCTAGTGAAGATGGTAGGGAGCTGTCATATCATTAACCTGTAAATTTAAAAGCTATTTCTGAATCTTTCTACATGCTCTATTTGATTTCTTTGACACTTATAGTGATGTGGGCACAGACTGTGTCAACTATCCATTCAGTTCAGTCCTCCAAAAGGTACTGATTCAAGTGTCTTAGACAGGCCAGCAGTGAATGTAAGAGAAAGTAGTCTTACTGCAAAGAAAATTTAAACCAGTAATTCAAGTTTCCTGCTTCTGATCATAATCCAGTTGAAAAATGTCTTAAGGTGAGTGGGCAGGCTCTGTGAGGCCTCTCCTGGTGGAATAGGATACCAACTCCCACTTCCTCAAATTTTCCATAGAGTATGTCCCTTGAGCATCCAAGTGCACCGTAAGCATATTCAGCCATCCACAGACGCAGAAGAAGCAACAAAGAAAATGATATAGTGCTCTGCAGCTGTGATAAGCAGGACTCACAATCTTAAAACTGGTAAAGAAGTTAAAAACCCCAGAAGCAGTGCTTTTGGCATGGAGCTTTGAGCTGTTTGCCCTGTACAGGCAACTCCAGCGTTTCAATCGCTGGGGTAATGGAAATTCACATTTACCAAACTCACAAATTACTGTTCAAAAAAATTGAGAATCAGAGTAAAATTCACTTCATGGCGCATGGAATATTGAATAAAACAATTAAGTAACACAAAATGTATTTGTTTTCAACTTGCATTTATTTATGTATGTTCAGTTCAATGGGCTTTTCTTTAAGGAAAATTGTGATACAGAACAGTTTCTAGGAACGCACACCACCTCATAACACGGGTGGCTTTATAAAATCAACTGCACAAGTTTAAATACTTTTTTCTAAGAAAATTGCTGATAGGTTCTGCAGGGAAATGGGGCTTAGGCTAACAAAATGTAAGAAGTTGGAGATCAGTTGTGAATGGACAAGAGAACACGATGGTACAGCACAGCAACAGGCTCCTCAATCCACAATGTTACACTGACAGAGTTAAATTAATATTTTTTTTAAATCCCATGCCATCAATTAACCTACAGGACAGTGGGGGAAAACTGGAGCACCTGGAGGAAATCTACATGGTCACAGAGAGAGCATACAAATTCTTCATGCGCAGTGGCATGAATTGAACCCCGATGGCTGGTGCTGTGAAGCTTTAGGCTAACCACTACACTACCGTGCCATTTGATGTACTTCAGTGGGGAACTGAATGCTTGGCACTCAGAACCAAGAGGCAAGTTTTTCATGCAGAGAGATATGCTTATATGGACTGAACTGCCCGAGGAAACATTAAAGATTGGTACAGTTACAATGTTTAAAAGGCATCTGGACAATTATTTGGGTAGGAAAGGTGCAGAGGGATATGGGGCTAATGTGGGCAAGTAGGAGTAGTATATATATGCATCACCATCATCATAGTTGGGCCAAAGGGGCTGTCTCTATGTTATAAAATTCCACATCTCTTTGACAACCAACAGTCAATGCTCTCACAAAACACATACAGTACCAGCAACCAAAGACAAATTATTCATGTCTCCTTAAACAATGAGAACACAGGATTGAGAAATAAATGGGGGAAAAAAAAACTGAGAATAGAATTGGGCAAACCTCATTCACAGTCTGCCCCTTAGCATTTGGAGTATAGTCCCGTTTATTTGATGGAGTTCGTTACCATGATTAAAATATTAAGCAGAGGCAGTTCTTTGCTAATTTAATTTCCCTTAATCTAAAAGTTTTAGATAACAAACTTGTTCTTATGTAAGTTTATCATATAAGGTATTTTTTGTTTAATTATTTTAATCCTTTTGAACTTGTGTAAATGTCATCGCCCAAAGGTGGGGTCTTGAGATCCACAGCCTGGGGCCTAATCACCACTTGCTGCCTGTTCTGCCCTGCAGCTGAGAAGCATAGAGGATTTTTCAACCTGCGGGACTGCAGACATTATACTCCTGTAGAATGATGTAAGTTGAAAGCACAAGGAGCAATTCAGATCAAGGGAAATCTGAATCAAAGCAAGGTTTGATTTCGATAGAAAATTAAATTAAAAATTTATAAAATATATGTGCAACAATTTTTTCTGAAAATGTTTAGGCTGGGAAACATTGAACTGAACATACAGTGAGGTAGTGTGCGTGAGTTAGTTCATTGTCCATTCAGAAATCTGAAAGTAGAAGGGAAAAGGCTGTTCCTAAATTTCGAGTGTGTGTCTTCAGGCTCCTCTACCTCGCAATGTGATGAAGAAGGCACGTCCAGGGTGATGGAGGTCTGTAATGATGGATGCCACCCTTTTGAGGCATTGCCTTTTGAAGGTTTCCTTGTTACTGGGGTGGGGGTGTCAGTGCCCATGATGGAGCTGGCTGAGTTTGAACCTTCTGCAGCTTTTTCAGATCATGTGCAGTTGGCCCTCCATACCAGACAGTGATGCAACCTGTTAGAATGCTCTCCACGATACATCTGCAAAATAATTGCCAGAGTCTTTAGTGACATACCAAATCTCCTCAGATTCATAATGAAATATAAAGGAGCAGTTGTTGTACCTTCTTTGTAATTGCATCAATATGTTGGGCCCAGGATAGATCTTCAGGTGTGACACCCAGGAACTTGAAGCTGTTGAACTTGAAACCCCTTCCACTGTTGATCCCCCGATAGGGACTGGTGTGTGTTCCCTTGACTTCCCCTTCCTGAAGTCGACAATCAATTCTTTGGTCTTACTGACCATGAGTGCAAGGTTGTTGTTGCAACACCACTCAACCAGCTGATTGATCTCACTCCTGTATGCTTCCTTGTCACCATCTGAAATTCTGCCAACAATAGTTGTATCACTGGCAAATGTATGGATGGCATTTGAGCTGTGCCTACCCACACAGTCATGATTATAGAGAGAGTTGAGCAGTAGGCTAAGCACAGATCCTTGAGGTGCTCCGGTATTGATTGTCAGCAAGGTGGTGATGTCTGTTCCGGACTGACTGTGCTCTTCCAATGAGGAAGTCAAGGATCCAGTTGCAAAGGGAGTTACAGAGGCCCAGGCTTGGAAGCTTGTCGATTAGAACTGTAATCAATGAAAAGCAGCCCGATATTGGTCTTGCTGTTTTCCAAGTGGACCAAGGCCAAGTGGAGAACCAGTGAGGTTGCATCCACTGTAGATCTGTAGTGGTGGTAGGCAAATGCAGTGGGTCCAGATCCTTGCTCAGGCAGCAGCTGATTCTGGCCATGACCAACTTCTCAAAGCACTTCATTGCAGTAGATGTCAGCACAACTGGGTGATAGTCACCACCATAGGCTGAATCAAGGGTGGTGATGAATCAGCATATAGGAGAGAGACTGAAAATCTGGCTGAGTGGTGTCACAACAGCAACCTCTCATTCAATGCCAGTAAGACCAGGCAGCTGATTACTGTCTATAGCAGGTGGAAACCAATAGTCCAGGAGTCAATCAATCATCAGGGATCAGAGGTGGAGAGGGTCAGCAACTTCAAACTCCTCGGTTTTCTCATTTCAGAGGATCTGTCCTGGGTCCAATGCATGAGTGCCATTATGAAGAAAGCACAGTGCCACCTCTACTTTCTTAAAAGTTTGCAAGATTTGATGGAGAGTATACTGACAGTTTGGATCTCAGCCTGGTATGAAAATGCCTAAAAAGTAGTGGATACGGCCCAGCCTGTCACGGAAAATCACATCAGCCACATACGTCATCAACCACCATCCAGGCCGTGCTCTCTGCTCACTGCTGCCACCAGGATGAAGGTACAGGAGCCTCAGGACCTAGACTACCTTGTTCAGGAACAGCAATTACCCTTCAATCAACAGGCACTGGAACCAGAGAGGATAACTTCACTCGCCCCATCACTGAACTTCTCCCACTGAACTGGACTCACTTTCAAGGGCTCTTAGATAGATAGATAGATAAATAGATAGATAGATAGATAGATAGATACTTTATTCATCCCCAAGGGGAAATTCAACATTTTTTCCAGTGTCCCATACACTTATTGTAGCAAAACTAATTACATACAGTATTTAACTCAGTATAAATATGATATACATCTAAAATCACCCTCCCAAAAAGCATTAATAAATAGCTTTTAAAAAGTTCTTAAATATTCATCTCATATTCGCGATATTTTTTGCTTACCTATTTATTAACATTTTTTCTCTCTGAATTTTCAGTGGGTTTTTTTTGCACATTGGATGTTATCCGCCCTGTTGGTTGTGGTCTTTCAATAATTCTATTGTGTTGCTTCTATTTACTGTGATTGCCTGCAAGAAAATGAATCTCAGGCTTATGTATGGTGGCATATACATATCCTCATAACAAATTTACATTGAACTTTGAATTTTGAGGCAGCTCACCCTGCTCTTCTTGGGCATCGGCATGATTAACTCCCCTTTGAAGCAACTGGGAACCTCTGACTGTAGTAGTGATTGACTGAAGATGTCTTTGAACATCCCACTGGTTGGTTTCTGTATGTTTACAGAGCCCTACCAGGTACACCGTCCAGGGCTGGTGTCTTGCAAGGATTCATCCTCTTGAAAGGTGTTCTGACACCAGCCTCTGGGACAGAGATTTTCAGGGTCACCAGATGCTGCGGGGTTCCACACAGATGTCGTTTTACTCTCCCTGTCAAAGCGGGTTTAAATGCATTGAGCTCATTTGGGAGTGAAGCATCACAGCCATTCATGATGTTAGGTTTCATCTTGGAGGGAGTAATGGCCTGCAAACCCTGCCAGAGCAAACTTGCATCCAATTCTGTCTCTAGATTCAATCAGAGTTGTTTCTTTACTCTTAAAATAGCCTTCCATTGGTCATACCTGGACTTCTTGTGTGGTTCTGGATCACTGGTCTTGAAAACTACTGACCTAGCCCTCAGCAGACCACAAATCTTCTGGTTCGTCCACAGCTTTCAGTTTGGGTATGCTAATCAAAGAAGCTAATTCAGATACTAAATTAGTTCTAATATCTGAATTAGGTTCCTTGAGTTTCGCCACATTATACCCAGACACCTTGTCCCTGGTTTGAGGGAAATTGTGTGCTTTTTGTCAGTGAGATTTTATGATGATGTGAGCTACTCTGATTTGTGTGTGAGCTCCATTTTTTACGGCACTTTGTACTTGACTTTGATGTATGAGTGAGCCATATTAATTTAAAATTAACTCATCAAGAACTAATAGAGTTTTCTACAATATCTAACCTCTGAAGAGAAAGACTTCCATTTATATACTGTAGCTTTTTCCACAAGTTTGGGTCTTCTCACAGCTCCTTACAGCCAGTGAAGTACTTCTGAAGTCACACCTTTCAGAATCAAAGTCAGGTTTAATATCACCAGCAGGTCATGAAATTTTTAGGAAACTCACAGTTATAGGAAATACAACAGCTTATCTGCACTCAGCGTTACAAACAGCAGTGATAATAATCATTTGGTGGGGTGGTTGATATTGGCTGATGGATTTATGATACTCTGGATAACTTGCCCTCTGTTCTTCAATGGTGTGTTTTTGAGATATTTTGCACTTAAAGATGAACCTTTGACAGTGCACCAAGTGTTGGCCATGTTACAGCACCTATAAAAAGTATTCAGCCTCCTTGGAAGTTTTCATGTTTTATTGTTTTACAACATTGAATCACAGTCGATTTAATTTGGCTGCTTTTGACACAGATCAAAAGAAAAAAAATTCCTCTGTGTCAAAGTTGAAACAGATCTTTAAAAAGAGATCTAAATTATTTACAAATATAAAACCCAAAATAATTGATTGCATAAGTATTCAACCCCACCCCACCCCCTTGAAGTGACACACCAAATCATCACTGGTGCAGCCAACTGGTTTTAGAAGTCAGATAATTAGTTAAATAGAGATCTGTTTTTGGAGACCTGTGTGCAGTCAAGGTGTTACATTTGATTGTAGTAAAAATACACCTGTATCAGGAAGGTCCAACTGCTGGTGAGTCAGTATCCTACAAAAGCTACACCATGAAGACAAAGGAATGCTCCAACTCCATGAAAAGGTTATTGAAAAGCACAAGTCAGGAGATGGATATAAGAAAAATTCCAAGTCACTGAATATCCCTTGGAATACAGTTAAGTCAATCATCAAGAAATGGAAAGAATATGGTACATCTGTAAATCTGCCTAGAGTAGGCCATCTTCAAAACCTGAGGGACCATGCAAGAAGGGGACTAGTGAGGGAGGCCACCAAGAGACTTATGACAACTCTGGAGGAGATATAAACTTCAGTGGCTGAGATGGCAGAGACTGCACTTACAACTGTTGCCTGGGTGCTTCACCAGTCGCAACTTTATGGGATGGTGGCAAAGAGAAACCCACAGCTGGAAAAAACTTTCATGAAGTCTCAATAAAAGCTTGCCAGAAGGAATGCAGGAGATTCTGAAGTCAACTGGAGGAAGGTTCTACGGTCTAATGATACCAACATTGAGCTTTTTGGCCATCAGATTAAACACTGCATGTCATCATCAAAAACACACCGTCTCTAAGGTGCATCACGGTTGTGGCTGCGTCATGCTGTGGGGATGCTTCACTGCAGCAGGCCCTGGAAGACTTGTGAGGGTAGAAGGTAAAGTGAATGCAGCAAAATACAGGGAAATCCTGGAGGAAAACCTAATGCAGTCTGCAAGTGAACTACGACTTGAGAGAAGTTTTGTTTTCCAGCAAGATAATGACCCCAAGCATGAAGCTAAAGCTAAACAGGAATAGCTTAAAAACAACAAAGTTGATGTCTTGGAGTGGCCAAGTCAGAGTCCAGACCTCAATCCAATTGAGAATATGTGGCTGGATTTGGAAAGTGCTGTTCCCTCATGATCCCATGCAATCTGGCAGAGCATGAGCAGTTTTGTAAAAAAAAATGGGGAAAAATTGCAGAGTCCAGATGTGCAAAGCTGATAGAGACCTATCCATACAGACTCAAGGCTGTAATTGGTGCCGAAGGTCCATCTGCTAAATACTGACATGAAGGGGGCAAATACTTAAGCAATCCATTATTTTGTGTTTTATTTTTGTAGTCTATCTACATCACTTTGTAGAGATCTGTTATCATTTTTACATGAAAGAGTCTTTTTCTGTTGATCATGTCACAAAAAGCTAAATTAAGTTAACTGTTAAACAACAAAACATGAAAACTTCCAGGGGGGTGAATACTTTTTATAGGCACTGTATTTTGGTTTGAACTCTTAAATCCCAAGTTGCCTTAATTAAGCAAGTTTGGAGTAAGACTTGAAACCAAAACCTTCTGATTAGGAGATGAACGTGTTCCATGGCCGTAACAACCAGTCATTGAATGATTGCAGCATGACGTGTTCTGGTTGTATTATTTCCACAAATTATTTTCCTGTCAGCCTTGTCTCCCAGTATGATCATAATTAGTTATTCACACAAGTTGAATGTTTATAGGCGTGATGACTTTGAGAGAACTGTCAGTGAGTATGTGACCAGACAGAGCCAGCATATGATGAAACACACAATCCTATCCTATTACTGTAAAACTATGAGTACTAAATGTGTAATATTGAGCATAAAAATAAGTGCAAGACTGCCGAGAACTCAAGATAGTAATTTAATCTTCAGGCTCCAGTAACAACCGTAAACTATGTAGACCTAATTGCTAGCTGATTTATGATGCAATATCAATCATCTTGTTTGTTTTATTTCTGTTTCCCCTCAGTGAGTAAAACCGATCACCTTAATTGTAAATTGTCTTCAATCAAAGAACTCTGTCATCTTGCTTGCCCAACTGCATATCAGTACAGCAGACTCAGTTACCTTCCAACAGTGTGGGCCCTCTCTCGCACTGAACGTGCTTCATCTTCCACATTAAAGGAATTGAGATGGCTGTGTATGGTGGCAATGATAAGTCCAGGCACATTGGAAATAACTGGGTAATTTTCCTCTCAAACACATATGATAAATAAACTGCTGTACCTGTCTGAGGTTGATTTTATTAGTTTAAGTGAATCATAATGAAATATTGTTTTTTTATTGGGAGAAGTTTCTGTTGTTTGTCTTGTCTGATTTTTAAAATATGTTTAAATGTTAAGTAGATTAAGTTGTTTACAGATTAAATTTACTTACTGTGCTATATGACAGTTTACTGGTAGTCATCAGTCTCACCTCACTTCCAATTGATTGACCACTAGTAACTGGCCTGGGAAAGAATGCTTGAATTAAGCAACTTAGCTATAGGTTTGAATCTTTGTTTTTCTTTCATTTAGGGCATAAACCTCCAATTCCTTCTTTGCATTGCAAATCTTGGACTTGTCCCAGCCACATTAGGAGCTCCCGTGTGGGCAAGCCACGATGAGGAAAGGGATCTTCTTCTTGACACAGTGACGAAGGCAATGAGATGCTGCTTTGTATGGCAGATCAGCTCAGTAGTAGTAGATTGGAGGACTAGATCTTCGGCTGCAGAGGAGATGCTGTAGCTCTCTGACATATTCCCAGATTTCCCCTGATGGTGTCCTCAGCTTATTTATGCCATCAAGCCTATTTATAGAAACAGGCTTGAGCGCTCGTTTGGGCACCTACTCCTCTTCCTGCTGCTGCCATCTTCTGAGGCGGGCTTCATTCGCCAGTCAAACTCCTATTCAATGCTAAAATGGCTGGACCCTGGGAATGGATTAACTTTGAGGGGGAAGACAAGTTACATTGTTAAGGAAATTGAAAATAAACATGACCCCAGTAATTTATTTCCTAAACGCCCACTATGATTCTCAGCAAGTTCCATGGTCTATTAACCAGATGATCCATGCTGAATACCAGTTATCTGAACCAGCTGTGTGTGGGGGTGTGTAATATTGTGTTACCCTCTCTTTTCCTTTAAACATATTGAAAAGAATTTACTTGTCAAAACTTCCCTAAAACGTGAAGGTTACTGAGTACTATGTTAATACCAACTTGTTCTTTTCTGCACAGCATCAATCTGTTAAGGTCATTGCTTAGATTCTTACTTTAATACATTCCTTTCCCAAAATCTCAAAGCTGCAGAATTATTTGAGGTCAAACAAATATTTCATCATGTTTTCCTTTGTCTTTTTGGTAATATCTTGTTTCCCTTTGACGCAACGAAGAATAGGAGAGAACTCCCCAGTTCACCTGACGATGTTTATCACTCGACTAACACCAGTGAATCAAATTTTCCTAAAAATTAGATTTTGGCTTTTTTGTTGCATAATAACATTTGAGACTAATGCCTGAACAGCCTCCCCATGGAAGATTCTGGACTTGGCCGAAATCTTGCTGGAAGCACCATTGTGGTAATGTACAAGCTGCACTACAGAAGCAAACAAAGCATTCCTGATTTCACTGTGACTGAAGGTCTTCCTGCAGAATTATACATATCCCAGAAGCAAGCATTTGAGAGTGGACCTGCATGATTCCTGATGGGACTTCCCTTAACCAAGCAACTCCCAATACTTTGAGTGGCAACTAACGAAATTTGTCACCCTTAAAAGTACACTCCAGATTTCGCCAGACATGGAGGAGACAGACACAAGGGAGAGATTGAGATAGAATTGTGGAAGCTGTACTAAAACTCGATTCTCAATGACATCATGAATTCTACTTATCCACTTCCAGCAAGCGTGGGTCAAAAGTTCCCAGGAGTCAGTGGGCATGTTGCACATCTTTCCAGGAGGTTTCAAGAACATCCTTGATTCTTCTCCTCTTTTTCTGAATAATCCTTTCTGTGACAGCTTTCTGGGTAGATTGTCTGTCCTGAGGGTCTGGTGTCAGGCATTTGGGTGATGTGATCCACCCAGTGGAGATAACCAAATGTAATTAGGAACTTAATGTTGGGGATGTTTTCCTGGGAGAGGAAAATAACATTCTTTGGTTTATTGTCCACCAAAGTTCATGTTGGTGATATCTTTGAAGTGTCTTGAGGTACCTGTTGTAAGTAGTCAAGGCCTCAGAAGCCCATTGATCTGATAGAGCAGCGACCTGATAAAGCAGCAATCGCATAATCAACCATAAACATCCCAGCAAGTTTTCAAAGGCACCATATCCAATCTAGACATCTCTGATAAGCGGTGCATTTACAGGTTAAAGCAGCTTTCCCTGAGATACGTGGTGAGTCTGGACTGCTCTCCCCATGGGGGATAATGAGTTTGGTGTCAGGTCTGAGGTCTTGTTTCACTAATTCATTTTACAAATTTGTTTTTCGTCAATTGATCATGTTGTGCACTAAAAGTGATAGTGAATTTCATTGTTAATGTGACACCCCAGATGTGAAAAGTAATCCATATTTTGTGGGCATTTGCGTGCAGTACATAGCTGCCTGTTCTCTGGAAGCTCCCAGTGCCCAATCCTGGATGGCATAGCAGTGAGTAGCACATTGGAAGGGGCTGCTGCAGCTGCTTGAAAATACCTTGGGGTGCACAAGTGACCTTGACCTTCATACAGAGAGTAATCCAATCTCAGAAGTGTGGCTGAATACTTCCTTGCCGAATTGCACAGCTGTGATGACCACATGGAGGACTAAACCCCTCAAACACTATTCATCAGAGACTTCCCATTGGCTGTGGTACCTCTGAAGACTTAATTCCTGCTCTTTAGCAATTTTCTCTTAATTTTGTGTGGAAAGATAGCAAATTTCAATTGGATGTTCAAATAAAAAGTATCCATAGACAGTCCCAATCAACTTCAGTTACTGACCTTTTCAGAGATTCTTATGCACCTGCTCTGGAGTTATGCTTTATGTATATATACGCATGAACATGAATTGTTGATTGAATTTAAACTGCAGCTCTGACAATGATCTTACTGGAGCTGCATTTTGAGGGTTGATTGCAAACTAAGAAACATGCCATTTGATCTCAGAGGCCTGCACATACATAAATGCAGCCCAGAGTCAGTGGGAATTAACATTCATTTTGGGTGCTTGGAGTGAAGACAGAGGTATTTGAAAATGTATGTTATTCAAAGGAAGCATTGTAGGTACACTGTAACTATAGAATTGTCCTGCTGTTATGTTTGATCTTTGGCATATAAAAATGTCTTGTAATGTTGGGTCAGGCAAGCCTTTTCTTTGAAGAGTATCTTGAATGCTGAATTAAGGCTTCAATATCTACCAGCTTCAATGTCTCTCTGTTGACCTTGTTCACAGTTACAATACCTATTCAAGATCCATTACTCTAAATTGAGACTGCACTGTTCCAGAAATCTCCAAGAACCTTTCTTGAATACTGCACTGAATATGGTATGAGCTATTTTACTTCCCTCAGTAAGTGAATAATGAATCCATTATTGGAAGCATATCTTTGAGCTACAAGCATTTTTCATCTCTATATTTTATACATCTGCAACTGTACATGACATACGAGTATGTAAGCAATAATCAGGAGACTCAGATCTGTTACTATACTCGAGTCCCGTTCATGCTGTTAACCATTCAATTTCCTTGGCCTTTCCGAACCAATAACTAACTCAAACCCTTGACTATTTAGTTTTTGTTTTTAGGATGCTCTGTAATCACAATAGCTCTTAAAGCTGAATGTGTGATTCTCTTTTAAAGAATAGGAGATCGGAAGTAAGAGGAGCTGAGATTTCAGGTAAGGAGAGCTGAACCAGGAGTGGTTTAAGAGTTAAGGGACACCTCTGAAGAAGGAGAGATTTGTGGATATAGTCCATGTATTGTTGCTATTTAGCAGATTTGGACTGCAGATTAAAACTGCTCTTCCTAAATTCTACCCATCTTGCTTAGATTGTAAGAAAAGATTATCTAAAATATTACCTTAGAATATCAGTTTTATAGCATTGAGCAAATGCTAAAATAATTTAAGGAGTCAGGAATAAATTCCATAGAGTTACTCGCAGAAACATCTACAAATGTTTTGGCAAAATGGTTAGAGATGTGAGATGAAAGATCCGACACAAATCATCAATTTGACCTTTCTATTGCAAACACTGATTAGTCTGCCAGTTTTTCTATTTATACTTTATAAGCTCGTTGTTCTTTTCAAAATCAGCAACTTCATGGAGTTGCTTGGGAAAGTACAAAGCCATCTGAACCAATCTTTAGATTTCACCACCTAAGGTTTACTTTCTGCATAACATGGGGAGAAACAGTCAGTGAGCTGCTTTTTAACTGTTTCATCTCAAATATCAAATGGTTCAAATGGTCTCATTTTAATATCAGGGAACATATGTATTATACAATCTGAAATTCCTACTCTTCACAGACCTCCACCGAAACAGAAGAGAACCCAATAGAATGAACAACAAAAGAAGTTGGAACACCATATCTCCCTCTCCCACACACACAAGCAACAGCAAAGCATCAACCTCCCCCTTCCCCACTTACCCATCTTAGCAGACAGAGTCAGAGCCCACCATCCACCAAACAAGAGCAAGGTCCCCAAAGAGCGACCATGATCTACAGTCAAGAAGAACTACTGTTCACCCAACACTTCAACCTGCCACTGACAGGGGTCTCTGTACTCACTCCCCCTCTCTCAGTGATGGGGAGAGTTTTCTGCCCATTCCCAATTCTTGTGGCTCTCTCTCTCTAACAAGGGACAGAAGGTGTCATCCATTTCACAGCGAAAGGGGTGACTAACAACCAGTCTTTGCTACGATGTTACATTTTGATCTGATGCATTGCTTTTCATTCCGAGATTCTCCAACTCGAGAATTGGCAGTGAACTCTCCCCATCATTGGGGGGGTAGGGACTGATACAGAGACCTCTGTCAGTGGCATCCACCACCACAGAATTCTGATGTCCCTTCTCCCGCGATGCTTCAGTCAACGACACAGGCGTGCAATTGGTCACCCACAGGGCCACACATGGCTGTACCCCAGAGGAGCATGTCTTCCAGGCCACCCCTGGAGAATGTCGGAAAACGGCCGGTCGCTGAGCAGGAACCCATCCGCCGTGGAAAACCACAGTTTGAATGCAGCTGCAGACCACAGACACTGAAAGGAGCCCAGTCACCTAGAAAAAGAAAAAAAAGATGCTAAAGAGAGGAAATTAAGCTGTTTCACAGATGAGATTGAAGAAGTTGGTGCCATCTTAGCTCCTCCCACATATGTGAGCGAATCCTCCGGTGTTGCGATATTCTAATCTCTGTCTTACCCCGTCCATGTCAGAGTGTCTGATCTTAGGGCTTTTAGTCATAGTAAACCAGATTAATGTAGCGATCCCAACACCACCATGTCCTGTGTATGATGGAGGAGAGGGGCTGGAAACAAATGCAATATCAATTCTGAATTCACACATTGAATCAGCGGTAGTTTAAAGAGGGGTAAAAATTCAGACTGATGTCATTATATAATGGCATCATCAAATTGTTGCAAAGGAAGGGCAATAATTGCAAATTGTTAAGAAAAGATAAAATGAACTTGAAGAATATTCACCTGTTGATTAACTTTATAACCAGAACAATTTGATTTGTCCATTCAATTCAATGAGAGGTGTGCTGGCCCGTTTCCTTTCACCATTAATCACTATTTCTTGGGCCTTTGATCACAAGTTCTTCATAATTGTAAGCAATTTGGAGGGAAGAGGAAATGTAAGAGACATTGTAGATTTGCTGTTCACATATTAACCTGTATTTGTATTTCTAATTATTCCAATACCACTTCAATGATTACATTTTTTAAAATAATTAATTGTCTCTACAGTGATTGGGATCTCCTGAAAAAGAACATGAAAGGCCCCATAAAAATTCAAAGATCTCTATAGCTCATCCAGGTTGTCAACAGCTACCTCTTTTGGAAATATGAAATGATTCAATATTTTTTTCACATTTGAGGAAGCGTTTTACTATCAATTTGTAATGGGATGTAGAGACATTTCTTACGTTGCAATACTGCGTCATCTTCCTCAAGGAGCAGATTGAGTTGCTACTCTTGACCTCTCCTTATCCAAAATGTGCTCTTACTTCTTTTTCCTCCTACTCCAGTATAAGAATAGTTATGGGAAATGGAGGCAGTAAAGCCCATGGGAAAGTCTCTGAGACAGACTGGTGGTAAGGAAAAGATTTGCCTGCCTGATACTGCTGAGGGGGAGTTCACAAAAACCCACTAAGCAACACAGCTGAGTAAAGATTTCCCGATCTTGCCAGTCAAAGGTGATATTTTAAACAGTCCCCATCAGTGAAACTTAAACCACTTTCTAAAAACAAAAAGAACAATGGGCTGCAGTCATTCAGCAGGTCAGACATTATCTGCCGAGGGACCATAAGTCAACATTTCTGATCTCAAAAGCTTCCTCTGAATAGGAAGATTCTGCAGATGAACAACAATTAAAAAGGACCAAAGCAAGGGGAATGGGAGAAGGACTGGAAATAAAACATACAACCACCACGCACAGGAAACCAAATAAAATGCCCTTTGAAGTACTGCGGTGAACAGGAGATGATATAATTGCCATGACATGATGCATCCTAGACAAAAGGGGAAATAACTAAGCAGTCAAAAAATAAAACAAACATACAAGAAGCTAAAGAGGTAGAAATTTGTTCTTGATTGTTCTGTTTACTGAACAGAAAAAAATAACATTTGACGGTGACCCAGACCCCAAAGGCACTTGGACAGTCTCCAATCCCATATTAGACTGGGTGATTTTTCAGGATTTCCTGGTGGAAGAATGAAACAGTTAAATAGCCAACCCACAGAGTTTTATAGGCAGTACGTTGTGACCCTGCAGGCTGGAGATGATTGAGTAGTTGCTGTTCACTCAGACCTAATGCTATTAGAGAGAATTATCTGTATGCAACAATCCTTTGGTTTGGTTTTGTTATTACTGTCACATGTACTGAGATACAGTGGAAAACATCTGTTGTCAGGCCAGTCTGGAAGATCATGCCAAAGTACACTGAGATAATAAACGAAACAGAACGCCAATAATATAACGTCTTCAGAGAAAGTACAGTGCAGGTAAACAAATAAAATGCAGGGTCTACAATGAGGTAGATAGGATATCAGAGGTCTATTCCAGAGTTTTGTAATAGTGGAATAAGAGCTGTCTTTGAGCGTGGTGGTATGTGCTTTCAAACTCTTGAATTTTTCACCCTACGGGAGATAGGAGAAGAGAGAATCACTGGGGTGGAAGAGTACTTGATTATATTGATCTCTTTCCTGAAGAAAATGGTGTCAATCAAAGGGATCAAAGAGAGGCTGATTTGTGTGTTGTAGTGGGCAGTGTTCACTACTTTGCAATTTCTTGCCGTCTTGGACAGAGCAGTTGACGTACTAAGCTGTGATACATCCAGAAAAGATGCTTTCCATGGTACATCTGTAAAAATTGATAAGAGTCATCGAGGACATACTGAATTTTTTTTAGCTCCTGAGGAAATAGAGGCACTAATGTGCTTTCTTGGTCATAGCATCAACATGGCTCAATATTTTAACCTACAAACTTGAAGCACAACCGATTCCAATTCAGCACCACTGATACAGGGACATATACTCTCTCCCACTTCTTGAGGTCAATGACCAGTTCTTCTGTTTTACTGACATTGAGAGAAAGGTTGTTGTCACAACACCATGTCACTGGCCTCTCTATCTTCCTATATTCCATCTTGTCATTTTTTTTTCAGATCCAGCCCTCTATAGGGTTGTCATCTGCAAACTTAAGTGCAGAATTTGGCCACAGCCATGAGTGTACAGCGAGTATAGTAAGAGGCCAAGAAATGAAACTTGCAGGGAGCTGGTGTTGAGAGTAATTGTGGCAGAAGTGCCATCACAAATCCTTACTAATTGCAGTTTGTTGGTAAGGAAGCTGAGGATTCTTTTTCTGGACTAATAACCTTCATTTTATTGGAAGAAGTTATTGCCATTGCTATCCACAATAATGCCGTCAGAAAGATTCTGTGACTTTGAATAGATTGGCTTTGTTTGCAGTACAATAGAAAATTTTACTGAGCTGGTTATGCCTTACTTCAATAAATAGGCTGACTCCATGTTATCAGTAGATGCTCTGATCTTAACAATGAGCCCAATATCTCTTTTCAGGACAAATCCTTCTCTCTGCTTCCTCTCTCTGTTTACTGAAACTTAAAACGTATTTGGTTTTTAACTTTTTTCAGTTCTCATGAAACGTCATTGAGCAATAACATTAGCTTTGTTTCTTTCTGCACAATTTACTAATTAATCCACTAATTAAATTTGCAGATGATACTACATTCATTAGCCTTATCTCAAATAATAACGAGGCAGCCTACTGAGAAGAAGTCATCACCCTGACACTGTGGTGTCAAGAAAACAACTTCTCCCTCAATGTTGCAAAAACAAAGGGGCTGGTTATGGACTACAGGAGGAATGAAGATAGTCTCACTCCAATTGACATCAATGGAACTGGGGTTGAGAGGGTGAACAGCTTCAAGTTCCTCAGCATAAACATCACTGAGGATCTCAGTATATACATACTGGCTATATGGTGAAAAATGTACAACTGTACCTCTTTCACCTCAGACGATTAAAGAAGTTTGGCATGAGTCCCCAAATCCTTAGGACTTTCTACAGGGGCACAACTGAGAGCATCCTGATTGGCTGTATCACTGCCTGGTATGGGAACTGTACTTCCCTCAATCACAGGACTCTGCAGAGAGTGGTGCAGACAGCCCAGTGCATCAGTGGATGTGAACTTCCCACTATTCAGCTCATTTGCAGTGACATGCATAAAAAAGGCCCGAAGGATCATTGGGGACCTGAGTCACCCCAACTACAAACTGCTCCAGCTGCTACCATCCGGGAAACGGTACCGCAGCATAAAAGCCAGGACCAACAGGCTCCAGGACAGCTTCTTCAACCAGGCCATCAGACTGATTAATTCACACGGACACAATTGTATTTCTAAATTATATTGACTGTTCTGTTTTATATCTAACTGTACATACTATTTATTACAAATTACTATAAATTGCACATTGCACATTCAGACGGAGACGTAACATTTGAGGCATTGATCGTGTGGATAGTCAGAGGCTTTTTCCCAGGGCTGAAATGGCTAGCAAGAGAGGACACAGTTTTAAGGTGCTTGGAAGTAGGTACAGAGGAGATATCAGGGGTAAGTTTTTTACACAGAAAGTGGTGAGTGCGTGGAATGGGCTGCCAGTGATGGTGGTGGAGGTGGATATGATAGAGTCTTTTAAGAGACTCCTGGATAGGTACATGGAGCTTAGAAAAATAGAGGGCAATGGGTAACCATAGGTAATTGCTGAAGTAAGTACATGTTGGGTAGAGTATTGTGGGCCAAAGGACCTGTATTGTACTGTATTTTTTTATGTTTCTATGTAACATAAAGATGTTTACTCCTCATGTTTGTGAAGGATGTAAGAATTAAAGTCATTTCGATTCAATTCAATGATTGCCTGGCCTTATGAATATTTGCAGATTTCCAGCTTTTGCTTTTGTCCTCCAAATAACGTGAATAGTTATTGTGAGTTTGGAAAATGGAATAGAGAGTGAAAAAAGCTTGCAACATATAACTCTGGCATTACTAATTGACAGCTTTAATTAAGATAAACCTTAGTTTCACTCTCCAAAAATGCAATCCATTTTAAAAGGTGAGTGTATTCTCAAGTCCTGGTCAAAGTACTAAGAGTGAGAACAGTATCTACACAATACAAGTTATGATAATATGAACAGGCTGAAATAATATGCCTAACTATTTCCAGTGTCTTAATAACCCACATGATATTTGAAGGAACTCTAACTAGAGCTGAGCAGTAAACATGAGGTAAATATGCTTTGTTGCAGACTGGAATCATTCTTCAGTCTGTCATGTTCATGTGTGATGGACAGGCTGGGCTGGTGAGGGCACTGAGAGTTTGGGTGAACTCTTTCTATTTTTTCTGTCTGAAGTAAACTTTCATTTTCTGTCACTTGCCCACACAGATGACATGTAACTTTTCAAGGTTAGCTGTAAATATTGGGAGGTGCCTTACTTAAAAGTATCTGCTTTTGAAAAAAATGTCTTCAGGTCATCTAATAGAACACAACTAAAAAACTGTTCACAGGAAACAGTGAGTGCTAATTAGCTTTGTCATCCTCTCACTAGTTTCAATTGCAGCCCCTAAAATGCACTCTCCTAAGATCAAAAGCTTCTATTTGAACAGCTGTCCAGCAAGGAGTGCTGTGTTGGTTTAGACCAATCTCGGTTTTGTTTCAACATGAGAAGTTTAACTGTTGAAGTCTAAACTAACATGACCAACACAGGTGGCTCCTTTTTGCCCTCTGTTGAAGTCACACAGGTCCGATCTGTAAACATTGTAAAGATCATTCAGTGGTTTGTGTTAAAATCCATTGGCATCTTCAACAGTTGTCAAGCAGGGTAATTGTTGTCCAGAAATGTAATGGTTCTTTTTAGATATGATTAAAGTGTTAGTGCATTGTGGGGCACTGGGCAATAGTCATATAATCATCAATAGCTGTTAAGAAGTTCTATTAATATACAAAGTGCAGTTTATCGTGTGTTGTGTTAGGAAAGGACATTTGACCCTCCCTTGTGTGCTTCACCAAGTCAATTGGCAAGTTGGATAGCTCTAGAACAGGGGTGGAGAAATGCTGATTTGATGGAAGGAGAGCTCCCAGGGCTTAAGGTAAAACATTTGGAATGAGTGGTGGGGTTGTGCCCACGATTTCAGGTAAAGGAGTCTGGTGATACATTTGGAGAAAGAGAGGTAGGCTGGTGAGATGTTAGATTTGGGTGGATGTTGGCTGTCAGGAGTCATGAAGAGCTTGCTATAGGAGACAGAGTTGGCAGATTTGTAGGTCAAAAGATGGGTGATGGAGGGGGGCATGGTCAGTATTAGGGACAGCAGGAGTAAGGGTCATAAACAGTAATGGAATGTGTGCTCTGACTGTGAGCCTTGTGAGTATATTATTTACAGGAGCTCCAGTGAGATTTAGTTCCCAGCATCAGACTTCACTGCCTGGGGCCTGGATGCCCGTTTGTACTGGTGAAGTAGGGTTGTCTTCTGCAACGTGTGGCAGTGCAATCTGCCGAGCATGTCTCTGATCACCTGCACGTCAGCAGGCAGATTACATGAAGGGAAATTTGCAGACGTTGTGTAACTTCTGGTAAGTCCCCAGTTTGAATTACATTACAATTGAAGTATGCAGTAGACAAGGGTGAAATCAACTCTGGACTTTAAACCATTGGGCCAGATTTAGATTTGTAATGATAGTGAATCATTCAGGTGTTAACTATTCAGTTTGTGAGATCCAAGTGCAATGGGCCAGGGGACCTCATGTTTTGCCAAGTTCACTTTCTAAACATAGCGGCCATCACTTGTAAGGTCAAAAGTAAATTTCCAAGTAACATTTTTAACTCCTAGTCATAAGCAGGAGCCAGTCTTCAGTACTCAAAATGTAAATGGCTAGCAGTAATCAGTCTGAAGATAAAACAAAGTACTGTCTATAGTGCAGCTTTGAATACGGACTCTGTATTTAGCAGGTACTCTGTCTGTAGAAGTAGGATGTAACCCATAATACCTGGTTTATCATAACTCACAAAATGCTGGAGGAACTCAAGCAGGTCAGACAGCATCTATGGAAAAGAATAAACAGTCACCGTTTTGGGCCGAGACCCTTCCTCAGGATTGATTTATAATCCTGGTTTATTACTGCTCAAGAGGTGCAGTATAAAACAATGGATTATTCAACTTGGCTTGTTTCAAAACAAACAACTTTGACAAAGTTGTTTAGTTCATGGAAGCTTGCCAACTGCAGTACTGGGCAAAACTCTTACGCACATATATATAGCTAGGGTCTTTGGGTCTGCCATCTATTACTGCTTTCTATTCCCTTATTAATTCCTGGGTCCTCCTTTGCTGAATACTGATATTTCCTCAATCTTTGGATTTACTGCTTTTGTTTTGGCCAAACTCTAAGCAATTTCTTGGAATTTTCATATATTACAATAGACAATAGACAATAGGTACAGAAGTAGACCATTCGGCCCTTCGAGCCTGCACCACCATGGCTGATCATCTACTATCAATACCCGGTTCCTGCCTTGTCCCCATATCCCTTGATTCCCCTATCCATAAGATACCTATCTAGCTCCTTCTTGAAAGCATCCAGAGAATTACAACAGAGAAGGAGACCATTTACTCCATCGAGTCTATGCTAGCTCAAGATCTTTTGTACTCTGCCATGTGCTCTCTGTAACTTATTCCCTCACACATCCAACACAAATTGCTGGTGGAACACAGCAGGCCAAGCAGCATCTATAAGGAGACAGTGCTTCTCCTTATAGATGCTGCCTGGCCTTCTGTGTTCCATCAGCATTTTGTGTGTGTCGTTTGGATTTCCAGCATCTGCAGATTTCCTCGTGTTTGCCCTCACACATCCCCCTGATTCTCCTGGCACTCATCCACAGCGAATCATTTTACCATAATCAATTCACCTAACAAGTAGTAGGTCACTATTTCCTCAGCCTGTGGATCCAAAAAAATCTTGATGTTACAAAACTCCTTACACCCACCTCTCCCAGCGCAGAATTCAATTTAAAACCAAACCAGTACCTCTGGTTATTTGAGTCACTCAGACGCAGTACCAGCCAATTTAAGAAAAGCACAACTCAACAGAACAGTTCCCCAGTTTGTGACCATTTCCGATGAAGTTAGACTCATTTCTCCTAATTACCAGATGAATATAGGAGAAATGAGTTTGACTTCATCAGGCACAAAGTACAATGAAAAACTTTGTATTGCGTGCCATTCATCACAGACAGTTTCATCGCATCAGTAAACTGAAGCAGCGTAAGCGAAAAGCAATAACAGAATGCATTGAGTTCTCTGATCATACCTATCCTGTGCCAGTTTGTAGATGGACCAGGTAGTCATAGAGTCAGAGGCATTACAGCTCAAAACAGGCTCTACAGCCTATCCAGAGTATGCTAGTCTGGCCTTTTCCCAGCTACCTGCACCCAGAGCATATCCCTCCACACCTCTCTCATTCATCTACCTATCCAAGCTCTCAAATGTTACAACTGAATCCACATCTACCACTTCCACTGGCAACTTATTCCATATTCACACCACCTACAGTGAATCTACAGTGAAGTAGATTCCCCTTAAGTATTTCACCTCAAATTCCCCTTAAATATTTTACCTCAAATTCCCTTTAAATATTTCACCTTTCACCCTAAATCTGTTCTAATCCTAGTTCTAATCTCCCTACCTTTTCCCTCATTATTTTGTATGCCTCTATAAAATCTCCCCTCATCTTTTTGTGCTTCAGGGAATAAAGTCTTCAACCTTTCTCTGTAACTCAGGTCCTCAAGTCTCAGCATATCCATGCAGTGATCTGGGCCACCTGCAAATTGGCAAATTGGCAAATTGTCAAGACCATTTTGGTCATGGTACTTCGCAGTCATCAAGTCAACCATGTGATGGAACTAGAATTTCCCTCACCTTTGACAGAACCCAGTGCAGGGAAGGAGGACCTACTTCAACTTGTGGTTTCACAACAAATCGGAAAATATCGGGGGGGGGGGGTATTTGTAAACAGGTTAATTTCACATTTTTGCACCTATTTTCACCTGTTTTACTTTGGTTTCCAATACTGCTTTAGATCGTGGCGCTCACTGTTCACCTGATGTGTCATTTTTCATCTATGAAGCTGCCACCACCTGTCCCAGCCACAGCTCCGGGTGCAGACTGGCGTTTCTGTTGGACCAGGACTAGTCACCTCATCAGAATGGTTCCTGGAGGTTAAACTGAGACCAGGAGTTGGACCCTCAATTTCAGTGAGGCTTCAAAATCCTTGCGTCCCATTTCAGGGACCGCCAGCCATAAGCTTACATTGGAAATGTATTTATGTCATATTTAAATATTATGTTGTATTTAAATTTAGAAAAGATCCGCTGCTCAGTCTTAAATTCAAAACAATCTTTTTATGATATCTGGGGACCTTTCCTAAATTACTTTTCCAATTTATAAAGTTTTATAAAATTATAATTTTCTTATTTTCTTATTTTTCTTATAATTTTCTTAATTTTCTTATAATTTCTAAAATTATAATTTCCAAGAAATTATAAAATTTCTTTTATGATGTATGACCCATCTTTAAATTTTTGATTACAGAGTGGTATACCTTTATGTGTTATGCTATAACATTTTGATCAATTTTATTACAATATATGAATGTACACAAGTTACGTTGAGATGTATCTATGTGTTGCACTCTGTAAATCTTTTTTTTTCTGAATAAAAATATTGTAAAAAGAAAGGAAATGTTACTAAGAAAAGTACATCATTTGTGAGACCCCAGCTTGTGCAACATCATGATTGGGATTGAAATCCAGGTCATAATCACATCAACTAATATAAATTATGTAGACTTTCCAGCACAGTAACTGACCATACAAGGGCTAATGCCAATACATATGTTGACATTCCGCGCCTAACTCTATTAGCCACTCTGTTTCTCGAAGGCAAACCAGTTTATTCATTAAACTCGTAGCATGTGGCACAGCTAGCTGTGTGGCACAATCGCACAGAGTTTCAGGGACCCGAGTTCAAACCTGACCTCAGACTGTCTGCGCGGAGTTTGCATGCTCTCCTGATGAGTGTGTGGATTTCTTCTCGGTGCTTTGGTCTTCCTCCATACCCTGGAGACTTGAGCATTGGCAAGCTGATTGCCCATTGTCAGAGTATGCAAGTGGCTGATAGAATCTGAGGGACGTTGAGGGAAATGTAATTAATATAGCTGGAGGTTTGGTGCAGAAGTGTCTGGTTCCGTACTGAGTGATTTGTTCACAGAATGGTTATTGACGCAGAAGTTTATGCTCAGACCCGCACCTCTGATTGTGAATTCAAGCCTCAAAACTCCAAGGTTTGAGCTCCAGACCTCACTTGATAATTCAGGTAATGTTCTTTGCATGTGTAGCCCAAGTTTGTTCTCATTCTACACAGGAGGTGCAGTTACCTTTCCACTGCCTCGATGTGACCGTGCAGTGCACAAGCCTGCCATCTCTTGGTCGAAACAGTTAAATGTAGCCAACTTCCTTGAAGTGCACAATATTTTCTTGGGGCTCTGTAGGGCAGATATGTGGATGACGTTTCTCCAGGCTGGGGTGCTCCATTCTCAGAGCAAACGGTCAGACATTTGAACTGGGGATTAGAAGTTTCTTCGCTCCGAGGAGAGTATGAATTTTGGAATTCTCCACCCATCAGATTTATAACAATTCAGTCACTGGGTTTATTCAATATAGTGACAAGTAGTTTTTTGGTTGCTATGGAATTAGTAAGGGTAAGTGACAATGGGGAAAAGGATCTACTTTGATCTTAAAGGGTGGAACAGGAACAAAGGGCTGAATAGCTGTTTGTTGCTTTCATAAAATACTAGTTAAATGTGATTTTAAACATTTAGGCTCCTGGATCAAATCACAATTTGTGGCCTTAATTTGTGGCACAATTTAAGGCACAGGAGCAGAATTAAGCCATTCGGCCCATCAAGTGAGGAAGTGATAGAGAGGAGTTATAGGCAAGTAGACACACCAGGGCCTTGGGAGACAGATAAGTGGGTCACAGTCAGGAGAGGGAAGGGCAAGAGTCAGATACTAGAGAGTACCCTGTAGCTGTCCCCCTTAACGATAAGTACTCCTGTTTGAGTACTCTTGGAGGGGTTCGGCCTATCTGGGGTCCTATCTGTGCCTCTGGCACAGAGTCCAGCCCTGTGGCTCAGACGGGTAGGGAAAGGAAGAGGATGGCAGCAGTGATAGGGGACTCTATAGTTAGGGGGTCAGACAGGCGATTCTGCGGACGCAGGAAAGAAACACAAATGGTAGTTTGCCTCCCAGGTGCCAGGGTCCGGGATATTTTGGATCACATCCAAGATATCCTGCGGTGGGAGGGAGAATAGCCAGAGGTCGTAGTACATATTGGTATCAACTACATAGTTAGAAAAAGGGAGGAGGTCCTGAAAATAGGCTACAGAGAGTTAGGAAGGAAGTTGAGAAGCAGAACCTCAAAGATAGTAATCTCGGGATTACTGTCTGTGCCACGTGACAGAATAGGAATAGATTGAGTTGGAGGACAAATGCGTGGCTGAGGGATTAAAGCAGTGGGCAGGGATTCAGATTTCTGGATCATTGGGACCTCTTTTGGGCCAGGTGTGACCTGTACAAAAAGGATGGGTTGCACTTGAATCCCAGGGGGACCAATATCCTGGCAGGGAGGTTTGCTAAGGACATTGGGGAAAGTTTGAACTAGAATTGCTGGGAGATTGGAACTGAACTGAAGAGACGGAGGAAGGAGGTGATTGGCTCACAAATTGAGAAAGCTTGTAGACAGTGTGAGAAGGAGGATAGGCAGGTGATAGAGAAGGGACACACTCAGACCAATGGTTTGAGATGTGTCTATTTTAATGTAAGGAGTATCATGAACAAAGTGGATGAGCTTAGAGCGTGGATAAGTACTTGGACCTTTGATGTTGTGGCCATTTCAGAGACTTGGATGGTTCAGGGACAGGAATGGCTACTTTGAGTGCCAGGCATTAGGTGTTTCAGAGAGGACAGAGAGGGAGGCAAAAGAGGTGGGGTCCAAAATCTCGAGCACATCCGTTTTCTTAATATCTATATGCTCGTGCTTTTCATTCCACTGTAAGTCATCCCTACAATTACTAAGGTCCTTTTCCATAGTGAATACTGAAGCAAAGTATTCATTAAATACCTCTGCAATCTCATCCAGTTCCATACACACTTTTCCACTGTCACACTTGATTGGTCCTATTCGCTCACATCTTATCCTCTTGCTCTTCATGTACTTGTACAATGCCTTGGGGTTTTCCTTAATCCTGCTCGCTAAGGCCTTCTCATGGCCCCTTCTGGCTCTCATAATTTTATTCTTAAGCTCCTTCCTGCTAGAACTTATAATTTTCTAGATCTATATCATTACCTAGTTTTTTGAAACTTTCGTAAGCTTTTCTTTTTCTCTTGACTGGATTTTCAACAGCCTTTGTACCCGTGAGGTGATGTTACAACTATATAAGACCTTGCTCAGACCCCACTTGGAGTACTGTGTTCAGTTCTGGTCATCTCACTATAGGAATGATGTGTATAGGATACTATAGAAAGGGTGCAGAGGAGATTTACAAGGAAGTTGCTTGGATTGGGGAGCATGCCTCATGAGGATAGATTGAGTGAACTTGGCCAATGGAGGGTGAGAGGTGACCTGACATGTGGATAATCAGAGGCTTTTTCCCAGGGCTGAAATGGCTAACACGAGAGGGCACGGATTTAAGGTGCTTGGAAGTAGGTACAGATGTTAGGGATAAGTTTTTTACACAAAGAGTGGTGAGTGCATGGAATAGGCTGCCGGTATTGGTGGTGGAGGCAGATACAATAGGGTCTTTTAAAAGACTCCATAGAGCTTAGAAAAATAGAGGGCTATGGGTAACCCTAGGCAATTTCTAAAGTAAGTAAATGTGGGCCGAAGGCCCTGTATTGCACTGTAGGTTTCCTAGCTGTCTATGTCTATGTTTCTATGTTTTGCCATTCCATCATGGCTGATTTACTATCCCCCTCAACCCCATTATCCTGTTTTCTCCCTGTAACCTTTGATGTCTTTATTAATCAAGAAACTATCAACCTGTACTTTAAATATACTCAATGACGGGGCCTCTGCAGCCATCTGTTGCAATGAATTCCATAGACTCATCACCCTTTGGCTAAAGAAATTTCTCCTCCTCTTTGTTCTAAGTGGACGTCACTCTACTCTGAGGCTGTGTCCTCTGGTTCAAGACTCCCCCACTATTGGAAACATCTTCTCTACCTCCACTCTAACTAGATCTTCCAATATTCAATAGTTTACAACAAGATCCCCCCTCCCTCTCATTCTTCAAAACCCCAGTGAGAACAGGCCCAGAGTCATCAAATGCCCCTCATACATTAACCCATTCATTCCCAGAATCACTCTCATGAACCTCCTCCGGACCCTCTCCAATGCCAGCACACTTCTTCTTTGATAAGGGGCCAAAAACTGCTCACAATACAGTACTCCCATACCCTGATATGACCAATGCCTTTAAAGCCTCAGCATTACATTCTTGCTTTTATATTGTAGTCCTCTTGAAATGAATGCTAACGTTGCATTTGGCTTCCCTGCCACTGATTCAACCCGCAGGGTAACCCTTAGGGAGTCCTGCATAAGGACTCATAATTCCTTTTGCATCTCTTGTGAATTTTCTCCCTATTTAGAAAATAGCTTACGTCTTTATTCTTCCCATTTTTCATATATAACATGAAAAGAATCGATCCCAACACTGATCCCGTAGAACACCACTAGTCACTGACAGCCAAGTAGAAAAGGCCCCCTTTATTCCCACTCTTTGCCTCCTGCCAGTCTGCTAGTCTTCTCTCCAAATTAATGACCATACACTTCTCTACACTATACCCCATATGCCACTTCTTTGTACATTCTCCCAATCTGCAGACTCCTTGCTTCCTCAATACTTCTTGCCCCTCCACCTACCTTTGCATCATCTTCAAACCTAGCCACAAAGCCATCAATTTCATCATCCAGTCATTGAGATATAACATGAAAAGAAGCTGTCCCTATCCCAACCATTGCAAAACATCACTAGCTACCGGCAGCCAACCAGTAAAGTCGCCCTTTATTCTTAACATTTTTGCCTCCTGACAGTCAGCCAATCTTCTATCAATGCTAGTATCTTTCCTATAAAATAGCTTATCTTGTATAGGAGGAACTTTGTCAAAGGCTTTCTGAAAATCTAAGTGAACAACATCCACTGATTCTCCTTTGTTTATCCTGCCTGTTATTTCCTCAAAGCATTCCCAACAGATTTGTCAGGCCAGATTTCCCCTCAGGGAAGCCAGGCTGTCTTTGGCCTGCTTTATCATGCACCTCCAGGTACCCTGAAACCTCATCCTTAAAATTACACTCAATGCACTTTGGAAGAACATGATAACTCCAGACGAGGACAGCAAAAGTGCATGAGAGAGCTCCGGCTGTGACAGAAAGAGCTTGTATTTATCCCGCAGTTTCCATATTCCAAAGATCTTTTTGGTTAATAATTGTACTGTAGCAAAAATGTAGTGATTATGCAGAGCAAAGACCCACAAATAAAAGATCAAGGCCAGTTAATCTATTTCTAATTTGGCTTGCAGCAGAATATACATTGACCCTGGTAGCAGAACTCTGCTGCTCTTTGAAATACTGAAACAGGATCTTCAAAGTTCAAAGTAACTTTATTATCAAGTATGTGTATGTCACCATATGCTATGCCAAGATTTATTTTCTTGTGGGCTTTCATAGTAGCACAAAGAAATACAATAGAGTCAATGAAAAATTACACACAAAGACTGATAACCAATATGCAAAAGAGACAAAGTGTGTAATAAAACAAATAATAATACATAAATAGTAAATAAATAATACTGAGAACATGAGTTGTTAAGTCTTTGAAAGTGGCTCCATAGACTGTGGTATCAAATGTGTGTTGTGGTGAGTGAAGTTATCCACGCTGGTTTAGGAGCTTGATGGTTGAACTTTTCCCAAACCTGGTGGTGTGGATCCTGAGGCTCCTGTACCTCATTCCTGATGGCAGCAGTGAGAAGGGAGTATGGAGTGAATGGTGTGGGTCCTTGATGACAGATGTTGCTTTCTTGTGCCAGTGCTCCTTGTACACGTGCTCAGTGCTGGTGAGGGATTTCACCTGTATTGCCAAATAGAACAGCTGTATGATTATTCACCTGCAAAACAGCACCTCTCATAACGTAGTGAACCCTTAACACTGCAATGATCTTCAGCTAAAATCTTCAGAAGTGGTATGAACCCACAATGTTCCAATTCAAATGTGAAATAAAGCTGACAAGCTGGAATGGAGAGATTGCAGTAAATCTGCTTTACATAATACATATTTGCTTTCTAACTCAGCAACAGTTCGAATGTAGATCTGCATATTCTGGGTTTAAAGTTTAATTTCTTTTAAAGTGTCTCGGCACAGAATGTCGGAAGCTCTGAATGGGTCAGTTAACAGCTAAGGATACTGTAATAGATTAGGAATCCAGATGTGAATTTTGATTCGATTTAATTTGGATTTCCAGCATTTTCTGTAATTTTTGCTGTCTCTAAGAGGCAGAATCAGTATCAGGATTATTATCACTGATATACTCTATGTACGTCTTGTAGTTTGTTTCTTTGCAGCTTTTCAATGCAAGACATAAAATTACTATAAATTACACAAATAAATACTGTAAATAGTTCATTCGTTGCGTTCCATGTTGTATGACATAGGCGATCATGGTCTTTCCATGACTGTGATTGTTCTTGGCAAATTTTGCTACAGAAGTGGTTTGCCATAGCCTTTTTCTGGACAGAGTCTTTACAAGATGGGTGACCCCAGCCATTATCAATTCTCTTCAGAGATTGCCTGCCTGGTATCAGTGGTCATGTAACCAGGACTTGTGATATGCACCAGCTGCTCATACAACCACTCACTATCTGCTCCCTTGGCTTCACATAACCCTGATCCAGGACCTGGGTGGGGGGAGGGGGGGCTGAGCATGTGCTACACCTTATCCAAGGGTGATCTGCAGGCTGTAAATAGTACAAAAGATGAATAATGAGGTAGTTTTCATCAAGGTCCTTTCATAATTCTGACAACAGATGGAAAGTAGCTGTTCCCAAACCATTGACTCTGGGTCTTCAGACTCCTGTACCTTCTCCCTGATTGTAGAAATGCGAAAAGGGCATGTCCCAAATGGTAAGGATCCTTAATCTTCAATGCTTCTTGAAGATGTTGAGGAGAGTTGTACCTGTGATGGAGCTGGTCAACTCTACAATCCTCTGCAGCCACTGATGGTCCTGTGTGTTGGAGATTCCAGGACAGGCTGTAATACAACCAGTCAGAAAGGTCTCCACTCTATGTCTATAGAAATGTGCAAGAGTCCTTAGTGACATTCCATATCTCCTCAAGCTCCTAATGGAGGAGAGCCACTTGTATGCCTCCTTCATGATTGAGTCCATGAATTGGGCCCAAGGAAGATTCACCGAGATGTTGATGCCCCTGAACTTGAAGCTGCTTGCCCTTCCTCCTGCTCAATGAGGACTGGTATGTGTCCCCCAACATCCCCATGTACTGAAGTCTGCAATCAGTTCCCTGGTCTTGCTGACGTTAAGTGTGAGGTTGGTGCTGTAACACTGCTCAATCAGCTGGCATATCTTACTCCTATATGCCTCCTCGTCACCACCTGAGATTCTGGCAATGACCGTGCTGTTACTGGTGAACTTATGGATGCTGTCTGAGCTGTGCTAGCCACACAGTCATGAGTATAGAAAGAAGTAGAGCAGTGGGTTAAGCATGCACCCCTGAGGTGCGCCTGTTGACTGTCAGTGAGGAGGAGGAGCAGGAGAGGTTATTCTGTTCGACACTGATTCTGATCTCCCAGTAAAGGAGTCAAGGATCCAGCTTCAGGAAACAATTTAATTTTGAATACTCAGAAAACACGGGAGTTTCAAACCACATTCTCAACCATAGTATATCAAAATTATATTTTATATGATGGGAAAGTATGAAGGTGATTTCCAGCCAATTCATTCTCATCGTTCTGGAATGCTAATGCTACATTACCCACTGCATCCACTCAATAATCACTAACAAATCCAATCTTCCAGATTTTGTTGAGTATCAGTGCAAAGAAACATTCCTGACATTTTTCTGTAATTTGCCTTTCATAAACTTTTGCCCTCTTGTCCTCTTGTTTTGGCATTTGTTTCCATAACATTCTTTTCTGTTCCGTTCAGGGTCCCGTGTTTCCTCTGAGATCTCTCTTGGGGCTGAATAACTTTATCTAGTTTTCTGGATGATCCTCGTAATTCTTCCACCTTTTCAAAGAATGCTTAAATCTGAAAACATCAGTCACTGTATATTTATCTTTGCCCAGATCAAGATCGATATTAACATCAGTTTGTCTTGATAGAAATGAAGCATGTTGTCGTGTGCATAGTGACCTACTGTGTAGCAGGTGGAACGTACTGACAGGAAGCATTTTTGGAAAGAGTAGATCAAAGACAATGACAAAATAGTCAGTGTGTTGGACCGTGTGCTCCAAACCTGCAGCCCTCACTCCATCTTCCTTTTGAACTTTCCCTACTTAAGTTCTTTCTTTCTCTTATTCCTTTGTTCCGCCGCATCTATGTTTTGTCTAAAGTTGGAGTTTAGATTTTTGTTAGATTTATCTCATAATCCCTCTAGGAAAATCTTTACAAAAGTTAAGGGAAACCGGTTTCAGGGGATGTGGGTGGGGAAGGAAAGGTAATGCTTAACAACACTTTCACTATAATCATTCAGACACCACTCTATCCAATAACTGATGCAAAGCAGCTCCTCTACAACATAAGTACATAACTTTGAGAGGTGAGCAACTGAAGTGAAGTGTATGTTTCTTGTGTCCTGTACTGTATTGATGCTTGTACCACACTTTTCCACCAGTAAATACATGTAATACAGTTTAGATTGGCTTGCAATGGGAAGACAGAAAGAATAGCAATGTTCAATTGAGCTTTTATTTATCTAGTATTAATATGAAATGTGGGACCACTATAGGAAATAATGATGGCCAATTAACCAAAACTCACTTTTATTTTACAGTTTAATACAAGCTTGTGATTCTAACAAGTTTTTAAATACTTGTTTCAGCTGCAGAGCAAACAGGTAAAGACAAATGTACCACAGGGTCCTACAATTATCTTCAGTCAGAAAAGAAGGTTGACTTCTTTTTGGCAGTTTCTAAGAAATTCTGTGCCAGTTACAGGAAGAGAGTAATTTTAAAAAGCTGTTGAATGAACACCAACTACTTGTACATGTGCAATGTCTTTAACAGTAAATTATTCCCTTGGGCAGGGAGAAAGAACATATGCTGACCTTTTATGAATGAGTCGGGAGAAGTGACAAAATAGAACTGAGTGGAGAATTGCATTGAAGGCAAAGAGAGAAAAACAATGAGGAGGGAGATTGAAAGGGTGGGCCAAGTGGCAGCAGGGTAATAGGTGTGTAGAGCTTCTGAGAAATCAACCTTCATCAATTTGAAGACTGAAGAAACTGTATTGGATCAATAGAAGCCAAGTCTAGAAGATTCAAATGCACGGATTGGACTTCCAACAGTCAGAATTTTGGCAGAATAATAGTTTGGCACAGACTAGAAGGGCTAATAGGCCTGTTTCTGTGCTGTAGTGCTCTATGACTTTACATGTGAGCATGGAGGTAAGGTGTGAAGGCCAGCAGTTTGGGTGTGAATAGGATCCCAGATCCAATTCATTGCTGAAGTATTCAGATTCCTTCAGACTTTGATCAATAAAGTGAAAATATTCTTAAAGCTGAAATCACACTTTGAGCTCAGTGGCAGTGCATTAACTTCCTTAGACTGCCAAAGAGCATCTTCCCACAGCAGTACCACGGCAATGCTCAGTGCTTCCATTACAAAACAGTACTAGAGGTACAAAAGTTTAAAAATGGTGAGATCTTTTAGGAGTGTGATCATTTTTAGAGAATAGGAAATAATCAATTCTGAAGTTTATCAAGCTAGATACTTCTGGAGAAACATGCTGTATTCTTATTAAATGGCCACATAGGATAAAAATACAGAATTTTTGCAAGACAGAGTTGATTCATTAACTCCACGCTTGTTTATTGACAATCATAAATTGAACGTTGAGTTAAACACTAAGAATTTGTTTCTTTTTTCATACCTGACCCAACATATTGATGCAATTACACAGAAGGCATGATAGCAACTATATTTCATTAGGAATTTGGGAAGACGTGATACGTCATCAAAAACCTTTATAAATTTCTACAAATGTATCATGGAGCGCATTCTTTCTGGTTGCATTATCATCTGGTACGGAGGAACCATTGTACAGGATTGGAAAAAGTACAGGATTGGAAAAAGCTGCAGAAAGTTGTAATCTCAGCCAGCTCCATCATGAACACTAGCCTCCCCAGCATTGAGGACACCATCAAAAGGTGATGCCTCAAAAAGGCAGTATCCATCATAAAGGACCCCCATCACCCAGGAAATGCCCTCTCCTCATTGCTACTATCAAGGAAGAGCTACAGAAGCCTGAAGAGAGACACTCAATATTTCAGGAACAACTTCTTCCCCTCTGCCATCATATTTCTGAATGGACAATGAACCATGAACACTCTTTTTGTACAGCTTATTTAATTTATTTTTATATACTTATTGTCATTTATAGTTATTATTATGCATTGCAATGCACTGCTGCTGCAAAACAACAAATTTCACGACATACAGTATACCAGTGATATTAACCCTAATTCTGATTCTGATCTGTGATTTTTTTGGAGCAGGGAAGGTTGGTAGAAGATTTAACTGAAATGTTCAAACTCAATTAGTGTCAGTATGAAGGAACCTCAACAATTACATAGCATGAGCTTAAAGTATGACACAAAGGAACCAACGGTAAGAGGAAGGGAGTTATTTTACATTTCAAGCTGTTACTATCTAGAATGGACAGCCTGAATGGATATTCAAAGCAATTCACAAGGTGCTCTCAAAAAATATAGAGTAAGTCAGGGATGGGAACAATGGGCGAGCTATTTCAAAGTGCCAGCACACACACCGTGGGCTGAATGGCTTTCTGTGGGGATATTTTTATGATCTTGCTGATTGTTTAAATTTCACAATAATGAATAAATGACTGAAATAATGAAATTATTTGTGTGCTCTGCTGGACGCTCTGTACAGCACTAGGCTATCTGCAGGAGAAAGTGGGATGTATTTTTTCCAGACCAGCTGTTGTACATTCTGTTGACTGCAGATGTGGAAACTAGGCTCATCAGTTCATGTTCTTGGCACAGCCGGCTTTGTTAGACTCAAGATCAGTGCCAGAACTGCAGTCCGCCTCCAGATGTACACCTGCACTAAAGAACATCCTGTTTACATATGCCTCTCCCATGATATAGAATGTTCATCTGAACTTAGTTTTAAAAGCTACATTTCTGTTTCTTACACTTCAACAGTTTGTTCCATAGATTTCTAAGCTAAGAATTTGTGATTTTGGGATTCAATTTTCTGAGCAGAGGAGGTATGTGTTTTCCTGTAAAAGCAAATTTTAGTAATTTTCCCACTACCCGGACTAGTGCTTTTCCCCTCCGTTGTTAGCTTTCCCATTTGTTGATAGCAGAAGCAACAAAGAAGTGAGAAAATTAATGTTTCAGTTGAGATTGCACAAGGCATGCTTATAGATTTATCGATGCACTCTGGTCATCTTCTTCCCTGTTAATGCACCATGTAAGTCTTGATAATTCAGTAAATAGTTTTAGACCTTTGCAGCTGTTGGCGTTGGGGCTGATTAGAGGAGACTAGCCAGCTTCGTATTTTCATTGTTTGCCGGAGTCCGGAATTCTTGTGAGAAAGGAAACTCAATCGCATCACTCTAAGAGCCAACAAGCAATGATTTGTGCGCTGCTTTGCTCCTTAAAGCTCATTGTTGATATGTATAGAGAAAGAGAACATAATTCGCATTGCAATCTGCATTACATCTGGTATGGAAGCACATGATCGTGACTTTAGATGCCAAATATAATTTCCCACTGCTGCAATCTTGAGTCTAAAATTCAGAACAAAATGTACCTGCCAATAAATTGCTGTCTTCATCAAAATGGAAGGAACGAGGTGAAAGCTAGATGCTCTCTTTGTTTAAGAGGCCACTATATTGAACAATAATCTCAGCAGGATCGATACTCCACAATCACATCATGCACCAAATCTCTACTGGCTTTGTTTAAATACTGACTTAAATCAACTTCAAAAAACATTGTTTTTGGAGTTTGATGTTCCTATTATATTTTGTTGAGGGGGAATGAGGATTTGGAGGTTGATGATCGTATGTTCATTTTTCTGTGTGTGTGTGTGTGTGGGGGGGGGGGGATAAGTTTGGTGTTTCTCTCTGATCTTACAAGTTGTTTCTTGTTTCATGGCTATCTTGAGAAGACAAGATTTCTGAATTGTTATGGACACATGCTTTAATAACAAATGAACTTTTGAAACTTTAATCTGCATGCTGTTGATGAAAAATCTGATAATGATGATAGTGACACTGGACTGAGTAACCTTAAGATCTATAATGTAAAAAACTAAGAATAGACAAGTAATATGGCTTTCACCAGAAGTGAATATATATAATGACTAAAGAGCAATACGTTACATGTTTGAGTTGAAATGCATTCTGTGTTGAGTTGGAGTTTATAGTTAAGCAGAAAGGAATGTAGTGTATTTAATATTTCAATTATATTTGAGTTATATTCAATTATATTTTTATTTCACATGTAGATAGAGTAGTTTAAAAAGCTTATAAGGTGTTAGCTTTCTAAGTCGAGTGTTAAGAGTTGCGGGGTAATGATGCAGCTCTATAAAACTCTGGATAGGCCACACATGGAGTACTGTGTCCAGTTCTGGTCGCCTCACTATGGGAAGGATGTGGAAGCATTGGAAAGGGTACAGAGGAGATTTACCAGATGCTGCCTGGTTTAGAGTGTATGCATTATGATCAGAGATTAAGGGAGCTAGGGCTTCACTCTTTGGAGAGAAGGAGGATGAGAGGAGACATGATAGAGGTGTACAAGATATTAAGAGGAATAGATAGAGTGGACAGCCAGTGTCTCTTCCCCAGGGCACCACTGCTCAGTATAAGAGGACATGGCTTTAAGGTAAGGGGAGGGAAGTTCAAGGGGGATATTAGAGGAAGGTTTTTCACTCAGAGAGTGGTTGGTGCGTGGAATGCACTGCCTGAGTCAGTGGTGGAGGCAGATACACTAGTGAAGTTTAAGAGACCACTAGACAGGTATATGGAGGAATTTAAGGTGGAGGGTTATATGGGAGGCAGGGTTTGAAGGTCGGCACAACATTGTGGGCCATAGGGCCTGTACTGTGCTGTACTATTCTATGTTCTATATTTACTATGACTATATTGTTTGATTATGCCTTCTTTGTTTACATAATTCATTACGGGTTATACATAAAAGTACATGAATGGCATATGTCATTACGTCATCATGTCATATGTGAGTGCCTCACTAAAGTAAAACAACTTGGACAAGTTATCCAAAGCTCCTGTGTTTTTCTTTGTTAGTTTCTGGAGTTACAAAGTGTAACACCTTTTTATTGCTTGCAAGGTTTGTTCTTTTTTCACACATTCTGTTGGTCTTTGTTGTGTGGGGTTTTTCACTGATACCCTTCAGACCTTTTGGCAAGTTCTTACCATCATCTGAGTGCGGGGGGTTCAATTCACAGTAACTTGGACAATAAACTGCTTTATTGCCACTGAAGAAGCTTCTCGGGTCACCAGTCTTCCAGTCTCTGGAATTACTGTGTACCATGAGCTACAACCAGGGAGATAATCATATCTTTTGAACCAAGGGAAAAAGATGACTTTTCATTTTTCACCAGTTATTCTTTGCAAAAAAGACATTGGAATTAAAATGGTTACTGCTTTATGACTCTTCACATTTCATTTTACACAAAGACGTATGTGCAACCCAGGTCCTTTGAAATCTCCTTCTGTCATTAAGGGTTTAAAATCCATAATTTGGTTTGGTTTGCAGTTGTTATAATCGCATAGAAATTGTTATAATTTGAGTGCTTGATGCCACCACTTAAAAGTGTACCAATAATTTTGAACTGGAGTTTGTAAAATCCTTTCTTTATGTAGGATCATAATAAAATGGCTTGAATAAAATGTTCAGTAGGTTTTCACAGAGAGAAGCATCAGCAATGTGTAGTGAGTTGAATTTGATGGATGTTATTATTCTGCTGATAGTCAATTAATAGTGCTTTCCTTATTATTCAGTGGTTAGACCACTGACACTGTTTGCTACTTTAGTGTATTCCTCAATCCTTACAGAATTACTCGAGCTTGGATAATGTGGCTGAAAAAGTATTGTAAGTAAGCCTGGTGTCCAGGCTATCAATCATTCCAATGTAAAAAAAGAACGCGGTAACCTGCCTCAATGACTTATCATCCTATAGTACTCACATCCACTGGGAAATGCTTCAAGATGCTGGTCATGAATCATTCATCTGCCTGAGGACTGACCTGGATGTGCTCTGATTTGTGTACTGTCACAACAGGGCAACAGCAGATGCCATTTCACTGGCCCTTCATTCAGTTCTGGAATACCTGATTAATGAAGATGTTGGTACTCTTCATCAGGGTACTCTCCACTAACTACAGATCAGCATTCAATACTATTAACCCCTCGACTCATCACTAAGCTCCCTGATATGGGCTTGAATCCTCCCTATGCATCTGCACTTGCAAACCCCAGTCAATGCAGATTAGCAATAGTATCTCCTTTACAATTATCATCAGCACAGGGCTGAATGCTTTGCTCACTTGATAGCTGTGATTGTGTGGCTAAGTACAGCTCCAATGCTGTATTTAAGTTTGCTGATGACAGCACTGTTTTTGGCCGTACCAAAGATCATCACTTTCAAGGCCTTTTCATCTCCCGTTCTCGATATTTATTGCTTATTTATTTAATGTTATTATTTTGTTTTTTTTTGTATTTGCAGTTTGTTGTCTTTTGCATGTTAGTTGTTTGTCCATGTTGTGTGTGGTTTTTCACTGATCCTATTGCGGTTCTCTATATTTACTGTGAATGCCCACAAGAAAATAAATCTCAGCTTAGTATTTGGTGACGTACATGTACTTTGATAATAAAGTTACATTGAATTTTGATCGGCATATAAGAGGAGATTGAAATTCAGGTCGTCGCAGAAACAGGCTATTCTGCCCATGCAGTCTGTGCCAGACCATTAATTCCACCAAAATTCTGTTGTTGCTACAACAACCTTTCCCTCAGAGTCAGCTAAACCAAAGATATGATTATCAAGCACAGGGAGAGAATGGCTGTCCTCATTAAGGAATCAGAAGTAGAGAGGGTCAGTAGCTTTAAATTCTTCTGTGTCACTGTATCAGAACTTTCCAGGGACCTACATGCAAGTGTCATCACTAGGTAGGGGTTGTGTGGCTACTTCCTTAGAAGTTCCATAGATTCAGCATGTCATCAAAAGCTTTGACAACTTCACAGTGGAGAGTAACCTATCTGGTTGCATCACCTCCTGGTATGGAAGTGCCAATGCCCAGGAACAGAAAAGCTTACAATAAGTAGTGGATACCCAGTCCATCACAGGCAAAGCCTTCCCCACCAATTAGCACATTTACATGGAGCTCTTCCAGAAGAAACAGCCCCCATCAACCAGGGTCTTCTCATTACTACTACCAGACTGGAGGTATAGAAGCCTTTTGTCCCACATAAAAGATAGGAGCAGAATTGAGCCTTCAACCCATCGCGTCTGCTCTGCCATTCCATCATGGCTGCTTCCGGGTCCCACTGAATCCCATACACCTGAAGTGATGTCAAGTGACACGTACATCACTAGGTTCAGGAATAATTACCCTGCAGTCATCAGGCTCCTGAACTGAAATGGATACCGTCAGTCCCCACAGCTCCGAGCTGATTCTATAACATAAAGACTCACTTCTAATGACTCTTCACAACTCATTTTCTCTCGGTATAAATGTTTTTTTATTTCTACAATGGTTGCTTGTCAGTCTTTGTTTCTGTATAGTTTTGTAAATTCTATTTTATCTCTTTACTTTCCTGTAAATGCCTGCCAGAAAATTAGTGTCAAGGTAGTATATAGTGACATATACATACTTCAATGATAAATTTTACCTTGACTTTGTTGTTTTGGAAATGGTCATCAGTTGTATCATCGGCGAACCTGACAATGTGATTACTCAGATATTTTGCTGTGGAGTTGTGCGTGAGCAGGCTAGAGAGATGCACAGAATATCCAAAACTGCTTCTCAAGACCGTTAGTGAATAAGGAGTTTGGAATAATTCTTACCTTTTGGTTTGAAGTTGAAATTTAACTTAAAATCAGAAGGGGTTGCATGGCAATGCAACAGTGTAACACTGTTAGAGTGTCATCGACTTGGTTCAACTCCACTGTTGTCTGTAAGGAGTTTGCATGCTCTTCCTGTGATGACCTGCATTTCCTCAGGCTGTTCCAGTTTCTTACCACATTTCAAAGATACATGGTTTAGTAGATTGGGTGTAATTGGCAAGTGTGAGCCCATTGGGCCAGAAGGACCTTTTACCATGTTGTATCACTAATTAAATTAACGAAAATAAAGGGGCAAAGATTTTTTGGAAGCTTAAGGCCAATGCTGTAGATACTGTAGGTGCCCAGTGGTGGAGCTACAAAGATAAAGCATGAATTAAGTGATTAGACAGATCATTAAGAACTGCGGAGCTGGCAAAGGTCTTTGACAGATTGTGGGACAAGCTATGTTGCTGGACTACCAGTTAGTGTAGAATTGTGACTTCAGAAATGTTGAACTAGTGCGTTCGAAGAGATAAGCAGCATAGTTTTAGACAATTTCAGGTTTATGTAGATTTCCATATAACCATATAACAATCACAGCACGGAAACAGGCCATCTCGGCCCTCCTAGTCCGTGCCGAACTCTTATTCTCAACTAGTCCCACCTACCCGCACTCAGCCCATAACCCTCCACTCCTTTCCTGTCCATATACCTATCCAATTTTACCTTAAATGACACAACTGAACTGGCCTCTACTACTTCTACAGGAAGCTCATTCCACACAGCTATCACTCTCTGAGTAAAGAAATACCCCTTCGTGTTTCCCTTAAACTTCTGCCCCCTAACTCTCAAATCATGTCCTCTCGTTTGAATCTCCCCTACTCTCAATGGAAACAGCCTATTCACGTCAACTCTATCTATCCCTCTCAAAATTTTAAATACCTCGATCAAATCCCCCCTCAACCTTCTACGCTCCAATGAATAGAGACCTAGCTTGTTCAACCTTTCTCTGTAACTTAAGTGCTGAAACCCAGGTAACATCCTAGTAAATCGTCTCTGCACTCTCTCTAATTTATTGATATCTTTCCTATAATTCGATGACCAGAACTGCACACAATATTCTAAATTTGGCCTTACCAATGCCTTGTACAATTTTAACATTACATTCCAACTTCTGTACTCAATGCTTCTTTGATTTATAAAGGCCAGCATTCCAAAAGCCTTCTTCACCACCCTATCTACATGAGACTCCACCTTCAGGGAACTATGCACTGTTATTCCTAGATCTCTCTGTTCCTCTGCATTCCTCAATGTCCTACCATTTACCCTGTATGTTCTATTTGGATTATTCCTGCCAAAATGTAGAACCTCACACTTCTCAGCATTAAACTCCATCTGCCAACATTCAGCCCATTCTTCTAACCGGCATAAATCTCCCTGCAAGCTTTGAAAATCCACCTCATTATCCACAACACCTCCTACCTTAGTATCATCGGCATACTTACTAATCCAATTTACCACCCCATCATCCAGATCATTTATGTATATTACAAACAACATTGGGCCCAAAACAGATCCCTGAGGCACCCCGCTAGTCACCGGCCTCCATCCCGATAAACAATTATCCACCACTACTCTCTGGCATCTCCCATCTGGCCACTGTTGAATCCATTTTATTACTCCAGCATTAATACCTAACGACTGAACCTTCTTAACCAACCTTCCATGTGGAACTTTGTCAAAGGCTTTGCTGAAGTCCATATAGACTACATCCACTGCCTTACCCTCGTCAACATTCCTCGTAACTTCTTCAAAAAATTCAATAAGGTTTGTCAAACATGACCTTCCACGCACAAATCCATGCTGGCTACTCCTAATCAGATCCTGTCTATCCAGATAATTATTAATACTATCTCTAAGAATACTTTTCATTAATTTACCCACCACTGATGTCAAACGGACAGGTCTATAATTGCTAGGCTTACTTCTAGAACCCATTTAAACAATGGAACCACATGAGCAATACGCCAATCCTCCGGCACAATCCCTGTTTCTAATGACATCTTAAAGATCTCCGTCAGAGCTCCTGCTATCTCTACACAAACTTCCCTCATGGTCCTGGGGAATATCCTGTCAGGACCCGGAGATTTATCCACTTTTAAATTTCTTAAAAGCGCCAGTACTTCCACCTCTTTAATTGTCATAGGTTCCATAACTTCCTTACTTGTTTCCCACACCTTACACAATTCAATATCGTTCTCCTTAGTGAATACCGAAGAGAAGAAATCGTTCAAAATCTCTCCCATCTCCCTCGGCTCCACACATAGCTGACAACTCTGATTCTCTAAGGGGCCAATTTTATCCCTCACTATCCTCTTGCTTTTAATATAACTGTAGAAACCTTTCGGATTTACTTTCACCTTATTTGCCAAACCAACCCCGTATCTTCTTTTAGCTTTACTAATCTCTTTCTTAAGATTCCTTTTACATTCTTTACATTCCTCGAGCAATTCCTTTACTCCATGCTGCCTATATCTATTGTTGACATCCCTCTTTTTCCGAACCAAATTTCTAATATCCCTTGAAAACCATGGTGCTTTCAAACCTTTAACCTTTCCTTTCAACCTAACAGGAACATAAAGATTCTGTACCCTCATAATTTCACCCTTAAATGACCTCCATTTCTCTATTACATCCTTCCCATAAAACAACTTGACCCAATCCACTCTCTCTAAATCTCTTCGCATCTCCTCAAAGTTAGCCTTTCTCCAATCAAAAATCTCAACTCTAGGTCCTGTCCTGTCCTTCTCCATAATTATATTGAAGCTAATGCTATTGTGATCACTGGACCTGAAGTGCTCCCCAACACATACATCTGTCAGCTGACCTATCGCATTCCCTAACAGGAGATCCAACACTGCCCCATCTCTAGTCGGTACTTCTATGTATTATTGCAAAAAACTATCCTGCACACATTTCACAAACTCTAAACCATCCAGCCCTTTTACAGAATGAGCTTCCCAGTCTACGTGTGGAAAATTAAAATCTCCCACAATCACCACCTTGTGTTTACTACAAATATCTGCTATCTCCTTACACATTTGCTCTTCCAACTCACGCTCCCCATTAGGTGGCCCATAATACACTCCTATCAGTGTTACTACACTTTTCCCATTCCTCAATTCCACCCAAATAGCCTCCCTAGAGGAGCTCTCTAATTTATCCTTCCAAAGCACCGCCATAAGATTTTCTCGGACAAGTAATCCAACACCTCCTCCTCTGGCCCCTCCTACTCTATCACACCTGAAGCAACTAAATCCAGGAATATTTAGTTGCCAATCACACCCTTCCTGCAACCATGCTTCACTAATAGCTACAACATCATAATTCCAGGTATCAATCCACGCTTTAAGCTCATCCACCTTTCTTACAATGCTCCTAGCATTAAAATAGATACATTTAAGATACTCTCCACCTCCTCCTCTCTTTTCATCCCTAACAATGCATTCAAATTTATTATCCGTTTCTTTCTTCTCCCCTACATCTTCGGGCTGAGCACATCCCTTCTCTATCACCTGCCTTTCCTCCCTCATACACTGTCTATTTACTTGCTCTACTGGTGAACTAACCTCCCCTCCCATAGTTTCCTCAAATTGATTCCCGCCCCCCCATCTTACTAGTTTAAAGTCTGCCCTGTAGCCCTAGCAAACCTCCCCGCTAGGATATTGGTCCCCCCAGGATTCAAGTGTAACCCATCCTTCTTGAACAGGTCACACCTGCCCCAGAAGAGGTCCCAGTGATCCAGAAACTTGAATCCCTGCCCCCTGCACCAATCCCACAGCCACGCATTCATCCTCCACCTAATTCCATTTCTACTCTCACTGTCGCGTGGCACAGGCAGTAATCCCGAGATTACTACCTTTGCGGTCCTTCTTCTTAACTGCCTTTACGAGGTGACGTACTAGCCATAGGAGTCCAGTTTAATCCAATGGCAATCAAAGGTGTATATAACGTGGGTTAAGGACATTGTGAAGGTGGAATTGGGGTATTGGTGATGGAGAAGATATGGGACATCAGCTCGTTTGTATCAAGCAGAATGCCAGCAGGTGATGCATTCTGTGTAAATAATTTCATTTCCTCTTCAATCATTTCTGAATAAGCTTGAAGAGGAAATGTGAAGCCTTGCCCAAAAACGTGCAAGTATCGTGAGAAAATATGAGTGCGGAGGATACTATGTCAGATTGAAAACAGGTGGTAGAACAGCATTACATAAATTGTTTAGTCATCATTTAACAGCTAAACCACAGTTCCACTAGGCCTAACAGACCCACGAAGTGACTGCATTGTAATTAAATGATACTTCATTTAATTTTTAAAAGAATTTGAAAGTTTACACCCATTGTTTAACCAATAGAAACAGCCAGACAAAATGCTGGGCAAATATGTAGAAAAGAAGAGGTTCAAAAATCACGATTTATTTTTGGAATAAAGGAATTCTTCTCCCCCAGTGTTTTACCTTTCATGATAAATTGGCCCACTGAGGAGCAGACTTGTATCCTGTTCTCAAAGTCTCAGAATCAGAATCAGGTTTAATATCACCAGCATATGTCGTGAAATTTGTTGTGTTCTGGCAGCAGCACAATGCAATACATAATGATAGAAAAAACCATGAATGACAGTAAGTGTGTGTATGTATGTATAATATAGTTAAATTAAATAAGTAGTGCAAAGATAGAAATAAAAAAGTAGTGAGGTAGTTTTCAAAGTCCTTTCAGCAATGTCAATATACTAATGAAATACTGAAGATTGGAAGTATAGTCACTCAACTACGCTTTTCATGTCTAACAACCCCTTACATTCTCATGCTCTTTTGCCCTTCAAGAGAAAGGGTTTGAGAAACATTTTATCCCAATTCTGACCTCTACCATTTACCCTTTGGGTGCAGCCACGTTTTAGAAATGAGCAATGCTTGTGTTTTATAACGCGTCAATGTGTGTTGTTCATACTTGCAGTGGAATTGCTCCTCTACCCTGGTGTTAGTGTTTTACATCTGTGTGCATTTGTATTTAGCACAAGTGTTGACATAATTTACAACCGTAGTGAAGTCTGCTTTACACTTGCTTGAAGAGTGTGTTTAGCTTGTGATGCACCTGTTTCAGATTATTGCCAAGCCCCACATCTCAGAATGGTGTTGGTGATTTTGTTTTACATTGGTGCTTGAATCTTTGTGGTATCAAACGAGGAAAGAGCTAAAGGAAAAAGGTCTGCTTCAGCAGCGTGAAAGTCAGGAATGCTGAAGATTCAAGTGTATCATCCCTTGCATTCGTAGTGTGAAATTTCATCTTCAGCAATACAGTCATGGCTAGGCTTATTGTAGTCTGTCGATTCATGAAAATTAAACATGATTCCTTTTTGTCAATAAAGTAGTTTTCCAATCCAAGTAATTTGAATTGGAAGCATTTTTAGAAAGTGATTCATTTTTAACCTTGTTGGCACTGTAACTGAATTTATAGTCCATCTCTAAATGCCTTTGAAAAGGTGGTGATCAGTCATCTTCTTGAACCGCTGCAGTCATTCTGGTGACAGTACTCCCACTGTGCTGCTGGAATTGGAGTTGAAATCTTGACTCAGTGATGATGAATAAATAGTAATCTGGTACCAAGTCAGGATGCAGCTCAGCTTGGGGTCCAGGGGTGTGGCAAAGCTGCATGTAGTGGTGGGGGTCAAAAGGTAGAGAAAGTATTTCATTGCACTGCTGATTGTAGCTTATAGATGTTGGGAAAGGTTTTGGAGCCACTTCCACAGATACCAGCCTTTGGAATACAGCTGTAGCAAAATGACAAACACTTCCTTAAATTCAAGTCAATGTTGACATTAAACCTTATATACGCTGAAGATTATTCCATCAGGAGGAAGATTCAAAAGCCTGAGTGCATGTACTTGCAACTCAAGGACTGATTCTTTTATTAAATAGTTCCCTAGTACGAGAAGCTGGATTCTTGACCTTTCAATCTACCTCATTATGATCTTGCACTTTATTATTTACCTAAACTGTTCTCTGTCTGTAGCTGAACACTTTATTCTGCATTGTTAGTGTTTTACCTTGTTCTACCTCAATGCACTGTGAATCTGTATGAACTGTATGCAGGAAAAGCTTTGCACTGTTTCTCATGTGACAATAATGAACCAATTCCAACAGGTTTTAAGAATATATTAATTTCCCCCCAAAATGTATGATTATAGAGAGCTATAAAATTCATACACTCCGAAATGGCCAAGCAAATCATCACCAAACAGGACCAGCCACAATTCTGGCAACTTATCCGAATCTGTGAGGACCACCACACCAAGCTGTTACCTGACTGGCATGTCGGATAGCCTCCAGTTTCAAGAGGTAGAAGTTCACAAGGCAGACTGGGCCATCCACATCCCAGTTCAGAACCTCACTTAATCTCACATGTTCTCCATTTCTGTTATAGTTTGTGGTTTGCTTGGCCATTTCAGACATCAGGAAAAAGTGTTTTGAATTGTATATCTCTGGATGAACATAGATTTTGGGGAAGAGGCTAAGATATTCTGAATCAGCATTAAATAATCTTCTGAGTGCGTAAGATTATATGTTGACTTTGACTTGAATTTAAGGAAGTAGTTGTTGTTTTACACATCCATACATTCTGAACAATCTCAGTCTACCTTTTAATAAATTACGGGCAACACAATGTAACAGCATTGGCTAAGGTTTCTTTTCTAGACTGTTGTACCATTAGTGTGTATGTGTATGTTTTGAATCTGCTTTGTGATGAATTATGCTGCCAGCCGTGCCTGGATTGTCTTTTGGGTGATTTAGATGCCTAACTAACTTGAACTATGAAGGAACCAAGTCCCTTTGATGCATGGTGAAAAGACAAATGAAAATCGGGAAAGGCTGTTTGTTGTGGGGGAAGGGGATGTAAGTGGTGTAACCTGAAATTGTGCAAAGTGTTATCTTAATAGTCAAACAAAGATATAGTTTACATCTGGTCTTACAATAAGCAGGAGCCTGGTCCTGGATTTTTGATTATCTGGTGAAGTCAGATTTTGCAAACAGACAAAATGCCAAGATAGGAAAACAAATATCCTGCGAACCACCCCTATTCCGAATTGTTTTATTTTTAGGGGATATTATTTCATTTCTGTTAAAAACTTAGACTCACCAAGCTAAAAGGGTGAACTGGAAAGTGAGAAACTATAAATGATAACGTGGTTCATGGTCACAAGGTTCAGTTAATCTGGGTCTCTTTCAAGTACATTTTTTAAACGCTTTCTTTGCCAACTTCTGCTGTTTCTTTCCCTCAGAGAATTTGCTTCACATTCTTCATGTACATTTTCTTCAGTCATACTTTATCCGGGGATGTTCCCAGCTGCATCTCACGCTATCGTCCCTGTGGATCTGGCGCTATTTCCCACTCCGCAAGTGGCAAACAGACTTCAGCTACACTTTACTATCTGCCTTAAAACTATTTTGCATGTGCTCTTCTGACACGTTGTTAGCCCATGGAGTGTTACAGCTCCTGCACCCAGTTCTGATGAATGAAGTGTATTTTTTAACTGTCTGTTACATTCCCTGTATTTCTCGAAGGCCTGGGGTCAAACAGAAGGTGTTTGTTACTGCCTTATTTTTCTCTAGCTTAAAGAGCTGTTTAAGAGAACACATAAAAAGGGTGCATTGTAAGAACAAAACTGTAAGAAGATTCATTAATAGTTGTGTAAACAGTGCCAATGACAACATGTAACTGTAATATAGGTACAGGGCTAAGCAGAAAAGTTCACTCTGTTGCACCTAGTGTCAAGACGATTTGGAAAAGAGTCACAAGCTCATTTTAAAAATGCAAACATGAGGAAATCTGCAAATGCTGGGAATTCAAGTGCATGGTGGAATACAGCACTCGAGAGCATCTGTACTTCTTCCTATAGATGCTGCCTGGCCTGCTGCGTTCCATCAGCATTTTGTGTGTTTTGCACATGCTCATTTTGTCCTTTTCACTGAATTCTGTCATTTTTTTTTCCCCTTTGTATGAACCTAAATGTACGAAGGACTCCTTTATTTTCTGTTGTTAAAGCCCCAGGTCTAGAAATTAATGCCAACCTAATGTTTATGTGGACTATGATACAATATGATTGAAATTGTTTCGTATGTGTGCAAAAGACTGCTCACGTTGGATCTGGGAAAGTCTGCTACTTTCCAGACCTGTGTATCAGATGCGCAAATGACATTCCCCCCCCCCCCCCCAAGAGGAGCACTGTCTGAGAGGTTGTAAATGAGATTAATAATCTAAATCACAAATTAAATCTCAACCGAAATCTAGCTCATATCTATCTATGGCTTGCTTGTGAGATGACTGTATTTCCTTCTCATCCTAGGATTTTTACATTCACATTTTGGCAGCTTTTGAATTGTTGTGACTGTTCTTTGGTCTCAGTGTTCTGTGAATATTGCTCATGGGGTCTATAAAGAGCACAACAAGAGAACTGAAGCTTACAACGGCATTGTTTGCAGTTGGTTCCCTTACGTTGATGGTGTCAGGGTTTCCAATGCAATGTGTAGGGGAGAGGAGCGCAGCAAGATTGTCATGAACTAAATGTTAATCTCTCTGAAAAAGAGTAGGAAACCATTGAAGCAAATACAAAAATTCAGATATGCTGAACTTGGTCACTTCCTGGTAGTAGCCAAATCAGGGAACCAGTTCCCAAGCACAGCTGGATAAACCACTGCAACAGATGTGGGGTAGCTTCAGTTCCTATGAGAACAGAAGCTACACATATCACATTGCAGGGAAAGCAGTTTTGTGCAGTGCAGAGTCTGTGAAATAAAATGCAACATTTTTATTTACAGGAAGGCTGCATGCTGTACAAGCAATTTAAGGCTTAGATACATAGAAGAAAGTCACCCTCTTCTACAAAGTAACAGAATATCTCTCTAAGATTATGAAATATAGCCTTTAAATGCTAACTCTTACCAGCCTGGCGAAGTTGGTCCTGAATCCCTCCACCAGCAAGGGCATCAGAAAAGATTCCTGTTGAAACATTCCATGTAATCTAAACAAAATACAGGGTCTAACAAAACCATTTGGTTTTATGACAAACCCTTATGATTGCTATTTCAGTTAAGAACTACTGAATATGCATTTTTTCCCAAAGTTGGTGAATAAAAATCTAAACGAAGGAAAAGGGAGCAGGAGCAGCTATCTGGCCCTTGGAGTCTGCTGCACCTTTCATTGGGATCATAGCTTACCTTTGACCTGAGCACCATTCTCCAACACAATCCTGTATCCCTTAAAATGCGTGGTAGGGTGAGGATGCGTCTCTACCAAAGGAGATGTCAGGTGCTCCTTCTCTCCAGCCTTGGGCAAGGTGTAACACATGCTTAGCCCCCCGATCAGGGTTATATGAAACCTGCCCCCATGGTCGATGATCCTATGAGCAGCGGGTGCATATCACCCTGGTTATATCACTCAGTCCTGGTTATGTCACCACTGAAGCCAGACGGACAATCTCTGAAGAGTAAAGTCAAGAGAAAATCTGTAGATTCCATACACACAAATACTGGAGGAACTCAACAGGCCAGGCAGCATCTGTGGAAAAGAGTAAACAGTCGAAGTTTCAGGCCAAGACCCTTTATCAGGACTCAACAAACAGGAGAAAATCTTCGGAAGCTGGAAATCAAAATGCTGGAGGAATTCAGCAGGCCAACCTGATGAAGGGTCTCGGCCTGAAACACCTTTTCCATAGATGCTGCCTGGCCTGCTGAGTTCCTCCAGCATTTTGTGTTTATGATCTCTGAAGAGCTTTGATAATGGCAGGGGTCATCTGTCTTGTAAAGACACTGTCCAGAAGAAGGCAATGGCAAACCACTTCTGTAGAAAAATTTACCAAGAATAATGATGGTTATATCGACCATGATTAAACAAGTCATCCAGACATAGTGTATTATGACGATGATGATTCATTAATTCCCGTAATGTGAAGAAATTTACCAGTCGCTGTTTTCATTGAGCCTCCACAGCTCTCTGCTGGTAGAGAATTCCAAATGTTCAGCAGCCTCTAAATGAAGACACTTCTCCTCATCTGAGTCCCAAATAACCTTCATTTATTCTCAAACCATGTCACTTGAAGTGTGAGGAAACATCCTCCTCACATTGGAAGGTGGAGCAAACTTATGATGGCACTAAACAGCGACTCCTTTGCTTGCATTTTCGGAAACAGCTCTATTTCTGACTTTGATATCTCTTTTTTTTCCTTTTTAATGTTCTTTTGCTGACCTGGAGTTACACTCTGACTTGGGTTCTTTGTGGGAGTGGGACCTGCTCTCAAGGCCTCAGGACCAGCCGCCTTTTGATCTCCCAAGGATGCAGCCGGGAAGACTAGTGCCCCTTCAGGGTGCTGGATTTTTGTGTCTCTGGAGATGGGCCGATTCTAGGCTGGTGCCCCTGACTGAGGCATCGAGGGAGAACATGAAACATCAGGAGCAGTGGATTAGCTGCCATGGGCTGTGTGTGCAGAGACCTCAGCCTTTCTGAGGCTGACTCTCTGGGTACAGAGCTCGGAAAAAAGCAACACAACAGATTTTTAACATCATAAATCAGCAAGCTATTTGTTATGTCTCCCGTCTCACTGTGAAACAGGGCACCTCTTTTTCTCTTATTAGGTATGTCAAATTACTGGGTGAATGAGTAGTCTTTAAGGTACTGCAAATCCGTGTCTTTATTGATGCTTTGCTGCAGGCTTGAGTGCTCGGTGGGGGGAGTGGGCGCTGATGCTTTTTTGCTGGTGGGGAGGGTAGAGATCATTAGTTTGTTCATGGTGGGGGAGCTGGGGAGGTTTGGGATTCTCACTTTTAACTCTCACTCATTCTTCGGGGCACTCCTCTATTTACATGGAAGCTTGCGAAGAAAAAGCATTTCAGAATGTATATTGTATACATTTCTCTGACATTAAGTGTACCTTTGAAACACTTAACTGTCAATCTGTTTATGAATTTCATCAAAATCAGAGTTCAAATATGGAGAATTGCTAACCTCCACTATTTGCTGCGATTGCCAAGATCCTCTTCCTTTTATACGGACTATTTGACATTGTCAGACAAAATGTATCCAAGGAATGTAGTGAAGATTCCACACAGAATGTTGTCACTATAATAAACCTTTATTCTAAGGGAAAAAAAACTTTTTAAAAAAATCTTAAATTGTGCACGATTAACAGGAGAGGCTGCAGTTTCAATGAGGAGGAGAGAAAACACCAGAAGCAACAGATTCCAGCTTCTGGACGATGTTTATGCCTGTTCAAGTTGGGATATAAAATTATAAAATGCTTACAATTCGTTGTCACTGCTCTCACATTTGTCATTTCACATTCCTAGAATTACTCGAGTTCAAGTCAAGTCAAGTCAACTTTTATTGTCATTTCGACCATAACTGCTGGTACAGTGCATAGTAAAAATGAGACAATGTTTTTCAGGACCATGGTGTTACATGACACAGTACAAAAAACTAGACTGAACTACGTAATAAAAAAACAGAGAAAGCTACACTAGACTACAGACCTACACTGGACTGCATAAAGTGCACAAAAACACAATAAATAAATAATAAACAGGACAATAGGGCAAGATGTCAGTCCAGGCTTTGGGTATTGAATAAATAATAAACAGGACAATAGGGCAAGATGTCAGTCCAGGCTTTGGGTATTGAAGAGTTTGATAGCTTGGGGGAAGAAACTGTTACAAAGTCTGGTCGTAAAAGCCCGAATGCTTCGGAGCCTTTTCCCAGACGGCAGGAGGGAGAAGAGATTGTATGAGGGGTACATGGGGTCCTTCATAATGCTGTTTCCTTAGCGGATGCAGCGTGTAGTGTAAATGTCCGTGATGGCGGGAAGAGAGACCCCAATAAACTTCTCAGCTGACCTCACTATCCGCTGCAGGGTCTTGCGATCCGAGATGGTGCAAGTTCCAAACCAGGCAGTAATGCAGTTGCTCAGGACGCTCTCAATACAACCCCTGTAGAATATGATGAAGATGGGGGGTGCGAGATGGGTTTTCCTCAGCCTTCGCAAAAAGTAGAGACGCTGCTGGGCTTTCTTTGCTATGGAACTGGTGTTGAGGGACCAGGTGAGATTCTCCATCAGGTGAACACCAAGAAATTTGGTGCTCTTTATGATCTCTACTGAGGAGCCGTTGATGTTCAGTGGGGAGTGGTCGCTCCATGCCCTCCTGAAGTCAACAACCATCTCGTTTGTTTTGTTCACATTAAGAGACAGATTGTTGGCTCTGCACCAGTCCGTTAGCCGCTGCACCTCCTCTCTGTAAGCTGAGTCATCGTTCTTGCTGATGAGACCCACCAAGGTCGTGTCATCGGCGAACTTGATAATGTGGTTCGAGCTGTGTGTTGCAGCACAGTCGTGGTTCAGCAGAGCGAATAGCAGTGGACTGAGCACGCAACCCTGTGGAGCCCCCGTGCTCAGTGTGATGGTGTTGGAGATGCTGCTCCCGATCCGGACTGACTGAGGTCTCCCAGTCGGGAAGTCTAGGATCCAGTTGCAGAGGGAGGTGTTCAGGCCCAGTAGGCTCAGCTTTCCAATCATTTTATAAATAAAAATTCCAATAATTTTATAAAACTATAAAATGTTTACAATTCATCGTCACTGCTCTCACATTTGTCATTTCACATTTCTAGAATTACTCGAGTTCATGACAACTTTGTGGTTCTTGCTCCTGATGATATACCTTTCTCTCAATGGATTTAACATGGCTGCCCACAGACCTTTTGTTTACTTAACTGTCAAATTTAACCGGACTCCAGTGCCCTCAAATCATTCTAAAGCCCTATTGGTTGTGCTGTATGTTAAGTATTCGTGTATATTGTGACCTTTTGGGTTGCCGTCAAGCTTCCCTGTGTGATACGCACTGAATGAAATGGGAGAAGGCATTCTGGGTAAACGATTACAAGTAAGATGGATGGCAGCATATTTGTTCCTCACCACTCTGTCTGTCATGTGTTATTCACAGCCGCCCGTCTTCCCAATACCACAACCGTAACACTGTAACCTTCCAGGTACAACCTATTAGCTTAAAACGTGCATTTCTGTGCCCACCCAAATTTGGACCTGCCTACCAGGTTGTCAATTACATTCCACACAATCTTCTCGGAAATACTTAAAAGAAATTCAACTAAAGACTTCTTTTCTCTGTACGATATCGACCATTTAAACTGCCTACTCCCATCAGCCTGCATTGGGACCAAAGTCCTCCAGACTCCGACCATCCATGTACCGATGCAAACTTCTATTAAACGTTGAAATCAAGCATTCATGCACTACTCCACAACCCTCTGAATGAAGAACTTTCTCCTAATGTTCCCCCTAAACTTTTCACCTTTCACCATTAATCCATGATCTCTGGTTGCAGTCCCACCCAACCTCAGTGGTATAAGCCTGCTTCCATTTACCCCACCTATACCACTAATAATTTTGCATACATCTATCAAACCTCCTCTCAATCTACTACATTCCAAGGAATAAAGTCCAAACCTATTCAATCTTTCCTTATAACCCAGGTCCGCCAGACCCAGCAACATCCTTGTAAATTTTCTCTGTACTCTTTCAACCTTATTTACATCTTTCCTCTAGGTCGGTGACCAAAACTGCACAATACTCCAAATTAGATCTCACGAATTTCTTGTACAACACAACATTCCATCTCCTGTACTCAATACATTCATCTATGAAGTTCAATGTGCCAAAAGCTTTCTTTACAACCCTCTCTACCTGTGACACCACTTTCGACGAATTATGGACCTGTATTCCCAGAGCCCACTCCTCTCTGTCCTACTATTCACTGTGTAAGACCTACCCTGTTAGGTCCTATCTAAGTGCAACACCTCACACTTGTCTGCATTAAATTCCACCTGCCCTTTTTCATCCCATTTTCCAACTGACCGATCCTGCTGCAAGCTCTGATAGCCTTCCTTGCTGACCACTACATCCCTAATCATGGTGTCATCCACAGATTTGCTGATCCAGTTAAACACATGTAACACTTACCCAACAGGCTGGTATATGTCTCGGGGAAAAGAAGATCCAGCCACTCTCCAACCCACCTCCCGTTTACGCAGGTGCTGTGAGAATCAAGTTTATGCCGCGCGCCCGCACACAATATTAAACTCACAGCACATCCCGTTATGGAATACACTTTTAAAGAATTTACTAAAACTAAAAGAGTCCTATGCAATACAATATATGTGAAGAAAAAGAAAATAAAGTAAGAGGTGCCAACTTATCAAAGTTCAGTCAGTTTAGTGTACATCGCTGAAGCTTTAACAGCGAACCATTCGACCGCTCGTCACTTTCCTCCAACCCCCATGTCCTCGCACCTGGGACCACCCCCGCTGGTCGACTGAGAAGTGCAGCCCCCGTCCACCTTCCTTGGCGTCTTCTTCCCAACGCCCCTGAAAAGACCGCAAAAACCCCCAAGCTCCCAGCATCACAAAACTAAATAACATTCCCCATTGGTCAACAAATGAATACAATCCAGATATCAGCAAGTCTAAAGCCAAACAACTGCGAGAGAAAGAACTTATCATACAAAGAAGCATTCCTAATCTTAACAAAACAAAAAAGCCATTTTGAATAACACACACAGTACGTTGTACACACATTATCATCCAGATCATTGATACTGATGACAAACAACAACGAATCCAGAGGCAAACCCTGTGGTACTCCACTAGTCACAGGTCCCCAGTCAGAGAGGTGACCCTCTACTACCACTCCAATAGTCACAGGTCCCCAGTCAGAGAGGCGACCCTCTACTACCACTCCACTAGTCACAGGTCTCCAGTCAGAGAGGTGACCCTCTACTACCACTCCACTAGTCACAGGTCTCTAGTCAGAGAGGCGACCCTCTACTACCACTCCACTAGTCACAGGTCTCCAGTCAGAGAGGTAACCCTCTACTACCACTCCACTAGTCACAGGTCTCCAGTCAGAGAGGCCACCCTCTACTACCACTCCACTAGTCACAGGTCTCCAGTCAGAGAGGCGACCCTCTACTACCACTCCACTAGTCACAGGTCTCCAGTCAGAGAGGCGACCCTCTACTACCACTCCACTAGTCACAGGTCTCCAGTCAGAGAGGCCACCCTCTACTATCACTCCACTAGTCACAGGTCTCCAGTCAGAGAGGTAACCCTCTACTACCACTCCACTAGTCACAGGTCTCCAGTCAGAGAGGCGACCCTCTACTACCACTCCACTAGTCACAGGTCTCCAGTCAGAGAGGCGACCCTCTACTATCACTCCACTAGTCACAGGTCTCCAGTCAGAGAGGTAACCCTCTACTACCACTCCACTAGTCACAGGTCTCCAGTCAGAGAGGCGACCCTCTACTACCACTCCACTAGTCACACGTCTCCAGTCAGAGAGGTAACCCTCTACTACAACTCCACTAGTCACAGGTCTCCAGTCAGAGAGGTAACCCTCTACTACAACTCCACTAGTCACAGGTCCCCAGTCAGAGAGGCGACCCTCTACTACCACTCCACTAGTCACAGGTCTCCAGTCAGAGAGGCGACCCTCTACTACCACTCCACTAGTCACAGGTCCCCAGTCGGAGAGGTAACCCACTACTACCACTCCACTAGTCACAGGTCTCCAGTCAGAGAGGCGACCCTCTACTACCACTCCACTAGTCACAGGTCTCCAGTCAGAGAGGCGACCCTCTACTACCACTCCACTAGTCACAGGTTTCCAGTCAGAGAGGTAACCCTCTACTACCACTCCACTAGTCACAGGTCTCCAGTCAGAGAGGCGACCCTCTACTACCACTCCACTAGTCACAGGTCTCCAGTCAGAGAGGTGACCCTCTACTACCACTCCACTAGTCACAGGTCTCCAGTCAGAGAGGCGACCCTCTACTACCACTCCACTAGTCACAGGTCTCCAGTCAGAGAGGCCACCCTCTACTACCACTCCACTAGTCACAGGTCCCCAGTCAGAGAGACGACCCTCTACTACCACTCCACTAGTCACAGGTCTCCAGTCAGAGAGGCCACCATCTACTACCACTCCACTAGTCACAGGTCCCCAGTCGGAGAGGCGACCCTCTACTACCACTCCACTAGTCACAGGTCCCCAGTCAGAGAGGCCACCCTCTACTACCACTCCACTAGTCACACGTCTCCAGTCAGAGAGGTAACCCTCTACTACAACTCCACTAGTCACAGGTCCCCAGTCGGAGAGGCGACCCTCTACTACCACTCCACTAGTCACAGGTCTCCAGTCAGAGAGGTAACCCTCTACTACCACTCCACTAGTCACAGGTCTCCAGTCAGAGAGGCCACCCTCTACTACCACTCCACTAGTCACAGGTCTCCAGTCAGAGAGGTAACCCTCTACTACCACTCCACTAGTCACAGGTCCCCAGTCAGAGAGGCCACCATCTACTACCACTCCACTAGTCACAGGTCCCCAGTCGGAGAGGCGACCCTCTACTACCACTCCACTAGTCACAGGTCTCCAGTCAGAGAGGCCACCCTCTACTACCACTCCACTAGTCACAGGTCCCCAGTCGGAGAGGCGACCCTCTACTACCACTCCACTAGTCACAGGTCTCCAGTCAGAGAGGTAACCCTCTACTACCACTCCACTAGTCACAGGTCTCCAGTCAGAGAGGCCACCCTCTACTACCACTCCACTAGTCACAGGTCTCCAGTCAGAGAGGTAACCCTCTACTACCACTCCACTAGTCACAGGTCTCCAGTCAGAGAGGTAACCCTCTACTACCACTCCACTAGTCACAGGTCCCCAGTCGGAGAGGCGACCCTCTACTACCACTCCACTAGTCACAGGTCTCCAGTCAGAGAGGCGACCCTCTACTACCACTCCACTAGTCACAGGTCTCCAGTCAGAGAGGCCACCATCTACTACCACTCCACTAGTCACAGGTCTCCAGTCAGAGAGGCCACCCTCTACTACCACTCCACTAGTCACAGGTCCCCAGTCAGAGAGGTAACCCTCTACTACCACTCCACTAGTCACAGGTCTCCAGTCAGAGAGGCGACCCTCTACTACCACTCCACTAGTCACAGGTCCCCAGTCAGAGAGGCGACCCTCTACTACCACTCCACTAGTCACAGGTCTCCAGTCAGAGAGGCGACCCTCTACTACCACTCCACTAGTCACAGGTCTCCAGTCAGAGAGGCGACCCTCTACTATCACTCCACTAGTCACAGGTCTCCAGTCAGAGAGGCGACCCTCTACTACCACTCCACTAGTCACAGGTCCCCAGTCAGAGAGGCGACCCTCTACTACCACTCCACTAGTCACAGGTCTCCAGTCAGAGAGGCGACCCTCTACTACCACTCCACTAGTCACAGGTCTCCAGTCAGAGAGGCGACCCTCTACTACCACTCCACTAGTCACAGGTCTCTAGTCAGAGAGGCGACCCTCTACTACCACTCCACTAGTCACAGGTCTCCAGTCAGAGAGGTAACCCTCTACTACCACTCCACTAGTCACAGGTCTCCAGTCAGAGAGGCGACCCTCTACTACCACTCCACTAGTCACAGGTCTCCAGTCAGAGAGGCGACCCTCTACTACCACTCCACTAGTCACAGGTCTCCAGTCAGAGAGGTGACCCTCTACTACCACTCCACTAGTCACAGGTCCCCAGTCAGAGAGGCGACCCTCTACTACCACTCCACAAGTCACAGGTCTCCAGTCAGAGAGGCGACCCTCTACTATCACTCCACTAGTCACAGGTCTCCAGTCAGAGAGGCGACCCTCTACTACCACTCCACTAGTCACAGGTCTCCAGTCAGAGAGGCGACCCTCTACTATCACTCCACTAGTCACAGGTCTCCAGTCAGAGAGGCGACCCTCTACTACCACTCCACTAGTCACAGGTCCCCAGTCAGAGAGGCGACCCTCTACTACCACTCCACTAGTCACAGGTCTCCAGTCAGAGAGGCGACCCTCTACTACCACTCCACTAGTCACAGGTCTCCAGTCAGAGAGGCGACCCTCTACTATCACTCCACTAGTCACAGGTCTCCAGTCAGAGAGGCGACCCTCTACTACCACTCCACTAGTCACAGGTCCCCAGTCAGAGAGGCGACCCTCTACTACCACTCCACTAGTCACAGGTCTCCAGTCAGAGAGGCGACCCTCTACTACCACTCCACTAGTCACAGGTCTCCAGTCAGAGAGGCGACCCTCTACTACCACTCCACTAGTCACAGGTCTCCAGTCAGAGAGGCGACCCTCTACTACCACTCCACTAGTCACAGGTCTCCAGTCAGAGAGGTGACCCTCTACTACCACTCCACTAGTCACAGGTCTCCAGTCAGATGGGTGACCCTCTACTACCACTCCACTAGTCACAGGTCTCCAGTCAGAGAGGCCACCCTCTACTACCACTCCACTAGTCACAGGTCTCCAGTCAGAGAGGCGACCCTCTACTACCACTCCACTAGTCACAGGTCTCCAGTCAGAGAGGCGACCCTCTACTACCACTCCACTAGTCACAGGTCTCCAGTCAGAGAGGCGACCCTCTACTACCACTCCACTAGTCACAGGTCTCCAGTCAGAGAGGCGACCCTCTACTACCACTCCACTAGTCACAGGTCTCCAGTCAGAGAGGCGACCCTCTACTACCACTCCACTAGTCACAGGTCTCCAGTCAGAGAGGCCACCCTCTACTACCACTCCACTAGTCACATGTCTCCAGTCAGAGAGGCCACCCTCTACTACCACTCCACTAGTCACAGGTCTCCAGTCAGAGAGGCGACCCTCTACTACCACTCCACTAGTCACAGGTCTCCAGTCGGAGAGGCGACCCTCTACTACCACTCCACTAGTCACAGGTCTCCAGTCAGAGAGGTGACCCTCTACTACCACTCCACTAGTCACAGGTCTCCAGTCAGAGAGGCCACCCTCTACTACAACTCCACTAGTCACAGGTCCCCAGTCAGAGAGGCGACCCTCTACTACCACTCCACTAGTCACAGGTCCCCAGTCAGAGAGGCGACCCTCTACTATCACTCCACTAGTCACAGGTCTCCAGTCAGAGAGGCGACCCTCTACTACCACTCCACTAGTCACAGGTCTCCAGTCAGAGAGGCGACCCTCTACTACCACTCCACTAGTCACAGGTCTCCAGTCAGAGAGGTAACCCTCTACTACCACTCCACTAGTCACAGGTCTCCAGTCAGAGAGGCGACCCTCTACTACCACTCCACTAGTCACAGGTCTCCAGTCAGAGAGGCGACCCTCTACTACCACTCCACTAGTCACAGGTCCCCAGTCAGAGAGGCGACCCTCTACTACCACTCCACTAGTCACAGGTCTCCAGTCAGAGAGGCGACCCTCTACTACCACTCCACTAGTCACAGGTCTCCAGTCAGAGAGGCGACCCTCTACTACCACTCCACTAGTCACAGGTCTCCAGTCAGAGAGGCGACCCTCTACTACCACTCCACTAGTCACAGGTCTCCAGTCAGAGAGGCGACCCTCTACTACCACTCCACTAGTCACAGGTCTCCAGTCAGAGAGGTAACCCTCTACTACCACTCTCTGGCTTCTTCCACAAAACCAATGTTTAAACCAATTTACTACCTTATCATGAATGCTGAGCAGCTGAAGCTTCTGAACCAACCCCCTGTGCAGGACCTTGTCAAATACCTTGTGTATGTCCACGTAGAAAACATCCACTGCCTTATCTTCATCAACTTTCCTGGTAACTTCAAAAAACTGTAAGATTAGTTAGACATGTCCTACTTTGCACAAAGCCATGCTGATTACCCTTAAACGGACCATGTCTATCCAAATACTTATATTATCTCATCCCTTCGAATACATTCCAATTACTTTCCCAATACCAATGTCAGGCCCATTGGCCTATAGTTTCCTGGTTTATCTCTAGAGTCTTTCTTGAATAGCAGAACAATATTGGCTATCCTCCAATCCTCTGGTACCTTACCTGTTGCTAAGGATGATTTAAGTATCTCTTCTAAGACCCTGGCAATATCTGCACCGACCTCCGGAAGGTCTAAGGGAACACCTAGTGAGACCTTGGAACTTATAAATCCTAACTTGCTTCAGGACAGCAAAAGCCCTCTCCTCTGTAAACTGTATAGGGTCCATGAAGTTGATGCCACTTTGTCTCACTTCTGTAGACTCTCTGCCCGTCTCCCGAGTAAATACAAATGCAAAAATTGTACCTAAGATCTCCCCATCACTTTTGGTTCCCCACAAGGATTACCATACTGATCTTCCAGGGGACAAATTTTGTTTCTTACAAACCTTTTGCTCTTAACATATCTGTAGAATCTCTTAGGATTCTCCTTCACTTTGTCTGCTAGGACAACCGCATGCATTCTTTAGCTGTCCTGATTTAGTTCTTAAGTGTTCTCTTGCATTTCTTATGCTCCATAAGCACCTCATTTGTTCCTAGCTGCCTGTATCAGCTATGCACCTCCTTTCTTTTCCCTTAACCAGTGCCTCAATATTTCTTGAAGTCTAGGTTCCCTACACCTGTTATCTTTTCCTTTTATTCTGATAAGCACATCTAAGTTTTGTACTCTCAACCTTTCACTTTTGAAGGCCTCCCACTTATCTAGTACACCTTTGCCAAAACACAGCATGTCACAATCCACATTTGTCAGATACTTTCTGATACAATCACAATTGGCGTTTCTCATATTTACAATCTCAATCTGTGGACCAGCCCTATCTTACAGTGTATTTACTTTGAATCTAATGACATTGTGATCACTAGGTGCAAAGTGTCCACCTCCACAAACTTCAGTCTCATTCAGCCCTGAAACTTCAGCCCTGTCTCATTCCCTAATAGCAGATCAAGTACTGCACACTCACTTGTTGGGACTTCTACGTACCTATTAAGGAAACTTCCTGAACACATTTGACAAACTTTATCTCACCAATCCTTTTACAGTATGGGAGTTGCAGTCGATATGTAGAAAGTCAAAATCACATACAATAACAACTTTGTGTTCCTTGCAACAGTCTGTGACCTCTCTGCAAATTTGTTCCTCTAAGTTCCCCGGGCTGTTAGGTGGTCTGTAATATAGCACCATTAATGTGGTCATACTTTTCTTATTTCCGAGTTCCACTCATAACACATCATTAAACAAGTTCTCTAGTCCGTCCCGAGCACCACCGTGATATTTTCCCTGACTGGTAACGCTACCCATCCTCCTTAAATCCCTCCTGCTCTGTTGTCTCACTATAATGTCATAATTCTTGATGTTGATCCATACCCAGAGCGCATCTGCCTTTCCTACGAAACTTCTTGCATTGAAATATACGCAGCACAGGACATTCGTAGCACTATGGTCAACCTTTTGCTTCCTGACTTTATCTGAGATCTTAACAACATCTCTCTCCACAACCTTCCTACTAACTGTTCTGACAGCCTGGTCCCCCACCCCTGCAATTCTAGTTTAAACCCCACCAATGTTCAGCATTACCAGATCTTTCCACTAGGATATTAGTCCCCTTCTAGTGCAGTCTCTTCTGTACTGGTCTCACCTTCCCTGGAAGAGAGACCAATGATCCTAAAATCTTATCCCTCCCTCCAACACCAACTCCTTAGCTACATGTTAAACTGTATAATCTTCCTGCTTCTGGCCTCACTAGCATGTGGCATTGATAGCAATACTGAGGTCATAACCTTGTAGGCCCTGCCCTTTAATTAGCACCTAACTCCCTGAACTCATATTGCAGAACCTCGTCACTCTTCCTACCTAAATGGATTATGACCTTTGGTTGGTCACCCTCTCACTTAGGAATGCTGAGGATTGGGTCCGAGATGTCCTGGACCAGGCACATGGAAGGCAACGTTCCATCATCTTTCCTTCCCCATATTTGCTGGTCACTGCTTTCAACCATCTTTATACTGTTGTTATTGATCCCACTGCCTGCCTTTTTGGAGTTTTGGTGTTACTCCATTAATGGAAAACAACTAATATCACTTTCAAAATCAAATCCACCATTCCCGTCTTAGAAAATGTATAAATCTAGTCACTTATCATTTTCTCCTTCCACACCTCTGACTCTCTTATCTAGCCCTACCTTTCTCCTTTAGTTATAACCTTGTAGTATGTTCCTGCAATACCTTTACCCAGCTCCCTAATCCTATCATGTTTGCTCCCTAACCTTTCTGCAATTGATTTCTCCAAGCTTCTCCAGTCGCACATTACAGCCATTGCATGTTAGGTTTGAATTTTCTCAGTAGTATGTTTAGAACACAGTATTGTTCATAATTTGAGAATGAAGCCATTTGAAAGCAACTAGTGAAAGAAACATTTCAGCCGGTCAAGATAAGGGACCCTTTTGGGATATTGAGTTGTTCAAGTCAGAAAAATCTAGTCTAATCAGAATCAAGTTTATTATCACTGAATATGTCATGATTTAGAACATAGAACATAGAACAATACAGCGCAGTACAGGCCCTTCGGCCCACAATGTTGAGCCGACCCTTAAACCCTGCCTCCCATATAACCCCCACCTTAAATTCCTCCATATACCTGTCTAGCAGTCTCTTAAATCTCACCAGTGTATCTGCCTCCACCACATGCACCAACCGCTCTCTGAGTAAAAACCTTCCTCTAATATCCCCCTTGAACTTCCCTCCCCTTACCTTAAAGCCATGTCTTCTTGTATTGAGCAGTGGTGCCCTGGGGAAGAAGCACTGGCTGTCCACTCTATCTATTCCTCTTAAAATCTTGCATATCTCAATCATATAACCATATAACAATCACAGCACGGAAACAGGCCATCTTGGCCCTCCTAGTCTGTGCCGAACCCTTAATCTCACTTAGTCCCACCTACCCGCACTCAGCCCATAACCCTCCACTCCTTTCCTGTCCATATACCTATCCAATTTTACCTTAAATGACACAACTGAACTGGCCTCTACTACTTCTACAGGAAGCTCATTCCACACAGCTATCACTCTTTGAGTAAAGAAATTCCCCTTCATGTTTCCCTTAAACTTCTGCCCCCTAACTCTCAAATCATGTCCTCTAGTTTGAATCTCCCCTACTCTCAATGGAAACAGCCTGTTCACGTCAACTCTATCTATCCCTCTCAAAATTTTAAATACCTCGATCAAATCCCCCCTCAACCTTCTACGCTCCAATGAATAGAGACCTAACTTGTTCAACCTTTCTCTGTAACTTAATTGCTGAAACCCAGGTAACATCCTAGTAAATCGTCTCTGCACTCTCTCTAATTTATTGATATCTTTCCTATAATTCGGTGACCAGAACTGCACACAATATTCCAAATTTGGCCTTACCAATGCCTTGTACAACTTTAACATTACATTCCAACTTCTGTACTCAATGCTTTGATTTATAAAGGCCAGCGTTCCAAAAGCCTTCTTCACCACCCTATCTACATGAGACTCCACCTTCAGGGAACTATGCACTGTTATTCCTAGATCTCTCTGTTTCTCTGCATTCCTCAATGCCCTACCATTTACTCTGTATGTTCTATTTGGATTATTCCTGCCAAAATGTAGAACCTCACACTTCTCAGCATTAAACTCCATCTGCCAACGTTCAGCCCATTCTTCTAACCGGCATAAATCTCCCTGCAAGCTTTGAAAATCCACCTCATTATCCACAACACCTCCTACCTTAGTATCATCGGCATACTTACTAATCCAATTTACCACCCCATCATCCAGATCATTTATGTATATTACAAACAACATTGGGCCCAAAACAGATCCCTGAGGCACCCCGCTAGTCACCGGCCTCCATCCCGATAAACAATTATCCACCACTACTCTCTGGCATCTCCCATCTAGCCACTGTTGAATCCATTTTATTACTCCAGCATTAATACCTAACGACTGAACCTTCTTAACTAACCTGTCTCCTTAATTAACATGTCTCCTCTTGTCCTCCCTCTCTCCAAAGAGTAAAGCCCTAGCTCCCTTAATCTCTGATCATAACTCTCTAAAACCAGGCAGCATCCTGGTAAATCTCTTCTGTACCCTTTCCAATGCTTCCACATCCTTCCTATGGTGAGGCGACCAGAACTGGACACAGTACTCCATGTGTGGCCTAACCAAAGTTTTATAGAGCTGCATCGTTACCCCGCGACTCTATTCCTTGACTTATGAAAGCTAACACTCCATAAGCTTTCTTAACTACCCTATCTATCTGTCAGGCAACTTCCAGGGATTTGTGGACATGTACCCCCAGATCCCTCTGTTCCTCCACACTTCCAAGTATCCTGCTTTTTACTTTTTACTCTGCCTTGGAGTTTGGCCTTCCAAAGTGTACCACCTCACACCTCTCTGGGTGTAACTCCATCTGCCATTTCTCGATCCTATCAATGTCTCTCTGCAATTTTCGACAATCCTCAATGCTATCCACAATGCCACCAACCTTTGTGTCATCTGCAAACTTGCCAACTCACCCTTCTACCCCCACATCCAGGTCATTAATAAAAATCATGAAAAGTAGAGGTCCCAGAACCGATCCTTGTGGGACACCACTAGTCACAACCCTCCAATCCAGATGTAATCCCTCCACAGCGACCCTCTGCTTTCCGCAGGCAAGCCAATTCTGGATCCACCTGGCCAAATCTCCCTGGATCCCATGCCTTCTGACTTTCTGAATAAGCCTACCATGTGGTACCTTGTCAAATGCCTTAGTAAAATCCATGTACACACAAATAGAATGGAGAGTGGAAAAAATATGTTGAGGGTCTTAGTCTTGAACACTATTTTGAATTGCCCTTTCTGCAGAATTGGTTTACAGACTGCAAGAGCAGCACACTTAGAATGTCAGTGTCATCTTGAGGAAATGTTATGCATTTTTTCTTGACAGAACATCCATTTGAAATACAAGTATCTCTGAAAGCTAAAAGGAGATTCTGTTTAGCTGGATTCTGTATCTGTGAATCCTTTAGCCGACCACATTAGGTTGATATATTTTAAATCAAACGTATTATGTAACCATTCTTACACAGAGGTTTTGGATAGGCTTTAATCCCATTTTCAGTTCCTGTCAGGTGGTTCTTCATCCATTGATGTCATTCCTTAATCCGGATTCAGACCCCCCCCCACCCCCCATGTCTGATGTTTACAAAAGTGTTGTCTATGGCTAAATGGTGACTATGTTTTAACACTCAGTGCTGCTCTACAATCATTAATAACCAAACCCCCAAAACAGACAGCAAGCATTAGTGGTAGAGCTGGTACAAGGTTTGACTGAATGGCGTTTTTCCAAAAGGTAATGCCAAAGTGCTGAGGCTGCAGGTGTTTTATATCTAATGTTCTTTTCTAGAGCAGTGGTACCTGAGATTTCTATTTCTGTTTTACCACAGATAATAGTAAGCAACTCAAGAATTCCCAGAACTTAGCTTTCTAGTTTTAATAGTATTGGTAGTTTATATGGTAATAGTACATCACATTGAACAGAGAGTGGTGCATTTATTATAGCCAAGCAGGATTTTTCCTGTTATTGAAGGGCCATAGATTAGCACATTTTGGGCAAGTCAAATAGCTTGACAGGATTCTCAATTGCAGGAACAGGGAACATCTTAAGGAAACCAAACGAAGCGCGTGTTCAAACATTGATGTAATACCACTTTTATTTATTTAAATGGTACAATTTGATTTACAGACAAAAAAGGTATTAAACAATAATTTGCCAGGTATTTGGCCACTGCAAATGGGTCAAAAGAGGTGTTAAGGAAAAAAGCAGTGTTCTCAAGTCACATCATTACAAGAAGAATGTGCAACACACAGGAGACCTGGATAAAGATTACAAATATTATGTCTTATAAATAAGAAATACTGTTTTATACATAAAATTGTATAAGTGTTGCACGTCTTTCCTAACAGTATGATGGCACTTTAAGGCAGAAGGCTTACAACAAAAGGCATAGGATAAGACAGCATGGATTTATTTCTCACCACAGAAAGTGCTGAGTTTGTTGCACCTTTTCCATACTATGTCAATCATTCTGTACATGTTTTTTCTACAGGTAGGACGCTAACCTCATACTTTTGATTAATTGACTTCCTTACTTGATAAATAAACAGTATTACTGCAGTAAAAAGTACAAGAACTGTTGTATTGTCTAAGTACAGTGACAGGAGAGGCTGTTATAGTTAAACTTCAAAATAGAGATGTATTTTTTTGCTTTAGATACAATATTTGGGAAAGAGCGTGCAACCCTTTAGGCCTGCTCAGTGCTTGTAAGATTGAGCCTGAATCCCTCATAGTAAAATCGTTGCAGTGATAGTTTCAGCCAGGAACCAAACGTGTAATTATGGATGATCAAGCAGCTACCAATAATACTTTTTTTAAAAATTGGTGATTACAGTGTAATGAGATGGCTTAAGACCGATTACAAACAGAATAGAAAAGGAGGCAAACACTGAATAACAAACATCAGTTTGCAGAGGCAATTTAGTCTGGCTGGCATTGCACTGGCAGGATAAAGGGCAAAGGGCACACACAGCCTATCTCCCCTCCACAAGGCATGTGCTGGAAAAGTAACAGCACAGATTGCCAAAGTTTTTGTTCTCTCCATTTTGTATAAAAGATTTACGTATTTCCATCTGGGCCAGAAATAGGAAACACCCCTGCTTTGAAAGCACTGTATAGATTAAGTATATTTAAACATGTGTGGGCTGGGTACATTCCCAAGGATGGCGCTTGGGGTAGGAGAAGTTGTAGGAAGATGGTGGGGGGGGGGGGGGACTTTCAAATAGCCACATTTGGAATATTGGATACTTGCAGGGTATTTACCTATCAGTAATAACCTGGTATTTTTTCTCCAAATAAGACTGATAGCCCTGAATAGAAAATAAAATCTCAGCTGTGTATACAAGCAAGCAAATTACCACAGAATTACTAAGGCAATCAGAAAGATGTCTAAAAACAGTTACTGCTGATGGTAGAAACTTGAGGATGAGGAGGTAACTCATGGAGCCAATCCTAAAACAATTATATAGAGTATATTTACACAAAGACAGACGCAACATTTCCTCATACTATTATATGATAAAAAACATTCACACAAAAATATAACATTTGAAATAATTAATAGCACCAGTGTATCAGGTAATTTTATTTTTTTTTGCTACGCAATGTACAAAGTTGCATAGAGTGTTTGTTGCTGTAAAAAAAATCTGCTTTTAATTTTGATATAGATGAAGCAGCAGTCTTGGGAACAGAAAGAGTGTAGTCCACACAAAAAGTGCAAGACATTTTTATAGGCATTCCACCATTGCAAAATAACTGAAACCAAGAAGTAGGAAGCAAAGGGATTAGTATTACAAAATTAAACTGCTTTGTAATGAGAAGACCAGCTTTCATGGTAATTTACAACATTAACATGTTGAATACTGTATATAATGCTCTTAAAGTGACTTACTGCTACCCTAGAGTGATGTGATTTAACGTGCATTTAGGAAGTGAAGTGGTAGGAAGTTAAATAATAACATGTTAACAGTTCATAATCCTTCACAGCTAGTCTAGTCATTTAATAAAGTTGGGGGAGGGTGCAAGGGAAGAAAGTCACATCACAAAGCTATGTTAATACTCATGATTTGAATGCAATAAAGAACCAATACCTCCACGCAGTGGCAGGAGAGACAAACCTACATTAAAAGCCAGTTATTTCATTTAAACACCTTTATATTCTTAGAAGCCAACTTTATTCCACCCTACAGCAGAAGAAGCCTTTGTGTTTGGCCTCTGGAAAGGCATGCTTAATAATTCAAGGTTAATGGTGTGAAGTGATTAAATCAGGTAGATGGAGTGTGTCCTTCTAACACAAACTTGGTTCTTTCAGGATTCTAGTAGCTCGTCATATAGGTATGTCACTCACACCAAGCCTAGCGTCCAGAATCTTGTGCTTCTTTCAAGCAGCTGCATTTGATGCCTGAGGAATTTCAGTTATGAGCCTTGGAACACTTAATGATGTTGTGTCAGACATTGAAAAAGATTTGGTAATAAGGCAATTTCTGTACAATGTCACTTTTGGGTAGGATATGGAGGTGAAGGAAGTGACTATGGGGTCTCCAGAGACTGAGTATTGTAACAGCCAGGAGGTAATGTTTGTTTGATATCCTCTAGGTTTTTAATGTCATTCAGAATATCTTGAATATCTTGCTCGTGGGTAGTAATTGCATTTGCTTGTTCCTTTTCAGCCTTTTCTAGATCTGCCAACTTCCTTTCTAAATCACTATCTTTCATCTGGTTCTTGGCATCATTCAAAGTTTTTTCAATCTCTTTCAGCCGATTAACATCAACGTTATCGAGCTGACCTGTAAAAACAAATCCAAAATAATAACCATTTTAATTTACCAAGAAAATGTTCTGAGGTATACAAACTGATCAAATTACAACATTGCTCATTTACAACTTCCTAGAAATGCCAGTATCAAGATGGAAGGCAAATTAGAGCCAAGTAAACAAGTAGGTACAGTTTTTTTGCACATTGGTCAGAAGAGACTTTCTCACACAGAATTCCAGTCCTGAAGAGTCTCGGCCTGAAAGTTCAAGTGTTTATTCCCTCTATAAATACTACGTGACTTGCTGAGTTCCTCTGGCATTTTGTGTGTTTCTTACAGAGGACCCTTTTAGATTAAAATGGGTTCTAGGTGTGTTTTGCTGGAGGCAATGTAAATAATGTTTACATTTCTCCTTGGCTGACCATAAAACCAAAGCTTGCTTATAAAATAAAACATACCTCAACATTGTAAAACATTTGTGTATCAGTCTCCAACTAAACCATCACCAGAGGCTATGAGTTATAAATCACTGCTGATTTTATGGTCCATACCTTCCCATAACCAATTTACCAGTGGCTGGAGAAAATGCTGCATGTTACTGGATTATTCAATGAATAGAATACAAAAATAATTATCCATTTGTGGCTTGACAGTTGTTCCATTCAAACGTGGTACAAAACGGTTTAGTATGCTGTAAGCATAGTTTGATACAAATAATGCCAAATCAAGACTCTTCGTTCTATAGTACAGAAACATAAAAGGATCCAATCCATATAATTCAAGCACAACTCAACTAATCATGTAACAATGCTCACATGAATGGCTTTCATAGGAGAAATAAGCCGTCATTTAACTGAGTCCAACTAACAAAGTTTTAAGAGGAATTTGTTAAAAATTTACAGTTGTCAGAACTCTTTAAGTACAACAATTTAAGTAAAAGTATTATCCTATTGACAGGCTAATCAGTATAACTTATAAACTTTGCTAATTATTAACCTTTGTATTCATGAATTCAACATTCAAATAGAACTGGATGCTAACTGTTCAAACTGGATGTTCTACCACTTTCTGTAAACTATAATCTGTTGGAATTCTTTGAGGAAATAACAGACAAGATAGTCAAACGAGAAATACATGGATGTTGTGTACTTGGATTTTCAGAAAGCCTTTGCCAAGATGCCACACATGAGGCTGCTTAACAAGATTGGTGCTAGCATAGATAGAGCATAGGCTGATTGGCAGGAGAAAAAGTGTGTGAATAAAGGGAGCCATTTTTGATTGGCTGCTGGTGACTAGTGGTGTTTTACAGGGGTCTGTGTTGGGACCATTTCTCTTCATGTTATTTGTCAATGATTTGGATGATGGAATAGATGGTTTTGTAGCCAAGTTTGCTGACGATATGAAGATAGGTGGAAGGAGTGGTAGTGTTGACTTAGACAGATTAGGAGAATGGGCAAAGATGAGGTAGAAGGAATACAGTGTCGGAAAGTGCATGGTCATGCACTTTGGTAGAAGAACTAAAAGTGTAAGCTATTTTCTAAACAGGAAAAAAATTCAAAAATTTGAGATGCAGAGAGACTTGGGAGTCCTCGTGCAGGATTCCCTGATGGTTAACTTGCATTTTGGTGAGGAAACATATGCGGTGTTATCATTCATTTTGAGCAGATGAGAGTATCAAAACAAGGATCTAGTGCTGAGGCTTTATAGAACACTGGTGATGCCTCACTTGGAGTACTGTGAGCAGTTTTGGACCCCTTATCTAAAAAAGGATATGCTGACATTGAAGATGATTCAAAGGAGGTTCACAAAAATGATTCCAAGAATGAATGGCTTATCATATGAGGAGTGTTTGATTGTTCTGGCCTGTACTCATTGGAATTTATAAGAATGGGGCAGCAGGGAGATTTCACTGAAACTATCAAATGTTGAAAGACCAAGATAGTGGATAGGGAGAGGATGCTTCCTATAATGAGAGAGTCTAGGACCAGAGGGCACAATCTCAGAATAGAGGAACGTCCATTTAGAACAGAGATGAGGAGGAATTTCTTTAGCTGGAGGCAACAATTGGATCCAGGACACTGGGTTTATTTAAGGCTGAGGTTGACAGATTATCAGTCAGTGCATGAAAAGTTAAGGCAGGAGAATAGAGTTGAGAGGGAAATGTATCAGCCATGATCAAATGGCAGAGAGAATTCAATGGACCAGTGGCCAAATTCTGCTTCTATTTCTTATGGTCTTATAAATGGATTCTCTGAATTCAAAGAATAATTCTAGTAACTAGAATAATCAAATATTATTCTGTTCATCATCTGTTTATTATTCTGTCAGCCTTATGAAGCTTACACAGACACAAATCAGTAGAAAATGCTTACTGAGCTTTTAAAGAATTAATTTTGCCCAAGAGTAAAGTACAGCAAGAAAATTATGAGATCTGTTACAAGCGTAGAAATACCTGATATTAACCCACACAGATTTTTTGTTGGTATTGTTAATTTATTTCCTGCTTTCTCAATCTACCAAATTTACTGCAGGTTTTATTCTTTATTTTTCTCTGCCTATCTAAAACATTGTACTGGAAATACTAATTTATTCTAGGAGTTAGCAAAGTGCAATCTCCAGATTACTGAAAATTTCATCATTTTTTAGAATTCAAACTTTTAGTGGGAATGGGGTGATAGGTTGGTTTGTGAGCAATGTCACTTTGCAGATAGAAATCACATACAAATAAAGGTGAAAATGGTTGGGTTGGGTGGAATCTTTGTAAGATTCTTTTGTGTAGGTTATTTTCCATTCATAGCTCAATTTAAGATAAATAAATATTTCTATAAAATAACAATTTATTGTTGGAAAAACTTGGCAGATTGAGGAGCATCTGTGGAAAAAGACAGTTAATGTTTCAGGTCTGTGACCTTTTATTAGGACAGAGGGAAATGAGCTGGTCCAGGTGGCAGAGAATTGGGGAAGAGCGATAAGTGAAAAGATTGAAATAATGTGGCAGTTAAAGAGCAACAGGTCAGAGTGTACAAGTGAAATAAAAAGGCAAAAGGAAATGGCAGGCACAAATGTCTAGCTCTAATACAAAGGAAGAGAGCTATCTGAAGTTGCAGAATTCATTGACAAACTGATTTTCACGCATCTGTATTAAATGTTTTGCCTAAGTAGGCTGCTTTGTGGGCCAGTTACAGAAATTAAGAAAGAAAATAGAATTCATGTGTTGGGACAGTTCGGAAAGACTAATTGCTTACAATATACCAAAGCCCTCCTAACTACTGCTCAAGCAGCAGGCTCCCCTCTCCAAATAGCTGATGACATCCAAAGGATCAGCAAACCCCATACAGTTTGGCACCCGCGGCATCACAGGAGTTGCCAGTCATCATTGAACTTGGTGCAGGACCTCCTTAGAGACTCCAGCTCCTCGGGGTTTACTCCTGAAGCCTTCTCCATGAGTGGGTATAGCTGCAAGGCAGCGGTGGTTTGAGATCAGTTTTCCTTCTGTGAGATGAGCTGCCAGCTATGGCTGACGAAACAGAGTATAGGGAATAGAGTCTCTGCCCAAATAGAGTATACAACATACTGGATCAGAAGAAACTGCCTTTTTTATATTATTTGTTGCTTTGCTAATTTAAAAGTTCATTACATTATGAAAGCATATATCATTGAGAATGACCAGGAGAGATGATAAAGGTAGGGCAGGGGGAACACTGTCTACATGGACTTCAGTAAAACAGTTTGCTCTCGAAGGTAGAATCCATGGGACTGGTGATACGACAGCAAACTGGATATAAAATTAGGATGCAGAGAGTAGGAGCGGGGAGTTTCTGATTAGAGACATATAAACAGTAGTGTGCTGCAGGGATCAGTGTTGGGTCCTCTGTTGTTATATATTATTGATTTGGGAAAGGACATAGGAGGCAGGATTAGTAAGTCTGCAAATCACATCAAAGTTGGTAGTAAGTGGACAGTAAAGAAGGTTATCTGTGATTACAAAAGCATCCTGTTCAACTGCATGGCTGATAGAACTCAACTCAGACAAAGGTAAAGTGATGCATTTTGGGAAGTTAAACCAGGCTAAAACATGCACTCAGTGGCCACTTTACTCATTAATGCAAATATCTCATCAGCCAATCATGTGGCAGCAACACAATGCATAAAAGTATGCAGACATGGTCAAGAGGTTTACAACCATACACTCAGTGTCCACTTGATTAGGTACGGGAGGTAACTAATAAAATAGTTACAGTCTACATAGTAAATGGCAGAACTCTGGGGTGTGTTATTGAACAGCAGGATTCTGTATCACTGCTTTCAAGAAACTGAAAGATGAAAAAAGCATATAGTCTGCCTGCCTTCGTTGACATAAACACTGAGTACAGGAATTGGGATGTCATGTTACAGTTGTACAAATTGTGGATTAAATTTGACTAAAGAGATATTGTATAGCTTAGGACTGTTTTCCCTGGAATGCAGGAGGCCACCAAGAGGGAACCTTATTTATAAGATAATGAGGGTCATAGATAGGGCAGATAGTCACAAGATATTCCACCCCCCCCTCGGGATAAGACAGTCTAAAATTAGAGGGCAATGGTTTAAAGCGGGAAGAGAAAGATTTAAATGAGAACTGAAGGGCATATTTTTCCAAGTATGAAACAAGCTACCGGGGAGGTGAACAGAGGCAGGTACAATGATAGGAAAAGTTTGGAGATATATTGCCAAACCTCGCAATGGGATTAGCGTAACAGACAGCCTGGTTAACAAGGATGAACTAGGGAAAAGGCTCCATTGCCAGGCTATAGAACTCCTATTCAGCAAAAGGTAATCCCTTGCTAACTCCTGCTAGTATAAATCAGTCATAAGTTCCACTGCAGCATAAAAATTACCAGCAGGACATGTTAGTAGTTTTGAATACCAAATGCAACTGTATGTCTTGATAGCAAAGTTATCTTTCAAAACAGACATTCGCAATCTGATAACATCAAATTTTAAAAACCAGGAAATCTTCCACAAGATTAATTTTAAACATAGTTTCACATAAAGCACCACATGCTTATGTGCCTAGAGAGAAATTACCGAATTGGGACTTACTTTTTCTAAAAATCACTGTTTTAACTGTACTACCAAATCTGATTAAAATTGTGTTCTTTTAATAGGTAGTCACAAAAACAACTAGATATTTTGTCACATTGACATAAAGAGAAAAAATCCAATGGTGAATTTACTATATCCTGAAGCAATTTTTCCAGTGATTGTCCTATCTCTCTGTTGTAAGTGGCATTCCTTTTTTTCTCAGGATAACCAGGTAGCTTGGGAGTGAATTACAATTTAAAGTCATAATCAAACTTCAATGCTATAATCCCTTATTTTCTAAAAGGAGTGAAAAAAATAATTCAGCAATTGATGGTGAAATTAGTTTGCTGCCCTGTAGGATTGTAACCATTGGTGTATCTGTGCATTTTTGCCCTACTAGGAATCCAAAAAAGTATAGAACTAACGTAAAATAGTATCACCACAAAATGGAGGCATCAGTGAAATGCTGAGAATAGATCATTAGAGAAACTAATTCCAAGGATTTTTTTCAGCAGTGCTTATTTAGGGTAAAATCGTAGCTTTCCAGTAGGCACAAAGTTAACAATGGTATTAAACTCTAAAGGAACTATATTTTTTGTGTCATAGAATAGGATTCAGGCTAGATTCAATTTGAAATCTGAATCCTGGAAAGTATCAGCCAATACTAGAAGAAATAGCATCTGTTAAAGTCAACTGCTCTTAACATTACCCAGAATCAATTTGAATCATTCTCTCTCTCAAATTTCTTATGGTTAGTTCATAAGATCAAAACTAGCTATTTTGCTTGTACTGTACCAATGACATAAAAAAATACCTTAAAGGCAACTATCAAAGCACCTATATAGCATAGGATGATTAATATGCAAGGCTTCCAATAAAACCTACCCAGTTCTGCCAACAGCTTATTGATGGTATTCAGCACACCCTGCACTGCCTTTTTGGCCTTTCTTGCCTGCTCATCAGCTATTTTCGCAGCTTGAGAAGCCTAGAAGAAAGAGTTTGAGGATATTTGTCATGTGTAGGTCAAAAGTAGTATTGACACTGTATTGTCAAAAACATGGAAGACCCTTACCATGTCAGCCATCATCATATCTTGGTCTGCTTCATTTCTTTTTCCAGCAAGCACATCTTCTGCACCTTTCAGATTTTTCATCATTTTTTCTACTTCATCTTCCAAATTTCTGGCATCATTAAACGTGCTATCTGCATCTTGTTTTGTCCGAGCAGCACTCTGCAAACAAAAGCACTGATCAAGACCTTTCATTTCAAGTCCAAGCCTAAAAATGTTTTTGTGTAAAAAAAAAATGGGGAACCACTGTTTTAAAATAAAAACAGAGTTGGTGTGATCAGTGCAATTATGCAGTAAAGGTGGCCCCCGTTTATCGAACGTTCGCTTTATGACAGCTCGCTGTTACGAAGAAAAGACACCCACTTTATATGTGTGTTTACCCCAAGAAAGACTACAATGACCATGAAGCTTTGCGTGGGCAGTTGTTTGCGCATCCGTATACATGCATACGTATGTATGTGCCAATTTTTTTCTCCAAATCGATTTTGGCTTACTGTCTTCCCGAGTTTGATAAGTGAAACTACACCACACATACAATATTTCTACTTTATATAGGCTGTATATTTATCATATCATTCCTGCTTTTACTATATGTTCATGTTACTTTAGGTTTTATGTGTTATTTGGTTTGATTTGGTAGTTTATTTTTGGGTCTGGGAATGCTCAAAAAATTTTCACATATAAATTAATGGTAATTGCTTCTTTGCTTTACGACATTTCGGCTTACAAACAGTTTCATAGGAAAGCTCTACCTTCGGATAGCGGAGGAAACCTGTATAGTATAACAGTGCCATTATTATTCTTAATTTGCATGCATAAACTTTATGACTTTCACCGGGCTGTGCTAATAACAACGTGAGGCATGTAGAATATTGTCCACTTGTGGCAATGCTGAGATCATTCTTAAACTGTATCAAAAGTGCTAATCCTGCAGAACAATCTTAAGGATGCACACCTTTCCAAACTGATCACAATTCAAGTTTGAAAGAAATCTGTATAATTACACATTAAATATAGCCCAAGCTTCCGGGCAATTGTCCTTATACACTCAGTGGCCACTTTATTAGGTACAGCTATACAGCTACCCATTAACGCAAATATCTAATCCCAATCATGTGGCAGCAACATGAGCTATAAAAGCATGTAGACGTGGTCAAACAGCTCTGTTGTTTTTCAGACCAAACATCAGAATGGGGAAGAAATATAATCTAAGTGACTTTGACTGTGGAATGATTGCTGCTGCTAGAGGGGGTGGTTTGAGTATCTCAGAAACTGCTGATCTCCTGGGGTTTTCATGCACAATAATCCCCTGAGTTTACAGAGAATTTATCACAAATTTACCAGACTGTCTTAAAACTCATCTGGTTCAAAAGTGCAAATAGGGTGGAAACCTGCATTCCTGAACCAGACATAAGAGCAGAATTAGTCCAATCAGACCATCAGGCAATCATCATATAAACATTGATGAATATGCAGAATTTGCAACTGGCTATACGACAAAGTGCATTGAGGACATCGCCACAGCTGATAGCAGGGGTCCTGGACACTGCTGAAAGAACAGGATGCTGCTTTCAGTTCAGGGGATAAGTGGGCTCTCAGGTCAGCAAGAGCCATGGTTTCCTGTGCTTTCAGGAAGGTGAAACAGGACTACACACAGAAAATCACACTACATGTGGTGAATGTGGCAGGGCTAGAAGACCACACTGCACGTCACTGATAGTGATGCCTCTCTTCCTGATAGATGAATGTCTTCTAGGCCCAGTTTGACACACTAAATTCTGTGCCAGTGAGGAAGAGCCCTCTCCTAACACCTGCCCCAAAGAGGGGGCACTCTGGCCACAGCTGATGTGAGGAGAGGAAATCCTAGTCAGGGTCAATCCACACAAAACTGTGGGTTCTAACAGTACACCTAGCCGGGTGCTGAGCGACTCTGTGGCCCAGCTAGCAGCATTTTCACAGACGCCTTTGACATTTCTCTGAAGCAGTCCATTGTCCCTGTAGGCTTCAAGGCTGCTACCATCACCCCAGCGCCCAATGGACCGATTGTAACCTGCCTTAACATTACCATATAATGGTGTCGACCTCAATAATAATGAAGTGCTTTGAACATCTGGTCATGAACTACTTGAAATCCTGTCTTCCCATCACATTGGACCCTTATCAGTTTGCATATCACCCAAGTTGGCCCACCAATGATACAATGGCCTCTGCGCTCTACTCAGTCTTATCCCACCTGGAGAATGGTGACTATGTCAGAATACTGATCATTGACTTCAGTTTGATGATCAATATGATCATTCCTCAGAAACTGAGGGTAAACTATCCTTGTTGGGCCTCAACACCTCCCTCTGTAACTGGACTTTGGACGTTTCAATGGAGAGACCGTTGACAGTCTGCGCTGGTAGCAACATCCCTAGCTCCATGATGCTGAGCAGTGGCAGACACCCACCCCTACCCCTGGGGCTGCTCACACTGCTGATGCATGACTGACCTGACTGATCAAGCTCCAACCACATCATTAAATTTGCCGATGAGATAGCAGTAGTTGGCTTAATACTGAGTCAGCATATAGAGAGGAGATAGAGCAGCTTGTGCAAACACAACTACTTGAGTCTCAATGTGGATATGACTAAAGAGATGATCGTGGACCTCAGGAAGGAGCAGGCTGATCACTCCCTACTGCACATCAATTGCTCCTCTGTGGATAGTCAGGGGCACCAAGTTTCTTAGACTGCTTACTACCTGTTTAATCAAGAAAGCCCTGTAGCGTCTCCCCTTCCTGAGAAGGTTAAGGCAAGCAAGGCTCCTCACTCCTATTCTAATCGCAGCACCATCCAGTGTCCTGACCAGCCATATCACTGTTTGGTATGGAATTGCAAAATGTTTGACCACAGGACCCTGCAATGGATTCTGCGGATTTACTGAGAGAATAATAAAGGTCTCTCCACCCCCATCCAGGACATATACCAGAAGTGGTGTGTTCACAGAACCATTAGCATTGTCAAAGACTCCATCCACCTTGACCTCCTACCATCAGACAGACGGTACCGCAGTACAAGTACAAGGACCGTTAGGCTGGATAATAACAACGTTTTCCAGGCTGTGAGACTTCTGAACACCCTGAGACCAACCAGTACAAATTACATATGACAGCTTCCAATAGCAGTATGCTGTTGTATATTTAACATGTCAACTTTTACATTACAGAATACTTTTTTATCATTGTGCTAATATTATTTATGTGTTCTATGTGAAGTATGTACTGTGTTTTGCACCTTGGACCCTGAGAAACATCGTATCATTTAGCTGTACACATCTGTATGGCTGAATGCAAATAAACTCGAACTTGAGTCTACTCCACCATTCAATCAGGGCTAATTTATTATCACTCTCAACCCCATTCTCTTGCCTTCGCCTCATAATCTTTGATGCTTTCTGATCAAAAGGCATTGAATTCCAGATTCACCATCCTCTGGCTAAAGAAATTCCTCTTCGTCTCTATTCTAAGGGGACATCCTTCTATACTGAGGCTGTGCCCGCTGGCTCTAGATTCCCCGCTTTCGTAAACATCTTCTCAGCATCCACCCTGTCTAGGCCTTTCAATATTTGATAGATTTCAATGAGATTCCCCCCCCCCCCCCCAAACTCATTCTTCTAAACTCCAGCAAGTTCAGGCCCAGAGCCATCAAATGCTCCTCATACATTAACCCTTTCATTCCTGGGATCAATCTCATTAACCTCCTCTGGATTCTCTCCAACAATGGCATGGCCTTTCTTAGATAAAGGACCCAAAACTGCTCATAATACCCAAATGCTGTCTGATCAATGCCTTATAAAGCATCAGCATTACATCCTTGCTGTGATTCCAAACTTGCAGCGATCTGGCTAAATGTTCACTGACGTAGATTATCAAGCCATTCGGTTGCATCATCAACATCGCATTGTAACAGGAAACATATTATATGGAGTATCTAGCATCAATCTAGGCACCAAAGCTGGAAACAGCTTCACCAGAGTGGTTCAAAAAGTCAGAATATCAGTTCTTCAAAGTCAGGTTGGAATGAAATTTCTAGCAATTCAATAATACTAATGAATAAATACATTTCAAAAAAATAGCATGCAATAGACAGAGCTACTCAATCTCATGATCCCAGCTTGAACAATTTTACTGATACTTTCAGTTGCAAATGGCATTGAAATGTTAAACTAATCAGGAGTGTAACCTTCACAAACAATTCCTATAGGGGTGTTGCAATTACTTTCCATCAGTAATTTTCAGTTGGTAATCAAGTCCTACATCCCTCTGCATTCCACACTGTCACAAAAGCCTGACTTCATTCAGTTCAAGTTGTGCTACATGACCTCAAAAAGAACTTGAATGCACTGGGTACAGTCAAAGCTATGTGCTCTGACAATATTCTAGCTACAGAGCTGAAAGTGTGCTCTACCTGAACAATTGCAGTTCAGACATTACTACCTTAGTCCTGTTCAAAATTTGGATAGATCCTACTTGGACAATAATTAGTTTGAGGGACATAGGACCAAACAGAGCATCAATTGAAGATATGAAAAAGTGTTGCTTGCTAGTCGATGGTTAGTGTGTCATGGTGTATGGAAGCAGCCTCTTTGGTCCACTGTATCCATGTTCATGTTATCAAATTTCTGTCCATTTCTACACACACACACACACACACACACACACAACTATCAAATTTCTGTCTATTTCTACGCGCTTGAGGAAGGAGAACGCTGCTCGCCATTTAAAATCAGATCGTGTTGCTGTTAACACTGTATCGAGTGTGTAACTTTGTATTTGGTTTAAATTTTTCTTAGCAAGATTCACCCTGACCCCCTTTTCCAGTCAGCACCGCCCCCACTTGTCCCATTTAATCTGTCTCAGTGTGGGTGGATTTTAAGACCCGGGGGAGCTCAGGACCCGCCGCCCGCGGCTGCTGCTGAATCTGTTCCACTGACGGAAAATGATCACAATTGAAAATAAAGAGGAAATAATAAAGCGATCAGAAAGAGGTGAAACGCCATCTGTCATTGGAAAAGCGTTAGGCTACTGTCAGTCAATGATTGGAACAACTTTAAAGGATAAAGTGAGAATAATGAAGCACGTGAAGGCCCTGCCCCGATGAAAGCTACAATTACTACTAAGCAATGCAGTGGTTTAATTATTGAAATACATAAGTTTAAGTATTTTATATGCATAGAAAGGTAAAATATATACTATATACTAAGACAAACGTTTGACTAACCGACACTAAATAATACCATATGTACCTGTTCCGACTTACAAATCCGACTTAAAGACGGACTCAAGAACGGAACTCGTTCGTAACCCAAGACTGCCTGTAATCTCCTCAGCAGAAGAGTTAGTAGACAGATTTAAGTTAAGGAGAGGAGATTTAAAGGGAGTTTGAGAGTGATTTTTCCCCCATTCAGGGGGTGGTTGAAATCTGAAGTGTGTATATGTGGGGGGGGAGAGATGAAGACAGGACCTCTCAAAGCTTTTAACCAGTATTAAGATGAACACTACGGCATAGAAGATTTTGGGACAAGTGCAGGAAAATGGAATTAATACAGAAGTTTGATAATCAGCATGGATACAAAAGGGGCTGCTTCCCTGCTCTATGACACCATCAACTCACAAGCAACACTTTATTATAGATGTTCTGTTTGGTTTAGATCTAAAATACCTGCCTCCACACCTTAGCTCAAAGAGGTCAAAATGGGAAAAAGAAAGCTCATTTCTAGAGGTTATGGGTGATTGATTTAATTTCAATGCAGTACTATGGGAAAACTTCACACATTAAATTTGTAGCCAAACAAGTCATGCATCACCCACTCAAATAATAAAATCCATGGAAGCCCTGGGGGAGCAAAGAGACACTAAAATTTACAATTAGTGATGGAATACCATGAGAAAGCTTATTTATTAAGTTTCTTTACAAAACAAGCATTTCACCTGTTGCAAGCTAGTTGCAATCTGCTCTGCATCTTCAGCCTTTTTTTTGGCTTCATTGGCATCCATTCTTGCATTCCCTAATGCATCCTCTGCCTGCTTTGTCTTTGCATTAGCATCATCAATGGTCCTCTTGATGGCAGGTATTTTTTTCAAAGCTTCTTCAGCTGCTGTTTTGTTATCATTCACTCTCTTGTCAAAATCTGTGGGAAATAAAATTAAGACCGTAAGACCTTGGAGCAGAATTAGGTCAATCAGACCACTGAGTTTGCTCCATCATTAGACCATGGCTGATTTATTTCCCCTCTGAACCACATTCTTCTGTCTTTTCTCCATAACCTTTGATGCCCTTACTAATTAAGTCCTTATTAACCTCTAAGTATACCCAGTGACTTGGCCTGCACAGCTGTCTGTGGCAAGAATGGTGCAGATTCATCACTCTGGTTCAGAAGAAGAGATTCTTCTTCATCTCTATTCCAAAGGGATGTCCACTTATTCAGAGGCTATCCATCTATTCTGGTCCTACACTCACCCACTCTATCTATGCCTATCTGGCATGTGAGACAGCAGGTCTACAAGCTGCACCACTGTGCCAACCTACACACCTACGTACCTGTGCAGCAAGAGATATTTGAAAGGGCTTGTTGGCCAGGTAACTTGAGGTAGCTTACTCCTACTATTATTCATTCCTGAGTGCTCCCAATTAATTCAACGACATTCTCAATAACATGCAGAATGCTCCTTCTTGAAGCTGATATGGGCCAGACATTCCTAGAAGTTAGAAGGAATGCTGTATTTTGATGAGACTTCAAATCTCTCTGAGCACAGAAAAGCGTACATGCTTTCAGGAGTTCCATACTGGACAAGCGAATGACATGGCCTACCAATGGAGATAGAAAATGCATGCCAAAAGGGCAATGTTACAACTGTCATGGGGGATGTCAATATGCAAATAGATTGGGGAAATCGGATTGGTGCTGGATTCCAGGAGGGGGGATTTCTAGTGTACATACCAGATGGCTTTCAGAGCAGTTCATGGTTCAGCCGACTAGGGGATCAGCTATTCTGGATTGGGTGTTGTGCAATGAACCAGAAATGATTAGAGAGCTTAAGGTAAAAGAAACTTTAGGGGAAGGTGATCATATGATTAAATTCACCCTGAAATTTGAGAAGGAGAAGCTAAAGTCAGATGTATCAGTACTCCTGTGGACTAAAGGGAATTACAGGGGCATAAGAAAGAAGTTGGCCAAAATTGATTGGAAAGGAACACTGGCAGGCAGGGAAGATGGCAGAACAATGACTAGAATTTCTGAAAGCAATTTGGAAGGCACAGTATATATACATCCCAAAGAGGCAGAAGTATTCTTAAGGCAAGATGACACAACCATGGTTAACAGGGGAAGTCAAAGCTATAAAGGCCAAAGAGAGGGCATATAATAGAGCAAGAATTAGTGGGAAATTAGAGAACTGGGAAACTCTTAAAAACCAACAGAAGTCAACTAAAAAGTCTGAAGGTAGATAAATCACCTGAACCAGAGTTCTGAAAGAGGTGGCAGAAAAGTTTGTGGAGGCATTAGTAATGATCTTTCAAGAACCAAAGGAGGTTCATGAAATTAATTCCAGGATTAAATAGCTTGTCAAATGAAGACTGTTTGATGGTTCTGGGCCTGTATTCACTGGAATTCGGAAGAATGAAGGATGATCTCATTGAAATCTACCAAATGGTGAAAGGCCTTGATAGAGTGGATGTGAGGAAGATGTTTCTTGTGATGGGAGTGTCTAAGACCAGAGGATACAGCCTTAGAACAGAGGAGCATCCTCTTATAATGGAGATGAAGAATTTCTTTAGCCAGATAGTACCCGTAGTGAATCCGTGGAATTCACTGCTGCGAGCAGCATGGAGGCCAAGTCTTTATGCATAATTAAGGCAGATTCTTGATTGGTGAAGACATGAAGGGATATAGGGAGAAGGCAGGATATTGGAGCAGAGTGGAAAAACGGATCAGCCATGACGAAATGGCACAGCAGACTCAATGGGCAAAGTGGCCTAATTCCGCTCCTACATCTTATGATCTTATGAGTATCAGCAGAGACAGGAGCTGAGAGGAGGAGGAGCGTAGGAGGAAGTAGTTAAAAAATGGCAGACGAACTTATCAAGCATTTTGCATCAATCTTCATTGTGGAAGGCAATAGCAGTATTGTGGTCGTTCCAGGTGTTGGGGGGGCATGAAGTGTTTGAAGTTACCATAACTATAGAGAAGGTTCTTGGAAAACTGAAAGGTCTGAATGTAGATAAGTCACCTGGACCAGATGGCATACACCCCAGGGTTCTGAAAGAGGTGGCTGAAGAGATTGTGGAAGACCAGAAAATTGCAAATTTCACTTCACTCTTCAAGAAGGGGGAGAGGTCGAAGAAAGGAAACTATAGGCTAATTAGTCAGATCTCAGTGGGTGGGAAGTTGTTGGAGTCGATCATTAAGGATGAGGTCTGCACTTCAGTCAAAGAAATGAAAGGGTTGACTATTTTTTTAAATGGAGAGAAAAGACAAAAAAGCTGAGGTGCAAAGGGTCTTGGAAGTCCTCATACAGGATTCCCTAAAAGATAATTTGCAGATTGAGTTTATGGTGAGGAAGGCAAATGTGATGTCAGCATTCGTGGATTATAACATAAAAGCATGAATGTAATGTTGAGATTTTATAAAGCACTGGTGAGACCTCACTTGGAGAACTGTAAGCGGTTTTAGGCCCCTTACCTTAGAACTGGAGAGGGTTCAAAGCAGGTTCACGAAAATGATTCCAGGATTGAATGGCTTGTCATATGCAGAGCGTTTGATAGCTCTAGGCCTGTATTCATTAGAATTCAGTAGAATGAGGGGTGACCTTACTGAAACTTATAGAATGGTGAAAGGCCTTGATAGAGTGGATGTGAAGAGAATGTTTCCTATGGTGGGAGAGTCTAAGACTAGAGGACATAATGGAGATGAGGGGGAATTTCTTTAACTAGAGAATAGTGAATCTGTGGGATTCTTTGTCATAGATAGTAGTGGAGGTCAAGTCTTTATGTACATATAAGGCAGAGGTTGATGGATGCTTGATTGGTCAGGGCATGAAGGGATATAGGGAGAAGGCCAGACATTGAGGCTGAGAGGAAAACTGGATCAGCCATGTTAAAATGGCAGAGCAGACTTGATGGGCCAAATGGCCTGTCTCTGCTTCTATGTCTTACAGAACGAAGGTTATGGTAGTAAGAGGACCAGATCAGCTTACTAAGCCTGACACTTCAAAGCACCAGCTTACCTGCTGATCCTGGCACTAATTCAGCACCATTCAAGCAGGCCATTCATTATCAGTTTAAAGGGCAAATGAAGAAGGGAGATGAATCATGCACTTCTCTGTCCACAACTTTAAAGGGTTATGGCTGGGCATTTCTCTATGAAGGCATCATACACAAACAGATTAGAGTAAATCAGAAGCAAAGGACAGCTCATTGGAATGAATCTTCAGCAATGAACAACTTTTTGAAGAACAGAGACTTTGCAAATTGTTGCAGAGAGGTCCAGTAAAGCTATGAACCTAACGGATCATAACCAATTTTATGCAATCTTGCTGACATTTTCTTTGAAAATGGAGATGAAGGTTTTCAATGGGGTTAGCATACAAGGTCAATTGGAGCTGAGGAGTGGAACTGTTACATTCACCTCTCATCAATGATTATAAATAGTTAGTGGTGTGGATGCAGGCTGGCACTTCTGCGCTCATGTAGCTGGGAACGATGCCTGTGAAGAAGCCTCCAAGATAAGTTGTGATTAAATCAAACTAGTCCTGACTTCATAATCTGAATGTGAATCCTTCAATGCCACCTGCATCATCAACCTCCTGATGTACAGAAGAGTTTCAGATAAAGGATGCACCATTCTGCTGTCTAGGCTGTGCTTGAGGCACCAGATGACAAGGGCTTGAAACTTATTTTGGTGACTGCCAGAGGGTGTGATGCAAAGTGCATCTTAATTGCCCGATCCGTTCATCGCCTGATGGTTGTGTGATTTTCATCCTGTGGCATTAAATTTGCACTCACTGGAACTTGGAGAGGCGATGTGGATTGCTCAAGAACAAGAGTCATGGACATTCCCTAGAGTAACACTATCTTTGTTTCCATGAGCAGTCTAGTACAATCACCGGTCCATAGCTCCAAGGTCACAGATCTCAGTGTCCATCGATTCAGAAAACTTACATCCGAAGTGCCTGATCCACCTTTTAGCCCAGCATGATAGACTGTGCTAAAGTGCTACACAAAACAAATTCAAGGCAACTAAACCTTTCATTTCTCAGAATATGCCAAGCTTTTTCCACTCTTAATTAAGTCATTTTAAGGTCAAATCATTATTGTTTTGTAATTAATGAGATGGAAGCACATAACAAGGTCTCTTGAATATGGTATTGGCTGAAAGAGAAGTGGTGGGAAGACCCATTCCTCTTCAATTTGTGACATGCTGCCTTCTTACGTCCATAGACAAATGACTGATTTCGTGTCCCACTCCAAGTTGCCGCTTCCAATAATGCAGCCAGTCTCGGTGCTTCTCTGGAATCTCGACTGAAATTCTAAGCTCAAGCATAAGAAGGTTATTCTAATTTTCATTCTAATTTCTCCACGTTGAAACCTTGAGTAATTGGCATAATTCCTGCACATAATCTAAGTAGCAATAATATACAATGGTTTTAGAAACTTTATCTCACTGACCTAGTATGTTGAAATATTTTTAGAGAAATTGGAGCCCTAAAGGCACTCGAGTTCCCATTACCCTAGTTCTTCTGTTTCCAATACCTTATAAAGATGACACAGATCAGTATGTAAGATCGGTATCTTAATAATGTCCACTAAGCAAAGAACTTACTAGATTGTTTATTGACCATTTTCTAGTCAAGTTTCTTTTGATTCTCTTCACTTTTATTACCCCAAATACAATTTAGCACACCTTGCAGGTTTCTGAGAATATCCTGAGCTTCCTGTAGTGTGGCATTTCCTTTCTTGGCAGCTTCTTCAGCCAGAGCTTTTGCAGCATCTGCACGGGCAAGCAATTGGTCAGCAGTCTTTGGGTAGAGAAAAAAGTTCAGAATGAATACTTGCTTCACATCTATAAATTCCAGACAAAAAAATTACTGAGCAGCTTGTCACATTATTTAATAGTTACAATCCCATGATCTATTATTATTGTTTGGATATCTTAAAAGACCTACTCTATATAATCTTCTATGATTTGTGTAAGAAATAATTAACACTTTTAAGTACTGATTTCCCCAAAGCTCACTTAACCATTTTCAGTTAACAAATCTCAAAATGGCCTGCCTTTCCCCCCACTCCAAAAACTCATGTTATTCCACCAGATGTAGAGACCATATTGCGTAAAAACCTCAGTCTCAGATTATAGTTTGTTTTGTCCATAACTGACAAAACATTAATGATACTTGGTGATTATCCTGAGGCCTTTTTCAGCTTTTAATAGGAAATAATGGATGAGATATGAGGTACGCTTTCAGCCCTCCTTGAGAGGGCATCTACTTTGCTGACAATGAATAGCAAATGCTATCCGACCAGCAGCAATATCTACATTCCCATACCTAGAACACAATATTTCTAATACCTGCAATTAGAATGGCCAAACTGTTGAAACTAATACAATGAACACAAAAGGTTCTGGGCAAGTAATTCCAGAAATCTTGACACATCAGTAGGTCCCAACTATAACTCTTCTTGCATTGTTTATGAAATTTAATTCAATTCCCAATGCAGTCTATTATTTCTCAGTGCAGCATGCAATTTAATCTTTTCTATAACTTATCTCAGGAGACCTTCAGCAGAATTCAATACCCAGCATTTCCTCAAACAGCAAAGTATTGGGATAAGACCTGTACCTAAGATTACATGTAAATTTATTTATAGCATACTGTACAATGCTCTTACTTCATAAACCACTTGACTTTATGGGAAATGAGCAAGAATTTATTCTCAATATATAGGCCTTTGGGTATATACTTATCAATTCTTGCCTGATCCACATCCAAAGCCCTGAATTCCTGACTATTGAGGCACACTGCCATACATCACCTTCCTTATTCTCTTTTCTCCCACATATCCTAAACAGTTCCCCATATTCTAGAAAACGGGAAAAGCAAAACAGAAAATACAATTACTGGAAAGAATAAATATGATAAAAATTAACATTCTATGTGTGAGAGGTCTTGGAAATATACATAACTGTTTCCTTCAAATATCATTCTCAATTGTGGTTCTGCATGCAAAGGTGTGAGCAGCAAATGAAAAGGAAACTAAAGATTTTGTTTTCTCTATCCCTTGAAAGGGTGCATTTTTTATTGGATACAAAGAGCCCAGGTTTTACTTGCTGTTCTGTTTTTCCTTTTTCCAAGAGGTTCTTCACTTCAGCTTCCTTTGCTTTCAAGTCATCTCGCATATCATGATAATCCTTCAGCTTCTGGTCGATTTCAGCATCCAGATCTGCCGCATTCTTTATGATCTCTTCTGCTTCATTCTAAAAGACAAGTTATTCGCCTTCAAATCACATTTTAAACAGTCCATAATTTGATCTCTTAACACTTATCTTCTCACATTGTGAAAAATAGCCAGCTATTAAGAATTAAATATTAGTCTCGCTCTCTTATGGAAATGTCCCTTTTCCAGCTGTCTTAAGAGCATCTAATAGCAAGGTTAATACACTGATATAGCAATTTGTAAGTGCTCCCTGCTAATTCAAGGTGGCTCCATATTAAGAAATCCTGTTTACCAGAAGTACTGACTAATGCTGATTTGCAGCCCACGGTAGTTAAATCTAAACAAATATATTATTGCTGGTGAAAAACCTACATACCTCCAAGGCTTTAGTATCCACTTTAGGCAAGCTTGTCAGATTGGCATAAATCTGTAAAGCTCTATTACCAGCTTCTGTTGCCTCACTGTGTACTTTATCAGCTTGTTTTTCAAGCTCTCGGGACATATTTTTAGCTGCATCATACCTAATTGAAATAGTATGGAAAAGTATTAACATCATACGATGCACTCTGACATCCCAAGTAATAAGATGCTTACTTTATAAGGCTTTATTATTAAATAACCTTTTACCAATACACAAGCCTAACTGGAACACATCTACTTTCAACTATATTGTTTTAAAAACTGTATTAAGGAGCAAAATTTGTTTTAAAATTATATTAAGGATAGTCCCACACTTCCACTAGTCAATATATTCCTTCCAATATCCATTTCTCCACCATCCATATTTTATTTCTAATTGACAGTTGTGACGATGTGCATTTTATTTAATTCCTTGAAATGATGCATTACCTTTTTATAATTTTAAGATTTAATTGTAATAAATTAATATTACTTCAGATACAGGCAATTATGCTCTTTAGTTTTTCGAACGGAAATTCTTGATTTAGACCATAAGAAACAGGAGCAGAATTGGCCATTCTCGCCATTGCGTTTGCTCTGCTATTCCACTATGGCAGATTATCCCTCTCAACCCCATTCGCCTGCCTTCTCCAAGTAACGTATGATGCCCTTAGTAATCTAGAACCTATCAATGTCCACTTTAAATATACCCAATGACTTAGCCTCCTTAGCCATCTGTGGCAATGAATTCCACAGATTTACAACCCTCTGGCTAAAGCAGGTGAGACACAAGTAGAGCTCATTTCTAATGTTTTACAAACAAACTCATTTTGTTTAAAATATCTTGCAGGCATCGCTCCCAGATGATACTCACTTTGCCCATCAAAACATGGAGGAACCTTCATGAATTCTCACAGCCCCTGATGACTCTGTGATTTCAGTCTCTGAGGCTGACTTGCGAGCATCCTTCAAGAGCGTGAATCCGTGAAAAGCATTCGGCCTAGATGAGGTCCCGGACCTAACACTAAAGGCCTGTGCTGACCAACCGGCTGGAGTGTTCACCAATATCTTAAGCCTCTTGCTTCAGCAGTCTGAGGTACCCACCTGCTTCAAGCAGGCTTCAATTATACCGGTGCCCAAGAAGAATGTAGTAACCTGACTCAATGACTATCATTCAGTAGCACTTACATCCACTGTGATGAAGTGCTTTGAGGGTCTGGTGATTAAAAACATCAACTCCTGGCTGAGAAGCGACTTGGATCCACTCCAATTTGCCTACTGCCACAACAGGTCCACAGCAGATGCTGTTTCATTGACTCCTCAATCAACCCTGGAACATCTGGACAGCAAAGATGCATACATCAGGATGTTCTTTATCGACTACAGCTTGGCATTCAATGCTGTCATCGCCTCAAAACTAATCAATAAGCTTCATGATCATGGCTATAAACCCTCTTTGCTCAATTGGATCCTTGATTTCCTCACTTGCAGATCCCAGTCAGTTCAGAATGGCAACATCATCTCCTCCACAATCTCCATGAGGCCAAGTACAGCTCCAGTAACATACTTAAGTTTGTTGATGACACCACTGTTATTAGCCAAACTGAAGGTGGAGATGAATCAGCACTTAGGAAGGAGACTGAAAATCTGGCTGAGTGGTGCCACAACAACCTCTCACTCAATGTCAGCAAGAACAAAGCGATGATTATTGACTTCAGGAGGAGGAAACCAGAGGTCCATGAGCCGGTCCTCATTGGGAAATCTGAGCTGGAGAGGATCAGCAAATTTAAATCCTTTGGTGTTATCATTTCAGAAGATCTATCAAGGGTCCAGCACGCATCAGATCTATGCTCTGCTGTATTTTGCTATCTCTGACTCCGCCAATTTCTTATTAATCAGACCACCTATATTCTTATCCAAGCCTTTATATATATTACAAACAAAAATGATCTCAGCACCGATCTCTGCTGTATATCACTTGTAACAGACTTTCAGTCAGAGAAAAATCCATCCACCACTTTTGGATCCAGTTTGCCAACATGACTCTGATCCCTTGTACCATGGCATTTAGGACCAATGTTCTGTATGGAAGTTTGTCAACATCCATACTGAAGTCCATCCTTATCACTCTGCCTTCATTGATTTCTTTAGTTATCTCTTCAAATTCAATCAGATTTGTGAGACATGATCGCCCATGTACAAAATAATGCCAATTCACTCCATGTCTTTCCAAATGAACACAAATCCTGTCCTTCATAATCTTCTCCAACAACTTTTGGTAGTACAAATCACATCCTCCTTCAGCCCCTCACTTCCCTGCAGAATTTGCATTTGATAGTAACTTCTCTCCACAGTAAATATTATGTGTATGTTATTTATTGAACAATAAGGTCTTGACCAATAAATACTACAAATAGCCAAATGAATTCTTAAATTTATCCTTCTCAACAGATCAGAAGTAGATCTTGTATCATCAACTTACTTTTTATTTAAATCATCAATTCCATTGGTGATTGTAACTTCTTCTGCAAGAGTATTGCGTAGCAGTTCATAGGCTTTGGTTGAAGTGTCATTAGCATTCTTGGCAATCTGTTCAATTTTGTCTGCTTCATTCTTGTGCCTACAGGAATTGAAGAATGTTTATATTAACAAACCTTATTCTGCTTCCTAACTCACAGAAAGCTCACATTAATGATTGTGTTAGCTCTCCAGTCACATTCAACTATTTCATTCTTCAGTCATATTTGGGAAGATGAGCAATATCAGAAACATTATTTGGAATCTTAAAATATACCTTGCGCTGACCATAAAAGTGCTTTTATAGTTGAAGGATTTCATGCTCTCAACTTATAAACTGATAGGTATTCACAAGTGCAACTTTGTTGAGCAGATGTTCTTTCTCAACAGGGATTCTGAACTTCTTAATTAACAGTGTTAACTTTAATAGCTACAAAGCACAATGAGTGAGTCACTGAAATCTCCAGTTTCCAATAGTATGCAGTGTTTTCTGTGTGCTGATGTATTTTCTGTTTAAACCTTGTGACGTTTCCAAGTCTATTCTTGATGCAACTGGATCATGGGCTAAACGTTGGCTTTACTTTGCTTGATTAGCTTCAGTAAAATAAGCTTAGGTAATTCAAGCCTCAGATGTATTTTAATAATTAGTAAAAGCCTCCCCTTAAAATGCACACACAATCAGTGACTTTCTCATTCTACTGAAGTAAACTTCAAACAGAGGCAGTAAACTCTTGGCATCTATTTTATATATGCATTGATTAGGCAAGTTTCACAGCGATGCACGATTAAAAAGTGCAAGTTCTAAATCACGAACAGAAATATAGACAAAATTATATAATAATGTAAATTGCTACTTTAATCAATTATATAATATGGGTTAGTAGTAAATTAACAAATACAGTCAACTCCTAATTGCTTAACAATGGTTTGAATGATTTTGCAATTGACTTGACTTCATCAAAAACATGTACTACTGCCCCCAAAGCCAGCTCTGATCACCCTGTGTGACATGCACCTGACTGCCGCAGTGCACTGTCACAAAAATATCTGGGGCTTCTTGGGGCAGATGATGACAATACCAACTGGAATTTCAGGGCAGGCTATCACTCTTCAGGCAGTAGTTGCTCAGAGACTGGTTCAGCAGCTATCAGTATTGCCTCAAGTTGAATTGCACAAAGTACTCAGCAGCATGCTTGATGTCTTTTAATGTGTTCTGCACATCATTTGGAGGTGCTCTCCTCAATTACCCCAGCTAATTAAGAGTCACTAGAGGTTATGTGTGTGGAAGAGGTTGAAAGGTGTGGGGCACAACGATGCAAATGCAAAATCTTGCAACTATAACACAGATACAGCTGGAAATTATTCTTGATAAAAAACAGGCTACATTTGAACTATTTGGCCTGACAAATGGCCTGTGTGAAACACATAAATAGTCAAAGGAGGGAAACAATTATATGGCAACCGACAGAAAATTAACTGCATTCACAGATAATTTCAACAGTTCTGGAAATACATCTTTACAGGATTAGCAAGATAGTAAGTGTTGACAAAATGGCCAACATTTCACTTTTTAATCAAAAGAGCCAGAATACATTTATAGTTAAATCAGAGCTTCTTGATAGTTAAGAAATAACAACCAGCCATCTGGAGTCTTTGAGAAGGAACTGATGTGGGCTGGAGTCCAATCTGTCATTGGTAAAGAGGCTTGACTTGTACATGAAATGGTTGGAATTCTCAAACCTGATAAACATGAAAATCCAGTCTCTAAAAGTGAGTCACTGAAAGATCATTTAAGAAATGTTTACCTTTCTGCAAGATTACGAGCTTCTTCTGCTAGGAGTGTCATATTATTTGGATCAGCACTGGAATCTGGCATTGTTGCTGACTACAGAATAAGAAGAATAATCAATTTACCATCCAGGAGTATTCGCTGCACATCAAGCAATGCCTTTAAAATACTTAACTCCTCTTTGGCAACTTTAATACAATAAAGATTTTTTACTTTAACCCAGAGACATACAAGAAGTTGCTATCATCATAGATTAGGTCAGGAGCATCCACGTCACATGGAGAACCCAATCTATTCTCTCTATAAAAAGAATAAAAAGACAATCTTACTTCCACATAAACATAGGCTGCAGAGTTGACTGGATCAGATGTTAGTGAGTTGTCACTGGTCCCAAACTGATTGGAACCTCACCTGCCTGAAAGATGTTGGCTGTCCCATTTGACATCAATTCAGAGTGCCCATTTTCCCAAACAATATTGGCAAAGGTCTTGGGGCTGGTAAAGCCACAATTCCTTCAATGGAACTGCCAGCAATATCAGAAACTAGTTTATCATGAAGCACAGTTGTAGCTTGGAGAAGCAAAGAGAAAAGCTGTGACTGACGACTCAACACAAGAAGTCAATTTCCTCTGACTGACTGTCCCTGGGATCCAGGGCACCAACAACCAGCCTGGGCAAACAGCAAGACTCATTGAATTACTATTCATGTCCCAACTCCCTTCCCAGGAATCACATTTTTTTTGTGTATTGCAACAACAATGTAAGCTTAGTGAATTTTCAGATAAAACTGACAGTGCAAAAGGATGATAGTTTTTGAAGGTAGAGGATGTATGCAATATTTTCTTTCAGAGAGTAAAGTGGAACCAACTAGTTCTCTGGAAAAACAATAGCCTTACTGCCTTTTTCTTAACAGTCTAGAATTTTGCATTTCTAGTTTAATGGTCAGATCTTGAGTATCAGTATCTGTTAATTTCCAACATTATTGTTATACTTGACCTTTTTCTCTTGTTTAGTACCATCACAAGGATGGTTTTGCCTGTGGTACCTATTCGGCTTCCAGGATGTTGTTATATAATGGAGTTTGTTGTTGAAGCCCCACTCTCAATGTGCCATGCCCACAGGGCTGGCATCCTAAGCAGCTCTTTCAGTAACACCATTGGCTTTCCAAGATGTTATCCAACTGCCAGTTGGTAACACTGCAACCTATGTTCATTGTTCCTTTGCAAATTGTCATAGTTTTGCACTCTGTTGGTAGCAACTTTAAATGAATGGTTATATATTTAAGAGGATTCAGAGGAACTCTTCTACTAAATGGAAAATTAAGAGATTGTGCACAAAGTTTATATCAGTACCTTCAGCTGTCATTCTCTAGCTGCCCTGACAGTGCATTGAGGGGAGGAAAAACAGATGAAAGGACAAGTCAATGGCTATGCAACTTCGTTTGCAAGCACATGCGTGGTAAAGAATGGAGAACTCAAGCAGAAAATTAATTTTGTTTCTGAAATGCTTCAATCAAAATACAAATCAGTTCATCTAATGAATACCCAAAATACATACACAGATTTTTCAGAATGGAAAAACACATCACTACTGGCAAAAATAATCATGTCTATCACTTGGATGTTACTTGAATAATCAAATGACATATGGAATAATTAGGCAAGATACATCTCATATCAATCCAATCAGAAATCAGTACAATGCATCATATGCTAAATGTTTATGGGCTAAAATAATAAAATTAATCATTCATGACATCTCACATATGGTTTATGAACATCCAACCAAGATCAGCCATTTGACAGACACTTCCACTCACAAAGAATGCTGCTGAAAACATTTAACTGGCTAATATTGTGAACAGCCTGAAAAGAAAGTGGAAGCATAGGAAAAAAGTAATGTAAATGTAAATGCCTGCTTTGACTTGATATTAAATATATAGGCATCAGAATAAAATTTTAAAGCTTAGCTTATAAAGTGTTTAACTAAGTATTAAGATGAAGCAAGGATTGCCCATTTATGATCTTGCCCTTTGCTTCAGTGTTATTCAAAGTTATTTGCACATAAATACCTACCACATTTGCTATGGCTTTCTTAGCCTTTTCAAGCTCCTTTCGTGCATTTGAAATCACTTTCTCTGCATCCTGTATACGCCTATTGGATTGCTCAGCCAAGACTTCAGTATTATTTACTGTATCCTGTATATTTTGCAGGCGTCCCCACTGAGTAGATAGTGTGTTATTAATTTCAGCCAAGCGGTCCATCAGACTTTTGTCAACATCTGTCAAAAAATTCCATGAAATTATTTGAGTAAAATTTTGCAATGTGTGTAATTCTGCTTTGTCTGAACAAATGTTAAATAGGGCATTAAAAAAAACTGTACCATACACTATGGAGATTCAATGCAGATAAATGTAATTTGTTCAGAGGTAAACCACAAATCTTTCCTAGCTGAGCAAGGAAAACAAAAATACAGACTGATTCTCACAAGTAATACATCATGGATGGCCTGCCAAATCGACAAAGGTCAAACATTAAACAAGCTGCAACGCAAGTCTCAATAATGCTGTTACAAATGGCATTCAATAAATAATTTTACTGCTTTAAATCTGCCTGAAATTTCTGCAGTCCAAAAAATATTTTTGCAGTTGAAAAATTTCAGCTTTCCCACAGAAAATTCATGCTTAACAAGAATTTCTGGCCTTCTAAACAGATCCATCACTTTTAAGCAATCATGATGAACTGTTTCCCTTTTTATCGTACCATCTTGAATATTTTACTCTCCTTTACTTCTCTGTTGTGATTCAGATTAACAAATACCTCACCCTGTTGAAGATAACCTAAAAATATTTTGCAGAGTGATGGTCCTTTTTATGAAGGCAATATCAATAATCAATGGGAATATACAGAGGTCAGGATAAAGCATCTCCTTAGCTAACGTGATACAAGTGTGTCTGAGGATGTGATCTCCACATGCTCCAGATCTTCGCAAAATACAATCTCCCCATTTACAATTCAATAATCCATATGTGCCATTTCTGTATTTATCATGAGCAATTAGAGGGTGACTACAACTAAATTACTTACGGCAAGAGGGACATCAGTTTCTAATTTATTAAGGGAATAATAGGAGCAAATTTCACATAATTACCGTAGATTCCGGACTACAGAGCGCACCTGATTAAAAGCCGCATGCTCTAATTTTAGAAAGAAAATCAATTTTGTACTTGTACAGGCCGTACCGGATTTTAAGCCGCAGGTGTCCCATGTTGTAATATGAGATATTTACATAGAAAGATATTACACGTGAGGATTTTTTAACTTTTAATTAAATCAGTATGGTAACATAAACAAATACATATTGCAAATGCTTTTTTTCGAACAGTGCCTGTAACACAGCTACTTTTAAATATACATACGTATCGGTAACACACAAATTATGTTGCGTATACTTTTTTACTGAACAGTGCACGAACAACATTCCAATATCTCCTAACGACTGGTAAAAAAATATATATACTGCAGCCTACCAGGAAAAGTTATTGATCGCCTTTAACTTAAAAGCTGCATCATATGCTTTTCTTCGAGTGTTTTCCATGTTGATGAGGGTGAGTACAAATGACTGATTTACAATAATTTAATTGTGAAAGTGCGCTTGATTTATCGTACAATTTCATTGGACCTCTGTGAACTACTCATCAATTTTATTGGTCTTGCTATGATCCCAGCCCCCTCCTTTGTGAGAATCGCAAGAGCACCCATCGGGGGGGGGTCAGTAGACCCAGTAGGAGAGAGAGAGAGAGAGAAACGAGCCAAATTGCACGTTCCACCCGGGACGACAGCGACTATTGTCTCATGGAGACAACGTGAAAAGCCCTCGGGCAAGGTGGGCTGGTTGAGAGAGAGATTGCATCATCCCAACCTGATTGACACCTGCGACCCCGTGAGGAAGTATAAAGGAGAGTCTCAGGGGGATAGCCCCCTCAGACGCACCAAGAAGACACGAGAGTGTTCCCGCAGCAGCGGGAAGCCATTCTGAAGGAAGCCGCGTGCGTTAGATTCCGGGATTGGAATTTGTGGCTGGAATCACAGCAAACCGCTTTTAACTAACATCGGGGCGAGGAAACCAACGCTCCCCCGATTTCACGGAAGATTCATCAAGACTCGGCAAGTTCTTTCTCTTCTCCCCCAATCTCTCTCTCTCGGTCGCCCCACGTGAAACCCAGCAATTTTCAAAGGCCTGAGGCCTGCAGACTTTCTGAGTGACTTTTATATTTCCAACGGACAATCTATTAACCCCTAGACAACAGCAGAGCTCACTTAATGATGAGTATTACTATACCCGCGCTTTAGATTGAGTGTTGACGATGTGCACTATCTGAATGTATGTATTAACCCTACTTTTGTGTCCCTTTATAAATAAAACATTTGAAAATAGTGACATCAGACTTCAACGGACCTCTCTATCTTTGCTGGTAAGTTCTCCAGTTACGGGATTCATAACAGTCTACTGTTACAAGGCAAAATGCTTTTGGCGACATGCATTAGCCGCACCGTAGTATAGGCCGCAGTGTTGCTGCAGTGTTCAAAGCGTGGGAGAAAAGTAGCGGCTTATAGTCCGGAATTTACGGTAATTGCAATAATCAAGTTTTATAAACTTTGTTGAAGTTTGTAATTATGCTATTAATATCAAGATGTTAGATAAAACACATACCTCTCATGTTTTCAGCATCCCGCAATAAGTCCATAATGGTTCTTTCAGCTTCCATCAATCTCTCTTCAAAGGCCTTGTCACTCAATGTGTCCTGGCTTGTCCCAAGGTTTGCAATTAGATCTTCCAAGTCCTTAAGTTTCTGTCTATGTTCATTTACCTGATCATGTCATGAAAATGAAATACAATTGCTCAGCCAATCAAAACAAAACAAAGCTTAAAACTTTGTAAACATGAGGAAACATTAGGAAGTCTGCAGATGGTGGAAATCCAAAACAACACACACACACAATGCTGGAGGATCTCAGCAGGTCAAGCAGCATCTACAGAAATGAATAAACAGTCAACACCTTAGGCCCTCCTTAAGAAGGGTCTCGGCCTCAAAAATCATTGATTTATTCATTTCCATAGATGCTGACTGACCTGCTGAGATCCTCCAGCATTTTGTGTGTGTTAGCTAAAACATTGTCACCTTAAATCAAACCTGATAAATCCTGCTGCATGAAAATAAGTACATTGCTAAAAAAAAAGTTGCCATAATGAGCATCAGGTTGAATATATTTGGCATATATGTTGTGAAATCTGTTGCTTCGCTGCAGCAGTATAGTATATATTTATTTATAAATTAATTAAGTAGTACAAAAATAGAGCAAAAAAAAAAGAAAAATCTAGGAGAAGCTGTTCCTGAAACATTGAGTGATGTGTCTTTAGGTTCCTGTACCACCTCTTTCATAATTGCAATAAGAAGAGGGCACACCTGGATGATAGGGGTCCAGAATGATGGATGCCACCTTTTTGAAAGTGTCCTGGATGCCGGGGAGGCTAGTGATGAAGCTGGTTAAGTCTGCAACTTTTTCTGATCCTGTACAAAGGCTCCTCAATATCAGATGGTGTTGATACCAGTTAGGAAAACCTGCGTCTTTGGTGACATACCAAGTCACCTCAAACGCCAGATGAAATATATCCCTTGTCCTGCCTTCTTTGTAATTGTATCAAGATGTTGAGCCCAGGCTAAATCTTCAAAGATGCTGACACCCAGGAATTTGAAACTGCTCACTCTTTCCACTGCTGATCCCTCAATGAGTACTGGTGTGTCTTTCCCTCGGCTTCCCCTTCCTGAAGTCCATAATCAATTCCTTGGTCTTACTAACTATATAACCATATAACAACTACAGCATGGATACAGGCCATCTTGGCCCTTCCAGTCCGTGCCGAAGGCTTACTCTCAGCTAGTCCCACAGACCCGCACTCAGCCCGTAACCCTCCATTCCTTTCTTGTCCATATACCTATCCAATTTTACTTTAAATGACAATTTCGAACCTGCCTCTACCACTTCTACTGGAAGCTCGTTCCACACAGCTACCACTCTCTGAGTAAAGTAGTTCCCCCTTGTGTTACCCCTAAACTTTTGCCCCCTAACTCTCAACACATGTCCTCTTGTTTGAATCTCCCCTACTCTTAATGGAAAAAGCCTATCCACGTCAACTCTATCTATCCCGCTCATAATTTTAAATTTCTCCATCAAGTCCCCCCTCAACCTTCTACGCTCCAAAGAATAAAGACCTAACTTGTTCAACCTTTCTCTGTAACTTAGGTGCTGAACCCAGTAACACTGAGTGCAAGGTTGTTGTTGCAACACCACTCAATCAGATCGACCTCACTCTTGTACGCCTCCTCATCAGCATCTGAAATTCTGCACGATAGCTGTGTCATTGGCAAATTTATATATGGCGTTTGAGATGTGCGTGGACAGCGTAGAGCAGTGGGCTAAGTCCATACATTTGAGGTGCACTAGTTTTGACTGTCAACAAGGAGGAGATGTTATTTCCGATCCTAACTAACTGTGATCTCTCAATGAGTCACAAGACCATAAGATATAGGAGCAGAATTAGGCTCTTCGGCACATTAATTCTGCTCTGCTATTTGATCATGATTGACTTATCTTCCATCTAATTCCTCCTACTTTCTCGCCCCATAATCATTGATGGCCTTGTTAATCAAGAGCCGATCTACCTTTGCTTTAAATATACTAATGACTTAACCTCCACAGCCAACTGTGGTAACAAATTCTACAGATTCACTATCCTCTGGTCCTCAATTCCATGTCCACTCTATCTAGGCCTTTTAACATTTGAGATCCCCCTCATTCTTCTAAACTTCTGTGAATACAGGCCCAGAGCCATCAAGCACTCATCATCCCAGAATCATTCTCATAAACCTCATATAGGCCTTTTCAATGCCAGCACACCCTTTCTTAGATATGAGGCCCAGAACAGCTCTCAATACTTCAAATTTGTTCTGACCACCTCCTTATGAAGCCTCAGCAATACATCTTTGCTTTTACATTCTAGTCCAGTTGAAATAAACGCGGCATTTAGTATGAGGTAAATTGGATTAGACATTGGCTTTGTGGGAGAAGCAGACAGTGGTAGTAGAGGGTTGCCTCATTGACTGGAACCCTGGGAATACTGATATGCTGCCAGGTTCTTTGCTGTTTGTCATCTATATTAATGATCTGGATGATAATGTGGCTAACGAGATCAGCAAATTTGTGGATGACACCAAGACAGGGGGTGTAATGGACAGTGAGGAAAGCTATCATGGCTTGCAGAGGGATCTGCATCAGCTGAAAAAAAGGCAGATGGAAGTTAATGCAGACACGTGCGAGGTCTTGCACTTCTATAGAAACAGGGCTGGTTCTACACAGTGCTCCTCAGGGCACTGAGGAGCATGGTCCAACAAAGGGTTCTGGGAATACAGCCCCATAATTCATTTGAAGTGGAGTCACAGGACATAGGGTCAGAAAATAAGGCACCTTGGCCTTCAGAAATCTATGTATAAAGTACAGGAGGTGGGATGTTACACAAGACGCTGGTGAAGCCTTGCTTGGAGTATCATATGTAGTTTTGGTCACTCACCTACAGGAAAGATGTAAACAAGGTTGAAAGAGTATAGAGAAAATTCACAAGCATGTTGCCAGGTCTGGAGGCCCTGAGTTATAAGGAAAGATTATTAAAGCTTAGGACTATATTCTTTAGAACGTAGAAGACTGAGAGGAGATGTGATAGAAGTATACTAAATTATGAAGGGTATACATAGGGTAAATGCAAGCAGGCTCTTTCCACTGAATTTGGGTGGGACGACATCCAGAGGTAATTTCTTAAGGGTGAAAGGTGAGAAAATTCAGGGAAACATGAGGGGAAACTTCTTCACTCAGAGGGTCATGAGAGTGGAACGAGCTGCCAGCACAAGTGGTGCATGCGAGCTTGATTTCAGCATCTAAGAGATGTTTGGATACATACATTGATAGCAGGGATGTAGAGGGCAATGGTCACGGAGCAGATCAATGGGAGTAGGCAGTTTAAGTGGTTTTGGCACGGACTAGATGAGCCGAGGGGCCTGGTTCTGTGTTGTACTTCTCAATGACTCTATGACTGTGTTTGCCTTCCTTAACAGCAACTCAAGCTACAAGTTAACCTTTAGTGAACCCTGCATGAGAACTCTCAAGTTCCTTTGCATCTCCAATTTCTGAATTTGCCTCCCATTTAAAAAGCTGTATACACTTTTATTCCTTTTACCAAACTGCATGACCATACATTTCCCAAACTGTATTTTGTCTCCCACTTCTTTGTCCATTCTCCTAATCTTTCTGCAGACTCCTGCCTTCCTTAACACTGCTACCTTTGTATCGTCTACAAAGCTATCAGTTGAGTCTTCCAGATCATTGACATATAACATGAAAAGCAGCAGATCCAACACAGCCTCCTGTGGAACAGCACTACTCACTAGCAGCCAACCAGAAAATGCCCCCTTATTCTTCATGCTTTACTTCCTGCCTGTCAGCCAATCTTGGAGTCAGAGTCATCGATTGCCCTTTGGCCCAACTAGTCCTTGCTGAACCATTAATGTGCCCCTCCCATTGACCTGCACCTGGACCATTGCCCTCTCATCCATGTATCTATCCAAATTTCTCTTTAATATTAAAATCGAATCCACATCCAACATTTGTTTCAGCAGCTTGTTCCCCACTCTCACCACCCTCTGAGTGAAGATCCCCCTAAACATTTCACTTTTCACCCTTAACCTGTGACCTCTAGTTGCAGCCTCATGCAACCTCAGTGGATAAAGTCTGCTTGTATTTACCCTATCTATACCCTTCTATCAAATCTCCCCTCAATCTTTTATGTTCCAAGGAATAAAGTTCTAACCTATCCAAACTTTCCCTATACCACCGGTCCTCAAGGCCAGGCAATATCCTTGTAAAATTTCTCTGCACTCTTTCAATCCTATTTCCATCTTTCCCAGCGGTATGTGTCCAAAATTGGACCTCCCCTGGTTGGTCCACCTCATACTTGTCTACGATAAATTCAACCTGTCATTTGTCAGTGCATTTTTCCAGCTGGTCCAGATCCCATTGCAAGCTTTGATAGTCTTCCTCACTGTCTACTATGCCCCCCAACCTTGGTGTCATCTGCAAATTTGCTGATCCAGTTTAATACATTATCATCCAGATCATTGATATAGATGACAAACACAAAGCACTGATCCGTGCGGCATAGCACTATGTCAGAGAAACAACCATCTACAACCACTTTCTGGCTTCTTTGCAAATTCGATGTTTAATCCAATTTACTACTTCATCTTAAACGCCAAACAACTGAAATTTCTTAACCAAACTCCCATTCGTGACCTTGTCAAATACTTTGTTAAAATCTACGTAGACAACATTCACTGCCTTGCTTTCATCAACTTTTCTATAACAGCCTGCCATAGGGTCCGAGGGAACACTTTGTCAGCCCTGGGGACGTATCCATCTTAATTTGCATCAAGACAGTAAACACCTCCTCCTGCATAATCTGTACAGGGTCCATGATGCCGCTGCTGCATTGCTTCTTACCTATGGACTTTTGAGTCCATCTCCATAGTAAATACAGACGTAAAAAATCCATTTAAGATCTCCCCCATCTCTTTTGGCTTCATGCATAGACTACCACCCTAACCTTCCAGTGAAGTAATTTTGTCCCTTGTTATTCTTTTGCTCTTAATGTATCTGTAGAAGCCCTTAGGATTCTCCTTCACCTTGTCTGCTAGAGCAACCTCATGTCTTCTTTTAGCCCTCCTGATTTCCTTAAATGTTCATTTGCATTTCTTATACTCAAGTACCTCATTTGTTTCTGCCTGACCAGACCTGCTCTGTACCTCCTCCTTCTTCTTCAAAAGGGCCTCAACATCTCTCAAATACTAACGTTCCCCAAACCTGTTATCCATGCTTTTTATTCTGACAGGAAAATATCATCTCTGTACTCTCTAAATTTCACTTTTGAAGTCCTACCCACTAACAAGAGCACTGTTGCCAGAAAGAAACCTACCGCAATCTACACTTGCCAAATCCTTTCTGATACCATCAAAATTGGCCTTGCTTCGATTTGGAATCTCAGCCCCAGAACCAGACTTATCTTTCTTCCTCATTACCTTGAAATATTGGCATTATGATCACTAGAAGCAAAGTGTTCCTTTACACAAACTTCTGTCACCTGCTCTGTCTCATTGCCTAATGTCAGATTAAATATCACACTCTCGCTCATTGGGAATTGTACATACTGATTGATTAAGGAAATATTCCTGAACACATTTGACAAACACTTTCCCATCCTGTCGTTTTACAGTATGGGAATACCAGTCAATATGTGGCAAGTTAAAATCACTTATTTTCACAACCTTATGTTCCTTTCAACAGTCTGCGATCTCTCTACAAACATACTCCTCCAAACCCTGCAGGCTGTTGGGTGGTCTATAACATAATCTTATTAATATGATCATACCTTTCTTATTCCTCAGTTCTACTCATAAGGCCTCTCCGGTCTGTCCTGATGGAGCACTTCCATGACATTTTCCCTGGCTACTAATGCCATCTGTCCCCCTTTAATCACTCTAACGCCATCAAATCTAAAACAAGGAAACCCCAAAACATTGGGCTGCCAGTCCTGCTTTTCCAAAAACTGTGTCTCACTAATGGCTGTGTCATCATCTCACATGCTGATCCATGCCCCATACTCATCCGCTTTTCACTGAAATATATGCAGATCACAATATTAGTCCTGTAGCGGTGTGCTACAAACAGCGCTAAAATTACGACACGGAGTCGGTAACTGCAGTCGAAGGAAAAACTTTATTCGAAAACTTCAGCCTCACTTTTAAGCCTCTGTCAACCGGCCCCCCATGGCGAAGAGGCTCCAAAGCTCTGTGCTCGCAAACCCCCGTAGGCTATCTAATTGTGAGTCGGTTCGCATACGCTAGGAAATGAGCCGCCACATAACCCCCCCCCAGAACCGGCGATACACCCCCCAATGTCCACAGCCTGGGCCAGAACCTGCTTGGGAGGTCGGCCTCTGCGCCGAGGCGCCGGAAACTCGGCCGGTTGCGCCAGGTCCACATGGGCCGGCTTGAGGCGGTCCACCGTGAAAACCTCCTCCTTCCCCCCAACGTCCAGCACGAACGTGGACCCGTTGTTCCGGAGCACCGTAAACGGCCCCTCGTATGGCCGCTGCAGCGGTGGCCGATGCCCGCCCCTTCGTACAAACACAAACTTACAGTTCCGTAGGTCTTTGGGTACGCAGGTCGGGTGCCGCCCATGCTGTGAAGTGGGTATGGGGGCCAGGTTACCGAGCTTCTCGCGAAGTCTGCCCAGGACTGCAGCGGGTTCTTCCTCTTGCCCCCTCGGGGCTGGTAGGAACTCCCCGGGGACGGCCAGGGGCGCGCCGTATACCAACTCGGCCGACGAGGCGTGCAGGTCGTCCTTGGGCGCTGTGCGGATGCCGAGAAGGACCCAGGGAAGCTCGTCCGCCCAGTTGGCTCCTCGCAGGCGGGCCATGAGGGCCGACTTCAGGTGACGGTGGAAACGCTCCACTAGCCCGTTCGACTGTGGGTGGTAGGCAGTGGTGTGGTGCAGCTGAGTCCCCAAAAGGCTGGCCATAGCTGACCACAGGCTGGAGGTGAACTGGGCGCCTCTGTCGGAGGTAATGTGGGCTGGTACACCAAAGCGGGATATCCAGGTGGCGATCAGGGCTCGGGCGCAAGATTCGGAGGTGGTGTCGGTGAGCGGGACCGCCTCTGGCCATCTTGTGAACCGGTCCACGATAGTCAGGAGGTAACGCGCTCCGCGCGACACTGGCAGGGGGCCCACGATATCCACATGAATGTGGTCGAAACGCCGGTGGGCGGGATGGAACTGCTGCGGTGGGGCTTTGGTGTGCCGCTGAACCTTGGCCGTCTGGCAGTGCATGCACGTCCTGGCCCATTCGCTGACCTGTTTGCGGAGTCCGTGCCAAACGAACCTGCTGGAAACCAGCCGGACAGTTGTCCGGATGGAGGGATGCGCCAAGTTATGAATGGAGTCGAAAACACGTCGCCGCCAGGCTGCGGGGACGACCGGACGGGGCTGGCCGGTGGCGACGTCACAGAGTAGGGTCCTCTCACCTGGGCCCACGGGGAAGTCCTGGAGCTGCAAACCAGAGACTGCAGTCCTGTAACTCGGAATCTCCTCATCTACCTGCTGTGCCTCTGCCAGTGCCTCAAAGTCTACCCCTTGGGAAAGGGCATGAACGGTAGGGCGAGAGAGCGCATCCGCCACGACATTGTCCTTACCCGAGACGTGCCGGACATCCGTTGTGTATTCAGAGATGTAGGACAGGTGGCGTTGCTGGCGGGATGACCAGGGGTCGGATGCTTTCGTAAACGCAAAGGTAAGCGGTTTGTGGTCCGTGAACGCGGTGAAGGGCCGACCTTCTAGGAAGTACCTGAAATGCCGGATTGCCAGGTAGAGCGCCAACAGTTCCCGGTCAAAAGCACTGTACTTGAGCTCGGGTGGCCGCAGGTGTTTGCTGAAAAACGCCAGGGGTTGCCAGCGACCTGCGATGAGCTGCTCCAGCACCCCACCGACTGCCGTGTTTGATGCGTCCACTGTGAGGGCGGTAGGGGTGTCCATTCTGGGATGTACTAGCATTGCGGCGTCAGCCAAAGCTTCCTTCGTTTGAACGAAAGCGGCGGCGGACTCCTCGTCCCAGGTAATGTCCTTGCTCGGACCCGACATCAGGGCGAACAGGGGGCGCATGATCCGGGCAGCTGAAGGGAGGAAGCGGCGGTAGAAATTGACCATACCTACGAATTCCTGAAGGCCTTTGACCGTGGTGGGTCGGGGGAAGTGGCGGACCGCATCTACCTTAGCGGGCAGAGGGGTTGCCCCGTCTTTAGTAATCCTGTGGCCCAGGAAGTCAATGGTATCAAGTCCGAACTGGCATTTGGCAGGGTTGATTGTAAGACCGTACTCACTCAGTCGGGCGCAGAGTTGACGGAGGTGGGACAGATGCTCCTGACGACTGCCGCTGGCTATGAGGATGTCATCCAAATAGATGAACGCGAAGTCCAGGTCCCGTCCCACCGCGTCCATTAACCGCTGGAACGTCTGTGCGGCATTCTTCAGGCCGAACGGCATGCGGAGGAACTCGAAGAGGCCAAACGGGGTGATGAGAGCCGTCTTGGGGACGTCGTCAGGATGCATCGGGATTTGATGGTACCCTCGGACAAGGTCGACCTTGGAGAAGATCCGGGCGCCGTGCAGGTTTGCCGCAAAGTCCTGAATGTGCGGCACAGGGTAGCGGTCCGGTGTGGTAGCCTCGTTCAGCCTGCGGTAGTCGCCGAACGGTCTCCAGCCCCCCGTCGCTTTGGGCACCATGTGCAGGGGGGAAGCCCAGGGGCTGTCGGACCGCCGGATGATCCCCAATTCCTCCATTCTCTGGAACTCCTCCTTCGCCAGTCGGAGCTTGTCCGGGGGAAGCCGCCGAGCACGGGCATGGAGGGGTGGTCCCTGTGTCGGGATGTGGTGCTGTACGCCGTGCCTGGGCATGGCTGCTGTGAACTGCGGTGCCAGAACCGATGGGAACTCCGCCAGGACCCTGGTGAAGTCGTTGTCGGACAGCGTGATGGAGCCGAGGTGAGGGGCTGGCAACTGGGCCGCGCCCAGGGAGAACGTCTGAAAGGTCTCGGCGTGTACCAGTCTCTTCCTGGGCAGGTCAACCAGCAGGCTGTGAGCTCGCAAAAAATCCGCACCCAGAAGCGGTTGGGCTACGGCGGCCAGTGTGAAGTCCCACGTGAACTGGCTGGGGCCGAACTGTAGCTGCACCTGACGGGTGCCATAGGTCCTTACTGTGCTGCCATTCACGGCCCTCAGGGGGGGACCCGGTGCCCTGCTGCGAGTGTCGTAACTTGTCGGAGGTAAAACGCTGACCTCAGCCCCAGTATCGACCAAAAAGCGGCGTCCCGACCTGCTATCCCACACATACAGGAGGCTATCCCGATGGCCAGCCGCCGTAGCCATCAGCGGCGGCTGGCCCTGGCGTTTCCCGGGAACTTGCAGGGCGGGCGGCAACGGCGGGCTTCTGCGCCCCACCGCTGGTGGTAGAAGCACCAGTGGTCATTGGGCCGGGGGTTAGTGGGCTCTGCGGCCGGGCCTGGACTGGTTTGCTGCCGGGAGCGTGGCTGGGTGATCTGTGCGATGGACGCCCCGCTCACCTTTTTGGCGTTCCACAGCAAGTCCGCCCGGGCTGCCACCTTCCGGGGGTCACTGAAATCCGCGTCGGACAGCAGCAGGCGTATGTCCTCGGGCAGCTGCTCCAGGAATGCCTGCTCAAACATGAGGCCTGTGTGTCCCTCGGCCAGAGACAACATCTCATTCATTAAAGCCGATGGAGGTCTGTCTCCCAAGCCATCCAGGTGCAGTAAACGGGCAGCCCGCTCGCGCCGTGAGAGTCCGAAAGTCCTGAGGAGCAGGGCTTTGAATTCCGTGTACTTGCCGTCTGCCGGGGGCGACTGTACGAACTCCGCGACCTGGGCAGCTGTGTCCTGGTCGAGGGAGCCCACCACGTAGTAGTAGCGGGTGTCTTCTGAGGTGATCCGGCGAACGTGGAATTGGGCTTCGGCTTGCTGGAACCATAGGTCCGGGCGCTGTGTCCAGAAACCCGGCAGTTTCAACGAAACCGCATGAACAGAGGCGGCGTCGGTCATTTCTGGTCCAAAAATCGTTTGGACCGTCGGGGTCACCAATTGTAGCGGTGTGCTACAAACAGCGCTAAAATTACGACACGGAGTCGGTAACTGCAGTCGAAGGAAAAACTTTATTCGAAAACTTCAGCCTCACTTTTAAGCCTCTGTCAACCGGCCCCCCATGGCGAAGAGGCTCCAAAGCTCTGTGCTCGCAAACCCCCGTAGGCTATCTAATTGTGAGTCGGTTCGCATACGCTAGGAAATGAGCCGCCACAGTCCCACCATGCTCGACCTTTTGATTACTAACTTTGTTTGAGGTCTTACCAACATCTTTCTTCTCAACCTCCCCACTCTGGTTCCTACCCCCCTGCAACTCTAGTTTAAACCCCCCACATGCAGCATGTTAGTCTCCCTCCAGTTTAACTGTAAACTGTCCCTTCTGTTGAGGTCCCACCTGGAAGGAAGCCCAATGATCCAAAAGCATGAAGCCCTTCCTCCTGCATAATCTCTTTGGTCAAGTGTTAAACTGTATGATCTTCCTATTAACACATAGCATGGTTATCAATCCTGATATCACTTCTCTTACATTTTTCATTTCTTTTCAAGGTGGTTAGGATGCTATTGGTGCCTGTGATTTACAGTTCAAACTACCGTTGTCCGCAATGTGCAGGCTGGCGATTCGCTATCTCCACGAGCAGTGTGGAAGTGTTTCTTCAGGGAGCACCCCCACAGTTCATCGCCGATGCCACTAACTGAAACATTGTGGGAGACTGGAACATCAAGTCAGCAGGCAGGCGGAAGAAGGCCTCTGTACTCGGGTGATCCCTGCACCCCCCCCCCCCAAGTCAGGGGGCCCGAAGAAGTGACACAGAAGATTGCAACATTGGAACAGCGAGTTGATCTCTGCTCTTGTTGCAGGAGAGTGACTCCTCTTGAGCCTGTCTGTGATACTGAAATGCTGGGTTATGGACTGTAGGTTTTGATGGACTCTAGGTCAAGGTCACTTTGGGGGTTTTGACTATCGCTTGCATGGTGGGGAGGGGTGGGGTCAGTGCTTCTGCTGGTGCAAGTGTGGAGCGAGAGAGGAGGAGGGTTGGTGCTTTGGCAGCTACCTGTGTGTTGGAGGGGAAGGGTGGATCTGGGGTTCTGATCGTCTCTCTCATTCATTCTTTAACGTTTCTTGTTTCACAAAATGTTGTATACTGTATACGTTCTCTGATATTAAATTGAATCATGTGCTTTGCTCTCATTGGCATGTGCAGCACCCTGGAGGCCCTGTCCTTTAATTTAGTAACTAACTCCCTTAACTCATTTTTCAGGACCTTGTCACCTATCCTATGCATGTCATTAGTACCAACCTAGGCCATGATATCTGGCTGCTCACTCTCACACTTAAGAATGCTGTGGATTCAGTCTGAGATGTCCTTGATACTGGCACCCGGGAGGCAACAAACCATTGCAGAATTCTTTTCTATTTTCTGTTCCCCTAACCACCAAATCCTCTATTACTACACAATGGGTGCTCAGCTTAAACCTAACCTCTTTTTATTGGTCTTTGCCAAGTGCCTAATTATGCACAATCCAATATCTCCTCGGGAGCTGTGGCATGCAAAAAATGCCGATTGTCCCCGTTCATTTCTTATAAACTGTCTCTCCCTCTATGTAATCTGGTGTCTCTTCGGGGCTGTGGTGCAGAAAATGTGACAAGTGCCCCCACTTGCTTCTTTTAAACGCTCTCTCTCTCTATCCAATCCAGTGTCTACTCAGGACCACAGTGCGCATTAAGTGTCGACTTTTAAACTCTCTTTCTATGCAATTTGTTGTCTCCTTGGGACTACGGCCACGATGTCACACATCTTCTGTGGCCATGCTGGTTTTGCTCCTTTAATACTATGAGCTCTTATCTTCTTTGGCAGTCTCATGTGCAGCATCATGTCAAAGGCCTTCTGAAAATCCAAAAAACAAACAACACCTACTGATTCTTTCCTGTCTACCCTGACTGTTACTTTCTCAAAGAATTCCAACAGAATTGTCAGGCAAGATTTGTCCTTAAGGAACCATTGCTGACTTCAGCCTTCTGTGATTGAATTACTGAGTAAAGTTAATAGTTTCTTAAAAATATCTATTTTAAAAAAAGATAAACTCAGTTGTTTTCTGTTTTTCCGGATTTACTGACAAAAAAATTATTACAAATTCAAACATGTTTGCTTGCTCATTCTTAATCAATTATAAACTGCGGTCAGGTAACTGAATGTCACTATGATAGCAAGTTTAGTTTTTTATACAATTCTTTCCTTCCTTTGCTACAACTAGTTATTGGGCTGTGAAGGCTGTCTTCACACTATCCATTGAAGTGCAGAAACTTTTACCTTAGTTTTCTGAGACTGACTCATGGTGTCAAATTCTATGAAAAGATTTATTTAGACTTACTAAGGAAACAACATCAACGTATGATGGCGGCAAATTGTAGCTTGCAGAATCACAGTAAAGAAACAAGATTTTCAGCTCATTCATGCTTTCCATGACTCTTCTACATTACATGTGCTTCCTAAGTCTATCAGCATTATTCTAATCTTATGTTTTTCATGGGCTTTCTGTTAAATACAATGTTACCGCAACAACAAAAAATTTTAACCACGCATTCTAAACATATATTTTCTGAATATGTTACTGAAGTTGAGTTATGATTATATATTCATGCCTCACTGTTAACCTTCCCTGAAGTGGAACAAGTGAGGCTGCAGATCTCCCACTGTGCTGGGGAAAGACAGAGTCTGTGTGAGGTAGCAAGTGGGAAACAGCACTGGGGAGCTGAGGATAACAAGGCCCCTAATTTAGGTGCTCTTGGGTTCTTCCATAATATTCAGTATTTGAAAACATCTAATTCATTTTCAATACAATCATACACTACGTAAACAGCTTGTTTTATTTAATTCATTATTTCACTTTCTGTTTATCTTCAATTTGTGAGTTCACTAGTTTAACCTAAGTAGGGGAAAAAACCTCTATTTCGTATTTGCATAACCACTGTGCTAGTGCTAACCAAAGCTGGATCTTTTCCCAGAAATTATATCAGTTCCATAACGGTTCCTAAGACTTCACACAGTGAAATTAGAATAGGTGCCTTAAGGGAAGAAAGGATCCACAGTAGATTTAACATGATGGGACATTTAATAAATTTGGGTATAAGTCACCATCTGGTATCAAAATTCAACTGTTAGACTGAGGAATTCAGTAACCTTGATTTCACTTTCACCTTAGGTTTATGGAAGTCCCAGCATCAGAGAGCATTGATTCTATAATCTTTCAAGTGAGGGCATCAATTTAGAGGCTATATGTAGATTGTGTAGACTAAAAGAATCCAACCATGAAAGCCAAAACCAATTTTGCATAGGCCAAGGGATGCATATTTCATCTGGACAACATTAGGAGTCAAACCCAAGAAAAAAGAATGTTAAGCAAGTTGCTCTGTAGCCTAGATTATATACAAGTTCTCAGTCTGATTTTCAAATAATGCCTGATGATCTAGCAGGAAAGTTAGGAAAAGACAAGAACAAGTTGAAGCAACCTCTGATTTTATTCACAAGACAACATCATAAAATAATATGACAAATATAAAACTGTGATTCCTACCTTATCTTGCACCAGTCTGTAGCAGGCAGGGCACTCCTGGCAACCAGGTCTTGTGCGATTATAGAAGTAATTTTCTTCACACTGATCACAATGAGCACCCACAAACCCTTCCTTACAATCACATTTTCCATCTTCCTTACATTGTCGTGATTTAGAACCTTCAGGGTCACAGTCACAGGCTATAGAAGGAGAAAAACAATTTTAAGACATTTCTCTAAAGAGTTGATAATTGATAATTTATTCTAAAACTTGTTAAACAACTTTTGCACTCACGTTTGCATCCATCCCGACTAAATCCAAAATGATTAGGTTCACAAGTATCACACTGCCGACCAACAACACCAGGCTGGCATTCACACTGCCCATTTTGGGAGTCGCATTGTCCGTTAACAGAACCAATAGGATTGCACTCACATCTGAGATAGAGAACTGAAATTAGTCCTTCACTTCGAAGAGTAATGTTAGTCAATGCATTGAAAAATTATAAGATTAGCTAACTATTCCAAACTGCACATTATCCCAGAAATAATTACTTCAACTATTTTTTCATTTTTTGTGCAGTTAAAGGTGCACAATTCTAGTTAATATTATGATGGAAAGGAGAAACGTTTTTAATGACAGGACTACTGTGCAACCTCATTTTTTAACCTCCATTTTAAATAATACATTTAACATTTGTGATATGAGCAAAATGTGTGTCGTAGGTTTACAGAAAAAGATTATCCACACAAGCAATTAAAGACAGTTCACCAACGAGAATCATAAATACGTTGTTACTCAACCTGCTATTGGGATACAAGCTAAATACTGGATTACAGTAATAAATCCAAATACACGATTAGGACTTTAAAATCGGTGTTTCAGAAAGTATCTGGTGACTTCTACTAGTTTTCTGAAATGTGCACTAGTGCTACTTCCACAAACAGCAATAATTTAATGGAATTTATTGACCCAAATTTTACAGTTCTCAGCAACAGTGTTGTATTATGTTCATTGCTTTTATGGATTTTTCAGTCAACCCATTGGGGATTGGATTCTGCAGAGCATTACTGGTGCAAAATCTTGGCCAATCTGTCTTTTGGGAAAAGTATCCTTTTTAGTGGATTTTTCAAAGAATGGTACATATAAATTATGTGCAAACAGACTCTGCACTATATCTAATATAAATGAGGGATAACAAACATTTCTGCTACTCAATATCCTTGAATTCACTTGATTATGCTAATCAGACCCCATGTCAAGTAAGTATTCTATAGACCATTCTGGGCCAGCCAGTAGTGTAGTGGCATCAGCTCTGGACGTTGAGGCGATTGGTCCTGAGTGCGAATTTCGCCAGGGACCCAACGTGGGCAGCAACAGCATCTGTGCAAAGAATGGCTTAGCAATCTACTTCCATATCTGGCCACAAAAACCCTATGGACAACTACACTATCCATAGGGTCACCGGCAGTCAACGATGACTTGACAGCATTCAACAACTGACCCTTCATAAAATGTATTAGCAACAATGGTGCACTGTTTCGATGAAATGTCTTAAATGCCACAATTATATTTGGTCTTGACTACGCTAAGCGTAAATTTATTTCCCACGTCTGCTATACAGTAAGCCAATTTTCAAGCACAGTCAAACTAGATATTTAATCTCATGAGGTAAATGTAAAAAAAAGCAAAAGGAAATCCTACACTCATCCTGGGAGCTATGGATTTTTATATGCATACTGTTAAGTCACACTTTCAATCCTCATTTTAAGGAGAAAATGTATACCATTACCTCCCAACATTATCAGCAATTCTTCATCTTGCTTGCCCTCTATCCTTTACAAGTTCAAGCATTCTTTCCTGAAACTTATACATATTGCCAAATACAACACCTATAATTTGCAGAGGTATCTTTTCTGTACTGAAGTTCATAATCTTATGAATTACTCTGCTCTTAACATTGTTGGCATTCTTGTAGGATACAATAGTTTTGCATTTTACAGGACAGACACAGAAGGGGACAGGGCAACAACAGGTCATGAGTACTAAGCAGCAGTATTCATCGATAAGTCAGGAAGTATCAGATGGCAGGGAGCATTCCTGAAGTTTCCACAGGAATGCAGTTTTTGCTGGAATTCCCTTTGTACACTGTCCACAAGCAAGACGCAGGTAGTTTCTCCCAAGTTTCATGAAAAGGTCAAATATCACAAAACATCCAATCTTGCAGTAATTTTATCCACAGTGCAATTAGCAATTTGAAAATAAAATAGGTGCCATATATTTTAAACAGAAAATCACACGCTTTATCTTATAGAAAGGATTTTTACCATATAGTCCCTTTCACTTTGCCCTTACAACCAAGAGTGACCTGTTCCTTTGATTTTACAGTGAAATGAACTAAGTGACATCAACATCAAAAAATCATGAATGGACCTTGGGAAATATGCAGAGTTTTACTTTCATCACTATCAAGTGGAAGACCATGTTTTATAGAACACAGAACAGTATAGCACAAGAAAAGGCTATTCGGCCCACAATGTTGTGTTGACCCAGCCAAAAAAGCAAATCAAAAACACCCAAACACCAATCCCTCCTATCTACACATGTCCATATCCCTTTATCTTCCTTACATCCACGAGCCTAGTGAAACATCTCTGAAAAGCCTCTTAATGTATTTGCCTCTACCACCATACCAGGCATCTGAGTAAAAAACTTACCCTTCACATCCCCCTTGAACTTACCCCCTCTCACCTTCAATGGACACCCTCTGGTAGGTATTTCAACCTTGGAAAACGTATACTCTCTGTTCACTTTATCTATGCCTTTCATAATATTGTAAACCTCTACCAGACCTCCCTTCGGTCTCTGACACTCCGGAGAAAACAACCGAAGTTTATCCAGCCTCTCCTAATGGCACATGCCCTCTAAACCAGGCAGCATCCTGGTAAATCTCCTCTGGACCCTCTCCAAAGCCTCAACATCCTTCCTATAGTGGGGTGACCAGAACTGTATGCAATACTCCAGATGTGGCCTAACCAGAACTTTATAAAGTTGCAACACAACCTCCTAACATTTGAATTCATCGCCTCGACTACTGAAAGCAAGTATTCCATAAGCATTCCGAACCACCTTATCGACCCGTGTAGCTACTTTCAAAAAGATATGAACTTGGATCCCAAGATCTCTCTGCTCAGCAACACTGTTAAGGATCTTGCCCTAACAGTGTACTGTCTCCTTGTATTTGCCCTACTGAGGAGCAACACATCACATTTATCTGGGTTAATCTCCATCTGCCATTTCTTAGCCCATATCTACAATTGATCTGTATTATTTACCAGTCTTCTACACTATCCACAGCTCCGCCAATCTTGGTGTCATCTGCAAATTTACTAACATACCCATCTATATTTTCATCCTTTTCTACCTTTTCTTCAGGAATATCATAACACAGGTCTCAATACTTGGTGCCTGGAATGTTATCTGCTACTCCATTCTAAACTCGATTAATATACCAACACAATGTGGGATCAGCTACTAGTCTCCAATTAGATTATATGAGCACACAGAACTGCTAAGTAATCAGCTGAAGAATGGTGTCTGTAAGTTGTTCTACTTGACTTACCTTTGACAGCCCTGGCCACTAAGAAGGTTATAGTAGCCGGGCTCACACTGACTACAGTCTCTACCCGTGACATGAGCTAAGCACTCGCATAGACCTGTAATCTGGCTGCAGTTCCTCTGCTGACCCACAGTGCCATGAGGAGAACAGTTACAAGCTGCAAGAGAAAATAAGCACATTATATTGTGAAAGAAGCTGGTGGGGTCCACAAGGCACTTACTTCCACTATTCTCAGTAGCTGAGAGATTCGATCATTTCTGTCAAGAAATTTCCTGCTATTGATTCCAGCCACAAACCACCCACCCTCAAACACACACAAAAAACAAAAAGTCATGAATGTATCAGTTACTGTGGATTAAAAGATAATAACAAATGGTAAACTTTAAATTAGTCCTGATGGCAATTGTAAAGAGCAACTGCCAACATAACATTCATCAAACTTTCCCCCATGTCTACAAAAGTGATATTATAATAATTTCCCTACAACATACAAGTTATACAATGTTTCTAATGTAGCAAAAAAAAAGCAAATTGACTTTATGTCTCAGATGGACAAATTTGAATTTCATTAGATTTCATGAAAATAATAATAAAACCACTTTTAAAGAAATTATTTAGGTTATTTTAGGAACATTTAATGGACAAAGCAAATATAAGACTCACCTTTGCATTTTTCTGAAGGAATCGGATTTAATGCATTTCCGTAAAATCCATCTTTACATTTATCACAGTAGAATCCAGCAGTGTTGTAGATGCACTTCAGACACCTTCCTGTCAGCCGATCACAGTTCCCCACGGCGTTTGGATCAATGTTGTCACTACAATGGCATGGTTTGCATGACCTCACAGCCCCTTCTTCTCCTAATGGGTCACCATAGTATCCATCGTCACAGAGCTCACATCTTTTACCTGAAAGCAAATGCATTGCAATGAGATGTGGAAAAAAAAGCTCAAAAAGAAATTGCAGATGCTAGAAACATGTTAATAAAAACAATGGAACTACTGAAAACACTCAGCAGGTTAGGGAGCTTTTGGTAAAGAGAAACAGACTTAATGTTTACAGCAATGGCCTTCATTAGAACTGTAGTTATTCTAAAGTTACAGTAAATGTTTGATTTACTAAAATGAGCAGAAAATGCATATGTATGTGTATCTTCATATGTATCTGAGCAAAGTTTGCCCAAGAACACCATTTCCCTGTTATTTTCCAATTTTGCCTTACCTGTGGATGATGCTTGGATTGCCACACACACAAAAGCTATGCAGAAGCAAATCCATGATGGGTTAATTTATATACTGGGTTTTTTTTTTACAAATTTTTGTACAGCTCCTAATTTTGATAAAGAATCTACCTGTATGTCAGATGCATTTATGTACAACTGACTGCAAGATCAGCATTATAACTCTGGCAATTCCTTAAAAAGAACAGGGAGCAAACAAATTAAGGTGAAGATAACAAACACTAAATATAGAAATTATCTTCTTAAATGCAGACACTGCACAAGGATGGGCCCACTAGCTGTCGAGCTTACAAGCCTTCATAATCACAATTCAACCTTGAGACACCTCCCATCACATCTGACCCCACTGCCTCCATTTAGCACTCCAGGGGTCTGTTGCAATTCCAATACTACCCATTCTCATAGCAGTTACACTCTTCGCCCGCCCCCAAGAATATTTTATGCACAGACCTTCTCGCTTCCTTGGTCCCAAAGGTCTCAAACGTACTTTACATCCAAAGCAATTCTGTTGCATTTCGGGCTCTTGAGCACAATAACGTTTTAAGGCAATTCAGCATTCCAGGTTTACATTTTCTTTACCCAACACTGATCTTTCTTCCTTTTCCTGGTAATTTTGAACTACATGCCCTATTAACATCTTCCCCCAAATATACATTTTGTTATTCACTAGCCTTCATTGACCCTTTATAGCTAAGTCATGACCCAAATGGTTCAATAGCATTAACAGCAACTGGACATTGAAGGGTCAGAGTGTTTAAGTTTTGGGCCACATGGGGAATGGGTTTGATGGAATTGCTCTAACAGGCAACTGGGCTGAATGGCTTTCTCTGAACATATAATCCTATTAACTTTACACAAAGTGTGGTTTTCTGACAGTCATTTATATGTATTTGTAGAAATCATTGTCCAAGAAGGACATGCCCCTTGTTTTCCATTAATTCTTTGCTGCTACCTGAGATGATTTGCAACAAGGCAAACGCTGAAAAGTATAGCTGTGTGATTTCTGTGAAGTGGGCATTCATTCATTGAGTTTTTTGCATGCATGAGCTGCAAGCTGAAGATTTTAATTATTTTTTAAAAAGTATCTTAAGTGAAGGCCTTTACCAATGCCAAATATCTAGCCAAAGTTCCATGAGGAGCATTGAAATGCCAATATGATACAGATAAGAATACAAGACAATGGTTTACCAATGATGGACTCACTCCATTTATCCTCTTCTGCTTGTCGAATGATTGCATTTCTTACATTAATGGCTAGAAGATCTATTTTGTTGAATTGGAAAGAAATTAATCCTCCTACCGTATTTCATTGGTTTTCTCAAACTATGTTATGTCTAAATTTAGAAAAAATTATAAGTTGTATTTGATACTTCTATTAAATTTGAAAAGATATGGAGACCACTTATTCAATACTTTCATATGATGTAATATGACTCTGTTCCAAGCCTATTTGTTTTTCCAGTTTCGATTTTACATATGTTGAGAGGATCGGAGTTGATGACACTGATGACTTTGTATTTTTGCTAGATATTATAAACAGCCCTTTTTTTTCATTTTTTCTTTTTCCCTTTTCTCTTTTTTCATTTTTTTCCTTATTAGTTATTAGATTGTTAGATTAGGTTTTTTTTGCATATTTTTTTTCCTTTTCTTTTTTCTGTTTTTGTAAAATATATATTATGATATACCTAGGTTTGCCTTGTTTATTTGTTACTTATATCATCCATGATTTGGGAATACTCATTTATACTGTAACTATTGCTTATGTATTCTTTCATGTTCAGTTGAAATGTGTATGTTTGTAATCCCATTATCTATGTATCAATTTTATTATAATTTTATTATCAGTGATATTATTATTAATAATAATAATAATAATAATAAGATTGAAAAAGAAAGAATACAAGACAATAACTTTTTATAATTAATCAGCATGATGTATGGGAACAAGTTAATTTTAACAGGTAATGAAAGTTTTGAGCATCTCACCTGTGGTCCCTTCAGGGCAGTTGGTGCACACAATATTCCCAGTTTTAGGTACCACAGCACAGCTTGAACCAGCTGGACAAGGACATGGCTTACAGTCATCTGTGCTACCAACTGTAGGATCACCATAGTATCCATCTTTACACCGCTCACAATTTGGTCCTGCTGTGTTGTCCCTACAGTAACATTCACCTTTGCACCAGATTAAAGAGAGTTAATTATCTATGTATCAAACATAGGGACTGAAATTCTGCTTCTGTTACAACTGTTAAACAGATACAAATACACTGACCACACTTTTCTTCCCCATTTGCCTCCATCAATTGCACTGAAGTAAACAAATCTTTCTGATTTTCCCACATTTAATACATAAATAAGTCATCCGGCAAAACATCAGAATTAAGAACAGATTACTAATATCTCAGAAAATTCACATTTTTTGTTTGAACATGAGTATGTGAATTTATTAAAGATTCAATGAATTAAAAGAAAACTTTCAAAGAATCAATTCCCAGGATGTAAGCATTTATTGTTCACTCCAAATATGCCTTTAAAGGGATAGCTCTTGGACTAAATTCTTTGAGTTATTGCTATCTATATATCTTTAAGAAAGGAATACCAGGATTTTGACTCTATGAAAATATTTTATCGAAACAGCACCGAAATTCACTTCAAAATTTGGCCAGTAGACATGACCTAATTTCATGATGCTCAATATAAAGAAAGGTGTTCCTGAAACCTCATCTCCTGTAGACTTAATCTCCAATAGTAATGATTTCATAATTTGGGGGTTTATTTGATATTACAACAGAACTGTTTTGGAGCAGACTCAATGGGCCTACTTCTGCTCTTTTCTCTTGTGATTTTGTGATCTTGATCTTGACAACAGCTTCTCACAAATATTTTAATACATGGTGACTTTCTCTTTTAATGATATCGGAGAATGTTACCGAGGTTCTGTGTTTGTGAATTTGGACCATAGAGTCTTGTAGTTTTTATAATCTATGCTGTCGCTTGTTTTTCCTCGGTTTTTCTGCGGGGAGAAGGGGGTTTGGGGATGATGTTCTTGTTGTGTTTTGTGGGTTGATGGCCATGTTGCCAGTCATTTTATTTTGCGGGGTGGGGGGGGGAGGCTGGGTTTCCTGTTTCTCTATGAACAGACTTCCGTGGGTTTCTTCATTTTGTGGCTATTTGGAGAAAAAGAATCTCAGAGTTGTATACTGTAAACATACTTTGATAATAAATGAACCAAACCCTTTCGAACCTGATCAAAATTTTTGCTGACAATTATGGATCCACTTGATATTCAAACAAAAACTATCCAGATGCACTATCAGAAAATGACAGTAAGGAAACAGCAGAATATAATTCAGTTCAAATCAAGTTTAATTGTCATTTAACCATACATGAATACAGTCAAACAAGACATTGTTACTACGGGGTCAAGGTGCTAAAACACAAGGGTCACACACAAGAACACAAACACGGAATACAAGAGTCCCGACCCCCTTACCCACAACAACATGCCAGCAAAATAGCATGTTCCTTAACCAAAAGGACCAGCTTTCCCAAAACCACATAATATTAAACAAGACTTGACTTTAGCTGCTATGCACATAAACAATGGTGCCTTTAATAATAGGTGGGAAGATTAATAAACATCATCTCCTATGAAATGAAGCAAAAGTATAGATTTTCAAAACAAAAATCTAATTGAACCAAAAACAACAAGCACATGTATTTTATTTAAGTGCATTGTAAGTTGAAGAATTGTATTGCCTTGATCAGGTTCCCTCTGATCTAGGCAGTACAAGAACGGGAGCAGATTGGGGAAAAAGGAAAATATGAAAAAAATGTCTTAAAAAGTTAGATGATATGAACTCCACTGTTTAAAATATTGACCTACTTTCCTGAGATCTCTCCACAGACAAGCTCTGGGTACTCACCACTTTCAGGATCACAGGTATCACTATGTGCATTACAGCTGCAAGGCACACAGGGACTGAATGATCCACGACTGGGATCATCCCTTCTGTAGCCCAAAGCACACAGTTCACAGAATTGTCCCTGATATGCAGTTGGGCAGGTACACTGTTCCACCCAGTCAGCTGGACTTCCAGAGGCAAGGCGAGCACTGATCAGAGTTACATCATCTAAATAGCCATAGCCTGCAGGGAAACAGACAAACATTGGTCACAAACAAACTGAACAAGGTGAAATGCCATGCAAATATGTGATTGGCAGTAGCAAAAGGAAATAATGTTCCAAAGCAATGAAAACGTGCACAAAAATATTTATTATTTTTACTTGAACTAAATTGTAAAGATCTCTACTTCGACTGTTCTCTGGAACCCCCACCGTCTCTTTTCACTAATTTAAGAACTTTTCAGAGCAGTGTTATTTCAGTTAAATTCTAATCATGCATGATAAGCTTTTCCTTTTTGCTTCAGTATTCAGATTTCCACAACCATTTGTGAAATATTATGTAATGTCTGTTCAGATAAAAAGAAAAATACAAATTGCTTTGGTGTTAAAAATACACATTTATAGGCTCCATTGAAATATGATTAATTATTCTCTGAAATAACCTAGCAAGCCACATCAAAGCAATAAAACTAGACAAACTCCCTCTGATCTATGGTCAAACCCAAACACGACTGAAAATCATAGGGAAGGAAGGATAGCAGAGCAGCAATGGCTGCAGTTTCTATGAGAAATGAGGGGAGTGTAATACAGTCGGCCCTCCTTATCCATGGGTTCCGCATGAGCCCATTCAACCAACTACAGATCAGGAAAACCCGAAGTTGAGCATTGTTTGCCTCGTCTCTTGTTCATTTGCTACTTGTGTTGTGAGCGAGAGGAAGGAGTTTAAAGCTAGTAATGGATGGCTGGCTAGCTATGTAAAGCGCTACAGCCTCAAGAACTTAAGGATCATGGGAGAATCGGGATCAGCTGATGCCGCGTGTTCCCAGAAGAGCTACGATGGCTGCGTCTGTACTGAATATGTACAGACTTTTTTTTCTTATTCCCTAAACAATACAGCATAACAATGATTCACATAGCATTTACATTGTATTAGGTATTATAAGTAATTTAGAGATGATTTAAAGTATACAGGAGGATGTGCGCAGGTATATGCAAGTACTACACCATTTTATATAAGGGACTTGAGCATCCGTGTTATTTTGGTATCCGTGAGGGTGGTCCCGGAACTAATCCCCCGCAGATAAGGAGGGCCAACTGTACAGATATATTCCAAATAAGAAGAAATTTTCAAATGGAAGGACACTACGTGGCTGACAAGTGAAGTCAGAGCCAAAGTAAAAGCAAAAGAGAGGGCATACAATTAAACCAAAGTTCGTGGCAACGTTAGAGGATTGGAAAGATTTTTAAAACTTGCAGAAGGAAATTAAGAAGGTCATTAGGAAGGAAAAGATGAATTATGAAAGGAAGCTGGTGACTAATATCAAAGAAGATACTAAAAGCTTTTTTCAGTATATAAAGGGTAGAGAGCTGAGGGTAGATATAGGATCAATAGAAAATGATGCTGGAGATATTGTGATGAGAGACGCAGAGATGGCAGAGGAACTGAATGCGTATTTGTATCAGTCTTCACTGTGGAAGATGTCTGCAGTGTACTGGACATTCAAGAGTATCAGGGAAGTGAAGTTTGCACAGTGAAAATGATGACTGAGAAGGTGCTTAGGAAGCTTAAAGGTCTGAGGGTGGAAAAATCTCCTGGACCTGATGGAATGCATCCTCAAGTTCTGAAAGAGGTAGCTGGAGAGATTGTGGAGACATTAACAATGATCTTTCAAGAATCGATAGATTCTGGCATTGTACCAAATGACAGGAAAATTGCAGATGTTACTCCGTTAATTAAGAAGAGTGGGAGGCTGCAGAAAGGAAACTATAGACCTGTTAGCCTGACATCAGTGGTTGGGAAGTTGTTGGAATCGATTGTTAGGGATGACATTAGAAAATACCTGGATGCCAAAGCCAGCATGGTTCCCTGAAAGAAAAATCCTGCCTGACTAACCTACTGCAAATTGTTGAGAAAATTACAAGCAGGGGAGACAAAGGGGATGCAGTAGATGTGGTGTACTTGGATTTTCAGAGGGCCTTTGACAAGGTGTTGCACACGGGGCTGCTTAGCATGATAACAGCCGATGGAATTGCAGGGAAGTTACTTGTATGGGTGGAGCATTGGCTGGTTAGCAGAAAACAGAGAGTGGGAATAAAGGGATCCTATTCTGGCTGGCTGCCGGTTCCCAGTGGAGTTCCACAGAGGTCAGTGTAGGGACTACTGCTTTTTACGATGTATGTCAATGATTTAGACTATGGGATTACTGGATTTGTGGCTAACTTTGCCGATGATACAAAGATAGATGGATGAGCGGGTAGTGTTGAAGAAACAGAGAGCCTGCAGAGAGACTTAGATAGTTTAGGGCGGGGGTCGGCAACCTGCGGCTCCCGAGCCATTTGTGGCTCTTTCACCTCTGTGCTGCGGCTCCCTGTGGCTTTGGGAAATAATTGGTCAGTATTTAATTAAAATGTATTTTATGTTAGTTTGTTAGCTTTTGAAATGTAATTCTAAATTTGAAGATTATGGTGATCTTGTACAATCTAAGTGTGGCGACACATTTCCTCACAATTAGCCAGCATTCCGGCTAAGGGAGATAGCCTACGGGGGTTTGTGAGTACGCGTCTTTTGCAGCATCTGCGTCCATGGGGGCTGGGTTGAGGGAGGCTTAAAAGCAAGGCTGTTTAGTTCGAATAAAGTTATTCGACTGCAGTTTACTGACTGCGTGAGCACACCGCTACAACGTGTTTTTATCGCTATTAATATACGTCACCACTGCCAATACCTGACACCCGCCAGTGCGCGATTTCTTTAATTTTTCGATCCAAGGTAAGCCAACTATGGAGAATTCTAAAAAAAGAAAAGTGACTGAAGAAAACAGAACGTTTAATGATAACGTGGACAGATTCATTTGCTTTCACTGTTGACGAGACTGGTTTACCGGTATGCTTAATATGCAATGAGAAACTAGCAAACAACAAAAAGTCAAATGTCGCAAGGCATTTCCAGAGTAAACACGCAGCCTTTGCTCAAAAATATCCGGATGGAGATGAGAGAAAAAAAGCCGTTTCGGAACTGATGCGGAAGGTTGATCTGAGCAAAAATCATTTCCAGAAATGGATGAAGTCTGGAAAATCAACGACATACGCCAGTTATATTGCCGCTCAGGAAATAGTCAGGCACGGGAAGCAGTTTACAGATGGTGAATATATAAAAGAATCTTTCATTAAGATTTCAGAACATCTATTCACGGACTTTAAAAACAAGAGTGAAATTGTGCAGAAAATCAGGGATATGCCCCTCTCTGCAAAGACTGTCAAAGACAGAACCATAAAAATGGCAGAAGACATCACAAGACAGCAAATTAAAGACATCAATTCAGCTGTGGCCTACTCGATTGCCTGTGACGAGTCTAAAGACAAAGGTGATATTGAACAAATAGCGTTGTTCTGCCGGTATGTAAACTCTGCCGGGCCACAGGAAGAACTGATTGAGTTGATACCTCTAAAAGACCAAACACGGGGGGAGGACATCTGTGAGGCTGTCTTGAATTGTTTAAGAGCCAAAGGAATAAAGACCACCCATCTGGTGTCAGTAGCTACTGATGGGGCTCCGAATATGACGGGAACGCACAAGGGATTTGTGGCTTTACTGCAGAAGTCGCTGGACAGAAAGCTGCTGACTTTTCACTGCATCTTGCACCAAGAGGCACTGTGCGCTCAAACATTTCCTCCGGAATGCACAGAAGTAATGGATGTTGTCATTCAGATTGTCAATAAAATAATGGCAAAAAGTTTAAATCACCGTCAATTCCGTTTGTTACTGGACGAGATGGAAAGCGCATATTCTGATCTCCTGCTGCACAACAAAGTCCGGTGGCTGTCCAAAGGGGAGGTGCTGAAACGCTTTGTCGCGTGTCTGGAAGAAGTGAAAACTTTCCTGGGCAGCAAAGGGCTCACCTTTCCTGAGCTGGAACAGCCAGAGTGGCTGGAAAAGCTACACTTCATGGTAGACATGACAGCGCACCTGAACACGCTGAACACAGCTCTTCAGGGGAAAGGACGCACAGCCCTGCACATGTTGGAGGATGTTTTGGCATTCGAGCGCAAGTTGACAGTGCTTGCCAGAGATTTACAGAAAGGCACTTTGTCTCACTTCCCCAGTTTGAGAGAGTTCAAACAAGGTCACGACATGATAATTTCGGAGTATTTACATTCTGCAATCATCGCAATGCAAACATCGTTTGGGAAACGCTTCTGTGAGTTCAGAGAGGAAAAAAACACATTATCCTTCCCGGTCACTCCCTTAAGCATCGATCCTTCCCTACTGAATACGACTGCATTGGCAGGTGTGAGTCAACCTGATCTTGAGATGGAACTGGCCGACATAGCCGACAAAGACATATGGGTGTCCAAGTTTAGACGCTTGACAGCAGACCTTGAAGATGTTGCCCGTCAGAAGGCCGTTCTTGCTCAGAATCACAAATGGAGTGATATTGAAAACCTTCCAAAACCGGACAAACTTGTGTTCGAAACATGGAATGCTATGCCCGACATTTATGTAAACATGAAAAAGTATGCGCTTGGAGTCCTGTCGATCTTTGGATCCACATATGTATGTGAGCAGGTGTTCTCCAACATGAACTTTATTAAAAACAAACATCGCGCACGCCTCACAGATGACAGCTTGCGATCCTGTGTAAAGATGAAGGTGACGTCATACAGCCCTGATGTGCAGACGCTGTGCGCTGAGGTCCAGGAGCAGAAATCCTATTAACCAAGTGTGATAAATATTTTAATTGCCTATTATTTTATGTATATTCATATTTTTTCATTGTTCAGTGAAATAGTCCTTTTATTTTTCAGGCTGACAGCTGGCTGATGTTATTTTTGGTTTGCTGCTGGCGGCAAATTTAAGTTTGGCGTTTTTCATAAATACAAGAAGGACTCAAATAGACGTTGAGTATTTTACTTAAAAGTAACCTTCAACCCAACGTCTTTTTTTCGGAGTTCAAAATGTTTTTGTTGCATGCAGAAATGTAATTTCGTTTTCTCTGCAGGAGTTCATCAATTTCATAAATGCAACACATTATAGTTTGTTTATACATAGCATAAAGGCAAAAAAAACGTTGTATGCTGTGTTATTTCATTTTAAATGTCAAACGGGTTTTGCGGCTCCCAGTGTTTTCTTTTCTGTGGGAAACGGGTCCAAGTGGCTCTTTCAGTGGTAAAGGTTGCTGACCCCTGGTTTAGGGGAATGGCAAAGAAGTGGCAAATGAAATACAATGTTGGAAAGCGTATGGTCATGCAATTTGGTGGATGAAATAAATGGGCAGACTATTATTTAGATGGGGAGAGAATTCACAATGCAGAGATGCAAAGGGTCTTGGGAGTCCTTGTCCAGGATACCCTAAAGGTTAACCTCCAGGTTGAATCAGTGTTGAAGAAGGCAAGTGCAATGTTGGCATTCATTTCTAGAGGTACAGAATATAAGAACAGGGATGTGCTGTTGGGGCTCTATAAGGCGCTCATGAGCCCACACTTGGTGTATTATGTGCAGTTTTGGGCTCCTTATTTTAGAAAGGATATACTAACATTGGAGAGGGTTCAGAGAAGATTCGCGAGAATGATTCCAAAAGTAAAAGGGCTACCCTACGAGGAATGTCTGGGAACTCTTGGGCTGTATTCCTTGGAGTTCAGGAGAATGAGGGGCAATCTCATAGAAACATTCTGAATGTTAAAAGGCCTGAACAGATTTGAGACGGCAAAGTTATTTCCCATGGTAGGGAAGTCTAGGACAAGAGGACACAATTTCAGGATTGAAGGATGTCCATTTAGCACAGAGGTGCAGAGAAATTAGTCAGAAGGTGGTAATCTGTGGAATTTGTAGCCACGAGCGGCTGTGGAGGCCAAGTCTTGGGTGCATTTAAGATAGAGATAGATAGGTTTTTGATTAGACAGGGCATAAAAGGGTATGGGAAGAAGACAGGGGAGTGGGGATAATTGGAAGAATTGGATCAACCTATGATTGAATGGTGGAACTGACCCTATGGGCCAAATGGCCTGCTTCTGCCCCTGCATCTTATGGTCTTATGGAAATTACGGGTACTAAAAGCAAACCAATTCACTAGTCTGGAGAGCTTCCATCACAATATTTTAAAATCCACACATGAAACAGCGATAGTGGATGCTGGAAAGATGATTGTTCAAATTTCCTTTGATTCCCAGAAGACTGAAAACAGCAGAGGTAACTATTCAAGAAAGGGGTATGGGGGAGGCACTTAAAGGTCAAAGCAGTGGGTAAGAAGTTGGCTATTGGAATATGAAGTGGGATTTATTAACTTTAATAAAGAATAGAATATAGTAACTTTTAAAATTCTTTAAGAAACTGGTAAACTTGGGCGTGTAGAAGGATATTGGTGTCACAGTTCCAAAAGCACACAAAATAGGCATGTAGATACAGAAAGCAATTCGGATGGCAAATGGTATATTACCTTTTGCTGTGAAGGCTTTGGAGTACAAAAAAGTGTATTTCACTGAAAGACTGAGTGTGATTTGCTTTCCTCACTGAAGAAATTATACACTTGCCTTGGAGCGGATACAGCATGTTTACTTCTAAAATAAGGATAAAAGACCAAATAAAATTGCCCTATACCCAGCAGACCAGAATGAGAGACAGTCATTTTTAACACACATTCCACGCCCCCCCCAAAAAAAAGACTGCAGATATATGGAGTATATGAATGTAGGAGAAATAGACTCAAGATTAGGGGTTGACTGTTTAGGATGGACAAGAGCCTCTTTACGTACGGTACTGTGCGGAAGTCTTAGGCACATTTTAAAAGACCTGTAAAGCAAAGATGCTTTCAAAAATAATAAGGTGAAAAGTTTCTAAATATCAAGAAGTTCACTATAAGGAGCAACAAACTGCAAAAAAAAACCACACTAAATCAAACCAATAATTGGTGTGACCACCGTTTGCCTTTAAAATTCCATTAATTCTCTTAGGTATTCTGTTGTGCAGTTTTATAAGAAAATCAGCTGGCAGACTCTTCTAAGCATCTTAGAGAACTTACTAAGGTTCTGCAGATCTTGGCTGTCTTATTTGCTCCTGTCACTCTAGGTAATCTCTGACAACCTCAATGTTGCGATCAGGATTCTGTGGAGGCCGTACCATCTGTTGTAGAATTCCTTGTTCTTCTTTTTGCTGAAGATAGTTCTCTGTGACCTTAGGCATGTATTTGGCGATATTGTCCTGCTGCAGAATGAAGCTGGGGACTGATCTGACACCTCCCTGATGGTATTACGTGATGGATGAAAATTTGTTTGTACTTCTCAGCATTGAGGATTCCATTAAATTTGACCTGGTTACCAACTCCATTTGCAAAAAATGCAGCTGAAAAGCTGCAGGGAATCTCCACTGTGCTTTACTGTTGACTGCACACACTCATCCATGTAGCACTCTCCAGCTCTTCTACAAACTGCCTCCTGTTTGAGCCAAAAATTTCAAATTTAGACTTGTCAGTCCAGAGCAAATGCTGAGACTGTTCAGCACCCCAGTCCTTGCGTTTTAGTGCGCAGGTGAATCTCTTGGCTTTGTTTCCACTTCAGAGGAATGTTTTTTTTGGCAGCAACTCATCCAAGTTTTCTGACAAGACTTTTCCAGACTCTACTTAGGTTTCTGTGAGTTCAGAGCTGTTAACAGTGATGGATATATTCTGATCTAGAAGGGACACCAGTTTAATGTATCTCTCGTCTGCTGCACTCAGCTTCCATGGCCGACCACTGCATTTCTCCTCCTCAATCATTTCCTTCTGTTTCTTCAGAAGTGCTTGAATCTCCTGTCTGCCGCGAAATTTCGGCTTGAGAGAGAGCTTGCTGATGCAGGATGACCACCTTGTGTTTTGTTGCTATACTCACTCTTGCCATCACATACTGATGACTTGAACATTAAATTGTCACATCTGCCAAACCCTCACCTTTTAGTTTGGTTGTCCTTGGCTCAGTTTGATTTCTTCTACATGCATTTCTGTTTCAGTTAATCAGTTTAGCTCATTCAATTCGTGATGTCATTGATCGTTAGCATCCTGTTCGTCACTTTTGTTTAATCGTGCACTGGGCTATATACCTACAAAGTAATCAGGTTTTGATGTGAAAAGTGGTCTATTACTTAATATGTTGCTTCCTTTAATGAAATACAAAAAATTCTCTGTAACATTCATTTTTTTTGGACAATGAATGTTTGGAGATCTAAAATTTGTTCTTTTCTACTGTCACTCCATTGCTGAAGACAAAAAAAAATCTAAAACAAAACCTATATAAAAACCTAGGGTGCCTAAGACTTTAGCATAGTACTGTAGAATTCTCTACCTATGGAATTGTGATAGTGTAATGTTTCAATCTGATAGGCACTCCGACCAATACTGATTGAATCAAGGGAATGAGAAGTGGACAGAAAAGTGGATGATGTACAAGATCGCACATGACCTCATTAAAAGCAGAAAAGGCTTGAAAACCAAATAGTCTCTTTCTGATTCCACTCTTTTGAGCCTTATGTGCATTGTCAACTGGCCTACTTACTTCAAGGGATACTTACTATTTTCACCGTATGTACCCCGGATCTTAATAGCTGTCAGATTGTGAAGGAGCCTTTGAAATTCAAAAGAGGAAAGCTGTGGCCTCCAGGGGTAGCTTGTCACTTCATGGAGTCTGTAAATAGAAAAAAAGAATACATTACAAACATTTATAGTCCTTTTCAGATTGCAAACATAAATACATAGGATTCCAGTTAATTGGGACACATTGAGAACAAACAGTATATTTTGATCCAATTAACTGGCTCCATTAACTAGCCGAAATTTCATGGTAGTTAAAAAGGTATTTTAAAAAAAGACAAACTACCACTTAACTGAGTAACAAATTGCGCATTTAAATGAAATATAGAACAAATTAGGACACTGCTAACCCTCAGCTGGTTTAGCCTGTCTGTCAAAGCGATGTATTGTCCTTCATATTCAACAATATCAGGAATTCTGTGGTGAGAGTTTTTAAACTGGAAAAGCCACTGCACTGGGCAGTTCAACGCTCTGGGCCTTGGTTGGCCGGGTCCAGTGGGACGACTAGACCTCACAACTCGGGGTCTCCCATGGCTGTAGTGGATGACCATGACTTCTTCTGTGCCACATCATGCCCTTCAATCTCCATGTCACATTGCAGAATCACTCTCTGGGCCATTGGAGCTCACCATAGGTCTCACGCAGCCAGACTGATGGAGCTGACTTTAATGCAAAGACAAGCATGTTCCTATCTCACCAAGGTATGGGACACAGCAGCTTCCCTCAGCTGGTTTAGCCTGTCTGTCAAAGCGGTGTATTGGGATGTGGCCACTGTTGCATGCAGCCACAAGTGAGAGCCGAGTCCCTGGAGGTAACATTCAAGATGATTGTCGATAACTTCAAATTCTTCATAGTCCTAACTTATTGAAGTAATGAAATCACTTCATTTTCACTCCCAACCGTTTTGGGCAACTCCAAGCCTGAATGCTTGAAACTACAGTGAATGAATTGTCTTACTGCTTATTCCTTGCTAAATATCACTGACAAAAATCAGTGCTTTTTGAACACAAACACACATGACACTACTTAAAGCTGTTTGCTTTGGTATAGTGTTTAACAGCCACATGACGTGCATGCGACTAATACTACTTAGAAAATGTTTGGCAACAGCCTTCTGCCAAACAAATGGAATCCAGCTATTTTCTCAAGCATTTTTTTCAAGTGTTGTCCCAAATAAGCAGCTATCCCAAGTAATTTATGGCCAATTAGCTGGAATCCACTGTACCTACAACTTCAGTTTGGGCTTAAAAAGTAGAGTATTTATGATCAGCATTTTACAAAGGCATAAGGTGCCTTGAATTGATTCATGCAGGTAGTTGGAGTAATTTTTGCTCCTAAATAAACAGATATTGCTTTGAACTCTAGAGATTAGGTGGTCCAGTGCAAGCCATCATGTTTCCACTTTCAAGACTCAGCTTTCAATTTCACAGAAGCAGATGGGATATTTCCTAAACTATAATTCCTTACCAATTTCTTCTTTTGGATCAATAAACAAACAAACACAAATTAAAGATATGAAATGGGCTGGAATACAATTGCAGATCAAGCAATTCTTACCCTGATTTCCCTTGGGTTAGGGCAGGGGAGATGAAGAATGGAAGGAAATAAATGCTTAATTCAGCACTTTCCCTCATGAATATATACTTTGTTACTTTGGTGTATGGCTTACAAATATTAACATTCCAATACTATGACAAAGGAGTTAGGTCTCAACAAGATGTACAAGACTCCACTTGCTATTAATATACTCTAAAAGCACAGTAAGTATATTTGGGCTACTAAAATCTAGAATAGCTTCTAGGCAAATCACCAGATTAGACAATGACCCATTGCTCTAACTTTAATCATTCAGCCTGATGACAGTAACATGTTCTGGATCCTATTTCACCTGAATATATAGGTCTGAGGACTTTCTGTGGGATAGTGGTTTCCCTGGGCGATTAACGGAGCTGTCACTCTCAGGCCTGCTCCTTCCAGTATGACATCCTCAGCAGATAAACGGTTGTTTCTCTTGTCCATGTAGAAAGTGAAAGAGAGGTTCTGACCATAACTCAGCAGCTGATCACCCAAAAGATTTGCTGGGGGAAAATATAAAACCAATTATTTGCTCTGCAAGTGTCTAAGGATGCATCAGTTTCTTAAATTAATTAGTTAGATCCTCAACTTTTACCATTAATTTCATTGAAATTGTTCTGGATTATAAAATACTAATTATCAAGTCAACTGTACTAATTTTCCTTGGTGAAAGTTAACATTTTGTGCATTTACTGAATTTACATACCAGGAGCAATGTAGTAAACAGGGAAATAATCATTGGAAATCACAGAGATGTGACTATTCACTGGAGACCACTGTAGCTGAACCGCAGCACCATCTCGATGTTCCGCCCGCCATCCATCATCACCTACAGACCAGTTAAGAAAACTCTTAGATTTATTCCATAAGCATGGCAATGTACTGGCCTCTGCCCTATCATAAGTTTTTATGTTCCAACTACATTGGCAACAGCAACAATTTTCATTTATCACTTCCAGCATTGCTCAAGTCCAAAAATGCTTTATTGAAATATTAGCAAACATGATATTAAAGTAGATTAACAGTTGAAACAGAAATTTAAAAAAAGGTAGTCTCACTGATGGCTCAAATATGCGGTCGGCAAGTTCCTTGCTGGATCAAACATCATACCAAGATTACATAGATGTAGGATTAGTTTGAAATATTTGAAAAGGGAACAGGGTTTGTTACAGGTTCCACAGACAAAGGCAAGAGGCTTCCAAATGTTTGGTTGGAGAAGACTGCTTCTCACTTGTTACTGTATGTCAAACAAGCTGGTTGTCAATTGAGAGTTCAGGTAAAGAACTTTGTACTATCTGCTTACTTGTGGAGATATGACAGCATGTTTACAGTATATTGATTAAGGACATTAAAAGTGAGAAACAGTTGAAGCCAAGGACAGGAGCTTTAGGAATACCAGTGGAAACAACAAAAGGGAAGAAAACTCATTATTAGTTACTGATTCTCTGGTTATGATTAGACAGAAAAGACTGGAACCAGGGGATTGTAGTCCCACCTTGTAAAAAATGGTACAAGACCAGTAGATGAGAATGTTGTGCTCAACCATGCCAGCAGTTGTAGATGGGTTGAGAATGACCTCTGTCCCAGTTACAATACTAGAAGCAACAAAACTCTCCAAGCTCTACACTGCTGCATTAAGAAATGGTAACTCTAGGACCCTTTTCAATCATGGTCAGAAGTGCCAAGTGGATTGATAAATTTTAGTTACCAAAGATCTGAGAAGCAAGACTTAACTAATTCAATTTACATCATATGACTTCAAGAAACAGTGGAGAGTACAGCAAAGACTATGGCAGCAGACAATATCCCAAGTATAGTGCTGAAAATGTGCTCTGGGACAGTGGTCTCCAACCACCGGGTCATGGCCTGGTACTGCTCCGCGGCCTGGTGGTTGGGGACCACTGCCCTAGGACATTCTGTATCTCAAACAATGTAATTCACAACAGTTACAAAACTAGGATCCACCCATTAATGTGAAGATTGTGCAGTGCTAGCAAAAAAAAAGAGACAAAACCAAACTGGCGGATCAGTCAATCTAATCTCAATCACCTACAAAGTGATGGAGGTGACATTAAGCAACTTGTACTCATCATTAACCTCTGTAGGTTTCATCTGAATTACTCAGCTTTGGATCAAAGCCTTTCAGCAAACCTGTCCTGAGGCAAAATAGTGTGGCCACTTTATACGTCAATGTAGAGTTTGACCAAAACTAGTATAAAAAAAAGCTCTAGTAAAAAGCTCTAGTAAACCTGATCAATAACTTTCTGCCATGAGGTCTGAAAGAGGAATATCTACTGATCATTGTACAATATTCATGCTATTCATAACTCCTCAGCAAAACAGCAGCCAATGTCTGTATGAAGCAAGGCCTAAATTTGTCTGTGAGCTCCTAAGAGACAAACTTTGTTTGCATCACAAATGTTCCAGGCTAACAGACATTGACAATAAAAGAGAATATGGTAACTAATCTTTGACATTCAACGGAATTTGATTGCCAAATAGTACCATCAACATTCTATTGACGAGAAATTCAACCAGCGCATGAATAGTGTGTCTACCATAACTGGTCCAAGGCTGGGTATCCTAAGTAAAGTAATTCATTTCCTGTCACCCTATAAATATTCCACCATCTACAAAACATAAATCAGGAGGATTATTGAATGCTTTCTGCTTGTCTGGATAAGTGCAACCCCAACAGCACTTGGTAAAGTTCAATAATCCTTTTGGTCACCTTTTCAAAACAAATCCCATCTTCACCAGAAGGGAGTAAGTCGGAAGTTAAGCCCTCTCAGGGACAATTAAAAATGGCTGACAAATTCTGGCCTTATCACTGATGCCCAAAAGTTAATAAATAACAAGAAAAATAGGACTTAATGCATACCATCATCGGCAACCTGACCAGAATAAACCTCAGTACTTTTATGGTGGCAGGCAAGGTTAGTATCATGGTTCCAAGATGGGATGATTATTTGAGAGTGAAAATGGCTTTTGAATTGAAAAGCAGGAACAGCACCAGGAGTGAGAAATCAGGTCCCAACTGCAGGTAACATGGAGATGGGGAAAAGAAGCTGAGCTGTCAGTAGATTAGCTGGAGTAGTTCAAGGGAGCTAGAGCTAGAAATAGGAGAAACCAGAAAGGCTGCAAGTTCTGGGGCGGGGCTGAGAGAACATTAGGAGTCTAGCCCAGTGGGCGAGAGGGAACGTAGCAAATACATCAAACCATAATGTGCCATTTTTAATGGCAGAGTCTTCCATGAATTTCTAACATTTTCTATTGGATATAGAAGACAGGAGAGAGTGGCTTGAGTCCGGATGAAGGGTCTCAGCCCAAAATGTCGACCATTTATTCCCCTCCACAGTTGCTGCATGGCCTGCTGAGTTCCTCTAGCATTTTGTGTGCATTGTGCTAGATTTCTAGCATGTGCAGAATCTTGTGTTTGAGTAAATGTGTTGCAGTAGGGAACAGAAATGATTTAAGATAGATATGTGAGCCACTCTTCGATAAGCAAGCAGGTGCTTTGCGTGATTCATCTAGATTTAATCTTAAATAGATAAAACTTGTTTGTCCTTTACATCTATTCAAGTCTGCATCTGAAGGATCTAGCTCAGGGAACATCCAGTGATAGAGTGATGATTTTAAAGGGCATAGTATGTTATGAGGAGACAGAAGATTGATGTGGTTGACATATAGTTGCAGACACACCATGGAGAATGGAAAGTCAACGGGCAGTTAATGAAGCTTCCTAAAGTGTAGACAGCAATTGGAATTGTTTAGAAAAGATCAGATCAAGGAGGAGATGCGAAGGCACGGGGGGGAGGGGGGGGGGATGGTATAGGTAGAGACAAGTACAAGGAAATGATCAAAGCTGGGTCTATGTTTGAAACAATAAGAGCAGCAGAGTCATTTGGGATGCTGTAATGTTGGAACTCTGCTTAGTGTCACTGCATATTCACTGGGCAGTTCACCAAGAAATTAGTAAACAAACTAAAATGAAGTGCAATATCTACTTGAGAATACCTCCATTTACAGTTGGTTTGTCAGATGTTTGGCAAAGAGAGTTTGGAGAATGTAATCATTTTTTATCAAGCAACATTTCAACTGGAGCATGAGCTGGATGTCACTATATTTGACAACTCAACCTCAAATCTCAAAATTTCATAAACAACATCTACTAAACAGCATATGTTAAAAATCTTAGTAACACCTGTATCAAAGCTTGCTGTGATCCGCTCTATTCTGTAGCCCTCAGCTTTGCTACAAACAGATGAATGGCCAAAGCAGAAACAGGCAGTGCAGCCTTGGGCATTCTGGGGGTCCAGGTTGAAAAAGCCTGGCTTGCATCTACAGAAAAAGAGAACATTCTTGTGAACATACTTATTGATAAATAAATTGCTGATTACACTCATCAATTTATAAATAATTTTTTATAATTCAAACCACCAAGTTTGTGTTGTGTGTTATTTTACCTTCAATTAAACCACGCCTTCATGAATAACATTAAATACAAGCTATGCTTTTTCCTTGACAAAACTACCTAGCATTATGGCAATTAAAATTATTTTCTAGCTATTCAAATGTTGGACTACAACATGAAGATGGGAGAGGATAATTACTGACATAGTTATTTTGAATTACACGTCAGCTTCCATGCACCAAATATTGAATGAGGAACTTTCAAATGAAGTTACTCAATTTAAGAAAAAGTTAATCTAAAACTCAAAGGAACACGGAATTTCTAGGGGGGTGTTCAGTGAAGAATAACTAAAGTAAACTGATAACTTCAAATACACAGAGCTGAACGTGTTTTCATAAGAGGAAAGATAATGCAGTAAGACAAGTTCCAGATGTTTAAAATGTTGAAAGATATGGGTACACATGCATACAAGCTATTTGGCTTGGACTATGGCCACAGAATGAGAGGAAATAGATTTAAATTTAACTAGCCTCAAGTGAGATTAAATGACAATTTCTCAATCATAGATATAATGAATGGACTATGTTCCAGTTAAGACACTTGGTGAAATGAAAAGGAAAAATTTGCATACATAGCAACATAAGGAAATGATCAAGTAATTGCTTTGTATGAACATCATGTTAAAACTATTTGAAAACATATCAAACAATACACAGTACTTTTTGGCCATGTAGATTTAAATGCCACAGTAATGCAGGAATGTAGGAACCACGTTGACCTATGTTAGGGATGTTGGGTGAGGGTTAAATGCTGGACAACAAAAGTGACGAAGTAGTATCACAATATCTTTTAATTTTCTGATGCTAACACAACTTGCTTTTCTTCAGCTTATTTCCCTTGTTATTTATTTAAGAACAATTTTGATCTTGTAACACTTTATGTTTGTTAACTCTGCATTATACTAGAACCTTGTCTCATGGATTTTTAAAAATAAAAGCAACCATGGAAAGACTAGAAGACTGGAGTTGTCTATTAAGTGATCATTAAAACAATTCTTTTGCATTAATGATTGCTTTCAAACAACTATATTTAAAAATACAAATGGAATCATTTAAGATGACAGTCTTTAAAGGCTCAGGTATATAAATATTAAAACATTTCTGATGTTAGATGAATCTTTTCTTCAAACAGAAGTACTTTGAAAGATTACATCCACTTCACTGTTCCTTCCAGTGCTGTAGGCAAAGGAAGCTTCATTGTGTTAGAATTACAGTATTATGATAGCACAGAAGGTGGCAATTTAGCTCGTTAACCTTTTGTAAGAATAAATTAATTAGTTTCCCATTCCAACTCATGCCCTGTAGCTTTGAAATATTTTTAAAATTTCACTGACTTAACTTCGATATGAAAACCACAACTGAAACTGCTTCAACTGCTGTTCAGACAGTGCATTCCAGATTAATCAGTGCTGTACAAAAAAAAACCTGTTCCTTATCTCACCTCTGCATTTTTTGCCAATCTCTGTATATCTGGGGCCTTTTGGTGGAGGCACGAAGAACAATGAAGCATTTCTACATTTTGTCCTCATGCTGTGACCTTGAACACCACCAATATTTGAATTCAATCTCAGAAGCACTTATATCTGAACAAATCCAGTCTATCTACTCCAATCTATCTATGCAAATCCATAAACCCTAGAGCTGTAACACTGAATCACTTCAGTAATCCCATGTCTTTACGTCTAACCCTGAATCCAAACCTACTTACCAGTTACAGCTAAATTGCCTGTTTTTAATCAAGGGTCAATTTAACGTGCCTGCATTGGTTCTCTATGCCTCTTCTTAAAGCTCAGAACATCATATGCCAAATTAACACTTAGTCCAACTTGTCCAGAATATTCAAGTACTAATGTGAACTTCCTCCCCCTGCACTGCCCTCAACTGTCCCTGTTCCTATTATCTTGTAGTTTTGTTCCTATATATTGTATTGCCTGTTTTTGCTTCCTGACAATATCTATTACTTTACATTTGGTATTAAATTACTTCAATCATGAATACATCCAATCTTTTTCAAGCAACTTTTGAAAGCTCACGTACACAATATAAACTTCATTGCCCACAACCATCTCTTGTTTTCAAAAGAACATAATTAATTTACCTACACACAATTTGCTTTTCACTTTAGGCTTTCAAGTTCCATCCTAATAGCATTCTAATTCGCCCACCCTCAATTAAATAATTTCTCATACCACCTGCCTCTATTCTGTCCTAGGCTAGGGTAAAGGCCAGGAAGTTGTGGTCACTGTCTCCAAAATGCTCACTCACCGAGAGTTCTGTCACCTAACCATGGCCTAGAACCAGATCAGTCTCTCCTCTTGCTGGCCTGTCTACATACATAGCCAGGAATCCTCCCTGGCTACCCTTGACAAACTCAGCCCCATCTTTTTTGCACTGAGGAGATGGTAATCAGTATTAGGGAAGTTGAAATCACCCATGACGACAACCCTGTTATTTTTGTATTTTTCTAAATCTGCCTCTAGTGTCTCTTTTGAAATTAAAGGGGGTGTCTATAGAATGCTTCCAATAGAGTCATTGCTTCCTTCCTGTTTATTACTTCCATCACACTGACTTAGTAAACAATCCCTCTACTTTGTCTTTCCTTTCTCTGCTGTGATACTATCTCCAAATACCAATGCCACTCTCCACCTCTTTTATCTCCCTGCTTGTCCTGAAACATCTGAACCCTGGAACATCCAGCAGCTATTTCTGCTCTTCTGGCAACAAGTCTCTGTAATGGCCACAATGTCAAAGCTCAATGTAGTAACCCATGCTCTAAATTCATTGTTCTTGTTCCTGATGCCTCCAGCACTAAAATAAACACATTTCAACCATCCAACTGAATGCACTGCCTATCCCTCTTCACAGTCTCTCTACAGGCTGCTCCTACCTTTACACCAACTACCCCCACCACTCTGGTTCCCTTCCTCCTTCAAAACCAGTTTAAACCCTTCCAATCAGTTCGAGTAAACCTGCCCGCCAGGATATTGGACCTCTCGAGTTCAGATGGTAACATACCACTTAGGTACAAGTCATGTCTTCCCGAGAAGAGACCCTAAAGATCCATAAATCTGAAACCGTGAGACAGTAAGTGGATTCACTGTTATGATCTGCCAGCCAATTTTCACCTACATACATGGGCTCATTTTCTCTTTATCATTTTGTATTATGATCTTTCCAGCTTCAGCCCAATTATCATCCTGGGCATATGCCATGTTTCCTTTTCTCTGCATATCTTCTTGTCCTTCTTTGTTCTCAGGAAAGTTCTGCCTTGGGTTGCTCTATCCTTTTGTCCTGTAGAGTTGTATCTAGATCTTGGCTGAACCACTTACTCCCCTATTTAGGGTCAGCAGTTATAATTGTACCTAACAAACTCTGATATCTGCTTAACTTCAACTAAATCATTAATTTGAAAAAGAAGGAACTATCTCATCTAAACCTTGATCACTATTAATTATTTTAGTCACACCAATGTCAATCTCAATGCCTCTTGCTTTGCTTGACAGCAAATAGGCTCCCCAAAACTAGATAAATATACCACCTCCCTTCCTGATCAGAAGAAACATAATATTTCTTCACTTAAGTCATAAAGATATCATCATGAGGATGAAGGAGGGGAAAAATAGAGTGAAAATGTAGAGATTTGCCTAAGATCAAAGGAATGATAAAGCAATAATAATTAAACTAAGGTAGAAATTAATCTGAAACATTTTTAATATGGAAATTAGAAAGAATGTGCAAATCACCAGCAGTGAACTGGTTGAAGCATAACAACAAAAACAATTTAATTTTATACACATCCATTAATATAACAAATATTCCTAAGACATTGCACGAAATGCTATCAAATAAAAATGTGACACTTAGTCATGTAGAACCAGATTATGGTCCAAGTATAAGCTTCTAAAGGATTGACTTAAGGAAAGATAGGCAGAGATGATGAGGATCGTGCCAATGGTTAATGATAGCAAGGAGAAAAAAAGTACTTGCCTTTCACAGCTGCATTCCAGTGCTTAACAGCATGATAATAGAAACCACAGCCGCCAGTGGTAGACCAATTAAATTCAGATAAGATCACGAGGTCAAATTGGAAGAGCATGTTACTTTCTTCAAATTTGAAGAAAGTGACCTTTCTTCAAAACCACTACAGCTCTATCAATGGGGAAGCCAGGTGAGCATAAAGTATAAAAGAATAGAAATATTAAGAGTCAGATGAACCTGAATGAGAAGATGTGTGTAATACAGGTGTGCAACAAATTCTTTACTTAATAACATTATCACTTAAAAAGGAATTTATAGAAATAGAATTGTTAGAAATATTGCTGATAGGTTAATTGACACCAATAAATCACATCTTGATGTGGCAAAGAAGTAAAAGAATTAAAGGGAATTTGATGTGAATGCAAGGTCATAAATTGCAGAATTAGGGAAAATAAATGGCAAGTGGTGCAGAATGAAATGGGACTAATTGAATTGCTCTGTTGGGAGTTAACATGGATGTAATAGGCCAAGTGATATCCTTCAGTTATAATAATAATTTCTAAAACATACACCTTATAAAACACTTACCTCTCGCAGTTGAAACCCTCTACATTATTTTTACACACACAGCGTCCTGTATCGACACTACATTCTGCTATACTACCAGAAGGATTACAGGCACATGCTCTATCAGAAAAAGAAAGAACATTATAAATATAAGGTACTTAAGATGACCAGATGTACATTATTAAAACCTTGTGTGCAAAAACAAATTGTAGACTAATAATGATTGAATCAACGGGGAAATAAAACAAGGTGCCAGTTAAACATGCAAACTATGCATTACATAATAAAGAGCAGGGTTCTGTTATAAAATTCAGATTCTCATGAACACAGAGTCTACCTCAAAGCTCAGGAGCAATACAACCATGGGGATGTTAGAATTGGGGTAACTTTTAAGTCCTCTTCTCAGAGGGGACTTACAGAGCTTGCGTACCAAGTTGTAAAGGAGAGTCAGTGGATGTTGTTTACTTGATTTTCTGAAGGCCTTTGCCAAGTACTGCACACGAGATTGCTAAACCTTGTGTACACTGCCTTGGCAAAGGCCTTCTGAATAATGGTGTTCCGCAGGGGTCGGTGTCGGGTCACATTATATGTTAATGATCTGGATGACAAGAATTGATGGCTTTGTGGCCAATAGAAGATAGGTGCAGGAGCAGGGTAGACAGAAGCAAGTTGGGGAGCATGGGAAAGCTGACAGGTTCAATGCACTTACTTTAATGTAAACAGTCTCACACATAAGTAAGTGGAATTATGATATTTTTACAAGTACAGAAACATAGTGTGCAAATAGCAGGACTGAAAATTTCAGGAAGCACAAGTTTCAAATGTTGTGTGATATACAACTTTCAAATGCGACACTGGAGATTATGGAAAATCAGCACTAAGGAGGAAAAGATATTGGATGGTATGCAACACATAAGAGCTGAAGTTCTCTAGGGCTCAATGAGATCAGGCTCAGGTTGCTTTTGGAAGCAAGGGCGGAGTTAGTTGGGACCCTGACAGAGATTTTACCATCTTTGTTGAGCCACAGGTGAAGTGCCAGAAGAGTTGCGGATGACTAAAATAGTTCTTTTATTTAAAAAGGGCAGAAGGGTAACTATAGATCCAGTGTGCCCAACATCAGTGGTAGGGAATTTATTGAAGAGAATCCTAGGGACAGAATTTACAATTGGAAAAGTGGCAACAGCATAGATAGGATGGTGAACATAGCATATGGCATGCATCCTTCATTGGTCAAGGCATGGAACATACAAGTTAGGATGACAAAGTAGTGGTTAGACCACACTTGAAATACTGTGTGCAGTTCTGATCACTACACAAAAGGAAGGATGTGGTTGTACTGCAGAGTGCAGATTAGGATGTTACCTACATGGGACAACTTCAGTTATAGGCAGAGATTTGGAGCTGGATGTTCCTCTCTGGAGTGAAGGTGACTGAGAGATACTATATATAAAGCTATGAGGGGCATAGGTAGAGTCAGAATCTTTTTTTCCATGCATGATTGAGGTTCCAAAATCAGAGTGGCATAGATTTAAAGTAAAAGGAAAGAGCTTTAAAGTGGGTCTGAGGGGAAAGTTTCTTTTAAAAGCATCGAGAATAGTTAATATCTGGAACTTGTTGATAGCAGAGGTATGGAATCAAATTTAATCAGTGTATTTAAGAGCCATGTAAGCAGAGAAGGAAACAAATCTACTGCAGAGAAATGGGATGATTGCAGATAAGCATCAAGTTTGGCATAAACGCAAGGGTCAAAAGCTCCATTTCTGTTCTGTACAACTCCATGGCTCCATTAAAACTTGATGGAGGATTGCCGGAAGAGGGGAACAATTCTCAAATGTAGTACATGTTTTAATATTAGCGTGAAACTATTTGCCTATGACAATAATAAATATTTGTCATTATAAATTATTTAAATGAGTCACTTTCCCATCAGCAAATAAAGGTAAACTAACACCCATTACCTGCATCCTGCTTCAGTTAGTGAGTGGTAGCCAGGCTGGCAGTGATCACATTTATCTCCCATCACTCCTGGTTTACAGCTACACCGACCATAGATATCACAATGGGTACTAATGGAACCTTGAAAGCAAACAGAAGCAAATACTAGTTCCCCATATGTAAGGTGAACTATTTTCAGTCAAGGTGTACAGAAAAAGAGGGGAAAAAATGGATAACAAACAGAACTCCTGATTTCTGAAAGGACAGGAAAGTGAACAAAATGAAAATGCCAGATGCAAAAAAAAATTAACTGCATTCTAAAACAACATAGAGCTGCTGATGCAAACCAGTCTAAATCTAGATATGGAAAAAATGAGTGGATATTATGATGACAAGGTAAAGTCAAGAAACATTTTTGTGACAGTATTTTTTTCAAAAATGTCAATCAACTTTTCTCAAAACTGCAACAAAAAATATGAGCAGCTGTAGTAACAATTTAAATAGATCTATGGGCTCCCCCCCCCCCCACTACATTTGAACTAAATTTGGCCATGGCTAGGGGAAAACAAATGCCACCCACAAAACTGAAATAAACCTGAAATAAAGCTGACAAATGTTAAGAGACAGTTAAAAATAAATTATATAGTAACACTAAAAATATAGTATATTACTGTGTGAGAGCACACGTATAATGGTGATTCCTGAGGAATGAATGCTAGCAGTTTGACTTTGGCCTGTCTCAAAATTTAAATAATTTAATAATTTAAGATCCAAAATCAAAACAAGTTGCTAGCCAGGAGTATTTACAGTTTAAGGTAGAGCTGAGGTATCAGCCAATCATCTTCTCACAGCGTGGTGGTAAGGGTTGAAGAGCAAAACAAATTACCCCAACTTCTATGTCCACTTCATCATCACTTGCACAACTACAATTTACTCTGGATAAACTGAGTGATTTGCATTACAATGAAGGTATGTACTTGGGTTTGTTGAGAATAACAGGTCAGAAGTGCAGTAGTGCACAGAAGGACTATCAGATGGGGGGAGGGTTTATAGTGGCAATCAGTTATGCTTTTCCCCCAGGCAGCAAAATTTTATCATGCACAGTCCAAACTGGATGAGGTGCCAACAATCTACAAAGATTAGGCCTTTTCACAGGCAATCTCAATCACTGCAGAGTATTGTAACCTATGGAGACACAAGAGACTGCAGATCCACAGCACCATTCAGCTAGAGAAACTCAACGGGGCAAGCACCATCCCGGGGTGGGGGGGGGGGCGGTGGCAGGGGGGGAGAAACTGTCAAGTGTTTCAAGTTGAAGGCCTGCATTTGGATTTCAGAGTTCCGATCCAAAATGATTGGTTTTGTCTCAGCTTGGCGTGGAGGCTCCAATGCACAGGATCACAACAGGCTGCAAAGATTTGTAGACTTAACCTGCTCCATCATGAGCACAACTCCTTACACCATTAAGAACATATCCAGAAGGTGAGCCTCAAGAAGGCAGCACCCATTGCTAAGAACATTCACCATCCAGGCCATGCCCTCTTCTTGTTCCTAGCATCGAGGTGGTTCAGGAGCCTAATGACCCACACTCAAAAATACAGAAATAGTTTCTTCCCCTCGACCATCAAATTCCTGAATACTACCTCATCATTCCTTTTATTCTTGCACGATTTATTAATGTACTTAATATATAGTGATTTTGTATCTTTGCACTGTACTGCTGCACCAAAATAACAAATTTCACATCATGCAGGTCAGTGATAATAAATCTGACTGAATCCACTCCTTCCCTCCCCTCCACCCCCACCCCAGCCCCACAGCTGCTGCTCAGCCCCCTGAGTTCCTCCAGCAAATTGACTGTTGCTCAAGAGGTGAGTGGTGGGACAGTGACATTGGTGTTATGTAAGAGAACTTAAAGCCAAAAGCATCTTTTGAATGCTTGGTTAAAGCCAAAGTGATTGAAATTACATTTATGCAAGGGACTTAGCACAAGTTTGAGAGTTGTGGCAAACAGGAAATTGCAGTATCCATACCAAGTTACACAAGTTTAATAATATATTGTCTAAGAAAATTATTAATACAGAGGTGCATGTAAACACCAGTGAACCTAAATCATCCTAACAATTTCAAAGGAATAATTATATCTACATCAATTTGTTCATTTATTTTTCTTGCTCAATGAAACAATTAATTGTAATCAAAAGTTCTAAATAATCAGAAGTGCATTATAAGAGCAGCAAAATTTTGCAAAGTTGACCAAAATGTATACTTTTGTAAAAAAATGGAACAGCTTTATACTTGCCGACAGGGTTGCAATTGCAAGGTAAACATGGAGCTTCTGGACCCTGGCGGTAGAAATCGTCTCTGCACCTCTCACAATTAGGACCGTCTGTGTTGCCAATACAGTTGCGGCAGCGACCACCATGTCCTGTGGCTCGGTAAAGCTCAGCATCAAAGTAGCATTCCGCAGATTTGCCATGACAATTACAAGCTGCAAAGAGCAGAAATTATAATACAACTTAATCAGCAGAATCTACTACTATAAAACATTGGCAAATGCTTACCTTTATCAACATTTTGAAATCTATTAAGTAACCATCACATTGTGGAATATGGCTAACCACATTTTCTCTCAGGTCTTAGTGATAGTGATTTAAAATTAGTTTTATTGGCAGCAAAGTATTTTGAGGCATTAAGGAATAATTGTTTTTCTTTTCAAACCTTCCAAACAAAGCAATATTTAAATCACCTTATGGTTACCAGCTCAGTTGGATAAATGGTCTCAATAACACTCTTTTGGCTTAAATGCATATGACTGATATGTTGAATGGCTCCTCAAAGAGCCATAAATTCTCTTGATTCTACCACTGAGTATACACAAGATGAGATCTTCTGATCTGCCCTTTCTTCACTTCCAGCACCACCTTGTAGCATTCATTTTAAATATTCATCTAAAATGTTACACAATGAAACTCCAATAATCTACTATTTAATTGTTTCCCATGCTCCCTTCAAACTCATATAAGCTCCCCATTTTCCACAGTTCCCTCAAATTCACTTGAGTCCTGTTTCTACACTCCATTTAATTTTAAATCAGGTCCATAGGTAGATTTATTATACTACTTAGAAACAAAATATCTAATAATGCTGCACCTGGGATAGTAATAGGATTAATTCCAATAGGGTAGAAAATATGCCAGTCCAGCAAAGCAATGAGGATGCCAGATCTTCCAACTTTATTTACTTAAATTTTTAAAAAAGTTAATTACAAGAAACTTAACAGACTCATGCCCAGCAAACCTCCACAATAATTCCTAATTATGCATTTTGACAAATAAACACCAGGCATGATTTTAATAAGGTAATCTGAACAGAAGTTTGCAGCTTCCATGAATTGGGGACAACTAGATGCACAGGGACAGAACATCAAAAGTAAGTGAACAGATTCAAGCTTAATGTCAAGCCAAACCTACTGTAAGTTGACAGCAACCAATGATAAGTTAAGAGAGATTTCTAACAAGTGTCACTTGCAAGTCATAATGGGGCTACCCAGAACATAATGTACTCTGAGAGGGAACATTAAAAATAATTGAGATGGACATTTCCTGAAGGATATGATTGCTGAAGAAGGACTGCAGGAGGCAGTAAGAAAACCAAGGGAAAATTTTTCTTGACAATGGTTGATCTTGACACTAATCAAACAAACAGCTATCCAGCACAAAGAAGAAGATACTGCAGTACTGATAGATACAACATTGCATGTCCTTAAGGAGTTGATGAGGGTAAGGCAGTGGACATTATGTTCATGGACACATAAGGCATTTGATAAGGTACCTTATGGTAGGTCAATTCAGAAGATTAAGATGCATGGGTTCTAGGGTGAAGTGCAAGTTTTCATTTGAATCTTGACCATAGAAGAGAGCAAGGATGCATGCCTGTTATTCTGGCTGGAGCTCGGTAACCAGTGGTGTTCTGCTAGCAATGATCCCTATTGTTTGATGTATATCAATTACTTGGATGAAAATGTAGATGGGCAGATTAGCAAATCTGCAGTCAACACCCAGACTGACAGAGTAGTGGACAGTGTAAAAACTGAAAAATACAGCATGATATAGACCAGATACAGATATGTGCAGAGAAGTGGTAGGTGGAAATTACTCCGGGCAAGGGTGAGATGTTGTACTTTTGGAGGTCAAATGAAAGGATAAAGTACACAGTCAAAGGTAAACCCCTGAAGAGCACTGGGTTACAGAGGGCTATTGGGGTCCAAGTCCAGAGTTCACTGAAAGTGTCTATACAAGTTGATAAGGTACCAAAGGTAGCATACCACATGCTTGCCTTCATTAGTAAGAGTACTGCGTATAAAAATAAGGAAGTTATGCTGCAGCTTCATAAAACTATAGTCAGACCACACTCGGAGTATTGTATGCAGTTCTGCTGGCTCCATTAAAGGAAGGATGTGGAGACCATGGAAAGGGTGCAAACAGGATCACAGGGGTGCTGCCTGGACTAAAGAGTATGAGCTAAAGGACAGTTTGGACAAACTTGAGTTGTTCTCCCTTGGGTGTCAGCATTAAGAACAGACATGACAGAGATGTTTTTAAATTATGAAAGGCATAGATAAGGTAGTCAGTCATAATTTTTCCCCAGTCTACATATATCAAATATCAGCGGACAATCTTTTAAGATTATTGGGGGGGGGGAATGTTAAAGGCAACATAAGGGGTAAGCTTATGTTTTTTTAAAACAGAGAGTGAGTGGTAGGTGCCTAGAATTGGTACCAAGGATAGGAATGGAATCAGGCAATTTGGTGGAGTTTAAGAGGCTTTTAGATTAACCCACGAATATGACTGAAATGGAAGCATATGGATGATACACAGGAGCAGGACATTTAGTCTACAGTGGCATCAAGGCTGGGACAAAATGGTGACATGAATGGCCTGCCCAGGAATGTACAGTTCTGTATTTTATGTTCCTATAATGGGTGCAATCTTCAAAGCACTGACACCATGTTGAGTAACAAATCTAGCAGGTCACAAATGAGTATGCAAAATTAAGGGACTGCCAGTACACCTTTAACCTCATAACCTTGTACATTCTTGACCCTGCAAACACCAACCCAGAATTACAACCCTTGCTCAATGAAGAGTATCACTGAGCACCTCAGTGGCCATTCTATGTGTAACTAATAATCAGGTATTATTCTGGCAAAGCTGAAATGAAAAGACTTTTAAAGCACTGTCCTAAACAGAAAAGGCACCATACAACACAGTGAGAAGGGATCCCACCATTAAAAAATTGGTTCAGAGCTCTGCAGTTCAGCCAATTTCAGGTGCAAAATGCGGTGGATGAACTATGAATGGGAGGCAGTAATTCCGTGATTGTGTTCATCTTCAGTGACTACTAAGCTAGACATCCAAGTACTACACTCTATTAGTCAAAAGAACTAAGCAAACAATTGAGGACAGCAATGAGTGTCTGTTGTGTTGAAAATTTCAGCTTCAATACTGGTTGTGCATCCAGGTAAGCTGTCCCAAGTACAAATACAACTCAGCACTTATCAGACAAAACAGAAAATGGTTCATGTTATGTTCCTAGCTCAAAACGCAGAACATATCCAATTTGCAATTATCAGCAGTGACTCAATGTGTTGCCAGCAACCCTGCAACATGAAATTTTCTCACTGGTATTCAGTTTATGTTTTGTAAAAGACACAAAGCTGAAGGCTGTAGCTTCGGTCCAGATGAACATTACATTTCTGGAGTAACAACCAATCTGCTGAAGCAACTCAGAAGGTCAAACAGCATCTGAGGAGTGGGGTGGGGGTGGGGAAGGAATCTCTTGGATCGAAGCCCTGCATTAGGCTCGACTTTGTAGAGGTGAAGGCAGACAGCTGAAAGAGGAGAGTGGGATTGGTGAGACAGGAGCCAGAGGGCCCAGGAGGGGTAAAGGATAATAGAAAAAGCAGGTGAATGAAAGCAGACAAAAACAAAGGCAGATGGAGCCAGTAGCGGAGAGGGGAGGGTGATGTGTAAGTAGCTAGGAGGATGATAAACAGGAATACAAAGGTTACCAGTGAGAGATGAATGGCAGATGGATCTAGAACTTATTTTGGGGGGGAGAGGACTAGTGGGTGAAATGCCTGGGTCAACGGTGCGGGGGGGAGGGGAAGCAGGAGGGACAGGGGACAAAACTGGGCAACTGGGAGCTGGAAGTAGGGACACCTGTTAATTAGAGGATTTAGGTACACCTACATTTCCTCAGAAACAGATGGGTTCCCTTAATCATAAAACATGGTCAACATGCAAATCTAGATTAACAAATGGCAAATAATATTGGTACACATAAATGCCCAATAACAACCACTTACATAATCTCCACAAGTTGCTCAACAGCATCTCTCAAAATGCCACCCAGGAAGAGGATAAAAGTCTGTATTAGATCAACAGAGCAGGTGATTTGTTATGTCTGTTTCTTTTGCCATCCACAGTCAATCTATCTGTCCTAGTTCTTAACAATTTCATTAATGGGTTCAGTTTCACACTATCAACTCAGTTCAAATCCTTCAAGATTTTAAATGCCCTTCTGTTCCAAGAGAGTAACAGCAGCTTCTCCAGTCTAATGACACAAGTCCCTCACTCTAAACACATCCTTTGCAGCCCCTTAACTATCCTAATATGTCTAGAAATGGACACAATACTCCAATTATGGCAAATCAGTGTTACCTAAAGGATTTTCATAGTACTCTATGCTACTTTTTACAAAACCCAGGATCCCATACACCTCTAATCACTTTCTCAGCCTTTTCTACCACATTCAACAAACTGCACATTCCCCTCTCCCCCAACCCTGAACAGCTATTGTATCCTTCATACAAGTACCCTCTATATTGTCTTTTTCTCATTCTTCTGATCAAGATGCAACTTCATATGTAGAACTCCAAAAATCTGGCATCCAAGTGTTTAGAAATCCCAATGATTTACCATCTGGACACTCATTAATACATTAAGCCCTCATTATCCATGGAGCTACCAACTGACTGTGGACAGAATGGGCAGTTGTAGACAGGAAAACCAGATGTCTTGAGCTCAGGTGGATTTATGGCCAGAGCCAGGATCCAGAGAGCAGGAAAAGCTGAAACTTTCTAGAATTCAGTTTATCCACTCTCCTTTCAAATTGGTCAAAGCCCATTCCTACACTCCCTTTAAACTTCATGGGTGCACTTGAATATGTATTATATTACTAAATAACATGTAGAAAAGAAGTGAAATTGAAGTGTGTTGAGCAATATGAATAATATTCATTCATCCAGAAAATCTGTTGGGCAGATACCATAATTCCATTTGGATCATCAGTGTAAATAATCTATCTTCCCAATCCAGAAGAATATACACCTCTGTGAAGTCCATGACTATGCGCCCCATAGTTCATCAGGCCACCTGTCCTCAGCCTGTCTCTAAAGCAGAATCATGAATGTAGCTGACTTTCTGCTATGTGCTGAAATGGCTCAGTTGAGAAGGAGCTGTCTATAATTGCAGTCCATGCCAGAGATAAAGACTCTTATAAACATAAATAAAAACAAAATTTAAAGGATTAGTGGAACAAGACGTGCATGGGTAGATGAAGAGGATATCGGATTTGCAAAAAGGAGTAAAATGGAGAATTAGAATTTCAAACCAGTGCAGTGTCATAGCACAGAAACTCCTGTTTTGAAATGCCGAGTAATGGCTGGAGGGTTGGTCTTTACCTTAGATACATTAACTAATATATCTATTACTGTCAGTCAGAAGACCAGCCTTGATATTTCCCAGTGTAATTTTGACTTTGGTTCTATTTTATCTGTTGGATGTGTTTTACAATATGATTGGTCTCACCTTCAGTTCAGTTTATTATGAATATAGTGGCATATTCACCTGGAATCTGTGAAATGATTTCAGGAAGCAATTTCTATTGATCAACAATAAAGGGACAGAACAAGTTCATATATATCCTGCTAAAAGTACTCTGAAATTTTACAAACTACTCAAGGTTATTGTACTTACGTAGACACTCATTAGCGTTTTCTGCAGTGGCTCTCCGCCAAGGTCGGTCATTATAAAATGGCTGGCAAGTTTCACAGTCCGTTCCCATTGTATTGTGTTTGCAGTTGCAGACAATCTTACTGAATTCATTCTTTATACATTCACTGGCATGACCATTACACTTACACCTGAGAAAGAGAAATGAGTAAAGAAAAACATTCTAAGAACATGATCAAAACTAGACAGAAGGGTAAATCTTAGATTTTTTTAAATCATCAAAAGTTGCTCTGGAGAAATGATGGTTATTAAAAGAAACACATTTTAAATTTATGACTGTGATTATTTCATGATTTTCAACACATCCATTATATTCCTCCCTTGTGGTTAGAATGGCCTTAAACTGTTGTTGATAAGCAACTGTCACATCAAGTTGGTAACTGACCTTGGTATGTGAGCACGTCCAATATAGCCAACATGCTCTTTTAGAGCCATGGTGTCACTGAGTAACATCTCACCCATCTCCTATGGCTCCGCACATAGAAGGTCATGCTGATCTTCAGCAGGACCTATTCTCTTCTCAGCCTCCCTCTTTAGAATCTCTTGTGGTTTTTCTTCACCCTGTCAACCAAGTCCATCTTTTGCCCTCGCTTATGTTCTCTGATACATTTTGTTGCCAGAGGGATTCACTTGTTCCCAATTGTCTAAACCTGTTTTTCCTGACCAGAGCCTTAATATCTCTCATCAAGCAGGGTTCCCTAAACTCACCAGTCTTGCCCTTCATCCCAGCAGGAAGGTGCCACTCCTAGACTCTTGACATTACTCTTTCAAAAGCCTCACACTTGCCAGTCATCTCTTTACCTGCAAACAATCCCACCCAATCAACTTCTGCAAGATTAAAATTGAACTACACTTTTCATTCCAACCATCAAATCTGTTCATCGCTTCCTCTACTGCCAAGTCTGAGGCTCGACACAAATTAGATGAAGAGTTCCTTACCTTCCACCTAGGTTGTCTCCAACCTGATGGCATGAACATTGATTGCTCTAACCTCTCATCTCTGCCGCCCCCTTTGTTTTCGCTTATCACAACAACCCCATCAATGCTTCCTTTTCCCTTTGCCACCCTCTCAATCTGCCCACCACCTGCACGTCCATCAAAGATCCTCATCACCCAGGCTATCTCTTTTCTTGCTGCTGCCGCCATCAGGTAGAAGGTACAAGTGCCTCAGGACTCGCACTACCAGGTTCAATAACAGTTACTACCTCTCAACCATCAGGCTCTTGAACAAATCGGGACAACTACACTCATTCTATTTCTGGTGCTCCTGCTAGCAATAGTCTCACTTTAAGGACTTTTTAATCTTGTTATCTCATGCTTCTTTTATTTAATTTTATTTCATACTCGTTATGTATTGCTCTTTATTTATATTTACATTTGCACAGTTTGTTGTTCATTGGTCCTGTTTACGGTTACCATTCTATAGATTTGCTGAGTATGCCCACAGGAAAAGGAATCTCAGGGCTGTATGTGCAGACATGCATGTACTCTGATAATGAATTTTACTTTGAACTTTGATCCATTTCCTCTTCTCAGCCCTGTCCTCTCCTATCAGATGTCATCTATTCTTGCCCTTCATCACTTCTAATTGCCATTTTCCAGCTGCTTATATCATTCCTACTCTCCCTGCCTTTCTCTCTCTTCTCACTTGCACTCACCTATCAGCCACTAGCTCTTGCTTCATCCTTCTCCATATCTTTTTATACTGGCAATCTCCCCTCTTTCTTTCCAAACCTGGTGAATGTTGTCATCCCGAAACATTGCCTGTCGATCTCCCTCCATAGATGCTGCTTGACCCACTGAGTTCCTCAAGCATTTTGTGTGCTGAATCTCCTCTCTTCAAATTTTTACCCTTCTGGCCTCTCTGGATGACTCCCCCCCAACCCACTACCAAATATAATTTCTAAGCACTGTGGTTTTGTCCCCCTCTCAACTTCTACCTGTCATGCCCGTGGCATCTGTGTCTTGAAACATTGAGCTGCCAGCCCCTTCTCTCAGCTGTGTCTCTGTTACAGCTTTAACAAATCTAAGTAGACATTGGAATTTATTTTGTCCTCGCCTTACTTCCCAAACACTCTTAGTATTCTCTGCATAATGAACTGTTAGTCATAAAAATCAGTAAGGCAGTGAGACTTGCATTTAACTACACCACTAAATACATTTTAGTTTCCTGCTGTTCTAAGATCAGATTGTAAGCACTCCAGTTTTAAAAAACATTTTCAAGCCCTAATCTTGATTGAAGATTAAATTCCTTTATAAATTACAGATGTTAACTATACAGTTACCTAAGTACACAAAGGCTGTCTGACTAATTAAAAAAAAATTGACCTATGGGATCAATTTGGAATTTATGGATATTAGCAACATCCTTTAATTCATGGTAGAAATATATTGAGTTCCTGAATTGTTATTTACTTATTTAGCAACACATTTAGAAAAGATCCTACTTGTACAGATACTGATAAGGATAATCGTTGGCAACATTCCTTGGACTTTAATCTTTTGTAGGCAGTCATAAAGCGCAACTTTCAAACCTATTTTTATATTATGCAAGAATTGATAAAACTGAAATTTCTTCTTTATCTAACAAGAGTCAATCTGAACATCTATCAATTAGCTGAACTAAGAGTAGAACTGAAAATAACATCCATCAAGCATGCTGGAAAGTATATTAAAAGACAATTAGACTGGTACCTAGTTTAGAAAGGCTTAGATGGCTATTGGCCAAACACTGGTATAAGGGACGAGGTTAAGTTGGCATCTTGGTCAGCATGGACCAGTTGGGATGAATGTCCTGCTTCCAGGCTCTATAATTCTAACTCCTACTATGACAAATTTTCATGGCACAAAATTTGTCTGAGAACCTCATTTACAACTTTACTAACCTTTTGATGATTAACTTTTTTTTAATATACCATAAATCCAAACCTGAACATGTTGCTCTCAATTCCTGTGTAGTCCCAATACTAAATTTCACTAGCATCCCATACTTCAGCAAATCAAATCTAGAAGCTTTTGTCTACACTTTCAAATTCCTTGCCATATTAACCTCTCTCATCACGTGAGCCCTTCCTGCAGCTTTCAAACCACAACATTTATGCTTTCTTCTGCCTCTCTAATTTAGAGACCAATTTTCACTAAATAAATGTATTATTTTTCTACTGCAAATTATTGAGAACAAACTGAGGTGAAGAATGTGGTTGTTATTTCACACTTATCACTGCTGATTCTCTTGACAGATACTTTTTTTTAAAGGAGGTGTTGGAGCAGGTATAGGCCACCTTGTAGGTTCCTTCTACATCCTCAGCCATCCAATGAGATCAGCTGATCTTTTATCTTTGTGCCACTTGCCTACACATACCCCATAATTCTTGACTCCCTTTATCTGTAGATCTCTGTCTACAATGAGATTTACACACAGGAACTGAACTCCCACAGTCCCTCCAGTACAGAAATCCAAAGATTCACAAACCACTGAGTGAAGAAATCTCTACTCATCACAGTTCCAATGACTGATTCCTTGTTTTGACTGTTCTAGATATTCCAGCTAGGGGAAACACTATACCTGCATCTACCTTCAAAGGGTTCAAAGTACATTTATTATCAAAGTTCTGTATGCAATACAAAACTGAAAAATCTGTCTTCCCACAGACAGCCATAAAGAAAAGAGAGCCATGGAACCTGTTCAAAGAGAAATATCCAACTCCCCACCTCCACAATGCACAAGAAACAAATCGTGCAAACAGCAACAAAAAGAACAAGTGAAAACACAGAATATAAAGACAAATGAAAGAGTCCACGTTCAGTTCAGCTCAGTGTTCATTACCCGCAGGCCGCCTCGTTACAAAGCCCCGAGAAACACATTATAAGGTGAATTACAGTCAAATCCACAAAACACATTAATTAAACCTTCCTCCGGCACCATCTTCTGATAGCATCGATGGAGAAAGAGAGACACCTTCTCAGGCAACAGCAAGCAAGAGACAGCACTGAGCGTCTTCTTGTCTTCTGTGCATGCCTCAATGTTTTCAATCTTCCTCACTGCTTTAAACTGGTGAGATCAGCAGGAAATGGAGTCCATTGTTGTCTCCAAATTTCTTGCCCTCAAGGAGGGAGCTTGCCTCCTGGAATGCTCTCAGAGACAGCAAAGTGCCAGATGGCACAATTGACCCAAAAACACATCATCAAACCGTAGATCACAAGCTTCAACAGTAGCAGAGCCACATTTGAAAGAAAAAGATGTAAAGGGGGAAAAAAGCAGTTTCATGGACCAATTTTAGAATGTTGCCTGTGTCAGTGTTGTTTGCTGACGCCATTGTCAAGCCCTTTAAAAATGTTATATGCTTCGATGAAATTTTCAGACGTAGTCTCACCAATACCCTATACAATTACCATCACCAATCTTAATCTTGTACCTTAATCCACTTGCAATTAATTATATTGTATGCCTTTATCTTTCCTGAATGCCTGCTTGATCTGCACATTAACTTTCAATGAATCATTTCCCTCTGCACTTCTCAATATCTCATTTTGAAAACATCATCTGAGAAAATCATCAGTGGATAACTTCAGAATACACCATATGTCAAGTGCTTGCTCATTCAGAGAGCCTTTCTATCCTGAAACATCTCTGCATTCTCCTCACAGGCCACAGTTTCATAATAATAATCTCAGAACCAAGTTGAGTGTATTGTCATCTGCACAGGTAGTATGAGCCGCAGGTATAACAAAAAACTTGCTTAAATAGCATCACAAGCAACACATGGAGCATAAATTATACATGATATATAAATTACATAAGGCAGCACAAAAAAAACAAAATTTTACAATACAATGGTGCAAAAAGTCACAGCAGGAGACAAGCCCATAGTGGAGCAAGAGGCCGATAGTGTTACACTGTTGACACAGGATTATGGTTGTACAGGTCAGCTCCAGAGCCTGATGGCTGTAGGAAGGTAGATGTTCCTGAACATAGTGGAGTGGGATTCCAGCTTCCATACCTCTTGTCTGATTGTAGTAGCGTGTAGAAGCCATGATCTCGATAATGAGGATCCTTGATAACTTCATGATACATGCTGCCTTCCTGAAGTGTAACTTCCTACAGATGCTACATGTGTTCCATATCATTATGGGAATTACAGTGTTGGCCGCTGCAACAGCAATGGTCTACTACTCCAGACACGTGCCAAACATGAATTGTTGATCACCAATGCTGTCTTCCACCTTCCCAGCCGTAACAGAACTTCATGGATGCATCCATACTCTAAGCACTGGCATCTAATTGACATTATTGACAAGAGAGACAGGCAGGACATAAGGGTGACAAAATCCAAGTTGCTGAATGCTGAACAGACCACCATCTCAGTTTCTAAACTGAACATCCACATCCAACCCAAGAGAGTTTCCCCACAAGGAAAGAAACACCTAAGGCGGCTGAATGTCTTCAAGCTGAAAAGCAGCAGCATTAAGAATTCTTTTGATGACTCTCTGGCAGACCACTTGAACAACACCCCTCTGGAACAACCAGAACGTAGAAACTGCTTGGTCAATTCAACCCTTTGAGAGCTGATCTACAACACTGCTACAGAGATCATGAGGCATGCTACCAGAAAGCACAAGAACGGTTTTGATGAAAACTGTGTTGACATCAAACAACTGCTGGATGAGAAACATCATCTTCACAAAGCTTTCCTCAAATCCATCTCAAAGAAGAATGCCTTCAACAAACGAAGGAGTGTAGAGTGTAAACTGTGCCTGATGCAGGATTCCTGGCTGAGCAATAAAGCTGATGAGATCCAGGTGTATGCACATAGGTATGATTTAAATAACTTCAGTGCTGCACTAAGAGAAGTCTATGGCCCCACACCATTAAGATTGTCCCTTCTTCTTAGTGCTGACTGGAATGCACTGATCATGGACAAAGAGAAAATTCTACATCAGTGTTCTGACTCATTCTTTGACTGTAACTGACTGTCTCTGATCACCTGCTTCAGTTACCTGAAAATGAAGCACTGAACGTACATCACCACCCCTAGCCAAGGCTCAGAAAGTGATACATCGGCTCTCCAATGGCAAAGAGCCTGGATCAGACACAATACCAGCTGAGGCCTAGAAGGTGGTGCAATGCTAACAGAAAAGCTCCATCAGCTCTTCCAACTCGTGTGACAGCAAGAGACAATTTCACAGGAATTTAAAGATCCATCCATCATCCAAAGGCAATCAACAGTCCTGCGACAATTATGAAGGAATATCCTTGCTGGCTATCACAGGCAAGATCTTTGCCAGGCTTCTTCTCAACATTCTCACATCACACCTTGATTGAGGATTCCTACTAGATAGTCAATGTGGAATCCAGAAAGACCGTGGCACTAAAGACATGGTATTTGCTGCAAGGGAAATGTCAGGAACAGTACACTGACTGTTCTCTTGCTAAGTGGTCTGACTAAGGCTTTTGACACTGTTAGCAGAGAGGATCTGCTGAAGATCATCGTGAAATATGGACGCCCAAGGAAATTCATCACCATGATGCAAATGCATGATGGCATGCAGGCAAGAGTTCAGGACAATGGTGAGACACCTGAACCCTTTCTTGTCTCAAGTGGTGTCAAATATGGTTGTGTCTTGGCACCAACACTATTCAGTCTGGTGTCGACCCAATCTAAGAAGTCCTTGACCATGACACAAGGGAGGCAACATAACATTCTGGAGTCTCTTTCATGCTCACAGAATCTGGCTGTTTCCTTAACCAATTAATTCCCTATTATCACCATTCTCCCTTCTTCCCCCCACCCCTTCCATTTTGAGCCACAAAGCCAGACTCAGTGTTGGAGCCCTCGTCACTGCCGCTTTCCCCTGGTGGGTTGTCCACCCAACAGAACATTATCTATTGTGCATCAGTAAACAGTTATTTAGCTTCCTAGGGGAGCAGAGGGACTGGTGAGCTTTCTTTGTCCTGGAGTTGACATGGTTGTACCAGGACAGGCTAAAGGCAATATTCACTCCTAGTAACTTGAAGCAACACCCACAAAATGCTGGAGGAACTCAGCAGACCAGGCAGGATCTATGGAACGAGTAAAGAGTCCAAGTTTTGGGCCGAGACCCTTCATCAGGACTGGAAAGGAAGATAACAAGACTAGAGCAAGAAGCTAGAGAAAGGAGAGGAAAAAGTATAAGGTGGTAGGTGAAACAGGGAGAGGGGATGGGAGTGAAGTAAAGAGCCGGGTCATTGATAGGTGAAAGGGATCAATGAAAAGCTCAATCATTAGCTCATGTCACCAGGTTCTCTATCACCGACCTGTACTTTGACAGGTTGCTATTCAAGATATGGCCAATGATGCTGGTATTATCTACAAACTTATAGATGAAGTAAAGAAAAAATATGGCCACACAGGCATGAATGTAGGAAGTGGAGGATACAGCCTTGTAGCATTGATAATAATTGCGCCAGAAGTATCGCTGCCTAGCCTTAGCGACTGCAGTAAGTCAAGGATCCAGTTGCCAAAGGAGATGTTGAGAGTTCAGAGATCTTGCAGAGGTATAACGACATGCAGAGATGGAGGGGGGGGGGGGGGGGCATGCTCAATCTTTTCTCCCCAGGATTGGAAATCAAAGCTAAAGAATATAGGTTTAATAGGATCTTGAGGGATCATTTTTGTTTTTACACATTGAGAGTGGCAAGTGGATGGAAAGAGTTGTTGGAGGAAGTGGTTGAAGCAGGTACAATATCAACTTTGAAAAGATATTTGGACAAATGCATAGATAAGGAAGGCTTTAAAGATCATGGGCTAAATGCATACAAATAAGATCAATCTGGCATCTTGGCCAGCACGGACCAGATGGGACGAAGGACCTGCTTCCATATATCTCTAACTATTATGTGAAATTGGGTTTCCCAAACCTGGACGAGTCAGATGGGGATGGCACAAGCCACTCCAGTGGGTATCCTCACCTCTTTTGTGTCTGAGTTAGATATCCTTGTCACGCAGTTGAGAAATTGCCAACTGGTAACAATAGCCATTCAGAGGGCGTCATGACCTAACAGTTATATGAAACTTAAAACTTATGCAATAAATTTCCGGGCGGTAAGGCACATCTGTTTTATAAAATTGTTTACACATATTTTGGAATGTAGTGACAATGGCAAAGCTGAAGAGGTTGAATGACCTTTCATATTTCTAAACTAATGGCTAATTTTAGAACTAATCTTATCCTTACTTCCTCGCAACAACTCTTCATCAGTGAACTGAATTCTCACGTTACTGATACAAGACTATTTGACATTTTTGACATTCGGTATCGCTAACAATGAATGTTTGATATTAGCTCCTTTCTAGTAAGATGTAAATGATCAAATACATTAAAGTACAGTATTAAAGTATAATAAAGCACATTAAAGTACAATAATTACATTTGAGTAATTATTGCAAATCCAGTTCATGGGACAAAGTTCTTAATTCCTTGCCTCCCTAAAATGACATTTACAATGTTCTCTCTGTATCTTTTCCCTGTGAGATTAGAAAACAAAACAGAATACAAAAGTCACTGAAATTATCTTACATTAAAAAAACTGACTAACCACCTTTCGAATCCCTCACATCTCCCTGTAAAGGCCGCTCTCCTCAAGCATTCAGATACAGAAACATAAATTCAAGAATTCTACTAAATGAACAGCTTTGTATTGGGACAATTAACATCAATTCAACAATATTAAACTCTTCATCTTGAATGACATAGCATCACACAAGATCTATAGTACTCGCCAACCACATAATACAAAAGAAGTTCTACAATGCTTTACAGCAAAGTAATCAAGAATAAAAAATCAAAAATTACACCAAGTCAGAGAAGATGACATTGGTGAATATGACTAACACTTGATTTTAAGGAGCATCTTAAAAAGGGAGAGTTTGGGCCACGGGGCGAGGAAGTATTTCCATAATGGTATGATACCAAAACACATGGGTGTCAATGGTACAGCAATTCAATTCAGTGTTACTCAGCAGTCCAGAATGAGCCACACAATTAGCACAATATTGAGCTGGAGAAAATTAGCAGATAAATCCCAGGCAGATTTGAGAAAAAGTCAGAGCCATAGTGTTGTACACTACACAAACAGGCTGTTCAGCCCACACATTCATGCCTAACTTTTTGCCAAATTACACTAATCCCATTTGTCCACGTTAGGCTCATATTGTTATATGTCTCACCAATTCAAGTACCTGTCTAAATGGCTGTTAAATGTAGCAATTGTGTCTGATACCATCATCTTCCCTGGCAGCAAGTTCCAAATTACAACCACTCTCTGTAACAAAAAGAAAGTTTTTCCCTCAAATTCCCTTTAAAACTGCCTCTCACCTTAAAACTATGCCCTTGTTCTTGGTACCCCTGAATTTCTACCCAACATCTCTTATAATCTCCCTCAAACTACTTTGCTTCAGAGAAAATAAACCCAGCCTATCCAATCTCTCCCCATAACTACAGTCCTCTAATCCAGACAACATCCTGGTGAAGTGCCTCTGCAGCCCTTCTCCATTAAATTCAATTCTGTAGTGTAGTGACCAGAACTGTACATAATACTCTCAAGTGCAATCTAACCAATGTTCTGTAAACTTGTAAAATAACACCCCAAACCTTTGTATTCCATACCCTGACCTATCAATGTATGTCTTCTTCACCACCCTATTCACCTAGATTCACTCTCAAGGAACCCCAAGTTCCCTCTGATCATCATCCCTTTGCACCTTACCATTTACTGTACATGTCCTAACCATATACGACTTCCCAAACTGCATCACCTGCCATCTGTACCTCCTACTTCGTCATACTGAAATGCTCCAAACTATCAAGCTAAAGCTCCATGAACTCAATATCTTTCAAATCTTTCTCCTTAGTGAATATCCTACCCAAGTCCACTGGCATTACTTAAGAGAGGCCCCATTGAAACCCTTATGTTCCTAAAGGGAACACTTTTTCCCTGGCTACCTGTTTGCTCCTGATATACTGATAGAACGTCTAGGGATTATTCTTAATCTTAATTGCTAAGAATTAGCTCATGGTCCCTCTCTGCCTTCCTGATTTCTTTTAAAGTATCTTCTACACCCTCAATATTCCTTAACAGTCTATTCTAGTTGAATATATATGTCCTTCCATCCCCCCTCCCCAAAACCTCTTTGTTCATCCAAGGTTCCCTAATCATAATATCTTTGCCTTCTATCCTTAACAGAATATGTGCTTTACTTACCCACAAACATCTGCTCCCACTCTACTTTCATTGCATCCTCTCTTAGGCTTTTGAAATCAGTGAGGTCATAATAAAAATAGAGGTAGGTTATATTTCAATTGAAATGCAATGTTATTGATTTTCTGTGGGGTAAAAACTGTTTGCATTCTTTTTTACTTTCCCATTTTCATCAAGGATTATCCGCTCTACAGTTATTCTTTGCAAGCTACAAGTGTATTCATTGCATGACACCAAATTCTATAAAATAGCAGTGCCATCAGGCAGCACCTCAGTATACCTGAGCAACAGAACAGGTAAGTTCCACCCTCACAGACTAACACTAGCTCGCTAATGATCAGCACAGACAAAACGCTAGAAGAACACAGCAGGTCAGGCAGCATTTATGGAGGAAAATAAAAAGCTGACATTTCAGGTCAAGACCCTTTCTCAGGACTGGAAAGAAAGGAGGAAGAAGGTGGTGGGGGGAGGGGGGAGGGAGTACGAACTGACAGGTGTTGGCTGAGATTGGGTGAGGGGGAAGAAGGGTCAGTGGGGATGGGGGATGAAGTAAGAAGCTGGGAGGAATAAGTGGTAGAGGGAAAGTGGATTGTGAAAGAAAGGGAAAGACGGGAAGCAAAGGGTGGTGATGGGCATGTAAGGAGAAGAGTGTGTGTAGGTCTCGATAGACTAACTCAATAGGCTCCAGAGTGCAGGCCTGGGCAAGGTTTTTTTTAAATGCCCAAGCTGCAAGTCTCCCCTCTCCACGCCACCGATGTTGTCCCAGAGAAGGGCATTAGGATCCATACAGCTTGGCACTGCTGCCGTTGCAGAGCAATGAGTGGTTAAGTGCCTTGCTCAAGGCTAAAACTAGTGACCTTCAGATCACTAGACAAATGCCTTAACCACTTGGCCATGCGCCAATACATAGCAATGTACGCTTAGAATGTGCATTGTTCCACGCAGCCAAGAAAAAAAACTGGTATAGCTAGGGCCCATGCAAGTGACCATGGCGACGTCTTTGGCTTGGAGAAAGTTGGAGTAGCTGAAATAGAAATTGTTGAGGGCAGGAACCAGTTCCACCTGATGGAGGATGTGGTGTTGAAGGGGAACTATTTGTGCAGAAAGAAACAGAAAGGCATTCCTGAAGGAGGTTTGAAGTGTTATTGGCGATCTAGGCCAAAGAACTGAAAGTTATTGAAATATTGACTAGTAAAGTCAATTTTAGACTCCTTATTAAAAGGACAGGTAGTGCAGTAAATGCTATTAATTTATATAGATAAACAGCTTTGATTCCTGATCAGTGAACTCAGAACTGCAATAAGCTAAAGGTAAACAAGTTCTATGATGCAAAAAACAGTGGATATGCAATGACAAGCATTTAAAGATCGCATGGATGAACTACAACAAGTGTTCATCCCAGTTTGGCAAAATAATAAACCAGGAAAGATAGTGCACCCGTGGCTGACAAGGGAAATTAGGGATAGTATCATGCCCAAAGAAGAAACATATAAATTAGCAAAAAAAAAGCAGCACACCTGAGGATTGGGAGAAATTCAGAGACCAGCAGAGGAGGACAAAGGGCTTAATTAGGAAAGGGAAAAAAGATTATGAGAGAAAGCTGGCAGGGAACATAAAAACTGACTGTAAAAGCTTTTATAGATACGTGAGAAGAAAAAGATTGGTCAAGACAAATGTAGATCCTTTACAGTCAGAAACAGGTGAATTGATCATAGGGAACAAAGACATGGCAGACCAATTGAATAACTACTTTGGTTCTGTCTTCAATAAGGAGGACATAAATAATCTTCTGGAAATAGTAAGGGACCAAGGATCTAGTGAGATGGAGGAACTGAGGGAAATACATGTTAGTAGAAAAGTGGTGTTAGGTAAATTGAAGGGATTAAAGGCAGATAAATCCCCAGGGCCAGATGGTCTGCATCCCAGAGTGCTTAAGGAAGTAGCCCAAGAAATAGTGGCTGCATTAGTGATAATTTTTCAAAACTCCTTAGATTCTGGATTAGTTCCTGAGGATTGGAAGGTGGCTAATGTAACCCTACTTTTCAAAAAAGGACTGCAGTTGTACAAGGCCTTGGTGAGACCACACCTAGAACATAGTGTGCAGTTTTGGTCCCCTAATCTGAGGAAAGACATTCTTGCCATAGAGGGAGTACAGAGAAGGTTCACCAGATTGATTCCTGGGATGGCCGGACCTTCATACGAAGAAAGACTGGATCGACTAGGCTTATACTCACTGGAATTTAGAAGATTGCGGGGGGGATCTTATTGAAACGTATAAAATTCTGAAGGGTTTGGACAGGCTAGATACAGGAAGATTGTTTCCGATGTTGGGGAAGTCCAGAACGAGGGGTCACAGATTAAGGATAAAGGGGAAGCCTTTTAGGACCGAGATGAAGAAAAACTTTTTAAAAAATTTTTTAAATTAGTTTTTCAAAACATTTTACAAATTAAAAACCCCAAATCCCAATGAGGAACATTAAAACAGTGCAAAATTAAGCATACAATAACAATATGTTACAAAGGAAGAGAATTTAGCAAAAAAAAGCACCTAAATTAAAGACAAGTAAGCTTAGTGTCCTCCCCAAGCCCCACAACACAAGAAAAAACAACAGCAACACCAGACCAACCACAACACAATATAGAGAGTATAAGTCAGGACAGCCAAGCTCCCAGACTGTGAATACACTCAGCAACAGAGGATAATAATGCCTTCTACCAGAAAAAAAAAGGAGCTGAAAGCAAGGGACCGAAGAGAAAAAAAAAACCCTAGTCAAGAGGAAGGTTATGAAAGTACTCGATAAAAGGTCCCCAGACCTTATGGAACTTTAGATCCGAATTGAGAACTGAATAATGAATTTTTTTGAGGTCCAAACAGGCCACGATGTCGTTAAGCCATTGAGCATGAGTGGGCAGGGCAGCATCTCTCCATCTGAGGAGGATCAAGCGTCTAGCCAGGAGAGAGGCAAAGGATAATATTCGGCATTTGGTCAGACCCAGACATAAATCTGTCTCGCCCCAAAAACCGAACAGAGCAATTAAGGGGTTTGGTTCTAGGTGCTGATTCAGAATACACGATAACGTACTGAAGACATCTTTCCAGAATTTCTCCAAGCTAGGACAGAACAAGTACATATGGATGAGAGAGGCCACGCCCCTCTTACATTTATCACAGAGCGGACTAACGCTAGGGTAGAATCGAGATTGTTCATAGAGCCCATATGTCTAAATCTAAACTATCTTAAACTGTAAAAGGCAGTGACGAGCACAAAGAGAGGTTGAGTTAACCGATTTGAGAACTGAATCCCAGCTCTCCTCAGATAAGAAGTTGATAACTCAGATAACAGTTGAGGCCGGTTCATTGGGTATACTTAAGAGGAAGTTATATATGGCCCTTGTGGCTAAAGGGATCGGGGGTATGGAGAGAAAGCAGTTACAGGGTTCTGAGTTGGATGATCAGCTATGATCATACTGAATGGCGGTGCAGGCTCGAAGGGCCGAATGGCCTACCCCTGCACCTATTTTCTATGTTTCTAAAAAGGAGAGCAAGGGAGAACAGAACAAAAAAAAAGGTTTATTAGCATAAAGAATATGGGATTATGGCACAAGGGAATAATAAAGTAATGTGTAGAAAAAAATGGAAGATAAATTAAAAACTACTAATCTTATTAATTGCTATTCCATTGATCTGCCCTGGGCCAGAGTTTTGAAGAATGAGTTTTGAATCTTTGAAATTAACCTTTGAACCTTTAAATAATTATTGGATTGATACCATTGGTATGATTCCTGCCAGTATATTTAATGCACAGTGGTTTTATTGCATTTGTTAAATTATCATTATTCAAAATATCAGTCATGTATGTTGGCTTCAGGAAATGTTATAGCGGCTGACAAATTATTAAGGATTCCATTTACGCAATTAGAATCCTCTAAAGTGCCAAAAATTAATTTGCAACACAAGCTTGTGTGGCTGGATAGGTTTCAGAGATCTGTTCCGTATTTTCTGCCCTTGAATCTAAAAATTGTGGGAAAACAGTGACAGAGTAATGTTTTGATTTCTATCAAAACATCCTTTTCGAGGATGTAACCAGGAAGTGAGACAAGGGAGATCCAGTGGATGTAGTGTACCTCGATTTTCAGAAGGCATTTGATAAGGTCCCACATAGGAGATTGGTGGGTATAATCAAAGCTCATGGCATTGGGGGGAAGACATTGACATGGATAGAAAACTGGTTGGCAGATAGAAAGCAAAGGGTAGCGGTGAATGGGTGTTTCTCAGAAAGGCAGGTGGTGACTAGTGGGGTGCCACAGGGCTCTGTATTGGGACCACAGCTGTTTACGATTTACGTCAAATATTTAGATGAAGGCATTGAGAATAACATCAGCAAGTTTGCTGATGATACTAAGCTGGGTGGCAGTGTAACATGTGATGAGGATGTTAGGAGAATTCAGGAATGACTTGGATAGGCTGGGTGAGTGGGCAGATACTTGGCAGATGACGTTTAATGTGAATAAGTGTGAGGTTATCCACTTTGGGAGTAAGAACAGGAAGACAGATTATTATCTGAACGGTGTAAAGTTAGGTAAGGGAGAAATACAAAGAGATCTAGGAGTCCTTGTTCATCAGTCACTGAAGGTGAATGAGCAAGTGCAGCAGGCAGTGAAGGAGGCTAATGGAATGTTGGCCTTTATTACAAAGGAAATTGAGTACAAGAGCAAGGAAATCCTCTTGCATTTGTACGGGGCCCTGGTGAGACCACACCTGGAGTATTGTCTGGTCTCCAGGGTTAAGGAAGGACATCCTGGCTATAGAGGAAGTGCAGCATAGATTCACAAGGTTAATTCCTGGGATGTCCGGACTGTCTTACGCAGAGAGGTTAGAGAGACTGGGCTTGTACACGCTGGAATTAAGGAGATTGAGAGGGGATCTGATTGCAACATATAAGATTATTAAGGGATTGGATAAGATAGAGGCAGGAAATAAGTTCCAGATGCTGGGAGAGTCCAGTACCAGAGGGCATGTTTTGAGAATAAGGGGTAGGTCATTTAGGACAGAGTTAAGGAAAAACTTCTTCTTTCAGAGAGTTCTGGGGGTCTAGAATGCACTGCCTCAGAAGTGGAGGCCAATTCTCTGGATGCTTTCAAGAAGGAGCTAGATAGGTATCTTATGGATAGGGGAATCAAGGGATATGGGGACAAGGCAGGAACCGGGTATTGATAGTAGATGATCAGCCATGATAGAATTACAGTGCAGGCTTGAAGGGCCGAATGGTCTACTTCTGCACCTATTGTCTATTGTAAAATAAATGCAATGTTTACTGTCAAGAAGCCACATACTTTAACTTCATCCACACCACAAAATTATACATACTTACCATGGAAATAAACTGCTTATATTAGGTGATTAACTATATATCAGAAGGAAAGGTAATAAATAAAAATGGGAGAATTGAATGCAGGAAGGTGGACAGGGAAAAAAAAATCTCCCATTTAAAGAATACTAGACAGCGGGGTGACCCGTTGGGGAACCCTTTGAGAGAAAAGTAGTGCAGTCTGATGTGACCAGAATGAACATTAAATTTTCCTGAATACTATTAGTATTGCTTTGCTTTGGAAATTAAAGAAGAAAAAAAGTTTATTGAAGAAGGACACGTTGCAAGGTAAATATAGCTCCTCCTTGTTTAACAAAGGATACTTCTGATGGCAACATCTCTGGTTGATCTGCCACCCTTGTGCCTCTCATTGTCATTCTGGAGATGTGTAGTCCTTTCATGCGCTATCTCTTCTGCTGTTTGTTCTTTGTCCCTGATCCTGGAGACGTGCATTTCTCAGCTCCTTTGTCTCTTCCTCTCTTCTCCTTCTGTGCCTGTTTTTGTCATTTTGGAGACGTGCATGCCTCTCCTCCTCTGTCTCTACTTCTCTCATCTTTTTTGTCCTGACTCTTTGATCCCGGAGTCATGCGGCCCTGGCCTCATCCAATTCTTGTTCTCTCCCTCTCCTTGCCGCTTCCCGATGACACTTGGCGTCATCTCTTGACCACAATGTCCGCCTTCTCTTTCCACATGGCGTAATTAGGCTGACCATATTCTTTTTTACCCTAATGCTGCATAGAAGATGCGAAGCAGTAATACCAAAGGAAGCTGATTATTCTTGATGATGTGGTTGGCGTTCTCCTAAATGTACGTGATATAATCACCACTGTCCTTTGACTGCAGCATAGGGTTTTATGGGTGTCTCGAAGTACGTCCTTACGGGTTATGGGATGTAATGTCATGCTTAAATTTAGAGAAGATCCGATGTTCAGTTTTTGAATCTAGTCAAGACTTTTATACATTTTTGAGTTACTTTCAAAACCTTTGATTTGTTGTAAAGGTACAGATGGTGGATAATAATCTATTTCATTATATAAGGGTCTTTCCCTTTTTTTTCTTGCTTTTCCTTACAGCTTTATATTTCAATATTATGATTTAATTTAATTTTTATGAATACAGAATTTTGTGATTGTAACTGTATTTTAATACAACGTATTTGGTACTTTTTTTGACTTATAATATATATCTTCTTGTAGTCTGTATTCCTTTATGCAGAAACTAATAAAAATATTGAAAGAGAAATACGTCATTAGAATAAGATTTAATGATCTCTTATTGATGGGTGGCAGTCCCAATCCTTCACATGCTGATGGTGATATGTGACCGCTCAAAATAGAGCTGCCCTGCCCTTCTGCTGCGGATGGTGTCGCTGTTGAGGCTGGCCGTGAATATGCATCGTGGTGTCGTGTCCCGATTTCCATGATGGCGGATTGGCTCTCGGGTGAAAGGCAGCCTGTTGATTTTTGCGAATGAGCAATTTCATACGAGTATACAACCCTGAACATTGCCTGCATTCTGTAAGTTAGCGCATTTTAAGTTGATTTAGCCAAAAAAAGCACCATCTGTGCTAATTGGAAGTCACAGACAGACAGAGCATGAGTGTTTTAGTAGTATATAGATTGAACAAGTATCTTTTAGACTTCTATTTAGTGTAAAGGCCACCATGTTATTTTGTGTGAATTTTTGTAAATCTGTGGTGAAGAGTGAGTAGTTAGTCCCAATGCCAGCAACATTCATGCGTTCACCCAATAATTTTAGATTTAGTAGCATTCAACATTCTCAGCATAGAGAATATTGATATTTCTATTTTTATGTTTTTTCATATTTTCAAAGTTCAAAGTAAATTTATTATCCAAGTACATATATGCCTTTATTATGTGATAATAAACTTGCTTTGAACTTTGAAAGTATTAAAAAAATTCAGATTTGTCACCACCTTTAATTTGATTGTGTTTGATTTTTATCAAACTTGAAATGCAGCAATCACAAAATATTAATCATAGTCTAAATAAGGATTCAAATTTCATTTTTCTCTACCATTAGAACAAAGCTAGAAAAAATCTTAAGCCAACAAGACATGGAAGCAGCTTTCCACTGCCTTTCTACAGCAATTCTACTATTTACTAACGAGTAGTTCTGACATTTTGTTTCAAGCACTTTGGATGACAGCGTGCAATGTCAGACTCCAGTTGTGTATTTAGCCTATCTACTACCCCCATAAATTCCATGAGAATCAATTTTATTCCCCAGCTCAATTATTTGAAAAGTGATTTGCAAATTCTTTCATAACCAAATGGTCACATTGAGGGTGGGAGAGTAATCTGTATTGCAATTTTACTTTGTAACAATTCATTATCTTTTCCAAATGCTGTTGTTTGCAATGACAGCATTTATTACCCATTTCTCAATGGGGCAGTGGTAAACTAAAAGCATTCCTATAATGTTTTGGATAGAGAATTCCAGGTTTTAGACTTATTGACAGTACATTTCCAAGTCACAATTATGCAACTTAAAGATTAATTGGAATGTTATTCCCATGTGCACACACTCCCCCATCACAGATTTGCAACGTGCTGCTGAAGCAGTCTGCTTCATTAACTGCTGTGCAGTTTGTGTAGGTACACATTGCAACCACTGCATGTCAATGATACAATGAATGAAGGCTGGAACTTTGCTGTGCCCAATAAAAAAAAGTAAATATTACTCCAAAAGTAATAGCTTAATTGTATGCTTTGATAGGAAGCATGATATGGCTCAATGAGATTTCAAAGTCAAAGCAAACCTGTTATCGGTACATATGTTACCATAAATCATCTTGAGATTCATTTTTTGCTATTCTTGGAGAAATGAGGGTGAGGGCAGCATCAAAGATGGAGGAAGGGAAATCCCATTCTTTGAAGGAGGAGGACATGTTTGATGTTCTGGAAAGGAAAGCCTCATCCTGAGAACTTTATTTAGAGATAAAGTGTGGAACAGGATCTTCTGGCTATGCCGCCCAGCAACACACCTGCACTTGGGAAGAACATACAAAGTTTCTTACAGAAGGCGCTGGAATTGAACTCTGAACTCCAATGCCCCAAGCTGTTATGTCGCTGTGCTAGCATGGCCCCCTTGTTCATATTGTTCCTTACATCAATTTATTTTGTTCCAGATTGCTGTCTCCAAAGGGTTTCCAACTAATGAGATTAGACTGGCATTTAAGAATTCTTGAATTTGTGATATAATCATGCTTATTAAGTAAAACTTCATTGAATTTCCAAAATAAACACACACAACTAGAAATGTGTCATTAATTATCTCTCAAATTATATTTTAGATAATCAAAGGTTTTCCACAATAAGCATATTTGTAAATATCCAGCTTATTATCTCTTCCAGAGCAATTAGTGTATCCCTGAAGAAATGGAATAAAACATTGCCTTTAAATATATTGGCATTTCTTTTTCAGAGTATCCTTCAACTGGCTCATCTCTAATATAGAATCCGGTAATAGAGGCCTTGAATATACATTGTTATTTCAAATAACTCATTCACAATCACATGGAACTGAAGCATAATAAAAGCTAAATGTAACAGCCAAATACCAAACAACACAGTTGATCATCTGTAACCATCTGTATTCCCTTTAAAACTTAAACACATTTAAGAACAATCAACTCACTCCTCTATAAGCATTTAATAATTTTGGATTTTGAATAGATTTTAACCCGATGTTTAACAGAATCAGTTTCTCAAAGAAGCTCCAGAATTGCGATGTAGCATTACTCAGATCTCCTCTGAGGAGCGTTAAACCAGTCATGTAAACTTTCATCTTCCCTGATGTGCACTTTTTCATTTAGGAAGTAAAAATACCATCAAACAAGCTTAAGAGAAGCAGAAGTATTTCAAAATTTTAAAAACATATAAAATGCCTGCTAGGGTGAACTCTTTTGTTAAGAAAGTGCATGAAAAGAATAGAAATCTAATGCCAACTCTTTTACAGCATGGAGAATTCTGGCATTATAGTTCTACTCTTTTCATGCACTTGCTAAACGAAAGATTTCACCTGCACCTTTCTTTTCAAAAAACTTGTCAGAAGTAATGGGAAAACAAAAGTACCTTCCGCCAACTGCAAAGTCTGAAATAGCATAATAGTAGGACTTCAGAACCTTTGGGTCATTAAAAACCTCATCTCCAAAGGTGTTCAACCTATTCAAGGTCACTTTGATATCAGTGGCTGTCACCCATTCCTGTAAGTGAGCAAAGAATAACTACGTTAGCACTCAATCACATGCATAATTATAGGTTACTGTAGTCAGGAAATTATCCACCAGGAACTGTCAGTACAGCCAAATACATCTGTAAAACATTCGCAATGGCCCATTTTCTGCAATGATTTATATATATAAAAAAACTTCAATTATCATGGAGAATAAATGGAAGAACATATCATTTTGTGCTTTATATCCAAGTGCAAAGTGCATGATTAAACCATTCGATAAAATGGCATTTTTAAACTGCTAATTACTTCCAAGATACTACAGTCCATGGATCGAGTAGTAACTGATAAAGCAAGTTTAATATCTACAGACCTTGCAATAAATGGAGCTTGAAAGGATGAGCAAGGGGTCAGCAATCCTGGTTTTGTCAATTCCTTTCGAATTGCTCCCAATGACAGATGTCGTGTTCCCAGTTCAATCTCAGATGTCCATCCACTTTGAGCAATTTAAGGCCAAGGCCATTAGATAGTGAGAATGTTCCATTCTTTTCAATCGGGCGTTAGAAGATAATTTTTCCTTTCATCCTGGTAACCTAAAGCTCAGAATTGAGCCTTTGAAACCTGCTGAGTACATTAGAACTGGGGACACTGGCCTGCTGATCTACGTTCACTCATCTTGCCAGTGGATTTGAAAGTTTTGTGGATACAGGATCGATAATACTTTTCAGCACTGTCATGTTTTCTTTCAGTGGTCTATATCTCTGAAGTGTACAGAAGGAAGGGAATCAGTGTTTTTCAGCAGATCAGGAGCTTTGTTCTAGGTCTCAATCTTCAAACATTTTTTTTGCTCAGACAAGGTCGAAGTGAAGAAATTGCTATTAATGACCGCCTTTACTGAGAACTTACTCCCTGAAATGAAAAGTGACTCATGTTTTCCACGTTATGTATCTTATCTGTTGCACAGTAAAGAATCTTCATTTTGTGGTTACTTCTAGTGCAAAGATCATTTTTGTTATAAGTTCCAGTGAACAAATTTACAAAGTTCAAAGTAAACTTATTATCAAAGTACATATACGTCACCATATACAACCCTGAGATTCAATTTCTTTCAGGTAGTCACAGTAAGTACAAGGAACACAAAAGAACCAATGAAACACCACACCAAAGGAATAAACATTAAATGAACAAAAATAATCCAACTGCATGAATAAAAAAAAGAGCAAAAAGGGGGAATAAATACATAAATAAACACACAAGCAAGCAAGCAATTAATACTGAGAACATGAGATGAAGAGTCTTTGGAAATGAGTCCACAGGTTGTGAGAATAGTTCAGAGAAGGGTCAAAGGAATTTGAGCCCCTCTGGCTCAAGGGCTTGATGGTTGAGGGGAATAACTTCCTTAACCTGGTAGTGTGGGGTCTGTGGCTTCTATAACTTCTTCCTGATGGCAGCACCGAGAAGAGAGCAGGGCCAGGACAGTGGGGGTAGTTAATGATGAATGCTGCTTTCCTGTGACAGTGCTCCATGTAGATCTGCTCAAAGGTGGGAAGGGCTTTACTTCTGATGGACTGGGTCATACCCACTATTTTTTGTAGGCTAGTCCATACAAGGGCATTGCCGTTTCCATACTAAGCCATATGCGACCAGTCAATATACTGTACACCACACATCTATAGAAATATGTCAAGGTCTCAGATGACATGCTGAGTCATCTAAGAAAGTAAAGGTACTGTCATGTTTTCTTCATAATAGCACTTATGTACTGGACCCAGGACAGAACTAAAATGAGAACAATGAGGAATTTAAGGTAGCTGACCCGCTACACCTTTGATTCCCACAAAGACTGGATCATCGACATCTGATTTCCTCCTCTTGGTCAGTAATCATCTCTTTGATCTTGCTGACATTGAGTAAGAGGTTGTTGCTGTAGCACTACTCAGCCAAGTTTTCAATCTCCCCCCTACCTGATTATTTGTCACCACCTTTGAATCTGCCAGTGACAGTGGCAAACTTCAGTATGCTATTGGAGCTGTGCTTAGCCTTGCAGTCATAAGTGTAAAGCGAGTAGAGCAGGGGGCTAAGCACACAGCCTTGTGGTGCATGTGTGCTGAGGGGGATTGTGCAGGTGACACTGTGCCAATCCCAACTGAAGTCCAAAGACTTCATGTTGTCTCCAAATGTGTAAGCAAGCAAATATTGTCTACGTACTGCAACTTGATGACTCAGGTCAGATTGACCTTGATGTTGGAACAGAGGAAATAGGCTGTATTTGAGAGGCTAGTGTCTTCACAAATTCACAATGTTATACAGCATGGAAACAGGCCCTTTGGCCTAACGTCCATACTGACCAAGATGCCTAACTGTACTCTTGTAAGCTTAAAAAGAGACTATGAATAATGGTTGATGTTGCTCTCTGCATTGTCTTCGGAATTTGCATTGTGCTTTTCCGAGCAACTCTCCAGATCACTGGGAGGAGGTAGTCAATGTGTAACCAGACAATGACTATCCCTGTGGCGAAAAATAAGGAAGCACATCTAAAATACTGCAATTGTATTTGTCTGTTCTTAAAGATGGTCATGATTATGCCATCTCTAAGATTTTCTGGCATGACCATCTTTTGTCAGACTTGGGATTAAGAAATTGTGACTAAGGTTGGCAACTGCCAAATTTTAGAACTTCAACAGGTATTTTAGTTTCTGGATTGAGGCCTTGTCAGTTTTAGCTCGCGGTCTTTCCCCCCCCAAATCTTTCAATTTTATCATTTGATGAGTCTGGACCGGATGAAATCAAGAACACATAAGTGCAATGTCATAACAGTCGGTATGTTACAGGAACTCCTGCTAGCAAAGCCATTTTTAGTTACAGACTACAAACATAAGAATTCTATTCCTGTAAGTGATAAGTTGGATTGGCTGCTGTCTGTTTAAACACTGGTCAACTACTGAAAGAAGCATACTGTAAATTAATTCAACGATGAATATCTTTTCTAATACACCAAGAAACTATGGAATAAGTACCTCAAGTTTATTTTCTTTCTAATGACAAACAATATACTGGAACTTTCTGCATGTGCTCTTTCTATCTTACAACTATAAAAACCGTGTATTTTTGTAAATCATTATCTACTCAACTGTTGGAAAAATGGTGCAGTCAATAAGATAGACAAAGAAGATATGTAAAGAATGGCCTTGGGACCTATTCAATATATTTGAGCCCATTGTTATTCTTGTGAATTGAGGAGACTCTTAATACTATATTAACTGGTCTTTCTTACAAAAATTGTGTATAATTAAGTATACTGTTTATATGATGCTATGACCTGGAAAAGCTGCTGGAAGTAAGATTTTCATTTTACCTCTGCATACACGGACTTATGCTGCTGAAATCACCTTATGAATATTTCTGGGATGTGCTCTCATTTCAAAGATCTTAAATTTCAGCATTTTAGAATTATATTCACTTCAATCCTTTTGGATTTTGAGGCCATTGATTAGACATAAATTTTCTCATAGGCACAAAAAGTTTCAGTGATATGCTAATTACTGGGAAGAAAGATTTTAAACTTAGACAAGTCAAGGCATAAAAATGCTGGAGTCAGGACTTGCAGGTTAAAATAATTTTAAATACAACAGGAATTGGTGTATTGTATGTCTGATTAATAGGCAGCAATTTATTTAGCGCAAAACTATAATATCATATTGTTATTTTTTCAACAAAAACACCATGCTGTTGTTATCTGGAAAGAACTGCGTAAAAAGGTGGAACAAATACTTTCACTTGCAAGGACTTAGCTACTTGCTAAGGACTAAGAGGTGCTTACAACAATTGTGGTGCAGCATTTATTTCCAATTTTGATAGCTTGTACCAAGTATAACATCTGACTCACATTAATTTCATCCATGAACATGCAAGGCAGAAACACTTCATAATATATCTAAAAAAAAACAAGTCTACCATTCACAAAACGAAAGCACTCTGGGTTCCATATCTGCCCACAAAGAGCAGAGATTATCCTAGAAAATAGCCCCTAGACCAGGGGTCAGCAACCTTTACCACTGAAAGAGCCACTTGGACCCGTTTCCCACAGAAAAGAAAACACTGGGAGCCGCAAAACCCGCTTGACATTTAAAATGAAATAACACTGCATACAACGTTTTGTTTTGCCTTTATGCTATGTATAAACAAACTATAATGTGTTGCATTTATGAAATTGATGAACTCCTGCAGAGAAAATGAAATTACATTTCTGCATGCAACAAAAACATTTTGAACTCCGAAAAAAAGACGTTGGGTTGAAGGTTACTTTTAAGTAAAATACTCAACGTCTATTTGAGTCCTTCTTGTATTTATGAAAAACGCCAAACTTAAATTTGCCGCCAGCAGCAAACCAAAAATAACGTCAGCCAGCTGTCAACCTGAAAAATAAAAGGACTATTTCACTGAACAATGAAAACATATGAATATACGTAAAATAATAGGCAATTAAAATATTTATCATACTTGTTCAGGTTGACTCACACCTGACAATGCAGTCGTATTTAGTAGGGATGGATCGATGCTTAGGGGAGTGACCGGGAAGGATAATGTGTTTTTTTCCTCTCTGAACTCACAGAAGCGTTTCCCAAACGATGTTTGCATTGCGATGATTGCAGAATGTAAATACTCCGAATTTATCATGTCGTGACCTTGTTTGAACTCTCTCAAATTGGGGAAGTGAGACAATGTGCCTTTCTGTAAATCTCTGGCAAGCAACGTCAACTTGCGCTCGAATGCCAAAACATCCTCCAACATGTGCAGGGCTGTACGTCCTTACCCCGTTGAAGAGCTGTGTTCAGCGTGTTCAGGTGCGCTGTCATGTCTACCATGAAGTGTAGCTTTTCCAGCCACTCTGGCTGTTCCAGCTCAGGAAAGTTGAGCCCTTTGCTGCCCAGGAAAGTTTTCACTTCTTCCAGACACGCGACAAAGCGTTTCAGCACCTCCCCCCTGGACAACCATCGGACTTTGTTGTGCAGCAGGAGATCAGAATATGCAATTTCCAGCTCGTCCAGTAACAAACGGAATTGACGGTGATTTAAACTTTTTGCCATTATTTTATTGACAATCTGAATGACAACATCCATTACTTCTGTGCATTCCGGAGGAAATGTTTGAGCGCACAGTGCCTCTTGGTGCAAGATGCAGTGAAAAGTCAGCAGCTTTCTGTCCAGCGACTTCTGCAGTAAAGCCACAATTCCCTTGTGCGTTCCCGTCATATTCGGTGCCCCCATCAGTAGCTACTGACACCAGATGGGTGGTCTTTATTCCTTTGGCTCTTAAACAATTCAAGACAGCCTCACAGATGTCCTCCCCCCGTGTTTGGTCTTTTAGAGGTATCAACTCAATCAGTTCTTCCTGTGGCCCGGCAGAGTTTACATACCGGCAGAACAACGCTATTTGTTCAATATCACCTTTGTCTTTAGACTCGTCACAGGCAATCGAGTAGGCCACAGCTGAATTGATGTCTTTAATTTGCTGTCTTGTGATGTCTTCTGCCATTTTTATGGTTCTGTCTTTGACAGTCTTTGCAGAGAGGGGCATATCCCTGATTTTCTGCACAATTTCACTCTTGTTTTTAAAGTCCGTGAATAGATGTTCTGAAATCTTAATGAAAGATTCTTTTATATATTCACCATCTGTAAACTGCTTCCCGTGCCTGACTATTTCCTGAGCGGCAATATAACTGGCGTATGTCGTTGATTTTCCAGACTTCATCCATTTCTGGAAATGATTTTTGCTCAGATCAACCTTCCGCATCAGTTCCGAAACGGCTTTTTTTCTCTCATCTCCATCCGGATATTTTTGAGCAAAGGCTGCGTGTTTATTCTGGAAATGCCTTGCGACATTTGACTTTTTGTTGTTTGCTAGTTTCTCATTGCATATTAAGCATACCGGTAAACCAGTCTCGTCAACAGTGAAAGCAAATGAATCTGTCCACGTATCATTAAACGTTCTGTTTTCTTCAGTCACTTTTCTTTTTTTAGAATTCTCCATAGTTGGCTTACCTTGGATCGAAAAATTAAAGAAATCGCGCACTGGCGGGTGTCAGGTATTGGCAGTGGTGACGTATATTAATAGCGATAAAAACACGTTGTAGCGGTGTGCTCACGCAGTCAGTAAACTGCAGTCGAATAACTTTATTCGAACTAAACAGCCTTGCTTTTAAGCCTCCCTCAACCCAGCCCCCATGGACGCAGATGCTGCAAAAGACGCGTACTCACAAACCCCCGTAGGCTATCTCCCTTAGCCGGAATGCTGGCTAATTGTGAGGAAATGTGTCGCCACACTTAGATTGTACAAGATCACCATAATCTTCAAATTTAGAATTACATTTCAAAAGCTAACAAACTAACATAAAATACATTTTAATTAAATACTGACCAATTATTTCCCAAAGCCACAGGGAGCCGCAGCACAGAGGTGAAAGAGCCACAAATGGCTCGGGAGCCGCAGGTTGCCGACCCCCGCCCTAGACCAATCAAGAATCTACTTCTGGTATCTTTTAACATTACTGCAAGGAGGTGTGCCTGCCTAAAAATCTGGCGTTGGCTCCTTACCATTAATAGAACTGTGCACCTATGAATTTAACTGAACTGAAATTCCACCGTGCAATTCATGTTAAAAAATGAACAAAAATTTGAAGTAAAATTGTAATTATCTATAAAAGCCTTGTAAAACATTGCAGGATCAAAAATTTTTAATGGCTTTTGTAATTATCATTGAAATTCATTATGAAAAAGTCATAACTATAAGACACATGGAAAACTCAACAAGAATAAACAGTGGTAAATCTATGACTGATGCTAACAGATAAACTTGTACTGCTTCTATAATATGAAATCAGATACAGAGATAATTGGTATCACTTAAAAATACTACTCTAATGTAGCAAAAATTTTTTTTACAGGCATTCAGAACTAATACTGAAGCTTATGAATTGGCAAAAGGACAACTTTCTGTCAGACTGGTAGGTTAAAATCCAATGCATTATGGAAGACTAAAATTAATCCTACATCTGACATTAGGTTAAGCTGCACACACTGTAAATTGCACTCCCTAAATGATATAAATAGTGAACATATCTTCAGGACTACATGCAGACACATTCCAATTGCCAAACTTGAAACTACAAAACCAGGCACTGCTGCACTGGATGCGAAACTGACTTGCAAATGAGACACAAAAGCTGGTCAGGGCACATGAATGATCACATAGCATGAAAGGAGAAGCTAGGACAGGGGTCAGCAACCTTTACCACTGAAAGAGCCACTTGGACCCGTTTCCCACAGAAAAGAAAACACTGGGAGCCGCAAAACCCGTTTGACATTTAAAATGAAATAACACTGCATACAACGTTTTGTTTTGCCTTTATGCTATGTATAAATAAACTATAATGTGTTGCATTTATGAAATTGATGAACTCCTGCAGAGAAAACGAAATTACATTTCTGCATGCAACAAAAACATTTTGAACTCCGAAAAAAAGACGTTGGGTTGAAGGTTACTTTTAAGTAAAATACTCAACGTCTATTTGAGTCCTTCTTGTATTTATGAAAAACGCCAAACTTAAATTTGCCGCCAGCAGCAAACCAAAAATAACGTCAGCCAGCTGTCAACCTGAAAAATAAAAGGACTATTTCACTGAACAATGAAAACATATGAATATACGTAAAATAATACGCAATTAAAATATTTATCATACTTCTTCAGGTTGACTCACACCTGACAATGCAGTCGTATTCAGTAGGGATGGATCGATGCTTAGGGGAGTGACCGGGAAGGATAATGTGTTTTTTACCTCTCTGAACTCACAGAAGCGTTTCCCAAACGATGTTTGCATTGCGATGATTGCAGAATGTAAATACTCCGAATTTATCATGTCGTGACATTGTTTGAACTCTCTCAAATTGGGGAAGTGAGACAATGTGCCTTTCTGTAAATCTCTGGCAAGCAACGTCAACTTGCGCTCGAATGCAAAACATCCTCCAACATGTGCAGGGCTGTACGTCCTTACCCCGTTGAAGAGCTGTGTTCAGCGTGTTCAGGTGCGCTGTCATGTCTACCATGAAGTGTAGCTTTTCCAGCCACTCTGGCTGTTCAGGAAAGTTGAGCCCTTTGCTGCCCAGGAAAGTTTTCACTTCTTCCAGACGCGCGACAAAGCGTTTCAGCACCTCCCCTCTGGACAGCCAGCGATAAAAACACGTTGTAGCGGTTGCTACACGCAGTCAGTAAACTGCAGTCAAAGATAGCTTTATTCGAACTAAACAGCCTTGCTTTTAAGCCTCCCTCAACCCGCCCCCCATGGGCGCGGATGCTGCAAAAGACACGTACTCACAAACCCCCGTAGGCTATCTCCCTTAGCCTGAACGCTGGCTAATTGTGAGCCGGTTCGGATGTGTCAGGAAATGGGTCGCCACAACGTCTTACTTAGATTGTACAAGATCACCATAATCTTCAAATTTAGATTTACATTTCAAAAACTAACAAACTAACATAAAATACATATTAATTAAATACTGACCATGTAGCGGTGTGCTACACGCAGCGCTAAAATTACGACACGGAGTCGGTAACTGCAGTCGAAGGAAAAAAACTTTATTCGAAATCTTCAGCCTCACTTTTAAGCCTCCCTCAACCTGCCCCCCCCCCCCATGGCGCAGAGGCTCCAAAGCTCTGTGCTCGCAAACCCCCGTAGGCTATCTTATTGTGAGTCGGTTCGGATGTGCCAGGAAAAGGGTCGCCACAACCAATTATTTCCCAAAGCAACAGGGAGCCGCAGCACAGACGTAAAAGAGCCACATGTGGCTCCAGAGCCGCGGGTTGCCGACCCCCGAGCTAGGAGCTTCCCCTGCCTCGGTATTTGAACCACTTCACTCTTAATCAATGCTGCCAATAAAAAGGTTAACTGGCCATCAACTTCCTTGCTGTCTGAGTGGCCATGCTGTGTAGACATTGGTTATTCCATCTGAATATGAACACTGTTTCCATACTTTGTAAATTACTTTCAAATTGCCTTTGAAGTAATCTCTTCTTTTCATTGTTAACATACGCATACAGGTTGTTGGTCATTAACTAGAAACATCTAATACTTTAAATAAACCTATTCTAAATAATCTCCCATGAATTTGCAGAGTATGTTTCTTCCATATGTCTTATTGTAACACTAATCAACTAAACTACATTTTTCTTTCACTGATTACCCCTTTTCTTTAAAAAACTCATTGAGTCATAAGCAATAGTTATGTCTTTACCTACTAAAATGATCAGCACCATCTTGCATAAATCTTTCCCCTCTTTTTCCCTTTTTCATGTGCATTTGTAAATACTTACTGAATGTCCAACTTGTTACACATTCTTGTACTCTTTCCACTTCCCTTGCTTGTCACAAAAATATGAAACCAGACTTTGGACCAGAGCTCTCAAAAATAAGAGGTCGTCTTTTCTCCCTTTCCATTCTTATCCTAACTCCCCAAAGAGAAAATTATTTGGTGGTGGTTTCCTGTATATTAAAGTAGCAATTAACAAAATACATGAAGACTTTTATTAATACTACTATGGAGGGAAGTATATTCCCTGATTAACTGATTAGCCTTTTGATTTATAATGGCTGCAAAAAACAATACTGAATAAATATGGAGGCACTTGGGGAAGTCTGATGAACACCATTTTGTCTTTTGACAATGGCAAACCAACTCAGCATTTAGTAATTTCAGATAAATGTTCCATTTATAAGCTATTTCTACGTATGCTTCCTCCAAACCTATTTATTTAACTGTATAATTACCACTTTCACTGTGCACTGTCACCTTAGACTTCTAATTACTTCTTCACTCCCTAAAATAACAGAATCCTATCTTTGGTAATTTCTTCCACTGAACCCTTCATTCCCCCCCCCCCCCCAGTATAATGTAAGTACACTGACCAAAAACGCTAACTCATCTCTTTTCAGATTGTCATTTCCAGTATTTTACACTTTTGCGGATAGATGAATAAATAGAATTTCCTCTGAGGAACTGAAAGCTTGCATTCAATCCTGTCAAAATCTACTCTGAATCCAAATACAGACTGTCACTGATAATTAGTGGTACAGGTAATGCAAGGCAGTGAAATAAGACCATTTTTATCAAAGAATTTTTCAAATCAGCTCGATGATCTTTAACACTAGTAACAATGCAGAATAGCTGAAGAACTTAAAAGGTAGAAATTATTCACTGGAGTTTTGGATAAGAATTTCCAGGTCTGAAGAAAAAATGCATGACTTGTTAAAAGAATCAAGCATCACATGCTGTAGAAATAAATCTGAACCAGATGAAAGGATACTACAATCTTTAATGATGAAAGTCAATTTTAATCCTTCTGTTAGCATGGCATTTATGTACATTTAGGAAATTGTTGCGATATGCTTTAAAGACATAATGCAATTTGGCCAACCATGGGTCACTTGGAACAAACAGTGCAAATACACAACAGCAAACACGAGGAAATCTGCAGATGCTGGAAATTCAAACAACAACACACACAAAATGCTGGTGGAACACAGCAGGTTAGGCAGCATCTATAGGGAGAAGCGCTGTTGACGTCTCGGCCCGAAACGTCGACATTGCTTTTCCCTATAAATACACAACAGCCTGTATTTTGTGAAAGCGAAAATCACTAAAAGTTTGTTTCTTCCATTACTATCAAGGCCCTGAGGTTTGGCGCAGGATCTCACAAATTTCAATATTCAATAGGTTCCAATAATATCACCTTCATCTTTCTGAACTCTAGCCAGTAAAGGCACAAAGCCATTAAAACTCTTCTCATATGTTAATCCTTTCATTCCAATGATCACTCCAGTGAACCTCCTCTGGACCCTCTCCAATGCCAGCACATCTTTTCTTAGATACATCATCATTAGGTGTTGTGTTATATGACGTGGGCAACTGTGGTCTTAGAAACATAGAAAACCTACAGCACAATACAGGCCCTTCAGCCCACAAAGCTGTGCCAAACATGTCCTTAACTGAGAAATTACCTGGGGTTACCCATAGCCCTCTATTTTTCTGAGCTCCATGTACCTGTCCAGGAGTCTCTTAAAAGATCCTATTGTATCTGCCTCCACCCCATTCCATGCACTCCCCACTCTCTGCGTAAAAAACTTACCCCTGATATCTCCTCTGTACCTACTTACAAGCACCTTAAAACTGTGTTCTTTCATGCTAGCCATTTCAGTCCTGGGAAAACACCTGTGATTATGCACACGATCAATGATTCTCATCATCTTATACACCTCTATCACGTCACCTCTCATCCTCTGTCGCTCCAAGGCCGACACTCCAAGGTTCACTCAACCTATTCTCATAAGGCATGCTCCCCAATCCAGGCAGCATCCTTGTAAATCTCTTTTGCACCCTTTCCATGGCTTCCATAGAAACCATACCTCTTACTTTTCTATCCACTACCATAATTGTTATTGGCAAATTTTTCTATAGCAGTGTTTTGCCATTGCCTTCTTATGGGCTGTGTATTTACAAGACCAGTGAACCTTGCCATTATCAATACCCTTCAGAGATTCTCTACCTGGCAACACTGGTTGCATAACCAGGACTTGTGATATGCACCAGGTGCTCGTATGACCATCCACCACCTGCTCCCATGGCTTCATGTTTCCCTGCTCAGGGGGCTAAGTAGGTGCTACACCTTGCCCAAGGGTAACCTGCAGGCTGGCAGAGGGAAGAAGCACCTTACATCTCCTTTTGTAGAGATATATCTCTATGCCTCCACCCATTTCTTAGATAAGAGGCCCAACAACTGCTCATAATACCCAAAGTGTGGTCTGACCAATACCTTATAAAGTCTCCTTACATCCTTGCTTTTATGTACTGGTCCCCTCAAAATGAAAACTAACATCATATTTGCCTTCCTTTGCCATACACTCAACTTGCAAGTTAACCTTTACAGAATCCTGCATAAGCACCTCCAAGTTCCTTTGCTCCTCTGATATCTAAATTTTGTTCCCTGTTTAGAAAATAGTTTACAACTTTATTCCTTTTACTAAAATGCATGACCAAACACTTCTCTACGCTGTCACATCTTTGCCCATTCATCTAATCTGCCCAAGTTCTTCTGCAGACTCCCTGCTTTCTCAACACCATGGGCCCCTCCCCCTCCTTGTATCATCCGCAAGCTTTGCCACAAAGCTATTAATTCTGTCATCCAAATCACTGACATATAACATGAAAAGAAGCAGTACCAACACAGACCCCCTGCAGAACACTGCTAGTCACTGGCAGCCAACCGGAAAAGGCCCCCTTTATTCCCACATTTTGCCTCCTGTGGTCAGCCAATCTTCTATCCATACTAGTATCTTTCCTATAATACCATGGGCTCTTATCTCTTATCTTAACCCCATATGTGGCTCTCTGTCAAAGGCCTTCTGAAAATCCAAGTAAGCAACATCCAATGACTCTCTGTTGTGTATCCTGCTTGTTATTTCCTCAAAGAACTCCCAACACATATCAGGCAAGATATTCCCAAAAGGAAATCATGCTGACTTTGTTCTATTTTATCATGTGCCTCCAAGTACTCTGAAGCCTGATCCTTAATAAAGAGACTCCAACATCTTCCTAAACATGGAAGTCAGGCTAAGTGGCATATAATTCCATGTCTTTTGCTCTCTCCCTCCTTAAAGAGAAGAGACACCTTCTTAGTAACAGCAACTACAGTACTTCTACCCCCCTGACACACTCAAATTTCTGGCATAATGCTGGTGTCTTCCACAGAAGACTGAGGTAAAATATTTAGAGTTTGACCACCATTTCTATCCCTCCATTACAACATCATTCTCCAGCGGTCTGATATCCTCCCTTGCCTCTTTTACTCTTTATATATCTGGAAAAAACCTTTTAATATCCTCTTTTATATTACCTTCATATTTATATTACTAGCTTACCCTCATATTTCATCTTTTCTCTCCTTTTGCTTTTTATTTACCTTCTGTTGGTGTCAACCTGTAACTGTTACCTGCTCAGTTGAGGAAAAACACCAGACATGAAATTACCTCTGAAGCGGTTTTTATTCAGAGAGTTCGCAGCCCTACGCACTTCGGGCGTAAGGTAGCCAACTTCCAATTTGTCGGTTTACAAAGGTCATACTTATACCCAAAAGCAGGGTACTACATTCGCAAATATGGTTACCGATTCAAATTCATCAATTGATTGGCTATTGCATAGCTAAGCACGCGAAATACTCGGAATAAGCAAAGACGCAACGTTAATACTTGGAATTAAGTACAGACGCACTCAAAACACTGGAAATAGGTATAGCTCAAAATACTTTGCCAAACATATTGACTTGTGGTCGCAGGTTCCCTTTTCCTTGTGGTTTCCACGTCTTGCCTGGCACCTTATTTTAGCTACCTCTCCTTATACTTCCCCAATGACGTATCTCTCCCTGGTCCTGTCTACATATTTTGCTACACTTACCCCTCGCCCACCCCCTCTACACGTACCCCTTACCCTCTTCACATTCTCATTGGTTTTTAAAAGTTTCCCAATCCTCTAGCATTCCACTATTTTTGCTGTATTATATCTCTCCTTTGTTGCTTTTATGCTACCTTTTACTTTCCTTGTCAGCTGCGGTTGCCACATCCTCCCTTCAGAATACGGCTTCTCTAGGATGAATTTATCCTGCACCTTCTGAATTTCTCCCAAAAACTAAAGCAGTTCCCGCTCTGCCATCATCCTTGCTAGTGTCCTCTTCCAATCAACTTTGGCCAGCTCCTTTCTCATGCCTCTGTAATTCCTTTTACTCTGCTGTAATATTGATACATCTGACTTTAGTCATTCTCTCTCTCTCTCACACACACACACAGACACATAAACTGCAAGGTGAAATCTATCATGTTATAATTGCTTTGCTGAAGAGCTCCTTTACCTTGTTTTCTTATCAAATTTGGTTTACTCTACAACATCCAATCCCCCTGTCCACCTGCCTGTCCTTTCACTACAATGCTTATCCTTGCACATTAAGCTCCCAAGTGTGATCTGTCAGATACGACTTAGTAATGCGCATATCATGCCTACCAGTTTCTAACCCCATGACAAGATCATCTGCTTTATTCCATATACTGTGTGCATTCAAATATAACACCTTAAGTCCTGTATATGGCTACGGATCCCACAAACTGTCTGGGTCGTAGGGGCGCTGTATGAATGAGTCTCCATCTCTCACTGTTCTGTACGAGTGCCTAGGTTACAGCAAAGCTGTGTCCAGTCCACTACGCAATGCTGTCTGCCCCTTTTTCTTCTCCCTTGCACCATTCCCTGAAGATTGGTCTTTGAGAGTCCATTTGATCTTGTTATGTGGCCATACCATCTCAATTTCCTCTACTTTACTGTGGACAGTAAACCTTTGCAGTGTCTCATGTGCTGGGTGATTGTACTTTGTGGTTTGAGACAATATCTGAAGCATCTCACTTCTGTTGCCTGGATCTTCTTTGCAGTTCCGCTGTCTAGTCCATGTTTTGTATGCATACAAGATGAAGAGCACAAGCGCATGTAGGAGTTCCAACTTGGATCTGAAAGTGATGTTGTTTTCTCTCCAGTTTGGTTTTGGTTGAGCCAGCATTGTTGTTGCTTGGGCTATTCTTGTAAGGACTTCAGGCTTTGATCCTTCTTGAAGAGTGGTTTCACACATCATTTGGTGTCTGACAAGGCTGCCTCCTTTCACCCATGCTGTTCAACATTTTCCTGGTGCAAAAAATGACAGATGCCCTGGAAGACCAAGTTGGCACAGTCAGCATCAGCGGATGGATCATAATCAGTTTGCCGCCAACACTGATGGGCTGGCAGGAAGAGAGGATGAACTGGTCTGCCTTGTGAACCGCCTGGACAACACATCTACCAGATATGGCACGGAGATCAGCACAGAGACAACCAAGCTGATGGAAAAGTGAGGACAATTGTGACAAAAATCATCATCAGTGGACAAGAACTAGAGACTGTCAAGTGGTTCAAATATCAGTCCTGTATACTGAAGTAAAACTTAAAAGAGCTTCTTTAAATGGCGCTTATAATGAAATTATCTTAAATTAACAAATGCTAAATTTTATTACTCTTGCTTTTGTGTGGACTTAGCTTTAGGAACTGGAAGTCATTAAATTTGGGCTGGATTTCATGAAAACATTTCTATGCTGCTGCTGCTTCTATAATGTAATACCACTAACTGTCAGAATTTATATCCTTATTGCAGATCTAACCTTGTATAAGCACTTCATACTTAAGATACTTTGCCCACAAAAACAGTTCTTCTGAATTTCTCAAAGAACCAAGTTTTGTTAACAAATGGCATTTTGATAAGCATTTCCAAAATAGATTCCCCCCCCTCCAATTTGAGAAGATATATTGATTATGCTTAGTAACTTATCTTTGCAAGATTCTGTCAACTTCTGCCATTTGTAGTTTCTTATAGTCACTTTTATGAAATGGAATATGCTATGTTTTATAACTCCAAAATATATACCTAAATGAAATAAAAAGATGGGAGCCCGGGAATACATATATGCTTCATTTTTACTTTTAGTGAGGTGCGCATTTGTAACACATGGTGGTGTAATGACACATGACATTTACGTATTTTTACATACACAGTGGTGCTAGAAAGTTTGTGAATGCTGCAGAATTTTCTCTATTTCTGCATAAATATGACCTAAAATGTGATTGGATCTTCACATACGTTTTAAAACTAAAGAGAACCCAATTAGATAATTAACACAATAAGTGTTATAATGTTAATATATTTGAGAAAAATGATCCAACATTACATATATTTGTTCGAAAAAGTATATGAACCTTTGCTTTCAATAACTGGTGTGATGCCCTCGTAAACCAATAACTTCAACCAAACGTTTCAGGTAACTGTTGATCAGTCCTGAACATCAGCTTAGGCCATTACTACTTACAAAACTGCTTCAACTCTGGAATGCTGTTGAGCTTCCTTGCATGAACTGCTTGCTTCCGGTCCTTCCAAAACACTTATATAGGATTAAGGTCCGGACTTTGACTCAGCCATTTCAAAATATGGAATTTCTTCTGCTTTAACCATTCTTTGGTTTACTGACTTGCGTGTTTAGGGTCATTGTCTTGCTGCATGACCCACTTTCTCTTGAGCTTCAGTTCACAGATGGATACCCTGACATTTTCCTATAGAATTTGCTGGTACAATTCAGAATTCATAGTTCCATTAATGATGGCAAGCCGTCCTGGAACTTTCTTTTTTAAACCATTCTGTTGTTGATTTACTCTTGTCTTTTGGATCATTGTCTTGTTACATTATCCAACTTCTATTAAGCTTCAGGTGACAGACTGCTACCCTGACATTCTCTGTAAAATATCTTGATGCAGTTTTGAAATTATTGTTCCCAACAACTGCAAGCTGTCCAGGCCCCGAGGCAGCAAAGCAGCCCTAAACTATGACACTCCTTCCACCACACTTCACAGTTGCGATGCAGCACCTTTTTCCTCCAAATATTGCAATGTGCATTTCTGCCATAAATTTCAACTTTTGTTCTGTGGACAGATGAGACATTGTCCCAGAAGCATTGTAGAACATTCAGGTGGTCTTTTGCAAACTTCAGGCATGCAGCAATCTTTTCTTTTTGGGGAGCAGTGGTTTCCTCCGTGGTGTCGTTCCATGAACACCATTCTTGTTCAGTGTTTTTCTTATAGTGGACACATGAACAGAGACTTCAGCGAGTTCTAGAGATTTTTGTAGGTCTTTTGCTGTTACCCTTGGGTTCTTTTTCAGCTCCTTTAGTGTTGTACATTGAGCCCTTGGTGTGATCTTTGCAGGATGTCCGCTCCTAGGAAGTGCAGCAACAGTACTGAGTTTCTTCCACTTGTAGGCAGTTTCTCTTACTGCAGACTGATGAACACTCAAGTATTTAAAAATGCATTTTCCAGCTCCACGCCACTTTACAATTCTTCTTCTAACCATAGAGATGGTGCACATAAACAGATCTTTCCTGAGAAGAGCAAGCTCTGACTTTGTTTCTGGGCACCTCTACAATCCACACCTCCAATCTCATCTCATTGATTGGAACACCCAAATAGCTTGTGTAGAAGGCATTACCGCAGAACTTAACATACTTTTCCCAACAAATACACATAATATTGGATAATTTTTCTCAATAAATAAATTAACAAGTATAATGTGTTATTTATTTAATTTGGTTCTCTTTATATAGCTTTAGGACTTGTGTAAATAACTGGTCACATTTATGGAGAAATAGGGAAATTTCTAAAGGATTCATAAACTTCCTAGCTGCACCGTAACTTGTAATGAATTATTTAAATGAACAAAGAATGCTTTAATCAAACAATATATTCACAATATTACTCAAATATTAAACACACATAACTCTTCCCTGCTCTGCTATAAACTCCAGCTCAGTACAGAATGCAACTCAACTACATTCTCAGTATACGAGATAATACAACTACCATATAGACATCCACAGCACAGTAAATTTTAAATTGTCCAATTGGCCTAAAGATTTAATTGCTCTGGAGGACTTCTTACTCTGGATGGATAACGTCTTTCCTGACCAGGGGGTCATTCTGCTTGGCAGGCGAGACTTGTGGCTGTGAAACAATCTCTTATGCTGGGGCCTTCTCCATGGTGGTTGTCGGAGTTGACTCTGAGACCACAGAAACTGGTTCTGACAGCTCTGGACATGTTTCGTCTGGACATGTGGCATCTCGAATAGCTGCTAGATCTGCTGATCTATCACAGGTCAGAAGACAAAGCTTTGAGCTAATGCTTTCATTTTGACCACATCTCTGGATGACCAGCATGTAGCTCCTCCAACAACTTAGCTTGCAGTCTGAAGGGTACAACTCTCAATCCCTACATAAGGCAACTTACATCAATAGCAGGTTCATTCCGGCGCTGCTAAAAATGGGGAACTGGAATTTCTACTGGCATACTCCAGCCCCACGTAGACCTGAGACAGTGTGGGTTCTTTTCTGGTTTCCCTGTGGAACATCTATCTTTATAGGGAGTCCTTCGATTTACATTAGGGAGTAAACGTCAAGGAGTGTCCTCCTTTGTAAATTTTTCAGGTATTTCCTTTATCAAGTGTAAATGGGACAATCCATCAGCATTTCCATGATTAGCCATCCTCTCGAATTTGATCTAGTAATTGTGACCTCCAAGAAAAAGAGCCCATCTCTGCGTTTATCTTGTTGCTGTTAATAGTACAGCTTTCTGCGGACTGAAAATGGACCCTAGCGGTTGATGATCAGTGATGAGAGTAAACTCTCTCCCATACAAGTACTGGTTGAAACATTTTACACCCCAAATCAAACTCAAGACCTCTCTGTCAACCTGTGCATATTTTTTCTCTGCAGCAGTAAGGGAATGTGATGCAAAGGCTATGGGGTGTTCACTTCCATCACTCATAACATGCAACATGACTGCACCTATATCACAATGCGAGGTGTCACGGGAAAGATGCACTGGACAATGTGGATCACAATGTGTGAGTAGCGTCTGACATCACCAGTCCCTTTACCTTTTTGAAAGCTACCTCAAACAAGATCTGGCAGGAACTTGTTACGGTAATATACAAATCTTAAACAGTACTGTAACTGTGACATGTCCTTTGGCCTTGGGGCATTCACTGCTATTTCAATTTTCTCAGCACACTTGTGTAATACTTGTGCATCAATAGTGTGACCACAATAGGTGATGCTTGGTTTAAAGAATTCACACTTTAGCTCTGAGCCCATAATCTTCTAATCTTTTTAACACCGTTTTGAGATTTGGAGATGTTCATTGTCATCACTACCAGTAAGAGTGATGTCATCCAGGTAACACCGGGTTTCTGGGCAACCTTGCAGCACTTGGTCTACAGATTTCTGCCAGAGTACAGGTACAGATGCAAATCTAAAAGTAAGGTTATAGCAATGAAGCCTTTGATCAGTGTTTATGGTGAGAAACAATTTGGACTCTTCTTCCATCTCTATCTATAGATAGGCCTCAGCTAAGTCAATCATTCCAGAAAGGTTTGCAAAGATATCTTCTATCCCAGGCAGAGCGTATTGATCTATTTTCAGTGCTGGGTTGAGGGTGACCTTAAAATCACCACAGATCCTCACAGACCCTTTCATCTTGGCTACTGAGACCACTGGAGTTGTCCACCACTCCACTTAACCTTGGAAAGAATTCCTTCGGCCTCCATGTGATCTAGTGCACTGGCTACCTTATCACGGATGATACAAGGAACTAGATGGGTTTTGTAAAACTTAGGCATGGCATTTTAATTTAACACTATTTTCCCTTGATATGTTTGAGCTTTCAATACTATCCTTGAACATTGCAATAGCGTCATCCAGTACCCTCCTCAATTCAATCTCAGTTGACTCTATCGCAGGGGATGGTTCTCGAATCAAGTTTTAGTTGTCTCAGCCACTTGGACTCTGACAATGTTTTTACCACATAGAGTTTGTCTGATGTGTTCAGGAAAGTTCCCTTAATCAGTACAAGGAAGACCTAACAAGAGAGAGTGCAGTATTTCATCTATTATTAGGGACAGGGCAGCTGAACAGAAGTTTGTGACGGTGAACACTTTGCATCTAGTGATCACAATGCTATTAGTTTCAAAGTAAGTATGCAAAAAGATGGGTCTGGTCTGCAAGTTGAGATTCTAAATTGCAGAAAGGCCAATTTTGATGTTCTCAGAAAGGATCTGACAAATGTGAATTGGGAAACACTGTTTTCTGGCAAAAGTGTGCCTGGTAAGTGGGAGGCATTCAAAAGTGAAATTTTGAGAGTAAAAAGCTTATATGTGCTTGTCACAATAAAAGGTAAAGATAAAAGATGTAGGGAACCTTGGTTTTCAAGAGTTGTTGAGGTCCTGGTTAAACGAAAGAAAAGGAAATGTGTTGCAGGTATAGGCAGATACGAACACATGAGGTGCTTATGAATATAAGAAATGCAAGAGAACACTTATGGAAGAAATCAGGTGGGTTAAGAGAAGGCATGAGATTGCCTTAGCAGAGAAGGTGAAGGAGAAACCTAAGGGATTCTACAGATTCGTTACAAGCAAAAGGATTGTAAGGAACAAAACTGATCTTCTGGAAGATCAAAATGGTAATCCATGCGTGGAGCCAAAAGAGATGGAGGAGATTACAGATTACAGAGGCGGGGATGTTGCTGTTCTGAGGCAAATTAGGGTGGGTATATCCTCACTATTTAAGAAAAGCTCTAAACATAAACCAGGAACTCACAGGCCAGCGAGTCTGACATCAGTAGTGGTAAAGTTATTGGAAGGTATTCTGAGGGACCTGATAAATGAGTATTTGGGTAGACATGGACTGATTAAAATAGTCAGCATGGCTTTGTGCATTTTGTACATTTAATTTTTGCTGCTACTTCTCCGGAGTCTGGATTGGGGATTGCCAAACGTTATGTGGATTTTCTGGTGTAGTCTATTTTGTCATGTGCTTTGTTAATATCATTCTGGAGGAACGTTGTCTCATTTTTTAACTGCATTGCATTTGTGGTTTTTAAATGACAATAAACTGAACCTGAATCTGGAATGTTTTGGTATTGTTATGCATAGATAGTTTGAAGATATAAAAAAATCAATCTTTTCTTGGTGTGAGTATTAATACCAAAAAAATTTGTTTTCTGGTCTTGGTGTACAATGTGTAAGATGTGGTATGCTGATTCACAAATATGCTGTGTTTGTGTGAGAAAATCTAAAGGTGTGGACAGCAACAGTGTTTAACCAAGTGCAAGACCAAGCTCGAGTATATGAATAGGAAGAGTGAATTATTACATAAGAGTGAATTTACAGAGGTAGTAGTTTGAAGAGTGATGTGTAGTGACTTTGCACACTTCAAAGTAATAAGTTTTGGGCACTCAGTAGGTTAAGCTAAACAAAGAACAAATTATACTCTGAATGTTATCTTATGGGAACTGTATTCCTGTGCACGTAATTTACCAGTTAACTGACAGAAATACTTTGCTTGACTGATAACATACAGTTACTGTATAAGCTGGCTCATTCATACTTAAGACCAAAACATCTTTGAGGCTTTTAATCGGTAACTAGGAATGGTGCTGAGATCATGATTACATACCCTGTTTCTTTTTAACATGACCCTGGCCTTTTCTTTCCAAATGAGCCTCAAGGATATTCAGCCCATCAAAAAATACTGTTGGCTCTCCTTATCTGTGAGTTCTGCATGCGCGAATTCAACCAACTGCAAATCGAGAAAACCAGCACTTGTTGCTCGAGCATGTATAGACTTTTTCTTCTTGTCATTATTCCCTAAACAAAGCAGTATAACAACTACTTACATAGCATTTACATTGTATTAGGTATTGTAATAATCCAGAGATGAGTTAAAATATACAGGAGGGTGTGTGTAGGTTATCATGAATCGGGATTTTAAAAAAACAGAAGTTCTCTTACTAAGTAAGTCGGAACAGGTACATCCGATATTATTTAGCATCAGTTAGTCAAACGCTTGTCTTAGTATATAGTATGTATTTTACATTTCTATGCATATAAAACACTTAAGAAACGTAAGTGTTTCAATAATTAAACCACTGCATTGCTTAGTAATAACTGTAGCTTTCATTGGAATAGGGCCTTTCTCACTTTATCCTTTAAAAATGTTCCGATCATTGACCAACTGTAGCCTAACGCTTTTCCAATGACCGATGGCGTTTCACCTCTTTCCGATCACTTTATTGTTTCCACTTTATTTTCAATTGTGATCGTGATTATTTTCATGAGGACACTGCGCATTCAGAGCTCTGCCGCTGGGTCCTAAAGACCACCGCACGGAGACAGGTTAAATAAGGTGTGCTGTCTTTACGACAGTTATTTAGTTTATAATATTTTTGCTTAGTAATTCATTCGATAGTATTTTCTAGTTAGAATTAGAAGTGTTTAAAGTATATTCATTGCATGTAAAATATATCGGCATGCGATGACGTCACATCCGGTTTCGCCGCGTCTTGTGGGAAAGTACCGGGTTGAAATTAGCGCGAGGGTGGGGGCTTACCACGAGGCACACCTGAGCAGAAGTTGTTTTGCAGGCATGTGAAATCACAGTGAGAGCAACGCTGTAAGTTAATAGATAATCGATATGTTGAACTAAGATGTTAATGCCGATCCTGTTAGAAGTAACGACGGTAGATAATGTTTATGCTTTCGTGAGTTAAAGAGTTGCGGATAGTTTGCATGGAAGTGTATTTAAAGTAGTCAATGGAGCAGGTAAACTCTCCCTGTATACTGCACCTTAGTGTAATGTAGTTATAGTCACCTTTGCAAGTATTTACAATTGAAATGTGATATTAAGGAAGGAACAAATACTGTATCAATCTTGTATTGTTTTATCAACAGTTTTCACCATATGTTAATGTGAAGAGTGAACAGTAAATGGTTAATCTTACTGCGATCTGGTTCGTATTGACTGTGGTTTATCTCGACGTTTAATTCGGCGTTTCGTTACACGCGAAGGAGAACGTTACATAAAGGATTTGAGCATCTGGTATTTTTGGTATCCTTCGGGGATAAGGAGAACCAACTGTATTGCTCTTCTATCTCACTATCTCCCCCACTCAACTTTATCATAACTTCTGATGCTTTGAACTTCACTTGCCTGTGTATTCAAAACTTTTGTTAGTCCTAAAAGAGAATGAGATATTTTGGATGAATATCACATATGCAATGTAATATTTCAATTACATTCATTTAATTTTAATTCTCACATTATCAATACTCCCAAAAACCCACTGTTTAGATGGTAAAGTTCATGTTCAAGCATTTTACATTTCACCCTAAAATATGTACATACTTTTCCTTTTTCAACACTGACAATTCAAACTAGACTAGAATTTATGAACAGATTACATTCTAATATCCAACTCAGAACTTCTGTAGGTTTGTTCTGTGTTACTGTATGTGAGACCAAGTGGAGCATAAAGCACAAGTAAAGGAAGAATGTATTATTATATCAGAGTGGATTTTCTTAAATTACTCTGCTGCAAAATTTGAATATTTTATTATCTATTACTTTCCTTAGGCCCCTTTTCTTCTGTTAAATTAATTGTATTCACAGTAAAAAATCTTATTTTGGCCCTCCCTCATTATGTTTATCTGAGCACAATTAGATATTTGAACTAAATTTATACACATTTCTAACTACACCAGGAACTTCACCATGGCTGGCTCTGCATGACAATTTTAATTGAATATTTTAAAAATGCTGATCATAAAGATGGATACTTATTCTGGATTTATTCATGTTGTTTTATTTATATCCAAATGGAACTCTATCAAAATCTACAGCTACATTTCAGGAACCAAGTTAAATTACCCATGAGTTACTTTGCTGTTGAGGTTTGAATTGATAATTCCAGCCTTAGCAAAGGGTGCTAAGGGGGAAATGATGAAAATCAGAAATGGGCAGGATACCAGAACTACAGGAGTGGCAGAAATGTGAGGATTTTAAAGCTGCAAGAAATTTCAAGGAGGCATTAACATATTCAGTGGTAAACAATGCAGATTGAGCTCGCAGTTAAACAGAGAAGATTAAAATACAATAGAATTAAAGACATCCTGTGTTGGTACAGAGGTGGACTATGAAATCCATTAAAATAAAGCATAAATTAGCAATCCACAAATTGTGTTGAATCATTCCACATTAAAAGAAAATCACTAACAATCCATTGTTCAGATCGCAACTCTGATGAGTGCCTCTGATAAAACAAGAACAGCTGCATTGTAGTGGTGTGCTACTGCAGCGCTAAAATTACGACACGGAGTCGGTAACTGCAGTCGAAGGAAAAACTTTATTCGAAATCCTCAGCCTCACTTTTAACCTCCCTCAACCTGCCCCCCGTGGCGCAGAGGCTCCAAAGCTCTGTGCTCGCAAACCCCCGTAGGCTATCTCCCTTAACCGGAAAGCTGGCTAATTGTGAGCCGGTTCCGATGTGCCAGGAAATGGGTCGCCACATAACCGCCCCCCCCCACCACCACAGGTTATGTGGCGACCCATTTTCTGGCACATCCGAACACGGGGGAAGTGGCGGACCGCATCTACCTTAGCGGGCAGAGGGGTTGCCCCGTCTTTAGTAATCCTAGGAAGTCAATGGTATCGAGTCCGAACTGGCATTTGGCGGGGTTGATTGTAAGACCGTACTCACTCAGTCGGGCGCAGAGTTGACGGAGGTGGGACAGATGCTCCTGATGACTGCTGCTGGCTATGAGGATGTCATCCAAATAGATGAACGCAAAGTCCAGGTCCCGTCCCACCGCGTCCATTGACCGCTGGAATGTCTGTGCGGCATTCTTCAGGCCGAACGGCATGCGGAGGAACTCGAAAAGGCCAAACGGGGTGATGAGAGCCGTTTAGGGGACGTCGTCAGGATGCATCGGGATTTGATGGTACCCTCGGATGAGGTCTACCTTGGAGAAGATCCGTGCGCCGTGCAGGTTTGCTGCAAAGTCCTGAATGTGCGGCACAGGGTAGCGGTCCGGTGTGGTAGCCTCTTTCAGCCTGCGGTAGTCGCCGCACGGTCTCCAGCCTCCCATCGCCTGGACATGGCCGCTGTGAACTGCGGTGCCAGAACCGATGGGAAATCCGCCAGGACCCTGGTGAAGTCGTTGTCGGACAGCGTGATGGAGCCGAGGTGAGGGGCTGGCAACTGGGCTGCACCCAGGGAGAACGTCTGAAAAGTCTCGGCGTGGACCAGTCTCTTCCTGGGCAGGTCGACCAGTAGGCTGTGAGCCCGCAAAAAATCCGCACCCAGAAGCGGTTGGGCTACGGCGGCCAGTGTAAAGTCCCACGTGAACCTGCTGGAGCCGAACTGTAGCTGCACCTGACGGGTGCCATAGGTCCTTACTGTGCTGCCATTCACGGCCCTCAGGGGGGGGATCCGGTGCCCTGCTGCGGGTGTCGTAACTCGTCGGGGGTAAAACGCTGATCTCGGCACCAGTATCGACCAAAAACCGGCGTCCCGACCTTCTATCCCACACATACAGGAGGCTATCCCGATGGCCAGCCGCCGTAGCCATCGGTGGTGGCTGGCCCTGGCGTTTCCCGGGAACTTGCAGGGCGGGCAACAACGGCGGGCTTCTGCGCCCCACCGCTGGTGGTAGAAGCACCAGTGTTCATTGGGCCGGGGGTTGGCGGGCTCTGCGGCCGGGCCTGGACTGGTTTGCTGCTGGGAGCGGGGCTGGGTGATCTGTGCGATGGAGAACACCTTTTTGGCGTTCCACAGCAAGTCCGCCCGGGCTGCCACCTTCCGGGGGTCACTGAAATCCGCATCGGACAGCAGCAGGCGTATGTCCTCGGGCAGCTGCTCCAGGAATGCCTGCTCAAACATGAGGCAGGGTGTGTGTCCGTCGGCCAGAGACAACATCTCATTCATTAAAGCCGATGGAGGTCTGTCGCCCAAGCCATCCAGGTGCAGTAAACGGGCAGCCCGCTCGTGCCGTGAGAGTCCAAAAGTCCTGAGGAGCAGGGCTTTGAATTCCGTGTACTTGCCGTCTGCCAGGGGCGACTGTACGAACTCCGCGACCTGGGCCGCGGTGTCCTGGTCGAGGGAGCTCACCACGTAGTAGTAGCGGGTGTCTTCTGAGGTGATCTGGCAAACGTGGAATTGGGCTTTGGCTTGCTGGAACCATAGGTTCGGTCGCTGTGTCCAGAAACCCGGCAGTTTCAACGAAACCGCATGAACAGAGGCGGCGTCGGTAATTTCTGGTCCAAAAATCGTTTGGACCGTCGGGGTCACCAATTGTAGCGGTGTGCTACATGCAGCGCTAAGATTACAACACGGAGTCGGTAACTGCAGTCGAAGGAAAAACTTTATTCGAAATCCTCAGCCTCACTTTTAAGCCTCCCTCAACCTGCCCCGCCATGGCGCAGAGGCTCCAAAGCTCTGTGCTCGCAAACCCCCGCAGGCTATTTCCCTTAACCGGAAAGCTGGCTAATTGTGAGCCGGTTCCGATGTGCCAGGAAATGGGTCGCCACAGCATCATAGTTCAAGCTCACAATCCATGTGTATTCACTGAAGTGGCATCTCTTTTAGTAACTAAAATGTAGCCTTAATTTGGCTCTGGTTGGAATGGTGGTCATTTCTTACAGAAGACTGGACAACATTTCCCCGATTAGCATCTGTTGCACTGTAAGACAGTGTTCAGTATGCACTTTTATGCTGGTCCAAAGGAGAGGCAGAACACTTATAGTCTGACAATTCCTTCTCTTATGGAATAGCCAACACTAATAACTGAGTGAACCGATTTAAATTTAAAAGCTTAACATACAATTGGGGATTGCTATAAATTATGAGGAAACATGCCTCTCAGTTACAAATGGCAATCTTTTGCAAAAATACAGATTGATCTGTGGGATTCTAAATTAAGTATTTAAGATGTTCACAAAAAAAAATCAGTTGACAATTATTCATATCATGGCTATCTGCATGTTCCTACATCATTAACCGTGATGTTTCATTTCATTCCTACACACTCTTCCTCATACATCCACCCCCCACCCCCCAAGCAGATCTTCCAAATGAAGAATATCTTTCACAATTGAGTGCCTGGTGATCCACTCAAATCCACTCCCACCTTTCTAATCTGTCTCATAATAATATTCAAAATCCCAATAGATTCATAGTCATAGAACACTACAGCACTGAAATGGGCCCTTTGGCCCATCTAGTCCATGCAGAACCATTAATCTGTCTAGTCCCAACAACCTGCACCCTAGACCATAGCCCTCCATACCCCTCACATCCATGTACTTATCCCAATTTCTCTTAAACATTGAAATCGAACCCACATTTGCTACTTGATCTGGCAGCTCATTCCTCACTTTCACCACCACCTTATGTTCTCCTTAAACCTGTCGCCTTTCCCCCTTAACCCATTACCTCTAGTTGAAGACTCACACAACCTCAGTGGAAAAAATATGATTGCATTTACCTTACCTACACCAGTCATAACTTTGTATACCTCTATCAAGTCACCCCACAACTTTCTACATTCTAGGGAATAAAGTCCTAACCTATTCCACCTATCCATATAGCTCAGGCCCTCAAGTGCTGGAAACATCCATGTAAGTTTTCTCAGTTCTCTTTCAACCTTACTTACATCTTTCCTGGAGGTAGGTGCCCAAAATGTAATAAAGAACTTTTAAATAAGAAGTGTTCATGGGTTCAAAGTCCATTCTGAAATCTGATGGCAGAGGGGAAGAAGCTATTCCTGAACTGCCGAGTGTGTGCCTTCAGGCTCCTGTACCTCCTCCCTGATCATAACAATGAAAAGAGGGTATGTCCTGGGTGACGGGGGTTCCTTAAAGATGGACGCTGCCTTTTTGAGAGATTGCTCCTTGATAATGTCCTGGATGCTATGAGGGTAGTGTCCATAATGTAGCTCAATGAGTTTACAATTTTCAGCAGCTTATTTTGATCCTCTGCACTGCGTTCCCCCCATACCAGATGGTGATGCAGCCAGTTAAAATGCTCTCCATGGCACATCTATGGAAATTTGCAACTGTCTTTGCTGACATCAAATTGCCCCAAACTCCCAATGAAATATTGCCACTGTCATGCCTTCTTTGTAATTGCATTGATGGAAGACCATAAGACCCTAAGACATAGGAGCAGAATTCAGCTATTTGGCTCATCAAATCTGCTCCACCATTCAGTCACAGCTGATCCTTTTCACCCATTCCCCTGCCTTCTCCCCATAACCTTTGATACCATGTCCAATCAAGAACCTACAATCTCTGGCTTAAATATACCCAATGACCTGGCTTCCACAGCTGCCTGTGATAACAAATTCACAATTTCACCACGTTCTGGCTAAAGAAATTACTCCGCATCTGTCTAAATTACAGACCCAGAACCACCAAACTTTCCTTGTATGATAATCCTTTCATTCCTGGAATCACCTTTGTGAACTTCCTCTGAACCCTCTCCAATGACAACACATCTTTTCTTAGATGAGGAGCCCAAAACTGTTCACAATACTCAAGGAGTGGCCTCACCAGTGCCTTATAAAGTCTCAGCATCACATCCCTGCTCTTGCATTCAAAACCTCTTGGAATGTATGCAAAAATTACATTTGCCTTCCTCACCACTGACTCAACCTGCAAGTTAACCTTTAGGGTGTTCTGTACAAGGACTCCGAAATCCTTTTGCATCTCAGATTTTTGGATTTTCTCCTGTTTAGAAAATAGTGTGCACATTTATTTCTATAATCAAAGTGCATGGTTTGTATTTCCAACAATGCATTTCATTTGCCACTCATTCTCCTAATCTAAGTTCTTCTACAGCTATCTTGTTTCCTCAACACTACCTGCCCCTCCACCAATCTTTGTATCATCTGCAAACTTGGCAACAAAGCCATCTACTCCATCATCTAAATCATTGATTACAGCACAAAAAAGTCCCAACACCAACTGCTGCAGAGCACCACTAGTCACCGGTAGCCATTTAGACAAGGATCCTTTTGGAATCCTTAATGAGGATCCCTATGGAAAGCGGCCAGTGAGTGAGAGGGCCAGTGAAGGAGTGGAGATTTGAGGCTTTGACTCGAGAGGCTTCGACAAGAAGAGGCGGAGGACGAACTTGTTCCCAGTTAGTCTTTATAATGACTCCTGAGACGGTGATGTGCGTCTCCTGTGAGATGTGGCAGACTTGAGGGATCTCCCCTCTCCCGCAGAGTCACATCTGCCAGAAGTGCTTGCAGCTGGGCGATCTGGAAGACCATGTGAGGAATCTGGAGCAGCAGCTGGATGACCTTCGACTCATAAGGGAGAATGAGGCAGTCATAGATGAGAGCGACAGGGAGGGAGTCATAACTAGGCTGAGGGAAGCAGGTCGTTGGGTGACAGTTCGAGCGGGGAAAGCGAAGGAGAGAAGACAGGTAGTGCAGAGCACCCCTGAAGCCATTCCCCTAAATAATAAGTTTACCAGTCTGGATGCTGTTGGCGAGGACGACTGACCAGGTGTGAGCCACGGTGGCAGGGCCTATGGAACTGAGTCTGACCCTGTGGTGCAGAAGGATGGGACGGAGAAGAGGAGAGCTGTCGTCATTGGAGACTCTATAGTCAGGTGAGCAGACAGGAGATTTTGTGGACGTGAGAAGGAAACCCACATGGTTTGTTGCCTTCCAGGTGCCAGGGTCTGAGATGTCTCTGACCAGGTGCATGACATCCTGGTACGAGAGGGAAAGCAACCAGAAGTCATGATACATGTTGGTACCAACAACACAGGCAGGAAGAGGGATGAGGTCCTGAAGTGTGAGTTTCAGGAACTAGGAAGAAGGCTGAAGAACAGAACCTCAAGGGTGGTGTTCTCAGGATTGCTGCCAGTGCTACGTGATTGTGATGGTAAGAATTGGAGGAGATGGCAGTTGAATGCGTGGCTGAGGAGTTGGTGCAGGGGGCAGGGTTTTAGATTTTTGGATCATTGGGATCTCTTCTGGTGAAGGTGGGACCTGTACAGATTGGATGGGTTGCACCTGAACTCGAGGGGGAGCAATATCCTTGCAGGTAGGTTTGCTAGCATGGTTCGGGAAGGTTTAAACTAATTTGCAAGGGGGGTGGGACCTGGAGCGATAGAGCAGTGAAAGAAGTGCATGGAGTAAAGCCAGATGTAACATACAGAGGGGCTTGGAGGAAAGAGAAGCAGAATAAAGGGTGCAAAGGTAGTAAGGTAGAAGAGCTAAAGTGTGTGTACTTCAATGCAAGAAGCATCATAACAAAGGTGATGAACTGAGAGCTTGGATATATACATGGAATTATGATGTAGGGGCCATTACGGAGACTTGGCTGGCACCAGGGCAGGAATGGATTCTCAATATTCCTGGATTTCAGTGCTTTAAAAGGGATAGAGAGGGGGGGAAAGGGGAGGAGGGGTGGCACTACTGGTCAGGGATACTAATACAGCTATAGAAAGGGTGGGTAATCTAGCAGGATCCTCTTTTGAGTCAGAATGGGTGAAAGTCAGGAACAGGAAGGGAGCAGTTACTCTACTGAGATATTCTATAGCCCCCTGGTAGCAGCAGAGAGACCGAGGAGCAGATTGGGAGGCAGATTTTGGAAAGGTGCAAAAATAACAGGGTTGTTATCATGGGTGACTTTAACTTCCCTAATATTGATTGACACTTGATTAGTTCCAAGGGTTTAGATGGGGCAGAGTTTCTTAAGTGTGTCCAGGATGGATTCCTGTCACAGTATGTTGACAGGCCGACTAGAAGGAATGCCATACTAGATCTAGTATTAGGTAACAAACTAGGTCAAGTCATAGATCTGTCAGTAGGTGAGCATCTGGGGGACAGTAATCACCGCACCCTGGCCTTTAGTATTATCATGGAAAAAGATAGAATCAGAGAGGACAGGAAAATTTTTAATTGGGGAAGGGCAACTTATGAGGCTATAAGGCTAGAACTGGCGGGTGTGAATTGGGATGATGTTTTTGCAGGGAAATGTACTATGGACATGTGGTCAATGTTTAGGGATTGCTTGCAGGATATTAGGGATAAATTTGTCCCGGTGAGGAAGATAAAGAATGGTAGGGTGAACGAACCATGGGTGACAAGTGAAGTGGAAAATCTAGTCAGGTGGAAGAAGGCAGCATACATGAGGTTTAGGAAGCAAGGATCAGATGGGTCTATTGAGGAATATAGGGTAGCAAGAAAGGAGCTTAAGAAGGGGCTGAGAAGAGCAAGAAGGGGGCATGAGAAGGCCTTGGCGAGTAGGGTAAAGGAAAACCCCAAGGCATTCTTCAATTATGTGAAGAACAAAAGGATGACAGGAGTGAAGGTAGGACCGACTAAAGACAAAAGTGGGAAGATGAGCTTGGAGGCTGTGGAGGTCCTCAATGAATACTTCTCTTCAGTATTCACCACTGAGAGGGAAGTTGATGACAGTGAGGACAATATGAGTGAGGTTGATGTCCTGGGGCATGTTGATATTAAGGGAGAGGAGGTTTTGGAGTTGTTAAAATACATTAGGACGGATAAGTCCCCGGGGCCTGATGGAATATTCCCCAGGCTGCTCCACAAGGCGAGGGAAGAGATTGCTGAACCTCTGGCTAGGATCTTTATGTCCTCATTGTCCACGGGAATGATACCGGAGGATTGGAGGGAGGCGAATGTTGTCCCCTTGTTCAAAAAAGGTAGTAAGGATAGTCAGATAGTCCAGGTAATTATAGACCAGTGAGCCTTACGCCTATGGTGGGAAAGCTGTTGGAAAGGATTCTTAGCGATAGGATCTATGGGCATTTAGAGAATCATGGTCTGATCAGGGACAGAAAGCATGGCTTTGTGAAGGGCAGATTGTGCCTAACAAGCCTGATAGAGTTCTTTGAGGAGGTGACCAGGAATATAGATGAGGGTAGTGCAGTGGATGTGATCTACATGGATTTTAGTAAGGCATTAGACAAGGTTCCACACGATAGGCTTATTCAGAAAGTCAGAAGGTATGGGATCCAGGAAGTTTGGCCAGGTGGATTCAGAATTGGCTTGTCTGCAGAAAGCAGAGGGTCATGGTGGAGGGAGTACATTCAGATTGGAGGATTGTGACTAGTGGTGTCCCACAAGGATCGGTTCTGGGACCTCTACTTTTTGTGATTTTTATTAACGACCTGGATGTGGGGGTAGAAGGGTGGGTTAGCAAGTTTGCAGACGACACAAAGGTTGGTGGTGTTGTAGATAGTGTAGAGAATTGTCGAAGATTGCAGACAGACATTGATAGGATGCAGAAGTGGGCTGAGAAGTGGCAGATGGAGTTCAACCCAGAGAAGTGTGAGGTGGTACGCTCTGGAAGGACAAACTCCAAGGCAGAGTACAAAGTAAATGGCAGGATACTTGGTAGTGCGGAGGAGCAGAGGGATTTGGGGGTACATGTCCACAGATCCCTGAAAGTTGCCTCACAGGTAGATAGGGTAGTTAAGAAAGCTTATGGGGTGTTTGCTTTCATAAGTCGAGGGATAGAGTTTAAGAGATGCGATGTGATGATGCAGCTCTATAAAACTTTGGTTAGGCCACACTTAGAGTACTGTGTCCAGTTCTGGTCGCCTCACTACAGGAAGGATGTGGAAGTATTGGAAAGGGTACAGAGGAGATTGACCAGGATGCTGCCTGGTTTAGATAGTATGGATTATGATCAGAGATTAAGCGAGCTAGGGCTTTATTCTTTGGAGAGAAGGAGGATGAGAGGAGACATGATAGAGGTGTACAAGATATTAAGAGGAATAGACAGTGGACAGCCAGCATCTCTTCCCCGGGGCACCACTGCTCAGTACAAGAGGACATGGCTTTAAGGTAGAAGTTCAAGGGGGATATTAGAGAAAGGTTTTTCACTCAGAGAGTGGTTGGTGTGTGGAATGCACTGCCTGAGTCAGTGGTGGAGGCAAATACACTAGTGAAGTTTAAGCGACTACTAGACAGGTATATGAAGGAATTTAAGGTGGAGGGTTATATGGGATGCAGGGTTTGAGGGTTGGCACAACATTGTGGGCCAAAGGGCCTGTAATGTGCTGTACTATTCTATGTTCTGTTCCCACTTGCTGTCTCCTTCCAATCAGCCAATGCTCTAACCATGTTAGTAACTTTCCTGTAATACCATAGGCTCTCAACTTGGCCTGGATAGATATTCAGAGATGTTGACACCCAGGACTTGAAATTGCTTACTCTTTCCACTTCTGATCCCTTAATGGCTGGTGTGTGTTTCTCCACCTTACCCTTTCTTAAGTCCACAATCAATTCATTCGTCATACTGACATTGAGGGCAAGGTCGTTGCTTTGACATCACTCAACCTGCTGATCTATCTCATTCTGTATGCCTTCTCATCACCATCTGAAATTCTGCCAAAAATAGAGGTGTTGTCAGCAAATTTATAGATGGTATTTCAGCTGTACCTAGTCACACAGTCATGGGTGTAGTGGGGGGGGGGGGGAAGAACAGTGAGCTCAGCTCACATCCTTGCGGAACATTGATTATCAGTGAAGTGAAGTGGAGATGTTAATTATGATCTGCACAGGCTATGATCTTCCAGCAAGTTGAGGATCCAGTTGCAGAAGGAGGTAGAGGCCCAGGCTTTGGAACCGTAGAAATGATTGTGTTAAACGCTGACCCTGATGGAAGTATTAGTATTGTCCAGGTGATCCAAAGCCATGAGAAGAGCCAATGAGTATCACCTGTAGACCTACTGTAACAAAAGGCAAATTACAATGGGTCCAGGTCCTTGCTCAGGCATGAGTTGATTCTAGCCATAACCAATTTCTCAAAGCACTACATCACCATTGATGTGAGTGCTACTTGATAACAGTACATTGTTTTATAAAGGCCAATGTACCAAAACTTTTCTTCATGATCCTATCTACCTGTGTTGTCACTTTCAAGGAACTGTGGATCTGTATTCCCAGATCCCTCTGATGTATCACTCTCGTCAGTGCCTTAACCTCACCATGCAAGACCTACCCTGGTTTGTCCCCCCAAAGCACAACACCTCACTCTTGTCTGCATTACACTCCATCTGCTATTTTCAGCCCATTTTTCCAGTTGGTCCAGATCCCACTGCAAGCTTTGATAGTCTTCCTCACTGTTCACTATACCCCCAATCTTGATGTCATCTAGATCGTTGATATAGATGACAGACAACAATGGACTCAGCACCAATCCCTCCAGCACTCTACTAGTCACAACCCTTCAGAGAGACAATCAGCTACAATTACTCTCTGGCTTCTTCCACAAAGCCAATAGTTGATCCTATTTACTACTTCATCTTGAATGCCAAGCAACTGAATCTTCTCCTTAGCCATATGTGAAACTGTATGGTCTTCCTATGTCTGGCTTCACTAGCACATAGTAGGGGTAGCAATCCAGAGATCACAACTCTGGAGGTCCTGAGGAGGGCTAAGGCACCGATGACTCCTATTTCCATCCAAGGGGTCAATGTGGACATGGTGGAGGATTACAAATACCTGGGGATATGAACTGACAATAAACTGGACTGGTCAAAGAACACTAAGGCTGTCTAAAAGAATGGTCACAGCCGTCTCTACTTCCTGAGGAGACTGGTCCTTTAACATCTGCCGGACGATGCTAAGGATGTTCTACGAGTCTGTGGTGGCCAGTGCTATCATGTTTGCTGTTGTGTGCTGGGGCAGCAGGCTGAGGGTAGCAGACACCAACAGAATCAACAAACTCATTCGTAAGGCCAGTGATGTTGTGGGTGTGGAATTGGACTGTTTGATGGTGGTGTCTGAAAAGAGGATGCTATCCATGTTGCATGCCATCTTGGACAATGTCTCCCATCCACTCCATAATGTACTGGTTAGGCACAGGAGTACATTCAGCCATTGACTCATTCCACCGAGATGCAACACAGACCGTCATAGGAAGTCATTCCTGCCCGGCCATCAAACTTTACAACTTCTCCCTCGGAGTATCAGACACCCTGAGCCAATAGGCTGGTCCTGGACTTATTTCCACTTGGAATAACTTACTTATTATTATTTAATTATTTATAGTTTTATATTGCTATATTTCTACACTATTCTTGGTTGGTGCGACTGTAACAAAACCCAGTTTCCCTCAGGATCAATAAAGTATGTCTGTCTGTCTATCCTTTACCTTAACGCCTAACTCCCTGAATACACTTGGCAGGACCTTGTCACCCCCTCCTACCCATGTTATTGGTACCGACTTGAATTATAACCTCTGGCTGCTCACCCTCCCATTTAACAAAGGTGTGGATTCAATCTGAGATGCCCCTGACCCTGGCACATAGAAGGCAATACCCCATCCAGGAATCTCATTCTCATCCACAGAACCTGCTTTCTGCTGCTCTAACCAACAAACCCTCTATCACTACAGCTCACCTCGTAAGCCCCTTTCTCTTCTGAGCCCAACAATATAAATGCCATTTAATTCCAAAAACCTTTCTAACACAGAATGCTCATGTATAACACACTCTTGAAATTTATGGAATATTTTGAAACAGATATACTTATATATGAAAAGTAAAGAACCAACAGCATGGTTTCTGCATCCTCTGCATTACTGAAAGGAGGAAGTAGGACTGCTCATCATCCATAGTACAGGCAGCCCCCGTTTTTCAAACGTTCGCTTTATGACAGTTCGCTGTTACAAAAGACTGACATTAGTACCTGTTTTTGCTAACCAAAGAGGGTTTTTGCTTTTACAAAAAAAGACGCCCGCTTTATACGTGTTTACCCTGAGAAAGATTACCATGACTGTGAAGCCTTGTGCAGGCAGTTGTGTGCGCATGTGTGTACGTACGTAGGTGTGTAAGTGTGCATGCATGTACGTGCCGATTTTTTCCTTCTCCGAATTGATTTTGGCTTGCTGTCTTCCAGATTTTGATAAGTGAAACTGCACCATACATACAATATTTCTACTTTATATAGACTGTATAGTTATCATATCATTCCTGCTTTTACTATATGTTCATGTTATTTTAGGTTTTATGTATTATTTTGTTTGATTTGGTAGGTTATTTTTTGGGTCTGGGAACGTTCAGTAGTTTTCCCATATAAATTAATGGTAATAGCTTCTTCGCTTTACGCCATTTCAGCTTACAAACAGTTTCATAAGAACTCAACACCTTCAGATAGCGGGGGAAACCTATACTTACATCCCCCAAATAGAGCACACTAATTAATGCACAAAATACACCAACTTCAGCTACTCAAATCTTCATATACTTTAATTTCTCTCTTCCTTTAGCTCCTCCTCAGTGGACCATTTTATTCAAATGTAATATTCTACCTCTGTAACCAATGCATCACATCTGTAACAATACAGATTTTGTTTTCAAGTGTTATATTTGAATTGAAAATACAATACAGTCACTTTAATAGGTGTTCCTTTTATTTCAAACATACCATTTAGCAGCTGGTAAGGTCACCCAGCCCTCCAATATTCATTTAAAATGATGATCACAACTGCTTTGACTGTAGCCACAACACTAAATTCCTGCATACCCAAGATTAATCTTCCATTCTTTTGCGTATCAAGAATGTATCTAATTCCACTTAGCATTAAAAGACTTGCCTTCCACCACCAAAGCTTCCAAACTCAAACATAAATCTGTGGCTCATTCGGTCTTAAATAGGTGACCCTCAGCTCTCCCACAAGAAATTCTACATTTGACAATGTGCTCTAGATTATTTCAATCAAATCTCCTGTTTTCTAACCTTCAGCAAATTCTAGCCAGGCCTATCCAATTTTTCCTCTCAAAGCAACTCGCCATTCCGCTAACAGTATGATGAACCATTTCTTAATAGCTTCCAAATGGTTAACATTCTTCCTCAAATAGGGAGGCCAGTATTATGTATAGTACTCCAGATTATGAGCTCAGCAATGTATACGAGTAAAATTCTTCCAAATTTATGTATTAAATTCACCTCGCAATTCGCAATAAAATTGTGTTACCTTTCCTAATTACATGTATTATGTGCAAAGTACTTTTTTGTTTGCAAACTATGTGCATGGATACCAGATCTCTCTGCATTAACACTCTGCAGTCTCTCACCACTGAAGCAAAATGCTTATTATGTCATCAGCAGATCTTACAATCATACTTTCAATGCCTTCATCCAAGTCACTTACGTAAATTGTGTTGAAATCACTGTACTCATCCCTGGGACGTACCTCTTATTACTTACGACCAACAAATACTTCTTCTATTTCCCGCTAACTAGCCAACCTTCTATCATATGCTAGAGGAATTCAACAGGCCAGGCAGCATCTACGGAAAAGAGTACAGTCAACATTTTGGGCTGAGATCTTTCGTCAGGACTTACTCTTTTCCATAGATGCTGCCTGGCCTGGTGAATTCCTGCAGCATTGTGTGTGTGTAACTTGGATTTCAAGCAACTGCAGATTTTCTCTATCATATGTTAACTGCTATACAATAATATTTTATTCTCTACCTCAATAAAAGCTTTTTGAAAATCTAAGCATACTACATGAACTGATTCCCCTTTATCCTCAGCACTTTACTTCATGGAGCTCCAAAGAATTGATCAAACATTATTTCCATTTCACAAAACTATGTGGGATTGCCTAATTATACCAGGACATTGACCAAACTTTTGAAGTCTTTAATGATAGCTTCAAACACTCCCCTATGACATATGCCAACCAGAAGACCCAATTTTTTTCTGCTTTCTCTCTTCCTTTTTGAATAAAATGGCCACATTTGCTATTTTACAATCTAAAGAAATCCTACTCTAACATAAGGAATATTGGGAAATAATACTAACATATCAACTATCTTACTGGTCACTTTAAGATCAGAAGATGGCATTCATGAGGACCCAGATTTATCCCCAAAACTCCACGAATTTATTCAGTATCACTTCCATAACTTTCATGACTTTTTCTCAATTAATTTCTGACATATTACATTAATTCTCTAATCTTCATCCGATCCTTTTGATTTCCATTAATAAATTTTAGACTCACTTTTCATACGACTAACACTCACTTGATTAACACTTTTTTTAAAAAAACATACTTATAGGAATTCTATGGCCAGATGTACATTGTTTTTCCCCCACCCTTATTTAATTAGTCATTCTGTTATAAATAAATATAGTCAAATCAGCTGACCTATTTTTGTATCATTCAATGTTCGGTCATTACCACCTTCATCTTCACTGGTTATCCATAGAGGGTGGATTCTCCTCTTCTTCAAAGATCCTCCTAAAATATCTACCACTACATAAAATATGATCAATCATTTAAACTAACTTAACCATTCATTTTAGGTAGCACTGCCTTCATACCCCTACAATAATGCTTATTTGAAATTAAAATACTAGCCTTCAATTCATTAAATTCTCTTGCAATCTGAATGCATAATCCAAAAACAGCAATTGCTTCTGCACAAGGGTGTCTGCACAATGAGTCAATACCAGGTTTAGTTTAGCCTACCCTCTGGTTGGCAGCCGACTGTCTGTTCTAATGAACTATGTCTTCATGCAATTACACTAGAAACCTCCTGTGTATCAATGAGACCCGACACAGATTGGGAAAGTGCTTTGTTGAGCATCTACTCTCCGTCCACCAGAAAAAGTGGATCTTCCAATGGCCACCCATTTCAATTCCACTTCCCATTCCCTTTCCAACATGTCAGTCCATGGCCTCATCTACTGTCACAATAAGGCAACTCTGAGGTTGGAAAAGCAATACCTTATATTCCATCTGGGTAACCTCAAAAGCATTTATATTCCTACTTATGGGAATTCGGTCCCCACAAATTGGCTGCTGTATATGCACTTGAAATTCAAAACTGATTATGACAACTTTTGGCATGTCCAGAGATGAAGAAATGCACTAAGTAAATATATCCCTGTTTGATTGAATAATCACTCTATTACTTTTCTTTAAAGATTGAATATGAAAGTATAAAAGTACTTGAATATAAATATAAAAGTACAATGAAGTTATACTTCTCATAAATTCACTCGCACCAAACTGCCAGAAGCAAAAGTGTATTCCCTACTTTGTTACCTATTTTGCAGCCTTATAATGCAAGGGTGTAATGGAAAGTAAAAAGAGTTGTACAGTGCAGAAAATGTCATTGTAAACGTGTCATAGACCTTAAGGAAATAAAAAGAAACTTTGCTCGAGAGCACAATTCAGAACCATCCATCACAGATTTTTATTGCATTGCTTTCACCTAGTGAAAAATACATTCTGAAATCAGAATCTATTAAAGGGAGTACAGTTTAAGATGGAAATAATATGCCTCTATGACCCTTACATTAACAAGAAAGTCAATGTCCAAAACTTGTTCTGACATTTTCATTCCTGCAGTAGCAGCTGGCTTTCGTACATCATGAAGAATATTTATTGTAAACAAGCCTCCCAGTTTATAACTCAACTAAATTGCTTGCAGAAGATGGCAGGTTTCCATCTCTTTAAAGCAAAAGCAGTAAACGTATTATAATATCTCTAATGTACTGAGGGTTAAATTATCACTCACCCCATCTTGTGCTTTTTTTTACAAAAACAGAGCCTCACCATACTGTGACTCAGAAAGTACACTCCTCTAATAAGCAGATGCTGTGCAGGGCACAACCAAGTAGTAAAGTTAACCCTATGCTGGCCATCAGCAGATTATTGCCTTTTTAAGAGTGCAGCCTTAAACAGAAACGATGAAAATGATCACCGAAAATGGGAGATAGTAAGGCAAACTGCATCTGTGCAAAGATAAACATGATCACGGTTCCGAGTCAGAGATCTGTCATACCAGAAAAGGAGACAAAAGTAGCTTGCAAAGCTGCAGGGGAGGTGAGGGAGAGGGTCCATGGGAGTCGGCTGTAACCCTGGTCAGTGAGTGAGTGGGAGCAGTGGGTGTCAGTACGAAGACAAATGACAAAAGAAAGTGAGAACTGCGTTGTGATCACAGTCAAGTGATGTTGTTAGTTCTTTTAAAATGACTGCAATGTTTTAAGAGCTGTTTGTGAATCAGAACTACAAGGACCACTGGTGATTAGAAGCAGAATGATCTGGAATGACACTAGGATTTTCCACTTGGGTAAAATAGCCTGAGATTTCATGACTCATTAACTGTAGGTGCTAACATCAACCGCTCCACACTACTTTTCCATGCTGGAAGTTGCCATTTCCTGTCTGGAAACTAGAACAATGATACAAACACAAACAGAAAACAAATAAAAGAATAGCTGGGAACACATCCAACAAGTTTTTTTAAAAATCTCAAGTCTAACCAAGTGTTTTCAAATGCAAATCAGGTCACAATTCCATCATAGTCCCCAAGCAAGAATTAATGAAACAAAGGATTGCAGCACACAACTGAAGTTTTCGATGTTTTACAACATGAGGAAATGCACAAAAATTGAAGCAAAGATCTACAAACTGAAATATTCACTAGCGCTCCCGTCAGTGCCCTTGCCCTCCAGAAGCATCAACTGTCTAGACATTTAAGCTTATCTTATGTATTTCTATTTATTGTATGTTTTTTTATTATTATGTTCCTTATCTTATCATGTTTATTCTGTGCTGCACTGGATCTGGTTTAACTATTATTTTGTTCTCCTTTACATTTGTGTACTGGAAATTACATTAAACATTCTTGAATCTCTTGAATCATTTTGCTTTTAAGATGATCGAGAGGGATTTAAAAAATTTTCAGGACTGTACAGTAAATAAAATAGATTTGACACCTTGACCAATGACTAATAAGAAAGTAGAATTCTAAAAATCCAGTCTGATTTAGGAGGTATTACCTTCAGGACATTTTTAATGCTCCTGTGTCATAATGAGAAATTTATGAACTTATTTAACTGAATTAAGTGATCAAGGGTATTTGTGGTAGGGAAATTCTAGGCAGTTTCTAGAGTAGGTTACATGTTCACACAACATTGTGGGCTGAAGGGCCTGTAATGTGCTGTAGGTTTCTACGTTCTATGTTCTAGAAGTACAGGCAGTTCTTTGAGGCTTCTGTTCTCAAAAACGGCCTGTATATCAATTTCTGCATAAGTCAGAAACATAAGTCACTATCTACTCATGTCATATCTCTCTACATACACTAGTTATAATTCTTCCATTTCACTAATTATCCTAACAGTATACACAAGTAAAATAAATGAATATATACATTATCCAGCTAATGATAGCAACAGAACATTTTATTACCTTGCCATTTCTTTAGCTTTTTTAAAAATCTTTATTTTTACACGGCCGAGTTGAGCTTCTAGCTTGATACTCAACCCAGCATGGATGGAAAGCATGCAAGGAGCTGGCCGGATTCGAACCCAGGACCACTTGCATCAAAGCCCAGAGCAGATGCCACTACACCACTGGCCGGCATTCAGACGCATATGCGTCAAATCGTCTTCCTCTTGAATTACAAAAAATTGATTTCAGATCAAGGACCTTGCTGCCCACAAGTCATTAACCTGAACCACGAGCTCAGTTTCTTCCCAATGGGTTAACTGAAATACTTAATAGTTCCAAACTTTCCTTTTTAATTTTATGTTTTCAACATCTGCAGTGCTGTTCTAATCTAAATCATTAATCTGATGAAGCTTTGTACCTATTATTTCTATTTGCATCATAATTAACATTCCACCCAACCCAAGTGATATGTAGAAACACTAATTTCTAAGCAAAGCAAATAGAAAGCATAAAAGTCACATAGCCCATCCTGTGTCAATAACGTTAATGTACCCTGTGAATAAACAATGGGGCGGGGGGAGAAAGAATCTCCACAAGGATACAAAATCAGGGAAGACTTCAATTTATATCAAAGTAATAATGCATTTTCACTGTGGATGACGTGTGCATTTTGAATGCAACCTGTATCAGAATAACCTGCATCACATCTGGTGGTGTAACAGCCTGAAAGTAGCCAGTGTTTATGCCTGCACAATTACTGAGGTGCTTGTGAAACCAGAGTTCAGCATAGGTCAAATCTTTCAAGAGAGGGATGGAATAACTTACTTCAAGGAAATGAGCATTGAAACAATACTCACAATATAAAGCACTTAAAATTAGATGGTAAACTCTTAATCATTAGGACAATCATCATTATTATATTTAAGGTCACACCTTTTAAGGTATATCAAGTAGTACAAATCATTCTATATATACAAGAAATATGTATTTTTTAATTACCTGTAGTACAGGACTATTGTCAAAGTTGTAAGCACTAGGCCTCCCTTCCAGAGTAGAAAAGGCTACATTTCCTCCAGTGAGGGGAGATATATCACTAAATTCATCTGTGCACAGTGCCTGTTGTTCATCATCTCCAGTTCGGATAAACCCACGATTCATTTTGTGGTAGGTTTTTTCACAAGATCCGCTATAATACTGGTAAGGTATCCAAGGGCCATCTTCACTTGTACGCTTATAAATAGCAAAGCTCTCAGGTCGACTTGTATGGAATTTCAGTCTTACATACGTAATATCAAATGCTTTACCTGCAAAAATGAAATAAAAAACTGATTACCTTTCTGTGCCTTAACATGGTGATTTAAAAATCATCTCTTAGATACTATCTTCACATGCAATTTGCAACCAATTGTTATTTTTATAACTGAAAAGTAAATCTACAGCTAATATGTGACAACATGATCACCAATTCTGCAAATGAGATGAATGGAATTCAATTTTTTGACAATGTAAGGAAAGAATGTTGGCCAGAACTACCAACTCTTTTGTACTATAGAACTTTTTGCTTCTATACATATCAGGGATGGCCAACCTATGGCACATGCGCCAAACCTGGCACATTGGATGTTTAGAAGAGGCGCATTGCACCCCAGTGATAATAATTTAAAAAGTAAGCCTACTCATGCAAAAAGTATTAACCAAAAACCAACTAGGAGGGAAAAAAATCTATAACAGGAACTTAAGTAGCTTCGAGCTAGAAATGGGTTTTACTGAGAATAAATCTAATCTGTTTTCAATTTTTAAAAATGTTCAATGAGTCAAACTAGGAAAGAAGGACTTTTGTTCTGCAGTCGTTCCAAAACTGTTCAATAGAAGTTTGATACTTTTTTGATCCCGAAGCGCCAGGCGTCTGCACCAGCAATGCATCACAGGTTTTTGCTAGCCAGTTTACAACTGACACTAGTGTGCTACCGAGTTGTGCTTTGTTCATCCTTTGTGAACTCTGGCAGTTTTGTACTTTTTTGAAAATTAAGCCTTGTTTTTACATTCAGTTACACATCACAGTGCAAAAGAAAAGCAGAAACTGATAGTAAGCGTGAACTCAATGAACAGTGGGAAAATGAGTTCTTACTTATAGCGGGTCCGTCAGGAAAACCATTGTGCATTGTTTGTGAAAACACTTTCTCACATAATAGAAGACATGATCTTAATAGACACTATAAAACACAACATCAGACTGAAATAGAAGGAATAGAAGCTAGTGCTTGGGTCTGAGTTACGAAAAGAATATGTCATTAAGAAAAAGGAAGAAATCAAAAGAAGACAAAATATATTTGTTAAAAGTCTCATTAAAGTAAGTAATGTTTATCTTGTTTTTATATTAAATCAATACATTATGTAAAAATGCTAAATATGTCTATATTAACATATTTTACAAGAATTGAATGGGGTACAAGACTTATATGGCACATCTGAACTCGTGCGTGAAAAAATTGACGCATGGAATGTAAAAGGTTAGCCACCCCGATTCATATAAATAACAGTTGGAGACGTACCAGTTGTACTTTCAACCTGCGTCAGCTTAAATTTACACAAGAATATCACAGAGGAACTAATCTTCGGATAAATGCACATGTACATAAACTCCAAGAGTATAGACATGTACATCAGTTTAAAAAAAAATTAGGTGGGCAAGGAAGGAACTGCATTTTTAAAAAAACATAAATAAGATTGTTTGAAGTAACCACAAAATTGTACTTATGAAGGCAGCATAATAGGGATGCTTTACCAAGCTGAAATACAGAAATTAAAAGCAGAAAGAATGACTAGGCTATGAAGATTCATTGGTTTGTTTTGTAGTCATCTACCACATCAGACGGGTTTTTCATATGGCACACATGCTTTTCCCCCACAGGTCTAATTATGAATTTATTCATCCATCTCTCTACTGAAACTTGCGAAGTGTGCTTCTAGTGGTGTTGTTGTTCCTCTTTTCACACCTTGTGAGGCATCGGGTGGCAACATTGCTGTTTCTTTATCATTTTATTGTCTGTTTTTTCAAGAGGCTGAGTTGCTAGCTCAATGCTCACGCAATCCAACCCAGGACCACTCACCTCAAAGTTTGGTGGGTACACTGGCCAGCATACTTCCATTGTTTACAGGTAAAGATTCCAATCTAATGGTACAAAGAATTTCCTCATTTTAGCTCCATGCTTCGGCCATTAGTCTGCAACTTCTGATTGACCTTCAAGCTTTGATCTTCGGAATTGATCCCCAGATTGACCAGCGACAGGACATTGTGGTTCCAACTCTGAGTGCGTCAACTGACCAGACCTTGTGCCTCCTGCTCATGTGGTCAGACACAGGCCTGAGACAGCCCAACAACATATAACCTTCATCCCAATTATCCACATCACTGACCTTTTGAGTGTGGAGTGCAGGACTGGACTCTGGATATATTTTGTTTCATGTTTATAACACAGGTCTTGTCAGCACGGAGCAGAGATCTTGATTCCGTTATGTCCTTCATCACCAATCCATATCACTGGTCTTCAAGTATGCAGCAGAGGCCCGATTTGACTTCTAATTCCCCACATCACTGCCCCAAACCCTAACCTGACTCAAATCCCCTCTTTGACCCAAAACTAACCCCACAAACTTAAAAAAACAGCTCGGACAGAGGCACAATCTTAATGGAAACACAGCTCTCTCACTCAACATCAGCAAGAGTAAGGGGATGATTACTGACTTCAGGAGGAGGAAACCAGAGGTCCATGAGCTAGTCTTCATTAGGGAATTAAACATAGAGAGGGTCAGCAAATTTAAACTTCTCTGTGTTGTCATCTCAGAGGACCTATCCTGGGCCCAGCACATACGTACAATTACAAAGAAAGCACAGCTTTGCCTCCATTTCCTGAGAAGTTTGCGAAGATTTGACACGACATCTAAAACTTTTGACAAACTTCTATAGGTGCATGGTGCAGAGTATATTGACTGGTTGCATCATTGCCATTGCCCTTGAAAGGAAAATCCTACAAACTGTAGTGGATACAACCCAGTCCACCATAGGTAAAGCCCTCTCCACCATAGAGCACATATACACAGAAAGAAGCATCAATCATCAGGGCCCTCACTATCCATTCATGCTCTCTTCTTGCTGCTGCCATCAGGAAGGTGGTACAGGAGCATTCAAACTCACACCACCGGGTTCAGGAACAGTTATTACCACTCAACCATCAGGCTCCTGAGCCAGCGGGGATAACTTCACTCAACTTCACTTGCTCCACAACCTATAGACTGTTCCCACAACCTATAGACTCACTTTCAAGGACACTTCATCTCATGTTCTCGATATTTAATGCCTATCTATCTATCTATTTATTTATTTATTTGTTTGTTTATTTATTATTTCTTATTTCTCTTTTGTACTTGTAGTTTGTTGTCTTTTGAACACGAATTGTCTGCCCTTTGGCTGTGGCTTTTCATTGATTCTATTATGATTATTGAATTTATTGAGTATACCTGCAAAAAAAATCTCAGGGCTGTATATGGTGCCATATATGCACTTTGATAATAAATTTACTTTGAACTTGATTCCATTAGTTTAAATGGGGGGGGGGCAAATTTTGATTTTAAAACTGAAGAGTAGCAAGTACCTGGAATGCACTGCCAGGAGTCTTGGTGGAAACAAGGATGATAGTCATGTTGAAGAGGAAGTTAGACAGCACATTAATATGCAGCGAAAGGGTAGGCAGAAGAGAAAGGATTAGCTTAAATTGGCATTAAATTCAACACATATATTAATGGGCTGAAGGGCCTTTTCTTACACTGTACTATTCAATATTCTGCATTAAACCACCAGTTTACAACCTTTTTAAAATAGGCTATCATCATCATTATTTACTAAATGTCTAAAATTTGCATTTAAAGTATGCCTTTTATTCCCATTCAGGTAATTTATGTCAAGAGTGTTGATTCTGTTACCTAACAATGTTTGTGTTCCTCCAAAATAAGAACCAGCCATTCAAATAGTGTACTTTGCCTTTAGTCTTGCAGATAATTTTCGACTCATGCTCATTCAAATTGTAAACCAATGTATTAAACTTTCATTGCATTTTCTCAAGCACACTTTTAAAGTACAATGCAAATTATCAATTCCACAATCTTCAAACATATCTGTCACTTCAAAGAACTCTATTAAAATGGCCAAACAGGATTTATCTTAAGCAAATTCACTACAATTTTAATTTAAAATGCAATTTATGTGCCCCCTTTAAAGTTAGAAGTTATCTCAAGGTATTTCAGGAGCACAAATAAAATATGGAACCAAGTCTTAAAGACGTTATAAGAAATGACACAAAAGCTTGATCAAGGTTCCATAGACAGCTTTCAAAGAGGAATAAGAGAAAGAAGGAAAACGTTTAAGAATAATCCACAGACTAGAGACTTGGCAGCCAAAGGCACCAATTGCAAAGGATGATTGAAAGGATAGAAGGTGAAGAGTACAGAAAAACTGGGAGTCATTCTACACAGCTGAATGACATTAGAGATACGAGAATTACAGGCAAGGTCACAGAAGGATAAGATATTACGATGGGCACTTAAAACTGACACTCGGGAAGGAGCTGCTCTTGGTCAACAGTTAAAGGCACAATGGGTGAAAGAATCAACAACCACAACCTCTGACTTAATGTCAGCAAAACCAAAAAGGTGATTACTGACTTCAGGAATAAGAAGCCAAAGGTTCATGAGTCAGTCCTCACTAGGGGAACGGAGGTGGAGAGGGTCAGTAACTTTAAATTCCTTGGCATTAACTTATCAGAGGATATGTCCTGGGTGCGTCACAAAAAGGCTTGAAAATGCCTCTACTTTCTTCTAATTTTGTTTAGATTCAAGTATGTCACCTAAACTTTGACAAACTTCTATAGATTCACAGTGGAGAGTATCCTAAATGGTTGCATCCCAGCCTGTATGGAAATACCAATGCCAGGAATGTAGAAGGATATCAAAAGTGGTGGACAGAGCACAGTCCTCACCACCATCGAATACATTTATATGTAACAGGCCACAAGGAATCAGCAACCAGTATCAAAGACCCCACCATCCAGATATTTCCCTCTTCTCACTACAACCAACAGCAGGGGATACACAGCACACTATTCAGAAAGTTATTACACTATAACTAGCAGGCTCCTTCACAGATGTGGGTAACTTCATTTACCACTACTCTGAACTGATTCTTTGACCTACAGAGGCACTTTCAATGATGCTTTACAATTTATGTTCCCAATATTATACTTTTTATCTGCAGTTTGCCTTCTTTTTCACAGTTTGTCAGTTTTTGTGTACAGTTTTTCATAAATTCTATTATATTTTTCCCTGTAAATACCAGAAAATGAATCTCAAAGTGCACTTTGCTAATAAATTTATTTTGAACTTTTCAATCAGATGCATCGAATTTCGCTACAATTTTGCAGCATGTTGGTGGGTCATACGTGGAGTGCTGCACACTGCTTTGGTCTACTTAATTGAGAAAGAGTATACAGTCGGCCCTCCTTATCCTCAGATTCCGTATGCGCGGATTCAACCAAACGCGGATCAGGAAAACCCAGAAGTTCTCTCTCCAGCACTCGTTGCTTGAGCATGTACAGACTATTTTTCTTGTCATTATTCCCTAAACAATACAGTATAACAACTATTTACATAGCATTTACTTTGTATTAGGTATTATAAGTAATCTAGAAATGACTTAAAAGTACAGGCAGTCCCTGGGTTACGAATGAGTTCCGTTCTCAAGTCCGTCTTTAAATCGGATTTGAAGTCGGAACAGGTACATCCGGTATTATTTAGCGTCAGTCAAATGTTTTTCTTAGTATATAGTACATATTTTATCTTTCTATGCATATAAAACACTTAAGAAACATGCGTATTTCAATAATTAAACCACTGCGTTGTTTAGTAATAATTGTAGCTTTCATTGGGGCAGGGCCATTAAAATTGTTCCAATCGTTGACTGACTGTAGCCTAACGCTTTTCCAATGACCGATGGCGTTTCACTTCTTTCCGATCACTTTAATACTTCCACTTTATTTTCTTTCTTTCTTTCTTTTTCAATCTTTTTATTATCATTAATAATATGAACAAAATACAATTGATATATTAATAAAGGGATTACAAGCTTACAAATTCCCATTGCACATGAAAGAATATATAAGCAATTACAATATAAATGAGTTTTCCCAAAACATGAACCATACAGTATATGTATGAACAAGGTAAATCTACGTATTTCATAATATATAATATAGAAAAAGCACAGAAAAAAGAAAAAAAAGTTATGCAAAAATAACTAAACTATTAATCTAATAGCTAATAAAGAAGAAAAAAGCAAAAAAAAGAAAGAAAAACTAGAAAAAGAAACAAAAAGGGCTGTTTATAATATCTCACAAGAGTACATAATCATCAGTGTCATCAACTCCGATCCTCTCAACATAAATAAGGTTAAAGCTGGAAAATCCAATAAGCTTGGAACAGGGTCATATTACATCATATGAAAATATTGAATAAATGGTCTCCATATCTTTTCAAATTTAATAGAAGTATCAAATACACCACTTCTAATTTTTTCTAAATTTAAACATAACACAGTTTGAGAAAACCAATGAAATACAGTGGGAGGATTAATTTCCTTCCAATTCAGCAAAATAGATCTTCTAGCCAGAGTAAGAAATGCAATCATTCGACAGGCGGAAGAAGATAAATGAAGTAAGTCCATCATTGGTAAACCAAAAATTGCGGTAATAGGATGGGGTTGTAAATCGATGTTCAATACTGCAGAGATAATATCAAAAATATCTTTCCAATATTTTTTCAAATGCGGACATGACCAAAACATATGAGTTAAAGACGCAGTTTCAAATTAACATCTATCACAAATAGGATTTATATAAGAATAAAAATGAGCTAATTTATCCTTGGACATATGGGCTCTATGTACGACCTTAAATTGTATTAATGAATGTTTGGCACATATAGAAGATGTATTAACTAACTGAAGAATTCTATCCCAATTCTCAATAGGAATAATAAGATTAAGCTCTCTTTCCCAATCATTTTTTGTCTTATAAAGGGACTCTGAATGTATCTTCATAATTATATTATAAAGTTTTGATATAAGCCCTTTTTGAAAAGGGTTTAATTCAAACAAACTCTCCAAAGTATCTGAAGACACAAAATTTGGAAACGTAGGAAGTACAGTACTTAAAAAATGCCTAATCTGTAAATATCTAAAAAAATGAAATCTAGGCAAATTAGATAATTGCTCAAAAGACATAAAACAATTGTCCAAAAATAAATCAGAAAATCTTAGTAATCCCTTAGTTTTCCAAGCCGAATAAGCTTGATCTATAATTGAAGGGTGAAAAAAGCAATTAGATACAACAGGAATATTTAAAATGAATTGAGTCAACCCGAAAAATTTCCGAAATTGAAACCATATACGTAAAATATGTTTAACTATTGGGTTGTCAATTCGTTTCGGCAATTTAGAAAGAGCAAAAGGGAGAGAAGTCCCTAAAATAGAACCCAGAGCATAACCTGGTACCGATTTAATTTCCAAACTCACCCAATGAGGGCCGAAAGATCCATCCCAGTCTTTCAACCAACATAACAAATATCTAATATTAACTGCCCAATAATAAAATCTGAAATTAGGTAATGCTAACCCATCTTCCGTCTTCTGTAAATATATTTTACCTAACCCGGGATTTTTATTCTGCCATATATATGAGGAAATTTTTGAATCTACATTAGTAAAAAAAGATTTTGGAATAAAAATTGGTACCGCTTGAAAAATATATAAAAACTTAGGTAAAATAACCATCTTAATAGCATTAATCCTACCTATCAGAGATAAAGATAATGGTGACCATTTAGTAAACAAGCCTTTAATCTGATCAATTAAGGGTAAAAAATTAAACCTAAATAATTCTTTATGGTTTTTTCTGATTTTAATCCCTAAGTAAATAAAAGAGTCATTAACTAATTTAAAAGGTAAATTTCCATAAATTGGGACCTGTCTATTCAAAGGAAACAATTCACTCTTATTAAGATTTAACTTATACCCAGAAAACTCACTAAATTGAGCCAACAATGATAGAACTGCTGGAATAGATTTCTCAGGGTTAGAAATGAATAATAATAAATCATCTGCATACAAAGATAACTTATGAATATCTGTCCCACGATTAATACCCGAAATATCCTGTGATTCTCTGATGGCAATTGCCAAAGGTTCTAAAGCAATGTTAAATAGTAATGGGCTAAGAGGACAGCCTTGTCTAGTGCCCCGAAATAAACGAAAAAAGGGAGATCTTTGATTATCAGTAAACACTGAGGCTACTGGAGTGTGATAAATCAGTTTAATCCAGGAAATGAATGTCGGACTAAAATTAAACTTCTCCAACACATTAAATAAGTATGGCCATTCAACTCTATCAAATGCTTTCTCCGCATCTAATGAAATAACACATTCTGAAGTGCTATGTGAAGCAGCATAAACAATATTCAGTAATCTCCTAACATTGAAAAAATAGTGATTTTTAATAAAACCCGTTTGATCTTCCGAAATAATTTGGGGTAATACCTTCTCCAACCTGGATGCCAGTAACTTGGAAAAGATATTGGAGTCTACATTCAATAAAGATATTGGTCTATAGGCTGCACAGTCAGTAGGGTCTTTATCTTTCTTCAGTATTAAAGAAATGGAAACTCTATAAAAAGATTGTGGCAAATTCCCCAATCTAATTGCTTTTTCAAAAACCCTGCATAACCAAGGAGAAAGAGTAGCGGAAAAACATTTAAAAAATTCTACTGTATACCCATCTGGACCTGGTGCTTTCCCAGAATTCATTGAGGAAATAACCCCTTTGATTTCTGCGTCCGTAATAGGAGTATCTAATATTGAAAGATCATTCACCTTATTTTCAATCGCGATCGTAATTATTTTCATGGACAGCAACACTGCGGATTCAGATATGCGTCGCCAGGTCCTAATGCCCACTGCACGGAGACATGTTAAATAAAGTCCGGGGTTCTGCTGGGTCCTAAAGACCACCGCAATTAAACATGTTAAATAAGGGACTTGAGCATCCGCGAATTTTGGTATCTGCTGGGGGTCCCAGAACCAATCCCCCGCGGATAAGGGGGGCTGACTTTATTTGTATTTGAGGTACTCCAAAAGCAATTAGTGAGGCTAATTCCTGGGATAAGAGGGTGGGTTTCTCTACCAAGACAGGCTGAACAGATTGTATTTGCATTTTTGGAAGTTAGAAAACTGAGGGTGATCTTTATTGAAGGATATACAATCATATGAGGGATGACCAGATATTTTCACAAAGTGGTGAGTCTTAAACAAGGAAACATAGCTTCAAGGAGGCACCGGTAAGTTGTGACTCTTTGCATGCAGCTCAGATGGGAATCATCCTATATTCCCATTTAGGACTATTGCAGCTGAAATCTGCAATAAAAAACATTATTTTAAGATGCTTAAAAAAATTTATTGATCCTTAAAGTCGTGAACCCTAGACAGCAGATTTGGGTTGCCAGTACAGTTCCCCTTTAAGAAAACAGAAGTGCAGATGCTGAGGAAGTCTCCAGGTAAGATTGAAATGCAGAGGCTTTAGACCCTCACTCTTGGCTATTCTGCTGGCAATCGTAGAGTCTCTGGAAAATAAAACTGAAGAACTCAGAAGGACATCAGGAACTGCTGTGTGTTCTACTTTATGGAAATATGACTCACTGGCACCATTTTGGATGCAACACTGCAGCCCAATGACATCATTCTCCACCAAGAGAGGACAGCTCAGACTTTTAAAGGTAGGGGGTGGAGTATGATTTATGGTTAACTCATCGTGGTCCAAAGACATGGTGGTTCTGTTTCAGTACTGCTCACCTGACCTGAAACATCCAGCAGTCAAGTGTCATCCATTTTATCTGCCGAGGGAGTTTTCATCATCATCTTCTGGTGGTGTACACTCCACCTCAGGCCAAGTGTCAGAGAGCATCTGTACGAGCTGAGCACTGTAATCAGCAGTCACGAACATTGCATTCTGATGCTTTCCCCTATCATTATGGAGGATTTCAACCAGGCCAGCTTGTAGAAATCTCTGAACTACCACTGCTAATGTATCACCTGTAGAAGTACATGTGACTACTACTATCCCACCATCAAGAATGCTTACCATAGCACCCCACATCCACACTTTAGAAAGTAGGATCAGGTGGCTGTACTTCTACTTCCAGCATATAGGCAGAAAGCTAAAGACCGCAGCACCAGTGGTGAGAACCTAGAAGGTAGGCGGTGCAGCGTTTGCAGTACTGCTTTGAGTTGGTGGATTGGTCAATATTCAGGGATTCATCTTCAAATCTGAATGAAAGCACCACAGTTGTCACTGACATCAACAAGACCTATGCGGATGAGTATGTGTCTTTGAGAACATACCTGATATACGCAACCAAAAGCAATGGATTAACCAGGAGATCCATGGTCTGCTGAAGGCTAGATCTCTGGCATTTAAGACTGGTGACCCAGAATTAAATAAGTAATCTAGGTATGACTTATAAAAGGCCATTTTAAGGGCAAAAACCCCCCAATTCTGATTGAAGTTATAGAAGGAATCAGATGTATGTCCGCTCTGACAGGGTTTCAAACCAGTACATCCTATAAGGCAAAACCTAACATCATGAATGGCAATAAATCATAAACATGAGAAAGTCTGCAAATACTGGAAATCCAGAGCAACACACACAAAATGCTGGTGGAACTCAGCAGGTCAGTCAGCGTCCATGAAAGTTAATAAATAGTTGACATTTTGGGCCGAGACCCTTCTTCAGGATTGGAAAGGAAGGAGTAAGACACCAGAAACTTCCCCCTTCCTTGACGCTTCACTCCAGATGAGCTCAACACCTTTTATGGATGCTTTGAAAGGGAGAATGAAACTACACCTGTGTGAATCCCAAAAGCATCTGGCAACCCTGTGATTTCTATCTCAGAGCCAGAAATCAGAATCAGAATCAGAATCATACTTTAATCGCCAAGTACCTGTACACATACAAGGAATTTACTTCCGGCAGATGTTGTCTCTGCTCATAACAGATGATAAATATAAATGAAAATATAGATTATACATACAAGTAGTGCAATCCAAGTAATAGCCGATAGTTAACTGTTCAGCAAAGTGACCGCAGTAGGGAAAAAACTTCTCCAGTGCCTATTAGTCTTAGTCTGGAGGGATCTGAAGCGCCTACCAGAGGGAAGCAGTTCAAACAGTCCGTGCGCAGGATGGGAGTCAGAATAACATGCAAGAGCCTGAACCCTCATAAGGCGCCAGGCTCTGATGGTGTACCCAGTAGGGCATTGAAAGCCTGTATCAACCAACTGGCACAAGTGTTCATGAATATCTTCAATCTCTCACTGCTGCAGTCGGAGGATCCTACCTGCTTCAAAAGGGCAACAATCATACCAGCTTGATGGTGTGGTGTTCGCTGAGCTTGGCAACTGGCTTGCAGACTTTCATCACCGAAGTAACATCCTCTGAACCGTTGCTGGTGTTTCTCTCCAGCAGTGCTCGCATTTATAGAGATCCCTGTTCACTTGCCTTGGTCCTGATTGGCTAGCCCTCCAGTTGCCCTTTGAATTCTATTGGCTCACATGTCTTTGGCTCTTAGGGGCTCAATTTCAACATGTTTTTTTCACAGAATTATCAGAAGAAAACCACACTTCCAAAAATCCTTGTGCATACTTTTTTTTGGGGGGGAGAGAGGGAGAGGGGGAGAGGAGGAGGAGGAGGAGAAGGTCCGATGGCTGGTGAGTCAGTATCCTGCCAACAACTACACCATGAAGACAAAAAAAAAACACTCCAAGCATCTCTGCAAAAAGGTCATTGAAAAGCACAAGTCAGGAAATGGATACAAGAAAATTTCCAAGTCACTGAATATTCCCTGGAGTACAGTTAAGTACTCAAGAACATCAAGAAATTGAAAAACTATGGCACAGCTGTAAACTTGCCTAGAGCAGGCTGTCCTCAAAAACTGACTGACCATGCAAGAAATGGACTAGAGAGGGAGACCACCAAGAGAGCTATGACAACCCTGGGAGGAGTTACAAGTTTCAGTGGCTGAGATGGGAGAGACTGTACATACAGCTGTTGCCTGGGTGCTTCACCAGTCACAGCTTTATGGGAGAATGGCAAAGGGCAAAGAGAAAGCCACTGTTGAAAAAAGCTCACATAAAGTCTTGTCTAGAGTTTGCCAAAAGGCATGTGGGTGACTCTGGAGTCAGCAGGAAGAAGGTTCTATGACCTGATGAAACCAAAATTGAGCTTTCTGGCCATAAACAAACACTGCACATCATCAGAATCACATCATCCCTACCATGAAGCATAGAGGTGGCTGCATCACTGTAGCAGGCCCTGGATGGCTTGTGAAGGAAGATGGTAAAATGAATGCAGCAAAATACAGGGAAATCCTGGAGGAAAACCTGATGTAGTCTGCAAATGAACTGCGACTTGGGAGAAGATGTTTTCCAGCAAGATAATGATCCGAAGCATAAAGTCAAAGCTACACAGGAATGGCTTAGAAATAATGTGCTGGAGTGGCCAAGTCAGAGTCTAGACCTCAATCCAATTGAGAATTTGTGCCTGGACTTGAAAAGGGCTGTTCCCTCACAATGCCCATGCAATCTGACAAGCTTGAGCAGTTTTGTAAAGGAGAACGGGGCAAAATTGCAGAGTCTAGATGTGCAAAGCTGATAGAGACCTATCCACACAGACTCAAGGCCATATTTGCTGCCAAAGGTGCATCTACTAAAAACTGACTTGAAGGAGGTAAGTAATTATGCAATCAATTATTTTATGTTTAATAATTGTTTTATATGTAGACCAATTTGTAGAAACTTGCTTTCATTTTGATACAAAAGAGTCTTTTCTGTTGATCAGTGCCATAAAAAAATAAATCAAACCTACTGTGATTCAATGTTGTAAAACAATAAAACATGAAAACTTCCAAGGGGGATGAATATTTTTCATAGACATTGTCTATTTCTTATGGTGATTTTTTTTTTAGTTATTATGTATTTCAATGTACTGCTGCAACAAACAACACATTTCATGACATATGCCGGTGATTATAAACATCTACAACTGAGGTAGGAGTTGGATGAATTTAAATGTGAAAACACTATCATTGGAAGAACAGGTTTAAAAGATAAAGTAGCAAACAGTAAATTTCATTTCAATGAGCTGGTGGCTCGTTACTACTGTTAACTGCCATGTACCACTGCCAGACTGTGACTGATTTTCCTTAGAGATGTCTTGACAAGGCAAAAGGTCAAATGAAAGGTCAACAGATGGGAAGCAAAGGAAGAATGGAAGATCACCAATGCATTGGGTCATCAAGATAAACAGAATGCAACAAATGCACTGGCAGCTCATGACATGCCAGATGACATCACATACATCCTTCATGTAGCTGGGACAACCACGTTCCTGGGTAAAGTTCTTTTAATGGTACATTATTTTTGGAAACTCCTTGACTAAACTGCCTTAATTTTATTCCAGGCCAATTATTTTTAGCCATCCTACCCTTAAGTAGGTCACACATATTGGGTTGAGAACTGCTGGGTCAAATGTTAGATATCATGAAGTGTCATTCATGACAAAGTGCCTGTGAATGTCAATCAGGACATCACTGATGTAAATCAAGGACACAGTCTTTTGACAGATCCGGAGTAAAGAGATACAATCAAATTGATGCAACCAGGTCTGAGAAGAGCAATCCTGCAAAGTGTCATAAAGTGAATGAACTGTTTATGGCTGTAAAGGTTTTTGAATGTAACCAGATCTGCAAATTACAATAAACATACTTTACAAAAAACTTGGGCTGACTTAGCAGTGTGCAGGAGCATTCTGTGTAAATACTTTTATCTTTTTATATCGCAGTACAGGGAATCCCTGGATTACGAACGTCCGACTAATGGAGAACTCATACTTAGGAACGGACTGCCATAAAGCCTATTATATTAAAAATTTGAGTTAAATACAATGGTTCGTAATAACAAACGCACACACTACTTTGTGACGCTCATGAAAACATTGCACGGCTTCAGCAGTTCATCAGCTCGAGGAAGGAGAACGCCGTCCGCCATTTTAAGTCAGATCACATTGCCGTTTACACTGTGTTGAGTGTGTAACTTTGTATTTGGCTTAAATTTTTCTCTTATTTACCCTTGTAACCATGCCTCCAAAGTGCAAATCCGATGCAAGTGCTGGTGATGCATCAAAGAAAAGGAAAACAATCATGATTGAAAATAAAATGGAAATTAATAGTGATCGGAAAGAGGTGAAACACCATCAGTCACTGGAAAAGCGTTAGGCTACAGTCGCTCAACAATTGGAACAATTTTAAAGGATAAAGTGATGATAGCATTTGGGACCTAAAAACCAGAACCGAAAAAGTTCTTGACGAAAGAGTTAGCTGAAGCCTTTCATCTCATTGAAGCAGGGATGGCAAAATTAGAGGAGCAAGATCCTAACACAGAGAGGTTCACCAAAGTTTACTGTACATTTTACGCAGTTTACAAAGTTTACTCAGCTGCTGTAAGGCCATTTATGACAAGAAAAACTAAAGATCTGCATAGAAAGGTAAAATATATACTACAAACTAAGACAAACATTTGACTAACTGATGCTAAATAAGAACCGTATGTACCTGTTCCAACTTACCAACAAATTCGACTTAAAGACAGACTTAAGAACAGATCTTGTTCGTAACCCAGGGACTGTCTGTATTCATATTTCATATTGGTATTTCGGTTGCTGGGCTGTTGCCCTTTTGAGGAATATGTTCAATAGTGAATTACAGAAACATTGTGATAACAAGCCTTCAGCTACAGTGAAGACCAAGTGTCATAATTAACAGTTGTTCTTACTTAATTCTCTAAGTTCACGAATGAGCAGCAATGATACACAGCTCCTGAGCAATTCAGAACTCTTCAAAAATTCTAAGTTATTATCAACTATTATTCCCTTGCCAAGACTCAAGGGAAGATATCAGGGCTGAGGAAAGAGAAGTTTTATTTTCAGGATTATCTTAATGCGAGAAATGTGTCAAAAGAAATACGGAGTACAGCAGACAGAAAAATAAATGAGCTTACTTTAATTTCTGGTAAGTCACATGCAGCACAATCAGACTCCACTCTGAGGAGTAAACACTCAATCCAGAGGATGTTTGACAGCAATTAAAACATCGCACTGTTTGAAAATACATACATTTAAAAGGACAGGCTCCAACTTGTTCTGCCCTACCTATTTGGTCTGGTACTTAATGCCCTTCCAAGGCTCTAATTTAGAACATGAGAAATACAATATTCATGAAGTGTTAATTGCTTCTTCTACCGTAATTGCTGACTGACCTGCAGGATGTTTCTAAAATTTTCTGTTTTTAATCTGCCTGATTACCTTTCAGATCTATATCTCATTCTTTGAAACTCCAGAACACCAACTTGCTTGCTCTTAATGTTGAGATTCATATTCAGATAAGTTTATCTGAAAATGAATTCCTTGCTCTCACGAAACTTATGTAGTACACATAGTAATAATTAAAGACTAAGTACAGTGGAAGTTCTTAAAGATCAGAATGCTGTAACGATTGTAAGGCTGGTTGAAGTACAGCACAAAGACATTCTAAAGTGATAATAATAAAATAACCAAGGATTAAAAGTCCAAGAACTTAGCTGCACCACCAGGAAGGGGATGTGAAAGAGTAATTGGTTTTAAAATCTGATAGCAGAGGAGAACTGTTCTTCTCCACTGCTGTCAGATGTCAAGACTTTCAAGTTCTTGTAAGGTATAAGACAGAAAAAGGAATGGCCAGGGAGATGGGCATCCTTGACAATATGATTAGCCTTCATGAAGCAATGCTTTGTGAAGATCAGCTGGATGGGAGGAAGAGAAGACCTCTCAAATCAAGAATCAATACAATATTCAATCCAAAGTAAGTATATCCCTTGAGGAAAGGAGACCAAAACTGTGCACAGATGGGATCTCACCAACATTGATTTTCCATTTCCTTGCTGCACTTGGATAAAAAAGCTGTGACATGTGTACAACAAACAAACATACTAATAAACAACGTTTAATGATTGTGAAAGAAACATCAAATCTTCTGGAGAAAGTCAGTGAGTCAAGCAGCATCTGTGGGAGAAAATGAACTACCAATATTATGAGTTGAGGTCCCCTGATGCAAGGTCTTGGCAACCAGGTCCCCCGATGCAGGCTCTTGACCTGAAATTTAACTGTTCCTTTCTCCCACCCTTAGCTCCCTGACCCACTGAGTTTGTCCAGAAGTTTTTTTTTGCTCCAACATCTGCCACCTTCTTGGACACTCACTAAAACAGAAAAGGTATTCGTAATCCACCCCATGCTAAAAGTTTTAATTTTCCAATGGCCAAGACCAGACGCCAGTTTCTTAAAAGATAGAGATTATCCTTCGTAGGCAATGGAGGGGATGCAGGGTTATCTGATCTGCCATATGTTTCTTACAGCTTCTTGAGCTGCTGGTCTCTTAGGATCTGTTCTTCCCTTTGGATATCTTCTTATGGCCTGGTCATCAAAAGTGAACATAGATGAATTCCAAGTTGGTCACCTCTCTAACAAGTCACCTGATCTCAGGCTCCACCTCTTCAACTACTTCTCATGTGTATCTAACAGACAGAGCTTGGACCACATCCCATCATAGCCTCAAGGAGAAGCCCTCCTCCTTCCATTTCTAGTTGGGCCAGAGTAAACAGAATAAATCTTGGTAGTTCAATCCTCCAGCAGTTGGTGTGTGTGTCCATCCATTTGCACAGAGGGATGACTTCTGCCCAGCTGCATAGAGGCTGCCGAAACACAGAAGATGCTTGATAGCACCATTGGTGACAGCTATTATTTTGCTGTTGAGTGAGAGAGTAGCAATTTACAGAATTGGATTGTCCTTGCTTTCCTTGAATAGGATAATATCTGGGATAGTTTCCTTATTTTGCGGCAGCAAGCAGCAATATAACTTTAATGAAAAGCTTGGCTACAAGTGGACCTAATACCAGATCACAGATCCTTGGGATCTTGGGATGCTTCCACTGCCTTTGCTCGGTCATTACATGACATCAGCTGGAGCAAATCAAATCATATCTGAAGATACACTTTCACAATTATTCCTAAATTATTCATACAATTTTACCACATAAACAATGAACTGATATTCATGATTGAACTACATTCAATATTGTTGGTAAAACTGAACAAACTTGGGCAATTATGTGATTGTTTGCATGAACACAGCCAGAAGTTTAGACCATACTGTGGAAATAAACAGCAAATTAAAACAATTCATCCCAATCCAAAAGGATATACTTGGAAAAACATTGACTGCCTTGCCTTTTCTGTGGTGTTTGAACACCAAAAGAGCAGAACAAATTTACTTACATTTGGTTAAAAGTAACTTGCATCTTTTATATTTATTTCATCAATCCTCCAATGATTTATGGGCACTAACAATCTTATTATGTCTTTCAGGAGACTAAGTCTTGTATATTACAAAGCAGTACATTTAATAAAGCTAAACTATACAATAGATGACCAAGTTACAGTGTTGCTTTTGATCAGTCTTGAATAAGAATGATACTGGGTAGTGTATAGCAACTGCAAACACATTAGAAGAATGCCAGCATAGTGAATGGTTATTCATTAAAAGTCAAGTGCTTGGGGTGTTCAGGAGTTCAGGAGTTTGGTAAATTCCATAAATGCATTTCATAAAACCTCTCCTTTGTAGTTCGTTTCTTCTTATTATTCTCCGAATGTGTTCGAAGTGCAAATTCAGCTTGCCCAAACAATTTTTGACATTACATCTACAAGCTAGTTTCACAGTCCATGCAAGTTGTCCCAAATGATTTCAGATACTGTGCAAACTGAACAATCAAGTTAAAATCTATACTTCCATTCTAGTTGAATTCAATAAAATTTATCTGCATGGATGCAAATTAGCACCTTTGACATGACGATGCCAAGTCTCAAGAGGTCCAATGACTTTGAAATGACCAGAATCCAATTAAAAGTTACAGCACAAGCTTCATTAGCCCAGCAAAGAACCTATTCTGTGTACTGCCCCAAAATGTTATTCAGGCAGCTTCTAATTTCTATCACTAAAACATAAAAATTTCTCTTTGTAAAACTGCTATATATTGCTTAAGATTGAAGTTCCTGACTTTTAAAATACTGTAGAAACTATCCAGCTTCAATTGGTTTCTCCTGCCAAATGTACTCAAATATACTCTACTTTCCCCATCCCTCTCCACCTACCCATTCTCCAAACACATGACTCTGCTGCTGCCTCCCTGTATCCTAATGCTATCACCACATGCACTCTGTGGCGCTGCACCAAAGTGTGCTCACCCACAGTATACCACCATAACGCTCACCCACAAAATGGGTTTAGAAGGTTTTCTGATGGGAGGTAGATTAGAAATAGTAGAGTAATTCTTAAACGGTGAGAGAATTGGAAGAGTTGGTGTTTAGAGATGCACTGGGGTACCAATGGAAATGAAGAGCAAAAATATATCTTGCTCCAATTGTGTAAGGTCTTGGTAATGCTGTGAACAGGCATCCCTACTTGTACTTGCAATGAAGGGAGTGTAACAAATGTTTAGCAGATTTGCACAAGGCAAGATGAAGCAGACTGGATCTACTGAGTTTAGAAGTCTGAGGGGAAATATGATCAAAGTGTCCAATATTAATACAGGGCTCAGCAGAGTAATTATTTCCATGACTGGAGTGTATAGAACTAGCTTCATGCTCTCACAGTTCAAAGTACATTTATTATCAACATATGTATATCATATGCAACTTTGAGATCTGTCTCCTTGCAGGCAGCCACAAAACAAAGAAACACAATAGAACCTACTACAAAACCCACACAGCAAAGATTATCAAATAACGACTGTGCAAAAAAAGAACAAATTGTGCAAACAATTGAGGCCAGTCACGTAGCCAGTTCTGCACTGAGGGGAGTAAAACTACGGAGTGGTAACCCAAATGCCAGTTCACCCTCGGCCTCAACACCTTGATCTTCTTATTCTGGCTCAGTGCTTAAATCTGATATACCAGTTTGTGCTCCATCACAGATCACTGAAATAAATAATCCCAGGTCGGACATGTGGAAACTTGATTGGGAAAACATGGCCAGCGTGGACTCCTTTCCTGGGTATAACCTTTTCTATTCTTTGACTGTTCATGGAAAGTCAGAAAAACATAGTAGGTATGTACACTGATATTTGGTTGTGTAAATTCATCTATTTGTGAACGAAGACAATAAAGGTCCTTATCAGTAAATATTGATTCTCTCTGTGCCTAACTGATCATTATGACAAGGGATAAATCCTTGTAGCAATGCATACAGTTGCAAAAATTAGTTTGTGAACCCTTTACAATTTCCTGGTTTTCTGCATTAATGATTCATAAAATGTGGTCAGTTCTTCATTTAAATCATGATAATAGACAGTCACAATTTGCCTAAACTAGTAACACACAAACAATTGTACTATTTCATTTCAATACTGAGCACACCATTTAAACAATCAGAATTTTGGTTCAGAAAAGTATCTGAACCTCTGGGGTAATGTCTTCTACAAAAGTTATTTAAAGTCAGGTGTTCTAATCAATAAGATGAGATTGGAGGTATGGGTTGTAGAGGTGTCTATAAAAGAGACACACAAAGTCAGGTTACTGACAGAGCCCGCTCTTCTCATTAAAGATCTGTTTATTTGCACCATGCCTCGATCAAAACAATTTTCAGAGAACCCTAGAAGAAGAATCATAGAGATGCATGAAGCTAGAAAAGACTACAAAAGCATTTCTAAAGACCTGGGTGCTCAACAGTCCACACAGCAAGAGAAACTGTCTACAAGTGGAGGAAATTCAGTACTATTGCTACTCTCTCTAGGAGTGGACATCTGGCAAAGATCACACCAAGAGCACAATGTGCATTGCTGAAGGAGATGGAAAAAGAACCCAAGGGTAACAGCAAAAGACCTGCAGATATCTTTAGAATTTGCTCTGTTTTTGTGTCAACTATAAGAAAAACACTGAACAAGAATGGTGTTCATAGAAGGACATCATGGAGGAAACCGATACTCTCAAAAATAAATTGCTGCAGGCCTCAAGTTTGCAAAAGTCTACCCGGATGTTCCATAATGTTTCTGTGGACATTGTTCTGTCCACATTGTTCTGTGGACAGATGAGAAAAAAGTTACACTTTTTGGCAGACAGGCACTGTAATGTTCTCCTTCGCGTGTAACGAAACGCCGAATTAAACGTCGAGATAAACCACAGTTAATAAGAACCAGATCGCAGTAAGATTAACCATTTACTGTTCACTCTTCACATTAACATATGGTGAAAACTGTTGATAAAACAATACAAGATTGATACAGTATTTGTTCCTTCCTTAATATCAGATTTCAATTGTAAATACTTGCAAAGGTGACTATAACTACATTACACTAAGGTGCAGTATACAGGGAGAGTTTACCTGCTCCATTGACTACTTTAAATACACTTCCATGCAAACTATCCGCGACTCTTTAACTAATGAAAGCATAAACATTATCGACCGTCGTTACTTCTAACAGGATCGGCATTAACATCTTAGTTCAATACATCGATTATCTATTAACTTACAGCGTTGCTCTCACTGTGATTTCTCATGCCTGCAAAACAACTTCTGCTCAGGTGTGCCTCGTGGTAAGCCCCCACCCTCGCGCTAATTTCAAACCGGTATTTTCCCACAAGACGCGGCGAAACCGGATGTGACGTCATCGCATGCCGATATATTTTACATGCAATGAATATACTTTAAACACTTCTAATTCTAACTAGAAAATACTATCGAATGAATTACTAAGCAAAAATATTATAAACTAAATAACTGTCGTAAAGACAGCACAGGCACACCACTGTGTTTGGAAGAAAAGGGACACTATACACCAACACCTCATCCTAACTGTGAAGTACAGTGGAAAGAGCATCATGACAATGATCCGAAACACAAGAGTAAATCAACAGAGTGGTTTAAAAAAAGAAAACTTGTATCTTGGAATACCCAAGTCAGAGTCCAGACCTTAACCCAATTGAGATGCTGTGGAGGGACCTGAAGAGGACTGTTCATGCAAGGTATCCCAGAAATATTGATGAGTTGAAACAGTTTTGTATGGAGGAATGGTCTAAAATTCCTCCTCACCTTTGTGCAAGTCTGATCAGCAACTCCAGGAAACATTTGGTGGAGGTTATTGTTGCTAAAGGAAGTTCTATCAGTTATTAAATACAAGGGTTTACGTAATTTTGCAAACCAGGACTGTGAATGATTAAACAATTATACAAAAAAAAATTAAAAGTACAATTCTTTGTGTTATTAGCTGAAACAGATTGTTTTTGTCTATTATTGAGACTTAGGAGAAGATCAGACCAGATTTTATGAGTAATTACTGCAGAAAACCGGGGAATTGCAAAGGGTTCAAACTTTTTCTTGCAACTGTATCTGTAACTGTAGGAGATAGGAATCTGAGAATGTGGACAGGAACTTCAGGTCATTAGCTACATAGTAAATATGCTTAATTGTGTGTGAGCTAATATCTTTCCTTCAAAAGGACTGAAAACAAACGTATAAAATGTATCGTCCAATAGAATCTGCAAAGGATTTACAGCCTTCAAACTCTGTGAGAATGGAAGGAAATACACAAAATTACATTTACAAATCTGATATCAGGAACATCGGTACACCTATAATCAGGCCATAAAGGTTTACCCCCAACTAGCAGAAATTTTAAAAAGCAAACTATTTTGAACAATCTGAATAAACAACTGTTTTTTTAAAAAAGTGAATATTCACTGAGCATAACAGCTGCCGAGCTGTCAGGAAGTTTGAGATGGTGGAAGTTTACAGCTTTGGCTAGAATGGATAAACTGCAGTAACAACAGTGTGATCTGTGATGACATGTATTCCTATGCAACAGCACAGATGTCTTTATCATTATTCTTAGTTCTTCTGCCAGCTCAAATATACCAAGTTTCTGAATAAAGGGACTCAGCAAAATCTACCCAGTACTCACAACTTTGTTCTTCAGTTGTAAAACCCAAGTACTCTGCTGAAAAACGACAATAAGGAGCAAGCTTCTGTGACTAAAGCTCCAGAGTTGCATTAAAAAAAATTCATGCTTACTTTCCAATGCACTGGTAATCACTCAAAAACAAATGAATTAACTATTGAAATACAAAATGCTGAAATTTTAAAGAGTGATTTGAACTATACAAGCACATAAAATTCCACCTGAAAGTTACATCTTTAAAACTATGAGCCTAAAAGACTACTACAATTAATTTACAAATAAAATGCAGTTTGGGAACTACAATTATGGAGACTTGGAGGTGTACTCGGGTAATTCTGATAGTAACATTTAACGAAGAAGAACCTACATCAATGTGCCTATGCCAATATTTCTTGATTGCTGCTTTAATTACCAATGAAGTACAGTAAACTCTGATAAGGTCTTATGGTAGAAGAATCTGGGACATGTTACTACATCTCTGCAATCCACCATTTCCTGATGAAAAGAGACTAAAGATTATGTGAGTTCCTGATAAGAATGCATGGGCATACATTTAATATTTTTTTTATTCCTTTATGTATTATTCTTTCATTGCACAGATTTTTTTTCAAGTAGAAGAATCCCACTGTTTAGAAATTTAGTCTTGTTAGAATGAGTGAGGTGAAATAAGAGGTGTCCAAAATGTAGTTTCTCATTTTCTCTATGTGTTAGTACAAGTTGCAAAGAACTTTCTAATTTTTAAAGCCAGTGATTTAGCCTGGAATGGTAACTGGTGCATCTCACAAATACTCTCTTGCCTAGTTATATGGTAACAAAGTACATGGTTCACTCCAAAACCACAATTAATGCATATTAAATAATTTACTCTAAATCACAAGAGTCTCCACATAAACTAGCTACAATGCTTTCACAACACAATAACGAACACACTCCAAAAATATTTCTTTTGCCAGAGAGCACCTGAAAATGTTCCAAGATCATACATATAACTGCTCCTTTCTTTGATGTCATCTTGGGGGGGGGGGGGGGAGTAAATTGGTGACCCCCCCCCCCCCACAAGATGACATAATCTTACCCATATTTTCCTTGCTGGGCAGATAGTTTATTTCTAATCTTTACTTACTAAAAGTGCCCACTAGTGGAGAAGCATTAGATAGTATTAAGCACTTCCCCTGTGTGGGAATGCAGCACTTCCTTGCTGAAACTTGTAAAATTGTATTTAATTGTCATAGATCATAAATTGACCACCTTCTGCTATGTTATGCAAGAACCACAGTTGCAGCTTAGAAGCATAGAAAACCTACAACACAGTACAGGCCCTTCAGCCCACAATGCCGTGCCAAACATGCACTTACTTTAGAAATTACATAGGGTTACCCATAACCCTCTATTTTTCTAAGCTCCATGAGTCTCTTAAAAGACCCTATTGAATCAGCCTCCACCACCATTGCTGGCTGCCCATTTCACAATCTCACCGCTCTCTGTGTAAAACACTTACCCCTGACACCTCCTCTGTACCTACTTCCAAGCAGCTTAAAACTGCCCTCTCATGTTAGCCATTTCAGCCCTGGGAAAAAGCCTCTGACTATCCACATGATCAATGCCTCTCATCATCTTGTACACCTCTATCGAGTCACCTCTCATCCTCCGTCACTCCAAGGAGAAAAGGCTGAGTTCACTCAACCTATTTTCATAAGGCATGCTCCCCAATCCAGGCAACATCCCTGTAAATCTCCTCTGCACCCTTTCTATAATTTCCATATCCTTCCTGTAGTGAGGCGACCAGAACTGAGCGCAGTACTCCAAGTGGAGTCTGACCAGGGTCCTGTATGGCTGTGACATACAGCTCTTAAACTCAATCTCACAGTCGATGAAGGCCAATGCACCGTAAGCCTTCTTAACCACAGAGCCAACCTGCACAGCTGCTTTGAGTGTCCTATGGACCCGGACCCCAAGATCCCTCTGACTCTCCACATTGCCAAGAGTCTTACCATTAATGCTATATTCTGCCATTATATTTGACCTACCAAAATGTACCACCTCACACTTATCTGGGATGAACTTCATCTGCCAATTCTCAGCCCAGTTTTGCACCCTATCGATGTCCCACTGTAACCTGACAGCCCTCCACATTATCCACAACACACCCAACCTTTGCTTCGTCAGCAATATTACTAACCCATCCCTCTACTTCCTCATCCGGGTCATTTATAAAAATCACGAAGAGTAGGGGTCCCAGAACAGATCCCTGATGTACCCCACTGTTCACCAACCTCCATGCAGAACATGACCCGTCTACAAGCACTCTTTCTTTGCCTTCTGTGTGCAAGCCAGTTCTGGATCCACAAAGCAATGTCCTCTTGGATCCCATGCCTCCTTACTCTCTCAATAAGCCTTGCATAGGGTACCTTATCAAATGCCTTGCTGAAATCCACTCTTCCTTCATCAATGTATTTAATCACACCCTCAAAAAATTTAATCAGGCTCGTAAGACAAGACCTGCCTTTGACAAAGCCGTACTGAGTATTCCTAATCATATTCTGCCTCTCCAAATGTTCATAAATCCTGCCTCTCAGGATCTTTCCATCAACTTACCAACCACTGAAGTAGGACACTGAAGTATAGACTGGTCTATAATTTCCTGGGCTATCTTTACTCCATTTCTTGAATAAGGGAACAATATCTGCAACTCTCCAAACCTCCGGAACCTCTCCTGCCCCATTGATGATGCAAAGATCATTACCAGAGGCTCAGCAATCTCCTTCCTCGCCTCCCACAGTAACCTAGGGTACATCTCATCCGGTCACGGAGACTTATCCAACTTGATGCTTTGCAAAAGCTCCAGCACATCCTCTTTCTTAATGTCTATATGCTCAAGCTTTCAATCCACTATAAGTCATCCCTACTATCGCCAAGATCCTTTTCCATAGTAAATACTGAAGCAAAGTATTCATTAAGTACCTCTGCTATCTCCTCTGGTTCCATACACACTTTTCCACTGTCACACTTGATTGGTCCTATTCTCTCATGCCTTATCCTCTTGCTCTTCACATACTTGTAGAATGCCTTGGGGTTTTCCTTAATCCTGCTTGCCAAGGCCCTCTCTTGGCCCCTTCTGGCTCTCCTAATTTCATTCTTAAGCTCCTTCCTGCTAGCCTTAAAAACTAGATCTCTATCATTACCTAGTTTTTTTGAACCTTTTGTAGGGTTTTCTTTTCTTCTTGACTAGATTTTCAACAGGGTTTGTACACCATGGTTCCTGTACCCTACCATCCTTACCCTGTCTCATTGGAATGTACCTATACAGAACACCATGCAAATATCCACTGCACATTTGCCACATTTCTGCCGTACATTTCCCTGAGAACATCTGTTCCCAATTTATGCCTCCAAGTTCCTGCCTGATAGCCTCATATTTTCCCTTACTCCAATTAAACGCTTTCCTAACTTGTCTGTTCCTATCCCTCTCTAATGCTATGGTAAAGGAGATAGAATTGTAATCACTATCTCCAAAATGTTCTCCCACTGAGAGACCTGACACCTGACCAGGTTCATTTCCCAATACCAGATCAAGTACAGCCTCTCCTCTTGTAGCCTTATCTACATATTGTCTCAGGAAACCTTCCTGAACACACCTAACAAACTCCACCCCCATCTAAACCCCTTGCTCGAGGGAGATGACAATCAATATTTAGGATATTAAAATCTTCCACCACGACAACCCTATTATTATTAAACCTCTCCAGAATCTGTCTCCCTATCTGCTCTTTGATGTCCCTGTTACTATTGAGTGGTCTTTAAAAAGCACCCAGTAATTGTGACCCCTTCCTGTTTATAACTTCCACCCACAGAGACGAAGTAGGAGTCTCCTCCTTTACTGCAGCCATGATACTATCTCTGATCAGCAGTTCTACACCCCCACCTCTTTTGCCTCCTTCCCTGTCCTTTCTGAAACATCTAAAGCCTGGCACTCGAAGTAACCATTCCTGCCCCTGAGCCATCCAAGTCTCTGTAATGGCCACAACATCATAGCTCCAAGTACTGATCCACACTCTGAAGCTCATCCTCTTTGTTGACGATACTCCTTGCATTAAAACAGACACATCTCAAACCATCAGTCTGAGCATCTCCCTTCTCCATCACCTGCCTATCCTCCCTCTCACACTGTCTACACGCTTTCTCTATTTGTAAGACAACTGCCCCTTCCTCCGTCTCCGGTTCCCACCCCACAGCAATTCTAGTTTAAACTTTCCCCAGTAGCCTTAGCCAGGATATTGGTCCCCCTGGGATTCAAATGCAATCCCGTCCTTTTTGTACAGGTCATGCCTGCCCAAAAAGAGATCCCAATGATCCAGAAATCTGAATCTCTGCCCCTTGCTCCAATCCCTCAGCCACGCATTTATCCTCTACCTCATCCTATTCCTATACTCACTGTAACATGGCACAGGCAGTAATCCCAAGATTACTACCTTTGAGGTCCTGCTTCTCAATTTTCTTTTTAACTCCCTGCAGTCTGTTTTTAGGACCCCCTCCCTTTTCCTACCTACATCAATGGTACCAATATGTACCACAACCTCTGGCTGTTCACCTTCCCACTCCAGGATATCGTGGACACAATCAGAAACATCCCGGAACCCGACACCTGGGAAGCAAACTACCATTCGTGTTTCTTTCCTGCGTCCACAAAATCACCTGTCTGATCCCCTAACTATAGAATCCCCTATTACTGCTGCCTTTTTCCTTTCCCTACCCTTCTGAGCCACATGGCCAGACTCTGTGCCAGAGGCACTGTTGCTTCCCCCAGTTAGGCAGTATCCCCAAAAATACTCAAACAGGAGTGCTTATTGTTAAGGGAGACACCCACAGGGGTACTCTCTACTACCTGACACTTGCCCTTCCCTCTCCTGACCGTTACCCACTTATCTGTCTCCCGAGGCCTCAGTGTGACTATAAGTCTATAAGCTCCCCTCCATCACCTCCTCACTTTCCTTGACCAGACGAAGGTCATCGAGCTGCATCTCCAGTTCCCTAACACGGTCCCTAAGGAGCTGCATCTTGATGCACCTGGCACAGATGGGGCCTTCTGGCAGGTTGGGAGTCTCCCGGACTTCCCACATCTGACACCCATTATCACCGAAGCCTCATTGAGCCAAAGCCCTCCTACTCTACCTCTACTCTGTCACCCGCTCTATAAAGCTGTCTCCTTTTAAATCTCTTCCTGCTGGTCTAACTTATAGACATCCACGCTCCTGCGCAGTCATTCTTCGATCAAACCACCAAAGAAAAAATGATCTCCTTTTATAATCTTCTATATTAGTCAGCAAATATTTTGACAAAACACATTACAGAGCCTCTGCATTGAAATAGGTGTTATAACCAACTAGTCATGTTTAAAAATACTGTACAGTGGTTTTTGGTTAATTTAGCCATCCATTAATCACAGCTGCCATTTACTTCGAACAACTCAAAGAACAAAAACTAAATCAAGAAATAGCCTTTATTTATTTGGGACATAATGCCACTTAATTGGGGCCATGAGAATGTAGCCAAACAGTTTCTAACAAGCATCAGTCGTATTCACTTGTGTGGCCGTTAGTTACTACTCCATGCTTACAATGATCATTTTCAAATAGCATCAGTTGCATGTGTTTGTGTTGAAAATTTTTGTTACTGATTGTCGGTGAGAAATGAGGCAGAATGGCAATTCAGAACTGTTTCACTCACCACGGTTTCAAGCGTTCAGCTTGAAGATGCCAGAAACAGCCATGAGTGAAAGTGAAATGATTTCAGTACTTCCAAGTTAGGAATTACGAAGATATCGACAATCATCTTGAACGCAGCAGTGAAAATGAAGAATGGAGGATGCAATTATCTAAAACATTGTATGAAGGCAGTCCACTATTCGCACTGGATGTCTGCAACAATTTTGTTCATTTACAGTCAATGAAAAGAATATGGCAAATGGATACCTCTGTCAATAACTATTAGGACCTAATACAGTTCCATAGTACTGTAAAGGTATTGGTAGTGTTCTAGTTTCTTCTGTATTTCATTTAAATACATAAATTTTTACTCAGATAAATAGTAATTTGCCTTTATCTTTTAACTATTTTCAGGAAACTTGGGCAATTGGGCCAAAAGGTATTGGTCCTAATGTGTCCCAATAAACCAAAATCCACTGCACTTAAAGAAATCTGCTACTTTCCCGTCTCAAATGTTCTGTTCAAGTTCATCATCTGTGTTGCCACAAGATCAAGTACCTTCCCAAAATTTGTGATTCCATCCTCTGTGTGAAGAAAGGGAAATTTTGTCAGAGTACTTCGTATCTATAGCACTGGGAGTGCAGAAAGTGGGAGAAATGCCAAGATAGAGAGAAGGAGAAAAAGTAGCAATGAAAAAGTACCCTTGTATTGTGATAATGTATGCATTTTGCTGTTATATAGTTTAACATTCCTAAATATAAATTAAATAGAACTATAACATGGGGTTCTTTGAATGCTAGAAGGTGTGTTAGCAAGAAATATCCTTGCTCAAATCCAAAGGTCATTTACCAGATCAATCATATAGTTGATTTCATATAAAATACAATGTATGCATAATTCCTTCAAGGAACTAATTTCTATAGTTACATTTCACTCAATTATCAACTCCCAAATGTGATACTGACACCCCACCCAACCAGTTTCTAAAGAACTTCAGAAAACATCAACCAGTCACTTCAAAAAGATTTCAGTAACATTTTGTTTATTGAAGATCAGAGCAAGCAGATGAACTGTGATATGTATCACAGTCTAGGGCTGGAGGTTGTAGGGGGCAGGGAATGAACAAACAAAACAGACATGGTTACCTTCCTTTGAAGTTATCCTTTAACATACAGGATTCAAAGACACCAATGTACAATGTTTGCTCTGAAGAACATCAGGTTAAACAGTAAATATCAATTACTTGCCTGAAACTGAAATTAAATACTTTTCACTACAGGTATATTTCTTGTGCTATCATTAGAGCAGTAGAAATCTAACACCTATCCCAATTTTCAATCACCAAATATTGCTGGTCAAGTTTTACAGCTCAACTATTTGTCAAAATTGGCAAAAACTGATGTCCTGACAAAGGATCTCGGCCCGAAACGTCGACAGTGCTTCTCCTTATAGATGCTGCCTGGCCTGCTGTGTTCCACCAGCATTTTGTGTGTGTTGTTGTTTGAATTTCCAGCATCTGCAGTTTTCCTCGTGTTTGCTCTTTAAAAACTGATGCTTAATCATAAGCTTTCTCAATATGTCATTTATTCCTGGAATTAAGCTCAGTTATTCATGAAGCTCTAATTCAGAAGGCATATTGAAGTCCTGGATGTCACCTAACAACAAAGGCCCACCTCACTCCCTATCCTCTGCTTTGACATCATACCCCTCCACTCCCTCCCCCACAATAATGTAATTCAGTTTCTATCTGCAATCTACATACATCTCCAATTCATCCTAGCTCTTCATTCAATGCACACTTTCTTCCCATCAAATATAAAAACTTAAAGCACAAGAGGTTATGTGGCTGACTGCAATTGTGCCATTTCCTGAGATGCTGACATGCTTAGAACTATGCCTCTGCTGTGCATCAAGTTCTGCATTAGGCATACATCTGGCTCCCTTTCCTATCAGCTTTCTACCATCTTTCCATTTGAGGCACAAAATTAAAATCACATTTGATGATAATCAAAGCAAGCTTGATGCTCTAGTCAACACAGTTAGTTAGGTTCTGTTAGATTCTCATCAGGTAAACAAACTCTACCATCATTAGACAATTGTCATTGCCAAGAAATTAGCATAAAAGAGCACCAATCTTGCCAGAAACAACATACTATAAATGACAAAACTATCTTGCATTTCTTTTTCCATAGTTTGAATTTTCAAAGTCAAATCCATGTTTATTTTCATATGTACAAGTACATGGGAGTGAAAATTATCATTGTTACTACTTCCTTTGCCAATGATTATAAATCTATTTAAAGGATTTCTCCATCAAAACCAACCTTAGCAGACTTATATTAGGTCATTTCTTAATCCTTCTTTCAGGACAGAACTGCTTTTTTTTAAACTTTTGCTCACAATTTTGGTTGAGGAGATACTGATAATTCTACACTTTCCATCTTCCTGAACACTGAATTCAAATTCTGCAAGGTCCTGTGGAAACAAATCAAACATGGGTAAAGAAATGGCCTGATACCACCACTGTCCACTGATGATTCAATGGTTAAAATATTTACAAGCAGCACAAAATAGAGCAAGAAAAAGAATTCTACAAACGTAGTGGATTCAGCCCAGTCCATCACAGATACAGCCCTCCCCATCATTGAGCACTGTTGCAGGAAAACAGCATCCATCAATAAGAACCCCCACAGGCCATGCTCTCTTCTCACTGCTGCATTCAAGAAGGCTGTACAGGAGCCTCAAGACCCACACCACTAGGTTCAGGAACAGTTATTACCTCTTAAGCATCAGGCTCCTGAAACAGAGGGGACAACTTCACTCGCCCCATCACTGTGGTCCCACAAACTATGGTCCCACTTTGAAAGCCTCTTCTTCTCATGTTCTTGGTGTTTATTGCTTGTTTATTTATTGTTATTATTATTTCTTTATTATTTGCCCAGTTTGTTGTCTCTTACATAGTGGCTGTTTGTCCTGTTGGGTGCAGTCCTTCATTGATTCTCTCGTGTTTATTGAATTTACAGTTAATGCCCGCAAGAAAATGAATCTCATGGACATATAGTACTGTGCAAAAGTTTTAGGCACGTATACAGTGGTGCCAGAAAGTTTGTGAACCCTTTAGAATTTTCTCTATTTCTGCATAAATGTGACCTAAAGTGAAATCAGATCTTCTAGTCCTAAAATTAGATAGAGATCCAATTAAATAAATAACACAAAAAATTATACTTGTTCATTTATTTATTGAGAAAAATGATTCAATATTACATATATTTATTGAAAAAAATATGTAAACCTCTAGGATTATCAGTTCATTTACAGGGGAAATTAGAGTAAGGTGTTTCAATCAATGGAATGACAATCAGGTGTGAGTGTGGGAGGCCCTGCCCTATTTAAAGAACATAAAACTGGGTCTTCACTATCAAAGTCTGATCTTCACCACACAGGTTTTTGGAAGTGCGCCATGCCTCGATCAAAGATTTCTACAGACCTCAGCAAAAACGTTGCTGCTCACTAGGCTGGGAAAGGATAAAAAACTATTTCTAAGGAGTTTGGGATCCACCAATCTACAGTCCAGCAGATGGTGTAAAAATGAAGGAAATTCAATACTGTTGTTACTGTCCCTAGGAGTGGTCAACCAACAAAATAACTCCAAGAGCGGCATATAATATTTCAGGAGGTCACAAAGAAGCCCAGGGCAATCAATTAGTATCAAGTATAATAAACCAATGGCTCCTTCCATCAAAAGAAGTCAAAAAATGGGTATGTCTGCTAAACAGTTTGGAATGTCCAATTCTATTCACCATTATTCAGCACATTAAGCAATCCAAACCTGGATGCATCAAGACCTAGTTGACATTCACTCATGCACCATGTAAATTAAAAAGTATCATTTGAGACAACAATGTGGCAGGCAATGACAGTCACCTACAATAGAATGTTTAACCACCTGACCTTGACATTCAATGGTATTGCTAATGCTGATTCCCCTACCATCAACATTTGTGTTCATCACTGACCAGTAACAATACTGGACCAGTCATATAAACACTGCAGCTACCAGAGCAATGGCTATGTATATCATGGTGAGGTTCTCATCTGACACTCCAAGCCTTTTCTCCAATTGCAAATTACAAGTTAGGAGTATGACAGAACCGTCTCCACTTGCCTGGACACGTGCAGCTCCAGCAACTCTTCAAGCAGCTTGTTAACAACCAGAACAAAGCAGTCCACTTGACTGTGTGATGCTCCATCTAGCTCTGAAACATACAATTTTCGCAGCTCTCAATGGCTACAGTATACAAAATGGATAGTAGTTATCTCCTTTGCCTATTCTGGCGATATCCATGATCTCTAACTCTGAGAATTATAATAGGGTTATAGGAAACCACCATCTGAAATTTCTCCAAGTCACACACCATCCTGACTTCAAAATATACTATAGTTCTTCGTCATCACTGGGTCTAAATCCCAAAACTATGGGAGTTTCTTCATCAAAACAACTAGAACAGTTCAACAGATGACACAAGGACAATTTGGTACAGGCAGAGAGTGCTGGCCTTATCAGAAATGCTATGACTGCAAAAATTTATAAATCAAAAAAGGATCATAGGACATTGTTCCTTTGAAACAGGATCAAAGAAGCAAAGAAAAAACATAAAAGATGTCACGTTCTTTTGAAATTTTCCATTTCAAATGCACAAGTCCATCAACAAATGAAACAGTCATTTTGTTTTAGTATACAAGGGAGCTGTGTAGTTTTGCAATTTATTGAAATAAACACTACACAGCCAGCTGTGAAAAACATTACTACGGAAAACATTAGCAAATCTTTTTGGAAAGGACTCCTAGTACAGAAAACATAGTAAACAACTTAATTGGGACAATTCACTTTTCAGTCGACTATTCTAAAAATATATATATATCACTTATTTAGTTCGATTAACTTAACTATATTTTTGTAGGACATGTTTTAAAAAACATTATTTCAACAACTGACAATTCTTTTGAATGTCTAATATGTCGATTTTTTTTAGCTGGGAAAGAATAAATGGTAATGGCAGGGATTTGTTGGAATGTTTGGGAGAAAAATAAAATGCATTTAATTACATGAACATGGATCCAGTTCCTGAATTATTGCAAATCAGCCCTCAATGAGACATTTCAGCACATTTAAGTCGCCTTTCAGCACTAAACATTTTTGTGCATGTTCTACATGTGCTTAGGATAGGCTCCGGAAGTACATTTCCACCCAATAACAGATTAACGTGCATAGTTTATGTGAAAAAAGAAGAGAAGGTGAAAATTGCCAAAACAGCACTAACTTGGAACATAGTTGCATTAAAAACTAAATTCTGAAAAAAAGACTGACATTAAAAAATGTTCAATTTTAATTACAAGTTGAATGCCAGTGCAACAGTCAAAATATTTTAGTTTTTTTGCCATCAATTCAAGTATCTTCATCCTTTATGGTGCACTAGGCATGCTGTGTATAGTGTTAACCCCAATCATATACAAACATTCCTGAAATATTTTAAAAGCAGAATTATGGATTTACAACTAGAATAATTTATTTAAAAGGTGTAGATCCTGGAAAGATCCCAAGTGCTGCATTTTTGCTGAACAGATTACAAGGGCACCTGAACTTAAAAAATTTCAAAAAAATATACTAAATGTTGCCATGAAGGCAAGAAAATTTTCAGGCAATACACACAAAATACTAAAGAGAGAATCTGCAAATGCTGGAAATCGAAGCAACACACACAAAATACTGGAGGAATTCAGTAGACCAGGCATCATCAATGGAAAAAAAGTTAACAGTCGATGTTTTGGGCCAAGACCCTGCTGAATTCCTCTTGCATTTTGTGTGTGTTGCTTGGACGTCCAGCATCTGTAGATTTTCTCCAGCGAAGGGAGACATGTAAATTGTGTCATGTGGAATTTCCTCCGTCCCCTACCACCAACTTCATTATCTGTCTTGATTTGAGTGCCATGCAATGCATGAGCTCACATCAGTGTAAGGTTCAGGGTTGATTAGGCAGAAATCAATCACACAGCTTCAGTGTAAAAGAGCTGCAATCTGCGATGAGCTTTCTCTCTCCTGAGGCTATTGGATACTGTATGGAAACCCTTCAATTAACATTATGTGCACTGAGATGTTTTCTCATGACTCTTCAATGGAAATGTTAAAATGTCCCCTAAAAGCTCCAATTTACAGGGAGAAGAAAAGAAACTTAGTTCATGACTTGTAACATCATAAAATGCACAAAGGTAAAGCAAGGAAAACATCAGATACATAACAGCGAATTTTCCTTGGAAGTGTATGCCTAATTTTCCAGACTGTAATTTCATTCCAGAAACGATCATTTATATAATCTAACCCAAACTAAATCACTTTGGAATGTGATTTTTCCATCAGAAATTGGTGCTAATCATTCAACCTTGTCAGCATTATGTACACTTTTCCACACCAGCATTATTTTTCTCCAAATTCTGACAGAAGATAACCAAAACTATTTTTAAAAAGTACATCTCTACAGCCATGAGAATGATAATATCTTAACAACTTGAGGGCATTTACATACTTGAATCTTGAAAACTGAATAAAAACTAAAATAATAATAAGACCATAAGATATAGGGAGCGGAAGTATGCCATATGGCCCATCTAGTCTGCTCCACCATTCAATCATGAGCTGATCCAATTCTTACAGTCATCCTCCTCCCCTGATTTCACCCCATACCCTTTGATGCCCTGGCTAAACAAGAACCTCTGCCTTAAATACACCCAATGACTTGGCCTCCACAGCCGTTCGTGGCAACAAATTCCACAAATATAATATGATGACTATTATCAAAATGCTCACTTACCTGCTCTGGTTCCTGTCCCCTTTGTAGATCCAATCTTTCTTTTGCGCTTTTTATATAACAGAGCTGGTTTTTAAAAAAAATCTTTTACATTGATGAATATGGGTTTAACTTCTGTGCTCTTTATTAGGTATGTCCAAGTTTCTCTGCTATTTTGTCCCTAATAAATACCATTGTAACCATGTCTCAGGGATCTTTATGTCTGGTTTTCCCAACAGATGACAACCTCCAGCTCCCCGTTTGCTGAGAAGCTCTGCTGCAGGATTTTTAGTAGGATTTCGTCTCACTTTATAGCTTGTAACCACCTTATTAGGCTACAATATTGTTCTTATAATCCTAACCCCTACTATACAGTGCATTCAACAAAAGGGATTCTGCAGATTCTGGAAATCCAGAGCAACACAAAACAAAGTGCTTGAGGATGGCAGCATCTATGGAGAGGAAAAAGAGTTGCTGTTTCAGGCCGAGGCCCTTCATCACCTTCCCCCTCCCACCCCAACTCCCATCACAACCACCACAAAAATCCTTCATCATGATTGTATGAGATAAACAAGAGAAAATATCAAAGGGGTGATCAATTGCAAGGCAACCTCATAATAACGCAGTAGCCAGAGGACTATTTCAACCCACTAGTATTAAAACTAACATTTACTTTAAACACAATCTAGAGGGCAATGCTGAACAGAAGTGCCACTATACATCTCAAACTGGTCAAAGCATCAGGAAACTGCAAATTCTCAAGGTGGTAACATTGTACTGTTTGGGGGGGAAAAACAACAGAATAAAAAGAGTAATTACAGGACAATGGGTTTTAACGTTGGCCCTGGGCAAATCACTAGAATCCTTTCAAAAAACATGATAAAATTTTGTTGAAAAGGGCACAGAAAGCCTGCATAATTTTAGCAAGTTTTTGACAGAGACCTACATGAGCGGTAGAGTGACAAATCTGATCAAAAGTATTCAGTAACTGGAAGAACACAGCTGGACTTGTGAGTTATCTTATACACCTCTATCAGGTTACCTCTCATCTTCCGGCACTCCAAGGAGAAAAGGCCAAGTTCACTCAACCCCTATTCTCATAAGGTATGCTCCTCAATCCAGGAATATCCTTGTAAATCTCCTCTGCACCCTTTCTATAGTTTAAGACTGTCATGAGAGTGGTTCTGCAGAGCTCAGACATGGTCTCTTGCTCTTTTGTAACTTGCATAAAAAATTAAATGCAAGGTGCATTATAAAGTAGCTTGCAGATGTCATAAGAAATTGGTGTACAGTTGACAGTGAAGGGAAAGCATGCAGGAAGACTCAGATGCTCTTATCAATTTTACAAATAGAATTTAGTCCAGGGAAGTCTGTGAATATGTTTCAGAGAAGTGCAACAAAGATACTAAAAGCGGGAAGTTGGAGTGACATGGATGAACAGTGAAACAACAGATTCTTAAATTAGACCACAAGATATAGGAGCAGAAGTAGGCCATTCAGCCCATCGAGTCTGCTCGCTATTCAATGATGGGCTGATCCAATTCTTCCAGTCATCCCCACTCCCCTGCATTCTCCCCATACCTGTGATGCCTTGGCTAATTAAGAACCTATCTCTGCCTTAAATGCACCCAATAACTTGGCCTCCACAGCTGCTCATGGCAACAAGTTCCACAGATCTAGCATGGAAGGACTGTCTGGGGCCCGGAATGGTGGTAAGGGGGGAGGAGTGGGGACAGGCTTCCAGGTGAGGCAACACTTCACCTGCGAGTCTGCTGGAGTTGTCTATTGCATCCGGTGCTCCCGGTGCGGCCTACTCTACATTGGCGAGACCCGACGCAGATTGGGGGACCGCTTCGTCGAGCACCTACGCTCTGCCCGTCACAATAGACAAGATCTCCCGGTTGCCACCCACTTCAACTCTGCCCCTCATTCCCATCCAGATATGTCCATACATGGCCTCCTTTACTGCCATGATGAGGCCAAACTCGGGTTGGAGGAGCAACACCTCATCTACCGTCTGGGTAGCCTCCAGCCTGGTGGTATGAACATTGAATTCTCCAATTTCCGGTAATTCTCTCCCCTTCCCCAGGTCCCTCTCTGCCTCTCTCCCCTTTCAACTTTCTGCTTCTTTATCTCTACAGTTCTTTCATGCTTATCCCCTCCCCCTCCCCCTTTATCTTTCCTCTGATTGGTTTTCCACCTGGCGCCTCTAGGCCCTACCCCCTCCCCTATCTCTATTACTGGGCTTTGGCCCTCTCTTCCTCCCATTCCTGATGAAGTGTCTCGGCCCAAAACGTTGGCTATTTTTTTCTCACGGATGCTTCCTGACCTGCTGAGTTCTTCCAGCATTGTGTACGTATTCTTTGATCCACAGCATCTGCAGTTGTATTTTTGTATATTTTTGAAGTTTATCTGATAGGTAACGACTTACTATAATTCTTGATAAATGAGAATTGTTTGAGAAAGATAGACATCTATGAGGTCCAGCACCAAATAGCAGCTTCACAATGATACAATGAATCAAAATCTAAATGTTTCTTTTTTTTAAAAGATTTGCCACCTTTGCTTCCCACCAAAAGAACAATGCAGCCAAACATAAACACTCTTGCCTGGCCACGAGATTGTTTTTTAAAACAGCCTATTGTATCAGTCAGGTAGATTTTCCTTTTTGCCATCCCCACTCCATCCAAATAATCATACTTCCAAGAATCCCAATAAGATTTGGGACAATATACAAGGAACAGCAGAGCTCAGTGGCTCTATACAGTGTACTAACAAATGAAGCAGTCAGCAAACATTACAATAAATTACACGTTGAACTGAAAAACAGATGCAAAGGAACAAAAAGAAACTCTATACACCACACCTGGTCTTAAATGCTTTGAAACGTTCCTTTAGTTATGATTTAGGGCAAGATAATGAATTAGATCCAGATCAATTTCTATGTTATTACCTTGTTATGTCAATATGAAAAATTCTTTATTGCAACATGGAACTATTAAAAGTTGTACTAAGCAAGGCAATAGTAACAGTAGTTGTAGAATACACCTTCTGGTGCTACTTAGGCACGTCTTCAGTGATGAACCCGGGGTCGCGGGATGTTTCAGGTCTTTAATCATCAGACACCTTTGCCCGGGCGACCTAGCCAGGGGTGACTGGCCCCCAACTTGTGTCCAAGTGGCGCACTAATCCACGGATCCCCCCTCCCCCGGATGCACAGCCGCCACAAGGCCTTTTCGGCAGCCTCCAGAATGTTCTTGGTGGCTCTTGCTTTGCAGTCCTTTGACTGCAAGGAGCTTAAGAGTCCGCTGTAATGAATGGCCAGCAAAGCCCTGGCACCCAACTTTGACTGGCTCACAGCGAGCTCTCCAGCCATTGCTCCAGCACTCTGCAACAAGATCTGTGTATTTAGCCCTCTTGCGCTCATTGGCCCCTTCAATCCGACCTTCCCAGGGGACAGTAAGTTCCAGCAGGACCACTTGCTTTGTAGACTCTGATATTAACACCACGTCCAGGTGGAGCGTAGTAACCGTGATGATCTCTGTGAACTTGAGCTGCCTCCCTAGGTTGACTTGGAGCTGCCAGTCTCGTGCAGTGGCAAGAAGCCCTCCTGAGGAGCTAGATAAGTAAAGGGGTAGGTAGTACTGAGGAAGCAATGCAATTTCAGCAGGCCTTAGACAAGTGGGAAGAATGGGCAAAAAAAAATGACAGATGGAATACAATGTCAGGAAATGTATGACAGTGCATTTTGCTATAAGGAACAATAGTGCAGACTATTCTCTAAATGGGGAGCAAATTCAAACATCAGAGGTGCAAAGGGACTTAAGAGTCTTCGTGCAAGACTTCCAGAAGGTTAACTTACAGGTTTGAGTCTGTGGTAAAGAAGGCAAAAGCAATGTTGGCATTTATTTCAAGGGGAATAGAATATAAAAGCAAGGAGATAATGCTGAGGCACTATAAGACACTAGTCAGGCCACACTTGGAGTATTGTCAATAGTTCTGGGCCCCATTTCTCAGAAAGGATGTGTTGTCATTGGAGAGAGTACAGAGGAGGTTCACGAGAATTATTTCAGGAATGAAGGGGTTAACAGATGATGAACATTTGACAGCTTTGGGCCTGTACTCACTGTAATTTAGAAGACTGCATGGGGATCCCATTGAAACCTACTGATTTGTTGAAAGGACTAGATAGGGTGGATGTGGGGAGGATGTTTCCTCTGGTGGGATATCCAGAACTTGAGGGTACAGCTTCAAAATTGAGGGGTGACCTTTTGGAACAGAGGTAAGGACGAATTCTTCTAGCCACAAAGTAGCAAATCTGTGGAATGCTCTGCCACAGACTGCAGTGGAGGCCAAATCCATGGGTATCCATGGGTATATCCATGCTGTAATTGTTATATGCTTATATTCAAAGTGGAAGTTGATAAGATTCCTGATCGGTAGGGACATTAAGAGATATGGTGAGAAGGCAGGTGTATGGGGTTGAGTGAGATCTAGGATCAGCCATGATGGAATGGCGGAGAAGATCCGATGGGCTGAATGGCCTAAATCTGCTCCTATGTCTTATGGTCTTATCTAAGAAAACATGTGCAGGTATTGGAAAAGATCCAGAGGTTCATGAGAATGATTCCAGGAATGAAAATGTTAACACATGAGCATCATTTGTTTGTGCTAGACCTGTGCTCGCTGGAGTTGAATATTGAAAGGCCTAGAAGAGTGCCCATAGAGAGGATATTTCCTATAGCAATGTTATGCCTAATTTATAATGATTTGTGAGCACAAAAAGCTTGTGCTGTGCATTTTTTGCCAGCGACAACATGTGCACACTGAATTTTTAGGGTAAGTAAACCTGAAGCTATTCTAAGGATAATAGACTACCAAGTCCAGTTTGTCAATCATTGTTTAAAAGAAATAAAATATTACACAGCAATAAGTCTTATTTCTCATATGCTACACAACAGCAAGTAATAATATCAATCTTTTCACATTATTTAAGTTACTTGAAATGATCAAACAAAACATACACAGCAGGCCTGTAGCGGGTAATGAAGGATTTTCTCACCAGAGATTTTGCACACCATCCGTATGTGATTTCCTTGCTAAATGACACTTTTAAAAAAGTCATATTTCCAAGTATCATTCAACTTTTTCCCACTTGTAAATTCTCCAGCAACTTCTGTCGCTCGACTATAAACGAAGGTAACACCAAGTTCTGTGTAGTGCATACATATTTCTCTTAGCTGCATGTCTGGTCATGAGCTTTCGGTGTAGCAGTTTCTACTGTTTCATTAAGCCATTCTGCTGTAAATGAACTAGCAATTCTTTTGCGCTTCACGCTGAATGGCCTAATTCCTAAGTTTAATTATCATTCAACCATACATGAATACCCACGACTACAGCAAAACGAAAGAGCTTTTCTCCACAGCCGAGGTGAAAACACAGTACAACACAGCATAAGGCACATATAGCACATACAAGATGGCAAGTAAATATACAGTCACACAAAATATATATATCACAAGTCCCTGAGTGACATGTCCTATAGCTAGGGTGTTATCAACAATAACAAGCAGTTCTCAGCCAACTGCAGATGAATACAGGTGTGCACCACTTAACATCCATTCGGACAACGTCCAATCACATATACGTCCGTAGTTCCGATCAGCGAACGTGACATAGCGGACGTAACCAATCTTGTGTATCGCGCGTCCCTTGAGTGTATTAGTGTTATCTCTCTGTTTAATTTTCTTTAGAAAATATTACTGTAAAATGCATCATGGCTTCCAAAAGCAGCAAAACAACTTCTAGTGATAGCAGCAGCAAGAGGAAAAGTATATAATATGGTGTTCGTACAACGTCCAAATCACATAACGTCCGATTTCACAGAATGTATCATGGACGTCAAGTAACACGTACTTGTATATGTATGCAATCCAGCTTGTCATTCTGCTGTTTGAACACTGGATGGCAGCACCATCTGTTGGTGCCAACTCCTACCCCAGCATGGATGCCAAGCTACTCCACTTGCAGCATCTCCTCTCCTGGACTGCTGCAACAGGCAAGCCTGCAGCTTGGGGCCTAGTCAAACCAAGCCCACATAGATCTGTCCATCTTGCCAACAAAATAGGAAAACGGACTCACAGCTAACCCGAGGGATGAGCTGTGCTGATGTGTTTCAAAGTCAGAGAGTAACATGTTCAAGACGGTTTTAAAGATGGAGATGGAGTTGAAATGAGCGATTTGGAGAGGAGTCAAGACCCACCTACCTAAACCGGATATGAAGTTAGATCACTCTGAGCCCCAAACCGATTTGGAGACGCTGAGAATGGCTTTGGCTAGGTGGTGAAGTCTAGGCCAGGAGCCTATCACCGGCTGGGAAGGTCTAAGCAAGACCTGAATCCTCATGCAAGATACGAGCCGGAGTTTGAACAATTTGAATTCCAGTCCACATCGACTGCAAAAGCAGTGTGTTGGGATCGAAGGCAATGATCGGGCTGAGTTCACTCATTCTCCCACAGTGTTCACTACTCTCTCTAGGGGCACTGAAGCCGCGAGACCGCTCCCACTGTTACACACTTCGCGACTGCGAGCTTCGCAGCGATTTGCCCCACTATATGATGAACTGAGATTGAGGCTTTGGGGCTACTATGGTTATTCCAAGGATTCAGGGTCTATGGGCTCAACTTGGTTTGGAATGCTGTTGCTTGCTTCTATTGTTTGCATGATTTGTGTTTCTTTCTCTTTCTCTGCGCATTGGGTATTGGTCTTGCTTTTTTTTAAACTGGGTTCTTTCGGGTTTCTTGCTTTGTGGCTGATTGTAGGCAGACAAATCTCAAGATTGTATAATTTATACATACTTTGATAATAAAGGTATTTTGAATCCTTGAATCTTTAAATATCTTATGGTCTTATTTTACTGTAGCACAATACAAATAATTGCAACATAATCACTACAACACAAGAAGCTATTTGTTCTGTAAAATAATTACCCTTTGGACAGCAATTCAGTTGGTCCCAATTCTTATTTTTCCCTCATGTCCCACAAATGCTGCACTTCAAATGTCTATTCAAACTTCCTTTTGATGCCACAATTGAATCTGCAGACAACATATATCTAGACCTTTTTAAGAAATTCTACAAAATAATGACCTCCTTCTTTGCGCCTGGTGTATATAACATTAAGCAAATCTAAATCAATTCATATACAGATGTTGATAATCAATTTGAATTTGTCTCCTCTAATTCTTGGCCACTAGTTTAGACTATTAAAAAATATATTCACCAATTAAGCACATGCAGGACAGTAATGCTTTTATAAACACCAGAGTTTCCACAGAAGCTAGAAATCCAGTGAAACACACAAAGTGTTGTAGGAACTCAGCAGCTCTGGCAACATCTACAGAGAGGAATAAAAAGCCAACGTTTTGGGCCAATGTGAAGGGTCTCAGCCCAAAACGTCAGCTCTTTATTCTTCTCCATAAATGCTGCCTAATCTGCATTTTGTGAGTGTTATTCCATATTGCTTTTAGATCAAACTTGTGTTTTGCTCTCACCCAAAACATGCATTCCTCTATTCTCTGCCCAGGGGGTTATGCCTTTGCCAATGCCATTCCAGTAGCATATCTCCAAGTATACTAATTTTAGAGTCACAATGCAGGCCTCCCCTTTGGATACACCAGAAGGACAAATCTTACAAACTATAATTGTATTTATCTTCATCAGATGCATTAAATTTTAACAGCACTGCCTGGTTCATGCAGATGAAAAAGATGCAATATTTTGCAATGTGGGATAGTTTGCCTGGCGCAAATTGCACCTCTACATAAAAATAGTTAAGTTAAACTTCTGAAGAACTTCAAAATCCCAAAACTTCAAAACACAAAAATATAAATTCATTTTAAAAAGTTGTGCCTGTCTTGACAATACATGCAACAATAATTCTGATAACAAGCAGACTAAACAGAATGTGCAGTAGCAGCGATTCATAAAGTGATAAAGAACTGTAATTCCACACTTTCAAAAATTCCTGCACTAAATAGATAAGCAAAAAAGAAAGCACATTATATGACAGAAAAGAGAAGGAGCCATTATGGAATAGGGTTAAAATATTCACATTTAGTTCATTGATTTGTATCAGAATGTCTTCTAACCTGTACATGTTGTGTCTATCACATTTTCTAATTTTATAACTATGACAAAACACAAATATACTGTTATAACCATGCTGCAATGCACAAGTATGAAAACGGAACAATGGAAAATGGGCTTTCAAAAAAAATTTCAAGCTTTACCTTTTGGAAACTATTCAAAAACACTCAAGGTGCAATGATGGGGAAAAAAAGCAAACATACACTGAAATAATTTCATACGTTTTATACAATATTTACTTATTGGACTTGTAAATGCAGTTATAAAATCATAATATTAGAGAAGTCAACAACGCCAACTGCAACCACCTAAGACTCGAAACTATAAACAGAATGGAGCAACCTGTGGAGTTTACCAGGACCACCGCCAAAACATGATCAATTTAATACAAAATCCCAACCATTTGACAAAACCCAATCAGTGACATTGCTATAATCTACTCTGCACATTCGGAAAAGGCAAAAGGTAGAGATGTGTGTTTCATTTTGATCTCAGTGGTGCTCTGATGTGGTGGTTTTGTCAAACTCTGCTCCTCCAGCCTAGAACACCTAATGGTCAAATGTCATCCATTCTATGTACCCAGGGAATGCTCACCCGTGACCCTCACTGGAGTTTAAATACCACCAGTGGCCGACTGTAATCAAGCACTCACATTACTGCATCTCCATAAAAGAAACAATCCATTCAATGCATTTCAAATCATTGTCTTCAACCACATTTGTTTGAAGAAAATCCTGCCCAATCACCATCAGTGTACAACCTGTAGCATCAGAGGTCCCAACATAACACACCACTGTTACAGTAAGATAATGAATGCCTATCATACCATGCCCAGATCACATTTCAGTAAATTGGGTGTCTTGGCTGTCCTTCTCCTACCTGCACACAGGCAGAGGCTGAAGAGCACAGCTCCAAAGATTAGGACCACAAAGATAGTTGCAGGAAGCACACAACTGGCAATGGGACTGCTTCGAGTCAATGGATTGGGCTGTGTTCAAAGACTCATCTATGGATCGGAATGAATACACCATGGTTATAATGGACTTTATTAAAACAGCTATATATGAGAGCGTGTCCCCACAAAGTCATTCACTCTTCCCCAGTCAGAAGCCCTGGATGAACAGTGAGATCCACAATCTGCTGAGAGTCAGATCAGAGCCATTCAAGTCTAGTAACCATGGAAGTTCCAAAAGGTCCAAGTACAATCTCCAGAAAGCCATCTCAGGGGCAAAGTGGCAATTCCGGTCCAAACTTGAATCAACAAAGCATGCTCAACAGTTGTAGCAGGGTTTGAATACTATCACCCCTTATAAAGTTAAATCCAGCGACATAGGTGACAGCAGGGCTTTGCTTCCAGATATGGTCAATGCCCTCTATGCTCACTTTGACTGTCAAAACATGAAGGAACTATCAAAAGCTCCTACATCCCTAATGATCCTGTGATTTCAGTCTCTGAATCCAACATGCTAGCAACCTTCAGGAGAGTAAACCCACGAAAAGCATCCGGCACAGATGGGGTACCTAGCCAAGTACAAGAGACCTGTGCTGATCAAATGGCTGGAGTGTTCACTGAGATCTTTAACCTCTAGCTTCAGCGGAGTGGGGTACCCAAGAAGAACGTGGTGAGCTAACTCAAGGACTGTTGCCCAATAGAACTTACGTCCACTCTGAAGAAGTGGTTTTGAGAGGTTGATGAAGAATCACATCAACCCCTGCCTGAGAAGCGACTTAGATCAGCTCCAATTTGCCTACCAGATCTCTAGGTCCACAGCAGATGGAATTTCATTGGCTCTTCACCCAACCCTCGATCATCAGGGTGGTAAAGGTTCATACATCAGAATGCTCTTTATCGACTACAGCTCAGTATTCAAAACCATCATGCCCTCAAAACTCAGAATCAGATTTAATATCGCCAGCATAAGTTCTGAAATGTGTTGTCTTTGCCACATCAGTAAATAACAGAGAAGAAAAAACTGAATCACAGTAAATAATGGCAGAGGGGAAGAAGCTGTTTCTGAATTGTTGAGTGTATGCCCTCAGGCTTCTCTACCGCCTTCCTGATGGTAACAATGAGAACAGGGCCCTTAAAGATTGAACTCCCTCCATGATACATCAGTAGAAATTCCAGAATGTCTTTGGTGACATACCAAATATCCTCTCACTCCTAATGAAATATAGCTGCTGTCATGGCTTCTTTGTAGCTACATTGATATGTTGGGCCAAGGTTAGATCCCCAGAGACAATGACAACCAAAAACTTGAAATTGCTCACTCTTTCCACTTCTGATTCCTCTATGAGGGCTGGTGTGTGTTCCCTCATCTTACCCTTTCTGAAGTCCACAGTTCAGTTCTCTGACCTTAGTGATGTTGAGTGCAAGGCTGATATTGTGACACCACTCAACTAGCTGATATATCTTGCTCCTGTACGCCTTCTCATCAGCATCTAAAATTCTGCCAACAATAGTGTGTTGTCAGCAAGTTTATAGACGACATTTGAGCTGTGCTTAGCCACAAGGTCAAGTGTATATAGAGAGTAGAGCAGTGGGCTAAGCACACACCTCAGAGGGCACCAGTATTGATCTCCAGTGAGGAACATATATAATTACCAATACGCACAGATTGTCGTCTTCTGGTTAGGAAGTCGAGGATCCAGTTGCAAAGGGAGGAACAGAGGCCCAGGTTTTGGAGCTTTTTGATCAGAACTGTAGGATTGATTGTGTTAAACACTGAACTGTAGTTAATAAACAACATTCTGACAGGCATTAGTATTGTCCAGGTGATTCAAGGCCACCCGAAGAGTCAATGAGCTCCAAGACCTTGGCCTCAATATATCCTTGTGCAACTGGATCTAGGATTTCCTCTCTTGCAGACCTCAGCCAGTTCAGATTAGCAAAGTCTCCTCCATGATCTCCATCAGTGCAAGTCCACCATAAAGTTGTGCATTTAGCACCTGCTCTACTTGCTTTACACTTATGACTGTGTGGCCAAGCACAGTTCCAAAGCCATATTCAAGTTTGTTGACAGCACCACTACTTCCTTAGGGGTTTGTGGAGATTCAGCATCACATATAAAACTTGGACAAACTTCTATAGATTTGCAATGGAGAGTATTGACTGGCTACATCACAGACTGGTGTGGAAACACCAATGCCCTTTAATAGAAAATCTTTCAAAAGTAGTGGATATGGCCCAGTCCATCACGGTAAAGCCCTTCCAACTACAGAGCACATCTGCACGGAAGTCTGAGGGCCCCCCCCACCACCCAGGATATGCTCTCTTTTCGCTGCTGCCATCAGGAAGGTGGTACAGAAGCCACAGTACTCACACCATCAGGTTCAGGAACAGTTACTACCCCTCAACTATCAGGCTCTTGAACCAAACGGAGTAACTTCACTTGCCCCATCATTGAAATGCTCCCACAACCAATGGACTCACTCTCAAGGACTCTTCATCTCACGTTGCTAATATTTGTTGCTTATTTATTTATTATTTCTTTGTTTTCTATTTGCACAGTTAATTGTCTTCTGCACTATGGCTGAACACCCTGGTTGGGCAGTAATAACATTTACTTTGAACTTTTCTACATATTCATTCAGCAGTCATGTAAAAGCAACCAGTGGGGCACTGAGCCAAATATTTCTTCAACAGAATTTTTCTTTTAAGATCTAAAAACAGTTAATTCTCTGTGAAAGAAGTATTTCTATTCACTTGAATGAGCAAAGATATTTCATCTCAAGCTTGATCTTTAATAAAGTCAGCAGGTAAATTTTTAACTGTATCTTTTAAATCCCCTAAGCTATTGGCCACTTATGAACAGGTATTAGAAAAGTTATTAAGAACTAACATTAATTACAAAACAAGGAGAATGTAGTTTCCCATTAAGGCTTCACTCAAATAATACTGCATTATGATAATCAATTAGCATACTTAAGTATCTTCCAAGAGGACCACAAACTTGCCGTAGGGTTTGGAGGCTTGCATGCCTCTAAGACCCATAGAGTTATGTTGACTGGAGTCAGGGCCTTGTGCTTTGGTTCTTGGTAGGGTCACCCATTCTAAACAGGTCAAAGGGTAGAGGCCAGACTAAGCATGCACCACCAGTTCTCCATGTTCAGGGGTTCAGCTCAGGGTTAACAATAATGGTCAAAAGAAAATTGTTACAGAAACACCAATGAAGAATTCTTGTATAAGGACAGAGATTGAGGACATTCATTGCTGCCCTAAATGCCATAGGCAAGTAATACCTGAGTATCAGTAAAATGCACATACCCTGGTATTGAGAATATACCAAAAAATTTTCTCAACTGACACAAGAAAGAAGAAAATAAATCCAAAGTAATTGTGCACAGAAGGAAAATCAGGATGACATGCAAACATTATTCAAATTCTTATATAATTTCAGTAGCTACCTTTCAAATTATGTTGGCAGCAACTACATTTAACCAGAATATTAATGCCAACAAATTGGAAACTGTAAAAAAATACTTACCAACACTGCCCTGAACTGTGACACAAAACATGACAGAAGGTTTAAAAACAGACTTTGTCTATATTTCTTTCTTTAAAAAATAAACTAGATATGAACAAATGTTTCTCTCATTGGTCTCTTTTGTTAGAAATCCAAATGACATCACACTGGCAGCTAAAGTACTAATGAATAGGGATTACTCAAAATAAATATGGATAATCAGCTTTCTAAAGCCATTGTTACAAGAATTAATGTGATTAAAATGATGGCATCCATGGGTAATTTGATGAACAATCCAAGAATTACAAATTACAGTGAATTCAGGTTAATTGGGCTATTGGTTAATCAGGACAGCCACTTATTTGGAGCAACTCTTAAAGAACAAAAACTAATCGATAAAATAACCAGGACTCCCTTTGTTTATTTGGGACACTATGCTGGTTAACTGAGGCAGGAGACTGTTGTTAAATAGCTTATACCTAGCATCAGTAGCATGTATTTGTGTGGCTGTTAAGACACAACTGTACTTCGAGCGAACAGTTTTTAAACAGTCAGTTGTATGTATTTCTATTCAAAAAGATTTTTGTGACTGATCATTGGTAAGAAATAAACACTAGACAATTTCGAACTGTTTTGCTCACTGCAGTTTCAAGCATTCGGGCAAAAATGGCTAGTTGTTACAACTTCAATAAATTAGAAACGATGACAAATTGGAAGGTATGAAATTTTTCACAGTTTCTACTTTGAAGGTAACATCTTGAATGTTACAATGAAAAGGAAGATTTAGAGAATGCAATTATCAACAGCATTTTACGAAGGCAGTCCATTATCTGCACTAAGTGCCTGTGCCAATATCGTTCATTTAGACTCAAAAGAACGGAACATGGATGAACTCCTGTCAATAAGTGTCAGAAACTAATACATAGTTTTTTTTTAGTATTGTAGTAATATTGAGTGTTCTAATTTGTTCTGAATTCCACTTACATGCATAATTTGTTACTCGGTTTGCTTTTTAAAAAAAATACTTTTTTAATGAATTCCATGAAACTTCATCTAATTGGGGCAGCCACTTAATTGGGCTAAGATATACTGGTCCCAATTTGTCCCAATTAACCAGAATCCACTGTAATTTTCAAAACCAGTCCGATACACAGGAGTCTCATAACTAACAGCCATCAATAAAGGACTCTCGAGTTAGAGCAGATTCAGTAATAGCTAAAATCTCTGACACTAACTTAATCCAATGTACTCAAGACAGCAACATAGTTCTCAAAACAATCATGTCATTTAGACCACTCTACAACAAATGAGAGAAGTTCAAAGAAATACTTCAAAGATTCAAGGGTTCATTTTATTTTCAAAGTATGCATGTGCAATATAGCTCTGAAATTCGTCTTCTCCAGATAGCCAGGAAATACAGAAAAGCCAAGGGATTTGTTGAAAGAAAAGGCAACAACCCCCTCCAAGCACAAGAAGGAAGAAACAAAACTCATGAACCCTAAATCCCCCATCCCGTCCCTCACACAAATAAACTATCAGATTGCCCACCCAGAAAACAGCAGCAGGAACGTCAAACCCTCAAACCCCCATCCCATGCACAAAAACTAACAGATCGCCCACCCTGAAAACAGCAGTTAGAAAACCAAAAACCCCAAACCACTTCATTGCAAAAAAGAGCAACAATAGCATCAAACCCCCAACCCTCCTCTCACATACAAAAATTAAATGATCAAAAAAAAATCAAAACCCAAATCCCAAAAACTAACATATCACCCACCCAGAACCCCAACCTGCCAATCGGCAACAAGAAAGAAAACACAGAACACTGAAGGAGAGCAGTATAAACTTCAGCCCAATAATTACATAAATCTTAGAATTTCGAAAACATCCTGCCATCAGAATTGAAGACAGCAGCTGCTCAAACTCAGTTCTTCCATGAACAGTGACCGGGTACCGCCCTGCCACTGACCTGTGGCCTACTTTGTTTATAATATACACTAACATCACACATACATTTATTTAAAATACTGAATAGAACTGGGAGTTCATTCACAAACTAAAACTTCTAGTAAAACCAAAAACCTGGTCAATACTGTTTGTTTAACATATTCAAAACTTGACAAGCAATGGCATCCCATTTTCCTCAGCAACTACTCAGGATACAGCCTAAACTTAAAATACTCGTATGTCCCATTTTATACCATTTTGAAACCGAAATGCGTCTTTCTTAGATGCAATTGGGTAGTGAGAATGTAAGAGATTTTGAAACATCCTCGGTAAGAAACTCCATCCATTTGGAACTAGGTTGGTAATAAAACGCTTTAAACCTTTTGATGCTTTTATACTGTGAATCGTAATTCAGCAGGTTACTCGCAGTACAACTATATGGACAATTCAAGCCCCCAGAGGTCATATTTCAGTATACTTCAGATAATCATCTTTAACATTGTTCTTTATTTATAGAGTTAATTTATTCTTTCTGTTGAAGAAATATTTCATCTAAAGGTGTTTAATATCCCATGAAAAGTTATTCCCAGTGGTTAAGCAAAACATGTATTTTTCTGAAACGAATCCAGAGATTTGTAACCTGAAGTCAAGAAGTATCTTCATCAGTTTTGCAGACACAGCAATGGACATGCATACTAAACTGAGTGCAGAGTTATGGATTAGATGCCGTCACAACCACCTTGATGATGTCAAACTCAATGACACTAGATGTCACATTGTCAAAACACTTCCAATACCCTGCTTCATTCACACTCTGCTCCAACACTTCTGTCTATTCCTGTCTGCTAGCAAACATCACTCTTCCATCTGTACACCATTACACCCCAAACTTAAATGTAATTTTGTGCAATGATGAAACTAACAGCTTTCCATTCACGAGGACCTCATCAGATGCCCAAAACCATTGCACGAAATTGATCAGGCCCTTCTACACCCAGGCAGCAAATTCCAAATTAAGCATTTTCGATGTTAAACTTAAAGTGGGTAAATGGCATGAAACTCATAAAATATAAAATACAGCACAGTACAGGTCTTCAGCCCATGATGTCGTGCTGACCTTTTATCCTACTTTAAAATCAATCTAACCTTTTCCTCTTACATAATAACCCTCCATTTTCCTATCATCCATGTGTCTATCTAAGAGTTTCTTAAATGTCCTACCACCACCCTTGGCAGGATGTTCCACGTACCCACCACTCTGTGTAAAGAACTTGATTCTGACATTCTGCCCCCCCCCCCCCACCCCTGTGCTTTCCTTGAGAGAAACACATTAGTTTATAACAGAAAATGGGAGAGGTGTTGAATGGAACAAATGGAATTTTCAGATTAGGTGCGAATGGATGACCTAAGCATCACACACAAATGTGGCAGCTGAAATCAAATTAAGCTTGTCTTCTATCTAATGCACTGCTAATGGGATAACTGTAGGACATGCCAGACATGCTGATGGCTTGCATTGGCAGCACAAAGGGAATAAAATTACTATCAATTGCAAAATAAATTAATAATTAAAAAAAAAGAGAAATAGCGAGGTAGTGCTCATTGACCATTCAGAAATCTGGTGGCAGGGAGGAAGAAGCCATTCCTAAATCGTTCTGTGTGGGTCTCCAGGCTCCGTCACCTCCTGGTCGTAACAAGAGAGCATGTCCTGGAGGGAGAGTGTCCTAAATGATGAACAGTGCTTCCTTGGGGCACCACCTCTTGAAGAGGCCCTTGATGGCAGAATGGGTTATGTCCATGATGGAAATGACTGTAGTCTGTTGCTACCTTGTGCACTGGAACCCCCACGCCAAACTGCAATCCATGTCAATGCAACACATTGATAGGTACCGCACCAACCATTCATTCTGCATACCACTGGCATAAAGCGGCCCTGTGAACAACAACAAAGTTACTTATCCAAACTCACAATCTCCATTACCAAAGAGGGCAAGGGAGCAGGAATATCATCAGCTGGAGAGGGATAGGAACAGACAAGTTAGGAAAGCGTTTAATTGGAGTTAGGAGAAATATAAGGCTATCAGGCAGGAACTTGGAAGCTTACATTGGGAACAGATGTTCTCAGGGAAATGTATGGAAGAAATGTGGCAGATGTTCAGGGGATATTTGTGTGGAGTTCTGCATAGGTACATTCCAATGAGACAGGGAAAGGATGGTAGGATATAGGAACCGTGGTGTACAAAGGCTGTTGTAAATCTAGTCAAGAAGAAGAGCTTACAAAAGGTTAAAAAAAACTAGGTAATGATAGAGATCTAGAAGATTACAAGACTAGCAGGAAGAAGCTTAAGAAAGAAATTAGGAGAGCCAGAAGGGACCATGAGATGGCCTTGGCACACAGCATTGAAAACCCCAAGAAATTCTACATTTTTGTGAAGAGCAAGAGGATAAGATGTGAGATAATAGAACCAATCAAGTGTGACAGTGGAAAAGTGTGTATGGAAACGGAGGAGATAGCAGAGGTACTTAGTGTGTACTTTGCTTCAGTATTCACTACAGAAAAGGATCTTGGTGATTGTAGGGATGACTTAGAGCGGACTGAAAAGCTTGAGCATGTAGATATTAAGCAAGCGGATGTGCTGGAACTTTTGGAAAGCATCAAGTTGGATAAGTCACTGGGACCAGATGAGATGTACCCCAGGCAACTGTAGGAGGCGAAGGAGGAGATTGCTGAGCCTCTGGTGATGATCTTTGCTTCATCCATGGGGACGGGAAAGGTTCCGGAGGATTGGAGAGTTGCAGATGTTCTTCCCTTATTCAAGAAAGGGAGTAGAGATAACTCAGGAAATTAGAGACCAGTGAGTCTTACTTCAGTGGTTGGTAAGTTGATGGAGAAGATCCTGAGAGGCAGGATTTATGAACATTTGGAGAGGCATAATATGATTAAGAATAGTCAGCATGGCTTTGTCAAAAACAGGTCATGCCCTACAAGCCTGATCGAATTTTTTGAGGATGGGACTAAACTCATTGATAAAGGTAGAGCACTATATGTAGTGTATTGGGATTTCAGCAAGGCATTTGATAAGGTACCCCATGCAAGGCTTATTGAGAAAGTAAGGAGGCCTAGGATCCAAAGGGATATTGCTTTGTGGATCTAGAACTGGCTTACCCACAGAAGGCAAAGAGTGGTCGTAGACGAGTCATATTCTGTATGGAGGTCAGTGACCAGTGGTGTGCCTCAGGGATCTTGCTGCCTTTATAGCCGCATCAATATGTTGCATCCAGGTTGGGTCCTTAGATATACTGGCACCCAGGAACTTGATATTGCTCACTTTCTCCGCTTCTGATCCCTTTATGAGGATTGGTTTGTGTTCCCTCATCTTACCCTTTCTGAAGTCCACAATCTGCTCTTTGGTCTTTGGGGAAGGGGGGGTGGGGAAGAAGCATAGAAAACCTACAGCACAATACAGGCCTTCAGCCCACAAAGCTGTGCCGAACATGTCCTTACTTTTAGAAATTACCTAGGGTTACCCATAGCCCTCTATTTTTCTGAGCTCCAGGAGTCTCTTAAAAGACCCTATCGTATCCGCCTGCACCACCATCATTGGTGTTATCTAATACTACAGCTGAACTACATTTGAGTGAAGATGATAACTCATGGTGATTTCTCATCATTGGTAAACAAATTTAAAGTGCTACAACAAATATTATAGGGGAAAAAATCTTAGTTATCTTCATTTTACTAATCTATTTAAGAAAACTTTATTAGAAGTCTGATGCTACCAAATTAAGTTTCTCAGAAACATCAGATACTAAGCCAGAGCTTAAATAAAGCTTACATCAAATTGATTTCCATCTTTTAATACTGGCTCTAAACAAAATTAATAACACATTCCCAGTGATTCAAAGGATAGCTATTATCATGACACTGAACATACTAGCAAATTCCATGAAATTTAATTCCTTTAAAATAATTTCAGTATAATTACAGGTATCAAGACCAGCAAGATAGCATTTGTGGCTTGCAAGTTTATTCCTAATATCACTAAAACATACCATATCATCACTAAAATCCCCAAAGTAAAGAATCACTGTTCTGCCATGATCTTCCGTGAACATGTTAACTGAAGAGATTCAGTTCAATAATCTGAAATCAAGAAAGAAAGCATGCAGATGCTGAAAATCTGAAGTAAATAGAACACAGTGATACTCGATAGATCAGGCAGTACCTGTAAACACAGAAACATAATTGGTATTTCTAGATTACGAACATGCATCACCATTCTTAATGAACTCTGTCTTATCCCACAGATGTCTGATCTTTTAAGCATTTTCACATTTCCTGCTTTTAAATTCCAATTCCTGTCTTTTGCAGTTCTCTATTTTTTAATCTCAGTTTGACAACCTTCATCTACTCAAGCCTATTTCCACATTCAATTAGATTATGACAGCTGCATATCTCAACTCTGCTTTCTACAGTTTCAAACTCCGACTATCCTTGCCAACAACGTTGTTTTGGGATTTTCAATGGCTGATCAGCCTTGCCAATCTTTCTGTAAACAATTTTAGATTTCCACGACTGTTCTTTCTGATATCATACTTAAATAATCTAACTTCTATTGCAAAATCCTCCTTGAATTTAATTTCTCAAGTGAATTAAGAACTTCTTTCTAAATATCTGAACAAATCCTTGAATTATAGAGTAAATCAAACAGTGAAAATGATGATGTGAAAACAATAAGTTTAAAGAATCTAAATAAATGCAAGTGACTGAATTGCATCTCTGTGGTATTTTTCCACTCAAATTATACCAAGCCATTATCACAATTTTAAGTGCCAAGCCAACTTTCATCATGAAATCAAAAGCATTAAGGTATGTCAAAGTAAGAGATAATTACACCTAGATTCAATGTTAAAAAAAAGACATGATATATTCCTATAAATTTAAATTTGGCAATATTTAGTGTGCCAAATTCAATGAATGGTTTAAAACAATTATTTGTTAACTTTGTTATCCATATATTAACAAGATTTATCATGTCTGAAAATAGATCCAGAGACTAACAAAAACGGCAAGTTGCTTCTCTTTAAAAAGAAGTTCCCTTTCGATCCATGGTATTAAAGGAAAGTTCCTATCATGGTTAGAGCATTGGTTGACTGGTAGGAGGCAATGAGTAGGAATAAAAGGATCCTTGTCTGCCAGTGACTAGTGGTTTTCCACAGGGGTTGGTATTGGGACTGCTTCTTTTTATGCTGTTATCAATGATTTAGATGATGGCTTTGTTGCCAAGTTTGCAGGCGATACAAAGATTGATGGAGAGACAGGTTGTGTTGAGAAAACAGGAAGGCTACAGAAGGGCTTAAAACAGCTTAGGAGAATGGGCAAGAAAGTGGCAAATAAAATACCATGTTTGAAAATGCATGGTCATGCACTTTGTTAAAAGAAATAAATGTGCAGACTATTTTCCAAATGGGGAGAAAATCCAAAAATCTGAGATGCAAAGGGACTTGGGAGTCCTTGTGCAGAACACCCTAAAGGTTAACTTGCAGGTTGAATCAGTGGTGAGGAAGGCAAATGCAATGTTAGCATTCATTTCAAGAGGTCTAGAATATAAGAGCAGGGATGAGAGAAATGATACTTAAGGAGTCCATTTAGAATGTGCTGACACAGAAAGAACGTGCAAAGCAACTTGCAGGGCAACGTATAGACCAATTTGCAAAATCAGGATGAAACAATAGCTTGCTGATTAAAGAAGCGATACGGGTAACGGGAAGACATGCTTAACGGTTGAACAATAACGGTGTTAATGCGCTGAGGCTGATAAGTGGGCCAAAGGGTAATCACATTTGTAATTTTGTAATGAGATTAAGGAAGAATGTCTGCACCTCACATGGGTGCAACTCACAAAGTCGTAAACAAGTAGGGTATAAAAAAACTGTACAAAGTGTAATTCGGCACTCAATCTAGCAGGAGCTGGTTGGGTCCGACTCTGCAGACTCGAAAAATAAAGTTTACCGTTCTGCAAATTGCTGAGACTCAGTGTGTTTCCGACAAGGGATGTGACGCTGAGGCTTTATAAGGCACAGGTGAGGCCTTACCTTGAGTATTGTGAACAATTTTGGGCACCCCATCCAAGAAAAGATGTGCTGGCATTGGGGAGGGTTCAGAAGGAGGTTCATATGGATGATTCTGGGAATGAAAAGGTTATCACATGAGGAACATTTGATGGTTCTGGGCCTATACTCACTGGACTTTAAAAGGATGGTGGGGGCAGAGGAAACTCATTGAAACCTTTGGAATGTTGAAAGGCCTAAACAGAGTAGATGTGGAAAGGATGTTTCCCATGGTGGGGGAGGCTAGGACAAGAGGGCCTCAGGTTAGACGGGTGTCTGTTTAAAACAAAGGTACAGAGAAATTTCTTTCACCAGAGGGAGGTGCATTTGTGGAATTCGTTACCACAGGCAGCTGTGGAGGCCAGATCATTGGGTGTATTTAAGGTGGAAATTAATGTCACAGCCAGTAAAGAATCTATCAAAGGTTACTACAGGGAGTGGGGCTGAGGAGGGAGAAAAAATTATCAGCCATAATTAAATAGCAGGTTAGAATCAATGGGCCAAATGGCCTAATTGTGCTCCTGGTCTTATAGTCAGCATAACTCTCACAATACCGGTGCTGCCCAAAAATGAGCATTTCCTGCATTTTCTATTTTATAACAAATCTCCATAGTGTGTCAGTCAGTGCAATGAGACATGCATATAATTTTTGTAGGTATGCTGCTGTTTGAACAATGCACGTCAAATGAGGGAGCTAGAAATGCAAGAGCTTTCAGACAATGAGTTTTATTTTCAATTGATCGGAATGTTTGGGGGTGGGTGTGGGGGTGGTGAACAGTGAATGCCGTTGCCTTAGAATTCTCGGGACCCACATTCAATCCTGGCCTCGGGTGCTCTCTGAGTAGAATTTTCACATTCCCGGTCACTGCATGGACCTCTGCCAGTTGATTGGTTTTCATCTCACATAACAAAGTTACACTGGCATGTTAATTGTCTAGTTTAAAAGTTACCCCTTGGTACACATATATAGTTAGATAAAGAGGACTTGAAAGGTAGGAGAAAGAAATGTTGCAGAATTATGGGGGTGGGAGGTAGTGGAAGGGAAGGAAGGGAAATGGCCTTTTCTCGTGTCAGGTTCATAAGCAAACTCCCTACACCCTCTCAGTTACAACCAAGAACAAAAATCACTATTATTTAAACAGATTTTATGTCACACCAGCTGCACCCAATTGTGCATGTAATTCAGTTTCAGAAAAAGGGATGTGTGGTAGTATATCAAATTTACAATTACAACCATGTATACAAATCTTCAAAAAAGCAAAACCTGAAAGCTACTATGCTGGCATGACTACTTACGGTGCTGATTTTCACTAATGTACTCAAAAGGCAGCAGTTTGGAAGATAATAATTGACACCATGGAAGAGAAGACAAAAATTGTTGCCTCACCTGAAAGACTGTTTGGAGCCCTGAATGGCAGTGAGGGAGGGAGGTGTTAGAGCCAGTGCAGCACTTGTTCTGATTGCAAGGAGTGCCAGGAGGGAGATCAGTGGGGAGGGACGAATGGACAAGGGAGTTGTGCAGGGAGCGATCCCTTTGGAAAGCAGGAAGCGGAGGGGAGGGAAAGATGTGCTTGGTGGTGGGATCCCAGTGGAGATGCTGATAGTTATGTGCTGGGTGTAGGGGCTGGTGGGATGGTAGGTGATTATCAGTGGGGAGGGACGAATGGGCAAGGGAGTCGCGTAGGGAGTGATCCCTGTGGAAGGCAGAACGTTTGGGGGGGGAGCGTCCCTTCTGGCACTTACCCATTCAGGGCCACAAACAGTTCATCCAGGTGAGGCAACACTTTATCTGGGAGTCTGTTGGGGTCACATACTGTGTCCAGTGCTCCCAGTGTCGCCTCCTGTATATCGGTGAGACGTGATAGACTGGGAGACCGCTTCGCCAAGCACCTATAATCCATCCACCAGTAAAAGATCTCCCACTGGTCACCCATTTTAATTCCACTTCCTATTCCGATGTGTCCATCCATGGCCTCTTCTGCCGTTATGATGAGGCCACACTCAGGTTGGAGGAACAACACCTTGTATTCAGTCTGGATAACCTCCAACCTAATGGCATGAAGATCAATTTCATGAACCTCGGGTGATGCCTCCTCCCCCTTCGCCATCCCCTTACCTCCTTGCCAGCCCATTGCCTCCTTCTGGTGCTCCTCCCCTTTTCTTTCTTCCATGGCCTTCTAACCTCTCCTATCAGACTCTTCTTCTCTAGCTCTCCATCTCTTTCACCAATCAACTTCCCAGCTCTTTACTTCACCCCTCCCCCTCCCAGTTTCACCTATTACCTTGTTTCTCCCTCCCCTACCTTTTTAACTCTATTTCTCATCTTTTTTTCCCTCCAGTCCTGCTAAGGGGTTTCAGCCCAAAATGTCGACTGCACTCTTTTCCATAGATGCTGCCCGGCTTACTGAGTTCCTCCAGCATTTTGTGTATGTTGCTTGGATTTCCAGCATCTGCAGATTTTCCCTTGATCATAATATAATACAGTATCTCCCTGTCTTACAGTGATTTGGGCATTGAAATTCACAAAGCACTATGTTGAGATACAAACTAAAGTTTGCTCTAATAGAATTTTTTTGAAAAACAAGAAACACAAAATGTAAAGATTTGAACTAATTTACCAATGAGCAATGCCAGTTCACAGCACGAGGCCTTTGCTTTGGAAACTGTCAAGGCAATGTCCTCTATCGATATTAGTGCAACAATAATTTATTGAACAATATAACATACACATTTCTTGTTTAAGTAAAGCAGAAACCTTTTCTCTCCTGGCTATAATATAATCAGAATTTCCTTGCCTAAAAGCCACAGGAGTACTACTGCAGAGAGAAAAACTTCCCAACGAAACACATCTCCTCTGTTAATATGGAATTCAATGAGGAAGTACACATTTACTTTATGGAAAATGAAAATGCAGAGAGTATTCTAGAAATGCTATTGCTCTGTAATGATGGAGTACACTACATCATGCCCTCACTAGAATTTCATAAGATCATGACACAGGAGCAGAATTACGCCATTCGGCCAAGTCTGCTCCGCCATTCCATCATGGCTGATTTATTTTCCCCCTCAACCCTATTCCCCTGCATTCTCCACACTACCTTTGACTAACCAAGAACCTATCAACATCCACTTTAAATATACCCAATGACCTGACCTCCACAGCCATCTGTGGCAATGAATTCCGCACATTTGTTCTCCTCTCATCTCTGTTCTGAAGGGTTGTCCTTCTTTTCTAAAACTGTGCCTTTTGGTCCTAGACTCCCCCACTATAGGGGACATCCTTTCCATATCCACTATTTAGGTATTTCAATATTTGATGGGTTTCAATGAGATTTTCCTTGTTCTTTTTAAACTCTAGCAAGTACAGGCCCAGTGCATCAAATGCGCCTCATTTGTTAACTCTTTCATTCTCAGGATCATTCTCATGACCTCATCTGGACCCTCTCCAATGTTAGCACATCCTTTCTTAGATAATGACCCAAATCTTCTCACAATACTCCAAGTCTATCAAATGCCATATAAAGCCTCAGCATTACATCCTTGTTTTTATATTTTAGTCCTCTCGAAATGAATGCCAGCTTTGCATTTGCCTTTCTTACCACTGACTGAATCTGCAAGTTAACCTTTAGGGAATCTTGCACAATAATTTGAAATGATATAAAATATTTAAGGAAAAGAGGTCAGTCTGAAGATACTGATAATGTGCCATCCTTAAGACAGTAACTTCTTGTTACTACTGCAACAATTATTCATCGATGCATTCAAACAACAGGGGCTAGACTAAGCTCACATATATTAAAAGTAATCCCGACAGCTGAAGCTCATTCATGCAACTGTGCCAAAATAAGATATCAATGTATTCCCCAGAGTTAAAAGTAAAATTCAAGCTAATCTTTTCCAACCAATCAAATGAAACATGACAGTACTTTGCTTTCAGAATTTTGGAACTTGAGAATGGAGTGGCAAGTATATGGTGGATTTCTGCACATTGCTCTAATCATTTTTAATGATCCATCATTTCAGATTGTACGTACTTCAATAATCTTCTGCGAATCATTACAGATTAAAGCACAGAAGAATGTCTTTGAATAATAATCTTTATTACATCAATCTACAATTAATTTCACCACTCACTTGCATTTTTCCCTTGAAAGCTGATCTGTAACTCAGTTCTTTAATATAGGATTCCATGTGATGATTGCTTTGTTGATTAAGTTTACAGAAGTCCAAATCTTGTTTGTGTGATGGCATTAACTGGATATATTTATTTCTCAGGAAGATGGCCCTTGTTCTGCCACTGTTTTCTTAATTTTGTCAAAGAGTGTGTGTGTTGGTCCCAAAATCAAAGAGTAGGCAGCAGCAGTAGCCATAATCCCCTCAGAGGATCCTGAACGTAGCAAAAACAAAAATGTGGCTTCACAGCAGTGATGTAAAACAAAAAGGTACAATTGGTAATATCAAAAAGAAAATAATGAGGAACTGGTGTTTTTTTAATCATTGGCTAGCCTCTTGGTATTCTGAAAATAACCCGCCCATTGTAATGGAAAACTACCTCAGCTACTATTTCCAATTATAAAGCAGCCAAGAATCTCATGTAGGACTTGCTACAATCTGCCCTGGGGCTGAAGGCAACCAGCTGAACAAATACGCTTGCGTTTTTCAGGAGGTTGCATTTAAACACCTAATTCTATTTCATCACAACTTTAAGAACTTTCCCAACCCATCTATATGCACTAACTTAACTTTCCGTCTATTCCATGCTGAAAAATTTTCTCACGCCAGTAACTTCAAAATTTCCTCCCACAGCTTACAAAACTCTACTTGGTGACAGTCAGAGGATCAAAAGCAATCAATAATTTCAGAATTGGGAAAGCAGAAGTGTTTTCAGTTTCAGACACTTGAGAGTGTATACTATTGCCTACAGCATTCTTCAGCGACTTACTGGGGAAAAGGTAGCAGAGAGTGGTTTTCCACATAGTAAACCATATGTGATTTCCACATTAAGATGGTGATAAATGTGTAGTTCTCCAGAAATGTTGGGAAGATAAGCAAGAAGATAATAACAAATTAATTGGGATTAACTGATCTCATGATGAATCAATCTGGCATAAATTAATGGACGGTATCAAAATATAGCACTCACCTTTGTTTCACTGAACAGCTGCCATAAATTGGGAGGTTAACTCACTTTACTAACAGTCTTTGAAAATTCTTTGAAAAATGACTATCTGCTTAAAGTGAGATAAGAAACAATGGGGGCACTCTCAGACATCTCCAATGGCATTCAAGGCCTCAAAAGCAGGGTAAAGAACAGGCTGTTACTTTTGTAATAAGAGATAACTACGAGATACTCTAAGGCCACAGTCTCAACCAAGTGATGAGATTTGATCATGCAACCCACGTGGTGAATGAAATTCTTGTCTGAACAGTCAGAAGCATTCGACTGCATATCCCTCTCTATCCACTTGGCTCAAGAACAATGACAAGATTGTTACATAATGTGTGATGTGGAAACCAAATGTCCAACTGCAACAGGACAAAAATGGCCAAAATGGGTCAGAACTGGACCGACAATATGTAGTTCATTGGAGAACAAAAGGAATAGAATTGAGATGAACACTGTAAACAGAATTTCATGAGAATCTTGACCTAAATATGGCAACTCCAAATATGGAATTCATTTCTTGACAATTACAGTACAATGCATAATATGAATGCTTGTACTTTTATCTCTGTAATTTTAGTTTTAAAAAAAATCCAAGTATACTTCTCACCTACTGTCAGTAGTGTCTCTCTGACAAAGATGCTAATTTGGCATAAAAATTTTGTATTCTTTGCAAATCCACATGCGTTCTTTCTCATCATTTCTTAAACCAAATGAATTTCTCAAATAAGACTTCTTTGAATATCCATATTCTCTTCCTCGATTAAGCTAACATTACATTTCTTGGAGTCAAAAATATTTTCCTCTCAACTGTTCCACTATTCAGGGATCTCACTGAAACTAACTGAATACTGAAAGGCCTTCATAGAGTGGATGCTAAGAGGATGTTTCCTATCGAGAAGGAGTCTAGGACCAGAGGGCACAGCCTCAGAATACAGAGATATCTCCTTTAAAACAGAGGGGATATCTCAGCCAGAAACACAGAGTGTACTCTTTTCCATAGATGCTGTCTGGCCTGCTGAGTTCCTCCAGCATTTTGTATGTGTTGCAGAGATGAGGAATTTGATTAGCCAGAGATTCGTGAATCTGTGGAATTCATTGCCATAGACGGCTATGGGAGCTAAGTCACTGGGTATATTTAAAGCCGAGGTTGAATAGTTCTTGATTAATAAGGGCATCAAATGTTGTGAGAAGGCAAGAGAATGGGGTTGAGAGGGATAATAAATCAGCCATGATTGAATGGCAGAGCGGAGTAGATGGGCCGAAAGACCTAATTCTGTTCCTCTCTTATGGCCTTATTCACAAGACTTTTTTCAATTCTTTCTGCAAATTTCCACACGTCCCTGGTTCACTATATAAATTGCACACTTTTGTACAGCGGTTCAATTGTTCCATTTGATACCAGAGAATGTATGCAACATGTAACCTGAAATTCTTACTCTCCACTGACATCCGCAAAACAGAAAAAAACCCCAAAGAATGAATGACAGAAAAAATGTAAGAACCCCAAAGCCCCTGCCCCATCCCACTCAAGCAGCAACAAGCCTCCCCTCCCCCACACATATTCTAGCATAAAGCATCAGCATTCTCACCACCCACCATGGAAGCAACAGCAAAACCCCCAAAGAGAGACCATTGTCTACAGTCCATCAAAAACTAACTGTTCACTCCCAACACTTCAACATTCCTCAGGCTCCCTCTCTCACTAATAAGGGAGACAAATAGTTGCTGTTTCAGACAGAGACAGAGGGGGAGAGGGAGAGAGAGGGGGAGGGAGAGAGAGAGAGGCACAGACACGGGCACAGAGAGACAGAGAGAGAGAAACAGACAACAGAGAGAGACAGACACAGAGAGGGGCAGAGAGAGAGAGAGAGAGAGAGAGAGAGAGAGAGAGAGAGATCTGTCTCAGTCTGTCTCTTTGTCTCCCTCTGTCTCTCTCTCTCTGAGAGAGACAAAGAGACAGACAGAGACAGAGATCACCCGAATGCAGAGGCCTCCATCAGCTGCACTTGCTGTCTTGATGTTCTGGTTCTCCACAACACCGCTAAGAAATTGGGTCCACAGGGCTACATAAAGCCGCAACCCAAACAAATGGAAAAACAGCATGAAAATGTGCAGTCTAATGATTTATTTATCTCGTTTGGTTAACTTATTCAAAACCAGTTTCTTTTCCAGAGATTAAAATCAGAGTTAACTTTTCAGATAAACGACCTTGCATCAGTTCTCAACTGCCAAGTCTTATTTCTTTCTTTCCCTACAGTCACTGTCTGTACATTTTGTGTAGTAATTTCAGATCTAACATTTTCTCTACTCATACAAAAGGCTCTGGTAACAAAATATCAGTTTATGCAAGGTATCAAAATTTTAAGATTTGTAATGCTGAGACAAGAGTTTGGGATTAATGAACATTAATCTGAGAAGTTCAAGTTTAATTGTCATTCAACCATACATGTGTGTACAAGTGAACTATTCAGAAAAAAATGTTGGAAACGAAGTCTTTCTTCTGTACTTTTCACATTAACTAAAAATGAATGCATATTTGTTTCTTAGCAGGGAATCAAACATTTGTAAATATTTGTCACGTTCAACCGAGATTTAATGTTGATATTTACTTGAAATAGATCCCAACAGCAGAATAGCACTGAAGAATTGGGTAGGGTTTGGACATGAAATCAACAGGCTCAATCAGCAAAACTGCATATTTTAATGAAATACAAGTGAAGAGATTTAAAACAAACAGAACACTGCAATTTTGTAATTATAGTCACTTTAGATATGTGATAGAAAGACATTTGCAGCAAATAAATTGAGTTGAAGGATATATGCATCCATTAGTCTCGAGAGACCATGGATTTGCACCTTGGAAAGCTTCCAGGTTTCCAGGATTTCCTGAGCAGGGTTGTATGGGAGAGAGACCCTTTCCAAGCATCCCCTCTCCATGGCCACCAATGTTGTCAAAGGGCGAGCTGGTACAGCTTGGCACTGGCGTCGTCATAGAGCAATGCATGGTTAAGTGCCTTGTTTAAGTACACAACACGCTGCCTTAGCTAAGGCTCGAACTAGCAACCCCCAGAACACCAGACCAATGCCTTAACCACTCGGCCACACTGAATAGAGAATAGAGACAGTGAAAACAAGCCTTAATAGGTAACTCAATTCAATTTGGAACTTAAAATAAATAGGTTATTTTTCTAAGCATCAGTTAACCACAAATGAGTTACCCACATCAATGTCCAAACTCACCCATTACAGTTTTATTCCCAGTTTAATTTAAATCTCTTCTCAGTCCCCACATTTCTACCCTATTCTCCAAACTATCCTCCAGAATTCCCCATTGCCTCTCTTATTCTGTAACTATTTTAAGTTGATTTTTGAACCAAACCTTACCTCCCCACAACTTTGCAATGATGTTTGACACTTTTTCTCCTCTGTGATTACCCTATACTACCTTTTCAAAGGAGAAAGCCATAACTACTGTAAAAACTGAGGACAGAATAGTGCAAACTGCATGCAAGAATTCCAAAACGAATTTGGCACAGCCACTATTTTAATATTCCTAAAGACAGTTTACATCACAGTATATTCATAAATTTAGTATATAAATAACCTGTACTTCAGACACGAGTTTAAGTTACATGCAATGATATAATACCAACCAATGATTTACTTACTATTGCCAGGCTTTAAAAAGCAACTAACTAATACGTGTATTAAATCTTGAAATTCTCAGCCAGAGTTTGTGGTGCCACCCTACATCTATATTGAGGCAGTAAGGGCAATATAACAAATTACATACAATGGGAGATATTGTGTCACAAAAACACACACCTTGACCAATTTCATTCATGTTTTAAACTTAGTGTGGACCATTATCTAAACACAAGACATCCTATTGCTGCTGGAAATACAGAGCAACACAACACAAGATGCTGAGGGATTTTAGCAGGTCAGGCAGTGTTTACAGAAATGAATAAATAGACGACATTTCGGGCTGCAACCCTTTGTGAGGACTGGAAAGGAAGGGGGAAGATATCAGAATAAGAAGGTGGGGGAGGTGCTAGGAGGTGACAGCCAGGTAGATGGGGGGAGGGTGGGTATGAAGAAAGAAACTGGTAGATGTTAAGTGGAACACAAAGGACTGGAGAAGGAATCTTACAGAGAGGAGAGTAGATCATCAAAGGGAAGAAGAGGCACCAGGGAGTGATAGGCAGGTGAGAAGAGGCAAGAGTCCAGAGTGGGGGAATAAAGAGGGAAGGGGGAGGGGGGGAAAACACCAAATGTTGAAGAAATTGATGTTCTTGCCATCAGGTTGGAGGCTATCTAGACAGAGTACGAGATGTTGCTTCGACTTGGGAGTGGCCTCTCATGGCAGAAGAGGAGACCATCGACCAACGTGTCACAATGGGAGTGGGGATTGAAATTGCAATAGACAGTCCTGACAAATTCACAGGTACACTGTTGCTTCACCTGAAAGGATGGTTTAGGGCCCCGAATGGAGGTGAGGAAAGAAGTGAAAGGGCAGGTCTGCTGCTTGCAGGGGCAAGTGATGGGGGAGATTGGTGGGAAGGAATGGACGGACAAGGGAATCATGGAGGGAGTGATCCCTGTGGAAAGTGGAGAGTGGTGGTGGGGGGGGGGGGAGAGAGTAAAAGATGTGTTCGGTGTTAGGGTCGCATTGAAGATGGTGGAAGTTGTAGAAAATGATGTGTTGGATGTGGAGGTTCATGGGTCGGTAGGTGAAGATGAGAGGAACTCTATCCCTGTTAATGTATAGCCCCCTGATGGGGTGAGCACAGATGTCCGGGAAATGGAAGAGAAGTGGATAAACCATTATCTACCAAAATCAACAGCTGAGTGACTGATCTACAAAGTCATTTATAAAAATAATCAGGGTTCATACATAAAATTACTGACCAAGATTGCAATTATACAATGAGATTAAACCGTGATAAAAAATATATTGTTTCTCCATAATCAAGGATAAACATTTTGCTATCATAGATTAGATCAATAGCTACCAACCTAGTTGAAAGAGGCTGGAGTATGGGGTACAGTCAACCCAACTTCTTGCCTTATGCTGGTGACTCATACATGAATAGCCTGCTGAGGGATATTAGTGGAACTCAGTACAGTTGCTCTTTGCATCACGGTCATCACTTACAATGACCAATACTAGTGTGGAACGTTTTTCATTGTCTGTTAGAAATGATACATTTAATAACATAAAAGCTTATGGACAAAGTAGCCAACGAGTGAAAGGATTATCATATTGGCAGCAGTTGAAAGCTCTGGGCCTGTACTCACTGGAACTTAGAAGAATGAAGGGGCATCTCATTGAAACCACTCAAATGTTGAAAGGCCTAGATAGAGTGGATGAGAAGAGAATGTTTCCTTTGCTGAGAGAGTGGCACAAGAAGGCAGTCTCAAAATAGAGGAACTATTTAGAACAGAGATGAGGAGGAATTTCTTTAACCAGAGGGTGGTAAATCTGTGGAACTGATTGCCACAGGCAGCTGTGGAGGCCAGGTCACTGGGTGTATTTAAGACGGAGGTTGATAGGTCTTAGATTAGACAGTGTGTGAAAGATTATGGGGAGATGACAGGACAATGGGGTTAAGAAGGAAATGGATCAGCCATGATTAAATGGTGGTGCAGACTTGATGGCCCAATTCTGTTCCTACTTCTTATGGTCTTACTATAAATATATCAGGATAACAGAATAAAACAAAACATTATGATGAAAAATATTAAGTGTTATTCCCATATTAGTAAATAGGGTGTGCAAGATTTTATTTCTCAAAAACAGTCTTCATTCCATCAAGCCTTCCATTACACACATTTTATTTGTCTACTTTTTTTGCTTCTGCAGTTAGAAATCAGCAACAATGCAATACTGATCTAATAATACTACACGGTGATCATTTGTAGCCAGAATCAACAAATGGGAAACAGATAAATTCATTATACTTACTGCCCTGAAATTTAATGTGAAATTTAAATGTTCTAAAGACAAAAAATTAAATTAAAGCCAAAAGACAGTATTCTTCCTACTGAAAGAGTTGAGACCCAGTATCAAATGGGAAACAGTTTTCAAAAATTGTTGGCGTGGAAGACAGGTGGGTGTTTGGCATTTTTGTGAGAATGGAACTGATAGAGAAAGACAAAAAACAAATTAAGGGACAAAACCAGATCTGTGAAATTGAAGGACAAGACTGTCTGAGAAATAGGTGATGCAGAACAAGTCTAGCAGACAAAAAGAATAATATATCCAGGGAAAGCAAGCTTCTGGTTTGCTCATTCTTTCTTACCCAAAGCCACATTTCTACATAGAAGCCATCTTCATTCAATATTGGATTAATAATGGGAACAACAATTTTTACCCCTTCAAAAAACTTACTTTTAAATTCAGAATTAACTAATTCAGATGGAATTGACAGGGCAGTTCCTTGGAACAGTTGGTTCAGGGGAATCTGAGCCTATATCCTCAACTGGTTCAAGGCCAAATCATCCAATAGTCTTTACATCAACTTAGATCGTTAAGGTTGTACTGATGTGCTTATTTTAAAGATTTTCTGAGGAGTATTTTCTTGGGCCAAGCACTCTGGAAATAACTGTCCACCATTTAGAAAAAAAGGTGACACACAATAATCCTTGCAAAAAGGTACTGCAGTCTAACGGTTTCTCCTGGACAATTACCACAATTTCTGGCATGATATCCATGCTTAATGATTAACAGTTCAATACTATATATGAGCATCACAGGAAATAAAACAATGTTAATTAGTTTTGGTGACCGTTGGCTGCAAGAATACACTAAGTAATATTTACTTCGCAAATTCACCAGATGCTCTTTCCAAATTTTCCATGTTTGTAAAAGAAAATAATAAAGTCTGCAGTAGTTAGTTTTTAAAAATTAATCATCTACTATAGTCATCATTCTGACAGTTTCTTTAAAAAGCAACAGTAATCATTCTTTCTGTGATCACAGGAAACAGAAGCCAAGTAAGTAATGTGCAATTAATAAAACTGTAGGGAGAAAAGTTCAGAAGCTCCTAAAACAGATAGAATCTACCTGAAAGCAGAAAATAAGTTGTAAGATTTCCTATCACTGTCCCCTTCAGTGGCTGCCATTGACTGCTATGAATACCTTAAAATTTCTGCTTATATGGCAAGAAGTAGAAATAGCTCTAGACAACATGGCTGGAGCAACGTTAAATCAGGCTTGGCTTTCGTGGCATGTGGTGTGCAGAGCCTTTTCTTGGAATCATTTGTCACTGCATATTCTTAGAGAATAGCATCGTATAGAGAAGTACTGACAAACTTGCCGTCAGGATATTCAATTGTTATATAGTTTTGTAAATACAGGCAGTCCCCAGGTTATGAACGAGTTCCGTTCCTGAGTCCGTCTTTAAGTTGGATTTGTACGTAAGTCGGAACAAGTACATCCGGTATTATTTAGCGTCAGTTAGGCAAACGTTTTTCTTAGTATATAGTATATATTTTACCTTTCTATACATAGAAAACACATAAGAAACGTATGTATTCCAATAATTAAACCATTGTGTTACTTAGTAATAATTGTAGCATTCATCAGGGCAGGGCCTTTCACATGCTCCATTATTCTCACTTTATCCTCTAAAATTGTTCCGATCGTTGACCGACTGTAACGATTTTCCAATGACCGATGACACTTCACCTCTGTCCAAACGCTTTAATATTTCCATTTTATTTTCAATCGTGATTGCTTCCCATCAATGGAACAGAAATACTGCGGGCGGCAGGTCCCGAGCTCTGCTGGGTCCTAAGGACCACCGCACTGAATTCCCCGGGTCCTAAACTCCACCTCACTGAGACAGGTTAAAAGGGACAAGTGGGGGCTGTGCTGGGTTTAGGTTTTTGATCCTCCACAATATTCTGTGTGGGAATTTAAACTGGAAGTGGCAGTGTTTTTTGTTGCGAGCTTTACATCAACCCGGCACGGATGTTACAGGAGTCACTGGATCAACATCAACCCGGCACAGGAGCGGTCTGTCACTGGATCGAACTCGGGAACCTCCATTCTTGAGCCCGGCGTTGATCTCACTGTGCCACCAGCCAACCGGAACGGTGGTGGGGGGGGGGGTGGAGGGAGGGGGCAGGATCAGGGTGAATTTTGCTAAAGAAAATTTAACCCAAATACAAAGTTACACACTCAACACAGTGTCAACGGCAATGACTTAAAATGGCGGACAGCATCGTGATCTGACTTTAAATGACAGATGGCGTCGCGATGTGACTTAAAATGGCAGATGGCGTTCTCCTTCCTCGGTTCGTAAGTACAAGTTGTCAGTAAGTTGGACGTTCGTAACTCGGGGACTACCTGTACTAACCAACAAACAAACATGGGCCTCTGTACCTTCCTCGCAAACTGAATCCTCAACTTCCTTTATCAGGAGGCCACAGTCAGTACAGATTGGTAATAACATCGCCTTGCCAACAATCAACATGAGTGCAGTTCAAGATGTGCACTCATGACAACAGGAGTGAAGCACAACTCAAAAGTTGAAAAAAAAATTTATTAGCAATGTACATACATGTCACCATATACAACCTTGAGATTCTTTTTCTTGCAAGCAATCACAGAAAGTAGAAGAAACACAATAGAATCAATGAAAGACCGCATCCAGCAGGACAGACAATAACCAATGTGCAAAACAAAACAACCTGTGCAAATACAAAAAGAGGAAAAGCTAATATTAATAAATAAGCATTAAATATCAAAAACATGAAATGAAGAGATCTTGAAAATGAGTGTGGAAACAGTTCAGTGATAGGGTGAGTGAAGTTGAGCACCATCTCTAAATTTGCTGATGACACCATTGCTACTGACAGAATCTTAGATGGCAACAAGAAGTACAGAAGTGAAATAGTTCGGCTGGTTGAGTTATGTCACAACAATCTCACACTCAAAGTCAGCAGAACACACACCAATCCTCACTGAGGAATCAGCAGTGGAAAGAGTGAGCCGATTTAAGTTCCCAGGCACAAACATCTCAGAGGATCTACCTGGGCCCAAACCATTGAATGCAATCACAAAGACACATCAGTGGTTCTACTTCATAAGGTGTTTGAGTTTTGCTATGTCACTAAACACTCCTTTACATGCACATTGAAGGGCATTCTCGATGGATGCATCACCCACCTGGTCTGAAGGCTCCAATGCACAGGATCATAAGATCCTACTGCTGAAAGCTGTACGCTCAGCTAACTTCATCACGGACACAACCCTCCCCACCACTGGGGATATCTTCAAGAGGCAATGCTTCAAGGAGGCAACATCCATCATTAAGGACCTCATCACCTGGGATGTGCCCTTTTCTCTACCTCCTACCATTAGAGAGGAAGTATAGGAGCCTGAAGACCCACACAACATTTTAGGACTGCTGTTTTCCCTCCACCATCAGAATTCTGAACAGTCCATGAACACTACCTCATTATTTCTCTTTTGCACTCAATTTGCAACTTAAGAGTAGATTTTGTCTTGTACTGTACTGCTGTGACAAAACAAACTTCATGACATATGTCAGTTGTAATAAGCCTGATTCTTAAGCCAACAATAAATGTTAACTCAGCATTTGTTAAACCAAATAAAGTAATTTTATTGTATTACATTAGAAATGTTTCCCAAAAGGGTTTGCAGATCTCGCTCCCCCCCATCCCTTAATCTAACTGCAATCACAGTACCAGTAGTACTTCACCAGCTAGTTGACCATGAAGCAGAGCTGCATAGGAACCCTGAAAATAAACACTCATTCTTGTTTATCTTGTTTGTAAATGAGCTGATGAATAGTATTTGTAAACTGAATACATTATTGTTAACCCATTCAGAAAAGTTAACAGGCTGGAGCCTGTATTATTTTGAGCTCCAAATTGACCAATAATTTTAAAATGGACTGTATAAGGATCACAAGACAATTTTTCATTGACGGAAACGTTAATCTTTCGTGGTGGAGAAAATGTAGATTCAGACCCTCACCTCTATTACTAAAGTGCTTTTCCATAGTTTAAATTACTTCAGATCATTAACTACACTGATTGTAAGGATGACATTCATTAATACCGGGAATATATAAAGAATATACACTAGACATTTGAATGCCAACAAACTACATATCCCCTTTAACAAGAGACACTTATTCCTTACTATCAAGATAAAATAGAAACCAGATCAAACCCTCAGGCCCCCACAATTGCTCTTCCCCTGCTCCCTATGAGGATCCATTCCATTTTCCCAGCTTCCCTGCTTTCTTTATATCTGCTTATGCAAAAAGATTTTCCGTGATGCTCTATGTCTCACAACCACATATGTCAGACTCTCAAATGCATGTGTTCAATTTCCTGCACGTCCATTCTTACCCTCGTTTCTTCCCGGTCATGACAGAAAAAAAGATCCTCTGACCTCACCTTCACCCAACCAGCCTCCACATTCAACAGATTATCCTTAGATTTACACACATTTCAAAGAAATTCATTCACCACACACATCTTCTACTCTTCTACCACTTCAACATTTCCAAGGGAACATTCCCTCAGTGACTCCCTAGTTAACTCTTCCATTTCCATGAACCACTCCACCTCTCAAAGCATTTTCCTGTGTAAATGCACTTGCTCTTTTACTTCATGTCTTTCAACCATCCAGTAACCTAAACAGAGTTTCCAGGTGATGGAGTAATTCCAAACTAGTGAATTCCATCTGATGCTCAAGAGGCAATCTCCTCTACAATGGAGAACAAAATGCAGATTGGATGATTATTTTGCAGCCAGTTCAGAAGGCTGACCCTGAGATTCTACAAATGGTTGTAGTTGTTCCTTATTTCTCTCCCTCACAAGGCCTCTGGCTCCCAATACAATTTCAACAGCAGCTCAAAGTACAGCACCTCACCTTCCCTCCAAACACTGCAAGTTTGCTTAACCATTTCATATAAACAGCTTATTGTGTATGGGTCAGAATTGACCTATTCTGGTAGAAGATCGTTAACCTCAAACATTAGCTCATTTTTACTCTCTCAGATGCTGTTCTTCTGTCAAAGATCTGTCAAAGATTTCCAGTATTTTTTTTATTTCAAATATCCAATAACAGCAACTCCTAAATGCAGGGCTGCTCCACTTCACCCCTTTCTTCCATAATTCCCCTCTTCATTGTTTGTATATTGCGACGGAGCCACAACATAAAGACTTTTCTCCCTTAGGTGCAAGAAATAAAGTAAATACAATTCATCTCCCACTATTTACAGTAGATATATATTTAACTGCAATCACATCCTCCTTGAAATCACATGTTCTTCCCTTTATGAAATTTAAAACTCTCATCTTCGCATTTACAATTCAAAAGAAAAAGCATTTGAAATGTTAACACACTTTCTTCTTAAATGCTACATGGACTGTCGAGTGCCTTCAACATACTCTGCTCTAGAACAGAGCCTAATCCTTTGGCTATTAAGAAAAAGCAAAATCCTCCATTTCAGCCTATATTATCTAAGAGAATACAGTGAATATTATCAAACAGAAAGAGAAACCTTAATTGTTCCTCTTTCAGCAGGCGCTCCATGTTCCCAACATTATTCAGGATTTGTATCCCTATTGATACAAGAAGCATAAATAGGTTATTTGGACCATAGAATCTGCTCCACCATTTCATCATGGCTGATTTATTATTCCTCTCAACACCATTCTCTCATAACCTTTGATGTCCTGACTAACCCAGAACCTATCAAACGCTGCTTTAAATACACCCAATGACTTGGCTCCCACAGTCATCTGTGACAATAATTAAATATAGTCAAAGAGTCACAGAACACCACAGCACAGAAACAGGCCTTTCAGGCCATCTAATCCATGCTGAACCATCAATCTACCTCAGAACGTGAACCTGCATTGGGACTACAGATTATCTCCCTTCACGAGTCCCTGAATCCATTCGTTAGTTTTGCTAATGTTCACAGAGGTTGGTGTGACCTCACTCAATCAACCAACCTATATCAATTCTCTGCGTCCCTGTTGCCATCTGTAAAAAAAAACAAATCTATTAACAAACAAGAAGAATTTTTGAAACAATCTAACCAATATACCAACTGCTACCCACTTAACCAGCTGATTACCCTGTAACCATTTAATGAACCAGCCTGTACAGAACAACTTTTGTTGCCAATTTAATTGGAAAGCAGGAGATGAAAGCAATTTGTTTATTCTCAGGATGCTGGTTGCAGGAAAACTGTTCCAAAGTAATATTACTGCACATCACACACTAGTATTCAGAAAATAAATTGCCAAACTATATGTCAACTCTTTCCCATTTTAAAAAGATTAGTAAAACCACAATTCTTTCATGTAAAGCTAGCAATTAGTTTTAAAAACGCAAAATCAAATCACATGAATGACTGTATCCATCATCACATGAAGTAACAAATCTTCAATGAGGGTGTAGTGTCTTACAAGTACACTGCCCTTTTGTATAAATGTTAATAAAAAATACTTCCATACAAACTTTGCGCAACTTAAAAATTACAAATTGAGCTTATTTTCTTAAAAATAAAACTATACAATGCAGGCTATGCTTAGACCTTTTAAAAATAGCCTCCAGGCAAGGCTACCACTTAAACTGAATTCACTTTAAATGTCAAAAGGACTGTGCAAATTACTTGTGCTCTGAATCCTCTAATGCCATGTCATCAGGTTGAATAGAACTTTAGAGTCAAAGTGAAAAACTGAGGAGGTTTAGACATACTTAAATGATATATCTAGAGACAATAGCCACTTGTGAGATACAAAGGAGAGATTGCATTGCTGTAGGCTGATTGAGTGCATGAACAAAATCACACCGGAATGTGACACACCAAACTTTGGATAACATTTTTGGAAAAATATAATGAAATTATTTAATGATCTTTGAAAATTTTGCCAGTTGCTTGGCAATTCTGGATTTTTACCGTAAGTACTAGACAACTTGAGAGTTTACCATGGAGGACAAAAGTCAACCATCTCATTGAAAACATTAGTCAGGATGAATGAACCTCACCTTTAGCTTTCTATATGACTTTACTCAACAAAACACACACATTAGATACACTGAGTCATACTGAAAGATTAATTTTTTTAAAAATTCACCAAATTAAAATTAGAATCTATGCATAACAGGCTCTGCAATTCCACTAGATGTAAGGTGGCACGTTTTTTAAAAACTTTGCTAATACTTCTGTAACAAAGTCCTTGACATGGCAATGACCAAGCAGGAAAATTTGTGACAAGTTATGATACCTGCAATGATTCAGATATTCATTCTCAAGTTACACATTCATAGCTCACCCTTGAAAGGCTGCATACCTACCTTGCCAACCAGTGCTACACAAGATACACAAGTACATCAATGTGTATATTCAAGTCATAAATACAATTATATTCGCAAATTAACTTTGTATTTAAAAATAATATTTGAACACCAATTGGAGTAGAGACTTTATAAGTGAAATTGTGGCAGACTACCTTTCATCCTGGCTCCTCTGACAGTTAAATTTTGTTTATTCAATTTTAGCAGCTGGTTGGAGTCATAAAGGAAGTAAAAACTGGAGCATCAAAGTTTCAGGCAAGATGCAGACAACAGACCTGATGAAAATCTGTACAAGATGAAAGTAGTGAGATCAGCCTTTGCCTTACTGTGCTTTCTTCCAAAAACTGAAAACAGTTTAACTTGCAGTTTTGTTATGTCTGGTCCACCAAATGGTGAGCATAGCTTCAACCATCTACAAAATAATACAATCTTATCTGATACAACTTTAAAAAGAGACCTCTACTACTGATCATCACATAAGTAGTGTTATAAATGTGTTCGTCTAAAATCTTGAATATGTGGTCTTTGGGAGATTGAAGGTTATTAATCTTTCTTTTGCAGGAATATGAAATGGGAGACAACAGAGGACAGAATGGGGGATGTGCGAGGCAACTAAACTATGACACAAAGGAAACTGCATGTGTGACAATTTAAAGGAACACTATCTGCCTTTTTATTCTTCCTGCTTTTTTTTGAAAGGCCTATGTCAGACTAACATTCCATTGATGCTCTTCAGACACCAGTCATATCTTATTCTTAAATTAGCCTAAATGAGACTGGTTAGAAAGCAACTCAGTTGTTGGGAGCATCCATACCTGGCCAAGCCCTCAACTCACCCAGGTTTTACACAAAGAGGCAAAATGAGAGATAAAAAAAATGGTTGAGCAACCAGATATTCTTCACTTGCTCCTGTCTACCCTACTAAAACTCAGAAACAATAAACACATATATTGCAACTGGTGGGGGGGGGGGGGGTTCCGACTGCCTTCGTTGCTGTTTATAATACCTTGTAATGTTTCTCTACCAGGAACAGCAGTTCATCGAGTACAAAATGATTTATTTTACATTTGTCCTTCCAATGAAACAACTGACTCTTTAATCGGACTTCTGAAGGTATGAACAGGAAGCATAATGTCAACAGAAAGTGAACATTCCAGGAGAGATAAATTCAAAATTGGCTTTTGGTCCTAAATTACTATCACAGGCTTAAAGTTGTTTCCATTCACTGCAGAGCTACAAAAGACCACCAGATTTCAGAGAGTCCTCACCATTTTAAAGATTAGCTTTCTTTGTTGCAAGTACATGACCACATGCAGTGAAATGTCTTGTGCTGTGTCAAATTTGCTGCTGTTGCTTGCTTTGATTTCCTGAACTCCCGGTCATGCCCCCACCCCCCACTCACCTTCACCATTCATCTGCAGATGTTCTCATTTCTATAGTTTATATGATTTGTTTTGTGTTTTTTTTCCATTCTCTGTGGACATAGTGGTGGGGGGAGTGGTCTGTTTTTAATTGGGTTCTTTTGGGTTCCTTGCTTAGCGACTGCCTGTGAGCAAACAAATCTCAAGGGTCTATCACTTATACGTTCTTTAACAATAAATGCACTTAGAAACTTTGAAATCAAATCAGCAAAGATTGTGCTGGGCTATAGGCATTCACTAAATACATTCACTTCTGCTACGATTTTACTAATTTCACTTTGCAAGATCACAGTGCACACAAATCACTACCAATTTTCAAACTAGACAGCATCTAGTATAAACGAATCACTTTCTGGTCTGGGACATATTGCTTTGATGTATTTGGTATGGTGAACAATGCAATTTTTATCTGTACAGAATTTGGCATTGTCAATTAGTATTGAGAAGACAGAAAAGACCATTTGTCCCAATGATAATTTGTTGATTTTTAAAACCTTTTGTTCTGAGATAGAGTTAACAAACAACAGTAAATCTTTCAACTTTTAAAGGTTGTTGAGCTATTCACAGATGACTTGATCAAAATTTGCCACCTAGTGATTTAAAGTGACTAATTTGGAAGCAGCTATTTCTTTTTTTTTGGCAGGGGGTAAGTTTTCATGCAGAAATGTTTCTCAATTGCTCATCAGAATAGACTTCCTCTAGATTTTAAGTATGCACTGGACTTCACAGGGAGAAACCCTTAATTAGATAATTCCCTTCTCCTCCAATAGACAAAATCCTGCAATCTGTACAGGTTATGCCTACCTTGTAAACATTTGATTATCTATAGTGTGTATGTACAAACAAGCATTTGGGTAACCGGCAATATTGATTTACTGCTTGTTCACAACTGTTCAGATTACAAATAGTTTACAGGAATAAAACTCTGCCATAAGGTGGGGACGATGTGTATAAAATCTGTAAGTTCAAAGTAAACTCATTATCAAAATACACACGGCACCATATACCACGCAGATAACTCCAATAACCATAATAGAACCAATGAAAGACCACGCCCAACAGGGTGGACAACCAGTGCGCAAAACAAACTTTGCAAATTCAAAAGAAAAATAAGAAATTATAATAAACATCGAAAATACATGATGAAGAGTCCTTGAAAGTGAGCCCATAGGTTGTGGGAACAGTTAAAGATGAGTAAGTGAGGTTATCCTCTCTGGTTCAAGAACCTGATGGTTGAAGGTGATAACTGTTCCTGAACCTGGTTTGAGAGTCCTGAGGCTCCTGTACCTTCTTCCTAATGGCAGCAGCAGGAAGAGAGCATGACCTGTGTGGTGGGGGTCCCTGATGATGGATGGTGCTCTCCTGTAATATTAGTGGGAAGGCCCTTACCCATGATACACCAGGTCATACCCCTACTTTCCGTTAAAGCACACTGGCGTTTCCATACCAGGTCTCCTTGTACTGTACCCATACCCACTGAAGCTCTGGTGGTATTCTGCTAAATTAGTACTTTCAAAGCTAGGATACTATACCTAGGAGCATTGCACAGAACTCCAGTTGTTCTCCAGCATAGCTTCACATGGCTTTGAAGCACAACAATCCCTATACAACTTTATATCTGGAGAGAAGCAGCCAAAGAGTGTACTTCCATTAGCTGTATCCTTTCTTGTAACAAGCTACCATGTTATAAAAGGTTTAAACAGACTTCAACACCCCCAAACATCTATGGGATTTGTAACATTTTTACCATTTAATAATAAAGCTCACAACAGTTCTTTGAGCAAAATATGAATTTCATATCTCTATAATACACATGAACTTTCCAATGAAGTTAGGAAATTTGCAGGATTCAATAAAGCTCTAAATCAGATCAGCGATGTGTACAAGTTGCCACTTCAAATAAGTGCTTTTGCATGTGAAAATAAAGTCTTTCCTGGATTCGGTTTCTAACAAGAAATGACAATATACCCACACCTCTAGAGATCTGTATCTGCATACTTACTGGTTGAACACAAGGCAAAACAAAAGGCTTGATATTGCAATATTAATATTGCAATAAATATTAATTTGCAACAATGTACCTTTTGAACATATCTATCATGCATTACTTTGGTCTTTCGGGGAGGATATTTGAACATTAATAGAACTAAATTACAATGAAAATGGTTTTAAAAATTATTTAAATCTGAATTATGGTTAACTGTTCCACTACCCATGGAACCCAAAATGGTAACCACTCATTGATCCAAGGATGCAAATTACCAATATTGTCAAATTCAACTTTGAATATTCAAAGGAAATACATGAAGGATAAGGTCATTCTACCTCTACACATGATCCCATTGGGGAACAACATGGTTGCTATCGCACATCAGTGACACTTCCCTGTGCTACCTCTACATCCTTTGATTCACTTCATATCTAAAAATCTGAGAATTTCAGACTGGTATATAATCAGTAAATGAGCCTGCATTACCCTCTCAAATTCCAAAGATTCAACCTGCTCTTGGTTAAGAAAGTTGTTCACACTTGTCATGAATGACTTTTACTTTGAGACTGTGATTCTGATTCTCAGCACACAAGCCAAGGAAAATACCAATCTCGGCTAACTATTACTTGGATTGCACTACTTGTATGTATAATCTATATTTTCATTTATATTTATCATTATTATTGTTATGAGCAGAGAGACAACATCTGCCGGAAGTAAATTCCTTGTATGTGCACAGGTACTTGGCGATTAAAGTCTGATTTTGATTCTGATTCTGATGTCAAGTCCCAAACATATTGTACAGATCTATAAATGTTCCCATTATGCTTCTAAATCAAAGAAAACACGGGCCCAGACTGTTCAAATTCTATTCCTATGATAAAACTGTCATTAAAGGAATCTATCGAACCTTTGTTGCACTCCCTCCAATATACTGTATATACAGCTCTGATGATTAGTATTTGCATACTTTCTACGTAGTTTCACACATGGCATCTCAGGGTGATCTTGCCCAATTCACAATATTCCCATCAGGCTCATCAGGCTGATATAAATGGAGAGACACACTTCTACTGCAACCCCCTTGCAATGAAGACCAACACACGACTTGCCCTCCTAATTACTTGTGTATCTCGATGTTCACTGCACATTTTGTGCAGAAGAGCACATAAGACCCTTTCAACATCAGCACTTTTTAAGCTCTCACAATTTTACAAAGTACTATGCATCTCTACCACTTCCACTGAAGTAGATTATGTCATTTCCCCCACATTATATTTCATCTTTCATTCCCTTTCTCATTCATACCATCACCCAACTCTGCATCATCTGCAAACTGGAAATATTACACCTGCACTAATAACCCAAATCATTAACATCAAGTCAGAGGGAAAGCAAAGATCTCTACCACATCTCGTTAATTAAACAACCCAACCCAGAAATGATACATTTATTCCTGTTGTTTCCTGCCCATTAACCAATCCTCAATCCACCCCAATATATTACCACAACTGCTATGAACTTCAGCTTTATTTAGTCCTTGGATAGTACCTCATTAAATCTCTTCTGAACTCAAAATAGCACATCAACTAACTGCTACCTCCAAATATCCCAGCTTTCCCTTTCACAAAATCATGTTGATTCTGCCCAATCTTACTTTATCTTTTAATTATCATTTCCTTAAAAGCAAATTCCAGCATTTTTCAGAACTGATGTCAAGCCTGGTGGTCTAAGGTTCCCTGCTTCCCCTCTCCCTGATTTCTTAAATAGGGTTATATTTGCTACATTTCAGTCTCTGGTAAATGTTCTACATTTATTTTATTGAGATCCAGCGTGGAATATGCCCATCCACCCTTCGAGCCACACCGACCAGCAATCTCCTGATTTAACCCTAGCCTAACTGTGGAAAATTTTGAAATGACCAATTAACCTACTGACTGGTACCTTTCTGGAATGTGGGCGGAAAATGGAGCGCCCAGAGGAAACCCACACGGTCATGAGGACAACATACAAACTCTTTACAAGTGATGGTGGGAACGGAATCCAAGTCACTATATTACCACATTGTCCTACATCCTATAGAATTATTTTTATTTTGGAATAGTCTAACTCCTTTTCCATGGGTATTCCAAATCTTTGGAAATAACTATTGTTCCCAAAATGTTCCCCACTGAGGGCCCATCTCAGACAGATTTAATTCCAGCAATATCTCAGAACTGCATCTGTCAAAAAAGATCTCTTGAACACATTTGAAAAGTCCTTTTGGATGTTCTTCCTTATCTTTACTTAAGTGGAGATTAAGAGATATTTTTTAAAGTACATACTTAATTCATAGTAAATATATGTAGTAAGTATAACACAGAATGAATTTTCTCTACGCTCTTCCATTACCAGTACTCTGAAATTTGCACATCTCTGTAACTTCCCTGTAGTTTCATTCTTTCTGTTTTTACCATTAGTTGGCACCTACTGAATCCTAGTAATGTAATAGCACCTAGTTGCTTCCTGAATAATTCAGTCTTTGATCATTCCAGGACATCCTCTCTTGCATATTCTCCTTTGAAGCCTCCTTTCATTCCCAATTTCCCCAAACACCCTATGTACAGGAATATGTAGCACCCAATCCTAGTATTTATGAAGCTGGGCATCATTAAAATAACATCACAATAACATGTGGTTATTTATGCTTCATTTGTTTTACATACACAATTATCCCTGCATCATCACCTATTTTATAGACCAATAATATCCAAGGCCATGCCACAACTTTCTGTACTACTAACCATACACCATCCTGTGTATCTTTCACCTTTTCACTGGCACCCATCCCAAAGTCAAAGTTTAAATCATCAACAAAGAAAAGAAGCATCAGGGTCGGATTTATTATCACCAGCATATGTAGTGAAAGTTGTTAACTTTGCGGCAGAAGTACAATGCAATACGTGATAATATAGAAGAAAAAACAACAGAAAAGAACTATTGGATACTACTTCTGGTCAAGATTCCTAGAAAATAACTGTTGTTTTATTATCCATGTTCAAATTTTAGCTGTCCATTATTTTGTGGACCTGAGCGGTGCGGTACTTAATGATGAAAGATTTACAAAATTCTATACCAAAATGTACATTTTGCACTATCAAAATAATTCTAGGATAGTTGCCTTTCTGCAGGGCGAGTGCAAATTTGAAAATGGTGACTTTAAACCTCAGTTTATCTGGCCACATTATACACATGCCAGGTACAACATGCAGCACCTGGACAACATCAAAAACAACTATAGGTGTTTTTGAAGTATATTTGGAGGTCACATCTAAGCACTGCTCCTAATACTAACACATGCTTAGTGCTCAAGTTAATTATTGCATTGGTGTTTGCAGAGGCAATTCAGTTCCCACACTGCTTTTTTTAAACTTGGCTTCGAAGGACACATAGCAGACACCACTGTCTACTGCACTTCCAACTACTGCTAAAGCACAAACAAAAGACCCTCAAATCATTCACTAACTTGCTAAGTACAGAATAAAAGCAAAAGCTGAAAATTCCAGTGGTTTTAACACAACTTCAAAGCAAGAAAAAGCAAAGCAATGTTGTTCACACATTCAGTGTGACAAAGGGATGTTTACAAGTTTGGACTGCAAAAGTGAAAGAATGAAACAACTTCCAATGACAGGAGGAACAAGTGTTACTGCTCAATTCACAGCATCATCAGCTTTGAATGGCACCATCATCATATTAACTGATTCTTTTTAAACTGTCTACACCAACATTAAAATTAACTTAGTTGAAATCAGCTTAAATGATTAAAGACACCAATCAGAAATCTTGGCATATTGGCAAGATATTTCTCAGCCAAGAAACAGATGATTAAAATATAGAGATACTACTTTGCTTATAGCATCTGGAAAAAAGACAAAAAAAGAAATTGTATCAAAATGTTTGCACTGATTTTAAGTGCCAGTTGTTTAAAGCTGGTAAAATAAAAAGTTGCCAAGATCCCATACAGGAATAGATCGAATGTCAGAAAAATACACACCATGCAGGAATAAGCTATGTTTTAAGACATTATGGAAACAACTTTTTAAAAAGAGCAGATAGAGGATATTTTTCCCTGGTTGGCAAATCTCGAACTGGAAATGTTATTTCCAAATAAGCGACTTAAGGCAGTACATCAATGTATTCATATTGGTTGACTTTCCCATTCCCATCCATTTAAGGCAGAAATGAGGAAAAGTTTCTTTGTCATGGAGTGTTTTTTGTCTTTGGCATTCTCTAATCACAGAATGCTATGAAGATTGAGTCATTCAATTTATTTAAGGATTAATTAAAAAGACAGCTCTTTGGACTTTAGTGGAATTCTAGATTATAGGGAACAGGCAAGGAAATAAAAACTGAAATATTATGATCCAACTGAATAGCATAAATGACCCAGTCCTACGCTTATGCATTGGGTACCACAGCAGCTATCACTGTGGGCTCAGAGGTTCTGGAATCCAGGTTTACTCTGGAGTTTGCACTTTCTTCCTGCAACCATGTTTGTAGCAGTCCCCTCCCACATGCCAAATGCTGGTAGATTAATTAGCTACAATAAATTACCTCTAGTGTAGTTAAATAACAAATGAATCAAATGAGAGTTAGCAGAGTTCTAAAAGAGAATAAGCTGCAAAGTTACAGAGACATAAAAGGAAGAATGAGATTGATCTGCAAGGGAGCCAGCATAGACTGGATAGACTGTATAAACGCCGGGATCGTAAGTAAATGAGTTTTTTTTTAGTCATTTGGCTGGAAATGAAGCATTATATTCTAAACATTTTCATGTACATGTCCTTCAGTGGACTTTTCAATATGATTATCTTCATAGCAAAGGGACTTACAGTACAGCAGCTGGGCAAGGGATATTTCAGACTGATGAACAGAAATATGTTTGGAATTGGCACTAGACACGAGGAACTCCAGCACATTGTAGCTCATCAGTCTGAAATATCCCTAAATGCTGTATCAAGAAAGCTTCAAAACTGGCATGCACATATTTGACACAAAGGTTAGTTCTGTGATACTGCAGCTAAAAATGGAAAATAAAAAGCCAAAGGTTGGGGCATAAAGGAGCAGTTTAAGTAATTCTGGTAGTTTATTCTGAGAATGGAAATTGCAGGAAGTAGAGTATAGAAAGAGATGAGTAGTTAGAGATGAAGAGACATGTTTAAAAAGCAGTATTGTCAATGAACAAGAGGATGGGAATGGAAAAGTCAACCAATCTGATACACCGATGGATTGATTGCCTGCATATGCAGGTATGGGAGTTTATCAGGAGGGGAAAAAAAACTAAAAGATTGCAGTAGAGTCTAACAGACCTAAATACTTACACTAAATTGACTGAGTTTGAATCTCACGCAAAGAATCGATAGGAGGGTGAGATACCAACAAATACCCATGGCACATAACCCCATTTTTGAGCTGAACCCCTTCTTTAAATCTGAAAAATAAACTATACTCACAGAATATATACAACACGGTGCAAAACCTTTTACATTCTTCGTGTCACGTGGTCAATATATTCAGTAGTGTTAACACTTCTTTAAAGCCATGATACCAATTCCACGTGGTCTCCTATGGTTATTCACCATTTCAATGTCTAAGGGGCATCCCCCAGCTGATTCAGCTCTCTATCAGTGGTCCTTCTCCATGGAACCTTTGCATTCACTAGACTAAGCTTCAGTGTATCCCTCAGCATGTACTCCTTTGGCCTGAAATGCACCTTCCCTTACAGACATATCACTGTGCTGGAAGACCAACAAGTTTCAACCAAACCAAAAAGCATCTTTCAGAGAATTAATAATCTTTCAGCAGGACTTGAAGTCGGTCTCAGTGTGTGACCCTGGAACAGCCCATAGAGTCCCCCATTATGCAGCTACTTATGATGAAATAAGATAAGGGTCCTTGCATCTTCCTCCACACCCTCTGAAAGTGTCAGATCACCAGCAGGTTGTAAGAGTGGGCTCCCCCACCTCCAACCCTCTGACTCTCAATACAGAAGCCCCTCAGGGCTGCGTACTGAGACCACTTCTTTAGTCCCTGTATACCCATGGCTGAATCGCCACTCACAGCTCCAATCTGCTAATTAAATTTGCTGATGACATTACATTGATTGGCGTTAAACAATAACGAGGAGGCCTACAGGGAAGAAGTAAGATCTCTGACACAATGGTGTCAAGGAAACAATCTCTATCTCAATGTTGCAAAAACAAAGGAGCTGGTTGTGGATTACAGGAACAATGGAGATGGGCTAACCCCTATTGACATCAATGTATCTGGGGTTGAGAGGATAAACAGCTCCCATGTTCCTCGGCATCCACATCACCGAGAACACCAACTTGTGTGGTGAAAAAGGCACTGCAGCACCTCTTTCACCTCAGAGAGCTGAGGAAACTTAATACCTCCAAATCCTAAGAACTTTCTACAGGGACACAATTCAGAGCATCCTTACTGACTGGTACGGGAACAGTACCACCCTTAATTGCAGGACTCTGCAGAGAGTGGTACAGACAGCCCAGCACATCTGTAGTTGTGAACTACAGATTCAGGACATTTACAAGGACAGGTGTGTTAAAAGGGCCCATAGGATCATTAGGGACCCAGGTCATCCCAACCACAATCTATTCCAGCTGTTAACATCCGGGAAATGGTACCGCAGCATGAAAGCCAGGACCAACAGGCTCCGACAGCTTCTTCCACCAGGCCATCAGACTGATGAATTAACGTTGATTTGAGTGTACTCTATATTACATTGACTGTTCTATTTATTATAAATTACCAAGACTGCACATTTAAATGGAGACGTAATGTAAAGATTTTTACTCCTCATGTATGTGAAGGACTTAAGAAATAAATTCAATTCAAAGTGAATGTCAAGCGAACACACCCACTAAAGCACAATGCATTATTCAAAAGCTGAAACTTGCAACACATTAACACAGCCACTTGATGAGGAAAATGTGTAATTAAACATTTCTCCAATAGCAGCCTCCTCTTATTCCCCACTGAGACCTCAAATGCACACAGTAGGACAAAATAAAAAGAACCTTTCTACACCTCCCCCCACCCCCACCAAAAGCTCCAAACTGCACTGCCAGAGGTCCCATGTCAGAACCTCCACACTTTGATTCCATCCACATTTCCTGACTAAGGTTCTTGGTTGGTTTGGAGGGATGAGACAATCATACCATAAACAGCACATGGTTGCTAACAATAAACATACACAAAAGATCTCACTTGTATTCCTGTTGATGAATTGACCTAATTAAACACGTTTTACAAATGGGGTGCTTGGAGCAATGTATTTCAATCATGTCACAGCAACATGACTGTTCAAGAGAAAAAAAGAGCACCATAGTTGTATAATTTTGAGAAAGACGTTTTTGGAGAGATCAAGGAGCAGTGCATTTTAAGGTAAATACAAGAAATTTCTGTATGAATTTAGATAAAGTTGCAATAGAAATCAGTTTAGTTGAGGTCAAATTCATTTTGCATTCTTTTTTCATTATATTCTGTTGGCTTAGGGTCTAATGTCAAATGTATTCAGCATAGTATGTACAACTGAAGTAATCAAATGTCCTTTCAAGGACAGGGAAGTGCTCAGGAATTCAGTTGAACAACTACAACACCTTATTTAGAATTGTGAGACAGGCAAGATAAGACTTGCTTTGGGCACTTTAAAAACTACGCTAGTTCAATAAAACATGGTAGTTTCTTAATAACAGCACTGCGGCTTTTATAATTGGAGAGGTGCAAGAGGAAAAAAGCTTTAAAGGAATTGTGTGGAAGACAACTTTTTCTGTTTCAAAGCAGTCAGCCCAACAAAAATTAACTAGTTTTAGTAGCTCCTATGGTTTGACAAAGCTAAAACAAATTGTTAAGAAATAGGGCAAGTTACTATTTAGTGTTGAAGGCTTTTAGTCTGGTTGAGTGATTGGAATATCTTTGCTCATTTTGATCCAATATTTTTATGCCATAATTGTTACTGGAACAGACTGGATTTATCATTTGCAAAACTGATACAGAAATGGATATCATTTACAAATAAAGTGTGAAGTATGCTCAAGCATAAATTGCCCAAAGCATCTGAGTAGTGAAATTAAATGGGTTACATGATGTCAAGGAATAGAGAACTGGCAAAACCAAGTAGTAAAACTGCCTCATACTAACATCAGTCCAAACATGATAGTAAGCTTCTCCTGCAGTAGGGAACATAAAAGATATAAAGGTTTTTAATGCACATGTATTTATTTTTTAAGCTAACTACACTAGATAAAGTTATACAGTCGGATGAGCATGTAACTCGATAAGTAGCAGGCCCAACACTGAACCCTGCAGAACACCAATACAGTCGGCCTCCTTATCCGTGGATTCTGTATGTGCTGATTCAACCAACCACGGATCGGGAAAGCCTGGAAGTTCTCTCTCCAGCACTCGTTGCTTGCATGTACTGACTATTTTTTCTTGTCATTATTCCCTAAACAATACAGTATAACAACTATTTTCATAGCACTTACATTGTATTAGGTATTGTAAGTAATCTAGAAATAACTTTAAAGTACAGGTAGTCCCCAGGTTATGAATGAGTTTCATTCCTGAGTCCGTCTTTAAGTCGGATTTGAAGTCAGAACAGGTACATCCAGTATTATTTATCGTCAATTAGTCAAACATTTTTCTTAGTATATAGTACATACTTTACCTTTCTATATATATAAAACACTTAAGAAACATACAGATTTCAATAATTTAACTACTGCGTTGCTTAGTAATAATCGTAGCTTTCATCGGGGCAGGGCCTTTCACATTCTCCACTAAAATTGTTCCGATTGTTGATCGACTGTAGCCTAACGATTTTCCAATGACCGATGGTGTTTCAGCTCTTTCTGATCGCTTTATTACTTCCACTTTATTTTCAATTGCAATCGTGATTATTTTCGTGAACAGAAACACTGCAGATTCAGAGCTCGCTGCCAGGTCCTAATGTCCACCGCAAGGTGACATGTTAAATAAAGTCCAGGGTTCTGCTGGGTCCTAAAGACCACCACACTGATACATGTTAAATAAGGGACTTGAGCACCCACGAATGTTGGTATCCACGGGGGGGGGGGGTCCCAGAACCAATCCCCCGCGGATAAGGAGGGCCGACTGTAACATATCAATAGCTCAGATAAGCAAGACTTGGAACTACTTGGAGTCTTTCAGAGATCTTTGGATATTCCAAAGTGCACGATGACTAAATGATTATTTTGGAATCCATGAAGAAAGGAGACTATAGAAAAAAAATGGCAATTTTGTTTATAATGCATGGAGAAAGTAGTAGGGAGTTGCAACATTCTGTACATTTCTCCAACAATTGCAAAGCTAGGTTGATCTTGGCAGTCATGAGAAACAATGATATTCCTTCCTTTGCATGTTGTAAATGTAATGATGATTTACTAAAATACATTTAATGCACTTCATTGCTATCCCTATAGTAACGTATATACCATTAGCTAAAAAGTTAAACCATTAATCTACCAAAATAACTAACATTTATAGATAAATAATTCTACCCATACACATTGAAATTAAACAAGAACAAATGCAATGACATTTGAGAACTGCAAACTGCACTTTATAGTACAAATCCTTGATGGTTACAAACCAAATTGCTCATTCTAGGTAATTTACTAAGATTTCATTTTAGAAAAAATTTGAAGAGCCTAAAATAGGATAGAAAAAGAACTTTATCCTTTGGATCAAAACAACTAAAAGTTCCATATAGTTACTTAATAAACTGCCCATATCTCCCCTACTACTTCAATTCTTTCTGATCCCCACCGACAAAAGCTCAAATCCCTAACATGTTTTCCAAATTCTCCAAACCACTTTCATGCCTAGCAGCCAAGGTGCTCAATTGGCAAATCCAATGTTTAGATTTTACTTTCCTTTAAAAGGGAAATTCAGAAACAGAATTCAACATTATAGTAGATATGTTTCTTCTACCACTTCACATTTCTCTGGACCTACAGGACAATAATACCTCTTAAAAAACAGTGTGATCACTTTCTCTTCAAAACCTACTCTTGCCAATTCAACTCTCCTCCTTCTCTGAACTTGTTCTTTCAATACTTGCTTTATAAAAACAGTCATAGATGAGTCTGTCCCCACAAAGTCATTCAGTCTTCTCCAATCAGAAGCCCTGGATGAACCATGAGATCCGCAATCTGCTGAGGGCCAAGGCCAGATCAGTGCCAATCAGGTCTGGCAACCAAGTTCCATACAAGAGGTCAAGGAATGATCTCCGGAAAGCCATCTTGCGAAGTGGCAATACTGGAGCAAACTGTGATCACTGAAAGATGCTTGACAGCTGTGGCAGGGCTTGAATGCTATCACCTCCTAAAAAGTGAAACCAAGTGACATAGGTAACAAGGCTTTGCTCTCAGATGAGAATGTCTTTTATGCTTGCTTTAACCATCAAAACATGTATGTACATTCACATGCACACAGTCCTGATGACCCTGTGACTTCGGTCTCTGAGGCCAACTTGACAGCATCCTTCAGGAGGGTGAGCCCACTGAAAGCATCCACCCAGACGGGGTATCTGGCAGAGTACTAAAACCCGTGCTGATCGACTGGATGCAGTGTTCATCAATATCTTTAACAATTCTCTTCGGCAGTCTGAGGTATCACCTGCATCAAGTGGACTACAATTATACCGGAGCCTAAGAAGAATGTGGAAACCTGACTCAATGACTATCATTCAGTAGCATTTGCACCCACTGTATTGAAGTGTTTTGAGAGATTGGTGATGAAATAAATCATATCCTGCCCGACAAGTGACTTGGATCCATTCCAATTTGCCTACTGTTACAACAGGTCAAAAGCAGTTGCCATTTCATTGACTCCTCACTCAATTCTAGAACATCTGGACAGTGAAGATGCATACCTCAGGATGCTCTTAATTGACTGCTGCGAAGCACAGCTCCAATGCCATATATAAATTTGCTGATCACACCATTCGGCATGTCACTTAAAACTTCAACAAATTTCTAGAGACGTGCTGGAGAGTATACTGACTGGTTGCATCTCAGCCTGGTATGGAAACATTAATGCTCTTGCACAGAAAAGCCAAATAAATGTGGTGGATACAGCCCCTTTGAGCGCATCTACATGGACTGTTGTCACACGAGAACAGCATCTATCATCAGGGACCTCCAACTTCCAGGCCATACTCATCTTTCTCTGCTGTCATCAAGTTGTTACAGAAGCCTCAGGACCTCCACTACCAGGTTTAGGAATAGTTATTACCCCTCAACCATCAGGCTCTTGAACTAGAGGGAATAAATTTACTTGTCCTACCATTGAACTGTTCCCACAATCTATGCACCCACTTTCAAGGACTCTTCATCTAACATTCTCAATACTTATTGCTTATTTTTTTCTGTTTCTTCTTACATTTGTACAATTCATTTATTTTTTTTTGCATATTAGTTGTTGTCCATCTCGTTGGGTGCAGTCTTTCATTGATTCTATTGTGTTTCTTGTATTTACTGTGATTGCATGCAAGAAATCTCAGGGCTGTATATGGTGATATGTATTTTGATAATAAACTTACTTTGAAATTAGCATCTAATTATAACACCTATAGCCAAAATTGTCAACGATGTGATTACTACCATACAACCCCTTTAAGACCTAGCTAGATTGACTTTAGAAAAGTCTAGTTTCTTTAGTAATACCATTGCTGCAAATATTTCCATTGATATTTTTCCACTGATGAGAATGAAAATGGGAGGAGTACTATAACAGCAGATGCTGGCCTTTTATCTTGAGATGCTCTTCGAGCAAATCTCACTCTCCTAGACAATTTGCAAGGGTTGCTGTCTTACACATAGCCCTTCACTGACTTGCTGCATGGAAGTTGCCTCCACTACAGACCTATTTCATGTTACAATCAACAGTAATCCTTAAATTTTTCTAACTTTTTTTTAAGCCTGTGTAATTCAAATGCACTTATTCAGTACTCCATCACACTGAAATCAAAACTTCATGGCATGTCCATAACGTTACCAGGATCCCTAAACCATGGTATTCATTATCTCTATTAGCCTTAATAAGCCTTTCAAATTTTAAGCTCAGCACAACCTAAATCAAGATTTCCCAATTCAATGGGTTTTTCGACCTTCAATGTTGTGCAGGAGAAAAAAATAAGGAGAAAATTATATCTAATCCACAACATGCTCAAGATAATAAACATCAGGAGAGCAGAGAAAAGTAAATAGGTCAATTTTATATTACCTGAATATACAGATGAAGTAATAGATGCAGTGTTACATACTGAAGTAGTTTTAAGGGTGTAAACCTGTGACTAAGCCCATCATCAGAACAAGATAGATGAAAATTTTTTAACAGGTAAAAAGTTTGCAGTCACGAATATCTAAGCAAGAAACAAAGTTTTTATGAAATGTATTAAAACTATACTGTCTTTTCCATATCACTGTTACATCTGCAAAAGCTCTTCAGAGCTGTCAGTTAGTTGCCAGTCAATATAATTCTCAGTCTTACTCCCACTCAAATTTCTTCATCCTTCAATTCCTGCATTGTGGCAAAACAAAAGCCCAACACAAGTGAGATTCCTCAAACTTATCTTCTATCAAAGCATACTGCAGCCCTCCAGTGGGAAAAAGTAGTAAATGTCAAGCCAAATTCCCAAGTCAAAATAACTGCCAATTCAAATGCTCCCGATTCCGAAGTGATGGAACTCAATTAATAAACTTAACAATAATATCCCACGAGGTCTACAGAAGTTACATCATAAGCACACTTCCTCAATACATTCCCTGGTACTTTAGGAAATGCTGCACCATTCTGATAAAAGTACTACAATAGCACTGAAAACATTACATCATAATCAATTTCTTGAGTGCCAACCTTCACTTCCCAAAACAACCAGTGGCTATCATATAGACATCCTCCTTTGAACCAAAACAAATAATTAGGTGATAATAAACAGAAGAGATGTTCAATACCCAAAGTGCTGTCCAAAACAAGAATCATTGATCTAACTGGTATACTGTCATGGATACGAAAGCTAACTTATATTGCCAATTGGGAAATGTTGTTTTCCCTTATAAATTACTTCTAGAAATTGGCAAAGGAAATCAGACTACTAAAAACAAATAAATTCAGGAAGTTGTTTCAAAAAGCACAATTTTTTTGATATATTAACCAATTGACAAAAAAGATGCATTTAACTTAATTATGATTCACAATTATTTACAGCTAATTTGACAATCAGGGATTAGAAAAAAAAGCACAAAGGATGCTGAAAACCAAAAATAAAAACAGAAGCTATGAAGAACAAACCTGGCTGCGTTTGTGGAATAAAAAACAAAGTTAACATTTCAGGGCAATAAATCATCAACATCAGGGATTATTATCACAGACCTTTAATAGGACACAATGAAAACTTTCAGACAGTTTGCAAATTAGAAATGAAGAAATTATGTTTATTGTTTTGACTCCAAATCAAGTTACCTTACATTGGAGCATCTGTTACCTTCCTTTTAATAAATAATAGAATTTACACTTCAAAATGGCCTTTTTCATGTAAAACTTTTAACTTTGGAAGAATTATCAGTATCCTTGCTCTATATCAACTAAAGGTACTGAGTGTAGATTTTGCTCTTCTGGCAACACTTAAACATGAATCATATCTTTTTTATAAAGTATCAAAATTTTGCTACATATTTTTCACATTATCAAAGACATGTATAGTTATGACTCTAATTAAATAGCTAAGTAATATCTAATGATATTAAATGCAATCCATTCTACCTACCCAGAGTTTTCCTCCGTGATCCTGACCACAGTTTACATATCACCAAAGGAAGTCGTTAAGTAAGCACTTGAGTACTGAGAACCACAATGAGCAAACAAGAAACAGCCTACCCCAACAGCTTTCAAATCATTGCCAGGGATTTCAATCATGTTTGAAGAAATAGCTGCTCAATTATCATCAACACGTCACTTGTAGCACCAGGGGTCCCAACGCGCTCGACCACTGCTATACTACCATAAGGACAATCTACTGTTCCATCCATAGACCGCATTTCAGGAAATTAAATCATCTGGTTGTCCTCCTCCTATCTGAATACAAGCAGAGACTAAAGAGCAATACTCCAGCAGTAAAGACAATAAAGTGGTGGTCATGAAAAGCGTAAGACTACCTATGGGACTGCTTCCAGTCAGTGGACTGAACTGTGTTCAAAGACCAAAAGGATCTGAAGAAATATGCCACAGTTGTCACAGACTTTAAACAGTCCTAAAGAAAGGTCTCAGCCCGAAACGTTGACTGTTTATTCATTTCCATTGATGCTACCTGGCCTGCTGACTTCCTCCAGCATCTTCTGTGTGTTGCTCTGGACATCCAGGATCTGCAGAATCCCTTGTGCTTAGACTTTATTCAGTTAGTCGTGAATGAGCATGTCCCCAAAAATAACCTTGAGTCTTTCCCAACCAGAAGCCCTGGGTGAACCTAGAGATCTGCAATCTGCTGAGGGCCAGATCAGTAGCATTCAGATCTGGCGACCAAGTAAGAATCAAGAGGTCCAGATATGACCACTGAAAAGCAAAACATGGCAACATTTTGCAGCAGTTTACAAAACTTCTAAATACACTTCCAAACTACTATCACTGCAATCTGTAACCTTTAATTTGCCTTTCAGTCTGCCATGTGCCTTCTTCATTGATTCTATTATGTTTCTTTTGGTTTACTATGAATGCCTGCAAGAAAAATGAATCTCAGAGCAGTATTATGGTGGTACAAATGTATTTTGATAATAAATTTACTTTGAACTTTGAAAGCCATCTTACATGCAAAGTGGTGATTCTGGACCAAATTGGAATCACAGAAGCAAGAGAAAATCTACAGATGCTGGAACTCCGAGACACACACACAAAATGCTGGAGGAACTCAGCAGGCCAGGCAGCATCTATGGAAAAAAGTGCAGTCGATGTTTCAGGCCAAAACCGTTCGGCAGGGACCACAGAAGGATCCTCGACAGCTGTGGCAGCTTGAATGTCATCACCTCTTATCAAGTAAATGACGTATATGACAACAAGGTTTCACTCAATGCCTTTTATGCTCGTTTTGACTGATAAAACACAGAGGCACCTTTACAAATACCCACAGCCCCTGACAACCCTGTGATTTGAGTCTCTAAAGTGACATGAGATCATTCTTCAGGAGGGTGAACCCACAGAAAGCATCTGATCCAGAGAGTGTACCAAGCCGAGTTCTGAAGACCCTGTGTTGATCAACTGGCTGCAGTGTTCACTGACATCTTTAACCTGTCGCTTTGGCAGTATGAGGTACCCACCAGCTGCAAACAGACTTCAATTATACCAGTGCCCAAGCAGAAGGTGGTAACCTGCCTCAATGACCATCGTCCACTGGCACTTATTTTATTGATCCCAAAGGAAATTACAGTCTCACAGGAACATTACAAGTGCACAGATATGGATCAGTATCAGCATTTGACATGAAATGTGTTAACTTAGCAGCAGCAGCAGTTCAATGTAATACATAACATAGAAGGAAGAAAGCACAAAATAAGTAAATCAGTTTCAGTAAATGTACAGACAGCCCTCCTTATCCGTGGGGGATTGATTCCAGGGCCCCCCGTGGACACCAAAAAACGCGGATGCTCAAGTGGTGGACTTTTGGGCCCAGCGAGGCTCCGGAGCTTATTTAACCTGTCTCAGTATGGTGGACTTTAGGACCCGGCGGCACTTGGGACCCGCCGCCTGCAGTGTTTCTGTTCTGGAAAACAATCACAATTGAAAATAAAGCCGAAATAATAAAGCAATCGAAAAGAGGTGAAACGCAATGGTTCACTGGAAAAGCGTTAGGCTACAGTCGGTCAACAATCAGAACAATTTTAAAGGATAAAGTGAGAATAACGGAACATGTGAAGGCCCTGCCCCAATGAAAGCTACAATTATTACTAAGCAATGCAGTGGTTTAATTATTGAAATACATACGTTTCTTAAGTGTTTTATATGCACAGAAAGGTAAAATATATTTTACGTTTGACTAACTGATGCTAAAAACCAAATGTACCTGTTCTGACTTAGAGAACTTCCGTTTTTTTTCAATTCCCAGTCCTCTGTAACCTATGGACATCTTCCTGTATACTTTAAATCATCTCTAGATTACTTATAATACCTAATACAATGTAAATGCTATGTAAATAGTTGTTATACTGTATTGCTTAGGGAATAATGACAAGAAAAATAAGTCTGTACGTGCTCAAACAACAAGTGCTTGAGAGAGAACTTCTGGGTTTTCCCGATCATCAGTTGGTTGAATCTGCACATGCGGAACCCACCGATAAGGAGGGCTGATTGTATATTGAATAGATTAAAAATTTTGCAAAAAAACAAATACTATATTAAAAAAGTGAGGTAGTGTCCAAGAGTTCAATCTCCATTTAGGAATCGGATGGCAGAGGGGAAGAAGCTGTTCCTGAATCACTGAGTGTGTGCCTTCAGGCTTCTGTATCTCCTGCCTGATGTAACAGTGAGAAAAGGGCATGCCCTGGGTGCTGAAGGCCCTTAATAATGGACATTGCTTTTCTGAGACACTGCTCCTTGAAGATGTCCCGGGTGTATACATGAAGCCGGCTAAATGTACAACCCCCTGCAGTAGCTTTCGGTCTTGTGCAGTAGACACCCCACCCCACCCCCCCATACCAGGCAGTGATGCAGCCTGTCAGAATGCTCTCCATGGTACAAGTATAGAAGTTTTTCAGTGTATTTGTTGACATACCAAATCTCTTCAAACTCCTAATGAAGTATAGCCGTTCCTTGCCTTCTTTATAACTGCATCAATATGTTATATTAGGAGAAGCAGAAACAGTATAACAGGAGATGGTCATCATTTCCCCGGCTACAGATTGACTCATTATAGAGCCTAATGGCCAAGGGTAAGAATGACCTCCTATAGCACTCTTTGAAGTGGTGCAGTTGTCTTAGTGTATTACTTAAAGTGCTCCTCTGTTCAGCCAAGGTGGTATGCAAATTATAAGTAAATTGTCCAGAATTGCCAGGATTTTTGTTCTACCACAGCCTCCAGTGTATCCAGTTGGACTCCTATAACAGAGTCAGCCTTTCTAATCAGTTTGTTGAGCCTGTTATATCTAATGTGATGCAGTGCTTTGAGAGGTCGGTGACGAAACATCAACTCTCGCCTGAATTGCAATTTGGATCTGCCCCAATTTGCTTACCATTGCAACAGGTCAAGAGCCATTTCATTGGTTCTTCACTCAATCCTAGAGCATCTGGACAATGAAGATGCATAAATCAGGATGCTCTTCATTGACTACAGCTCAGCATTCAATACTATCACCCCCTCAAAACTAATCAATAAGGTCTAAGACCTAGGCCTCTACACCTTCTTGGGCAACTGGACCCTTGATTTCCTCACTTGTAGACTTAGGTCAGTTTGGATTGGCAACAGTATCTCCTCCACAATCCCCCTCAGCACAGGTGCATCACAAGACTGTGTGCTTAGCCCCCTGCTCTACTCGCTTTACACTTATAACTGTGAGGCTAAGCACAGCTCCAATGCTATACTTAAATTTGTTGACACCACCATTGTCATTGGCCAAAACAAAGATGGTGATAATTCAGCACTGTGAGGGAGGGAGATTGAAAATCTGACTGAATGGTACCACAATGACAACCTCCCAATAAATATCAGCAAAACCAAAGAGCTGAATATTGACTCCAGGAATAGGAAAACGGAGGCAGTCTCATCAGAAGATCAGAGGTGGAGAGGTTCAGTGATGTTAAATTCCTCTGTGTTGTCTTTTCATAGGATCTGCCCTGGTCCAGCACATTACTGCAGCGTGGCAGTGCCTCAACTATTTTTTAAGAAGTTTACAAACATTCGACATGAAATCTAAAAATTTGACAAACTTCTAAAGATGCACTGTGGAGAGTATACTGACTGGTTGTGTCATGGCATGGTATGGAAACACCAACGCCCTTGAATGGAAAAGCCTATAAAAAGTAGTGTACACAGCCCAGTTCATTACAGGTAATTCCCTCCCACTATTGAGCACATCCACATGGAGTGCTGTTGCAGGAAAATAGCACCCAACATCATGTACCACCCCCCATTACCCAGGCCATCTTCTCGTTTCTACCATCAGGAAAGAGGTGCAGGAGCCTCAGGACCCACACCACCAGGTTCAGGAATAGTTACTACCTCTCAGCAATCAAGCTCTTGAACAAAGGGGATAACTTCACTCACCCCAACACTGACTTTTTCCCACAAAATATGGACTCACTTTCAAGGACTCTTCATCTGACATTCTCAAGACTTATTGCTTGCTTATTTATTTTCTTTTTTTTGTATTTGTTCGGTTTGTTGGGGTTCTTTTGCACGTTGGTTGTTTGTCAGTCTTGAGTGCAGATTTTCATTGATTCTATTGCATTTATGTGAACATCCACAATAAAATGAATCTGAGGTTATAATATGGTGATAAGTATATACGCATGCACTTAGATAATAAATTTACTTTGAAGCTCTGAACTTTGAATGACAAAAAAGAATTAGACCATAAGACATAGCAGCAGAATTAAGCTATTTGTCCCATTGAGTCTTCTCTGCCGTTCTATCATGGCTGATTATCTCTTTCAGCCTTCTCCCCATAACCTTTGACTTCTTTACTATGCAAGAATGTATCAATCTCTCTTTAAATATACCTAATGACCTGATTGCCATAGCAGTCTGAGGCAATGAATACCACAGATTCATCACCCTATGCTAAAGAAATTCTTCCTCATCTCTGTTCTAAGGCTGCATCCTCTGGTCCTAGACACCCCACTTCCATATCTACTCAAGGCCTTTCAATATTCAATAGGTTTCAAGGAGATGCCTCCTTATTCTTTCAAACTACAATAAGCACAAGCCCAGAACCATCATATGCTTCTCATACACTAACCCCTTCATACAAGAACCTTCACTGGACCCTCTCCAATGCCAGCACATATGGGCCCCAAAATTTCTCACAATTCCCCAGGTACAGCCTGACCAATGATTTATAAAGCCTCAACATTACATCCTTACTTTTATATTCTAATCCTCTTGAAAAGAATACTTTGCATTTGTCTTCATTACTGATGACTCAACCTGCAAGTTAACCTCAGGGAATCCTGTACGAAAACTCCCCAGTCCCTTTGCACCTCCAGTTTCTGAATTTGCTTCCCATTTAGAAAAAAGTCTATGCCTTTATTCTTTCTATTTCAAAGATTCTAATTCACACATCTTATCCAAATTCAAAATTGAATGCTTACATAGTTTGATAAAAACTAATCTCTCAATGAACCTGTACAACAAAGGCCTATGGAATCATTAAATTGCAAAACAAACTTGCCAAGCATCACTGGCAGCTCAGGGTGTAAGTCTTGGTTGCATGCAAACAAAGAGAGAACATTGGATTTGATTTCTCCTATTTTATCGATATTTGTGAAATATGAAAATGAAAAAAACAACTGTAGGTGCTGCAAATCTAAAATGAGCCTTCTGGACAATACTGAATACTACAACATCAGAGAACATGGTTTTGATGATTGTATCAATCATCTGTTTTTTTCCCCTTTTCTTTGTTGAGTATTTCCAGCATTTTCTGTTTTATTGTTTGCAAGAAATTTTGATTAATTCTAGTAATTTTTAAAAGAAAATGCGTTATCATGATTGAAACACTAGTGTTTGTTTAATTTACTTTTTCACTTTCCTCAATAGTTGTGTACAATATGGGCATTCAAACTGATACCAGATAAGAGATAATCAATGCATCAAGTGACATCTTCACACATCACTCCAAAAGCATTTTTAATCAGTGAAGTTAGCTACAAGGAAAAATCGCATTTATATCATTTTTAAGTATGCAATGTTCATTTTTAAATAGCTTTACCACTACAATAAATCTGAGATCTTCTGTTGCTATACTTGGATCAGAGTGTTGTAATGCATGGAACACAAAAGGTTAACATGCAGATGCAGAAAATAATTAAGAAAGCATATAATTGGTTGGAGTTTAGAAGCATTGCTACAATGGGCAAAGCCCTACTTTGAGTACAGTGTAATATTCTGGTCCCTTCATTTGTGAAAGGATATACTGTTACTGAAGGCAGTCCAGAAGAGATTCACTGAGCTAAATCCTGGGATAAAAAGATTGTCCTATCAAAAGCAGTTAATGAGGTTGCACCTGTATTCTTTGCCATTTATTTATATGAGGGATATTCTTATTGAAGCATAAGATCCTACGACAGCAAGTAGATGCCGATATTTCTACTCATGGTGATGCCTCTAAAGAGTGGCCATAATTAAAAGGGAGTTGTCATTCAAAAAGAGTATTTCTTCTCAGAAGGTTATGAATCACTTGAATTCTCTAACCTAAAAGATTGTGGAGCCTAAATCACTAGAGAAATTTTTGACAGGAGGTAAATACATTTTTGAAAGATTAGGAATTGAATAATATGTGGACCTGTCACAGAGGAGAGGTGGAGATCATCCAAAATTAGACCGAACACCAGGAAAGGCTGACATGGCAACTGGCCTATTTCTTCTTCTATCTTCTTGTGTGTATTCTTTTATTTATGGAGGATGATGATGATATACAATTCACCAGACCAATATTTCTCCAATTTGTTTATAATAAATGTATGCAACAGGCACAAGGTAAAGAATAGAGATTCAAAAAACTAAATGATGTAGAATGAGCAAAATTCTATCCAAAATGTTTTCCATGCAACATCAAAGCAGTAACACCAGTCAAAACAAGGGCAAAGCAACTTCCTGTTAACTATTTAAGAAATATCCAATATTCTACCTCACTGAGGAATAGAAAATCCACAAGTAAAAACCTGAATTTGTAATATTTTTGGACAAGATTACTTCACTAACAGTGGACCAATTCCAAAATGATGCCTGTTTACCTTACAGCTATATAAAAGTTATATTTCCACTCCAAACATGCGTATACTGTTCTCTTTCAGATGGGTTGCTGAATAATAGGAACTACTTACAATACTTTAAAATGTGAACACAGTCCAGTTAATACAGACCAAACAACATAACCACAAAATTACAAAAAGAATGATTCACTGATATGTCTTCCAGTTGATAATCTGGCATAAGGTCGTAAACTAAATTGTTAGCTATAATTATGACAAAGACATGTTTTATCGACCACTTCAATTTTTTTCCCCTCTACACCCAGCATTTCATAAAATTGTTCCAGAATATTAATATGTTCTCAGCCAAATACAATTTAATGCTTTAGGCCATCTGTATATAAACAAGGATAAAAGCCTATCAAAATTTGTATGGCAAATCAAATAACTGTCATGGACTAGAAGGAGCCAATGAGTTGTGAACAGCTCAGTTTTTTTTAAGGACATGCACAATATTTTCAAGCAATCAATTGATGATTCCATTCAAATTGTCTCAACTGTTATTGTCCAACTGCTAACAACTCAACTCTCAACTCAGACACTGCCTCAAACACCTTCAAGAAAAAAATCTGCTAATGCTGGAAATCCAAGCAACACAACAAAATGCTGGAGGAACACAGCAGGCCAGGCAGAATCTATGGAAAAGAGCACAGTGAACGTTTCAGGCCGAGACTCTTCAGCAGTACTTTGTTTAACTCTGTGTTTTTAAAAACTTTAGTTCACAATGGCACTACTTTCCCTTTTTCCCCACCAGAGACACTCCTCACCAGAATAAGATACTTGTCAAGTAAGTTAACAAGTTAATTGGACCCTGTAAAAATGTTAGTATGAAGGCAAGTGGTAGAAACAGAGAAAAGTTTATGAGAATATGTAAAGAATAAAGGTGGTTATAAATGGATGCTTGTTGGTGAGAACAGACCATCCTACTGCACCTAAAAATATTTGCTCAATAGCTCCTTCCAGTCCTATTTTTCTACAACTAAACATAAAGTTTATCAAATGAAATGAATGACCTTTGGTCACTGTAAGCACTAACCACAGTGTCAATGCCTCCATCCATATTCCACAGGAATTCAAACCAACTCCAGTGTTAGTAGTGTGGCTAAGGGATAAAGAATCCAGAATGCATCATCAGTGGGTACCGACAAAGACTATTCTGAATGCATTGCATGATACTAATCAGAATCAGAATGAAGAACAAAGATTTGCCTTCTATTTGATAGCAGCTATACCAAAAGTGTGATTGGAAGACAACCAGGAAGATAATCCCTAAAGAGAATTAAATATTGAGCTAGAAATAAAGCAATTCTCTTCCATGTCACCTCTGGTTTAAAAAAAAGAATTAACACAATGAATTGAGGCCAGCATTATTCAATTTAATAACAACACCACAAACTGATTACTTATCATAGCACTGGAACTCTACGCACTTAACCCTCAATAAAAAAAAACTGTTTAAATTAGTATTATCACTTCTTTACTGGGTTCCCTAACACTGACCAATAGGTGAAGACTTGTGGTCGTCTTAAGCAGACCCAATATATTGCAATAAATTGCAAATTCACAAAGGACCATTAACAAGGTATCTTTTAGGATCATTTTCAACAAGATAAGGAAACATTAAAGACAGACAGCTAAATGCCACTTCCTAGGAAGATCAAAGCAAGTGAGCTCCCCCCAACACCCCCCAATTCAAACAATTTTTACGGGAGTACCATCATGTGACCAGACTAGCTGCATCACTGTCTGATATGGGAACTGTAAGGCATCTGACCACAGTTCCTATAAAGCACTGCGAGAACTGCTGAGATCATTGGGGTCCCTCTTTCACTTATCAGAAGCACTGCATATGGAGGACTTTTGGCATTGTCAATAATATCTCCCATCCATCCGACAATCTCTTTAATCCACCCTACCATCAGGCTGGAGGAACAATAGTAAACAACTTCTTCTCCCAGGCCATAAGACAACTGAACTCCCCACCAATACCCAGGTTCATCTTGCATGAAGCACCAGTAACATTATACTGTTTACTGGTTAAACTAGTGTCATAAATGCACTAGTGCTAATTTACTAGTGGTAATATTACTTTGTGTGCAATGTGTGTGTTCTACAGGTACTTGTCATTCACCTTAGGCCAGAGGAACATTGTTTCATTTGGTAATATACGTGTACAATAAGGTGACCTTGAACTTGAATTGAAAGTTTGATCAGAAAGAATGAATTAAAAAGTCTCGAGATAAAGAATAGGAATGCAAGTGAGACTTTGATAACTGAAGGCATGGTATGAATCGAGTGCTTCAGACTGGAGGCCAGAATTGAAGGAAAGCAGTTCAATGGGTTGGGAGTAGGGCTGCAGGAAGTTACAGAGGACATTCCCATATAAAGCTTTGGAAGGATGCAAGAAAGGTGAGAATTTTAAATTGAGATGTCACTCGCAGAGAGGATGGGTATGATCTGTCAATTGTTGCAAGTTAGGAACTTGGTATATTCTCAGAAAAGGATTTTCCTTGATTTAAAGATGCTGCAAAGTGGCAAGTCAGCAATATAAATAGCTTTGAACTAGTCCTATTTAAAAGTTAAAAAGGCATAGATGAGGACATTGTCGATGAACTAAGATGGGGAAAATAATTACAAATAGAGTACAGTTAAGTTTTACCACCACAATGCTCCCAGAAATTATATTAAATACTTTCAATAGGTGCAGGATATCAGCCAACACTGAGGTAATTTCAGCAATATAGTTGCATTTTGTCAATAAAAATGAATTTAATCTACTCATTAAAGAAGGTACCCAAATTTTTCACCAGTTTCTAGAGATTTTCCTTCTGCCTCAAAAAAAAGCTAAAATAAACCAGTTTTAAGTTAGCATTTGAATATATCAAATACAGAGTCTTGGTTACAAGAAAATTACCATTTACCTAACAAAAGCCTAAACTGAGTTTAACATCACAAAACCAAATTGCAAATTATAATGAAATTAAACAATTTGCAATAATTTAAAACTGGACTTTAATTGCAAGGGGAAAGTGAGAGGCAGATGGAAAAGTAGAAGTGATTCATCTAAGCAGTTAATTATAAAGAATAATGATTTAATGTTTATCCTACGAGAGGGTGTGGGAGAATACAGAATAGCCCCCGTGGTGGCACATTGACTGCTCAATACCTGTGATACAAAAGTTCATTCGAAAGGGTTCAACAAAACTAATGCCTTAAAGCAGAGAGCGTTCGCGAGTCAACAATGTGCCTACTTAGCCGGTAATTATGTTTCATATGGACTCGACACCTAAAATCCCAGATCATATTCGCACTGTGATCGTATGTAAAAAAAAATTCAAATTGTGGAGAAATGTCATGCTAGAGATGAAGTCCTCCAAACTCGCCCGATTTAGTTTTTCCTGATAAAAAAAGAAAGCAAGATTTTCAACTGAAACTCTCAACTCCTTTCGCGGAATGCAAGTCGACGCAAAGGAACATCCTGACAAGTCCAATTTAAGATCGCAGCAAAGGGAGGATGTATTCTGGGAAAAGGCATGACCACCACAGCGTGAGAACCGACTCCAGGAGATGTCGCCCATCTACTGTACACACAATTTAACCAATAAAACTACAACCAGCGCAGATTTATGTCGCGATTGCTCAGTTTATAACACAAGTCCCCACCCTAGCCTTCCTCTGCCTCGCTCACACTATCCCATCCATTTAATACCACCCTCACTAACGCGCGCACCGCAGTCGACCGGCACTCCCTGGAATAAAATGTCAGCGATCTCTCCCTTTTGGCCCGTCCAGCGCCCTCCTTCCCCTCCTTCCGATCCACGTTAACTATTGACAAAACTCGCCGCCTAATGGAGTTCACAAACTGCGCCATCTTGAAGCGGGGAAGGAATTAAAAAAACTTTCCCAAGAGGGAGAGAATAAGCGTTAAAAGCATTTTTAATGAACAGTTCGTGCAGATATTAACTGATGTTAAACGCCACCAAAGGCTCTTCTTCCCCGCTCAAGCGTACTTAAGGTGTACAAAACCGCGAGGCTGATTAAAATATTGTACCCGGGGGGCAGCAAAACTAACTCCACTCGTTGAACTACTCGGGAAAGGAAGGTATCGCGGCCCGGATGCACCGTGGCCACATATCATGGCATAGGGGGAGGTAGTGTCAGGTTAAACACACTTGGGATGTTTTAAACTGCAAGTTTCAATCGGCAGCCTGATCGCTTCCTTCTCATCTTTATATTCGCTTGTAAGTTCAACCCCGGTCGACGATCGACTGAAATTATAAGTTTTCTAATAACTGAACGGAGATCCATATCTTCTACAACACTCCCCTCTCTCTTCACCTCCCCTCGTTTCAACAGCACCGTTTAAACAGGACTTCGCTACCGTTCCACCTTCACCTACAGGACAGACGATTGCAATCCTCACGTCTCTAATGAATGCAAATTCAGGAAATTTACAATATCAACACTTTTTTTGCCCAGTGCATAGTTAATACAGATGCAACACCTTGAATATAAACAGTTAGAACTTCTGCCATCAAATGTTGCATGGTACATTCCGAAGCAAATTTTTAAATTTAAATTAAATTACTGCATTTTTGGTGGGGGAGGGCGCACTTACCCAAGTGCAAAGTCAGGCTAATTGAATTAGGATACTGAATCCCTGCGAGCATCGTCTGACTTTGCCACCAAGTAGTATCGGCTTGGTTATTATAATCGGTCAGGTAGACGGCACCGTGCTGGAGCTGGGGGTCGCTGGAGTCGCAGATGTGGCAGGACTTGGTAACCCCCGTCACTCCGGTCTGGACGCAATATTCTTCAGGAGGGAAACCGCAAGTGTTGCTGGCCACCACAGTCACATTGAAAGCGGCGTTGACGAACTCGGGCATGCAGCGCTGAGACCGGGCATTCTCGTCGTAACACTCGTCCATGGCTGCCGGGCATTGCACGATCAGACAACCGAGAAGGACGAGTCGTAGTCTCCAGCACATGTTACCAAGAAAGTCCAAACGCTTCAATTCATTCGGCATGCCTTCCTCCGAAGTCCAGGATCGCCTCAGCGCCATTGAAGACTGCACATACAAAACATACACAAAAAAGGCAACAGGTCCACACCCTCGCAGTGCAATCTGGGACCAAGGAATAGATCTGGGCACCGCACTCCCTAAACGTGATCCACTTCCGCCGATAGAGATGGGGGAGTAAGGAGAGAGGCGCTGGAAGCCAATTCTAAAACAATCTGACAGCCGGCATAAGTTTCTCTCATCAATGTTCCGTGCTCACCCGCCCCCCCATGTTATAAAGTAGTAACCATAGGAAAACAATACTCCCATGGTATGTACATGTAAAAATCGTAATCGTTTCAAAAAGGTGCCGATGTTTATTAAATCCTCTAAGTAAGGGGAAAGATACTGGAAACATTCAGCAGGTCAAGCAGCATCTCCGGAAAGAAAATTAGTTAACTGTGCCTTTCCTTCCACAAATGTTGTCCTGACCAGCCGAGAGCTCTCACTATTTTCATACTTAACAGTATCACCTTTTTTTTGAAACGAAAACGATTAAGTACAAATTTGAGTATTTCAGACTTTAAGCACCCGAAATTTTTGATCAACCTTAATATCGTTATGATTATATATATATTTGTAAATATAATTATTTGTAGCGATTTATGTCGTTCAAGTTATGCCTGTCTTTAAAAATGCCATTAAATTCAGTGAGGATGCGGTAAAACAGCTTGCAATGGTTCTGTTCTACCGGTCCATTTTAGAAAGCGAACACACACTTTGAATCATTTGTGCAACATCTTAAATTCAAACCATAAATTTTCTCGATTTACGTTGCAGGATTCAAGTCAAAAAGTAACAATAGCAATAAGATTGAAATGTGCCATTACATTAAACTCCTAAGAATTGTACCGTGCTCGATTATCAATTTCTATCAAAAACACACCCCAAAGAACTTTGCAGAGATGTATCGGACAAAAATTGGTCCAAAGCAAAAAAAAAATACTAGCCTAGTTTAGTCAAAGACGTGTTTTAATAAAGAAAGTTAAAATACGATTTCCAGCAACAGGATAAGGAATCCATGAAAATGCTTTAACATACGACTTATAAATTGGAGGCGTCCAATGACTGAACTAATTCAGAATTGCAGCACAGAGGTAAAAGGTCAATTAGTGATTACGTAGAACAGCATATCATCAGTTTTCAATGACGTAATGTTTAAAGTGAATAGAAGATAGGATTCTAGGTTAGAAGGATACTGAAATAGATCTGGAAGTGAAAAAACATTAATGAAGGAGTGGGAGCAGACAGATCAAGGTTAGGGTGGAAACAAGTGATTTTACACAGATGGAAATCCTTTATAAAGGATTGGATATGTGGTTAAAGGTTCAAACTGAGGTTAAGGGAGGATTTAAACCATTCGTGTTTTTAACAAAGTTAGTGGCAGGGAAGGACAGAATCAAGGATGGAGTCAATGGTTCGCTAGAGGAAACTGGATTATCTAAGAATGGATATTGGGCAATCAGTTTGACACCAATGGAAGGAATTCAGAGAAATTCAAAAATCAGAAATGCTAGAGATCTGAAATAATAACAAAATTTTCAAAACACTCTGCACTTCAGGAAAACGTGTAAAGAGAAACAGTTTACCTGAGGAATTAATATATTCAAACCAACTTGATATCTTAAGATATCATCAAGGTAATACATGTAGATAAAGAAAGAGTGGTAACTAAGAATAAATCCTTGATGGACTCCAAAGATATGTGCTCGAGATCGAAGGTTCTCTACAGTTGGATAGATATGAACAAGACCACTCAAACTGAGCTTGACAAATTTGATCAGAATAATTTCAGGACTGATGCAAAGACATCCATAAACAGTGTTAAATGAAAAGCTTTAATTTGGGTATTGGAGAGAAAACATTGTAGATTGTATTGTGGTGTTTCAAAGACTTAACTTAAAAATAACTTATGACTTCCCTGAGCTTAAGTATGATCATGGAAGTTTTAGAATAAATGAATTGGTCTCCAGGCAATGGTATCTGTAACCATCATTAATATGGAGAAAAATTACAAAATACTGCATGGTTAGTGGGATTTTAAACAAATTGATTGTCAGCAATTATTTAAATTTAGCTGGAATGATATTTCTTTGAAGATTTGATCACTTTTTGATGTATGCTTTCTCGCAGCCAGCTGCCCCCCACCGTCAATTTCTATTATGTACAAACCATGAACCCATCAGGACTACCTCATTATTTATCTTTTGCACTATTCATTTATTTTGTAACTTATAGTAATTTTTATGTCTTGTACTGTACTGCTGCAAGATAACAAATTTCACAACATATTGTCAGTGATAAAATATGATTCTGACTGATAAAAACAAATGAACAAATTAAACTGATTTTACATTATTCTTTGGCATATTACAGTGACACTATCGATTTAATGACTGCATTTGATGTTAGCTGTTACTGTATGAAAATATCATGTAACAATTCAATGTGATATTTAGAGCAGTTTATCTCATTTGGAATGCAATGAGTAACTGAAGTCTGGTATAAATAGAATTATAATTTTTCTATTTTTAACAAAAATACCATGTCATATATCTTAAAACAATTACATCAAAATTAATTTAGTAAAATGGAATTGCAGCAGCCTAACTCAATACTACAAACAGTGTTGGATTATAAGTCTGAAATGAATACAGGCACTGTAATATAAGCCAAATTAATAATGGAAAAACTGCAACACAGAGAAGATGATTTGACCCATTGTGTCCATGTTGATAGACACATGCAGCAAGTAAATCCTCTTTCTCTCATTCTCACATACACATATTCTGCAACCATTCACCACTCATGATTAACTGATGCAGATTTAGTGATGTGCATAATTTCACAGATGGGAAATTAAAAACTTGAATTCCAGTTTAAAATTTTTGGAATGAAAAGACAGTGCAAGAAATCCTGTTTATTCTCCGATCAGAATTGTACTTCAGCACATTTCATAAACCAGAAATGGGGAAGCAATTCAGCACATCAAATCTGTTCCACAAACCTGTTAGCACAAGGCTGCTTTGTATCCTAATTTAAACTCCCTACTTTGGCAACACTTGCTGTTCATTAAACAGCAAATCTCCCCAAGTACTCCTTTCTACAAGCTCTACCCAACAGAAAATTTGAGGCTGAAGCATTGCGAACTCTTCTGTCCAGGATACAAGCTGAGCCATTCAAGTTACTGCATAAAACATGAACGAGCTCAAGTCAATAATAGTGTTTATTTCTTCTTAAGATAGCTAACAAAACTGAGTGAAATTGCTACACAGTAGTATGCCATAGTGACATAGTAGCTCCTAGTGGCCAGATTAAGAATGGCATCAAAGGTTGCTCAATTGTGGATCAAGACAGCTGAATGAAAAGAAACAAAGATTTTTTTTAAACTAAATTTGTAAAAATGCTTTATCAGTGGCATTTGGTTAATTTGCATCTATGCTGCAGCTAAAAGAGGGTTTGAATTGGAAAATTCGCACAGCTATGAATTCAAAAGCCTCTATTTACTACGTTTCACACTAACGTAGAGTCCTTTACTTCTTTGGTCAATGGATCATAGTATCAGTAAAATGTAAACATGACCTGGAGTCTTTGTAATCACTTTCATGTCTGACACCTCCTTTATCACCATCAAACAAATCCTGTATCTACATAATTGTCCTGCAACATGTTCATTAATCAATTTAAGTTTAACCATCAATATATCATAAACTTTATTTTAATCAGCAGAACACACATATACACACACACACAATGCTGGAGGAACTCAGTAGGTCAGGAAGCATTGGAAGGGAATAAACAGTTGACGTTCCGGGCTGAAACCTTTCATTCTCTTTGCGGAATGTTGACTGTTTATTCCCTCCAAAGAAGCCGCCTGACTTGCTAAGTTTCTCCATTTTATATCTGTTGCTCAAGATTTCCAGTATCTGCAGAATCACTTGAGTTTAGTTTTAAGTTAGTATGGTAACTAATTGAGCTAAACTAGCTGTCCACTACAGAAACAGGCCATTAAACCTATCACTCCCATGCCAATCTGTTTTGACCACTACACTAAAGCAGAAAGGTGTGGGTGACAGAATGATGTATTAATTGAGGAATTGCATCACAGATAGTGAAGGATGATGTACTAGATGCAGTGAATACTGGAGAACTCTATCTCTCTCCTGAGGTAAGGTTTTGACCCAAAATGTTGATTAGGTAAAAGCAATATGTGGGAAATGGAGGAAACGTGTTTGAGGCTTCCATCAACTAAGGCAGGGGAAATTCATATTTTCCAAAGAAGGAGGATATTTCTTAAGTCCTAGAGTCTTAAGTCTTGAGAGCAGATATGGCAGAAACAAAGAAAGTCCAAGAAGAGGATGGGACTCAGCTGGAAATTAGAACACAACAGCTCTCAGCCTGTCTGTGTCAAATATTATGTCAAATTAAACTCCCTCCTGCCTGCCTATGACCCTTATTTCTCCATTGCCTGCATATTTATGTAGCTAATAGTTTCTCAACTCCCACAGTTGTATTTGCTTTCATCATAACACCTAGCAGCCTGTTCCAAGCACCTACTGTGTTAAAGCTTGCACCACTCATCTCCTTTCAACTTTCCTGCTCTCACCTTATATGTATGTCCTCTACTACCTGGTCTTAATCTGAGACAGGGTTCATGCAAGTAGTCTGTAGGGTACCAACTAATTGGCTATGGTTGTAGCAGCTGACAGATGGACAATTAATGCGCCAAAACATTAATTTCCCCTTATTAAAATAGCCTTCCCAAATTTCCAGTTTTGACTGGGAAATGAAGCAATGGGAGAACTCTGAAAAATAAGACTTTTTTCAGTGCAATATGAGTTGGTGTAAAGAGTAGTCAATTAGGATTACAATTGCTCAATGAACTGCCCCACTTGTGTGTCATTTAACTTCTACAAAACACAGTTAAAACATGTCTTATCTATATTTAACATTATTTTCAGAATGTTGCCCAATTTCATATCTCTCTTTCCTTTTCTGTACAACAGAGCAAGTCCCTCAAAAGTTAGAACTATGAATGTTGGCAACCTGTACAACTGTGGAATTGATCTCCAGGAAGATAAGTGAACATGCAATCGTTGTTACTGCGTAATCCTATCCTCTACAAAAGATCAATTTTTGCACCAGTCTCCAAATTCATCCATAATCAGCCAATTCAGCCCAAATCAGGTTTGTCCCACTCACTGGGAGGAGACTAGGTCACATCCATACCAGGACTACTGGACTTAAAAGAAACAGTTACTTTCTCCAAGCAGTAAGGCTGATCAACACCTCCACCTACTAACCTACCCCTCCCTACTCCCACCACCACTACTTTATCATTTTCTGTCAGAGTCACCTTTGTACAGACTTTCCTATGCCTAGCGTAGTGGACACACAATCAATATGTACAAGCTATCTTGTGTATTTATATTTATTGTGTTTTTTTATTATTATTGTGTTGTGTTCTTCACCTTACTGTGTTTTTTGTGCTGCATTGGAACTGGAGTAACAATTATTTAATTCCCCCTTTCACTTGTGTACTGGAAATGACACTAAACAATCTTGAATCTTGAAATCTAATGTACTTCTCTGCATAGTAGGTTGATACATGCTGTAGGAAATAATGCTTTTAAGTTGAATGATATTACACTGCACTCCAATCATGGCTTGGAGTTTCCTCACATTAAATTATCTTAGTGCAAACCAATTAGGTTGAATTTCATTGGGCACTGCAGACCCAACATAAGCAATTCAGAGCATGCACCTGACCTCCTATTATGCAGATGCACCTAGCTTCACAGGTAATTCAGTAATCTAAGTTAACTTCACTCCCATTCACCTCCATTCAGTTTTACCTCACTCATTCGAATGATGTTATCAATCTTCCCCAAAACATGCATTTTTAATACTTTATTTAAATTTATTGACTTTTATTTTACTTTTTTATAATTATCTTAAATGTTTCTATACATCTCTGATATCACAATTGCAAAATATAAGTGTGATTGAGGACATTTTGTGAGTCAGTTACAAGACCAAGGCTACGTCCAAGACCAAGGCCAGAGAGGTGGCAGACTTTGAAAGTGAACTGCATATTTAAAATAAATACATGAAAGTTTCTCCATGTGTTACAATTAGGTAAATAAATTTCTGTCACAATAAGTCTGCATTTCCAATTCGCAAGTGGAATTATCGTACATATAGATCTGTTCAAGGGATGAGCATCTTAATATTACAGTTATACTTTAAGACACAGCAAGAAAGTAATTCTTCTGATTCTTAAACTGAAAACTTTTGAACATATTTTAAAAACGTTTCCTCAGATTTGTATCTTTACTTTCTACTTCTGTTAAGGCACTTTATAGTGCAAATGCTATATACCATATTCAAAGCTGAAATATTTTCTGCAAATTCAATAACAATTTGCATTTTTACAAGGCTTTTAGTGTAGCGCAACCCAGGGCCAAATCAAACATAACATTAGATTGGGTGGTCAAAGAGGCAAGTTTTAAGGACTGTTCAAGGAGTAAATATAGATGATGATAGATTCCAGAACCTATCATCTATAAGGCTGAAGACACAGCTGCTAATACTGGGGATATGGAAGTTAAAGTACATAAAACCAGAACTGGAGGAAAGCAGAACAGGTGTGATCAGGTGTGTGTCAGGAGGAGTTATAGAGATAGGAAGATAAAACACAACAAAAGGAATTGAACATAAAAAGATTTTTTAAAAATCATACATTGGTAAAATCATCTGAATGTTGAGAAAGAGAATCCTTTGCAATTTGTATTGAATGCGCTGTCAGGAGTGGTAGCAGAAGCAGACATGATAGTAATGTTCAACAGGCTTTTAGATGGACAAATGAATATGCAAGAACTTGAAGGATATGGATCATGTGCAGGCATATGGTGTTAGTTTAATTTGACATTATGCTTAACACAGACATCGTGGGTCAAAGGGTCTGTCCTGTGCTATATTGTTCTATGTTCTACATAAAACTTCAACAGTCTTCAATCCTATTGTTTGGAAATCCGAAAGCACAGAGCTTGGTTCACTGAGCTCTTCTTTGTGCACTCCCTTTAAGCTCACTGGACCCTATTGACCATGCTTCCTTTAAACTAACCATGTCCCACCTTCCCTTTAACTTTACCAGATTTTTTGGAAAATTTATTATATTTCTGTGTAATATAATGAAAAAGTGAAATAAACATGCTTTGGGTCTTGATCGGAGTAATATCTAATAAACTGTAAAATCTGCTAATCCGGCACCATCAGTCCAAAATCTGATGGATTTCTAGAATTTTGCTGTACAGTACTGTCTGTTTGATGTGATTAGGTCTACAAGGCTATATGGATGCAATCCATAATCCACAACAATTTAAGTAAAAATGCATTTCAGGTTGATTTTAGTAATGCAAGTTCAATATGAAGCTTTTATCTTGAATAAACAACATACCTGTGAACCAATGACAAATAATATCATCAATTTTAAACAATCCAATGTTTAGAACATTGGTCATTTTAATAGGATTTGAAACACTGCAACAAAATCAGAATATCATGTAAATGCTCAAATTAGACAATATCTACAAAAAAAATAATATTTATAGGATTAGACAGCTACCCAGAAACGAAACAGGTTATTCATCCCAAGTCGTTAATACTGACATTTACACTCCTCCTCTTTCTTCATCTATCTCTCCCCACTTCTCTGTTTACCTTACCTTCCATTAATGCTTCTGTACCAATACCACCAACCGCAATTGTGGTCATAAGTTCCACCTTCTCAATCGCTCTCTGGGTGATGAAGATTTTGGATATTTTACTTCAACTTACCGTATCTTTATCTACAATGAAATTCCTTTATATTTTCAAAGATCTGAATCAAATCATTCCTCCCAAGCTTTCCCTTAAAAGAAAAAATAACAGAACCGGTGGGGGCAATCAGCATTGATCCCAGTAAGGTGTGTGTGCGCACACACATCTTTTGCTACTAGCACACAAAGGAATTTAAACTGAGCCAAAAGATTGTCACCGTCTACCTCGTTGGTATGTTAAGTATATTTCATAATTGTACACAACCATGTTCCCTTTTCCAGTTTCTGATGCAAACAGTGTTGACAATACAGAGTTTGCAAAGATTAGTTTGCAGATTGTAAAACTGGCTTATTTTTACTGTTTTTATTGATGAAATTATTCAGTGTGCACTTGTTGCTGTCATTGGGCAAAAAATTGCACAGCACAAGATTTTTGTGCACATTGGTCATTACAAATCAGAGGGAACATTGGCAGTCAGCACACTTGCTAAGGAGACATTGGATATAGAGGAAGAAAATGTTTAGAAGCAGCAAGTGGGGACAATCAAATACACGTTGTGTGCCACAGGTCTGAGGAAACACTGGACAGCACAAAATTAGGCAGATTCTAATAAAAAGAAAGTAGGTTTAAGTGGAGCAACATTGCATGAGTGAGCCTGTGTTAGAGTGGGAAACTGAGGCTTTGGCAAGGTAAGGCATAGGCCATATGTAGACTTTTATTCTTTCTTATTGCACATTTAGAGCAGAGGGGATGCCATTCAGGATAGTGGAATGGTTCTCTTATAAGATATGGGAAGGCAGGGAGATCTACAGAGTTCCTGACAACTACACCTGCAAGAAGTGTATCCAGCTGCAGCTTCTAACAGACCATGTTAAGAAGTTGGAGCTGAAACTGGATGAACTGTGAATCATTCAGGTGGAGGAGGGATTGATAGACAGGACATACATGGAGGTAGATACAACCAAGGTGCAAGACACAGGTAACTGGGAGACTATCATGATGGGGAAAAGGGATAGACAGCCAGGTAGTGAAAATGGAAGAGGGAGGAGAAGAGAAGAGTTGCAGCGATAGGGGATTCATTGGATAGGGGTACAGAAAGGAGGTTCTGTGGACACCAGTGAGATTCCTGGATGGTTTGTTACCACCTGGGTGCCAGGGTCAGGGACATCTTGGATGGAGTCCACAGCATTCTTAATAGGGAGGGTGAGCAGCCAGAGGTCACAGTCCACCTCGGTACCAGTGACATGGGTAGGAGAAATGACAAAGTCCTAAAACGTGAGTTCAGAGAGATAGGTGCTAAGTTAAAGGACAAGACCTCCAGGGATGTGATCTCAGGATTGCTACCTGTGCCGTTTGTCAGTAAGGCCAGAAATAGAACGATCATACAGTTTTGCACATGGCTAAGATGATGGTGCAGGAGGAAGGGCTTCAGCTTTATGGATCATTGGGCTCTCTTCCAGGAAAGGTGAGATCTGTACAGAAGGGACTGTTTACACCTGAACTGGAGGGGAACTAATATCCTAGTGAGTGGGTTTGCTAGTGCTGCACTGGAGGGGGGGGGAGTTAGAATTAAATTAAATTTGCAAGTGTATGGGAACCAGAGTGCCAGTACAAATAGTGGAGTGGTTATGGAGAAAGATGCTGTTAAACCTACATACAAAGTCAGGAATTAGAAGGTTGAGCACGGTGGGACTAGTGTTCTAAGCTGCTTATATTTCAATGGAAGGAGTATTGTAGGAAAGACAGGTGAACCTGGAGTATAGATCAGCACATGGAATTATGACATTGTAGCTGCTAGTGACATTTGGTTGCAGGAGAGGCAGGACTGGCAGCTCAATATTCCGGGGTTCTGTTGTTTTAGGTGTGACAGAGCTGGAGGGGCTAAAGGGGGGAGAGTAAATGTCAGAGTAAATGTCACAGCAGTCCTCAGTCGGGACAGACTGAAGAGCTCATCTAGTGAAGCTTTATGGGTAGAACTGAGGAATAAGAAAGGTATGACCACCTTAATGGGGTTATATTTTGGACCATCCAGTAGTTAATGGGTTTTAGTGGAGCAAATTTGTAGAGAGATCAAAGACTGCTGGAAGAAATATAAGGTTGTGATAGTAGGTGATTTTAACTTTCCAGGTATTGACTGGGATTCGCATATTGTAAAAGGGCTGGATGGGAAAGAGTTTGTCAAATATATTAAGGAAAGTTTCCTTAATCAGTATATAGAAGTCTCAACTAGAGAGAGTATGATATTAGATCTCCTATTAGGGAATGAGACAAGGCAAGTGACAGAGGTTTGTGTCGGCCCTCCTCCTAGGGGAACACTTTTTATCTAGTGATCATACTGCCATTAGTTCTATGGATATTATGGAAAAGTATAGGTCTGGTCCTTGGGTTGAGATTTTAATTTGGATAAAAGCTAATTCTGATGGCATCAGAAAGGGTCTGACAAGTGTGGATTGGGACAGGTTGTTTTCTGGCAAAGCTACACTTGGTAAGTGCGATGCCTTCAAAAGTAAGATTTTGAGAGCACAGAGTTTGTATGTTCCTCTCAGAATAAAAGACAAGGTTAACAGGTTTAGAGAACCTTGGTTTTCGAGGAATACTGAGGCACTGATTAGGAAAAGAAGGAGGTGCATAGTAGTTATCAGTGGGAAGGAACAAATGAAGTATTGAGAAGTATACGAAATGCAAAAGAACACTTAAGGAAATCAGGAGGGCTAATTGAAGGCATGTGGTTGCTCTATAAGGTGATGGAGAAACCTAAGGGGTTTTACAGATATATTAAGAGTAAAAGGATAGCAAGCAATATAATTGGTCCTCTGAAAGATCAGAGAGGTAGTCTATGCTGAAAGAGATAGGTCAGATTTTAATTGGATTTTTGCATCTGTATTTACTCAGGAGATGAACATTGAGTCTATAGGATTGAGGCAAAGCAACAGCGAGGTCATGAACCCCAAACAGATTACAGAGGAGGAAGTGTTTGCTGTCTTGAGGCAAACTAGAGTGGATAGATCCCCAGGGCCTGACAAGGTGTTCCCTCAGACCCTTATGCAGAGATAGTGGGAGGCTATTGTTTAAGAAAAGCTCTAAGAATAAAACAGGAAATTATAGGCCGTTGAGTGAGCCTGACATTTGTAATGCGAAAATTATTGGGAGGTATTCTAAGCGAGTGAATATATAAATATTTGAATAGACAGGGACTGATTAAACTGTAGGTTGTGTCTAACCAAACTGATAGAGTTTTTATGAGGAATTTACTAGGAAAGTTGATGAAGGCAAGGCAGTGAATGTTGTCTACATGGACTTTAACAACTTTGGGAGGTTGTTCAAGAAGGTTCAGTCATTTGGCATTCATGATGAGATTATAAATCGGATTGGACATTGGCTTTGCGGGAGAAGCCAGAGAGTGGTAGTAGATGGTTGCCTCTCTGACTGGAGGCCTGTGACTAGTGGTGTATCACAGGAATTGGGGTTGGGTCTATTGTTGTTTGTTATCTATATCAGCAAACCACATGATAGTGTGGTAAAGTGAATCAGCAAATATACAGATGACAATAAGATTGGGAGTGTAGTGGACAGCAAAGAAGACTATCAAAACTTGCAGTGGGATCTGGACCAGCTGGGAAAATGGTAGATGGAATTTAATGAAGACAAAAGTAAGGTGTTGCACATTGGGAGGACCAACTAGGGAGGTCTTACACAGTGAATGGTAGGCCACTGAGGACTGCAGGAGAACAAAGGAATCTGGATATACAGATCCATAATTCCTCAATAGTGCATCACAGGTGAATAAGGTCATAAATAAAGCTTTTAGTACATCTGTCTTCATAAATCAGTATATTAAGTACAGAAGTTGGGATGTTATGTTGAAATTGTATAAAATGTTGGTGAGGCTTAATTTGAGTATTCTGTGGCGTTTTGGTCACCCATCTACAGGTAAGATGTACAGTAAATAAGGATTGAAAGAGTGCAGAGAGAATTTACAAGGATTTTGCTGGGACTTGAGAACCTGAGTGCCAGGGAAAGCTTGAATAAGTCAGGAGGTTATTCCCTAAAACATAGAAGACTAAGGAGAGACCTGACAGAGATATAGAAAAATACGAGATGGGATAAATGCAAGCAGACTTTTTCTATTGAGGTCAAGTGAGACTACAACTAGAGGTCATGGGTTAAGCGTGAAAGGTGAAATGTTTTAGAGGAATATGAGGGAGAACTTTTTCACTCAGAGTATGGTGGGAGTGTGGAACAAGTGGTGGATATTTCAACATTTAACATTTAACATTTAAGAAAAATTTGAATAGGCTCATAGATAGGAAGGGTATGGAGGGCTAAGTCTGGGTGCAGGTCAATGGGACAAGCCAAATTAATAGTTTGGCCCAGATTAGATGGACCAAAGGGCCTGTTTCTGTGCTGTTGTGTTCTATAACTGCTATGACTCTGACCAATGAAAGGCCATCAACCTGAAAAGTTAATTCCACTTTTCTCTCCAAAATGTATGCTTAATTTGCAATGTATTTCCAGCATATTTTTATTTCTTCCTAGTATCCACAATATTTTATTTCTGTATAGGTAATGCTGTGTTTGTGAAATTTGGCAGCTAGTGTACCTACAACATTTTGCATGATGGTGAAAATATAAATGAATTTATTTTGGTAAATTAGGAACAACTGAACTGATCACTGCTTAAAAATATAATGAGAAAATATAGTAAGTACCTAGAAACTCAGACAGCATTCATGGAGAGGAAAGCAGTTAATGCTCCAGGTTTTTACCTTTCTTTTAGATGTGGCAATGCTCCAGATTAGCACACTGCAGCATGTTTCTTTATTTCTTCCTATTGATGAAGTTATTCAACTTACAATTGACATGTAAGTCACATTGTCAATATTAGCCTAATAGTCCATGAACTTTGTTAGTTCTTTTAGTCTAAGCTACTATATTTACCACTTTCAAAGAAATCAGCTCCAGTACAAATACCTACACACATGCATACAGGATAAAAGGTAAGCTACATACTTTATATACCCAGACTTGCCCATACATGCTAGTAAAATAGTAAATGGTTCCTAGCAAGCATACTGATACTCTTTTATAGTGTCATACGTAATCTCATAATCGATTCACATAATCTAGGGAATACAATACTTAAAGTAAAAATTTGCCATTTTAGTCTTCTTGAGCCCATCATCCCTATTGAGCATAGACCACCAGCAGCAGCTCATCAGAGTCCTCTGTTCTGGGTCAGTCCTTCAAGTTATCCCATAGTCTTAGAAGATCCTTCCTCTGCCAGGGATGAGGTCTTTGGAGCTTCTTTTGGTGTTACTGTTGCTCTGGGTTTTTAAGGGGTTACTATCCCCATGTCCAACCCTCCTCCTTTTGTAGCTGGACTTGGGACTATCCCTAGTGGAGTTAAATGTTTTGCCATATATTAGTTAAATCTTTGCATTACTGATAAGTAAGTAAAACGCTTTTTAATGATGTTCATATTTGGTTACATAATGATATATCATGAGAAAATGCACTATAACAGTACTGGATAATGAAACATTAACACCCAACATTACAAGGCACAGAAATAGTTTTACTGATTTATTTCAAATCTCTGTTTTACTTTCCTGCAGAGGTACAGTTCTTTGGAATAAGCAGGTTTCCAGTATTTTACCCCAGTGATTATTCTTGTAACACAGAAAAAATGCTGGAGATGCTCAGCAAGCCAGGCACCATCTATGGAAAAATGTACAATCTACATTTCAGGCTGTGACCCTTCGGCAGGACTGGAGAAAAAAGATGAGGGGTACATTTAAAAGGTTACCTTGTTTTTCTCTCTTCCCTCCCCCACCTTTTAAATCTACTCCTCATCTTTTTTTCTCTAGTACTGCTGAAGGGTCTTGGCCCAAAACGTCAACTATACTTTTTTTCATAGATGCTGCTTGCCCTGTTGAGTTCCTCCAGCATTTTGAGTGTGCTGCTTGGATTTCCAGTATCTGCAGATTTTCTTTTGTTTGTGACTATTCTTGTGTAAGCCAGCAGAGTGCAGGCCAGACTACTGTGTATGGAGATATAAGACCTAACATCATTCAATGTCATTACAGTATATTTTTCTGCACAGGGTATTATTAACCATCAGCTGAAATAAGCTTTTATGATTCTTTGCCCTCCACATCTGCCCTTTCCTCCCCCCAAGCCATATAAAAAGGCAGCTATAACATTCATTGCTAAAATTAGAGCTATAAGGTTATGGAAAATTAGTAAACCAGCTAGATTCTAGTTGCAGAGTGGGTATATTTATTTCTTTAAGGCACACTCACCAATATCCTTAATGCAGATAAAGAATAGCTGGTGGGATCATGCCACATACAACTTCAGATAATGTATCACAGACCTTAAGCCTGCATGGTGTATAAGAAAATAAAAGGGTTTCTAACAAAGTATAAAAGGAACCAACCTCTGAACAAAAGAAAGATTGGAAAGTCTTTTGTCTAATGACATTAATCTCGTCAATGGGATAAAAAACTTAAAACAGCTGAAAGTCAACATTTCATCAAGGCATTGGGACTAATCTAATAGTGAAGTGTCCGTGTGTATGATTAGTTGGTAATGACAAGTCTCAGCAGGAATCCTCTGTTAGTTAAATAGCCTGCTAATTCTCAATATTTAGGATCTCATTTAGAGACTGTTGGTGTCAACAGAAAAAGGGAGAAAAGAAAGTTTGGTGGTTTGTAGTAAACAATATTTATTCACATCCCAAACCTGGTTTAAATCCAGTTTACAAGACAAAAGAGATAATGTTTACTCCAATTTTTTATGTTTTAAATTACTGTAAACACTATCAACCTAGTTTCTTGTATGGGCAAATCAGAAATACAAAAGTGTCTGCAATTCCTTATTAAATATGTTCTTTTGCATTATAATAGCTATCAAAGTATATCATATGACCCTTCAGGACTGTTTAGTCATTCAAAAAAAAATGATGGCTGATATTGTATTTTAGTCCAAATTGTAAATCATTTGATACATTGAGTGTCCCAAGGTCTTTCAATTTTAATCCCATCATTCAATATACTCAACAATTGAGGTAGGATATCCCAAAATTCCCAACCTTATCTCAGTCCTAAATCCTCAGGCTAGCCCTTCTAGTTGTGGATTCTCCATTTTGAGGAAATTTTCTTTTAGCACAGTACATTGTCAATCCTTTGAAATATCTAGAATATCTCAATGTATCATCTTGTTCTTCTAAATAGCAGCAAGTTTATGCAGTGATCATTCAGTCTCCTTTCATACTCCCATCTCAATATCAGCAAGTGAGCCCAGAAGGAATACTTATATATTTCCCTTATTTGTATAGATGTGCTGTATAATAATAATATTCCTGAGGTTCATCTACTTTTAAGAAAGAAATTAGGAGAGCCAGAAGGGGCCAAGAGAAGACCTTGGTGGACAGGATTAAGGAAAACCCCAAGGCCTTCCATGAGTATGTGAAGAGCTAGAGGATAAGATGTGAGAGAATAGGACCAATCAAGTGTGACAGTGAAAAAGAGTGCATGGAACCAAAGGAGATAATTGAGGTACCTAAGGAGTACTTTGCTTCAGTATTCACTATGGAAAAGGATCTTGGCGATTGTAGGGATGACTTACAGTGGACTGAAAAGCTTGAGCATGTAGATATTAAGGAAGAGGATGTGCTGGAGATTTTGGAAAGCATCAAGTTGGATATGTCACCGGGACCGGATGAGATGTACCTCAGGCAACTGTGGGAGGTGAGGGAGGAGATTGCTGAGCGATGATCTGACGATGATCTTTGCATCATCAATGGGGACAGGAGAGATTCCGGAAGATTGGAGGACAACGGATGTTGTTCTCTTATTCAAGAAAGTAGTAGAGGTAGCCCAGGAAATTATAGACTAGTGAGTCTTACTTCAGTGGTTGATAAGTTGATGAAGAAGACCCTGAGAGGCAGGACTTATGAATATTTGGGGAGGCATAATATGATTAGGAATAGTCAGCATGGCTTTGTCAAAGGCAGGTCGTGCCTTACAAGCCTGATTGAATTTTTTGAGGATGTGACTAAACATATTGATGAACGTAGAGCAGTAGATGTAGTGTATATGGATTTCAGCAAGGCATTTGATAAGGTACCCCATGCAAGGCTTATTGAGAAAGTAAGGAGGCATGGGATCCAAGGGGACATTACTTTGTGGATCCAGAATTGGCTTGCCCACAGAAGACAAAGAGTAGCTATAGACGGGTCATATTCTGCATGGAGGTCGGTGACCAGTGGTGTGCCTCAGTGATCTGTTCTGGGATCCCTACATGGTTTTTATAAATGACCTGGATGAGGAAGTGGAGGGATGGGTTAGTAAATCTGCTGAAGACAGAAAGGTTGGAGGTATTGTGGATAGTGTGGAGGGCTGTCAGAGGTTACAGCGGGACATTGTAAGGATGAAAACGGGGGGAAAACGAGAAGTTCAACCCAGATAACTGTGAGGTGGTTCAATTTGGTAGCTCAAATATGATGGCAGAATATAGTATTAATGGTAATACTCTTGGCAGTGTGGAGGATCAGTGGGATCTTGGGGTCCGAGTCCATGGGACACTCAAAGCTGCTGCGTTGGTTGACTCTGTGGTTAAGAAAGCATACGGTGCATTGGACTTCATCAATCGTGGGACTGTTTAAGAGCTGAGAGGTAATGTTACAGCTATATACGACCCTGGTCAGACCCCACTTGGAGTACTGTGCTCAGTTCTGGTCACCTCACTACAAGAAGGATGTGGAAACCATAGAAAGGGTGCAGAGGAGATTTACAAGGATGTTGCCTGGTTTGGGTAGCATGCCTTTTGAGAATAGGTTGAGTGAACTTGGTGTTTTCTCCTTGATCGACAGAGGTTGAGCGGTAACCTGATAGAGGTATTCAAGATGATGAGAGGTTTTGATCATGTGAATAGTCAGAGGCTTTTCCCAGGGCTGAAATGGCTAACGTGAGAGGGCACAGTTTTAAGGTGCTTGAAAGTAGGTACAGAGGGGATGTCAGGGGTAAGATTTTTACGCAGAGGGTGGTGAGTGTGTGGAATGGGCTGCCGGCGACAGTGGTGGAGGTGGAAATGATAGGGTCTTTTAAAAGACTCCTGGATGGGTACATGGAGCTTAGAAAAATAGAGGGCTACTAGACAACGGGGTGACACATTGGGGCACCCTTTGAGAGAAGGGTAGTGCAGTGTGATATGACCAGAATGAACATTAAATTTTTCTGAATGCTATTGGTATTGCTTTGCTTTGTAAATTGAAGAAGAAAACCTGAGTTTATTAAAGAAGAAGGACACGTAGCAAGGCAAATATAGCTCCTCCTCGTTTAACGAAGGATACTTCTGATGGCAACATTTCTGGTTGATCTGCCACCCTTGTGCCTCACATTGTCACTCTGGAGACGTGCAGCCCTCTCATCCCCCGTCTCTTCATCTCTTCTGCTGTTTGTTTGTCTCTGATCCTGGAGACGTGCATTTCTCAGCTCCTTTGTCTCTTCCTCTCTTCTCCTTCTGTGCCTGTTTTTGTCATTCTGGAGACGTGCATGCCTCTCCTCCTCTGTCTCTACTTCTCTCATCTTTTTTGTCCTGACTCTTTGATCCTGGAGTTGTGCAGCCCTGGCATCCAATTCTTGTTCTCTCCCTCTCCTTGCCGCTTCCCAATGACGTTTGGTGTCATCGCTTGACCATAATGCCCCCCCCATCTCTTTCCACGCAGCATAATTAGGCTGACTATATATTTTTTACCCTAATGCTGGATAGAAGATACGAAACAATAACACCAAAGCCTCCAGGATGCTGATGATTCTTGATGATGTGGTTGGCGCTCTCCTAAATGGACATCATATAGTCACCGCTGTCCTTTAACTGCAGCAAAGGGTTTGATGGGTGTCTCGAAGTACGCCATTACAATAAGATTAAATTATTTCTTATTGATGGGTGGCAGTTTCTGAAGCTGGCCATGTACATGCATCGTGGTGTCGTGTCGCGGTTTCCATCATGGCTGACATCAGCTCTTGTGTGAAAGCCGGGCTGTTGATTTTGGTGAGTGAGCAATTTTATGCAAATATATAACCCTGAACTTTGCCTGCATTCTGTAAGTTAGCACATTTTAAGTCGATTTAGCCAAAAAATAGTGCCGCTGTAATGCACTGTTTGCACTAATTGGAGGTCACAAACAGACAAACAGAGCATGAGAGTTTTAGTAGTATATAGATAGATGGGTAACCCTAGGTAATTTCTAAATTAAGGACATGTTCGGCACAGCTTTGTGGGCCGAAGGGCCTGTATTGTGCTGTAGGTTTTCTATGAACTATGTTTCTACTATTTGAATCATTTGAATCGGGAGGAAGTTACAGCTTGTGATTCAGCTGGAAGCTCAGAGAATTCGACCGTGTAGGTAGGATTTAAGCCTACCTGGTCAATACCTGTGGAGGAGGGAGAACTGCGCAGGCGCGAGTGACGTCAGCGTCGAGCACGCACTTTAAAAGGCAGGACTTCTTTTCAGAGCGGGCAGCGTCGAGCGGGCAGCGGAGTCCGTGGAAGCAGAGTCCTGGGCTTTGGCTAAGTTGGAGTCCGTGGAAGCAGAGTCCTGGGCTTTGGCTAAGTTGGAGTCCGTGGAAGCAGAGTCCTGGGCTTTGGCTAAGTTGGAGTCCGTGGAAGCAGAGTCCTGGGCTTTGGCTAAGTTGGAGTCCATGGAAGCAGAGTCCTGGGCTTTGGCTAAGTTGGAGTCCGTGGAAGCAGAGTCCTGGGCTTTGGCTAAGTGGGCTTCGGCAAAAGGGGACTTCGGTAAGGGCGCTAGGTGCTTTTTAGACTTATTCTATCAATCCAGTTCAGGTATGGGGGAGACAGTCAGAGCAGTGGTGTGCTCCGTATGCAGTATGTGGGAAGTCAGGGTCAACACAGTTGTCCCTGATGACCACACCTGCAAAAGGTGCGTCCAGCTGCAGCTCCTATCAGCCCGAGTTAGGGAGTTGGAGCGGGAGCCGGATGAACTACGGATCATTCGGGAGGCAGAGGCAGAGATAGATAGGAGTTATCAGGAGGTAGTCACACCAAAAATCCAAGAAGTAGACAGATGGGTGACGGTCCAGAGAGGCAGGGGGAGCAGGCAGAGAGAGCAGAGCACCCCTGCGGCCATTCCATTAACAATAAGTATACCGTACTGGATACTGTTGATGGGGATGACCTACCAGGAATGAGTTGTAGTGGTCCTGTCTCTGGCACAGAGGTTGAACCCTCAACTAGAAAGGGGAGGAGGGAAGAGAAGAGAGTGATAGTTTTAGGGGATTCTATAGTCAGGGGGGCAGATAGGAGATTTTGTGGGACAGATCAAGAGTCTCGGATGGTATGTTGCCTCCCTGGTGCCAGGGTCCGGGACATCTCAGATCGGGTGCAGGCTATTCTTGAGAACGAGGGCATGAACCCAGATGTAGTGGTCCATGTAGGGACCAACGATGTAGGTAAGGTGAGTGAGGGGGTCCTGCTTAGAGAGTTCAGGGAGTTAGGAGTGAAGCTGAAAGGCAGGACCTCCAGGGTGACAATCTCGGGATTGCTACCTGTGCCACGTGTGAGTGAGGCGAAGAATAGAATGATTATGTACATTAATACGAGGCTGAGAGCATGGTGCAGGAAGGAAGGGTTCAGGTTTTTGGATAATTGGTCTTTGTTCCAGGGACGTTGGGATCTGTTTCGAAGGGACGGTCTACATCTGAACTGGAGGGGTATTAACATCCTTGCAGGAATATTTGCCAGTGCTGCTCGGGGGGGTTTAAACTAGATGTGCAGGGGGCAGGGATCCAGATCCAGAGGGTTGGTCAGAAGGAGCATGGGGTTAAATGTGTAGAAGGTTTGGGTGATCTTGAGAAGGTCATCAAAATTCAGGGTGCAATTAGCCCGATGGAAGTTCAAGGAGCTGGGTTAGGTACAGTAGACAGTGTTTTAAGCAAAGAGAGGAGGAATGGGCTAAGAATTCTATACTTGAATGCACGTAGTGTCAGAAATAAGACAGATGAGCTTGAAGCTCAGATGAAAATGGGGAACTACGATATTGTTGGGATAACGGAGACATGGCTGCAAGGGGATCAGGCCTGGGAATTGAGTGTACCAGGGTATACGTGCTATCGTAGAGACAGAAATATGGGAAGAGGAGGTGGGGTGGCCCTGTTGGTGAGGAATGAGATTCAGTCCTTAGCAAGAGGTGACTTGGGAACAGGGGAAGTAGAGTCTGTGTGGATTGAGCTGAGGAACAGTAAGGGTAAAAAGACCCTAATGGGTGTTGTGTACAGGCCCCCAAACAGTAGCGTGGATATTGGGTACGTTGATTAGGGAGTTAACATTGGCATGTGCTAAAGGTAATGTAGTCGTTATGGGAGATTTCAACATGCAGGTGAACTGGGAGAATCAGGTAGGTGCTGGACCCCAGGATAGGGAGTTTGTGGAATGTCTGAGGGATGTATTTTTGGAACAGCTTGTGCTTGAGCCAACCAGGAACGAGGCTATTTTGGACTTGGTGATGTGTAATGAACAGGAATTGATAAGTGATCTTGAAGTAAAGGAGCCATTAGGAAGTAGTGATCATAACATGATAAGTTTTTATCTACAATTTGAGAGGGCTAAGGGCAGATCAGAGGTGTCAGTGTTGCAATTAAATAAAGGAGACTACGGAGCCATGAGGGAAGAACTGGCCAAAGTTAAATGGGCGGATGCCCTGGCAGGAAAGACAGTGGATCAGCAGTGGCAGATATTCTTGGGGATAATACAAAAGATGCAAAAGCAGTTCATTCCAATGAGAAGGAAGGATTCAAAGAGGGGGAAGGGGCCACAGTGGTTGACAAAGGAAGTCAGAGATTGTATAGCATTAAAGAAAAAGAAGTATGACAGGGCTGATGAGTGGGAATACAGATGATTGGGAAAGTTTTAAGGAACAGCAGATCTTGACTAAAAAAGCAATACGGAGAGAAAAAAATCAGGTATGAGCTCAGTCTAGCCAGGAATATAAAAGGGGATAGCAAAAGCTTTTTTAACTATGTGAAGAGAAAGAAGATAGTTAAGAACAATGTTGGCCCCTTGAAGAATGAATTGGGAGAAATTGTTATGGGAAACAGGGAAATGGCAACAGAATTTAATGCGTACTTTAGATCTGTCTTCACCAGGGAGGACACAAGCAATCTGCCAGATGTATGGATGGGCCAGGGTCATAAGATATCAGAGAAATTGAGACGGATTGACATTAGGAAAGAAACTGTGATGAGTAGACTGGTAGGACTGAAGGCTAATAAATCCCCGGGTCCAGATGGTCTGCATCTGAGGGTTCTAAAAGAGGTGGCTCAGGAATTGCGGATGCATTGGTAATCATTTTCCAATGTTCCTTAGATTCAGGATCAGTTCCTGAGGATTGGAGAGTGGCTAATGTTATCCCACTTTTCAAGAAAGGAGGGAAGGAGAAAACAGAGAACTATCGCCCTGTTAGCCTAACGTCAGTCGTGGGGAAGATGCTTGAGTCCATTATTAAGGACGAAATAGTGGCACATCTTGATGGCAGTAATAGAATTAGGCCAAGCCAGCATGGATTTACCAAGGGCAAATCATGCTTGACTAATCTGTTGGAGTTTTTTGAGGGTGTAACAGGGATGTTAGACGAGGGTAAGCCAGTGGATGTTGTGTACCTAGATTTTCAGAAGGCATTCAATAAGGTGCCACATAGGAGATTGGTGAGTAAAATCAGAGCTCATGGCATTGGGGGCAGGGTTTCAACATGGATAGAAAACTGGTTGGCAGATAGAAAGCAAAGGGTAGCAGTGAATGGGTATTTCTCGGACTGGCTAGTGGGGTACCACAGGGCTCTGTATTGGGACCACAGCTCTTTACGATTTATGTCAACGATTTAGATGAGGGCATTGAAAACTATATCAGCAAGTTTGCTGACGATACTAAACTGGGTGGCAGTGTGACATGCGAAGAGGATGTTAGGAGAATACAGGGAGACTTGGATCGGCTGGGTGAGTGAGCAGATACTTGGCAGATGTCATTCAATGTGAATAAAAGTGAAGTTATCCACTTTGGAAGCAGGAACAAGAGGGCAGAGTATTGTCTGAACGGTGTAGAGTTAGGTAAGGGAGAAATGCAAAGAGACCTAGGAGTCCTAGTTCATCAGTCAATGAAGGTGAATGAGCAAGTGCAACAGGCAGTGAAGAGGGCAAATGGAATGTTGGCCTTTATTACAAGGGGAATTGAGTACAAGAGCAAGGATGTCCTTTTGCATTTGTACAGGGCCCTGGTGAGACCACACCTGAAATATTGTGTACAGTTTTGGTCTCCAGGTTTGAGGAAGGACATTCTAGCAATTGAGGAAGTGCAGCGTAGATTCACTAGGTTGATTCCTGGGATGGCAGGGCTGTCTTACGCAGAGAGATTGGAGAGATTGGGCTTGTACACGCTGGAATTGAGGAGATTGAGAGGGGATCTGATTGAAACGTTTAAGATAATTAAAGGATTTGATAGGATTGAGATAGGAAATATGTTCCAGATGTTGGGAGAGTCCAGTACCAGACGGCATGGATTGAGAATAAGAGGTCAGTTATTTAAAACAGAGTTGAGGAAGAACTTCTTCTCCCAGAGAGTTGTGGAGGTGTGGAATGCACTGCCTCGGAAGACGGTGGAGGCCAATTCTCTGGATGCTTTCAAGAAGGAGCTAGATAGATATCTGATGGATAGGGGAATCAAGGGATATGGGGACAAGGCAGGGACTGGGTATTGATAGTGAATGATCAGCCATGATCTCAGAATGGCGGTGCAGACTCGAGGGGCCGAATGGTCTACTTCTGCACCTATTGTCTATTGTCTACTATGCCACCTATTTATAAGGTATTTCACATCTAGCATAACTGAGGTCACTACATCAAAGTTAAAGTAAATTTATTATAGAGTCATAGAGCCATTGAAAAGTAAAGCATAGTTTGTGCTGAACCATTTAAACTGCCTACTCCAATTGAGCTGCACTGTGACTATACCCCTATCATCCATGTACCTATCCAAACTTCTCCTAAACTTTGAAATCAACCTTGTATGCACCTCTTGCGCTAGCAGTCCGTTCTACACTCGCACTACCCTCTGAGTGAAGAAGTTTCTCCTCATGTACTCCTTAAACTTTACACCTTTCACCCTTAACCCATGATGTCTAGACCCAACCTCAGTGGAAAAAGCCTGCATGCAGTTACCCTATCTATACCCTCATAATTTTGTATATCTCTATCAAATCTCTTCTCAATCTTCTACGTTCCAAGAAATACAATCCTAACCAATTCAATCTTTCCTTATAACACAGGTCCTCCAGACCCAGCAACATCCTTGTAAATTTTCTTTGTACATCTTCAACCTTACTTACATCTTTCCTGTAGGGAGGTGACTACAACTGCTAACAATACTCCAAATTTGTCCTCACCAACATCTTATCCAACTTCAACATAACATCCCAACTGCTGTTCTCAATATAAAGGCCAATGTGCCAAAAGCTCCCTTTATGACCCTATCCACCTAACATCACTTCCTAGGAATTATGGATCTGTATTCCCAGATCTCTTTGTTCTTCTATACCAGGGGTGTCCAAACCGCAGCTCGCGGGCCACATGCGGCTCTTTGGTATTCAATGTGCGGCTCATGGAAATATGTTGGTTGACCTCTTTTTTACCACGTGCTGCCATTGTGTAGAAATGAATGGAAAAGCATTTTGGCGATAAATAGAACCGCAGGAAATCTCTTGAGACTTAATTCCATCGCTCAAGAATTGGTGAGAATCACTACGTGGCGCTGAGGACAGAGGCGCATGTTTCAAAATACACGATGTAGATCTACGTCATTGGGCGCTGAAGGCAAAAGTAGTGCAGACGTAGATCTATGTCATTTGGTGCTCAAAGTGTTAGTGAGTCTAGGCCCGACCTCACTCACGTCATGTACATTAATGCAGTAGTTGGTACACTGCGGATACAAGTTTTGTTTACAAGTTCCTGTGCAAATTTTGTGAAGGAAGATGGCGTCATCAAATTATAAGAAACGAAAATATGAAGATGAATACAGTCATCTTAAGCCACAGTGGGAAGAAGATTTTGCATCCACCGTTAAAGGAGGTAAACCTTTGTGTCTTATCTGCAATGTGTCACTCAGTCATTACAAAGCCAGTAATTTGAAACACCACTATGAAACAAATCACAAAAACTTTTTGGCTAATTATCCACGTAAATCTGAATTATGGAAAAACAAATTAACTGTGTTAAAATAATCTCTAAATAGCCAGCAGACTGTTGACAACGTTCAGTAAGGAGCCGATACAATGACTGAAGCTAGTTTCCTTATGTCATGGAATATTGCTCGTGTTAAAAGCCCATATTCTGATGGAAGTTGTTGCAGTATTAGATCCAAATAACACAAAACTTCAGCGTCTAATAGCACAAACATCAGTTTCACGCCACGCTACAGAGAGGCGTATCTCCCAGATCAGTGCTGATGTTGCAGGCAAAATGCAAAATGATGTAAAGAACTCCCTTGCAATCAGCTTAGTTCTTGATGAATCTACAGACATACAAGACAACCCACAACTGGCAGTATTTATTTGTTATGACTCCTCTGATGTAACTGAAAGAAGAGATGTTGGACTTGGTGGCAAGTCCAATATCTGATGATTGGTAGTTAAAATAATCATCAGTCAAGATTTTGAACATATTTGGTATATATGTACATTATGATTACTGAAACTAATACAAATTAACAGTTCAAAAAACTACATGCATGAATAAATATTATTGCATAAATGTATTTCTTAACATTTATATAAAATAAAATGTGTATGTTACAATAAAATCATGTGTGTAAATTTTTTTCATATCTTGCGGCTTTCGACATCTGAAGTTAATCGTATGAGGCTCTTACATTAAGTAAGTTTGGCCACCCCTGTTCTATACTCAAGTTCTAAACAAATTTGTCCTACTAAAGTGCAAGACTTCACACTTGTCTTCATTAAATTTCATCTGACATTATTCAGATCCTGCTGCAGGCCATGGTAGTTTTCCTTGCGATCACCATAAACTAGCCTGAGATTAATATTCTTGTGGTCATTCACAATAGAATCAATGAAAAATCACACACAAGCAAAGACTAACAAACAACTATTGTGCAAAAGAGGCATTCTATGCAAACAAAGAAAAAACAAATAGCATAAATAAATAAATAATATTGAGGACATGTGTTTTAGAGTCCTAGAACCCACAGAAACATCTGGCATGGATGCAGTCCACAGCTATGTCCTTGCATCCTGCACAGATCTTGGTGTAGGTCAGTAACACTAAATTCCTGGGTGTCACTATCTTAGAGGACTTATCCTGGACCCAGCATGCAAATGCAACTGCAAAAAAAGCACAACAGTACCTCTGCTTCCTAAGGAGTCTGCAGAAATTTGACATGACATCAAAAACCTTGACAAACTTCTATGGATGTGTAGTGGGAAGTGTATTGATTGGCTGCATCATGGCCTGAAATGGGAACGCCAATACCTTTAAACAGAAAATCCTACAAAAGGTAGTGGATTCAGCCCAGTACATCACAAGTAAAACCCTCTCAACCATTGAACATATCTACATGAAACACTGTCACAGGAAATCAACATCCATCATCAAGGATCCTCACCATCCAGGTCATGTTCTTTTCTTGCTGCTGTTATCAGGTAGAAGGTACAAGAGCCTCAGGAGTCATACTACAAGGTTCAAGAACAGTTACTACACCTCAACTATCAGGCTCTTGAATCTCTTTCGATCATTTGAGATTTTGCCACAGCCAATGATCTCACTTTAAGGACTCTTTTATCTTGTTATTTTATTTTCTTGTTATTTATTGCTATTTATTTATAATAGGATTGGCACAGTTTGTTGTCTTCTGTGCTCTACTTGATCTTTAATTGAGTCTTTTTATAGTTACTATTCTATAGATTTACTGAGTACGCCCTCAGGGAAAAGACCCTGAGAGTGCATGCGGTGACATATATGTATTCTGATAATAAAATTTACCATGAACTTGAAAGAGAAATAACAAGGTAGTGTTCATAGGTTTATAGATCAATCAGAAATCTGATGAAAGAGCGGAAGAAGCTGTCACTGAATCATTGAGTGTGGGTCATTTGGCTCTTGTACCTTATCCCTAATGGTAATAATGAGAAGAGGACATGTCCTGGATAATGAAGGTCCTAAATAATGGATACTCCATGCTTGAGGAACCTTCTCTTGAAGATGTCCTCAATGTTGAGGAAGTTTGTGCCCATAATGGAGGTGGCTGAATCTACAATGCTCTGCAACCTCATGTGATCCTGTGCAATTATGATTTGAAATTAAAGGATGATATTTCAAATCTTTTCAGAATGCAGTCTCACAGTGTGGTAAGCTGCAAACTTCAAAACATTGTGTAAAGAAAATAATATTAATACCAACGATTTGCTGTCATTGCCCAAAATGTAACTGAACTCTTCAGCAAAGGGAGTTTTAAACAACACACCGTTATCCAAAAAAAGTGTTTTATCATTTATTCTGACTAACTCAGGGAGTTATTTCAAACCAAAATCCATCCACACCCAAAAGCAGTTGCCATTTTTATTATGTTGCAGTCATGCCAACATCCTTTTTACAACAGTGGCTACTATTAACCTGCAATTCTCATTGTCCTAAAAAGGGATTCAACCCTGAGACAGAAAGCTCAGATTAATTCTCAGTTGCAAACCTTTAAAGTTATGTAGGTATTCACACAGGAGCAGATAAATTGTAAACCCAAAGTGGTGTCCCCAAAAGTAAATCTGCAACTTACATAAACAATACAGGTAATTGTATACTTTCTTAACTGAACGAGGAACTTGGATCTGCAGTGGATGATCTGAACCAGGCATGTAAATCGTTTTCTAATAAACACCTAAAGGAAGACAATTATTTTTACATATGGAGTCTTAAAGTTACCTGTACAGCATGATAATAGACCACTTAGCCCAACTTGTCCTTGCTGACAGGAGTGTCTATCTGAACTACAAATGTAATTCTATTTGCTTTCATTTGGCCCATATTCCCATAAACCGTTCCCATCCATGTACCTGTCTATATGGTTTTTAACTGTTGCACTTTTTTTCATCTCTACCACTTTCTCTGACAGCTCGTTCCACATACCACCACATTTTATGCAAAAATTTGCCCATGAAATCTCTTTTAAATCTTCCATAATCTTAAACTTCCTTAACCCTCGGCTTCTAGACTTCATCACTGTGTGAAAATGACTATGATCATTAACCTTATCTATTCCTCTCATGATTTTATATACTTGTATAAAATCACCATCCACCTTCTTTTCTTGAGGGAAAACAGTGCCACCTATCCAGCCTCCCCTTGAAACTCAAGTCCTCCAATCCCAACAACAGCCTTGGAAATCTTTTCTACACAGTCGTTAGCATATTGACATCTTTCCTGTGGCTAGATGACCAGTCAGAGACTTTTTTTCCAGGGTGAAAATGGCAAATATAAGAAGCAATAACTTTAAGATGATGGGAGAAAAATATAGGGGGGGGGGAGATGTCAGAGGCAGATTATTTTACAGGGGTGTGGGTACATTGAACACAATGCCATGGGCTATTGATAGAGGTAGATCCATGAAGGACATTTAAGAAACTCTTAGATATTCACATGGATGAAATAAATTGGAAGGTTATGTGGAACAGAAGGGTTATATTGATCTTGGAATAGGTTAAAGATAGGTTATATACAGGTTTCATATATATAAAAATAGGTTATATTATGATGTTCCAAGGGGCTCTGCAGGTATACCAATTTCAATTTATGGTCAATACCTCTAGGCAATGAAGTAAGTGGAAAAGAGTGAATAAAATGAGTGTTTTGATGACCAGTCCATTCACCTCACTGGGGAATAGCAAACTGACTATAGGTTTGAGGTCAGTTGTCATGTCTCACTCAATTGAATGGTTACACAACCAAAACTCACACATGAAGAACAGCAAATTTGTATAAAGCTTTTTATGGAACTACATACAAGAATCAGCATTTCCATAGAATATCAAAGAAACAAAGATCAGTAACTTAATGGAAATCAAAGATATTCTGTAAAAGGCTTATATTGGAAATCTTTCTCTGAAGTCATCAGAGAATAATAAAATAGCAAACTTTCAAGGAATAGTTAAAGTGCTAAGAATTGTAAATGAGTTCTGCTGTCCTGGCACCATCCCTTTTCATATCACAACAAAATAAATGCTTTTACTTAAATGGCATAAATTTTTAATGTGCAGAATATGGAAAGAAATGCATCATGTTTATTTTTCATGTTATATGTAAAGGAGAAACAAAGTGAGTTATTTTAAAAGTAAGTATTCTTGTGGACAGTAATCCAAGCAATGGAATAGTTCTCTTAAAAGGAAAAGGACTGTATATTTGGTAGTAGACCACAGTGTTATGATCCGGTCCGGAGCCTGCATTCCGGGTCTTGATCTGGCCCATGGACTCTGGGTCTTGTAGCAGTCCTTCCTTTCAGCCTTAAGCCCAAATAGGATCATCTTGGCTTAAGGAGGTGCACCTGATACCTATCGAATGGCAGGTGTATATAAGGGGCTCTGGGACTGAGTCTAGTTGGGGGTTGTCCTGTATGTCTGGCAATCCTGTTTTGACCTGGTTGTCCTGGCTTGGAGTGCTCACTGTTAATCATCTAGTTCTGAAAGTCCATTCTTGTAGTCACCCTGGACTGAGTTCCCTTCTGATCCCTTGCCTCTGTTGGGTAAGCAGGCTGGACTGATGTTGCCTGGTGGGGGACTCTGACCCTTTCCTACTCCTTGCTTCTGATGGGTGGTGCCCTGCATCCTGCCTAGGTGCCCTGTGACCAACCCTGACCCCTGTGTTCCTGCCTGTGAGGCCAGGCCCTGCCCAGGAGTTATGTGGCCTGCCCAGGGGGCTATCCTCCCAACATTCCTTGTCCCAGAGACCCATCCTCTAGCCTAGCCAGGGTCCTGCCTTTGCCATGAACTCCCTCTGAACCCCAGGATCACCTTTGAATGCCATGTCCTTCTTGCATGTCATGGTCTCCCCATCTTGTTCTATCCTTTAGTTGTTCCTGTCCTGCCCCTAGTACTTCAGTGCCTGTGTCCTGCATTTGGGTCCAGTCTCTGTGTCCCTTTGTGACAGAATGAACCCCCCCCCCCAGTCATGGACCCAGCACACAGGCACTGGAGTCTATTCCTGTCACCCTGGGGTCCCCTCCTATCTGAACATTTCCCTCCCACCCACCTGTATCTTCTCTAGCTCTAGAGACCCTCCTTGGTTGCCTGGAGGCTCCCTTTGATGGGGGAGTGGTACTGTTATGGTCTGATCTGGAGCCTGCATTCTGGGTCTTGATCTGGTCCATGGACTCTAGACTCTGGGTCTTGTAGCAGTCCCTCCTTTCACCCTTAAGCCCAAATACAATCATCTTGGCTTAAGGAGGTGCACCTGATAACTATTGGCTGGCAGGTATATATATATAAAGGACTCTGGGACTGAGTCTAGTTGGGGGGTTGTCCTGGTTTTCTTGTATGCACTGGTCCATCTGGTATGCCTTGTTCATGCTGTTTGCCTGTCAATCCTGTTTGCCTGGTTTCACTCTGTTTGTCCCGGCTTGGAGTACCCACCATTAATCATCTAGTTCTGTAAGTCCGTTCTTGTAGTCACCCTGGACTGAGCTCCCTTCTGATCCCTTGCCTCTGTTGGGTAAGCAGGCTGGACTGCCATTGCCTGGTGGGGCACTCTGAGCCTTTCCTACCCCTCTCTTCTGACAGGTTGTGCCCCGCACCTGCCCAGGTGCCCTGCAACCTGCCTAAGCCCCTGTGTTCCTGGCTGTGAGACCAGGTCCTGCCCAGAAGTTATGTGGCCTGCCCAAGGGGCTATCCTCCCAGCATTCCTTGTCCCATGGACCCATCCTCTAGCCTAGCCAAGTTCCTGCCTTCACCATGAACTCCAGGGTCCTGCCTTCGCCATGAACTATCTCTGAACCCAAGGCTCACCTTTGAATGCCATGGTCTCCCCATCTTGTTCTATCCTTTAGTTGTTCCTGTCCTGCCCCTAGTACTTCAGTGCCTGTGTCCTGCATTTGGGTCCAGTTTCCATGTCCACTTGTGACACATGCCCCTGTTATCAACCTTTTATTCTCACAGAATAACATAAATATATACTTCAAGGTCAATTTCAACTAAAGATAGGAATCAGCTGCACAGAACCCAAGGCAAATGGCAAACCATTTTGGACATTTCTGCATGTGATCCAGGAGACTTCAGTTCCTGCAGACAAATATAATCTTAGTAAGTAAGAAAAAGTGCATCTGTTGTTGGTTGAAGAGAAACAATTAATCAGAGTCCTCCTCAACCACCTGCCACCAGTGTCCACATCATCCATGGACCTGATGCCCTACTTCCAAAAGGATATTTTATTTATCAGTAAGACTTCAAGCATATTAAATACTTCAAACACATTCTCAAAACCTCTGTGAAAACTCCAGCATCTAACAGATGGAGGATTGTGCCTAACTAAAACAAAGGATCATCTGGAAATGCATTGAGAACCTTTAGTTATTTCACTGGTGTTATGTGGAAATGAAGTGGAAAAACAACAGAAGGCTACATTATCTCCTCTAGTACTGTTAAGCATCTCCTATCCCAACTGTGGTGGTGTCTGGATCCTACTTTGGCCTCATTAATTCCCTAAGAGTTGGAGGAAAGTCACCCAGAAACTATGCAGGGATATATTCAAGGCAAAATACAAATGAGAAAACATTGGAGGAGTAGGTTTGCATGAATGTGTGTAGGGAAGAGAGAAAGAAAGAAAGAGCGACAGACAGAGACAGAGGAACCAAAGATGACAGGAGATTGTGTGTGCAAGTGAAATAATGTGTACATTTTAAGAAAGGATGTTAGCAGATTCAAAATGGAGTTGAAGGATATAGATTTAATGGCCCTAACCTCAGAATTCACATTATGAGTTTTTTTTCATCCAAGTACTGATAAGCACTGGAAGGAATGTGTTTCTAACAAACACCTTCATGATGGCCACTTGATAGCATCTACTTGAGAGCAATGAAGAGGTGCTGATTTAAGAAGGAATTACCCATTCTAAATTTGCTCCAGAGTGGCCCTCAGAATTGTTTATATTATAAATCTAGCTATACTTGTAAAGCAGTGCTGTAGAACCTGAGGAACTAACTGAAGAGGACTCAACTGTGAGCATAAATCTCAGCAGCTGTGAGGCATTGAATTAGAGCTTCATTGAAACTGAAAGAAGACATCTTTAAATGAGTGGACTTGATAATCATGCTTGTTACACCTTGTGGTAAAATATTGTGATTTTTGTTTTAGTACAGTTAAAATAGCATATAGGGGTTCATATTACTATTTTAATGTCAAACAAAATGTACAGAGGACTTCTAAGGCCAGACACTTAATAGCAGCAGTACATCTAAAATGGGAAAAGTTTCTAACTTAATTTGTGCTGATGTTATTCATGGTGTTACAATTAATCTGAAATCAGTTATATCACAGAGCAAAATTAGAACCTGAATCTGCATCGTTGAATGCAGCTGAAAATGGAAGGAATATTTGCCAAATGTAGCATCAAGAAAGGAGAAAATTCAATTTTTAAAATATTCGATGGATATACAATTAGAATCAAGACTTGAATATATGTTAACAGACATATCAAAGAGATTGGATAGTCTCTTTGATTACAAATACAGATACAATTAATTGTTTCTTTGTTGTGTGCTGCAATTGGTGCTCAGTTTTGATTTACAAAATCATAAAGATCAGGAATCACATAAATTCAGAGACCAGCAGAGGAGGACAAAGGGCTTAATTAGGAAAGGGAAAAAAGATTATGAGAGAAAGCTGGCAGGGAACATAAAAACTGACTAAAAGCTTTTATAGATATGTGAAAAGAAAAAGATTGGTCAAGACAAATGTAGGTCCTTTACAGTCAGAAACAGGTGAATTGATCACAGGGAACAATGACATGGCAGACCAACTGAATAACTACTTTGGTTCTGTCTTCACTAAGGAGGACATAAATAATTTTCCGGAAATAGTAAGGGACTGAGGGTCTAGTGAGATGGAGGAACTGAGGGAAATACATGTTAGTAGGGAAGTGGTGTTAGGTAAATTGAAGGGATTAAAGGCAGATAAATCCCCAGGGCCAGATGGTCTGCATCCCAGAGTGCTTAAGGAAGTAGCCCAAGAAATAGTGGATGCATTAGTGATAATTTTTCAAAACTTGTTAGATTCTGGATTAGTTCCTGAGCATTGGAGGGTGGCTAATGTAACCCCACTTTTTAAAAAAGGAGGGAGAGAGAAACCGGGGAATTATAGACCGGTTAGTCTGACATTGGTGGTGGGGAAAATGCTAGTGTCGGTTATCAAAGATGTGATAACAGCACATTTGGAAAGAGGTGAAATCATCGGACAAAGTCAGCATGGATTTGTGAAAGGAAAATCATGCCTGACGAATCTTATAGAATTTTTTGAAGATGTAACTATTGAGTGGATAGGGGAGAGCCAGGGGATGTGGTATATTTAGATTTTCAAAAGGCTTTTGACAAGGTCTCACACAGGAGATTAGTGTGCAAACTTAAAGCACACAGTATTGGGAGTATGGTATTGATGTGGATAGAGAATTGGTTGGCAGACAGGAAGCAAAGAGTGGGAGTAAACGGGACCTTTTCAGAATGGCAGGCAGTGACTAGTGGGTTACCGCAAGGCTCAGAGCTGGGACCCCAGTTGTTTACAATATATATTAATGATCTAGACGAGGGAATTAAATGCAGCATCTCCAAGTTTGCGGATGACACGAAGCTGGGCGGCGGTGTTAGCTGTGAGGACGACGCTAAGAGGATGCAGGGTGACTTGGATAGGTTAGGTGAGTGGGCAAATTCATGGCAGATGCAATTTAATGTGGATAAATGTGAGGTTATCCACTTTGGTTGCAAGAGCAGGGAAACAGATTATTATCTGAACGGTGGCCGATTAGGAAAAGGGGAGATGCAACGAGACCTGGGTGTCATTGTACACCAGTCATTGAAGGTGGGCATGCAGGTACAGCAGGCAGTGCAAAAGGCAAACGGTATGTTGGCATTCATAGTAAAAGGATTTGAGTACAGGAGCAGGGAGGTTCTACTGCAGTTGTACAAAGTCTTGGTGAGACCGCACCTAGAATATTGTGTGCAGTTTTGGTCCCCTAATCTGAGGAAAGACATTCTTGCCATAGAGGGAGTACGGAGAAGGTTCACCAGATTGATTCCTGGGATGGCAGGACTTTCATATGTAGAAAGACTGGATCAAGTAGGCTTATACTCACTGGAATTTAGAAGATTGAGGGGGGGATCTTATTGAAACATATAAAATTCTAAAGGGATTGGACAGGCTAGATGCAGGAAGATTGTTTCCAATATTGGGGAAGTCCAGAACGAGGGGTCACAGTTTAAGGATAAAGGGGAAGCCTTTTAGAACCAAGATGAGGAAAAGCTTCTTCACACAGAGAGTGGTGAATCTGTGGAATTCTCTGCCACAGGAAACAGTTGAGGCTGGTTCATTGGCTATATTTAAGAGGAAGTTAGATATGGCCCTTGTGGCTAAAGGGATCAGGGGGTATGGAGAGAAAGCAGGTACAGGGTTCTGAGTTGGATGATCAGCCATGATCATACTGAATGGTGGTGCAGGCTCAAAGGGCCGAATGGCCTACTCCTGCACCTATTTTCTATGTTTCTATGTAAATCTTAACAACCAATTTAGTCAAATATATCACTGCCAACTGTATCACACCTGTGTGAGAAAATGGTTTGTCTATTTATGACATCAAGTATTTGTCTTTCAATATTAATATCACAGACAAAGAGTAAAAACTTTACCATGTTTGCAGATCATGAGTGAATAAATATAACAAATGCTGCTATCTGCAAAGTCCCTGCATTCAAATACAGGTGCCCCTTCCCCTTTACAAAGGTAGAGCGTTCCTATGAAACCTTCCTTAAGTCGAAATGGTGTAAAGCGAAGAACCATTAATTTATATGGGAAAAATTTTCGTAAAAACGGAAATCCTCTTTGTAATGCAAAAACAGGTTACTAATGTAGGTCTTTTGTAAAAGTGAAGCGGCGTAAAGTGAACATTTGTAAAGTGGGGGACACCTGTACTGGATACAGAAAGGTTGTGTGTCTAGTTCTGATAGAAAAATGGAAATAAAATGAACCTGACAAACATCATTGAAATGCAGGCTGAAATATATAGGGTTGAATAGGTGAGCATTGCACTTTTTGTTTGAATGAAATGTACTGAATGCAATATGTATCCATCAAGTACTTGGATGTTCTGAAACACAATCTCCTCAAATATTGATCCCACTCTAAATTTGTTTGGAACTCGTGTATTTTCTTTAGAGTCCAATGATATTGATGAACTCCTTTTTAGGAGTTCCTTTAATATTCTGAATAGAGAATTGAATATTGGAAATAATAAAGTATTATATGAAACTTGAAAATTATTATCTACTTTAATTACAAAATATATACTATAGTGGACACTGCTTGATGAAATCCAAAGTATATGAATGGACACTACATGCTCCACATCCACAGCATACAACAAAATCGAGGCAACTAACCAGATATCTTCCTCATACCCAATTTAACTCAGCTCTGTAAAGTTGCCCTGAACTTGTGATAAGCATTTAAGATTACTTTTTAATAGATTTACACCAAAACTTAAAATAAACTATAAAGGAAGTTAACAAGAAACAGATTTCAAAACAGAAGCATTGCACATAAATTTTCTATATACCTAAGGCTCCATAAATTCACTCTGTGTCCCTGCACAAGGAATACAATATATCATAGCAATCAGAAGTACCAATCACATTTTGTAATTAAATTTTCAACATTGAATTCATTACCCAGCATATAGAATGTTTTAGATTTCTGGTCCCTTTTTTTATTTTACTAAACTACAACTTATAATTTTCAGTGTTTCAATGAATAAGCAGGATGTGAAAGACTTTCAATAAAATTTAAAAATAGTTTAAATAAATGCAAAAAATGGAATTGCATTTGAATTCTGTTAATCAACAATTTCTGAATAAAATACTACATCTATAAAGATTGAATTGCTTTCAAAAAGCACATACACTTATGGCTGTTCCAGTTGATCCATTTTTGAGCACACAAGAAAATAAGAACAGGAGGAGGCCACAAGGTCCCGCAAGTCTGCCCCATCACTCGATGTGATCATGACTGACCCATACCTGCTTCAACTCCTTTTCTGTACCAGTTTCCCATACTGCTCAACTCCCTAAAATTTCAAATACACACACACACACATATATTCTATGTGTATATGTATTCATATATATCTCCACCTTATTAATATCAAGTATATCTTATTTGTGACTCACCTAATTAAAACATCTCAATCCTGTTAAGCTCTCAAAGGAATTTATATTCTCATTCTTCTAAACTCCAAGAAATATCTGCCCTAAACTATCTCACCTGTCTTGAAAAGATAACTTGCACATGTCAGAAATTAACCTGGTGATTTCCTCTTTTGCAGCTTTGGGGATGGGGGCCACAACTGTACACAAAATTCCAGGTATGGCATCACCAACACTATGTACAGCTAAAGGAAAATTTTTGTAATACAGCTGTACAAAATGATGAAAATGTAAACTAGGAAATTGGCATGTTGTCAAGATCAGCACAAATTAATTCAGAATCTTTGTGCTCATGTTCAAGGGCTACTGACTTTAATCCCTATATTTTCATTTTTTGGGCTACTAAGGATTAATAAAGGCATCAATCAAAACAAACAAATTCCACAACTTCATACAAATCACTTAAAGAATTGGTAATTCATAAGCAATCACTACTTCCTAAAATATTTATATGCATGCTTTGACAGTTTTCCAGTTACATTTAAACTTTGTTTTTGGATTAAACATAAAAACTGTTGCAAATATTCAATATAATTATATACTTCGCCTTTTCTCTTTTCTGCAAGTTAAACACAAATAATTTATTTTTAGCAAGTAAAACCATCTTGTTTATTTCTCAGACTTTCTGAAGCAAATATGCAATTCAACAGATTAGTAAACTAAACAATTTATGTCTACCTCAACAAATCTCAAATAAATAAAATTTATGGTAGGCAGTCAGGATGCCAAGCACCACCCACTACAAGTTTGTTTGCTGTGATTCCACCAGGCTGAAAAACGTGGAACATAGAACAATCCAGTACAAAATAGGCCTTGACCCACAAAGTTTTGCAGATCATTTAACCCTTCCCTTCTAAATTGCCCTCCATTTTTCATTCATCCACATGCCACCCTCCTATCTTCTGGTATTTAAGAGTCTCTTAAATGTCCCTAATATATCTATCTGGGTCACCACCACTGGCAAAGCTCTCCATGCACACACCACTCACTCTGTAAAAAAAACCTCTCACATCCCCCTACACTTGCTTCCAATCACCTTAAATTTATGCCCACTTTTGTATTAACCATTTCCGCACTGGGAAAATGATTCTGGCTGTCTACTCTAACAATGCCTCTTATCATCTTGTACACCACTAACAAGTCACCTCTCATCCCCTTTCACTCCACAGAGAAAAGCTCTAGCTCACTCAACCTATCCTCTTAAGACATTATTGCTAATCCAGGCAGTATCCTGGTAAATCTGGTCTGCACCTTTCCTAAGTTTCTACATGATGTGACCAGAATTGAACACAATACTCTAAGTGTGGTCTAACCAGAGTTTTAGAGGGCTGCAAAATTACCTTGTGGCTCTTGAACTCAGTCCTCCGACTAATAAAGGCTAACATCTGGATGATAATGTGGCTAATTGGATTAGCATATTTGCTGATGAAACTAAGATTGGGGGCAGAGTGGACAGTGAGGAACACCATCAAGAAAATCTGGCCCAGCAAGAAAAATGTGCTGAAAAATAGCAGATGGAATTGAATCCAGACCAGTGTGACGTGTTGCACTTTGGAAGGACAAACCAAGCTAGGATTTAAACAGTAAGGCACTGATGAATGCACAATAACAAAGGGATCTGGGAATACAGATCCATAGTTCCTTGAAAGAGATATCAGGTGGATAGGGTCATAAAGAGAGTTTTGGCACATTGGCCGTTATATATAGAGTTTTGAGAACAGCAGATGAGATATTACACTGAAGTTGGATAAGACGTTTGTGAGGAAAAATTTGGAGTATTGCATGTAATTCTGGTCAGCTTCCTAAAGAAAAGATTGAACGAGTACAGAGAAAATTCACAAGAATGTTGCTGGGACAAGAGGATGTGAGTTATAGGGAAAGGTTAGATAGATTACAATTTTATTCCCTGGAGCATATAAGGATGAGGGACAATTTCATAGAGGTATACAAAATTATGAAGTGTATAGATAGGGTAAATGCAAGCAGGTTTTTCCCGCTGAGGTTGAGTGAAATGAGAACTGCAGGTCATAGGTTAAGGATGAAAAGAGAAGTATTTAAGGGGAACCCGATGGGGCACTTCTTCATTCAAAGAGTTGGGTAAGCATGGAACAAACTGCCAGTGGGAATGGTGGATGTGGGATCAATTTTGACATTTAAGATAGTTGGATAAGTACAGGGAAAGATATGGAGAAGTACGGTTGCCGTGCAAGTCAATCGGACAAGAAAGAGTAACAGTTTGGCATGGGTGGGATGAGCCAAAGGGCCTATCACTCTGACTCTATAACATACCATATGTCATTTTAACCACCCTAACAACTTGCAAGGGAACTAGGACCATGGACCCTAAGAACCCTCTGTTCTTCTATTATTAAGAATCCTGCCATTAACCCTGTATGTTTGACTGTCCAAAATGAATCACTTCACACTTTTCCAGATTGAACTCTATCAGATCTTTTCAACCCAACTCTGCATTCTTATCAATGCCCCATTGTAGTTTACAATATCCTTTTACACTATCCACATGACTACCAGCCTTCATGTATTCTGCAACTTACTAACCCACCTTTCCACTTCCAAGAATGAAGAAGTCATTTATAAAAATCATAAAGAGCAGGTTTATAATCCATGTACACTACATCCACAACTCTCCCTTCATAAATGTGTTTTGTCACATCCTCAAAGAATTCAATCAGGCTTGTGAGGCATCTCCTGCCCTCACAAAGCCATGTTGACTGTTACTTAACAGGCTATGCTTTCCCAAATGCTCATAAATCCTGTATCTCAGAATTCTCTCCAATAGCTTGCCCATCGCTGACATAAGTTTCTCAGGTCTATAATTCCCTGTGTTAATCCTATCACCTTTCTTGAACAAAGGAATAACATTTGCCACCCTTCAATCTTCTGGTTTTATTCCTGTGGCCAGTGAAGATGCAAAGATCATTGCTAAAAGGTGCAGCAATCTCTTTCTATGTTCCCCATAGTAACTAGGGGTATATCCTGTCCATCCCAGGGGACTTTCAATACTTCCTGCGCACCCTCTTTCTTCATGTCGACATGTTCCAGTATATCAGGTTGTTCTACTCTGATCTCACATTTGACAAGGTTCTCTCACTGATGAATAGTGAAGCAAAGTTTTCATTAACAACCTCCCTACTTCCTCTGACTCCAGGCATGTTTCTTCTTTTATTATATAAACAAGCATATTTCTAACAAACTAGACAATAAAAAATTACTTAATTCTGCTCCTATGTCTTATAGTCTTGTATCATTTAGTAGTATACAAGTTCATTAGACATAGGAGCAAAATTAGGCTGTTCAGCAAATCAAAGCAACTTGCAGAATATTTTGTTCATCGCTCCATTTCCAGCATTTAGAGTCTCGTATACAACCATTTTTATTTGCCAATTTTAATGCAAAGTTACAATGCACCACTCTGTCTATCCACATCACACAGAATTCTGTAAAGCTGCTGAACAATAGATTACTGGAGTAATCTCATAAAACCCCCACAATCAGTAGAATCCAGCGTGGTAGCAGATTTACTAGCAAGGACACAAGACGGAGCATGCACAAAGAAATCAAAGGATGAGTTGTTTTTGTCTTAGCTGCAATAAAGGCTATGATCTCTACCATTAAATAGCACAGCAGGGTCAGGGCTATGAGCATTGACAAGAAGCAGGACACCACTTCCATGCTGGAGTGTTGGAGAATGTGTGGTGCAGGCTGAACACAAAGCTATGTACAAGACTGGAGCTGGGATGCAATTCTTCTGTACTCTATCCACCCTTTGACTTGGATTTCCAATCAATGATTATTTTAGTGAAATGATGAGGCTGGTTCCATGCAGGGGCTTATCTTCAGCCACTGAAAAAGGGATCAACTAGTGTACTTCATATGTTTTTATCATTATTTTATTGTAAAAATTCATCCCTATTCCTTCTGGTTCAATACCACTTTAACAGGTACTAAGCGCAGAGGAATTTGTTCTACCAACAACTCTTGGTCTATAATACTTTATGCACGGGATCCTATTTATGTTTGGTCCTTGGTAAATTAGCAGGTGATGAATCAGCTCATCAGAGAGGCCAGAGAGAACAAGGGCAACCTATCAGAGCTGTAGCTCAACCTGGCAAATGCATGTGCTCCATTCCGCACAAGCTAGTGCAGCTCACACTGACTAAACATCACGTCCCCAGCAGAGTCAGAAACCTTATCGCTGATTATTACAACAACTTCAGGATGAGTTCAGGAGCAATTACATCAGGCTGGCACAAGGTGGAGATCGGCATCATCACAGGGTGCACTATCTCAGTGACACTGTTCTCCCTACCCATGAACATGCTCACTAAGTCTGCTGAACCAGAGTGCAGAGGGCCCAGAATGAATTCCGCTCAACTGCAACCACCCATCAGAGCATTCGTGGATGACCTCACAGTCACCACAGAATCAGTCACCGGCAGGGGCTCGAAAAGCTGGTGGAGTGGGCCCGGGTGTGTTTCAAACCAGCCAAATCAAGATCTATGACGCTGAGGAGAGGGAAGGTGGACAACAAGTTCCAGTTCAGCATCACAGGCACAGCCATCCCAACCATCACAGAAAAGCCAGTCAAGAGTTTAGGTAAGGTTTTTGACAGCTCTCTAAGGGAAATGACATCCATTCAGGTGACCTGAAGTGAGTTGGATGGCTGGCTGAAATCTGTGGACAAGTCTGCCCTACCTGGGAAGTTCAAAGCCTGGGTGTATCAGCGGGACATTCTTCTCAGAATCCGGTGGCCCCTCCTCATCTATGCGGTTCTGATCTCAACAGTCAAAACCTTAGAGAGGAGGGTCAGCAAGCACCTCAGGAGATGGCTGGGGCTGCCAAACAGCCTGAGCAGCATGGACACCACAAACTGCAACTGCCCTTCAAATCCTTGGAGGAGGAATTCAAGGTAACAAGAGCCAGAGAAGCGGTACAGTACAGGGACTCAAGTGATCTGAAGGAGGCTAGAGCAGGGATCCAAGTGAGGACTGGCAGGAAGTGGAGGGCAGAGGAAGCTGTTCAGGAAGCAGAGGAAAGGCTGCATCACAGGAGGCTGGTGGGAGTGGTCACACGAGGCCGAGCTGGCCTAGGATCCTTTCCAACTCCCCAGATGGACACCATCAGAGGAAAGGAAAGGCGCCGCCTGGTTCAGGAGGAGGTGAGAGTAACGGTGGAGGAGACGAGAACTTGCAAGGCAGTGGAAATGAAGCAACAGGGAGCTTGGACAAGGTGGGAGAATGCGATTGAGAGGAAAGTGACCTGGGCTGCACTTTGGAAAGCTGAGCCACACCGCATCCAATTTCATATCCAGGCAATGTGTGATGTGCTTCCAAGCCCATCAAAACTGCACACATGGGGCAAAGCAGAGTCACCTGCGTGCCCACTGTGTTCCAAGCGAGGAACCCTGGAGCACATCCTCAGCGGCTGCACAAGGGCACTTGGTGAGGGACGGTACCGATGGAGGCATGATCAGGTCCTGAAGACCATCGCTGAAGCCTTCAGCGCAGGAGTTTAATGGGCGAAGCGGTCTCAAACCTCCAAGCAGACCATTGCTTTTGTCAGAGCTGGGGAACAGCCAATACCCAGCAAAAAAACATCTGCAGGCATCCTGCTATCTGCAAGGGACTGGCAGCTGTTGGTGGACCTCGAAAGGCAGCTGAAGTTCCCCAATCATATCACAGCCATCATCCTGCGATCAGACATTGTTCTTGTGTCTGAGTCTACCAACCAAGTGGTGATGCTGGAGTTGACAGTCCCATGGGAAGATGGCTTGGAAGAGGCCTTTGAAAGGAAGCTTTCCATGTATGCAGGACTGGTCAGCAACTGCCAGCAGGCTGGATGGAGAGCGAGGTGTCTCCCAGTGGAGGTTGGTTGTAGGGGATTTGCAGCCCGTTCCTTAGCCAGAGCTTCTAGCAATTTGGGCATCGAGGGAGAGAGGACGAGGAAAGCCATCCACAAGTCCACCGATGCAGCAGGCAGGACCTCAAGATGGCTGTGACTCAAAAGACCCATCTGGACACAAGCTGGGGTCTGATCACTTGGAGGAGGGTGTATGATGTTGAAAGACCCAAAACACCCGATGATTCCAGGAACATCACTGAAGATGTGTCCAGAGGCATCAGTAGATGTATGTACACAGCATATAGGAGGGAGAATGGAAATCAGATTGAGTGGTGCCACAATGACAACTTCTCACTTGATATTAGCAAAACCAAAGAGCTGATTATTGAATATAGGATGAAGAAGCCAGATGTCCAGGAGCCAGTTCTCATTAGGGAAACAGAGGTGGAGTGTATCAGTAGCTTTAAATTCCTTGGCATTTTGGTATCAAAGGATCTATCTTGGAACCAGCGTATAAGTGTCATCACAAAGTAGTCACTAGAGTGCCTCTACTTCTTAAGAAATTTGAGTAGATTTGGCATGTCAACCAAAAACTATGACAAACTTCTATACATGCATAGTTGAGAGTATCTTAACTAGTTGCATCATGGCCTGGCATGGAAAAATCAGTGCCCAGAAATGGAATACACTACAGGGAGTGATGGATAACACCCAGTCCATTACAGGCAGTGCCCTCCCCACCAATGAGTACATTTACCTGGAGTGCTGCCACAAGAAAGCTGTATCCATCATCAAAGGCCCCAACAATCCAGGCCATGCTCTCTTCTTGCTTCTTCCCATACTACCAGGTCCAAGTTATTACCCTACAACCATCAGGCTCCTGAAATGGCATGGATAACTTCATTTCCCTTTATTTTGAACTGATTCTAAGACCTTTCATGGCTCTTTACAACTCATTTTCGTGGTATTATTTTTATTACTAGTTTTCTCTTTTTGTATTTACACTGTTGTTTTTTGCACACTAGTTGAACAAGTTGGAGCAGTCTTTCTTTGATTCTAATATATTTATTATTCAATTATGGATTTATTGAGTATACCTGCAAGAAATTAATCTCAGGGTTGCATATGGTTCTAGTTAAGATGGCGCTACTGAACATATGGTTTTATGATTGCATATGGTTTTATTTGCATAGTTTATCTTTGTCTTTTGTCTATTTATGTATAGTTTTTTACATAATTCTATTGTATTTCTTTTTTCCTGTAAATGCCGGTGAGAAAATGAATCCAATATAGTTGACGGTAACAAAGTTCAAATTAAATTTATTACCTAAGTACATATATTCAAGTCCAAGTACATTTATTATCAACGAATGTTGTGGCTATCCCCTGAGGTCGAGGATGATGGTCTTCGTTCTGTTTCCACAGAGCAAAGACGCCTGTGCGTGCATTTGTTTAACGTGTACTTGATGCCGTACAAGAAGCACACGATACTTCACAAATCAACCAACTGATTCCATTGGCAAGGAAACCACGACGATTGGAGCTGATGGATTTGTTACCCCCTTCACAGCCATTGAGTTCGAAGTAACTTCGTCCGCCTGTTCCACCATTGAGGTGTTGGTTGGATTGTTCTTTGTCAAAGACCTCACCCTTGACCTTACCGCCACGGGTGACCCTCAGACAGCATTGTTCTCAGGATCTCTGGACCACACAAGCTTCTCCACTACGACAAGATGACAATCCACGGAGAAGAATATATACATTATTCAACCTTGTGATTTGCTTGCTTACAGGTAGCCACGAAACAAGAAACCTGAAAGTACTCAATTAAAGAAAATAAATGAAAGACAAACACCTGATAAGCAAGAGAAAGAGAAAAACACAAGTCATGCAAACAACTGAGGTGAAAAACAATAATCAAAACCAAAAATGGAGTCCTGAAATCTGAACCATGGAGCCAGAATAAACCCAAAGCATTGCAGCAGGCACAGAGCACAACAATCAAGGCAGTATTTATAGCCTCATGCCATAGAGAGAGAGAAGTGATCTTCACAAAGAGCAAGTGAAATCGGCTCTCACCCCAGATCCCGACACCTCGTTTTCTCAGTCTATCTGGGACGGCGCTTAAATTGACCAAACAACAGAACAGCAAAAGGTTCCAGCATGCTGGAGAGAGGAGTGACCATTGCAGAGAGCAAGCAAAATTGGCTCTTGGCTCCAATCTGGGCTGGTGTTTAAATTGCCTAAACATCGTATCATAACTCATACTAGGACTCTGGCATTGCTGCAGTGAAAGAGCCTCAACCAAGCCACCCAGCAACTTGCTCCAGGCCCAAATTTCACCACCCAGCCCAAAACCACTATTAAGCTCCTCAAATTAGTTTGGTGCCCAGAGCGATCCAACAATGCACCCAGGCCATTAGCACAGGCATCGCAACTCTATCTGCAACAATTCTGCAACACACCATCTTGGCTCATCCTCCAATCTTGCCTCACCATTGCTCACCCCTCCACTGTTTGTGGCAATAATTTAACACAATTTCCCTCAGAAAAGGTCATTTTTGGTAATGTTTTTAGTTGGATTTCTTAGCCTTTTGATTACCAGAAACTGTTGCACGGGTTCAGTAGCACCATCTTAACCAGAACCATATACAACCCTGAGATTCATTTCTTGCAGGTATACTCAATAAATCCATAATTGAATAATAAATATATTAGAATCAAAGAAAGACTGCTCCAACTTGTTCAACTAGTGGGCAAAAGACAACAGTGTAAATACAAAAAGAGAAAACCAGTAATAAAAAATAAACAATACATATCAAGAACATGAGATAAAGAGACTCTAAAAGTAAATCCATAGCTCATGGGAACATCTCAATGATGGTGCAAGTGAGTTGTGTGACGTTATCCCCTTTGGTTCAAGAGCCTGATGGTTGAGGGGTAATAACTGTTCTTGAACCAGGTGCAATGAGTCCTGAGGCTCCTGTACTTTCTACCTGATGGCACCAGCAAGAAGAGAGCATGACCTGCATGGTGGGGGTCCCTGATGTTGGATGCTGTTTTCCCGCAATAACGCTTCATATAGATGTGCTTAATGGTGGGAGGGCTTTACAGGTGATAGACTGAGCCGTAGCCAGTACTTTCTGTTCAAGGGTATTGGTGTTTCTAATATGATGCAGCCAGTCAACACACTCACCACTACACATCTATAGAAATTTATCAAAGTTTTAGAAGGCATGACAAATCTTCGCAAGCTTCCAAGTTTGCCATGCTTTCTTTGTAATTGCACTTACAGTATGTGCTGCACCCAGAGCAGGTCCTCCAAAATAATAACATAAAGGAATTTAAAATTGCTAACCCTTTCCACCACTGATCCTCCAATTACTGAAGTCCTGAAGTCAATAATCAATAATCAGTTCCTTGGTCTTGCTGACATTTAACTTTATAAGAGGTGATAGTGTTCAAGCCATGCCACAACTGTTGAGCGTCCTTCATTGATTCAAGTTTAGTCCAGAAATGCCACTTCGCTCATGAGATGGCTTTCCGGTTGTTATTATGACACCACTCAGCCTGATTTTCAATCTCCCTTCTATGTGCTGATTTGCCACCACCTTTGATTTGGCCTATGACAATGGTGTCGTCAGCAAACTTGAAAATGGCGTTGGAGCCGTGCATAGCCACACCGTCATTAGTGTAAAGCGAGTAGAGCAGGGGGAAGAGGTGTGGTGGGAAGCACACAGCCTTGTCGTGCACCTGTGTTGATGGAGATTGTGGAGATGTTGTTGCCAAACCAAACTGACTGGGGTCTACGAATGAGGAAATCATGGATCCAGTTGCACAAGGAGGTATTGAAGCCAAGGTCTTAAAGCTTATTGATTAGCTTTGAGGGGATAATGGTATTGAAAGCTGAGCTGTAATTGGTAAAGAGCATACTGATGTACGTATGCATCTTTGCTGTCAGATGTTCTAGGGTTGAGTGGGGAGCCAAGGAAATGGCATCTGCTGTGGATTTGTTGCTCCGGTAGGCAAATTGGAGTGGATCCAAGTCATCTCTCAGGCAGGACTTCATATGTTTCATCACCAGCCTCTTAAAACACTTCACTACTGTGGATGTAAGTGCTGCTGGATGATAGTCAATGAGGCAGGTTACCACGTTCTCTTAGGCAATGGTACAATTGAAGCTTACTTGAAGCAGTTGTGTACCTCAGACTGCTGAAGTGAGAGGTTAAAGGTCTGAGTAAACACTCCAGTCAGTTGATCAGTCTTTAGTACTTGGCCAGGTACCCCGTCTAGGCCAAATGGTTTTCTGTGGGTTCACCCACTTGAAGGCTACTCACACGTTGGTCTCAGAGACTGAAATCATAGGATCATTAGGGGCTGTGGGAGTTTGTAATAGTTCCTCCATGTTTCCTCCACAGTCAAAGTGAAAATAGAAGGCATTGCACTCATCTGTACACGAAGCCTGGCTGCTGCCTAGGTCACTTGATCTAACTTAATAAGAGGTGATAGTGTTCAAGCCATGCCAAAACTGTTAAGCATCCTTCATTGATTCCAGTTTAGTCTGGAATTGCCACTTCGCCCATGAGATGGCTTTCTGGAGATTTTATGTGGACCTCTTGTAATTTTCTTAGTCACTAGAGTTGAATGTCTCAACGGATTGCAGATTCCATGGTTCATCCAGGCTCCTGGTTGGGGAAGACTCTGAATGATTTTGTGGAAACACACTCGTCTACAACTGTTTTAATAAAGTCCATGACAACCAGGGTGTATTCATTCAGATCCACAGAAGAGTCCTTGAACAAAACTAGTCCACTAACTTGAAGCAATTGCATTGCCGCTCCTCTGCCTCCCACGCTATCATCTCTTTGACATCCAAGTTTCAGGAGGTTTGCTCATTAGCCTCTGCCTGCATGTAGATAAGAGGACAGCCAAGTGATCCAATTTATTGAAATGTGATCTGGGCATGGAACAGTAGGCACTTCTCATCTTAGTACTTTGATAATAAATTTACTTTGCACTTTGAACTTGAACATTGATAACTACTTCTGGAAATACACATTAGATTCATCAGCAACAACAGCAAAAGAGGATCTGTCAGTCTGTTGGTATTTGTCCACGGTTAAGGTCTGTTGCAATGTTATTTTGCTGCTGTTCAAATAGTTTTAATAAACAAAATTTAAGTTTTATAAATAAAACTTCAAGGGATAATATTTTAATTGTGACATTTAACTTAATTATTCAGCAAAAAGGACCAGAAACCTTTGAACCTTTGAAAACTGTAAAGAAACTGCTGATGATAAACTAATCAAAAAGTCTGTATTTATCAATCTGTAGTCAAAGTTTCAGGTTTGAACAAATCTTTTTCAAATATTTGGTTATGTTTTGTGTAGTCCCAAAAATCAGAAAGTATTGCATATCTGCAAATCAAACTACATTTTCTCTTTAGTTCCAAGATACTGCCCATGACTTTCTTAATCTTTTTCCCACCAGACTTCTTCCACATTTGAAGGACATGTTTATACATGTTCATAGTGAAACACTGTCATTCAACTGAGTGCTGAGAGTTCCACAGACTCTGAGGCTTTTGTTCCACTTAGTTTCTCTCATCTTAAGCTAAAAATGTTTTCATTATCAAATAATTTGATGATATTCACCCTGCATTTGTATTGGCCACTTGTATTGAAAGCCTGTTGATATTCTGAGCAACATTTGAGTAGGGTGGAGAGGGAAGATGAAACAATAATTGGGGTGGGAAAGGCCCTTAATGATGTTGGCTGCTTTCCCAAGGCAGCAAGAAGTGTAAATTGAATTAATGGAGGAGAGGTCGATTTGGTAACATACCATCAAGGCATTCTTCTGAAAATCCTCAAAAGTTCATGTTAACCAAGGTCAGTGTCCTTCACCGGACCATGGAAGCACTAATTATGCTCCCCCTGGTACCTGTCCTTCTTCCCTTTCTCTTGTGCTCCACTCTCCTCTCCTATCAGATTCCTTCTTCTCCAGCCCTTTACCTTTCCCATCAACCTGGCTTCACTTATAACCTAGCTAGTCCTTCCCCTCCACCCACCTTTTAATTCTGGCTTCTTTCTTCTTCCTTTCCAGTCCTGATAAAGGGTCTCAGCCCAAACCATCGACTGTTTATCCATTTCCATAGATGCTGTCTGATCTGCAGAGTTCCTCCAGTGTTGTGTGTTATACTCAGTTTGTCCCCTCAAGCAGGACATTTTGTTCACATGCCTGGCAATAAGACTCCTAAAAGAGACACTGTAGTCAAAACTTTGTAATGGGAAAAGGCTATAAGGCAGACAAAGAAATACATTTATTGATGCGCTCAAAGCCTTGAATAAATGCGATATCCTGACTGACCCTTAGACTGCTTAGGCCATGACTGCACAAAGAGAAGAAGGAGCATTTATTGAGAACCTTAAACCTATGCATCAGATGCACTTAGAAGCCCAAAACAAATAGTGGACAGAGCACACCACCTCACAAACTACCCATCCACCTCATCAGACACCTCCTGCCCAAATATTGAAGGACTTCAAATCCCACATTGGCCTCATGCACAAAATGTCATATCTGCCAATCTGTAATTGTGCTACAAGATTATCTACCTTATTCAGTATACTGTGTGCATTCAAACATAACACATTCAGTCCTGTATTCATTACCATTTTAGATGTTGTCCCACTTTTACTATGCAACTCATTCCACTGACTGCAATTTTTCCCCATTATCTCCCTGTAGTCTCACTAGATTTAGATTTTCAGAAATTCTTTGACAAGGTGCTGCACATGAGGCTGCTTAACAAGTTAAGAGCCTGTGGTATTACAGGATACTACCATGAACATATCGTTGGCTGATTGGCAGGAGGTAATGAGTGAGAATAAAGGGAGCCTTTTCTGATTGGCTGACAGTGACCAGTGGTATTCCACAGGAGTCAGGTGTTGGGATTGCTTTTTTTTAACGTTGTATGCCAATGTTTTGGATGACAGAATTGATGGTTTTGTGGCCAAGTTTGCAGACAATACAAAAATAGGTGTAGGGGCAGGTAGTGTTGAGGAAGCAAGGAAACTGCAGAAGGACTTGGATAGATGAGGAGAATGGGCAAAGAAGTAGCAGATCTTCTTCAACATCAGCATCAACTTCAGCACTATTGATGTAAACAGGAGCATATGCACCACCAACCTCCCTGATGTTAATGATCTTTTGTGATATTGAGGAAAAGGTAGTTGTCGTGACTCCATATTAAATAGGCTTTCTATCTCCTTCTTGTACACCAACTCATCATTATTTGAGATACAGTCCGCTGCAGTGGTCTCATCTGCAAACCTGTAGTTGGAATTAGAGCAGAATCTGGCTACGCAGTCATGAGCATATAGGAAGTAGAGTAGTCTGAGGATACAGCCTGTAGGACACCAATGTTGAGCACAAATGTGGTGGAGGTATTGCTGCTTATCCTTACTGATTTCAGTCAATTGGTCAGGAAGTCAAGGATCAAGTTGGAGAGAGGTGTTGAGAACGAAGACTGGGAGCGTGAAGATGAATTTGCTTAGAATTATAGCATTGAACACAGAGCTGTAATCAATAAGCAATAGCTTATTACTTTATTTGCTTATTTATTTACTGTACAGATGCTCCAGAGATGAGCGCAAGGCCAGAGAGATGGAGTGTACCAAAGACCTGTTTCAGTGGTAGATGAGTTACAGTGGGTCAAAGTTGTCTGGGAGGCTGGAGTTCACTGTTCCCTTGAAGCTGCGTGGGTGCATGGCCTCCCAGTAATGGAAATGCTCCCACACACAGTCTTTGTTGCCACACAGGTAGAATTGAACACAGCTAGAAAAAGTTCACAAAACGTGTAAGATTTTCTTTGTTGTATTTCATTATACTCTCCGATAATAAATAAAATCAAAAGTATGTGATTTTCAATTTTCGTTCTAAATATTCATAGCATGCACATTACAAAAAAAGAACATTTGAATGCCATGCAGTTTTCAGGCAGTATAAAAATTTCCTACTTAGACCAATGATTGGTCCACACAGTTGTAAATAAAATTTAGAGAGAACATTGCTGGAGTTAATGCATGTCATGACCAGCTCTTGAAGCACTTCATGAAGGTGGATGTCACAGCCACCGGCAGTAGCATTTAGGTACGTCTTATTTTTTTGTAAATACCGGTCTTCTTAAAGTAGGTGGTAACTTCAGACTGAAGTTGCAAGAAGTTAAAATACTTCTTTATACCCTCTCCAGCTTATCTGTAAAGCATCCAAGGACATGGCCAGGCATACTATCTGGGCCAGATGCTCCTGGAAGACTGTTCTTACTTGCAGAACAGTTACTGTAGATTCAGGTCCATTGGAAGGCATTCTGCTGGGCAGCAAGTTCTAATCCTTTTCTGTTCTGTTCAAAATGTGCATAAAATACTTTAAGCTCATTGAGAAGGGATGTACTATTGTCGGCACAAATGCCTGACTTAATTTTGTAGTCCATTATAGCACATAAGCCCTGTTGCAACTTCATTCAAGTAAACTTTTAAATGTTGACCTCAAAGTTTACATCATGGAATAAGAGAAAATCCTAGGCAAAATTTCAAATCTGCACCCTTCCCTTTAACTTTATAACCTTCCTACTTTTTCTTCTTAATATGTACTTGCTCTCAATTACATTCTGTACAAGTTGTGCCCTCTGGTGGTAATCAATCATGTGAATATTTTTCCAAAATACATATCATCATAATTTTCCATTTGAGTAATAAAACAAGAAAAACTAATCATATTTCCATCAAGATTTGTACTTCATTTGAACTGCATAAATTCTGTGTTAATGCAGAATATTGGAATAAATGTAAATGGTTTGTTATTTTTGTTACATTTTCCTTGATTTATCTATTTCATTTTTTTAGTTCTATAATATTGCTTTGCCATTTGGATATTTCAAGAAAACAACATCAAAGTATCATAGTGAATCAAAAATGCAATACTTATTTATCAGGACAAAATGTATTCAGTTCAGGAATTAATATTAACAGATGAAACAATAAAAAGTTATTCAGCTTCTCCAATAGGCCAAACCTCAATAATATGCAACACTTATACAGCACCTTTACAGAGTAAAATATCCTGATTAAATTCAAATGAATCTGAAGTGTCTTTTTTCCATAGTGGGTTTGTATAAATATTGCATTTTGTTTTGTTTGCCTTTGAAAATTTGGAAATCACGTAGCGAAGCAACAGTATACTTGTTCCAAATCGAAAACATTAGATAAAAAGATGAAAGAAATGTAAAATACTGACTAAAACACAGGCTTTGTGATTAGGGAAAGTATTGCCATCTATAATTAATACTGACCAGGTTGGCTTCATTAAAGGCAGATCCCCAACTGACAACTTAAGGAGATTACTGCACTTAATATGGCTGAACTCTTCAAGTTAGTATCCCAGTTACTGCCATCTCCCTAGATGCCGAAAAGGCCTATGACAGGGTTGAGTGGAGATTTTTAACCACAGCCTTGTCATTCTTTGGGTTTGGCTCTATCTTTAAATCATGGATTAGAATTTTGTATAAAAACCCTAAGGCTGCAGTTATTACAAATGGTATCATATCCCTATTTTTTAACATTTCACGGGGTACACACCAAGGATGTCCCCTCTCCCCACTGTTACTTACGATTTGTTTGGAACTGTTGGCAATCATGATTAGAGCAGATCCAAATATTAGAGGGGTGAAGGGAGGCGGAAAGGAGCATAAGCTGATGCTATAGGCTGACGCTATTTTATTACTGATTAGTGACCCTCCTAATTCCTTACCCCTACTAATGAAAACAATTCAATTATATTCTGAGGTACCTGGTTATAAAATCAACTGCAATAAATCTGAGGCTATGCCAATGTCAAAATTGTGTTATTCAAATTCAGTATCTCAGTTTAATTTCAGACGGGTGCCAGTTGGAATGAAGTATTTACGGGTCAAACTCAGTCAGAATTTGGATGAAATAATTACTTTAAATTATGATCCTTTATTGAGTAGGATAGAAATAATCTGGATAAGTGGGGGGCACTGAGACTGTCACTCTGGGGTAAAGTCAATGTAGTTAAAAATGGTCATAGCACCTCAGTTTAACTATCTTTCTAGGATGCTTCATTTAAATATTTCAGATTTGATTTACAAACAATACAACAAAATTATCAGTGATTTTCTATGGGATAAGAAGCCGCCCAGAATTAAAATGTGTATGTCCAGGGACATGGGTGGGCTCAGTCTACCAGACGTCAGGGCATATAAATTATCCTTTGAAATGACCAAATTAGCTAAACATTGGGACAGGGCTGATGTTGATTTAGATTGGGTAATTATAGAATGGAGCCTGGCTACACCACATTCTCCCCTTAACACCCTCTCACAACATGTGGAAAAGAAGACTGATCTAAATCCTATACTATTTCACTCAAGGAGTGTGTGGAGTACAATTCATAAAGCTTGTAGAATGTCACATTTAAACCAGTTATACTCCTCGCTCTGGAATAACCCTGAGATATGCATTGGGAAAAGAATGGTGTACTGGAAAGAGTGGAAGATTAAAGATGTAAATACAGCAGATGATCACTATGAGAATGGGATTTTTATGTCATATGTGGATTTGCAGAGGAAATATAACTTTGCAGATAAAGGAAATTTTTGGAAGTGTTTACAAATAAGAAATTGTGTTAGTATATTCAAGAACAGTGACCCACAAAGTAACCCTTTAACTGAATACTTTACATTACCACAGGAAGTTCATAAAGCATTGGTGTTTTATAAAATGTTCAAGCACTCTGTGGGTGAATCATGTAACAATCTCAAAGTAGTATGGCAGAAGGATCTTGGAAGCAATATTGAAGATAATAAGTGGTCAAATATTTTATCAAATGTGGGTAGACATATTAGGGAAGCGAGAGGGAAATTTATTCAGTGTAAGATAGTTCACAGATATTATTGGACACCAACTAGACTCTACAAAATGGGGATTGTTGGTAACAATTTATGCTGGAAATGTGAAAATGAGGTGGGCACATATTTTCACATGATCTGGCAGTGTTGTATGGTTTGTCCATTTTGGTGTAAAGTTCTTGATTTGTTGGGGAATTGGTTGGGTTCCACACTGCCCTTGTGCCCTCGACTTTGTCTCTTGGGTGATAGGACAATGATACCTAATGTAAACAATGACAAATTTACTATTTTAAACGTGGGTCTCATCACAGTTGCAAGAATTATATTGCAAAACTGGAAAAAACCCAAATATCCCACTGTGAAGGAATGGACTGAGGAAACGATTAAGATTTCACCATATGAACACATGTTGGGAAGAATTAACAGTGAGAGAAAAGTGCAAGATGTGCGGGATCAATTTTGGTTGTAGGTTAATTTAAACATCAATTAGAACTTTTTTCTATTTCTAAGTCTTATTTGTTTTACTGTCATGGAATGGCTGGGTAAATATGCTGTACTGTATCTGCTCTATGATATGCTGTGCTGCTTTGTAAAATAAGAATAAATAATTAAAATTTGAATAATAAAAAAGATGAAAGAAACCAAATTCCATTGAAGCTAAAGGAGGTGCAAAAATGGACCATAATAATTTTCAAACTATGGATATAATGGTTCTCATTTTATAATCCTATTAAAGACAAAAGTGTCAGCACTCCTGTCAAAACACTGAAACTGATAACTTTCGGCAATGGCACACATATATCAAAATACATACTATATATCTGTATATCATTGACAGTGATAGCCTCCTCTTCCAAATGTCTTGATTGTAACTTTTATATAGAATCAATTAGAAATAATTGATATTAATTGTTTATGAACTACTATCCACAATGAAAATACTACCATATTTTAAATGGTGAATAGCTGAGTTTTAAATGAAAAGTACACATTTGTGGTGGGACGTTATGCATCATCTTGAGTTTTAACCTTAAGAATTCCTTATCTAACTCTATTGTTGGACCACCTTTATTACAAAAACTGTTAGCAGTTCAGATTAATACGTTCTGTTTCAGATCAACCAGAGGACAAAAAATGGATTTCCAGGTATAATATACACAAATGTGAAAATGGCTATATATAATCACCAAGAATCATATGATCACACAGTAATAGAATTGTTAAAAGTACAGAACACAATCATTTGTCCCTAGAAGCTTACAGCAGCTCTTAGTAAATCAATCCTCTCCGTCCCATTCATCTGTCATCTCCCCATAGCCTTCAAATTATCTTCTCTCATTGCAAATCCAATTCTGTTTTTAAAACATTGTTTGATTCCTACATGGTGTGTAATCTAATTCATAAGTGAATCTCTTCACAACTCCTATTTACTTCCATCAAAATATGAAATTAGTTCTCTTTGGTCTTATAACTATCCATACACAAGATGAGCTTCCTTCTGCCTGTCTTGTCTGAGTCAGTCTTTATCTTGCACACGTCTATCAAATCTTCCCCTAACCTGATCGGCTCCAAGAACTTATATTTCTCACTGCTAGAACCATACCAGCAAATCTTTTTTGCACCCTCTGCAAAACCTTCATATCCTCCTGAAAAGATGTGACCAAAATAGGGCACGATTTTCTTTTTGAGGCCTAACCAGCTCAACACTCTTTGGAAATGTGCTGTATTTCTAAGTTTGTGTCATTCACAAGTTTGTAAATTTTACCCGGCATGTTCAAGTAATTTTTACACAAAAAAAGTATCTTTGGGAACAGCATGAACTATCATCTCCCTGTGGAAATAATAATTGTTAACAGGTATTCTTTGATTCACAGATATTCTATTTATGAATTTTCACTATAAGTTCCTTAGACTCTTTGGGGTCTGTTTCTTTAATGTGCAGTTTTTTTTTTGTTATAGGAATAGAACAGCATTTGCTGCCCACTACCTAAGTACCTGGAATATATTTCACCCAAATTGAATGTACAAAATTACTGTTTATGAAATATTTTACAGGAATTGATCCATTTCATTCATCAAGGAGTGGCTATACACTCTACATTCTGCTTTTAAAAGAAGTTTCCCATTAATGCAGTTAGTGTTGTTGCCTCTCAGCTCCAAGGATCTCAGTTCAATACTGACTTCAAGTGTGATCTCTCTGGAATGATCATATTCACACTATAACCGTCCCAACCCCCGGGTGTTACAGTTTTTTCCATCAGCCCTATTACCATTCAAATTTGCTAATTAGTCATTTGTGTGTGACTTCAGAAAAATTACTGAGTAACATCTATAACATTCTATTCATCAATAACATAAAAGTAATAATATTAGTGTGGTGAACTACATATACCTGTCTGGACACGCCCCCCTGCTGACTGCTCCTGTGGCTCCTCCCACGGACCCCGGTATAAAGGCGATTGGAGACACTGCCCCGGCCTCAGTCTCCAGGATGCAGTGTGGTGGTTTATTGAGTAACTGCAGTGTAATATGAAGTTTATGCATACTGCAGTTATAGCATGGCTATGGAAGAAGGAACAAATATTTAAGGTGATTGTTGTGCCAATTAAGCTGGCTACTACTTTCCTGAATGGTATCAGGCTTCTTGAAATTGTTCGAAGTTTAAAGTACATTTATTATCAAAGTATGTATACATTATACAACCTTTAGATTTGTCTGCTAACAGGCAGCCATGAAACAAAGAAACCCAAAACAACCCATATATAAAATAAGACCATTGAACACCCAATATGCAAAGAGAAAAATAAACACATCATACCCATAAGAACCCTAAAGAAATAAAAGAGCCCATAAAAAGACCATTGAACACCCAACATGCAGAGAGAAACAAACTCATCATGCAAATGGTAACCACAAGCAAATAGCATTCTAAATGTGGGTCCAATAAGAGAGTCCAGTGTAGAGAGTTCAGCATAGTTCAGTACGAAGCCAAGTGATGGAGCAGTGATCTCAACCAGCCTGTCCCTTGCTTCGATCGCTAATACCCTGACCTTTTCAATCTGGCCCAGCAACTAAATCGATGTCCAAACACTGAGTTCAATCAACTCGAAATGCTCTGAGGCCAAAATTCCACCACCTCGATTCAGCCTAAACCTGATCTTTCCAATTGAACCCAGCATTTAAATCTCAATCCAAACATTAAGGAAGAAGAGGAGAGCGGTAGTGATAATAGAGGACTCAATAGTTTGAGGTACAGACAGGAGGTTCTGTGGTTACAACAGAGACTCCTGGATGGTTTGTTGCCTCCCGGGTGCCAGGGTCAAGGATGTCTCTGATCGCGTGCACAGCATTCTGAACTGGGAGGGTGATCAGCCAGATGTTATTTATCATCTATGTCAATAATCTGGTTGATAATGTGGTAGATTGGATCAGCAAATTTGCTGATGATACAAAGATTGGAGGTGTAGTGGACAGTGAGGAAGGTTATCAAAGCTTGCAGAGGGATCTGGACCAGATGGAAAAATGGGCTGAAAAATGGCAGATGGAATTTAATACAGACAAGTGTGAGGTATTGCACTTTGGAAGGAAAAAACAAGGTAGAACATACAAGGTAACTGGTAGGGCACTGAGGAATGCAGAACAGAGGGATCTGGGAATACAGATACAAAATTCCCTAAAAGTGGTGTTACAGGTAGATTGGGTAGTAAAGAGAGCTTTTGGTACATTGGCCTTTATATATCAAAGTATTGAGTATAAGAGTTGGAATGTTATGGTGAGGTTGTATAAGGTATTGGTGAGGCCGAATTTGGAGTATTGTGTGCAGTTTTGGTCACCGAATTACAGGAAGGATATTAATAAGGTTGAAAGTGTGCAGAGAAGATTTACAAGGATGTTGCTGGGACTTGAGAAACTGAGTTACAGAGAAAGGTTGAATAGGTTAGGACTTAATTCCCTGGAGCATAGAAGAATGAGGGGAGACTTGATAGAAGTATATAAAATTATGATGGGTATAGATAGAGTGAATGCAAGCAGGCTTTTTCCACGGAGGCTAGTGGGGAAATAAACCAGAGAACATGAGTTAAGGGTGAAGGGGGAAAAGTTTAAAGGGAACATTAGGGGGAGCTTCTTCACACAGAGAGTGGTGGGAATGTGAAATGGACTGCCAGATTAAGTGGTAAATGCAGGCTCACTTTTAACATTTAAGAAAAACTTGGACAGGTACATGGATGAGAGGTGTATGGAGGGATATGGGCCTGGTGCAGGTCAGTGGGACTAGGCAGAAAAATGGTTCAGCACAGCCAAGAAGGGCCAAGAGGCCTGTTTCTGTGCTGTAATGTTCTATGGTTCAGTTGAATCGGTATGTACAGATGCCCGGACCTTGCCACCCTGATGTGCCCTGTAACCTACTTTTTGGCACAGCACTTAAATTGAGTGAACCTTGGGACTTCCTTGCTCTCGGCAATGGGGCCACTGTCTTGCCTTGCCTCGGTTCTGTCACATTGAATTAAACAAGTGTGATTGTCGATGCTGCACTTGCTCTGGCAAAGAAAAAGTTACAGTAAATTTCAAGTAATCCATTATCCGAAGATTGGGAAACCCTAATACCTCCCCGTCTGGCTGACCAGATGATGTTTGCCACATGCACTTCCAATTTATTAAGGAAATTTTCCATGGAAACAGGACAACTGTGTGGTAGATAATGGTCTGATTTTGGTGATTGTGTCAAGGTGCAGAGGGAGATATGAAGGTGAGTCTGAAAGCTGATGTTTAGCTTCTGCAAGATAAAAGTCAGTGCCCCAACCCCAGTAAGATTCTACCAACAACGCTCCCATCCCCTCTGAGCATATTGAAAGGATCACATCCTTCATGACTCCCTGGTCCTCCCATCTTCAACAGCCATTTCCCATTTTATGGAACTTTTACGTGTAATTACAGGAAATGCAAGATGTCATTTCAACTCTTCCCTTCCCATCATCTAGGGACCCAAACAATCCTTCCAGGTGATAGTGATTTGCTTGCACTACATAAAATTGAATAGTCAACAGAAAATAAAGTATGTTGTTTTACTTTCGTTCTCCACCCCAAAGTAGGTAATTGCACATTGAACTTATTTATAAAATAATGGAACATGAATGCAATCTGGTCGAGAAACTATACAAAAGAACTTGTTTGTTTAAAATAGACCTCGACAGGGTAATCCTGCAAATCGAAGTGTGAACTGGGTACTACTCTAGATTCATGAGATCATGCGCCCTTGAACAGCTGCTTACTGAGGTGGTGGAGGGGAAATGAGGAGCGCGTTATTGCTTCTGCAGCACAGTAAGGGTTGAAAGAAAACTAAATTCTAAACGTACGACGCTCAGCAGCTATCGCACGCAGACTTTGCTCCAGCCTCTCGCCGTCTTTACTAGGGGTCCGAAGTCACCCTGTCCACGAGACCGCACGTTTGCCGCGCGCCTGTTCAAATCAGGGCCCGCCCTCTGTGAGCCGAGTGTCGATTATATCGTGCTCGCTGCACCTGTGGTGGATTTGAGTTTCCGCGCCGATTAGCTGCCCTGGCCTGGCCTTGGAGACGTCGGCTCTCCGGCTCGGGCTCGTGCTCGGGCCCGTGCCCGTGCCGGTGCCCGTGCCTCGCGCTCCTGTGGGCGGTTGGACAGTTCCAGAACACAACGGGCGAAAGGCGTCGCACTCTTCCGAGAGGGACATGGCCAGTGAGACACACGTAGACCAGGAGGCCGACGTTAAACTAGGCGATAAAAGCAGAGGGGAATGCAGTGGATCCGCTTCTCTCCGCCCGCTGACCTCATCTCCTCGGTCGGTGAAAGCGGCACAAGAGGAGGTGAAGCGCTGCCCAGAGGAGTCGGAGGAAGCTGAAGAAGCGCGTGTCCTGCCACCCGTTTACGTGTCGTCCGTCAAATTCACCCCAGAGAGCAGGATGAACCTTTACTGCGATCAGATTTTAGTTTCTTGTAAGGTACTTACATTTAAAGTAACACAAAAAGGACTGGGGATTCATGTATCATTATGACACTCAATTCAATGGCAAAGGAGGCAAAACAAACCCTGTTTGCTGAATGAAACAAGATCTTAACAGTAATCAAGCCTAAGCTGATAAGTAGCAAGTAACTTTCAGGGCCCAAAACGGCTGGCATTGAACTTCTCCAATAAGAGAATGGTCTGGCATCTCAAGACCTATCCACAGTATACAAGATATTAGTCAGAGACCACTGATAAACCCTCATAAGTTTATATGTTTTAATAAAACCATCTATCATTCTGAATACCAATGAATAAAGCCCCAGATTGTTAAATATTTCTTCATACATCCCCTTCATTCTGTTACCAATCAACCCTAAAAACCCTAACCACCAAGATTCAGGGCTAACTATAATTTAGGCAAGATCTGAATTATACATTAATGAAACCAATGTAAGGTGAGTTTGTCAAAGGGAGAAAATAAGAAATTTGAGAACTATTATTCCTGTTTATTCAATTTTTAAACAAGTAAACACAGTAGAAGGCAGGGAGGACAATGGTGGGGTTTGGTTGGTCTATACTGAAAGGCTGGTTAAAAGTTCTAATCTTCATTATCAGCTTGTGCTTTCAGTTTTTGTAGATTGTAATGCAGATTCCTAACTTTGCTCATGCAAGTGACATGAAATACGTTTGTCAATAGACAGTAGGTGCAGGAGTAGGCCATTTGGCCCTTCTAGCCAGCACTGCCATTCACTGTGATCATGGCTGATCATACACAATCTGTACCCCATTCCTGCCCTCTCCCCATATCCCTTGACCCTGCTATCTATAAGAGCTCTATCTAACTCTCTCTTGAATGCATCCAGAGACTTGGCCTCCACTGCCTTCTGGGGCAGAGCATTCCACAAATCCACCACTCTCTGGGTGAAAAAGTTTTTCCACATCTCAGTTCTAAATGGCCTACCCCTTATTCTTAAACTGTGGCCTCTAGTTCTGGACTCACCCATCAGCGGGAACATGCTTCCTGCCTCCAGCGTGTCCAATCCCTTAATAATCCTATATGTTTCAATCAGATCCCCTTGCATCCTTCTAAATTCCAGTGTATACAAGCCCAGTCGCTCCAATCTTTCAACATATGACAGTCCCGCCATACCGGGAATTAACCTTGTGAGCCTACACTGCACTCCCTCAATAGCAAGAATGTCCTCCCTCAAATTTGGAGACCAAAGCTGCACACATACTCCAGGTGTGGTCTCACCAGGGCCCTGTACAGCTGCAGAAGGACCTCTTTACTCCTATACCCAATTCCTCTTGTTATAAAGGCCAGCATGCCATTAGCTTTCTTCACTGCCTGCTGTACCTGCATGCTTGCTTTCATTGACTAATGTACAAGAACATCTAGATCTCATTGTACTTCCCCTTTTCCTAACTTGACTCCATTTAGATAGTAATCTGCCTTCCTGTTCTTGCCACCAAAGTGGATAACCTCACAGTTATCCACATTAAACTGCATCTGCCATACATTTGCCCACTCACCCAACCTGTCCAAGTCACCCTGCATTCTCATAACATCCTCCTGACATTTCACACTGCCACCCAGCTTTGTGTCATCAGCAAATTTGCTAATGTTACTTTTAATCCCTTCATCTAAATCATTAATGTATATTGTAAACAGCTGAAGTCCCAGCACCGAACCTTGCGGTACCCCACTGGTCACAGCCTGCCATTCAGAAAGGGACCCGTTAATCACTACTCTTTGTTTCCTGTCAGCCAGCCAATTTTCAATCCATGTCAGTACTCTGCCCCCAATAACATGTGCCCTAATTTTGCCTTCTAATTTCCTATGTGGGACTTTATCAAAAGCTTTCTGGAAGTCCAGGTACACTACATCCACTGGCTCTCCCTTGTCCATTTTCATAGTTATATCCTCAAAAAACTCCAGAAGATTAGTCAAGCATGATTTTCCCTTCATAAATCCATGCTGACTGGGACTGATCCTTCTACTGCTATCCAAATGTGTCGTAATTTCATCTTTTATAATTGACTCCAGCATCTTTCCCACCACTGACGTCAGGCTAACCGGTCTATAATTCCCTGTTTTCTCTCTCCCTCCTTTCTTGAAAAGTGGGACAACATTAGCCACCCTCCAGTCAGCAGGAACTGTTCCTGAATCTATAGAACATTGGAAAATGATTACCAAAGTGTCCACGATTTCTAGAGCCACCTCTTTAAGTACCCTGGGATGCAGACCATCAGGTCCCGGGGACTTATCAGCCTTCAGACTCAATGGTCTATCCAACACCATTACTTGCCTAATACAAATTTCCTTCAGTTCATCCTTTACTCTAGTTCCTTTGACCACTATTACATCTGGGAGATTGTGTCTTCCCTAGTGAAGACAGATCCAAAGTACTTGTTCAACTCATCTGCCATTTCCTTGTTCCCCATAATAAATTCACCTGTTTCTGTCTTCAATGGTCCAATTTTGGTCTTAACTATTTTTTTTTGCTATTCACATACCTAAAGAAGCTTTTACTATCCTCCTTTACATTCTTGGTTAGTTTACCTTTGTACCTCATTTTTTCTTGGCGTATTGCCTTTTTTGTTATCTTCTGTTGCTCTTTAAAAGCTTCCCAGTCCTCTGGTTTCCCGCTCATCTTTGCTGTGTTATACTTCTTCTCTTTTATTTTTAAACTGCCCGTTACTTTCCTCGTCAGCCACGGCCATCTTTTACTCCCCTTAGGATCTTTCCTCCTCTTTGGAATGAACTGATCCTGCACCTTCTGCGTTATTCCCAGAAATACCTGCCATTGTTGTTCCACTGTCTTCCCTGCTAGGGTATTGTTCCATTGAACTTTAGCCAGCTCCTCCCTCATAGCTCCATAGTTCCCTTTGTTCAACTGTAATACTGACACATCCAATTTTCCCTTCTCCTTCTCAAATACTAGGTTAAAACATATCATATTATGGTCACTACCTCTTAAAGGTTCCTTTACCTCCAGGTTCCTGATCAAATCCAGTTCATTGCAGAACACTAAAATCTAGAATTGCCTTCTCCCTGGTAGGCTCCAGTACAAGCTGTTCTAAGTATCCGTCTCGGAGGCACTCCACAAACTCCCTTTCTTGGGGTCCAGTACCATTCTGATTTTCCCAGTCTACCTGCATGTTGAAATCTCCCATGACAACTGTATCATTACCTTTGCGACATGCCAATTTTAACTCTTCATTCAACTTACACCCTACATCCAGACTGCTGTTTGGGGGCCTGTAGATAACTTCCATTTCTACCCTTAGAATTTCTCAGTTCTATCCATACTGACTCTACATCCCCTGATTCTATGTCCCCCCTCGCAAGGGACTGAATATCATTCCTCACCAAAAGAGCCACCCCACCCCCTCTGCCAGTCAGTCTGTCCTTTCGATAAGATGTATATCCTTGAATATTCATTTCCCAGGCCCTCTCCACTTGAAGCCATGTCTCTGTTATTCCCACAACATCATACTTGCCAATTTCCAACTGAGCCTCAAGCTCATCTACTTTATGCACTTCGTGCATTCATATATAATACTTTTAATTCGTTACTCCCCTCTCCATTCATATCAATTCCTATTTCACTTGGCCATACTGTATGATCTCTTCATGAGCTTTCTACTCCATTGATTCTGTTGTCCTTTTTAACTTTTCTTATTTTCACTTTCCCTTTAACTCCATCCTTATATTTCCAGTACATCCCCTCCCCCCCCACTACTTAGTTTAAACACATCCGTGTTGCAGTGGCAAACCTGTCTGCCAGAATGCTGGTCCCTCGCCTATTAAGGTGCAACCCATCCCTTTTGTAAAATTCATCCCTACCCCAAAACAGATCCCAGTGGTCCAAGAATGTAAATCCTTGCTTCCTGCACCAGTTCCTCAGCCACACATTCAGATCCATTATCACTCTGTTCCTGCCCTCTCCTGCACGAGGAACTGGAAGCAAACAGGAGATAACCACTCTGGAACTCCTGCTTTTCAAACTTCTTCTGAGTTCTCAGAAGTCCCGCTTCTTCCTGATGTCATTTGTGCCAACATGCACTACCACTTTCGGCTGTTCACTTTCACCCTTGAGGATTCCCTGCAATCGGTCCGTGATGTCTTGGATCCTAGCACCAGGGAGGCAACATACCATCCTTAAATCTTGTCCATCTCTGGTTGTAGGCCATGTCTCCATTTCAAGTGATTATGATCCTGAAAGAAATATCATGCTTGGGTTTTTTATTGTTATATAAACAAGATAGAAAAGAAAAAAGTAGCAAAATTTTGGCATGTTGTGTTAGCAGCTCTTTAACTTAATTTACCAATATCTTTTACAAATATATATTTTAAAACTCCATAACCTTGAGTCCTTTTTAATAGTCTTTGATATCTCAATAGGAATTCTTGTGTCGACTTTAAAGGCCCCCATCCCTCCACTGACCGCAATGTCTACTTTCTCAACATAATTGACGAGTACTCGTGGTTCCCCTTTGCCATCCCCTGCCCTGATACCACTGCCACGTCCGTCATAAAAGCCCTGCGCAAGCTCTTCACTCTGTTCGGATATCCTTGCTATATCCACAGTGATAGAGGGTCCTCCTTTATGAGTGACGAGCTACGCCAGTACCTGCTGGCTAGGGGTATTGCTACTAGTAGGACCACAAGCTATAATCCTGGGGGAAATGGACAGGTGGAGAGGGAGAATGCCACTGTGGAAGGCCACACTGTTAGCCCTTAAGTCAAAGGGATTGCCGGTCTCTCGCTGGTAGGAGGTCCTCCCCGAGGCACTCCACTCTATCCACTCCCTGTTATGCACGTCCACCAATGCCACCCCTCATGAGCAACTCTTTTCTTTTCCCAAGAAGTCTGCCACTGGGACCACCCTACCGGATTGGCTGACGTCCCCAGGGCCAGTGCTGCTCCAGAAACATGTGAGGAGCAATAAATACTCCCTGATGGTCTAGAGGGTTCACCTACTTCATGCGAACCCCCAGTATGCCTATGTGGTTTTACCTGATGGGCGGGAGGACACGGTCTCCGTCCGCGACCTGGCGCCCGCAGGAGCACCAGACCCCTACCCCGAACACTCCATGGTGACTACTAACCCCGTACCCACCAAGGTGTATACCCACGAGACACCGCGCACACCAAGCCCTACACCGACTCCTCACGACACTCCCGTACCAGGCGCCTCGCACATGCATGAGGGATTACTGACGCCTAATGGGCTGACACCTCAAGTGCAATCACCACTGGCACTGGTGCAAACACCACCGGTGCTACGTAGATCGCAGCAACAGATTCGACCACCCGATAGACTTAACCTGTAAATATACTTGTAAGAAACTTCGCCCCATGGGGACTCTCTTTTAAAACAAAGGCGGGGTGAATGTGGTGAACTACATATACCTGTCTGGACACGCCCCTCTGCTGACTGCTCCTGTGGCTCCTCCCACAGACACCTGTATAAAGACGATTGGAGGCACTGCTCCTCCCTCAGTCTCCAGGATGTTGTGTGGTGGTCTCTTGCAGATAATAAAAGCCTATCGTTCGCCTCCTGTCTCCAAGAGTTATTGATGGTGCATCAGCGCTGGATTTCCAGCATCTGCAGAATCTTTTGTGTTTCATTCACTGTGTTCATCATTGTCAATGATGTGTGAAGTGATAGAAGACTGGAGGCTGGCTAATGTTGTGCCTTATTTTAAGAAGGGGCTGCAAAAAAAATCCCATGAACTATTGACCAATAAGCCGAATGTTGATGCTAGGTAAGTTACATAGGGGGCAGACGGGATGATAGTTAGCACTGCAAGGGAGATCATGACCCTCAAATTTGAGTTTTTCAACAAGAAACCAAGAAGATAAATTGGGCAGGACAATTGCCTATAGGGATGTTAGCAAGGCTTTTTATAAGATTCTGCATAGCAGGCTGATTGGGAAGGCTGTATCACATGGGACCCAGGATATAGAATTGATTTAATAGCGGAAAGCAAAGGGTGCTGCTGGAAGATTCTTTTTAAGGCTAGAGGCTTGTGACTGATGGTATGCCTAAGGGATTGGTGCTGAGCCCATTGTTATTTATATCAACAATATGTATAAAATGTACAAGGATTGAATAGTTAGTACATTACAGCCTTGGTTAGTAATATATACATAACACCAAATATGTGCTAGCACAGACAATTAATGTAATCAACAATTCTAATGGGAATTACGGTACTTTAGTTGGGTAAGTGGGCTAAGGAACAGCAAATGACTTTAATACAGCTAAGTGCAATGTGTTGCATTTTGGGAAGTCAAATTAGGATACGACTTTCATCATTTGAATGTGAAAGTCAGTTCCTCAGTTATCAAACTGAAGAATGCAAGTATGTTGTTCCTTGAAGGTGATGTCATGGGTAAACAGGGCAGTGGAGAAGACTTTTGGCATGCTGACCTTTATCAATTTGAGAAGGGATGTTGGGTTGTTATGTTGCAGTTGAATTAGATGTTGATGAGCTATCACTTGGAGTATGGTGTTCAGTTTTGGTCACCCTGCCATTAAACTGGAAGAAGAGCAGAAAAGGATTAATGAGGATGCTAAAATGTTAGGCTTGAACAGAAAGCCCAGTAAAAAGTAGTGAATACAACTCATCACAGATACAACTCTCCCTACCAATGATCACATCTATACAGAGCACTGTTGCAGGAAAGCATCAACCATCATCAAGAACCCCCTTCATTCAGGTTATGCTCTCTTCTCACTGCTGCCATCAGGAAGAAGGTACAGGAACCTCAGGACCAATACCTCCAGGTTAAGGAACAGTTATTATCTCTCAACTAGCAGGCTCTTGAACCAGTGGGAATAACTTCGCTCAACTTTATTTGCTTCGTTATTGAACTGTTCCCAGAACCTATGAACTCATTTCCAAGGATTCTTCAATTTATTGTGTATTTATTTTTCTATTATTATCATTTCTTTTTTTCTCTTTTTTGCATTTGCACTGTTTGTTGTCTTTTGCACATTGGTTGTTTGTCCATCCTTTTGGGTGTAGTCTTTCAAGTTCAAAGTCACTTTGTTATGAAAGGAGATACAATGCCTTGTAAATCTCCCAAATCCTTTGTTCACATAAATGATTATTACAACAAGGGATTTTGATCAATTCAACAGAATTTTTATTTGTGAATCGCATGTTTTTTCACAGTAGAGACCAAAATACTGTACAGGGAAAATTCTAAACTTTAGCATGAATAACTAAAAATTCAAAAACAAATGTCAGCAGTTCAAAAGTGTTCATACCCCTTTGCTCAGTATTTAGTTGAACCATCTTTTGCAGCTATTACAGCAAGTCTTTTTGGATATACGTATTAGCTTTGCACAATGTGATGGAGCAAGATTTGCCCATTCCCCCTTGCAAATTTTATTTATTTATTGAGATACTGTATGGAATAGGCCCTTTCGTCCCTTTGAGCAGTGCCATGCAGCAACTACTGGTTTAACCATAACCAAAACACGGGGCAATTTACAAAGACCAATTAATCTACCAGCCAGTATGTCTTTGGACTATGGAGGGTAACCAGAGCATCTGGAGGAGTTCAGTGGCATGACCTGAACCAGGGTCACTGCTATTGTTACGAACAAGAGAAAATCTGCAGATGTTGGAAATTCAAGCAACACACGCAAAATGCTGGAGGAACTTGGCAGGCCTGGCAACATCTATGGAAAAGAGTTAAACAACAGACATTTTGGGCGAGACCCTTCATGAGGACTGGAGATTGAAGGGTCTCGGTCTGAAACTTTGACTGTTACTCTCTTCTGCAGATGCTATAATAAAAATTAAGAAATGGTAAGCAGTAAATTTCAAGACTATGAGATGAAGAGTTCATGAAAGTGAATTGTAGGAACAGTTCATGTAGCACTGTTCAGTGATGATTCTATTGTGTTTCTTGTATTTACTGTGATTGCTTGCAATGAATCTCAAGGTTGTATATAGTGATACATACTGTATATATTTTGATAATAAATTTACTTTGAACTTTGAAGAAGATTTACAAGTATGCTGCCAGGGCTCAAAGGAATGTCCTGTAGGGAATAGGTTAGGCAGGCTATTATTTAATTCCTTGGAGAATAGGAGACTGAGGGATGAGTGACTAGGGATGAAGAGTGCAGTTCAGATAAATGTACATCTTCTTCCTAAAGTTGGAGAACTCAAAACTCAAGAACATAGGTTTAAGGTAAGTAGAGAAAGATTTAACAGGAACCTGGTGTGCAACTTTTTCTCCTGGAGGGTGGTATACATATAGACTGACCTGCCAGAGGAAGTGGTTAATGGACAGGAAATGTTTTAAAGGGATGTGGGTCAAATAAGGGAAATGGAAATCTCAGATGGGCCTTTTGGTTGCCAAGGATGAGTTAGGCTGAAGGGCTTGTTATCGTATAATTCAAATCTATGACTTAGTAACTTTGCAGACGTCACCAGAATTAGTGGGATATTGGACACTGGAGAAACTTGTCTCAGATTGCACCAGGATTTTTATCAACTAGAAAAGTAAGCAAAGAAATGACGAATGAAATTTACCTTGGACAATTGAAAGTGATGCATTTTGGAAGTTAAACCAGGTCAGGACAAGCACAGTAAATGACAGGGCCTAGTTCACAGAAAGAGACAACACAGGTAAACATAGTGATGAAGGAGGTGTACAGTATGCTTGTCTTCATTCGTTGGGGCACCTTATACTGGAGTTGGGCCATCATGTTACAGCTGTACAAGGCGTTGGTGAGATTATACCTGAAATAATGAGTGCAGTGTGGTTGTCAAACTAGAGGAAGGATGTGATTAAGCTAGACAGAGTGTAGAGAAGATGAACAAGAATGCTGCCAAGATCAGAGCACCAAGGAAAGACTGGATAGACTGGGACTGTCTTCCCCAGAGAAAAGGAGGCTGAGAATTGACAAAAACATTTATAAAATCGTGAGGTACAGAGATCAGTTAGATAGTCACAGTCATTTTTCCATTGTAGAGAAGTCTGAAACAAGAGTATAGCCTTCGAATATACTAAGTACATTTATTATTAAAGTATGTATGCAGCATACAACCCTGAAATTCATCTTCTCCACAGACAACCACGAAACAAAGAGCTATGGAACCAGCCACATTCAAAGAAAAACATATAACCCCCTTCCCACCACACACAAAGAAAAACCGCGCAACTGTAACAAAAAAAACTAAGCAAAAACACAGAATACAAAGCACACAAACAAAAGGCATATTTCAGTTCATCTCAGTGATTGTTATCTGGAGACTGTCTGATTCAAAAATTGCTCAAAAAGTAGCAACAAAAAAAGAAGTGACCAGAACCAGAACACATAAATGTGAATTAGAGTCTAAAGCTACAAACTGCAGCAATTAAATCTTGCTCCAGCGCCATCCTCCAACAGCATCGAGGGAGAGAGAGCTCACTCGAACACAATGACCTTTCCCTTGAGAGGAGCAACCAAGAATGGGAAAGGGAGAGAGACTGCCACATGCAAACACCTCCAGCAGCAGCAAGTAGGAGTCCAGTAGATGGTGCTAAACACTTGCTTGCCCTCCATACACACCTCAATAACTTCAATCTTCTTTGGTGCTTTAATCGGCAAGAGATGGAATTGATCATGGGCTCACGCCCTGTCTCCTGGCTTCCTGGCCTTCATGCTGCATGCTTTGCTCACAGCCTAATGGAACCTTCTCTCAGAGACTGCAAAGGGCCAGAAATCACACCACCAGAATGTAGAAAAGAGGCTTCAACATTAGCAGAACCACATTTGAAATAAAAATAAGTAGGAGTTGCTTTGTGAACTGTCTTGAGGATGTCATCTTTGATAGCATTGTTCACTGGTACCATCTTCTAAGGAGAGTGGGTAAAATTTTAAAGGGAATCTGAGGGTTCAAGCAAAGGGTGTTGGTTACTTGGAATATGGTGCCGAAGGAAGTGTTGGAGGCAGATATATTTACAGTACTTAAAAGACATTTGGACACATACAAGAGTAGAAGAGGTTGAGAATGGTTATGGGTCAAATGCAGGTAAATGGGATGAGCTTGGGTAGGTAATTTGGTTGGCCTGGACAATTTGGGCAGAAGGACTATTCTTAAGCTGTTTAACTCTATGTATCTATATTAAATAGATTGCATTTATGTGCAATAAAACAATCTTAAAGCATTGCATTTGTGATTTCTATAAAGGCAGAAGACGCAGATGAAGCTATGAACAAGTACCTCACTGAAAAACTACATGCAAGAAGTACATGGTTAGGAGTATGGAAAACAAATCCTGAATTTTTCTTTGTAAAGTATGATGAAGGATCTATACCATATGTTGGTGTTTTAGTTGAGGTAGGTTACATTTTTAAAAATCTTATTATCTGCAAATCGGGAGAAGTTCTAAAACTATCTCATTAAATTCTTATTATTCCTTTGATCAGTTTGCCTGAAAACAAAAGTGAGAAGGTGTTATCATCCATCTTCAGTAGTTGTGCTCCATCTATCATTGACAATTAATAATAATTAAATCATCTTCACTATATGTTGAATGTTTTTTTTAAATTCTAATCACTTACCTCTTCCACTTGTTATTTGCAGTTGGTACCCAGACTGAATTTATGGCACGTCAGGTCAGCTAGCACCTGTGACAAGAGAAATAGACAATCTGTCAGGTTGATGATCTATCTGATGACTTTTCATCAGAAAAATCACTGATTTCTAGCATTTTTCTTCATATTTCAGAATTCCAACATCTCTAGCTTTTTAGTTTTTTTTACTTTATAGCTGTTGTTAGCCTTTTACTAATTCATCAAATTGGCCATAGTTACTAATGTAAGAATTCTGTGACCTTGATTTTTTTTTCAGAAATATTACTTTTCAAATTCATGTATGTATATAAAATGGAGTATCCTTGTATCTGACCTTTCTCAATACAATCTACATTGTTTCATTTATATCACATTATCACGTCATTAATTTTCCTTTCGATAAATTCCTTCTGCAAACATTCATTGTCTTTGAAAAATACAGAATGGAATTTTCAGCCCACCAAGCCAATGCTGCAATATACCATTTACACTATTCCTTCATTAATCCCACATTTTATTCTCCTCACATTCTAACCAACTCTTCTCCCCCCACCCCCCACCACCAGATTCCACAATTTACCTGTGCACAATAGGTGATTTACAGTGGCTAATAATCTACCAAACCACACATCTTTGGGATGTGGAAGAAAACTGAACCACCTGTTGGAAATGTTTATGGTCAGAGAGAAACTGTCAACACTGCATAAATAGTACCCAAGTTCAGGATTACACCCTAGTTATAAGGTACTATAATCCTCTACTAGTTAGGCCACAAAGGGATTTATTTTTACATTGGTTATAGCTCCTTAGTGTGCAATCGCGGGAGGGTTTATAAGTCTCGCTTTAACGTCTTGAACGTCTGTGGTGGCAGCACTAGGTTTTGTAATTTACCACAGTATGTTCAATCATGGAATATGCAACATTAAGTTATGGATAGCTTCGTGCCCAGGAAAATCCAGAATTTTTCAGCAGAATTGGGGGCAACTTACACCATTAATGATCTTCTACAGCTTTTCATGTTTATCTAATTATGTCCCTGAAAACAGCACATGGTGCATAGTCCTGTGAAGCACTTCTAAGGCGCCTTGGAAATGGCAATCTCGTGCGGCACAGACTGATGGATATGATTAAATATTCCTGATTTGGCCTGGTACAGCTGAGAATCAGCTGTTTCCAAGGTCTGTACAGTTAATAAAGATGTCTTAATGTGATTTAATAAACTATCGCTGCTTAAAGCTGACAGAAACAATGCTAATTGTGTCCGTACTTCCTGCTGGATCCCTTGTTGGAAACGTGGCTGCAGGTCAGGGATACAGGTGCATCTAAGAAAATGGGTTTTAGACTCCCAGTACTGACCATCTTTTGACAGACAGACAGACAAACATACTTATTGATCCCGAGGGAAATTGGGTTTCGTTACAGTTGCACCAACCAAGAATGGTTTAGAAATATAGCAATATAAAACCATAAATAATTAAATAATAATAAGTAAATTATGCCAAGTGGAAATAAGTCCAGGACCAGCCTATTGGCTCAGGGTGTCTGACACTCCGAGGGAGGAGTTGTAAAGTTTGGTGGCCACCGGCAGGAATGACTTCCTATGACGCTCAGTGTTGCATCTCGGTGGAATGGGTCTCTGGCTGAATATACTTCTGTGCCTAACCAGTACATTATGGAGTGGATGGGAGACATTGTCCAAGATGGCATGCAACTTGGACAGCATCCTCTTTTCAGACACCACCGTCAGAGAGTCCAGTTCCACCCCCACAACATCACTGGCCTTATGAATGAGTTTGTTGATTCTGTTGGTGTCTGCTACCCTCAGCCTGCTGCCCCAGCACACAACAGCAAACATGATGACACTGGCCACCACAGACTCGTAGAACATCCTCAGCATCGTCCGACAGATGTTAAAGGACCTCAGTCTCCTCAGGAAGTAGAGACGGCTCTGACCCTTCTTGTAGACAGCCTCAGTGTTTTTTGACCAGTCCAGTTTATTGTCAGTTCATATTCCCAGGTATTTGTAATTCTCCACCATGTCCACACTGACCCCTTGGATGGAAGCAGGGGTCACCGGTGCCTTAGCCCTCCTCAGGTCCACCACCAGCTCCTTAGTGTTTTTCACATTAAGGTGCAGATGATTCGGCTCACACCATGTGACAAAGTTTCCCACCATAGCCCTGTACTCCACCTCATCTCCCTTGCTGATGCATCCTACTATGACAGAGTCATCAGAAAACTTCTGAAGATAGCAAGACTCTTGCTGGCAAGCATACAGTCTCTAATAAACAAAATCAAAGATACCAGAGCTAGGGTGCTAAATTAGAGGGACATTAGGACTGCGTGTATCCTTTGTTCCACAGAATCCTGATTAACTCCTTCCATAACAGACGCTGAGATTCAGATTGACGGGTTCACTATACACCGTCAGGACAGGACTATCGAGTCTCTCAAAACCAGAGGTGGAGGTGTATGCCTCATGATCGACTCCTCTTGGTGCACAAATATGTCAGTGTTGTCCCAATTCTGCTCACTAGACTAGGAATATCTCACAATTAAAAGACATCTATTTTACCTGTTGTGGGAGATTTCTGCAATCATTTTGGTAGAGGTGTATATTTCACCTCAGGCCAATGTTAAACAGGCTCTAGATGATCTGAGCAATGGGATCAATGTGCACAAAACAGCACATCCTGATGCCTTCACCATCATTTTGGGGTATTTTAACCAGGCCTACCTGAGAAAGTCACTAAATAATCACCATGAACAAATCATTTGTAGTACCAGAGGAAAAAAAGCACACTAGACCACTGTTACATCACCATTAAGAATGCCTACTGTGCTATTCCACAATCTCACTTTGAAAAGTCTGATCACCTGGCTGCACTTCTACTCTCTGAGTATAGGCAGAGACTGAAGACTGCAGCCCAGTAGTGAGGACCAAGAAGATATGGACAAGGGAAGACCAGGTGTGCTTACAGGACTGCTTTGAATCGATGGATATATTCAGGGATTCATCTTCAAATCTGGATGAATATGCCACGCTGTTACCAACTTCATTAAAACCTGTCTGGATGAGTGTCTGTCTATGAAAACTTGCTGTACACTTCCAATCCAAAAGCTGTGGATGAACCAGGAGGTTCGTCATCTACTGAAGGCTAGACCTGTGGCATTTAAGTCTGTTGACCGAGGTCAGTACAAGAAAACCAGGCATGACTTGCAGATGGCTATTTCAAGAGTGAGACAATTCCGAGTGACATCAGATGCACATTAACTCTGACAGGGTTTACTTACTACAAAACAAAACCCAATAACGTGAATGGCAGCAATGCTTTACTACCAGATAAGTCAGCACCTTCTATGCCCACTTTGAAAGGGAGACTATAACTACAGCTGTGGAGATACCTGGTGACCCCATAATCTCTGCCTCAGACACCGACGTTAGGCTGTCTTGCAGGAGGGTGAACTCTTGCAAGATAACAGCCTCAATGGAGTACCTGGTTAGGTTCTGAAAACTTGTGCCAATCAACTGGTGGGAATGTTCAAGGATGTTTTCAACCTCTCACAGCTATGGTCGGAAGTTCCCACCTACTTCAAAAAAGCAACAATTATACCAGTGCCTGAGAAGATTAGTGTTAGCTGCCTTATGACTATCGCCCAGTAGCACTCACATCTACAGTGATGAAATGCTTTGAGAGGTTGGTCACAGCTAGAATGAACTCCTGCCTCAGCAAGGACATGGACTTGCTGCAATTTGCCTATCGACACAATAGCTGTATGGCAGACACAATCTCAATTGCTTTTCACATGGCCTTGGATCACCTGGACAATACAAATACATTTGTCAGGATGCTTTCATTGACTAAAGCTCAATGGTAAACACCATCATTCCCACAGTTCTGATCGATAAGCCTCAGAACCTGGCTTCTATAATTCCCTCTGCAATTGGATCTGTGACTTCCTAACCAGAAGACCACAATCTGTGTGGATTGGTAATATTATCCTCTCCTTGCTGATGTTCAACACTGGCACGGCTCAGGTGTGTGCTTAGCTCACTGCTCTACTCCCTCTATATCCATGATTTTGTGACTAGGTATTACTCAAATACCATCTATAAATTTGCTGATGATACAACCATTGTTAGCAGAATCTCAGATGGAGATGAAAGGATGTACAGGAGCAAGATATACCTGCTAGTTGAGTGGTGAAACAGTAATAACCTTGTACTCAATGTTAGTAAGACAAAAGAGTTGATTGTGGATCAGGAAGGGTAAGACAAAGGAACACAAACCATTCCTCATCGAGGGATCAGAAGTGGAGAGAGTTAGTAATTTCCAATTTCTGGGTGTCAAGGTCTCTGAGGATCTAACTTGGTCCCAACATATCAATGCAGTTCTCAAGAAGGCAAGACAGCAGCTATAGTTCATTAGGAGTTTGAAGAGATTTGGTCTGTCAACTAAAACACTCGAACTTCTATAGATGTACTATGGAGAGCATTCTGATAGACTGCATTATTGTCTCGTATGGGGGCGGGGGGCAGTGCTGCTGCTCAGACCTGAAGGGTGCTACAGAAGTTGTAAAATTAGCTCCATCTTGGGTACTGTAATATCTAAGAAATCTTCAGGGACCAGTGCTTCAGAAAGGCGACATCCATTATTAAGAACCCCCATCTCCCAGGGTATGTTCTCTTCCTATTGTTACTGTCAGGAAGGAAGAACAGAATTCTGACGGCGCATACTCAATGATTCAGGAACAGCTTCTTCCCCTCTGTCATATGATTCCTAAATGGACATTGAACCCATGAACGCTACCTCACTTTAAAATATATATATATATATATATTACTTATGTTTTGGTATTTTTAATCAATATACATTTATATACTTATTACTTTTTATCTTTCTATATTATCATGTATTGTATTGTACTGCTGCTGCTAAGTTAACAAATTTCACAACACATGCTGGAGATAACGAACTTGATTCTGATTCTGAATTGTTGGAGATAAGCTTTGACAAAGGCCACTGAATCTTTATCCAGATTTTCTTTGTGAATGCGTATTTCAAAAGTATGTGGATAATGTTTTCTTTCCTAGCTCAAAATTCAAAATAAATGTCACCAAAATACATACAAGTCACATATACTGCCTTAAGATTTGTTTTCTTGTAGACACTCACAGTAAGTACAAAGAATCAGTGAAAAACTACTTCAACAATGATGGACAAGCAACCAATGTACAAAATTGTGTAAATACAAAAATAAAAACAATAGAATAATATATTAAGAAATAATACTGAGAACATGAGTTACAGAGTCCTTAAAAGTGAGTCCATAGGTTGTGGAATTCAGTGTTGGGGATGAGTGATTTTTTTTCCACTCTGGTTCAGGAGTCTGATGGTTGGATCCCATTCAGCTTGAGGATAGTGTAATGATGCTGAGACTCTGGCTGCGCTGGAGATGCCTGACAAGAAGGAAGGACCTTTCTTACCATCAGCCAAGGAGGATCATGGCACTTAATTAAAAGTTCTGATGTTGAGGCTAAATGACCTCAACAGTTTGTTTGGGGAACATTTCAGCACAATTTAGGCCCTTTGACCCACACTATTTTGCTGACTTTTTAATCTCTCAGATCAATCTAATCCTTCCCTCCCAGATAGATCTCCATTTTTTAAAATCCCTATGCCTATCTAAGAGTTTCTTGAATGTACCTAATGTATCTGCCATTTACACCACTGTAGCAGTTTGTTCCATGCACTCACCACTATGTGCTTTCCTCCAATGACCTTAAAAGTATGTCCTCTCTTGTCATCCTCCTTTACATTAAGGAGAGTGGCCCTAGCTCATGCAAACTTACCTCATAAGAGACATGCTCTCTTATCCAGACAACATCCTGGTAGACCTCCTCTGCACTTTTCCTAAAGTTGACTTATCCTTCCTATAATGAGACAACCAGAACTGAACAAGTACGGTCCAACCAGAGTTCTACAGGCTGCAACATTATCTTATGGTGTCATGGTCCTTTCTGGCAATCGCCCACCTGGCTATTTTTACCGCAGGAATTGAGTGTCAATCACCTCATTTAGTTTCAATCATTCCCAGGTTCCACTAACTACAAACACCTGCTTTCCATCAGCAAAAACCCTGTGAGCACAGCTAGGAGCTGTCAGTTTGTTGGTTGACTCTGGTGTGAGTAACATCATTTCACGGTTCTTAGGACTACCAGTTCTAGGTCAAGCATCACTTCTGGATACCGAATCCATGCTCACTACGTTAATAACACCTCCTGATTCTGCCTCCATGCCTGTATTCTGCACTTGGGTTCCAACACACCATACACCTTCTTCACCACCCTATTGACTTTGCAGCAATTTTGAAGGATCTGTGGACTTGGACCCCAAGATTTCTGTTTCTCCACACTGCTAAGAATCCTGCCATTAACTTTGTTCTCTACAGTCAAGTTCAACCTTCCAAATTGTATCATTTAACACTTTTCCAGACTATACTCTATCTGCCACTTCTCAGCTCAGTGTCCCGTTGTGACATGTGATAGCCTTCTACACTATCCACAACACCACCAATCCTCATGTCATCTGTAAACTTATTAACACACCTTTCCAATTCATTATCTAAGTTATTATAAAAATCACAAAGAGCAGGGATTGCAGAATATTTCCTGCAGAATGCCACTAGTCATGGATCTCCTGGCAGAACATGCTCCACCTTCTATCAAGCCAATTCCAGGTCCACACAGCCAAGCCTCCCTAGATCCCATACCTCTTATTTAGAATGAGTTTATCACGGGGAACCTTTTCAACCGCTTTACAAAAATCCATATACACCACTCCCACTACTCTAACTTCATCTTTTTGTTTTGTCATTTTCTCAAGCCTCTCAGGCTCACGTGACCTGTCCCTCACAAAGCCATGCTGACTATACCTGTTCAAGCAATGGTTCTCCAAATGCTCATATATATCAAATTCTCTAAGAATCCTTTCCAATAATCTGTCCATCATTGCTGCCAGGTTTACTGGTCTATAATCCTAGGCTTGTCCATATTACCTTTTTTGAACAAAGGAATAACATTTGCTATCCTCCAATCTTTTGGTACTGCTTCTTTGGCCAGTGAGGACCCAAAGATCATTGTTAGAAGTGCAGTAGTCTTTTCTCTTGCTTTGCATAGTAACCTAAGGCATGGCCCTTGAGACTTGTTTAATATTTTCAAAATTCGAACACTGTCTTTTAACCTGGACATGTTCCAGCATGTTAGCCTGTTCTACTCTGACCTCACATTTTTCAAGTTCCCTTTCACTGGTGAATATAGGAGCAAAGTATTCACTATGGACATCCCCTCCCCCCACAAATACACAACATTTCCAACTACAGGCACATGTTTCCTCTTTTATCTCTGATCTATCCTGCCTTCACTCGAGTTACCTTCTTGTTCTTCACGTATTTGTAGAATGTCTTGGGGTTTTCCCTAGTCCTACTCACCAAGAACTTCTCATGTCCAACAGGTTCTCCTAAGTCCTCCTTAAGGTTGATTCCAGCTACCTTCTAACTCTTGAGCCCTGTCTGATCTTTGTTTCCTAAACTTTGTATGCTCACTTCTTCCTCTTGACTATATGTTTCACATCCCTTATCAGCCTTGCTTCTTTCACCCTACTATCTTTTCCTTGTCCCAATGGGACAATCCTATTCAGAACCCCATGCAAGTACTCTGTAGATAACCTCCACATTTTCCCTGAGAACAGTTGTTCCCAATTTATACTCCCAACTTCCCACCTAATGATATACCACTCTCCCCAAAGTACCTCCCCATACTTTCTGCTCCTATCCTTGTCCAAAGCTGTTCTAAAGGTCAGGGTGTCCAAAATTGTTACCTGACCAGGTTCATTAGTACTAGTACTAGATCCAGTACGACCCTTCCTACGGTTGGCCTGATCACATAGTGTGTCAGGAATTTTTCCTAGACACATCTCACAAATTCTGCCCTATCCAAATCTCTTGTATTAAGGACATGCCAATCAGTATTAGGGAAGTTGAAGTCACCCATGACAATAACCCTGTTGTTTTTGTACCTTTCCAAAATCTGCCTATGAATCTGCTCCTCAGTGTCTCTGTTACTATTGGAATATCTATAGAATACTCCAGGCAGAGTGATTGAATCTTCCATCCACACTGACTCAGTAGATGTTTTTCTTGGACATCCTCCCTTTATGCAGCTGTGATACTATCCCAGATTAGCAATGCTGCTCCCCTACTATTTCTATCTCCCTCTTTACCTCTTTTTAAAGAATCAAAACCCCAGAACATACAGCAGCCATTCCTGCTCTTGTGACAGCCAAGGCTCTGTATTGACCACAGTATCATAGCTCCAAGTACCGATCAATATTCCCACTTCATCACCCTTATTCCTGTTATTTCTCGCATTAAAGTAGACACATTTCAACTCATCCAAATGGCCATATTTATACCCTATTTACAGCCTATCCTTCCTCACAGTCTCTCTATCCATTGCATCTATCTTTACACCAACTGCTCGATCAGCTGACCTATCATTCTAGTTCCCATCCCTTTCCAATCTAGCTTAAACTTTCCCCAACGGCTCCAGCAAGCCTGCCCACATGGACATTGGTCCTTTTCGAGTTCAGGTGTAATGCATCACACCTTCCGTAGAAGAGATCCCAGTGATACACAACTCTGGAACCTCTCCTCCCACACACATTCATCTGCCATATCATCCTACTTTTACCATCACTTGGGCATGGTACAGGCAGTGCTTTGAATGGCTGCTGGATGTTCTGAGGTTTTGATGTTTTGCTGTGAGATTACTACCCTTGAGGTCCTGCTTTTTAGCTTCCTTCCAACTCCCTATATTCACTTTTCAGGACCTCATTCCTTTTCCTTCCTGTGTCATTGGTACCGATATGTACCACAACTGGGCTGTTCTCACATCCCCTTAAGAATCCTGTTGACTCAATCTGAGATGTCCCTGATTCTGACACCTGCTCACAGGATCTTCTGCTTGATTTCATATATATTGAATTCCCAATCCTTTTCTGCCCCTTTTCCTTCTGAGCCATAGAGCCAAACTCCATGCCAGAGACTTGGTCACTATGCTTTCCCCGGTAGGTCTTCCCATCTAGTAGTATCCAAAGTGATATATACTTGATTACCTGATTCTGATTCTTAAAAAAAAGTTGCTCAGTGACTGCTGTAGTACTGAATGTGGCTTGAATAAAGCAATATGAAGAGCACCTCACATCTAGATTAGTAGAGGAGAGAAAGGTACAGAGGGGAAGCAGGTTACCTGAATTGGAGAATTCATTATTCATGCCATCAGCTTAGGGACTACCCAGGCAAAATATAAAGTGAAGTTCTTCCAGTTTGTGCTTGACCTCACCTGTCAATGGGGGAAGCTGAGGATGAACAGATCGATGTGGGAATGGGGAGGAGAATTAATTGGCTTGCAACCAAAATCTCCAGTTGGCCGTGGAAGACAGAGCACAGGTTCTAGCCAAAGCACTCACTCAGTCTGCATTGCATCTCACTAGTAAGACCTGTGATGGTCTTGGAATAGCAAGAAGATTAACTCAGGGAAATTTATGATATGGTGCAATGGCAATCACATTAAGGGTTGTTGTTGTGCTTTCACTTGGAGGCTGTGTGGAATATATTGTGGAAATATTCTGGAATATACCTGCTTGATTTTGTTTCCTAACTTCAGAGGTACTAGAAGATGATTCAGAGAAATTTAGGCACAGAAAGAAAGATTACTTGATCAGGACTAAATATAAAAGTACTTAAAGTATATAAGTCTCAGGTATGGTATTTAGTTTGCAGCATTGCAGATGTTTATGGGAATTTAGGGAATTCTTCAGTGCACTTCAAGTATTCCAAGAGAGAAGGTGTATGTTGAACAGTTATATGTAATTTTCTGACTGAGTGGATTTTGTAATTCAGGATTCTTTTATGTCCTATGTTAAGTGTGAGGAACTTGTGAGATTTTATCCACACAGTAAGTAGAAAGTGACTTTTTTATTGAAATTGAATGATGGTCCAACATACCACTACAACTTCCGTTTATATAGAATCAGCTGTTCAACAGAAAACCACAGGCTAACAACACTGCACGTATCTCATTTCTATACCTATCCATTGCTGCATGAAAGTATGGAATCCACTGGAGATCAGAGTCTGGTGTCAAAGAGATCAGACTCTTCTGCTCAACCACTGGAATGAGCTCTGAGCTCAGAGTGGGTTGGGGGGTGGGGGGGGAAGTCGGCTGTGATAAATTAAGGTGTCAAAGCAAATTGGTATTTGGCCCTCTCAGCTTAACAGCCATGTTGTATGATTTTTTGATTAGATCCAGATAGTAAAGGTAAATGTTGTTTTTATGTTAGTTAATGTTATATTTATAATTAATTATAGCAATTAAAATGTTTGAAGTAAATTAATTTTTGAATCTAAATGCTTTGAATCTTTATATGTTGCTAACTGTCATACAATTCAGAAATCAATAAACAGGTCAAGAGCACATACTGTCAGGTTGTGACACTATAGGATGTGCTGATGGAAGGATATGAGCCTTTTGCAGACTTCATTGCATTGTGGGGTGAATGTGATATCAAGGCCAGCTTATCTGGTCATGTAGGACTGCAAGTAGTTATTGTGGGCATAGGGATTGTGTTAGGGTTGTGGATTAGGCAACTGTGATTTGCAGGTTGGGATAAATATGATCTAACTCAAAGTTTTCATTGGAATATTATAAAATATTTCCTTGGAATGTTTAAAATGTATCCATATTTGAAACATTAGACTAAGATCAAAGTTTAAGGGGCCTCATAATAGGGGAAAATAGGCAGGAATGTTTTCAGAAAACATTTTGGGCCCAAATCCATGGCAATTTATGGTATTGCCACCTATAAAAATTCTGCTTCCTCAAGAACTGGAGGAGTGGAGATAATGCACAGTTTTGTGAAGCTTGAGAAATGGTGATGAAAGGATCAAAAATGAATATTCTAAAATTGAGTCTTTGCTCTTCTAAGGCCAGCTTAGGTAATCAGACAGGGATATGGACAGCAGGGTTTTGAAAGTACCTTATTTGCAGAAGGTAGAAGACGATAGTCTGATCAAGAATGCAAAGAATAGGCAAGCTTAGAGGCAACAGAATAATCGAGGATTTCATTGGCAAGTGAGATGCAGCAGGAGTTAAGGAGAACTGCAGATGCCTTTTTGTGAAGGAAAGTTTAACTTTGAAGCACTGGCTTCAATGAGAACGTAGTATTAGAAATTTTGAAAATCTTGTTCATGTTTTGTTTGGTTTATTGTCCCCAGTATCTCCCTGAATCAGAAGTTTTGCTGAGCTCCCTAATACATGGTTATTCAATATATAGTCTGCCAAATATATGATCAAAGACAAAGCCAAAGGACACGCGTTTCCTCAGACTTGAGATGGCTTGCTATGAACTCTTCCAATTAAATAAGGCTAGGTGTAAATTGTTAAATACTTCTGGTTTCGTCAGTAGGAGAATGTGAAGGTTTGTGATTATTGATAATCTTACTGCATTTTAAATTACCTAAAGGAAAAAAACCTTTTTTTTTGTAGAAGACTATCCAACTGCAAGACAGAATATCAGCCAGTGGAAAGAATCTGATTGGAGTAATATACAGTATACTTACATTGACTGGCCAGTTCTCTAAATTGGGCCCTCATTATTTTAAATAGGAGAATGTGCCCACTGATAAAGCCTTGCACACTGAAACAAGCTCTTTGGCTGAACAAGTCCATGCCACCTGTTAAGGTCTCTTCATGTTTATCTTACAGTGATCTCATTTCATTTTCCCCTCATTCTCATCAAACCCGCCCCCCCCCAGACTGTACCATTTAGCAACACACTATTTTTGAGATGAAACCAAAGTACCCAGAAGAAATGCACACAATCTCAGGGAGAATATGTAAAGTATTTTTACTCTTATCAGACCTTAGACAAATGCAGTATGTATCACATGTCATTTTATCACTAGTTAAAGGAAAACCCAGCCATTCAAATACAGATGCCCATTTTTTCTGGACCAATTCATTCAATAATTAATTGTTGCCTTCAAAAAATACTTCCCATGAGTTGATGTTATGTGAGTAATTAAGATTCAGAAAAGCTGATGCAGAAAAAAAATTCTATGAAAGCCATTTCTGATTTAAATGGATATCAATCTGCATGCAGGTAGATGTTATAAATACAATAAAAAGACACCCTGTCTTAATCTTAATCATTATATTGTCATGTTTCCCAAAACTTTGGAAATTTGGCGATAGATGATTTGAGAAACCACCTTCACCCGCACAGTTTTTTTCTTTATCTTGCAGGAATCCTAGTTCAGAGAACGTACACAAAGTACTTTCAACTTGAAAGAAGTGACTCACGACCAGACTATGTAACAGTTTCTTCCCCCAAGCCATCAGACTCCTCAATACCCAGAGCCTGGACTGACACCAACTTACTGCCCTCTACTGTGCCTATTGTTTGTTATTTATTGTAATGCCTGCACTGTTTTGTGCACTTTATGCTGTCCTGGGTAGGTCTGTAGTCTAGTGTAGTTCTTTTTCTGTGTTGTTTTTATGTAGTTCAGTGTAGTTTTTGTACTGTTTCATGTAGCACCATTGTCTCGTTTTTACTGTGTACTGTACCAGCAGTTGTGGTCGAAATGACAACAAAAAGTGACTTGACTACATTACAAAATGGTGTAGAGCAAGTTTGTTCTAGTCTTGTCTATGTGCAGAAAATTATATCAGATTCTGTATTATCCTCAACATCAGTGTTCCTGAATGTTAACCAAATTGCGAAAGCAATCTTTCCAGAATCAAAATAAATGAGGCTGTTTTTTTTCAAGTTAATTTGTAAATAATGAGAAGAGTATTTATTATGAAGATTCTAGGGCAGTGTTACTGCCATGGAAAGTTTAGTTGTTCGTTAAAGTTTTGTTGAGACATGAATTAATATATTCCTAGAAATAACATCAGTCTAAAGTAGCTCAATCTTAGTTGCAGAATATGCACAAGTGGAACTCCTGTGATGCTCCAGAAAGAAGAAGCCATTTGATTTCAGTGATTTCAAACACAAGGTCACTTTAGAGATCAGTAAATTACTTTATCCTTTTCTCAGAGGAAAATATATTTTTAAAAATCCCCTTTTTGGCATTACATCAGCTTTTACCTGTGTTATACAATGGTTATTTGCCACATAAAATGGAAGAATTATCGTACAATACGTCCAGAACAAACAAGGATGTGGCTGTTGATTATGTAATGATTAATTAAGATCAAGATACATTAGCAGACCTTATCCTGAAAGAATTATATCAACAACTGCAACACACATAAAATGCTGCAGGAACTCAACATGTCAGGCAGCAGCTATGGAAATGAACAGTCGATCTTTTCAGACCAAGACTCTTTTCCAAGACTGGAAAGGAAGAGGGAAGTCACCAGAATAAAAAGGGTGGGGAAGGGGAAGGAGAACAGATGAGAAGGTGATAGATGAAAGCAAGTTTGACTGGAGAAGGAATCTGATAGGAAAGGAGAGTGGACCATGGAAAAAAGGGAAGGAGGAAGGGCACCAGGGGGAGGTGATAGGCAGGAGAGGATAAAAGGTAAGAGGCCAGAATGGGGAATAGAAGACGAGGGAAGGAGAAAGGGAAAAAATTTACCAGAAGGAGAATTTGATGCTCATGCCATCAGGTTGGAGGCAACGCAGATGGAAGTGGGGGTGTTGCTCTTCCACCCTGAGTAGGCTCATCATGGTCGAAGACGGACTATGGCCCTATATAGAGGTAAGGGAGGAGGTAAATGAGAGAGTGCAGCATTTCTGTTGCTTGCAGGGATATGTGTCAGGAGGAAGATTAGTGAGGAGAGATGAATGGACAAGGGAATCGGAGAAGGAGCAATCCCTGCAGAAAGCAGCAACTGGGTGTGGGAGGAAGGTAAAGATGTGTTTGGTGGTAGGATCCCATTGAAGATGGTGGAAGTTGTGGAGAAGGATGTGCTGGATGCAGAAGTTCATGGGGTGGTAAATGAAGACAAGAGGAACTCTATCCCTGTTAGGGTGGTAGGAAGATGGGGCAAGAAGAGATGTCCAGGAAATGGAGGAGATGCAGGTGAGGAAAGCATCAATGGTGGAGGAAGAGAAATCCCCTTCTTCAACGGAGGACACCTCTGATGTCCTGGAAAGGAAAGCTTCATCTTGGGAACAGATACAGTGGAGGTGAAGCAACTGAGAAAAGGGAATATCATTTTTACAGGAGACAGGATGGGAAGAGCTATAGTGATGATAGCCTTGGAGTTGATAGTATTTTTCCCCTGTATGGATTAATTCTCAAGAAGAAGCATTACTATTAGCCGCATACTGTAGTAATTAGGATTTTATTTTTGTTCTTTTTTCAAGCCACGTTATTTTATAAACAGTTGATTTCCAGCTCATTGCAAACTGCATTGAGACAACATCATTACTTGACACTATCTTAAAAGCAGCAATGTTAATCATTTTGATGAAAGTTGATTGATCCAAAACATTAACCCCATTTCATTTTTCACAAATTGTGATGACCTGCTTAGCTTTTCTAGCAATTTCTATTTAGTTTTCAAAGTTCCACCATCTTCAGGTTTTTGTGTTTGGAAGGTTTTCACAATGAAGCTCAGTGCTTACATTCTTCATGCAGAAAAATACCCAGAGTATCTTTCATGTATGCAATAAGCCAAAAAGTGACAGATACTAAGACAACACACACAAAATGCTGGTGGAACACAGTAGGCCAGGCAGCATCTATAAGTAGAAGCACTGTTGACGTTTCGGGCCTGCTGTGTTCCACCAACATTTTGTGTGTGTTGTTTGAATTTGCAGCATCTGCAGATTTCCTCGTGTTTTCTCTTTAAAGATACTAAGACAAATGGATTAGCACAGGTGATGCTGGAGCATTGAATTAAATTTTACAAAGAAGCTCCAGAGCCTTGCATTTGAAAATAGCTTGACGATACAGCTCGCAGTAATGGGATGATGGAAATGACAAATGAACAAGAACCCAGAGTTGGAGGAATGCAGGGCATTTTGAATAGGGAGAATCAAAACCATGGCAAAATTTGAATGTGGAAGTAGAAATTTTTAAATTGTGATGAAAGCAGACCAAGGACCCATGTAAACCGAAATAGTGATTCAGGAGGACTTAATTACAATACGGACAATAGAAAATTGGATGAGTTTAGGTTTACACAGGGTGGGAAGTTGTCTACCAAAATGTTAGGATAATACAGCTGGTTCTACTGAGGCTCCAGCAGCCAGGGTCAACCATTGATGTTGCATCTTAGCTGTCAAGATATGCAAGCATTGGTGATACAAGCTGTTGACCATGTAGCAAGCTCCCCCTCTCCACACATCTGATGACCCAAAGGAAAGACAGAGACCAATACAGTTTGGCACCAGCAGTTTCGCAGGAGTTGCCATTCAGTGTTGAACTCAGTGTAAGACTGCCTTAGGGATGCCCGCTCCCTATTTTTCCCTTAGGGTTTATTCCCAGGGCAATGGAGTTTTGAGTTTAGAATTTTCATTTTCTGAGATGAGCTTCAAACCATGGCTGATGTGCCCCATCTACCAGAAGCAACTGGTTTTAAGGTCCCAGTGACCCACCTTTGCCCCTTCCACTGTCAGTAGAAATGGTTCCATTGGTCTTAGCAGCTAAGCAACATTTGAAGGCCATGAGCTGGACTTGGTTGTCAGAGGTTATTTGAAGTGCATGGTGTTGCAATATTTAATAGGTAGTGGGAGCTTGTCCCCCTTCCCAAACCCCCACCACCCCTTGGCTATAACAACCTTAAGGAACCTTAGTACAATTGGGAAGTCATAGTAACATAGGTCTATGGGGTAAACATAAGCTTATAACCTCCCAGCTGCTTTAATACAGAGTGTTTTATCATGGAGGCTGAATTAAATGAATGAGAAAGCCTGTGATATACTCATGCTTCTTTACATAGCAATCTTCTTGCAATCTGCTTTTTGTTCCATTTTCTTACCTTTCATAGCTTGGCCCTTACTTGTCAAGTTTTGAAATCCTTAAAATTACTTGCACACCCTGGTTATAAAGTTAAAGGATGAAGTAAATGAATGCTTTATGTACAGGTGGGTGATACAGAATATGTTCACACAAAATTAAATAACATTGAACAGATAGTGCCTTAAATATTTTTACTATGTAGTATGAAGGTAATCTCTACATATAGAGCATGCACTTAATAAATATTGCTTGTCAATTTTTTAGACAATCTAACATTTTATGTTCATGTAATGCTTTACAGGCTATATGCAAGCCACAACAGAGCCAAAGTTCTCATCTTCGAGCTACAGTATCCGTTTTAGAACCATATTCATCTAATGTTGCTAATTTACCAAGAGAACTTGTTGAGGAAGTTTTGGATGAGTTAGACCACTGCGTTCCATTGCTGGAAATATATCCAATAGATGGTCAGGATTCTGCTGTGTGCAGCATTGCTGAAGCTCTGGAAAATGTTAGGTAAATAATAATGTTCTACATTAATATTGCATCATTGTCTATGGACTGTTACTTAAATGACTTTTGTCAATAACTTTTTCAGATTCTTTTATGATTTTCTATGGAGAGACTGGGATGATGAGGAAGGCTGTGAAAATTACACTGCACTGATAGAGGAACGTATACGTTTGTAAGTCACTTCCATAAAATTGTTTCCAACAATAACAACTAATGGCCAATGGAAAATAAAGAGATGAGTAAAATTCAACATGGTTATTGGTGTCTGATTAAGGGAAGAGTGAAAATTCAACAGTACTTACTGTCTGTACATAAAAATGAACTGAGAAATAAAGCTGATTTTAAATAATCTATAAATCCAAATCAAGGTTACTGGATATTATTAGGCACGGAGAATTCAAATCAGATGCCATTTTCCTTGCTAACACTAATTCTGCCTTGGAATATATTAATCTATAGAGGCTTGGAGTTAAACTTTGAAACACCTTCAAGTTAGATTTGATGCAAAAGAACTGCAGATGCTGGAAATCTGAAACAAACAGAATGTACAGAAACAGATCAAAGAAATCGAGTATTTCCGGCACTTTCTGCTCTTGTTTCATACTAGGTATTACTTCTGAGTAATAATGAGAACCTGTACGCACAAGGAATTGATAATATTGTAGAAAATAGAAAAACAGCAAGGTACTGATTTTTAGCCCTCAGGATAAGGTGATAAATCATTCACCTCTCCAAGCTATGAACTTCAAAGAGCTGTAGAAGATGCAGTCCCCAATGGTAGCTATGAAAAATATACCAGAATTGTAAAAATGTATTTTACTCAAACTGTTGATATGAAGCTATTGGAGAAACATAAATTATTGGAACAGTTTTTCTGGACAATTTCAACTGGTTGTGCATTAATTAAGAATGCTTCCCGTTTTTTGTATCCTTCACTGTCACTCTGCAGACATCCTTCCTGCTAGGGTTCCTCTACTATAGTAATAAAATTGAGCCAAGTACAGCAGATCCAGATAGTTTTTTTCAGTGTTGTAGAATAGGGGCCCACTCTCAAACTGCTGCAATCCTGAATAAAGGTTCCATATTTGCTATTTTTTTGGAAATCTTCATCTCTTACATTGTCAAAGAAAATTCAGATGAATTTTAGTTCATCCAAAATTCCTGTTGGAGAACCAGAATCTCCTTTTTCCTCCATTTGTAGCCAAATAGGCCCTACTTTTTCCCTGATTACCCTTTTCTCCTTTAAGTACTTAAAATGCTTTTAGAATGTATTAATTTTGCCTCCAAAGCTATATATACCATTATTGCTCTCCTTGTACTTATATAGAAGTTCCACTATACTTTCTGTACTCCTGAGCTTATAATCTATGACTTTATCGTATGAGCCTTTTCTTTCTTTTGATTCTCATTATCTGCTGATTTTAAAAAAATGTTATCCTTTGTCCAACCCTCAATATCTCATGTCATCTAGGGTTCCTTGCATTTGTTGACCTTAACTTCACCTTTGCAAGAACACATTTGCTCTGAACTACTATTTTATTTCTAAATTATTCATTCTGGTCACAAGTAGACTTTTCCTTCAAGTCACAGCTTTCAGCCATAATTTGCCAATATGTAACTTTGGAAAATCCTAGTTCAAAGACAGTAACCAACAATATAAAAACTCAGTGTAGTGTGGTTTTACAATATATTCTGGTGCAGATTTATTTCCTTAATTGCAGTCATGCTGATTTCAAAGTTCAAAATAAATTTATTATCTAAGTATATATATACGTGTGTATGTGTGTGTGTGTGTGTGTGTGTGTGTGTGTGTGTGTGTGTGTGTGTGTGTGTGTGTGTATCATCATATACAAACCTGAGATTCTTTTTTTTGCAGGCATACAGTACTGTGCAAAAGTCTAAGGCACGTCGGCACCTAAGGCTCTTGCACAGTGCTGTATTTATTAATGTGGAGCAGAGAGCGAATATCTAAATCTGGCAGGAGCAAAAGGATTTTGATAATGGTGAGGGTGAATCACTGAAGGAGAGGTGTGGGACAGGTGACAGAGAGGGAGTGCTGGGGCAAGGGTTGGCATGGGTGTAGACCCAGCCCACAGACACCAGGCAATGTCATTTGATTCCAAATGATTGGCTTATTGATCATTACAGAATGTCTCTAGTGCTTCCCTCTTCCTCCCTTCTCACTTTTCCTTTTCCCAACCATGAATCCCCTCTCCTTGCCCCCTTCCTAGTCTCAGTCCACAATAGAGACCCATATCAGAATAAGGGTTATCGTCACTCACATATTGTATGACATGAGGTTTGTTTTTTTTTGCAGCAGCAGCAGTACAATGCAATACTTAAAATTAGCTAACACTTTCCTAAATTGCTGAAGACTTTTGCAAGTACTGTACTCAGTAAATCAAAGAACCAAAAATAAAATCAAAATTAAGTTCCTATTTATTTAACTTTATTTAAAAATAAAGTAACTGCATCATATATTTCAGAAGGTCACAGTCGGTACTGGTATAAAATCTATTGAAATTCCAATTCAAAAAATATTTATTCATGAAAATTCTGCCAGAAGATAGTACTGTGCAAAAGTCTTGGGGACATATATAGAACTAGGGTGCCCAAGACTTTTACACAGTGCTGTAGGAATAACTAATTGTAGGTAACTGTAAGTAGACAGCATATTTTACCCAACTGCTGTTTTGTTGTTGTGATATAGTAAATTGTTTGCTGCTTATATTCACATTGATCTTTTAACCATTTTTAGATTTTATGATATTCAAGATGGTACAATACCAGGTCCTGTAGGGCAACGTTTTAAAAGAACTCTGGAAAAATACAGAAACAAACGTACAGAGCTGATTGAGTACCAGAGCAATATAAGAGAAGATCCATCAGCAGCTGAAGCAGTGGAATGTTGGAAAAAATACTATGAAATCTTAATGATCTGTGGATTATTAAAAATCTGGGAAGATTTGCGTCTTAGGTAACGACCTCAAATTCAAAGTTCAATACTTAACAATTAATGCTAACTTGTAAAATGCTTAAAATTTTCTTTGTGCTTTATTACCCCCATTTTACACATCACTGTTCCCCTTTGAGAAACTGTCTACACAATTGTTATAATGGTACATGAATTACTTTTGATAAGAAATTTGGTAACTACTTGAAAAAAAGGAATGTCACAGGGTTTGTTGAGTTGAGTACTTGAATAAGGAATCCATTGTGGAGAAGTGTACTTAATCAGATTCAACTGATTGAATGTGTATTTTTGAGGTGACAGTTTGAACTCCTTTTTCACATTTTTGTACAAGGTTATTCTTGGCCTTTTTTTCATTTCAGAGCTGTGCAAGGTTTTGTGAAACTGCATCCTATGTTAACTGAGAAGCTATTTTTTGATTATATAATGGCAACTTGAAATTTTTGTTTAATTTCCTGACTAACCTAGAAGTCATTATTACCATCACTGATTTTTGTTATTAACTTTGGTTTTAATAACTTGATGCTCAATTTTGCTGAAGATCTTTGTTTTAATTTATGTTAATTCTTTTGTTTCTGCAAATAGCCTTCCAGATTCAAAAGGACGATTTTATTCTTTTTGTTGTCCTCTAAGTGATAAACTGATAATAGTCATAAAATGTCATCAGTTTGTTCTTTTATTAGCATATTCTGACTTTGTTTACATAGTTCATAAATTTCAAAGCAAATCTTTATGTCTTTGGGATTATGATCCTTGGAAATTCAAGACAACTACAAGTATCAGTAAATACCTGGCATATACCTAAATTTTAGTTACTGGTTACTTGCATCTCAACTTTGTGAGTTAGTAGAACAACAAAAAGAATAAAATAGTCCTTTTAAATCTGGAAGGTTATTTGCAGAAACAAAAGAAATAACAAACTAAAGCAAGATTCAGGATTTTATAGGAGAGCAGTACCATCAAGGTCATTGCAGTCTTGAAACTATGTATCTGGATCAATTTGGTCTACCTTAGGAGAAATTAATAATATCAGTCATTCTTAAGTTGATACTTCAAATAAATGAGCAATATATACTTCATTTCCAAGGTTTTCTAGAAGTGGAGAGTCAGAGTCGTGATTACTTACAGCTTGAAGAAATTCCCTCCATTTAAGTTGTTGCGGACTGCATATACGTAGCCATGTAACCTAAAAACAATTGATAATTGGGAATTACACCTTGAAAATTCACTTTATGAGTAGCAAGTGTTTTAGTCATATAGTATGAAATTATTGTCTGATGTAAATATGCTTCCTTTTCCAGAAATTACCATTATATTTAAATTTCAATTATGTTTTGTATGTTTGTGGTCTGTTGTTTCCTATAATGACGTAACCTGTGTGGGAGGAGTTTTATAGTGAAAAAGCCTTTGCACTGGGGCAGTTTCATCCTCTCTGCTCAAAAATCTTGGTCCAATGGTACAAAAAATTGTCATGACTGCAGTGGATAGGCACGATGCCTACTGTGCTTGTCATGCCTTTGCTCTCCACAAAGCGTTGCAGCGCCGTCTTCTTGACCATTGGATCTTGTAGTTGATCTCATCTGCCCAGTCTGCTGGAACTAGCTTCGTGTGCTGGGGTAGGCACATTCCTATCTCACCAGTGTTAGAGATTCCCAGCTACCCTCACTTGGTTTAGCCCGCCTGTCGAAGCGATGAACCTGCACACATTTACTTGGAGCCACAGATGAGAGCTGAGTGGCAGGTGGGAACCAAAGGTGAATGAGCTGTCCCTGAGCAGTGCATGACAAGCCTACCACCAGATGCACTACCCCTCCCTGGAAACCCCATACATCCCAATATGTTGATTGTACACATTCTCACTATTTGTAATTGAACAGTAAGCTAAAGTGCAGCTGCTTGAACATGCAATTATACCTTATAGGAATCCACAGTGGGCATCATGATGTGGGTTTATTTCACTTGAGTCATCTAGTGCCATTGTAAGACATATGGATGATGAGTCCAAATTTTCCTGACTGTAGATTCTAGAAGCTGTCATAAATCCCAAATTAATGAGACTTTTTTTTTCATTTGTGAACCTATTCATTGCAGAGTTCAATGAATGCTTGTTTGCTGACTATGTTTATAACTAAGAGCTCTAGATTTTAAGAATTTAAGATTCTTGAAGCAGGAGCACTGCTAAGTACAATAAGCTTTAAACTAGATTTGCATGGGGGTTGGAGCCAAAGTGAAGAGGCAGAGGATGTGGTAGTAGGTGCACAAGTAGAGACTGCTTGTAGGGAGTTGGTGAGGAAGGATAGGCAGTTGATAGAGCAAAGATTAAATTGGCCTGTTGGTTTGAGACATGTCTATTTCATGAAAGGAGTATCATAAACAAAGCAGATGAATACATGGAACTGTGATGTTGTGGCCATTACAGAGACTTGGATGTCTCAGGGGCAGGAATGGCTGCTGAGTGTGCCAGGCTCTAAATGTTTCAAAAACGACAGGGAGGGAGACAAAACAGGTGGGGTGTGGCAGTGCTTATTAAGGATAGTGTCACAGCTACAAAAAAGGAGGAAGTCATGGAGGAATTATCTACTGAGTCATTGTGGGTGGAAATCAGAAACAAGGGGGGCAATACCTCTACAGAGTGTTTTATAGACCCTCCAATAGAAACAGGGATATCGAGGAGCAGATTGTGGAATGGTGCAATATCAGTAGGGTTGGTGTGATGGAAGATTTTAACTTTCTTAATATTGACTGACATCTTAGAGCAAGAGGTTTAGATGGGGAGAAATTTGTTAGGTGTGTACAGGAAGGTTTTCTGTCACAATATGTAGATAAGCCAACTAGAGGAGAGGCTGTACTTGATCTGGTATTGGGAAATTAACCTGGTGAGGTGTCAGATCTCTTGGTGGGAAAGCATTTTAGAGGTGATGATCACAACTCTATCTCCTTTGCTCAGGAAAGGGATAGGGGCAGACAATTTAGGAAAACATTTAATTGGGGTATGGGGAAATATGATATTATTAGGCAGGAAATGCACAGCAGAAACGTTGCAAATGTCCAGGGAATATTTGCATAGCGTGCTGCATAGGTATGTTCCATTGAGGCAGGGAAGGGATGGTAAGGTATAAGAACCATGGTATACAAAGGATGTGGAAAATCTAGTTAAGAAAAGAAAAGCTTACGAAAGGTTCAAGAAACTAGGTACTGATAGAGTTCCAGATAATTACAAGGTTGCCAGGAAGAAGCTTAAGAACGAAATTAGGATGGCTAGAAGGGGCCATGAGAAGGCCTTGGTGAGCAGGGTTAAGGAAAACCCAAAGGCATTCTACAAGTATGTGAAGAACAAGATGAGAATAGGACCAATCAGTTGTGATAGTGGAAACGTGCATGGAGTCTGAGGAGGTAGTGGAAGTACTTAATAAATACTTTGCTTCAGTATTCACCAGGGAAAAGGACCTTGCCGATTGTGGGGATGACTTACAGCGGTCTGAAAAGCTTGAGCATATAGACATAGGAAAGAGGATATGCTGGAGCTTTTAAAAAGCATTAAGTTAGGTAAGTTGCCAGGACCAGATGAGGTGTATGTACCCTAGGCTACTGTGGGAAGCGAGAGAGGAGATGATCTTTGCATCATCAATGGGGACGGGAGAGGTTCCGGAGGATTGGAGGGTTGCGGATGTTGTTCAAGAAAGGAAGTAGAGATAACCTAAGAAATTATAGTCTAGTGAGTCTTACTATAGTGGTGGGTGAGTTGTTGAAGATCCTGAGAGGCAGGAGTTGTGAGTATTTTGAGAGGCATAATCTGATTAGGGATAGTTAGCATGGCTTTGTCAAGGGCAGGTTGTGCCTTCCAAGCCTGATTGAATTCTTTGAGGATTGTTATGTGTGAAGCCAAGAAGAGCTGCAGAACAGATGCTGCTAATAAGAGAGAGATAAGGGACAGCCATTCAAAAATGCTAATGAGAGAGAGACACATAATTCAGTATTTTGGCTTCTGCACTGATACTGCCACGGACATTTGCTTTGAACATGAACTATTCGTTAACACTTCTGCTGAGACAACAGGAAGTGGTGAAGTTTGATGGACAGGTGATACCCCATCGGGGGTGGGGGGATAAAATAGCGGGTTTGCTAAGACACAGGCAGACACGCCACGAGACCCTGAAGAGAGCATTGTGCCACCACAAGTTGGTGGGAGTTTGGAGGACCAATTCGCAGGAATCGGCCAGAGGCTCACAGGGTGTAAAGGTATGACCGGTGGGGACCTGTTGTGTGTCCACCCTTGGCTGGGTGACAGGTTCACCATGGAAGAACGGTGGCATCTGGAATGGAGGGGTCACAGTCGGTGACCACAATGGGACAAGAAGACAACAGAAGGTTTCTCTGAAATTTCAGCTGTATCTCTCACTCTCTCTCTCCAACGGTGCCACAACAACTACCTCGAACTACTCTAAACTGAACTAAACTCTGCTTCACTTGAAGACTGATCATTTACCCCTAGACTTCAATAGAGCTTGGGTGATTCCTATTCCCGTATTTCTGTGTATATGTGTATATTATCATTGCTAACCTGTTAAATTTATATCCTTGCATTTAGTGTACTGTATTACTTTAATTTACTAATAAACTTTATTAGTTTCTAGTAATTCCAGACTCCACTGAGTGTTCCATTTCTGCTGGTTTGACAACCCAGTTACGGGGCCGTAACACAAGTGGGGGCTCATCTGGGATTTTGAACGCCAAAATTGGGACTGGTTGAATTGATTGGGTTAAATTCCCATATCTGATTTGGTCATGGAAAAAAAACACAGAAAAAAACAAAAAGGGCAAACAGCAGAAATGGAGATTGAGGAATTTCTAAAGATGCCAACCTTGGAGTCATTAGAGGATGCCAAGAAATCAGTCTTGATGAATGTTGCAAAACAGTTGAATCTTTGGAAGGGGAAGCAGGTAATGAAGAGAGCAGAGATACAAAGAACCATTGTTGAGTATTATGTATCTAAGGATGTGTTTCCCAAAGGGGACCTAGAGGTGGTGTCTGAGAGCAAACCTGGTGGTGCTGCGATTCAGCTGCAGATGGAAAGATTGCTCGAGCATGAGTTACGAGTAAAACAGTTAGAAAAGGAGGAGAGCGAGAAGCAGCTAGAAAGGGAGGAGAGAGAAGCAGCTAGAAAGGGAGGAAAGAGAGCAGGAGCGAGAAAGGGAGGAAAGAGAAAGAGAGAAGCAGCGAGAAAGGGAGGAAAGAGAGAGAGAGAGGGAGCGAGAAAGGGAGGAAAGAGAGAGAGAGAGAGAGAAGGCGCGAGAAAGGGAGTTTGAGCTGGAGAAGTTAAGGATAATTCAAGAGGGGGGCTGAATGCCGGACCTAGCTGGAGGGTTCAAGGCGACCCAGGAGGTAAAGTTGATTCCCCCATTTGAGGAGACCGATGTTGATCGGTGCTTTCTACACTTCAAAAAAGTCACTGTAAGGCAGGACTGGCCGAGGGATAAGTGGGCTGTTTTACTCCAGTGTGCTTAAGGGGAAGACTCAGCAAGCTTACTCAGCGTTTTCAGCAGAAGATTCAAAGAAGTATGATGTGGTAAAAGAGGTTATACTCAAGATCTATGAGGGGTCAGAGTCGGTGACCACAACGGGACAACGGTCGCATCGGGAACAGAGGGGTTACAGTCGGTGACCACAACGGGACAAGAAGACAATGGAAGGTTTGCCTGAAATTTCAGCTGTATCTCTCACTCTCTCTCTCTCTAACTGTGCCACAACAACTACCTCGAACTACACTAAACTGAACTGAACTCTGCTTCACTTGAAGACTGATCATTTACCCCTCAACTTCGATAGAGCTTGGCTGATTCCTATTCCCATATTTCCGTGTATATGTGTATATTATCATTGCTAACCTGTTACGTTTATATCCTTGCATTTAGTGTACTGTATTGTTGTTGTTGTTCGTCCTTCGGAGTCGAAGACGACCACGACTTCGGTCAGGTGGAGGGTTTGTGACTGCGGGTCCGGAGGTGACTGGTGAGGCCAATCTGGACCCTGAAAGCTCACCCACATGTGGGATACATGAGGATAGGTGCTGCAGTGTAAGTGGAGGTAGTTCGAGCCTTGTGCGCGTCGTGTTTCTGCTGAGCCTCTGCGGTGCGTCTGATTTCTGCTGCATACACTCCTTTAGTGCTCCTGCTTCACCAGGTTGGGCAGTCCAGAGCAAGCGATTCCCAGCTACTGGGATTGATGTTGAGGTCTTTGAGGGACACTTTGAGGCAGTCTTTGAAACATTTCTTCTGCCCTCCAACTGAACGCTTGCTCTGGCTGAGCTCTCCATACAGCAGCTGTTTTGGTAGTTGACTGTCAGACATCCTGACGACATGGCCAGCCCATCTGGCTTGGGCTTTCTGTAGGAGGGTGTAGACGCTATGGGTGCTAGCCCGCTCCAGGACCTCTGTGTCTGGGACTTTGTCCTGCCATCATATGTGGAGAAGTCTCTGAGGCAGCTCAACTGGAAGTGGTTGAGCTGTTTAGCATATCTGCTGTAGACAGTCCAGGTCTTGCTGGCAGAGAGGAGGGTGGTGAGAACCACTGCTCGGTAGACCTTCAGCTTGGTGGTAAAGCTGAGTCCTCTCCGCTCCCATACGTTCTCACGGAGTCTCTCAAAGGCGGCACTAGCTTTGGCAATTCTGTTGCTGATCTCTGCATCTATGTTCACTGCTTGTGATAGAGTACTGCCCAGATAAGTAAAGCTGTTGACTGCCAGTAGCTTCTGCCCCTTTACTGTGATATGTGGTTTCAGGTAGGGTTTTCCAGGTGCAGGCTGGTACATAACTTCGGTCTTTTTGGTGCTGATTTTAAGTCCAAAGTTGTCACAGGCTCGTGAGAGGCAGTCCATTTCTCGCTGCATCTTCTGCTGTGTGCTGGCATTGAGGGTGCAATCATCAGCCAATAAGAGGTCTCTGACAACGGTCTTCTTTACCTTTTTAACAGCCTGTAGACGCCGAAGGTTGAATAGCCCACCGCCAGTCCTGTATCTGACATGTATACCATCCTGACAATCACGGAAGGCATCGTTCAGCATAGCAGAGAAGACCATGCTAAAGAGTGTAGGGGCGAGAAGTTTTTTAGCGGAATGGGTTTGGAGTCGTGACTTGCGCTTGACTTGGATTAAAGTGAGAGAGAGTTGCGCAAATCGTCAGCCTCACTCTCTTGTCCCAACCTATCTGTATCCAGTTGCAAGACGGAGTCGAGATGGCTAGAGATAAGTCGGGATACAGTGGATGGCCAGCAGTGTCCTACGTGTCTCACTGTGCCCTGATTGCGCTCCACAGTGCTTTGCTGGGTCCGCCTTTCTACTCATTGGACCGCCAAGTGGTGGTCTCCTCCATGTAGTCCACCGAATTCAGTCTTGGCATGCGTAGGTAGACAAGCCCTAACTCAGGATTTGAGGCCCATTGGCTACCCTCACTAGGTTTTGCTGGCCAGTCGAAGCCGTTGCCCAGGGAGCTGAGTGTCAGGTGAGGACCAATGCAGATGAACTACTCAGAAGAGTACGACGTTTCTACCTCTCCCTGACACCCCATACACCCTGTACTGTATTACTTAATTTACTAATAAACTTTATTGGTTTCTAGTAATTACAGACTCCAACGAATGTTCCATTTCTGCTGGTTTGACAACCCAGTTACGTAACAGGATGTAACAAAACAGATTGACCAAGGTAGAGCAGTGGATGTAGTGTATATGGATTTCAGTAAGGCATTTGATAATGTTCCTCATGCAGGGCTCATTCAAAAAGTAAGGAGGCATGAGATCCAAGGAGACCTTGCTTTGTGGATCCAGAACTAGCTTGCCCACAGAAGACAAAGGGTAGTTGTAGATGGTTCATATTCTGGATGGAGGTTGGTGACCAGTGGTGTTCTGCAGAAATCTGTTCTTGGACCCCCTCATCTTTGCTATTTTTTATAACTTACCTGGATGAAGAAGTAGAAGAGTGGATTAATAACTTTGCTGGTGACACAAAAGTTGGGGGTGTTGTGGATAGTCTGGAGGGCTGTCAGAGGTTATAGTGCAACATCCACAGGATGTAGAACTGGGCTGAGAAGTGGCTGATGGAGTTCAACCCAGGTAAGTGTGAGGTGGTTCATTTTGGTAGATCAAGTTTGAAGGCAGAATATAGTATTAATGGTAAGACTTTTGGCAGTGTGGAGGATCAGAGGGATCTTGGGGTCTGTGTCTATAGGACACACAAAGCTGCTGCACAGGTTGACAGTGTTGTTAAGAAGGAGTAAGGTGTGTTGGCATTCATCAACCGTGGGATTGAGTTCAAGAGCCGTGAAGTAATATTACAGCTATATTAGACCTTGGTCAGACCTCACTTGGAGTACTGTGTTCAGTTCTGATCACCTCACTACAGGAAGGATGTGAATACACTAGAGAGAGTGCAGAGGAGATTTACGAGTATGTTGCCTGGATTGGAGAGTGTGCTTTATGAGAATAGGTTGACTGAACTTGGCCTTTTCTCCTTGAGTGATGGAGAATGAGAAGAGACCTGATGGAGGTGTATAAGATGATGAGAGGCATTGATCGTGTGGGTAGCCTGAGGCTTTTTTTCCCAGGGCTGAAATGGCTAACACGACGGGGCATAGTTTTAAGGTGCTTGGACGTAGGTACAGAGGGGATGTCAGAGGTACGTTTTCCATAGAGAGTGGTAGGTGCATGGAATGCTCTGCTGGTGACAGTTGTGGAGGCAGATACAATTGCGTCTTTTAAGAGACTCTTAGGTGATACATGGAGCTTAGAAAAATAGAGGGCTATGTGGTAGGGTAATTCTGGGCAGTTTCTAGAGTAGGTTACCTGGTCGGTACAACATGGTGCTATAGATTTCTCTATTCTATGTAATCTAAATAGGATGTATTGTGGTTTCCCTCTTGCTCAAATAAATAATTATGTAGAGGGAAAATAATGATGCCAATGTAAAAATTGAGTCATGTAGACCTACACAGTAAACAAAAATATGAAGGAAATTGATACATAAACACAAGAAATTCTGCAGGTGTTGGAAATCCAATGCAACAGGCACAAAATGCTGGAGGAACTCAACGTGCCAGGTAGCATCTATGGAAATGAATAAATAGTCGACATTTTGTGCCAAGACCCTTCTTCAAGACTGGAAAGGAAGTGGAGGGATGCCAGAATTCAAAAGTGGGGGAGGGGAAGAAGGATAAAAAGAATGCAATAGGTGAAGCCAGGTGGGTAGGAAAGGGAAAGGACTGGAGAAGAAGGAATCCAATAGGAGAGAAGAGATCACCAAAGGAGAAGAGGACCCAGGAAGAGGTGATAAGCAGGTGAGAGGGCAAAGTGGGGAATAGAAGAAAAGGGGAGAGGAGAGGTTTTTTTTACTGGAAGGAGAAATCAATATTCACGCCATTCATTTGGAGACTACCCAAATGGAATATAAGGTGTTGCTTCTCCACCCTGAGGGTGGCCTCATCTTGGCACAATTGGAGGGCATGGACCAACATGTCAGAATGGGAATGTCATTCATAATGAAAATTGCTGACCGCTAGGAAGTTCCACTTCTGGCAGGCGGAACAGAGATGTTTGATAAAGTGGTCCCCCAACTTGTGACAGGTCTAATCATTATAGAGGAGGCTGCTTCGGGAGCACTGGACACGACAGGTGACCCCAGCAGATTCACAGGTGAAGTGAAGCCTCATCTGGAAAGATTTTTTAGGGCCCTGAATGGAGGCGAGGGGGTTGGTGAAGGGACAGGTGTAGCATTTTGGCTGCTTGCAGGGATGAGTGCCAGGATGTAGATTAGTAGGGAGGTGTGATTGGACAAGGGAATCACAGAAGGAGTGATCCTTGAGAAAAGCAGAGAGAGGGGGCAGGTAAAGATATGTTTGGTTGTAAAATCCCTTTGCTGATGGCTGAGATTGCAGAGAATAATGTGTTGGATGCAGAGGCTTATGGGGTGGTAGATAGGGACAAGAGGAACCCTACCACTTAGAATGGTGGGAAGATGAGATGAGGACATCTGTATTGGAAATGGAGGAGTTGCAGGTGCGGGTAGTGTCAACGGTGGAGGAATGGAAACCCCATTAATTGAAGAAGGAAAATGATACGTTTGGTATTCAGGCAAGTTCATTACATTTATTTTTATACTACAGCTTGATCCTGTTGTTCATATGCTGATTATCATCACATTGCCACATTTTGCTCAATCCATTTTCCAATTTAGTTTGCTTAGTGTGTGAAAAATACCACCTTTCTGTTATAAACATACCTCATCAGTATTTTTACAGTTGTATATGAAAATCCTGAGGATTTATTAAGTCTCTTCTCGAACCTTGAATGTATTACAGGTGTCAACCCCCCCCCCCCCCCCCCCCGTTTACAAAGGTAGAGCGTTCCTATGAAACCTTTCTTAAGCCAAATTGCTGTAAAGCAAAGAACCATTAATATATATTGGAAAAATTTTCATAAAAGCTAAAATCCTCTTTGTAATGCAAAACAGGTTACTAATGTAGGTCTTTTGTAAAAGCGAAGTGGCGTAAAGCGAACATTCGTAAAGCAGGGCACATCTGTACTTCACTGTTAGAGACAAGGAAAATTACATTCCTATTTAAGGTTCTACAAGCATTTAAGAACTTGCAACAAAACTCAAATTGATACCTTTGAATTAGCAAGCTTGAAGTTGTATGATGGCATCTTTTTTCAACATTGCTAAACAACTGGAATGTTCAAAAATTGAGACAGCTCCTCTTCCAACTGGTTTGAAGATTTGGTTCATGAATCTTAGGTACAGACTCATTAAACCCAATGAGCTATTATACCTTCTAATTTTATTTCCTTTTTTCAGTATTATTCAGTTGCTGAATTAAATTTTGGGTAAAGTATCTAAACACTTTATTTTATCAGAATCTCTAAACAGCTGATGTATGAATAGATCTACAATGGTGCCAATTAATATTATCAATAAGTACATGAAACACAGTATTGTAAAGAGAGCTGTGATAAAACAATTAACATCATGAAATTTAAAAAGACTTAATCCTGATTATTGAATTCCAAACTAAGGTAGATTTCTTCAAAAGAAAATTTGATCCATCTACAGAAGGGAATGCTGGACTGGGATTTCAATTATGTTTATCTACATGATACAGTCTCTATGATCGCCTCAAATGCACTAATGCAAACAGATGTCCCTGTGCATTCTTGTACCCTATTGATTTTTGTTTGTACATTCTTGGCCCATAAATAATTTACCCACTCCATAAGACCATAAGGTACAGGAGCAGAATTAGGCCATTTGTCCATTGAGTCTGTCCGCCATTTCTTCATGGCTGATCCACTTTTCCTCTCAGCCCCAGCCTCCTGCCTTCCCCCTGTATCCCTTCATGCCCTGACCAATCAAGAATCTATCAACCTCTGCCTTAAATATACAAAAAGACTTGGCCTCCATAGCTGCCTGTAGCAAAGGATTCCACAGATTCACCACTATATAGCTAAAAAAATTCCTCCTCATCACTGTTCTTTAAAAGGACACCCCTCCAGGCTGTATCCCCTGGACTTAGATTCTCCCACCTTTGGAAACATCCACTCTATCAAGGCCTTTCACTATTCGATAGGTTTCAATGAGGTTACTCCTCATTCTTCTGAATTCCAGCAAATACTGCCCCAGAGCCATCAAATGCAATTCATATAACAATCCATTTAATCCTGGAACACTTTTGGGAAGCTCCTTTGAACACTCTCCAGTTCAACACATCTTTTTTAAGATAAGCGATCCAAAACTGCTTACAATACTCCATGAGGCCTCACCAGTGCTTTATAAAATCTTAACATTATGTAGAAACATAGAAAACATACAGCACAATACAGGCCCTTTGGCCCACAATGCTGTGTCAAACATGTACTTATTTTAGAAATTACCTAGGGTTACTCATAGCCCTCTATTTTTCTAAGCTCCATGTACCTATCCGGGAGTCTCTTAAAAGACCCTATTGTATCTGCCTCCATCACCGTCACTAGCAGCCTATTCCACACACTCATCGCTCTCTACTTAAAAAAAAACCTTACCACTAAGATCTCCTCTGTACCTACTTCCAAGCACCTTAAGACTGTGCCCTCTCTTAGCAGTTTCAGCCCTGGGAAAAAGCCTCTGACTATCCACACCATCAGTGTCTCTCAGCATGTTATACACTGCTATCAGATCACCTCTCATCCTCTTTCGCTCCAAGTAGAAGAGACAGAGTTCACTCAACCTATTCTTATAAGGCATACTCCCCAATCCAAATAACATCCTTGTAAATATCCTCTGCACCCTTTCTGTGCAGTGAGGCAAACAGAACTGAGCACAGTACTCCATGTGGGATCTGACCAGGATCCTATATAGCTGCAACATTACCTCTTGGCTCCTAAACTCAATTCCACAGTTAATAAAGCCCAATGCACCATATGTCTTCTTAACCATACAGTCAACCTGCGCAGCAGCTTTGAGTATCCTATGGACTCTGACCCCAAGATCCCTCTGATGCTCCACACTGCCAAGAGTCTTACCATTAATACCATATTCTGCCATCATATTTAATCTACCAAAATGAACTGTCTCACACTTATCTGGGTTGAACTCCATCTGCCAATTCTCTGCCTAGTTTTGCATCCCATTGATGTCCCACTGTAACCTCTGACAGCCCTCCACACTATCCACAACACCGCCCACCTTTGTGTCATCAGCAAATTTACTAACCCATCCCTCCACTTCCTCATCCAGGCTACTTATAAAAATCATGAAGAGAAGGGGTCCCAGAATGGATCCCTGAGACACACTTCTGGTCACCAACCTCCATGCAGAATATGACCCGTCTACAACCACTCTTTGTCTTCTGTGGGCAAGCCAATTCTGGATCCACAAAGCAATGTCCCCTTGGATCCCATGCCTCCTTACTTTCTCAATAAGCCTTGCACAGAGAACCTTATCAAATGGCTTGCTGAAATTCATATACACTACATCTACTGCTCGACCTTCATCAATGTGTTTAGTCACATCCTCAAAAAATTCAATCAGGCTCATAAGGCACGACCTGCCTTTCACGAAGCCATGCTGACTATTCCTAATCATATTATGCTTCTCCAAATGTTCATAAATCTTGCCTCTCAGGATCTGCTCCATCAACTTACCAACCACAGAAGTAAGACTCACTGGTCTATAATTTTCTGGGCTATCTCTACTCCCTTTCTTGAATAATGGAACAACATCTGCAACTCTCCAATCCTCTGGAACCTCTCCTGTCCCCATTGATGCAAAGATCATTGCTAGAGGCTCAGCAATCTCCTCCCTCGCCTCCCATAGTAGCCTGGGGTACATCTCATCCAGTCCCGGTGACTTATCCAACTTGATGCTTTCCAAAAGCTCCAACAAATCCTCTTTCTTAATATCCATATGCTCAAGCTTTTCAGTCTGCTGTAAGTCATCCCTGCAATTGCCAAGATCCTTTACCATAGTGAATACTGAAGCAAAGTATTCATTAAATACCTCTGCTATCTCCTCCAGTTCCATACACACTTATCCAAAGTCACACCTGATTGGTCCTGTTCTCTCACATCTTATCCTCTTGCTCTTCTCATACTTGTAGAATGCCTTGGGGTTTTCCTTATGCCCGTCAAGGTCTTCTCATGGTCCCTTCTGGCTCTCCTAATTTCATTCTTCAGCTCCTTCCTGCTAGCCTTATAATCTTCTAGATCTCTATCATTACCTAGTTTTTTGAACCTTTCATAAGCTTTTTTCTTCTTGACGGGATTTTCAACAGCCTTTGTACATCATGGTTTCTATACCCTACCATCCTTTCCCTGTCTCATTGGAACATACCTATGCAGAATTCCACACAAATAACCATGTGTGGAACATTAGCCACATTTCTGCTGTATATTTCCCTGAGAACATCTGTTTCCAATTTACGCTTCCAAATCCCTGCCCGATAGCCTCATATTTCCCCTTATTCCAATTAAACGCTTTCCTAACTTGTCTGCTGCTATCCCTCTCCAATGCTATAGTAAAGGAGACAGAATTGTGATCACTATCTCCAAAATGCTCTCCCACTGAGAGATCTGACACCTGACCAGGTTTGTTACATCTTTGCTGTTATATTCTAGTCCTCTTGAAATGAATGCTAATACTGCATTTACCTTCCTCACCACAGACTTACCCTGCAAATTAACCTTTAGGGAATCCTGCGCAAGGACTCTCAAGTCCCTTTGCACCCTTGCATTTCTTATATTAAAGTATATGACTATACACTTCCTGATGCTGTATTCCACATGTCATTTTCTTGCCCACTCTCCTAATCATCTCAAGTCCTTCTCTAGTCTCTCTACTTCCTCAAAACTACCTGCCCCTCCACATATTTTCATGTCGTCTGCAAACTTTTCAATAAATCCATGAATTCCATCATCCAAATCATTGACATGTAACATAAAAGGAATTGGTCCCAACACAGACCTCTGTGGCACACCACTAGTCACTGGCAGCCACCCAGGAAAGACTCCCTTTATTCCTATGCTTTGCCCTTTGCCAAGCAGCCACTGCTTTATCCACGCTATAATCTTTCCTATAATACCATGGACTCCTAGCTTGTTAAACAGCCTCATGTGTGGCACCTTGTCAAATGCTTTCTGAAAATCTAGGTACGCAACATTAACTGATTCTCCTTTCTCTATCCTGCTTGTTATTTATTCAAAGATTTGTCAGACAAGATTTTCCCTTGAGGAAACCATGCTGACTATAGCCTATTTTATCATGTGTCTCCAAGTACCCTGGGAACTTGACCTTAGTAAGCGATTCCAACATCTTCCCAACCACTGAGGTCCAACTAACTGGCCCATAGTTTCCTTTCTTCTGCCCCTCTCCCTACTCGAAGAGTAGAGAGACATTTGTAATTGTCCAGTCCTCCAGAATCATGCCAGAGTCTATTGATTCTTGCAAGATCGTTTCTAATGCCTTCACAATCTCTTCAGCCACCTCTTTCAGAGCCCTGGGGGGTAGTCTTCTATTCCAGGTAACTTATCTACCTTCAGACCTTTCAGTATCCCAAGCACATTCTCCTAAGTAATGGCAACTTCATTCACTTCTGCCCCCCAAGTGCTCTTGACCACTATGGAAGACCTCTTTGCACTATGGCACTCTTCCATAGTGAAGACTGATGCAAAATACTTATTAAATTCATACAGCATTTCCACGTCCCCCATTACTACTTCTCCAGCCAGCATCATTTTCCAGTGGTCCGATATCTACTGTTACCTCTCTTTTTACACTTAATATATCTTAAGAAACTTTTGGTATCCTCTTTAATATTATCAGCTAGCTCACCTTTGTATTCCATCTTTTTCACTTCATGACATTTTTTAGTTGCCTTCTGTTGGTTTTTAAAAGCTTCACAATCCTCTAACTACCCCACTAAGTTTTCCCCTATTATATGTCCTCACTTTAGCTTTTATATTGGCTTTAACTTTTCTTGTTAGTATGGTTGTGTCATCTTTCCTTTAGAATACATCTTCCTCTTTGGGATATATATATATCTATGTCCTGTGCCTTCTGAATTGCTTCCAGTTGCTTACAGGAATTCCAGCCATTGCTGCTCTGTCATCATCCCTGCCAGTGTTTCTGGCCAACTCCTGTCTCATACCTCTGTAATTCCCTTCTACTCTACTGTAATACTGATACATCTGACTTTAGCTTCTCATTCTCAAATTTCAGGGTGAATTCAATCATATTATGATCACTTTTCCCAAAGGGTTCTTTTGCCTTTAGCTCTCTAATCAATTCTGGTTCATTGCACAACACCCAATCCAGAATAGCTGATCCCCTAGTGGGCTCAACCATGAGCTGCTCTAAAAAGCCATCTCGTAGCCACTTTAAAAATTCCCCATCCTGGAATCCAGCACTGACCAGATTTTCCCAATCTCCTTGCACATTGAAGACCCCAATGACTGTCTTAACATTGCTGTTTTGGCATGTATTTTCTATTTCATGTTGTAACTTGTAGGCCACATCCCTACTATTGTTTGGGGGTCTCTATAAACTCCCATCAGGATCTTCTTACCCTTGTGGTTCCTTAATTCTATCCGCAATGATCTGACATCTACCGACCCTATGTAATCTCTTTCTCATGATTTGATATCATTTTTTACCAGCAGGCCAATGCTTCTGCTTTCCCACCTGTCCATCTGATACGATGTGTGTCCTTAGACATTAAGCTCCCAGCTGTAATACCCTTTCAGCAATGATTCAGATATGCCTACAACATCATACCTACCAATCTACAACTGTACTGCAAGTTCATCTACCTTACTCCATATGCTGTTGCATTAAAATACAATATCTTCAGTCCTGTATTCACCCTTTTTGATTTTTTTCCATCTTTTACATTGCAACTCATCCTGTTTACTACAATTTTGCCCCACGAGCAGCCTTTCCTTACTACACATAGCTTCTATTTGTAAACCAGCTACTTCATCTTCAGCACTATTATCCATCTTTCCTAAGATACTACTTGCATTGAAATATAAGCAGCTCCAGATACAAGTAGCACCATGCTTATCCTTTTGTTTCCAAACTTTGTGTGAGGTCTTAACAATATCTGCCTTCACAACTTCTCCACTAACTATTCTGGTACTCTGGTTCCCATCCCCTTGCAACTCTAGTTTAAACCCCATTGTGCAGCATTAACAAACCTTCCCACTAGGATATTAGTCCCTCTGTAGTTCAGGTGCAAGCCATCCCTTCTGTACAGGTCCCACCTTCCCTAGAACAGAGCCCAATGATCCAAAAATCTTGAGCTCCTACACCAATTCCTTAGCCACGTATTAAATTGTATAATCTTCCTAGTTGTTGCCTCACTAGCATGGGTAACAATCCTGAGATCACAACCCTGGATGTTCTGCCCTTTAACTTAGCAACTAACTCCCTGAATTCCCAGTGCAGAACCTCATCACTCATCCTTCACATACCATTGATACTACATGGACCACGACTTCTGGCTGTTCACCCTCCCACTTAAGAATGCTAAGGACTCGATCTGAGATATCACACCCTGGCACCCGGGAGGCAACGTACCATCTGGAAATTTCATTCTCACCCACTGAACCTCCTGTCCATTCCCCTAACTAAAAAAATCCCCTATCATTACAGAGTGCCTCTTCTTCCCCCTTTCCTTTGAGTCACAAAGGCAGACAGTGCCAGAGACTCGCCCACTACAACTCTCCTCTGTTAGGTCTTCCTCTCCGACAGAATCCAAACAACATATACCTGTTGTTTAGGGGGGTGGCCCTAGGGTACCCCAGCGGTGCTCTGTACTGGCCCCTTAACCCCTTTCCCCTTCCTGACACCGAGTTTCCTGTGTCCTGCACCTTGGGTGTGTCTACTTATCTATATGTCCTATCTATCACCCCTTCACCTCACATATGATCCAGTGTTCATCCAGTTCCAGATCCAGCTCCTTAACATAGTTTGTTAAAAGCTGCAGCTGAATGAACTTCTCGCCAGGGACACTGGAGGTCTCCGTGCTTTTCCAGATCCTACAAGAGGAGCATTTCACTATTCTGCCTGTCATCCCTATGGTCCTAGCTGAGCAGATAAAAAGAAAGGAACAAAAAAAAGAGCTTCTCATTCCTTTGTTTTCTCTGAGTGAAGCCTCAAAGAGCTAAAGCCTTAAGATCACCACTCTGGCTATGTCCACTCGGAAAACGTGCGCTGTGATGATGGCCACTGCGCTTGCCCTTGCCTTCAGCTACTTTTTGCTCTTACTAATCAATCCCAAATGCCAATTGGTCATTGGTCAAAGATCTATTAAGCTGCCACAACCCACTCCTGCCTTTTGTTCTTGGACAGTGGACCTGATTGAAGGCCCCTCCTCACCAAACTTCTGATGTCTGGATTGGCAGCTGGTCAAAGCTCTGTTCGTTCAAAAGAAGACTTTAACAACATACTTAAGACCTGCTTTACTGTTTGTTCAAACATATTTGTTCTGAGATATCCTGGGACAAAGATCCCAATGCTGAACACTTTCCTTGGATAAGATTTTCTTATATTTAAGATGTTCTTAAGTTACTTGCACTTTGCAAATATTCTGCCTAGGATATCTCAACCAACTTCTGATCTCAATACCCTCCTTTATCATCCCTTCTGCCCACCATTCCTTTTAGTCTAATTACAAGCCTGACTCTCATGCTCCCAGTCTCTCAATCTTAGCAGTTCATCATTGAACTTCCACTTACTTCCTATGTAAGCAATCCCAATTCCCACTAAGCTCGACTTCACCTCCAACGAAACCTATTCCACAACACCTCCCTCCCCCAGAATTTCTGTCTTCCCATCCAGATCAACAAATTAATCTCCTAATCTACCAGTTTTTAATCACATAAAGGAATGTTTTTCACTCTGCAATTGGTAAAGGCTTGTGCAATCACATACAAACTCTTTAATTCATTATTTTAGAAATAAACAAGTTATTTGTTTACAGCAATGAAATGAAGTCTACTAGGCACCAAACATTTTAAGGCCACTGTGTTTCCAATTTGCAAAATTCTAAGGATGATGTTAAACTCTAAAGATTATGCTGTTTAATATTACAGAGATAAAGTAGTAAATTGGTTTATTATCCTTTTCAGAGCACATGGACCTTTTTTCCCACGAATACTGCGACGTCGGAAAGGCCAACGACCTTCTGGAAAAATTGTGACTCATATTGTGGCAAACATGATGACAGCTGACATGGTGAGTTATTTCACTTTGTTATAGTTACTTTGGTGTTTAAATCTGTTTGTTCATCACCTTGCAGGTATTGAGTATTAGCCCCGATATTGTACATAATTAATAATTTGCCATTATTAACTTCTGGAGCAAAATATAATTTATCATTAATGTAAAACTATTTATTGTTAATGTTAAATCTAACATATTTTATCAAAGAAGTTCTTTTTTCCATTATCATGATCAAAATGCAGACACTTGCCATTGATCCTTGGTCTTCTTAGCATACATTTTAACACCTTTTTCTATTCTCTCTATTCTAACATCTCTGTCCTTCATAAAACATAATGCATTTTCAGGTTAACATTTTTGGCACTAAATTCTATTTCACCTCTGTTATTTAGGGTTATTTACATCATCAGGACTGCAAGACTAAATGAATGATTGATGTCCACAATTTTCACTTTCTTGATTTCTTAAAGGAGGTGCAACTATCAGAACTGCTGATTTTGACGTTAGTTTGGAGGTTGCACAGAATAAATTGAATTGAATTCTACTAACACGTGGAGCACTGCAAATTTAATGAATATAAAATAGCATGGAAAGAAATACCAAATGCACATATATAAGGATACTTCGCTTTTCACAAGTAAACCAAGATGAAAATGATTTAATTTTTCATAAAGAAAAAGACTCAACAAGGCTAAGACAATTAGCAGAGTACAAAAAAAGTGTTGACATTTTTCAAAGGCAGTCCAAGCAAATTTCCCTGCAGCTGTTACAAAATATGCCACTGAACCTCAATTGAACCTCAAGGAAGGCTGTTAAAAAATGGAAAATTCAGTAGTAGTAGTAGTAGTAGAAAGCAATTAAAACTGCAGATTCTTGAATCTGAAGCAAATACAGAAAAAGCTGAAATTCAGCCAGTCAGGCAGTCTCTGTGGAGAATGAAACCAGTTAATGTTTCAGAAAATCCACTATCCTTTCTCTTACCTCTAATTTTTGCTTTGTTGTATGCCCTCTCTTTTGCTTTTACATTAGCTTTGACATCCCTTGTTAGCCACGGTTGTACTATCTTGCCATTTGTGTATTTTTTTTGTTTTTGGAATACAGTACATCCATCCTGCACTTTCCTCATTTTTCCCAGAAACTCACACCATTGTTGCTCTGCAGTTATCCCTGCCAGCATCTCCTTCCAATTTACATTGGCCAACCCATCTGTCATACCATTGTAATTTCCCTTACTCCACTGAAATACTGCTACATCAGACTTTTACTCTTTCCCTAACACATTTCAAGTTGAAAATCATATTGGGATCACTGCCTCCTAAGGATCCTTTTACCTTAAGTTCCCGAATCACCTCCGATTTATTACATAGCACCCAATCCAGTACAGCTGATCGCCTTAGTAGGCTCAATGACAAACTGCTCTAAAAAGCCACCTTGTAGGCTTTTAACAAACTCTCTCTCGGGATCATTTCCAACCTGATTTTCCCAATCAACCCGCATATTGAAATTTCCAATGACTATCATAACATTGCCCTTTTGATTTGCCTTTTCTGTTTCCTTTTACAATCTGTTGTCCACATCCCATCTACTGTTGGGAGGCCAGCATACAACTGCCATCAGGTCCTTTTACCCTTGCAGTTTCTTAACTCAACCCACAAGGAGTCGACATCTTCTGATCCTATATTACATCTTTCTACTGATTTGATGCCATTCTTTAACAGCAAAGCCATGCCACCCCCTCTGCCAACCTTCCTGTCCCCTGATACAACATGTAACCTTGAACATTCAGCTCCCAACCACAACCATCCTTCAGCCAAGATTCAGTGATGGCCACAACATCATACCTAACAATCTGTAAAAGTGCAACAAGATTATTGACCCAATTTCTTATACACCATGCAGTAAGATATAATACTTTGAGTGCTGCATTTGCTACCCTTTTTGATTTTGCATCTAATGCACTGATACTCACCCTGCTGGCTGCAATCTTATCCCATTGTCTTGCTGCCTTTCCTGACAGACTGACCACACTATCTTTGCTTTTTTACTGTACACCCTATCCTGAGTCCCTTCACTCCAGTTCCCACTCACCTACCAAATTATTTTAATCCCTCCCCGACAGCTTGAACAAACCTGCCTGCAAGAATATTGGTTCCCTTCAGATTCAGGTGCACCCCGTCACTTTTGCACAGGTCATATCTCCCCAAGAAAAGATCCCAATGATCTGAGAACCTGAAGCCCTGCCCCCTGCACCAGCTTCTCAGCCACACATTAATTTGCCAAATCATCCTGTTTGTACCCTCTGGTGTGTGGCACAGGCAGCAATTGAGAAATTACTACCTGGGAGGTCCTGCTGCTCAGCTTTCTACCTAGCTCTCTAAATTGTCTTTTCAGGACCTCCTTTTTTTCCTTCCTATGTCATTGGTACCAATATTTACCAAGCCATCTGGTTGCTCTCCCACCTTCTCCAAAACATTGTGGATGCAATCTAAAACAACTCTGACCTTGGCACCTGGGAGGCAACATACCATCTAGATGTCCAATTCATGTCTACCGAATCTCCTTTCTGTTTCCCTGATTACTGATTCCCCTATCACTACTGCTCTCCTCTTCTTCCTCTTTCCCTTCTGCACCATGGACCTATGCTCAGTGCCAGTAACCTGGTTCTCATGGCATTCCCCTGGAAGGTTGTCCCCCACAATACCGATATACCTACTTTTTGAGGGGAATGGTCATGGGGTGCTCTGTGTGCACTGCCTATTCACAGTTCCATTTCTCCTGACAGTCACCCAGCTACTCGCCTCCTGCAACTTCAGGGTGACTACTTCCCTGTAACTCTGATCAATTATCTCCTCACTCTCCCATATAAACCAAAGGACATCTAGCTGCCTGCTCCAGATCCCTAACACGGTCTTCAAGGAGCTGCAGCTGGATGCACTTCACATTCCTGGGAGACTCTGGGTCTTAAGGACTCTACCATCTGACATGAAGAACACACAACAGCCATTATTACTAGGTATAGTAATATGAAGAAAGGGAACCTTAACAGAAACTTGCTCAGAGCCAATGTCCCTTTCAAGCCGAAGCCTGACATTCCTACTCTCACCACTGGCATGCCTCCAACAATGGCTGCCCCGCTTGTCCCTTATGTATTTTTAAGCAAGCATTGCCGACATGTGAGAAACTTCGTTATTATGGCCTTTTCCTGCCGCTAACTTACTGTAGAGACTGTTTTATTTTTACTTCCAGTCATTTCTGGCAGCTCCAAGCCTGTACACTTGAAATTGCAGTTAGCAAAATAGTTCAGAATTGCCTTGCTGCTTATTTCACATCAAATATCAGTGGCAAATTCAGTGCCTTTGGAATACAAATACACACAACTGATACTATTTAAAAACTGTTCACTCTAAACATGTTGTAACAGCTAACGGCTATACAAGTGTACATGACTGATGCCAGTTAGAAACTCTTCAGCAATTATCCTGCCCCAATTCAGCAGCATAGCGCTCCAAATAATCAAAGGAAATTCCCACAACTTTCTCGATTACTTTTGTTCATTAAGAATTTTCCTGAATAAGCAGCTTCCCTGATTAACCAAAGGCCAAATTAACTTGAATGTATGTATGTGTCACTAAATACTACACTGTGATTCAATTTTTGTAGGCATTAACAGTAGAACAAAAGATACAATAGATTTATGAAAAACTACAAAGATAGACAAAACAAAACAGTAATAGTAATAAACGCTGCAAGTTAATAAATAATACTCGGGCAATTGGAGCTTGTTATCTGTGGTTGGTAGCTCAACTCAGAGAAGGAAAACTCTGATCTCAGACCTCCGCTGCCTCGCCTAAAGGGGAAGGTTTCGGGAGTAAACCACGAGGGAAAAATCTGAAGCTGGAGTCCCTAAGGCAGTCCTACATTGAGTTCAATGTTGACTGGCAACTCTTGCAACGCTGCTGGTACCAAATTGTATTGGTCTCTGCTGTTCCTTTGGGGTCATCAGATGCATGGAGAGAGAGAGCTTGCTAAATGGGCAACAGCTTGCTCCCCATATTGTACTGCCCAGGCTCGTGTATCTAGACAGCTAGGACGCAACATCCATGGTCAACTCTGACTGGCAGAGGCCCTCACTTCACAATACTGAGAACATGAGTTGTAGAGTTCTTAAAGGTTAGTGCATTGGTTGGGTTCAGTGTTGTGGTGTGTGAAGTTGTTCACACTGGTTCAGGGTTCTTTTGGTTGAAATGTAATAACTGTTCCTGAACCTGATGGTATGGAACCTAAGGCTCCTGTATTTTCATGTTTTCTGCAGGTTAAGGACTTCTCTGCTAATACACTGATCCAACAACATGATAACTTAGATGCAACCTTGGATAATTGTTTCAGTGGTGACACAGTAGTTATTTTTCCTGGGGAGTATCATGCTTCAGGATTCGGAATGCTAACAGATGATATCATTATTAGAGGTATATGATTAAGAAATTGATGTATTCTGATTATATCATTGTTTTGATTATATATTAACTAAGGCTGATGAGTGTGAGGATTAATGTACTTGAGTTTGTTCAATCTTTGCAGGGAAGGACCCCTTTCAACATATTTCCTAATTATATTCTTTCCCTGCTACAGTTTCAATTGATATTTGTACTCTTGATTCTTGAAGTGCTTGTTACCTTCCCTAATCGATGAAAACAAATTGTAGGAAAATCACCGCTTCTGTGGTGTGTAATTTTAATACAAAATGTATTTAAATAATTTCATAATTTGGATAGAACAATTCTAAATATTGTGGATATTGAATTATTTAAGTGGAGAGTACCAAAATATTGGGGATGAAAGTGCATACTAATAATTAACATAAATTCCATTTTAACACATGCAAATTCATTTATTTTAAGCTAGCTAACATTTTTGAAAATTGATGTATAAATATGTGTAAAAGGTGGAAAAGTTTCATAAATCAGGTGTTGAATCAACAACTACAGGTACCATTTTTCATCTTAGGAATGATTCCAGCCAGTGGCAAGTTTACTTTCTGATTCTCATAAACTTCAGTTTTATTAGGGGGCTTTATATTCAGAAGAAAATAATTCCTTTGCATTTAATCTTTGAAATTCAAAAGAGACTTCATACTGAGCAACAAATGCAGTATTAAACTCTAATCCCTGCAGCTCAACAACTGAAGTTGCGGTGACCTTATTTCTGCAGAGTAGCACCATAGATTGAACAATATCTCATTAGTTTGAAGATTAGTGCCACTCATGGAATAATTTTTTTGGACATGAGGTTTTAGGTTAATGTAATGGGTGATAGGCGACACATGTTGTCCGTAATAGAAACTGTTCCACATAATTTATAAATACTGACATGTGTTGTGTTCACTTTAAGAGATGGTGTTTGATGTAATTATGTCAGTGTAAGGTGACTGCTTTCTGTTTTGTTCGTAATGAAAGTAAAGGGTTGTGACTTTTGTTAAGTGGATAAAATGATTCTCACATGTCTTATTCACAAAATCTTACATTGGTGATCCATATGCTCTCAGATGATTCCAAAGTTACTCAATGACATGTCAACCAATACAGTTGGTTTGAAGCTGCAGAGTTTTTGGAGCAGCACACAACCATGTGGTTTACTCAGGCAGAAGCCCAGTTCACACTGCAAGAAATCACTGTGGAATTCTTTGAAGAAATAACAAGGAGGATAGGCAGTAGAGAATTGGTCGATATTGTGTACTTGGATTTTCAGAAGGCATTTGATAAGGTGGCACACATGCTGATTAACAAGTTCTGAGCCTATGGTATTACAGGAAAAATTATAGCATTGATAAAGCAGTGACAGCATCCCAGGGCAGATACTCAGAGGGTGTGTGGCAAAACTGGCTGGTGTGTTTGCAGACATTTTTAATCTCCCTGTCCCTGTGTAGAGTGCCCTCCTGCTTCAAAACATCCACCGTTGTCCCTGTACCTAAAAAGACCAAGGTAACATGTCTGAACAACTGGCGTCCTGTCACATTCACCTCAATAATAAGCAAATGCTTAGAGAGGCTGGTCGAAGACTACATCTGCAGCATGCTACCACCCACACTGGACCCCATACAACTGACCTACCAACACAACTGATCGACAAATGTTGCAACAGCCATAGCTCTACACACCATCCTTATACACCTGGAGAAGAGGGATCCTTATAAGAGAATGCTGTTCTTGGACTACAGTTCAGCATTCAACACCATAATTCCCTCCAGGCTTGACAAGAAGCTTGGAGACCTTGGCAGCTGGATCCTGGACTTCTTGTCATATCGCCGGCAGGTGGTAAAAGTGGGTTCCCTCACTTTTGCCCCTCTGACCCTCAACACAGGAGCCCCCTCCTTCACTCTCTGTACACTCATGACTCACTGCCCACTGCTTCAATGTGCTAATTAAATTTGCTGACAACACTACATTGATTGGCCTTATCTAAAAGGCAGCCTACCAAAAAGGAGTCATCACCCTGACACTGTGGTGTCAAGGAAACAAACTCTCCCTCAATGTCGCACAAACAAAGGAACTGGTTGTGGATTATGGAAGGAATGGAGATAGGCTCATCCCAATTGACATCAATGAATCTAGGGTTGAAAGGATGAACTGCTTCAAGTTCCTCAGTATACACATCTCTGAGGATCTCAGTCTGTACATACTGGCTATATGGTGAAAAAAGCACACAACAGTGCCTCTTTCACCTCAAGACAGTTGAAGAAGTTCGGCATGTGTCTGCAAATCCTAAGGACTTTCTACAGGGGCACAATTGAGAGCATCCTGACTGGCTGTACCACTGCCTGGTATGGGAACTGTACTTTCCTCAATCGCAGGGTCTGTTGAGAGTGCTGCGGACAGCCCAGCTCATCTGTGGATGTGAACTTCCTGCTATTCAGGACCAGTGTGTAAAAAGGGCCCGAAGGATTATTGGAGATCGAGTCACTCCAACCACAAACTGTTCCAGCTGCTACCGTCCAGGAAGTGGTACCGCAGCATTAAAGCCAGGACCAATAGGCTCCAGGGACAGCTTCTTCCATCAGGCCATCAGACTGATTAATATACGCTGACACAATTGTATTTCTAAGCAATATTGACTGTTCTGTTGTATATCTTACTGTACATACTATTTATTACAAATTATTATAATTTGCACTTTGCATATTCAGATGGAGATGTATCATAAAGATTTTTACTCTACGTATGTGAAGGATGTAAGAAATAAAGTCAATTCAATGGCATGGCTGATTGGCAGGAGGCAAATAATGGGAATAAAGGGATCCTTTTTCAGCTGGCTGCCAGTGACTGGTGGTGTTCCTCAGGGGTCTGTTGGGACCAGTTCTTTTTACATTATGTGTCAATAATTTGGATGATGGAATTGATGACACTGTTGCAAAGTTTGCAGATGATATGAAGATAGATGGAGGGACAGGTGATTTTGAGGAAGGAAAGAGGCTACAGAAGGATTTTGATTAGGAGAATAGGCAAAGAAGTAGCAGATGGAATACAGTGTTGGGAAGTGTGTAGCCATGTACTTTGGTAGGAGAAATGAAAAGGTAGAATATTTTCTAAATGGAGAGAAAATACAAAAAAGTGAGGTGTAAGGGGACTTCCGAGTGCTTGTGCAAGATTCCCTTAAGGTTAATATGCAGGTTGAGTCTGTGGTAAAGAAAGCAAATGCAATGTTAGCATTCATTTGAAGAAGACTAGAATATAAAAGCAAGGATGTAATGTTGAGACTTCATATAGCACTGATGAGACCTCACTTGGAGAATTGTGAGCAGTTTTGGACCCCTTATCTTAGGAAAGATTTGCTGAAACTGCAGAGTGCTCAAAACAGGTTCACAGAAATGATTCCAGAATTGAATGGCTTGTCACGTGAAGAGCGTTTGTAGGCTATGGACCTGTATTCACAGGAACTCCGAGAATGAGTGGTGATGTCATTGAAACCAATCAAGTAGTGAAAGGCCTTGATAGAGTGGATTTGGAGAGGATGTTTACTATGGTGGGAAAGTCTAAGACCAGAGGACACAGCGTGAGAATAGAGGTTTTAGAATGGAGATGAGGAGGAATTTTTTTTAGCCAGGGAGTGATGAATCTGTGGAATTCTTTGCCATGGTCAGCTATGGAGGCTAAGTCTTTATGTATATTTAAGGCAGAGGCTGATAGATCCTTGATTGGTCAGGGCATGAAGGAATACAGGGAGAAGGCAGGAGATTGGGGCTCAGAGGAATATTGGATCTGCCATGATGAAATGATGGAGCAGACTCGATGGGCCAGAAGGCCTAATTCTGTCTTGATTTATATACCTAATATCTTATGGTCTTATGATTTATATACCATTTGCATCTGAAACCTGGACTAGCAGCAATAGACATTTCAAGGCACTGGAAAAATAACTCCAATATATCTCTGAATTTCTCCAAATTCAATAGCAGGATATGTAAACCAATTTCAGTGACCTCTCTCAGGCCAACACTCCCAGCACTGATGCACTAGTTAGACTCAGTTGTCTTGAAGAGTTGTTCAAATTGATTGCATGCCTAATACCAGATTTATGCAACACTCAATTTGGAGCTCCATCTTATGACATTTCCAATCAGACAAAGGAAAAAGCTCATTGAAATCTATAACATCACACTTTCTCTGGAGAGTCCCTAAAAAAGTGGATGATAATATGAATTTTGAGTCAATACATCAGGAGCTCACTGAGCTCCTTAAAAGTTGGAAGGACTACCTCATAAACTAACTTTTGGTCTGCTCCACCAAGCACTACCCGTACTGTTTGGGAGTATGTGATTCCCAAATTGGCCACATAAGTCACTTTCAAACAGTTTGATCCCAATGAATTGCCCATGAAGATGATACTGAATAGTAGCATAACACAGGCCCTTCAGCCCACAAAGTTGTGCCAAACACGTCCCTACCTTAGAAATTACTAGGCTTACCCATAGCCCTCTATTTTTCTAAGCTCCATGTACCTATCCAGGAGTCTCTTAAAAGACCCTATCGTATCCGCCTCCACCACAGTTGCCAGCAGACAATTCCACGCACTCACCACTCTCTGAGTAAAAAATTTACCCCTGACATCTCCTTTGTACCTACTCCCATGCACCTTAAACCTGTGTCCTTTTGTGGCAACCATTTCAACACTGAGAAAAAGCCTCTGACTATCCACATGATCAATGCCTCTCATCATCTTATACACCTCTATCAAGTCACCTCTTATCCTCCATCGCTCCAAGGAGAAAAGGCAGAGTTCACTCAACCTATTCTCATAAGGCATACTCCCTAATCTAGGCAACATCCTTGTAAATCTCTGCACCCTTTCTGTGGTTTCCACATCCTTCTTGTAGTGAGGCAACCAGAACTGAGCACAATACTCCAAGTGGGGTCTGACCAGGATCCTATATAGCTACAACATTACCTCTCAGCTCCTAAGTTCAATTCCACGATTGATGAAGGCCAATACACCATAGGCTTTCTTAACCATAGAGTCAACCTGCGCAGCTGCTTTGAGTGTCCTATGGACTCGGACCCCAAGATCCCTCTGATCCTCCACACTGCCAAGAGTCTTAGTATTAATACTATATTCTGCCATCATATTTGACCTACCAAAATGAACCACTCCACACTTATCTGGGTTGAACTCCATCTGCCAATTCTCAGCCCAGATTTGCATCCTATCAATGTCCCGCTGTAACCTCTGACAGCCCTCCACACTGTCCACAACACCTCCAACCTTAGTGTCATCAGCAAATTTACTAACCCATCCCTCCAAATTCCTCTTCCAGGTCATTTATAAAAATCACGAAGGATCCCAAAACAGATCCCTGAGGCACTCCACTGGTGACCATCCTCCATGCAGAATATGACCTGTCTACAACCTCTCCTTGCCTTCCGTGGGCAAGCCAGTTCTGGACCCACAAAGCAATGTCCCTTTGGATCCCATGCCTCCTTACTTTCTCAATAAGCCTTGCATGGAGTACCTTATCAAATGCCTTGCTGAAATCCATATACACTACATCTATTGCTCTTCCTTCATCAATGTGTTTAGTCACATCCTCAAAACTTTCAATCATAAGGCATGACCTGCCCTTGACAAAGCCATGCTGACTATTCCTAATCATACTATACCTCTCCAAATGTTCATAAATTTTGCCTTTCAGGATCTGCTCCATCAGCTTACCAAGCACTGAAGTAAGACTCACTGGTCTGTAATTTCCTGGGCTAACTCTACACCCTTTCTTGAATAAAGGAACAACATTTGAAACCCTCCAATCCTCCAGAACCTCTCCCGTCCCCATTGATGATGCAAAGATCATCGCCAGAGGCTCAGCAATCTCCTCCCTCGCCTCCCACAGTAGCCTGGGGTACATCTCATCTGGCCCCAGCAACTTATCCAACGATGCTTTCCAAAAGCTCCAGCACATCCTCTTTCTTAATATCTACATGTTCAGTCTGCTGCAAATTATCACTACTATCACCAAGATCCTTTCCATAGTGAATACTGAAGCAAAGTATTCATTAAATACCTCTGCTACTTCCTCCGGTTCCATACACATTTTCCCACTGTCACATTGATAGGCCCTATTCTTTCACGTCTTATCCTCTTGCTCGTCACATACTTGTAGAATGCCTTGGGGTTTTCCTCAATCCTGTCCATCAAGGCCTTCTCATGGCCCCTTCTGGCTCTCCTAATTTCCTTCTTAAGTTCCTTCCTGCTGGCCTTAAAATCTTTATAGACCTCTAACATTACCTGGCTCTCTGAACCTTTTGTAAGCGTTTCTTTTCTTCTTGACTAGATTTGTTATAGCCTTTGTACACCATAGTCCCTGTACCCTAACATTACTTCCCTGTCTCATTGGAACGTACCTATGCAGAACTCCACACAAATATCCCCTGAACATTTGCCACATTTTTTCCATACTTTTCCCTGAGAACATCTATTTCCAATTTAAGCTTCCAATTTCCTGCCTGATAGCCTCATAATTCCCCTTACTCCAATTAAATGCTTTTATAATTTAATTGTGGCTTCACCTGTAAAGATAATTCAGGATCCTTGAAAGGATTTTGAATCGGGAGCAAGTTACAGCTTGTGATTCAGCTGGGAGCTCAGAGAATTCGACCGTGTAGGTAGGATTTAAGCCTACCTGGTCAATACCTGTGGAGGAGGGGGAACTGCGCAGGCGCAAGTGACGTCAGCATCGAGCGCGCACTTTAAAAGGCAGGACTTCTTGTCGAGCGGGCAGCGGAGTCTGTGGAAGCAGAGTCCTGGGCTTTGGCTAAGTGGGCTTCGGCGTAAGGGGGCTTCGGTAAGGCTGTGTGATTGCTCGCTGAGGGGAAGAAGGTAAGGTCGCTAGGTGCTTTTTAGACTTATTCTATTAATCCAGTTCAGGTATGGGGGAGACAGTCAGAGCAGTGGTGTGCTCCGTATGCAGTATGTGGGAAGTCAGGGTCAACACAGTTGTCCCTGATGACCACACCTGCAAGAGGTGCGTCCAGCTGCAGCTCCTATCAGCCCGAGTTAGGGAGTTGGAGCTGGAGCTGGATGAACTACGGATCATTCGGGAGGCAGAGGCAGAGATAGATAGGAGTTATCAGGAGGTAGTCACACCAAAAAACCAAGAAGTAGGCAGATGGGTGACGGTCCAGAGAGGCAGGGGGAGCAGGCAGAGAGAGTAGAGCACCCCTGCGGCCATTCCCATTAACAATAAGTATACCGTACTGGATACTGTTGATGGGGATGACCTACCAGGAATGAGTTGTAGTGGTCCTGCCTCTGGCACAGAGGTTGAACCCTCAACTAGAAAGGGGAGGAGGGAAGAGAAGAGAGCGATAGTTTTAGGGGATTCTATAGTTAGGGGGGCAGATAGGAGATTTTGTGGGGCAGATTGGGAGTCTCGGATGGTATGTTGCCAGGGTCCGGGACATCTCAGATCGGGTGCAGGCTATTCTTGAGAACTGGGGCATGAACCCAGATGTAGTGGTCCATGTAGGGACCAACGATGTAGGTAAGGTGAGTGAGGGGGTCCTGCTTAGAGAGTTCAGGGAGTTAGGAGTGAAGCTGAAAGGCAGGACCTCCAGGGTGACAATCTCTGGATTGCTACCTGTGCCACGTGCGAGTGAGGCGAAGAATAGAATGATTATGTACATTAATACGAGGCTGAGAGCATGGTGCAGGAAGGAAGGGTTCAGGTTTTTGGATAATTGGTCTTTGTTCCAGGGACGTTGGGATCTGTTTCGAAGGGACGGTCTACATCTGAACCGGAGGGGTACTAACATTCTTGCAGGAGTGTTTGCCAGTGCTGCTCGGGAGGGGTTAAACTAGATGTGCAGGGGGCAGGGATCCAGATCCAGAGGGTTGGTCAGAAGGAGCATGGGGTTAAATGTGTAGAAGGTTTGGGTGATCTTGAGAAGGTCATCAAAATTCAGGGTGCAATTAGCCCGATGGAAGTTCAAGGAGCTGGGTTAGGTACAGTAGACAGTGTTTTAAGCAAAGAGAGGAGGAATGGGCTAAGAATTCTATACTTGAATGCGCGTAGTGTCAGAAATAAGACAGATGAGCTTGAAGCTCAGATGAAAATGGGGAACTACGATATTGTTGGGATAACGGAGACATGGCTGCAAGGGGATCAGGCCTGGGAATTGAGTGTACTAGGGTATACGTGCTATCGTAGAGACAGAAATATGGGAAGAGGGGGTGGGGTGGCCCTGTTGGTGAGGAATGAGATTCAGTCTTAGCAAGAGGTGACTTGGGAACAGGGGAAGTAGAGTCTGTGTGGATTGAGCTGAGGAACAGTAAGGGTAAAAAGACCCTAATGGGTGTTGTGTACAGGCCCCCAAACAGTAGCGTGGATATTGGGTACAAGTTGATTAGGGAGTTAACATTGGCATGTGCTAAAGGTAATGTAGTCGTTATGGGAGATTTCAACATGCAGGTGAACTGGGAGAATCAGGTAGGTGCTGGACCCCAGGATAGGGAGGTTGTGGAGTGTCTGAGGGATGTGTTTTTGGAACAGCTTGTGCTTGAGCCAACCAGGAACGAGGCTATTTTGGACTTGGTGATGTGTAATGAACAGGAATTGATAAGTGATCTTGAAGTAAAGGAGCCATTAGGAAGTAGTGATCATAACATGATAAGTTTTTATCTACAATTTGAGAGGGCTAAGGGCAGATCAGAGGTGTCAGTGTTGCAATTAAATAAAGGAGACTACAGAGCCATGAGGGAAGAGCTGGCCAAAGTTAAATGGGCGGATGCCCTGGCAGGAAAGACAGTGGATCAGCACTGGCAGATATTCTTGGGGATAATACAAAAGATGCAAAAGCAGTTCATTCCAATGAGAAGGAAGGATTCAAAGAGGGGGAAGGGGCCACAGTGGTTGACAAAGGAAGTCAGAGATTGTATAGCATTAAAGAAAAAGAAGTATGACAGGGCTAAGATGAGTGGGAATACAGATGATTGGGAAAGTTTTAAGGAACAGCAGATCTTACCTGATTTTTTCTCTCCGTATTGCTTTTTTAGTTATGAGCTCAGTCTAGCCTGGAATATAAAAGGGGATAGCAAAAGCTTTTTTAACTATGTGAAGAGAAAGAAAATAGTTAAGAACAATGTTGGGCCCTTGAAGAATGAATTGGGAGAAATTGTTATGGGAAACAGGGAAATGGCAACAGAATTTAATGCGTACTTTAGATCTGTCTTCACCAGGGAGGACACAAGCAATCTCCCAGATGTATGGATGGGCCAGGGTCATAAGATGTCAGAGGAATTGAGACAGATTGACATTAGGAAAGAAACTGTGATGAGTAGACTGGTAGGACTGAAGGCTAATAAATCCCCGGGTCCAGATGGTCTGCATCCGAGGGTTCTAAAAGAGGTGGCTCAGGAAATTGCAGATGCATTGGTAATCATTTTCCAATGTTCCTTAGATTCAGGATCAGTTCCTGAAGATTGGAGAGTGGCTAATGTTATCCCACTTTTCAAGAAGGGAGGGAAGGAGAAAACGGAGAACTATCGCCCTGTTAGCCTAACGTCAGTCGTGGGGACGATGCTTGAGTCCATTATTAAGGACGAAATAGTGGCACATCTTGATGGCAGTAATAGGATTAGGCCGAGCCAGCATGGATTTACCAAGGGCAAATCATGCTTAACTAATCTGTTGGAGTTTTTTGAGGGTGTAACAAGGATGTTAGACGAGGGTAAGCCAGTGGATGTTGTGTACCTAGATTTTCAGAAGGCATTCGATAAGGTGTCACATAGGAGATTGGTGAGTAAAATCAGAGCTCATGGCATTGGGGGCAGGGTTTCAACATGGATAGAAAACTGGTTGGCAGATAGAAAGCAAAGGGTAGCAGTGAATGGGTGTTTCTCGGACTGGCTGGGGTACCACGGGGCTCTGTATTGGGACCACAGCTCTTTACGATTTATGTCAATGATTTAGATGAGGGCATTGAAAACTATATCAGCAAGTTTGCTGACAACACTAAACTGGGTGGCAGTGTGACATGCGAAGAGGACGTTAGGAGAATACAGGAAGACTTGGATAGGCTGAGTGAGTGGGCGGATACTTGGCAGATGTCATTCAATGTGAATAAATGTGAAGTTATCCACTTTGGAAGCAGGAACAAGAGGGCAGAGTATTGTCTGAACGGTGTCGAGTTAGGTAAGGGAGAAATGCAAAGAGACCTAGGAGTCCTGGTTCACCAGTCAATGAAGGTGAATGAGCAAGTGCAACAGGCAGTGAAGAGGGCAAATGGAATGTTGGCCTTTGTTACAAGGGGAATTAAATACAAGAGCAAGGATGTCCTTTTGCATTTGTACAGGGCCCTGGTGAGACCACACCTGGAATATTGTGTACAGTTTTGGTCTCCAGGTTTAAGGAAGGACATTCTGGCAATTGAGGAAGTGCAGCGTAGATTCACTAGGTTGATTCCTGGGATGGCAGGGCTGTCTTACGCAGAGAGATTGGAGAGATTGGGCTTGTACACGCTGGAATTGAGGAGATTGAGAGGGGATCTGATTGAAACGTTTAAGATAATTAAAGGATTTGATAGGATTGAGGCAGGAAATATGTTCCAGATGTTGGGAGAGTCCAGTACCAGAGGGCATGGATTGAGAATAAGAGGTCAGTTATTTAAAACAGAGTTGAGGAAGAGCTTCTTCTCCCAGAGAGTTGTGGAGGTGTGGAATGCACTGCCTCGGAAGACGGTGGAAGCCAATTCTCTGGATGCTTTCAAGAAGGAGCTAGATAGATAGATATCTGATGGATAGGGGAATCAAGGGATATGGGGACAAGGCAGAGACTGGGTATTGATAGTGAATGATCAGCCATGATCTCAGAATGGCGGTGCAGACTCGAGGGGCCGAATGGTCCACTTCTGCACCAATTGTCTATTGTCTATTGAAAGAAGAAGTTGTAAGAGTTGGTGTTCCATGTCCTGTGGTTGACCAAGAATATGTTATGAGAGTTTAATTTTTTTAATTAATTTATGTTTCTACAATGCGACGAAACAAAAAACAATAAAAAAGAGGTTTATACAGTGCAAAACAAACATATCAAATGTACAGTTCATAACAATTAAGAAAAAGCACCCATAGTAGAATCGTATAAAGTTAGTTAACACTCCACCCTCCCACTACCCAACTCAAAGCCAACCTTACGATATATAAAAAAGTTAATCAGAACTTTTATCACCACAGAGATGTATTGATAAAAAAAGATATATTGCCTACTACCTGAACTATAATATGTTCACATCAAAAAAGAACCGTAAATCTTAACCGTAAGGAGTTGGAAGTAAGGGATTTAAATGCAAAATTTAAAAAAGGGATTTTAATTTTTGATACCTTCAGTGTGAAACTATCACAAATATAGTCAGTGGCCAATTTATCAAGTACCTCCTGTGCAGCCACTGAGTGTACATCAGGATTAGAATCAGATTTACTATCACTGGTGTGTGATTGATACATATATAATGTTGTTTTGCAGTAGCAGTACATTCAATATATAATAGTAAAAACTGTAAAGTCCAGTAAGAAGTATATCTAAAAAAAATAAGTAAGTAGTGCAAAAAGAGAGGAGAAAGAAGTGATGTAGTGTTCATGGTTCATAGTGTTCATTCAGAAATCTGATGGCAGAACTGAAGATGCAGTTCCTGAATGTTGAATGCATGTTTTCAGTTTCCTGTACCACCTCCTTGATGATAGCAATAAGAAAGGGGCATGTGCTGGGTGCTGTATGTCCTTAATGATTGATGCTGCTTTTTTGAAGCATCGCCTTTTGAAAATATCCTTGAAGCTGGTGAGGCTAGTGTCCATGATGGAGCTGGCTGAGTTTACAAGTTCTGCAGCTTTTTCTGATCCTCTGTAGTTGCCATTCCATACTGGAGATCTATGCAACCAGTTAGAATGCTCTCCACAGTACATCTGTATAAACTTGCAAAAGTTTTTAGTAAGTTACCAAGTCTCCTCAAAGTCCTCATAAAATATAGCCACTGCTGTGCCTTCTTTGTAATTGCATCAATATGTCAGGCCCAAGATACATCTTCAGAAATGTTGGCACACAGGAACTTGAAACTGCTCATCCTTTCCAATGAGGAGGTAAGTTTGTTTATTTAAAAAAAAAGCAATATATACAAAATATGTACAGGAATAAGAACAATTCTAAATTCCACCATTCTGTTTAGATTCCAAATCTTGGATATCAAATGAAAACCAAATTCCTTTTCAGTTAGAATAGTGAAATTCATTAGAATAATCTTATGTTATTCCATTTTCTCTAACTAATTAGATCTAGTGTTATTCCCTATTTAAAGGTTTACAGACTAACAATTGCCTTTCTATTTATCCCTAGTTAGTTGGAAAACCTAATTGAATTCTAATTAATTATTATGGTTAACTTTACACGGGGTCATTGATAAGTTTGTGGCCTAAGGAAGAAGGAGTTAATTTTAGAAAAAGTAGCACATTTATTTTTCAACATAGTTCCCTCCTACATTTACACACTTAGTCTAGTGGTCGTGGAGCATACGGATCTTGGACCTCCAAGAAAGTGTCCACAGATGGGTGATTGATAAATTTGTTGCCTAAGGTAGGCCGAGATGAGTTATACAGCTCTAGTTACATGCACATGCAGTTCAACTCTTTAAGTGATTAGGCGGAAAGTTTGACGTTAATAACTCATCTCCTTCTGCCTTAGGCCACGAACCTATCAATCACCCCTGATGAGATATTAACTTCAAACTTTCTGCATAATCACTGAGTTGAACTGCATGTGAATGTAAAGAGAGCTGTATAACTCACCTTTTTCCACCTTGGGCCACAAACGTATCAATCGCCCCTGTTGTGGACACTTTCTGGAGGTCCAAGATCCGTATGCTCCATGACCACTAGACTAAGTGCGTAAATGTAAGATGGGGACTATGTTGAAAATAAATGTGCTATGTTTTCTGAAATTGACTCCTTCTATTTAGGCCACGATCTTATCAATCACCCCTCGTAGTTTCAATACAAGTCAGTATGTCTACAAGTTCATATTCAGATCCTTGTATATCCAACTGTATTAAATCCTCTACATCATTAAGCATTTCATTCCCATGCTGGTTCTTCAATCTTGGGTGACTTGCCATCTTGTTTTTTGGTTCATTGGATGAAATAGTTGGTCATCCATGGAAAGTCGATTCACAATGCTCACACAAACAAAACCTGACTTGTATACAACAAGGTTCTTATACACATTCTACTTTCTATTTCAAAATAACTTAATATCACATTGCCATTTACACAGACATTGAGTTGGGGTTCATTATAAGAGGATGATCTGACGTGATGACGAAATTATGTGAAGTTCTTTTACCACATTTTTGTGTTCAGTGTTTGAAATATAATAAAAATGCCTCTCACCATTCTATTTGCAAAAACCTACATTAGTGACCATGATACTATAAAATGATTCCAGAGTTACTGAAAATGTCGGCCAATGCAGTCACTTTAAAACTGCTGGAGTTTTGGGAGCAAAATGATATTGCTTGGTTTGTATGTACAAGCAGAGACCCAATACACGCGCATGAAATCGCTGTTGACAACACCAGATTTTACTGCATGTTAGTGTTGCTCAGCAGTTCCACAGCATCGGGAGTGGTGAGTGTACTAGAGCACCCACCTGAACAAGATGTAATACGGATTGTTGAAAACACACTTTTTGCAGGCTTTTGGACATTCAGAGTCTGAGCACATGGGACTTTGTCCTGGCTAAAATGGCTAAACCTCTGCTCAATGCAGATTTCCTGTATGCCCAAGGACTGTTAGTCAATCTTGTTGACTTGTGAATGTCAAGGACTTCAGGTTGTTACTCTACTTCCCCAATGCGTTCCCCACAATGACTGTCAAGCGCATGCATCTCCGTGTGTGAGTTTACTTGACTGTTGGGCGAATTCCCAAACCTTATCAAGCCCATATTCTCCACTACATTCACAAAGCAATGGGATCAAGCATCACATTTCTGCAACTGGCCCACCAGTTCATAACAATGGACGTTGACTGGATCCACAAAAGCTGGCAACCACAAAGGCTGAGTTTGCCAACATGGAAAGACTTGGCATTGTATGCTGGTCAAGTAGCCCCTGGACTTGACCCCCCGTATGATCCCCAAGTCCACTGGTGTTTGCCACCCATGTGGCAATTACCGATGTCTTAATAAGATCATTGACCTTTCTAAATGCAAGTTTAGGTTGTCAGTCATTGACTTTTTTGGCCTTCACATCTCTGCAAAAGGTGCAAAACCCCTCCCATCAAAAGACTTTGCATTTATGGACTCACAAGCAAGAGAAAAATCTGCAGATGCTGGAAATCTGAGCAATACACACAAAATGCTGGAGGAATTCAGCAGGCCAGGTAGCATCTATGGAAAAGAGTACAGTCGATGTTTCAGCCCAAAACATCAACTGTACTTTTTCCATAGATGCTGCCTGGTCTGCTGAGTTCCTCCAGCATTTTGTGTCTGTTGCTATTATGGACTTCCCACCACTCTGCACTACTAAAAAATCTACAGGATTTTTAGGTGGTGAATTCCTATCACTGCTTCATTCTGCAAGCTTCTGAACTTGTGCTTCTCCTATATTGTGTGCTTAAAGGCAGTACCCCTAATCAAGTGTTTGATAAACCAGTGGATATGACCAGGGCATCTGATGATAATAAACGAGCTCTTTCCAACACAACTGTACTGAAGCACCTGCTCCCCAACGCACTCATAGTCATTAACACTGATGCTGTGGGTGCTGTGCATGAACAGTCGGAGGTATATGGCAGCCATTCGTCTTCTTCAGCCGGCAGCTCTGCCCCCCTAAAGGGAATACAGCATGTTTGACCATGAGCTTCTTAGTCTCTACTTGGCTGTCCGCCATTTTCATTTTCTTCTAGAGAATTGCCATTTCACTGTGTTTGTACATCAGTTCAGAACTGATATACAACATATTAAGGGGCAAAATAATGCTGTGGCTGATTTGCCTCTCAAGGCTAGCCGTTGAGGCCATACACATAGGGAATGACTATGCCAGCATGGCAGCTGAACAAGCTACTGATCCAGAGGTCCAAGTTTACAGAACAGCAGTCAAGTGCCTGCGGTTAGTTGACATTAAGTTCAGAGAAGCTAGGGTTTCTCTCCTGTGCAATGTCTCAACTGTAGTGCCCGCAAGCTGGAGATGGACTGTTGATCAGAGTTGATTCCAGCTATGACCAACTTCTCAAAACACTTCATCACAGTAAATGGGCAATTCTCCCTGCTCTTTTAGACCACTGGTATGATCGTTGCTCTTTTGAAGCAGGTGGGAATCTCCAGCTGCAGCAATGGGAGTTTGAAGATGTCCTTGAATACTTCTGCCAGCTGATTGGCACAGGTTTTCAGAGCCCTACAGGTACACATCTTGCAAGGGTTCACCTTCTTGAAAAATTTCTGACATCATCATTTGAGACAGTGATCACAGGGTCACTCCTGTGAATTCGCACAGGTGTAGTTTTATTCTCCCTTACAAAGCATGCATAAAAGGCCTTGAGTTCATCTAGAAGTGAAGCATCACAGCCATTCATGATGCTAGGTTTTGCTTTGTTGGAATTAAAGGCCTGCAAACCCTGCCAGAGCTGAAAGGGTTCCAATTCTCTCTCTAACCTTAATTGGAATTGTTTTTTCACTCTTAAAATATAGCCTTCCATCAGTCATATCTGGACTTCTTGTATAATTATTGATCACTGCTCTTGAATGCTACAGACCTAGCCCTCAACAGATTACGATCTCGTGGTTCATCCATGTCTTCTGGTTTTGGCGTGTCCGGTATGGTCTCAAAGGCGTACATTCATCCACACAGGTCTTAATGATGTTGGTGATAACTGTGGCGTATTCAATCAGATTCAAAGATGATATAGTCCAGTTCACCAACTCAAAGCTGAACTGTGGGTGCTTCTAAACTTCTTTTGACCATACCATCTTGGTCCTCACCACTGGTGCTGCTGTCTTCAGTTTCTGCCTTTTCATCGGGAGTCAAAGTACAACAAGGTGATCAGACTTTCCAAGTATGGGTATGGTATGGCAGGGAAAGTTTTTGTGATGGTGGCATAAAGTGGTCAAATGTGTTGGTTCTTCTAGTTCCACAGGTGGTATGTTGGTTGTAGTTGCTTAGAGACTTCTTCAAGCTGGCTTAGTTGAAATCCCCTGCAATGATAGGGAAAGCATCAGGGTGCACCACTTCATGCCTGCTGATTATGATGCTCAGTTCTTGCAGTGCCTGCAGGATGTTGACCTAAGGTGGAATGTACACCGCTACCAAGATGATGATGGAAATCTTGTTCTGAGGTCTTCAATTTGATTTCCCAAAGACTAGGTATTTGCCAGCAGGATAGTCAGGAGTAAGAATCTGAAGCCTCTGCATTTCAATTGCCCCATGAGATTGGCACAGCATCCCCACTGCACTCATGCTGTACGGGGTCTGCAAATTTTGAGTACTGATAGATTTTTTAAATGTCTTAAAGGTATACTGCTTACTGAAGTACCCATGGCTGTTACTGTGGATTTCAGCTGTGGTAATCCTAAATAGGAATATTTGATGAATCCCATTAGAGCTGCATGCAGAGCGTCACTACTTATCACGCCATTTTAAATAAGAAATAATGCTCATGGTCTTTTGCTGCTGTCGCCCATCCACATCAAATTCCAATGTGTTGTGTATTTAGAGATGCTCTTCAGCACACCACTGTTGTAACATGTGGTTATTTAAATTACTGTTGCATTCCTGTCAGCTTGAACTAGGCTGGCAATTCTCCTCTGTCCTCTCAGTAACAAAACCATTTTCACACACTGAATTTCTGCTCACTGGATGCTTTTTGTTCTTCACACCATTCCCTGTATACTCTAGAGACTGTGTGTGGGAAAATCCCAGAATATCAGCTGTTTATCAGTTACTCAAACCATGCCATGGCACCAGCAGTTATTCCATTGTCAAAGTCAGCTAGATCATATTTCTTCCCCCATTCTGATGTTTGGACTGAATAGAAACTGAACCTCTTGACCATTTCTGCAAGCTTATATGCATTGAGTTGCTGCTGTATGATTGACTGATTAGATATTTGTATTAACGAGTAGGTGTACTCATTAATGCAAATAATGTGGCCACTGGGTTTATGTTCACGTTCCCTTCTTTTCCACCACCCAGAAAGACTGTTCCTCACTGGAGACTTCTGTGCAACTGTTGAAAAATTTTAAGGCCTTGAATCAAGAACTCATTGCCATAGATTATGAAAATTAAAGTTGCTTGTAACTCAAGGCATATATCAACTTCTATACACAGCACTGCTTAATGTTATTTCTGTGATGTGGAGGAAGGAGCATTGACCCATGCAAAAACTGAAGATGCTGGAAGCAGTCATCAGGCCAGGCTACATCTGTACAAAGAAATAGTATTGTTTCATAATTGAAGCTCCTGTATCATAACTATGAAAGAAGAACTTAAGTTACTTAAGTTTCAGAGAGGCTGGAGGAAGAATGCTTAGAATAGAGAATATCTCTGATGAGCTCAAGGTTACTGTGGGGACAGATTTAACTAGTTCGGTGAATGAGGGAAGTTAGAAAGAACATGAGAGCTGCAAAATGTAGACCTACTGGAAAGACCCATCAGATTAGTGTTCAATATGGAGATGATTTTGTGCAATAGGTTTTTCAAAAGTCAGAAATGAGGCATAAATCTTATGGCTACAGCTATTTTAATAGATGTTTATCATAGTACAGGTCAGACAGAATCAGCTTGAAGCAGCAGTAACACAAAGTAAATTCAGGTATGAAAGACATGAAAAAACTAGCTGTTAGTAGCAGCAAGGAACAGCAAAGAAAAAGTAAACAGAACTAAGGCAAGTAACAAAAAAGGACTGAAGACCTTGTGTCCTCTCTTCATACTGCAAACAAGTTGAAACTGGTTAAATAAAAGAATTTTCTCTGATAAGAACAGTCTGTGGAACGACCAGTCTCAATTTACTCTGCTTTGATATCTCAGACTCCTAGAGAAACTACAGAACCAACTGTACAACATATAGTATTACTGAAAATCTAATGAAATAGTACAGACGAACAGCTAATTATACAAACATACAAATAAGCACAAAGAAAGTTAAACTATGAGAAAAGTAACAATTTAAATAGCAATCTAGTCTCTAATACAACATCAGTGAATTCTGATGAAGAAAGAAAAAGAGGGAACACCACAAATGATTAATCTACAGCAGAACTAGCCAGTGCTGATATAGAGAAAGTAAGTTATCAGAGATTATAGAATTAGACTCATGTATTGACCTAAATGTTTTCTTTACTCAAATATTGTTTAACTTGTTGACTAAAGTGAAGTAATTTTTCATTTATAGCAATAAAATTAGTATTAAATTTCTAAGTTTAACAACTGTTTTTGATCTTATTGTATAATTCGAAGAGCTACTTATTGAAAATTGTATAACTACATCTGGTTTTCAAATTATTCATACTTGGCTCTATGGTGAGCAGTAAATGAGTCTTTTTCAAATGATATGAATTGGTCTTCCTTAGAATGTTTCATTAGCAGCAAGACCAAAATTGATAGAATTTATTTATAAAAATATTTTAACTTTGTTATATCAAAACTGATCAAAAATATTGCAATGTTTAAACTTAAATTCAGGCCAAAAATTTTTGTTTTACTGACAGGGGCTGGAAGTCGAGAAGAGGTCATAATCTTTTCAGATCCTACACAAGACAATTTTGTGGCGTCTAAGTCCCAAAACATTAGCTTAATTCACCTTACATTAGTACAGAGGGGAACTACTGACGGCATTGTGGTAGTAGAATCAGGTCACATGATACTTGAAGACTGTCTTTTGAAATGCGAAGGCACTGGTGTTTGTGTTCTCACAGGAGCAGCTTTAACCATGAAAAACTGTGAATTGACCGGAGCTCAGGTTAGTGTATTCTATTGACGGTATTTAACTTTATATAGGATTTATATAGAAATATTTAACTTTATGTGGGATTTTGTATTGCATTATCAGTGGGATTTAGAATAGCAAAATTACAAAGAAATAGATAGCTGCAAGAAGAATAAGGTTGTGTTGGTAAGTGATTTTAACTTTCCATATGTTGACTGGGACTTGCATACTGTTAAAGGACTGAATTGGGATAGAGTGTCAAATATGTTCATGAAAGCTTTCTTATATAGAGATATTCCAACTAGACAGAGTGCAATACTGGATCTATTAGAGAACAAAACAGAGCAGGTGACAGAAGTGTGTATAGGGGAACAACTTGGTTCTAGGGAACATAATTCCATTATAGCTTCAAGATAATTAGAAGAAAATAGGACTGGGCCCAGGGTTGAGATTCTAAATTGGAGAAAGGCCAATTTTGATGGTTTCAGAAAGAACATGCAAGGTGTGGATTAGGATAGGTTGTTTTCTGGCAAAGGGATTCTTAGTAATTGAGAGGCTTTCCATAGTAAAATATTGAGAGTACTGAGCTTGTATGCTCCTGTTAGAATAAAAAAGGCCAAGAAGCTTAGGGAACCTTGGCTTTTGAGGGATGTTGAGGCCCTGGTTAAGAAAAAGAAGTAAAGCAGGTATAGGCAGCAAGGAACAAAAGAGGTGCTTTAAGGATAAGAAATGCATGATAACACGAGGGGAATTCAGGAGGGCTTCAAGAAGGCATGAGGTTTTCCTGGCAGACTAAGTAAAGGAGAATACCAAAGGCTTCTACAGATGTATAAGAGCAAAGGGATACCAAAGGATAAAATTGCTTAGGAAACTACAATGGAGAAATAAAACTACTTAAAGATCAGCATTGTCATCTGTGTGGAGCTGAAAGAGATGGGGGAGATGCTAAATGGAGTTTTTGCATCTGTATTTCCTCAGGAGATAGACACGGAGTCTATAGAATTGAGGCAAAACAGTAGTGAGGTTGTGGACCATGGCTGGATTACAGAGGAGGAGATGCTTGCTGTCTTGAGGCAAATTAGGGTGGACATATCCACAGGGCCTGACAAAGTATCCCCTCACACCTTGTGGAAGGCTAGTGCAGAAATTGCAGAGCTATTTAAAACACCTTTAGGTACAGGAGGATGAGTGGCTAGCTAATGCTGTTCTGTAGTTCAAGAATGGTTCTAAGAATAAGCCACAAAATTATAGGTCAATGAGCCTAATGTCAGTAGGGGTAAATTATTAGAAGGTATTTTGAGAGACAGGATATATAAATATTTGGATAGTCAGGTCCTGATTAGAGGTAGTCAACATAGCTTTGTGCACGGTAGAGCACGTCTAACTAATTTTACAGAGTTTTTTGAGAATTACCAGGAACATTGATGAAGGAAAATCAGTGGAAATAGTCTACGTTGACTTTAGTAAGGCCTTTGATAAGGTCCTGAGTGAGAAGTTGGTCTAGAAGGTTTAGTCATTTGGCATTCAGGGTGAAGTAGTAAATTGGATTTGACATTGGTTTAGCAGGAGAAGACAGAGTGGTAGTAGATAGCTGCCACTCAGACTTGAAGGCCTGTTATCAGTGGTATGCAGCAGGAATCAAAGCAGGGTCCATTATGTTTGGACCTTTATAGTCCATTATGATCTGCAAATTTGTGGGTGAAACCAAGTTTGGGGTCGTAGTGAACCATGAGGAAGGCTATCAAAGCTTATAGCCAGATATGGAACAGCTGAAAAAAATATTCCAAAGTTACCAAGGAGTGCAGTAGAACAAAGGAATCTGGGAATATAGATCCATAATTCCTCAAAAATGGCACCACAAGTTAATAGTATCGTAAAGAGAGCTTTTACCATATTGACTTCTATAAATCAGAGACTTGAGAACAGGAGTTAAGATGTGATGTTGAAGTTGTATAAGACAATGGTGAGACCATATTTGTATTGTGTGCAGTTCTGGATTCCTAACTATTGGAAAGATATCAATAAGATTAAAACTGTACAAAGAAAGTTTACAAGCATGCTGCTGGGACCTAAGAGAAAGAGGAGAGATTTGAAAGAGATACAGTATACAAAATTATGAGGGGTATAGATAGGGCAAATGCAAGCAGGCTTTTACAACTGAGGATGGATGAGACTAAAACTAAAGGTCATAAGTTAAGGGTGAAAAGTGAAATATTTAAGGGGACTCTGAAGGGCAACTTCTTCACTTAGAGGATGAACACTGTACAAAATTATCCTGGTGGGGAGGTTTGCTAAGGCTACTGGGGAGAGTTTAAACTAGAATTGTTGGGGGGTGGGAACCAAACTGAAGAGACTGGGGAAGGTGAGGTTGGCTCACAAATAGAGAAAGCTTGTAGACAGTGCGAGAGGGAGGAGAGGCAGGTGATAGAAAAGGGATGCGCTCAGACCAAAGGTTTGAGATGTGTCTATTTTAACACAAGGAGTGTTGTGAACAAAGCAGATGAGCTTAGAGCGTGGATCAGTACTTGGAGCAATGATGTAGTAGCCATTACAGAGACTTGGATGGCTCAGGGACAAGAATGGTTACTTCAAGTGCCGGGTTTTAGATGTTCCAGAAAGGACAGGGAGGGAGGCAAAAGAGGTGAGAGCGTGGCACTGTTGATCAGAAATAGTGTCACAGCTGCAGAAAAGGTGAACGCCATGGAGGGATTGTCTACGGAGTCTCTGTGGGTGGAGGTTAGGAACTTTACTGGGTCAATAACTTTACTGGGTGTTTTTTTTAATAGGTCACTCAATAGTAACAGGGATATTGAGGAGCCGGTAGGGAAACAGAACCTGGAAAGGTGTAATAATAACAGAGTTGTCGTGATGGGAGATTTTAATTTCCCAAGTGTCAATTGGCATCTCCCTAGAGCAGGGGTGTCAAACTCATTTTAGGTTACGGGCCGGATTGGGCAAAATGCAGCTTCATGCGGGCCGGATCAGTCGGGTGCGTGCGAACGCAGCTTTCATTGCCTCCGTTTTATCAGCCTGTTCTCATGTGTCTCAGTCTCTGCTATAACTACAAAGTGTTTCACTTCACAAATTCCGTTTCTTATGAAGAATATTTTTATGATTGGTATTAACTTACAATCATAGGCTTCTTATCGCCGGGCCATTAATAATTAAAATAATAGATCTATCTAAAATGATCTCGCGGGCTGGATATAATTGTACGCCGGGCCGGATATGGCCCGCGGGCCTTGAGTTTGACACCTATGTCCTAGAGCAAAGGGTTTAGATGGGGTGGAGTTTGTTAGGTGTGTGCAGGAAGGTTTCTTGACACAATATGTAGATAAGCCAACAAGAGGAGAGGCTGTACTTGATTTGGTATTGGGAAATGAATCCGGTCAGGTGTCAGATCTCTCAGTGGGAGAGCATTTTGGAGATAGTGTTCATAATTCTATCTCCTTTACAATAGCATTGGAGAGAGATAGTAACAGTCAAGTTAGAAAAGCGTTTAATTGGAGTAAGAGGAATTATGAGGCTATCAGGCAGGAAGCTTAAATTGGAAACAGTTGTTCTCAGGATAAAGTACGGAAGAAATGTGGCAAATGTTCAGGGAAAATTTGTGTGGCTTCTGCATGGGTACGTTCCAATGAGACAGGGAAGTTATGGTAGGGTGCAGGAACCATGGTGTACAAAGGCTGCACTAAGTCTAGTCACAAAGAAAAGCTTACAAAAGGTTCAGAGAGCTAGGTAATGTTAGAGATCTAGAAGATTATAAGGCTAGCAGGAAGGAGCTTAAGAAGATGATTAGAAGAGCCAGAAGAAGACCTTGGTGGGCAGGATTAAGGAAAATCCCAAGGCATTCTACAAGTATGTAAAGAGCAAGAGGATAAGAACTGAAAGAATAGGACCTATCAAGTGTGACAGTGGGAAAGTGTGCATGAAACCAGGGGAAATAGCAGAGGTACTTAATGAATACTGTATTTTACTTCAGTATTTACTATGGAAAAGGATCTCGGTGATAGTAGTGATGACTTGCAGCAGACTGAAAAGCTTGAGCATGTAGATATTAAGAAAGAGGATGTGCTGGATCTTTTGGAAAGCATCATGTTGAATAAGTTGCCAGGACCGGATGAGATGTACCCCAGGCTACTGTGGGAGGCAGGGAGGAGATTGCTGAGCCTGTGGCGATGATCTTTGCATCATCAATGGGGACAGGAGAGGTTCTGGAGGATTGGAGAGTTGCAGATGTTGCTCCATTATTCAAGAAAGGGTGTAGAGATAACTCAGGAAATTACAGACCAGTGAGTCTTACTTCAGTAGTTGGTAAGTTGATGGAGAAGATCCTGAGAGGCAGGATTTATGAACATTTGGAGAGGCATAATATGATTAGGAATACTCAGCATGGTTTTGTGAAAGGCAAGTCATGTCTTACGAGCCTGATCGAATTTATGAGGATGTGACTAAACACATTGATGAAGGTAGAGCAGTAGATGTAATGTATATGGATTTCAGCAAGGCATTTGATAAGGTACCCCATGCAAGGCTTATTGAGAAAGTAAGGAGGCATGGGATCCAAGGTAACATTGCTTTGTGGACCCAGAACTGGCTTGCCCACAGAAGGCAAAGTATGGTTGTAGACAGGTCATATTCTGCATGGAGGTCGGTGCCCAGTGGTATGCCTCAGGGATCTGTTCCAGGACCCCTACTCTTCGTGATTTTTACTAATGACCTGGATGAAGAAGTAGAGGGATGGGTTAGTAAATTCGCTGATGACACTAAGGTTGGGGGTGTTATGGATAGTGTGGACATCTGTCAGAGGCTACAGCGGGACATTGATAGGATGCAAAACTGGGCTGAGAAGTGGCATTAGGAGTTCAACCCAGATAAGTTTTAGGTGGTTCATTTTGGTAGGTCAAATATGATGACAGAATATAGTATTAATGATAAGACTCTTTGCAGTGTGCAGGATCAAAGGGATCTTGGGGTCTGAGTCCATAGGACACTCATAGCTGCTGTGCAGGTTGACTCTTTGGTTAAGAAAGCATACAGTGCATGGGCCTTCATCAATCATGGGATTGAGTTTAGGAGCTGAGAGATAATGTTGCAGCTATGTAGGACCCTGGTCAGACACCACTTGGGAGTACTGTGCTTGGTTCTGATCGTCTCACTACAGTAAGGATGTGGAAACAATAGAAAGGGTGCAGAGGAGACTTACAAGGATGTTGCCTGCATTGGGGTGCATGCCTTATGAGAATAGATTGAATGAACTTGGCCTTTTTTTCTTGAGGCAACAGAGGATGAGAGGTGACCTGATAGAGGTGTATAAGATGATGAGAGGCATTGATCGTGTGGATAGTCAGAGGCTTTTTTCCAGGGCTGAAATGGCTAGCATGAGAGGACACAGGTTTAAGGTGCTTGGAAGTAGGTACAGAGGAGATGTCAGGGATAAGGTTTTTTTACACAGAACATGGTGATTGCGTGGCATGGGCTGCTGGCAATGGTGGTGGAGGCAGATACGATAGGGTCTCTTAAGAGAGTCCTGGTCAGGTACATGGAGCTTAGAAAAATAGAGTACTTTGGATAACACTTGGTAATTTCTAATATAAGGACATGTTCGGCACAGTTTTGTGGGCCGAAGGGCCTGTATTGTGCTGTAGGGTTTTCTATGTTTCAATGTTTTAAACAGAGTCATTGTGTAGTAAGACAGCTAGCAAGGGGAGGCTTATGAATGAGCAAAATTGCAGTCTTTGGGATGAATTGCAATGTAATAGGGGCAAAATCATAAAAGGTGATGAATACAGGACTGAAGGTGTTATATTTGAATGCATGCAGTATATGGAATAAGTTAGAATAACTGGTAGCACAGTTACAGATTGGCACTTATGACGTTGTGAGCCTCATTGAATTGTGGCTGAAAGAAGATAATAGCTGGGAGCTAAACATCCAAGGATACACATTGTATTGAAAGGACAGGCAGGTAGGCAGAGGGGATGGGTTTGCTTCTGTTGGTTAATAAAAATGAAATCAAATCATTAGAAAGATATGACATGGGATCGTAAGATGTAGAATCATTGTGGATAGAACTAAGGAACTGCAAGGGTAAAAAAAACCCCGATGAGAGTAACTAAACACTGACCTCCAAACAATAGCAAAGATATGATCTACCTATTACAATGGAAAATAGAAAATGCATCTCAAAAAGGCAATGTTACAGTAGTTACGGGGGATTTCAATATGCAGGTAGACTGGGAAAATCAGATTGGTGCTGGAACCCACAGGAGAATTTGTAGAATGTCTATGATATAACTTTTTTGAGCAGCTCATGGTTGAGCCAACTAGGGGATCAGCTATTCTTGATTTGGTGTTGTGCAATGAACTAGAATTGATTAGAGAGCTTAAGGAAAAGGAACCCTTAGGAGGCAGTGATCATAATATGATAGAATTCATTCTGCAATTTGAAGAGAAAAAAAAAGTATCAGTTTTAAAGTGGAGTAGAGGGAATCACAGAGACATGAGAGTGGAGCTGATCAAAATTGTTCAGAAAGGGACACCAGCAGGGATAATGGCAGAGCAGCAATGACTGGAGTTTCTGGGACCAATTTGGAAGGCACAGGATAGATATGTTCTAAAGAAGAATTATCCTAAAGGCAGGATGACACAACCGTGGCTAACAAGAAGTCAAAGCCAACATAAAAACCGAAGACAGGACATATAATGTAGCAAAAAGTAGTGGAAAGTTGGAGGACTGAAGCTTTTAAAGTTAACTACAAAAGGCATAATTAGAAAAAGATGGAATACAAAGGTAAGCTAGCCAATAGTATTAAAGAGGTTATCAAAAATTTCTAAAGATATATAAAGTGTAAAGAAGTGGCGAGTCAATATTGGACCTCTGGAAAATAATGCTAGAGAAGTAGTAATGGGGGACAAGGAAATGGCAGATGAACTGAATAAGTATTTTGCATCAGTCTTCACTGTGGAAGACAATAGCCAGATGCCAGAAGTTCAAGAGTGTCAGGAGGCAGAGGTGAGTGAAGTTGCCATTACTAGGGAGAAGGTGCTTAGATATTAAAAGGTCTGAGGGTAGAAAAGTCACCTAGACCAAATGGTCCTCGCCCCAGGGTTCTGAAAGAGGTGGCTGAAGAGATTTTGAAGGGGTTAGTAATTATCTTGCAAGAATCAATAATTTCTGGCATGGTTCTAGAGAAATAGAAAGTTACAAATGTCACTCCACTCTTCAGGAAAGGTGAGAGGCAGAAGAAAGGCTTATCATATGAGGACCATTTGATAGCTTTGGGTCTGTACTTACTGGAATTCAGATGAATGAGTGGGATGTCACTGAAACGTATCGAATGTTCAAAGGCCTTGACAAAATGGATGTGGAGATGTTTCCTGTCATGGGAGAGTCTAAAACCAGCCTCAGAATAGAAGGGCGTCCTTTTAGAATAGAGGTGAGGAATTTCTTTAGCCAGAGAGTGGTGAATCTGTAGAACTCATTGTTGCTACAAGTGGCTGTGGAGGTTAAGTCATTGGGTATATTTAAGGCAGAGGTTAATAGATTCTTGATTAGTCAGGGCACAAAGGAATACGGGGAAAAGGCAGGCAGCAGATGGCAGCTGAGAGGAAACTAGATCAGCTATGATGGAATGGTGGAATAGGCTCAAAGGGCTAATTGACCCAATTCTGATCATATATCTTATAGTCCTATCCATGGTCAGGCCATTGTGACAATGGAAAAGGGGACACAAATGGCATGTAAGTAGGTATTCTTTTATTGAGTGCCTTTTCCATTATTGAAATGTGATTGTTCAGCTTAATTGATTTAATAGCATTTCATTTCAATTCAATTTTCCACAGAATTTGATATTTTAATTATCAAGAGGTTTAAGTAAGCACAAAAATATTAAATCCAGAACTGAATATATTGAAGTTGAACTTTGAACCATTATTTTTACAGGGTCCAGGAGTGGAGCTATATCCAGGAAGTGTTGCCGATTTAGAAGGAAATGATATACACAAATGCAGTAATGTTAAAAGTTCTGATGCCCTCAAGAGCATGTTGGGTGGAATTAAGATGAAGGTAAGATAAATATAATTTTCATTAATACCTACTAACACAAATATTTTTAAAGAATATTTTAATTCTAGAGAGGTGATTACATTGGAAACAATTCAGCAATGGAGACATTGAACTATTTGCTGTTAAAGTGTAATTATATTAGATTTTGTGCTACAAAAGGCCATTGTTTTTGTTAAATAATCTACTAAAACATGAACATTGCAAGTACAGTGTTCTGTTTTAAATCATTAAACTAGATTTTAGCCATTATTTGGTAATATGTTAAGGTGTAATTTTTGACCTCTCACATAATGTTTTCTTATTTCCCCACAATCTTTAAGTTGTTGGCTGCTGCTTAATAATTATCATGGGCCTTTGGAGAGAACACCAGTGAACTCAATCCCATTCTCAGTTCATGACACCATAAAACAGTATGCAGGTCATTAAACAGCAATAAGGAATTAGAGCCTTGGCTGTTTTGTAACCCTCTCGAGTTCAGAATGCCCAATTACTGGTTAAAATTACATAGTACTATGTAAAATTACCAGAAATCGGGGCTGAAACCTGGGACCATGAAGGTACCACGGCAACTATAACCATGCACTTGGCTTGGAGCTGAAATTCATATATAAAATAAAAAATTTCTGAGTTTGTGTATCCAGTAGTAAAGCATATCACCTTGGGTGTGTATATGCCAGAACTGTATACATCACACTTAAGTTTCCAGTATATCTCACTAAAGCTATTAATTCATAACCAACTGACATATACCAGTATTTATACCCTGAATAAGCCCAGATTTCTTCGTCTAACCTATTGGCATGTTGTTTGATTCGATTCTTTATGTAGTTATTTAGAATTCTCTTAAAGGCATCCATGCAGTTAGCCTCAACTGCTTCTCATTATTTACATTTCACATTTAACAATGTGAAATATCTGGATAAAGATATTTCTCAAGTCCTAACTATTTGGCCTAACTTGTGGAAGACTAAGTAAAGATCAAATCATTTTCAAATTTTAGATTTGCAGCACAAACTCAGATGAAAACACTTCATATAATGTTGCTTATTATGAGATTATACATAGATTATAGCCAGGCAGGTGGATGAGACAGTTGTATGAAGGGCTCGGCTAATGATTTCAGTTGGGCAGCCAACTGATACCTCTAATGGGTATACACTGTAAAAGTCCTGACACTTGGCTTGGTAGTCATGTTTAAATCAAAAAGAGCAGGAGATAATTATTATTCTTTGTACCAAGGTTGGAATTCATTCTTCCCAACATGAAAGTTATTGGTAAATTCAGTGGCTTACTTGCAGACAAATATTCTCCATTGTTTTCTGGCCAGTATTTCAAATTCCAAACTATTCCAAAGATTTAAGTTCTAGTTTTACTCCTGAAAATGTTGTTTTTCTTTGCCATTTTAACAATATGGGTTATAACATATTGAATTGAGAATCTGTTGCCAGAAGCCAGACATTATACACACAAAATAGCGGAAGGTAATTGTATATTGGTACATTGGTACCAATATGTACCAAGAGATTTGGCTGCTCTTCCTCACTGTCTTAAATGCTGTGGACATGATCAGAGACGTCCCTGACACTGGCCCCTGGGAGGCAACATACCATCAAGGTGTTCCATTCACATCTACAGAATCTCCTGTCTTTTCCTGACAATTGAGTCCCCTATCACTATCACTCCCCTCTTCTCCGTCTTTACCTTCTGCACCATGGACCCATGCTCAGTGCCAGCAACCTGGTCCCTGTGGCATTCCCCTGGGAGGTCATCTCCCACAACAGTATCGAAAACTGTAAACTTATTTTTGAGAATGACCAAAGGGGTGCTACTGCCTATTCACATTTTCATTTCTCCTGACAGTCACCCAGATACTTGCCTCCTGCAACATCAGGGTGACTACACTTCCCTGTAACTCAGATCATCGTCTCACTCTCGGGTATAAGCTGAAATCAACATACACATAGTCAACCCCTATGTGTATGGCCTCAATGGCTGGCTCTGAGAGGCAGTCAGCCATGGGATTATATTTCCCCTTGATACGTTGTAATACCAGTTGAGGTTACAGTTACATTATCCTGCACTATAAAGGATCTAAATTGATCTTCACCAACCTTAACATATTTATACGAGTCATTTTGGTGTTTTTATGTTACCTGCAAGTTTATTCTCATAATACATTTGCCTTCCTTTTTAATTTGTTTATTCTTTGCTGAATTGCCCCTAATCCTCGTTTACTGCTTTTCCTGTCAATTTCATATATCACCCCTTTGTTTCTAATAATATCCTTAATTCCCTTCTTAACCCATAAATATGCCCTCTTTTGTGACTTAGCTCTGTGCATTCTGAAATGTACTTCAGATAAAACATTTAAAATATTGCATATAGCCATTTCACATTGATCCATTTAATAAAGTTCCTATCTTGTGCATCATGGCTTTGTCATTTCCTTTGTTCAGATTCAGGATTCTCAATTCCAATTCAGTGATTTCACACACTCTTAATATATTGTGATTATTTTTTCCCCAGAGGTACCACGGAGCTAGATTGTTAATTATTTATTCTTCATTGCACATTCATTCAGCTAGAATTCATTTTTCTTGTTATTTGTGCCCTTAATGTATTGGCCTAAATAATGCAAATAGTTCAGAAATTTCTCTTCCACAGTATCATTGACAATTTGTTTTGACAAATATGTACGCAGATTAGTCACCCAAAATGATATTGAACACTTGCTAGTTGCATTTCTAATTATTTAGGCCCCTACATCAACATGAGACTTGTAGACAATCCCCACCCAGAATGATTCCACATCTTGATGTTGATAGGCAACATCTTCATCCACTATGATACTGATTTCCCACTTTACTGAAATGTCACCCCATCCCATCCTGCCTTTCCTTCTTAAATAATAACCTGGAACTTCCATTCTTCATTCCCTGTAGCTACATCTCCAAAAGAGTAACACTATCAAAGCTATTTAAATTTAGTTAATTCATCTTATTTAGAGACAATGCCTTCCCACTTGCCCTTTTAACAATAACATTTATTTTGTGGCTCTATTTGCCTCCTGCTCTTCTACTTTTACCTTATTTTTGTTTTCCCATCTAATCTTCCTGCTCAAATTCCATGCCTCCCTGCCATTCAAATTTAAACCATCTTGAACAACACTAGCAAACACTACTGTCCTAACAGTGCTTGCAGGACACTGGTCCCAGGATAGCTTAGGACCAGTTTGAATTGACCCCATCTCCCAGAAGCAGTCCTAACATAAGGAATCCAAATCTCCTTCTCCCCCCCATTACATTATATCTCAAGTCATATCAATAGGATTTTTCTCCATACTTCTAAATTGCACTTGACACTGGGAGTAATCTTGAGAATAATACCTATAGATAAAGCTTGTCTAGCAATAATTATGTTTAAGCATTGCACAGGGCATGTTTGAGAATCTCATTTACTGAATGGGAAGCAGCTAGATCAGAATCAAGTTTATTGAAAGACCTTTGGTGGCTGTGGCTTCTGCTGAGTACCCAATACTATCTTCCTCTTCCAGGAGGTTGCCCAGAGAATGCTCTTTCATTCTCTTTGTTGTACTGTACTCCCGGCGGGGGGGCTCTGAAACACCCAAAATCTCCAGACAGCTGAGTACCACAGAAAACTTAAAACTTACTGCACATGACGCACCAATTCCTGTCAAGTAATTAACTTTTAATATTTTCAAAGTTTATAAATTTACAAGAATCTAATTTCTATAGAGCATTTAAGTTAGTAATTAACTTTTAATTGAGCCTTTAAATATTGCTAAAATTGGTTGAGGGTGGGGCTCAAAGCTCTCTTCTTGTTAATGTGGTGTTAGTGGCATTGGTTTTAAGTCAGTGGACATTTCTGCAGGTGCAAAGCAACTAAATTCTGTGACCCATTTCTCATTCTTTGGTGATGAATTTGTGAAATGTCATGAGATGGTTTACTGTAATCAATATTCATTTCTTTGGCAGGAGGGAAAGTTTCCATAAAGATTATGGATGTGGTTGAGGGCAGTCCTGAGACATCACCTGATATTTAATTGTATGAAATATTTTTTTCAGGTTCTGCCACCACCAAAACTGAAACTCCATAATAATTACGTTCACTCCAATAATGGCTATGGTATTACCATAATTCAGCCAGATGGTAGACATTGCCACGATGCAGATGAAGGTGTATTGGAGTGTGCTGCAGGAGGTGACAAAGGAGACGATCTTTTGAAAGCTATGCAGAATTTGAGTCTTGAAATGAATAATAATAAATTTGAAAACAATTCAATGGGAGAAATAGGTGTAATTGTTTGTTAATTATGCTAATATGAAGTACTACAGGGTTAGAAATCCTGATCAATTTGCCTTGAGCCAAACTCAGATTTATAATTCTGAGTTGGCAATTGTTTCATCTTTTTATTTGCAGAAAGTACATTGTTTAAGAAAGGAATACAGCTCAGATATAAATTCAAAACAAATCAAAAATATAGTTCAGTATACAAAACTATGTAAACTAACTTCTCTGTCACTATGTCGGGAAGTTCCTTAATCTGTGCTTTAAACTTGTTTAAATTTCCAGCTTTCTGCCGCAAGCTTTAGGAAAAAATATATATATTTAAAGCTGATTGTTTACTTGCAACTTCCCTTTGCCACCTGAGTTTATGGTATTCCCACACGCATTTGATTCAGTTTATATTTAAGAGCAGAAAGGTTGAACATTTAGAATTTGTTACAAACATATACAAAGGCATTGAAATGGTACTGATGTTCAGAAGGGGGAAAAAAAAACAAAGAATGGCTCAGATTCATCCACACAGACATAACCTGAAGCCCTGACACTTAATAAAGGTCTTTGCAGCCTAACATCTAAAAGTACTAACCATCAACCAATGAAATAATGTACTTTTCAGTACAGTTTGTAGTTATTTAAGGGTATAATGGAGTATGTACTTATTTCATTAAATGATGTTTGAATTGCAGTGTCTTTTGAGATTACCTTATGAGCAATGTATTTAGAATTACAAACTTTCAAAATTATTTACAAATTTGAAATAAATCTGTATCAATAAGTCTTACTGATTTAAAGCTGCTTTATTACATTATCTACTGCTGACATCTAAAATGCAAGTGATTATAATTGATAATAAACTGATTTTTGAATTCAAATGATAATTGTTTCTGTAATATCACAGGTACACTACAAATGTCAAATGAAACTTAATGATGTAGATCCTGGATTATATTTTAAAATCATCTCTCAACTCTTCTAGCAAGAACAGGCAATGGCATTGCTGAATGAATACTGCAAACATTTACATAAGATACTTAATTGGTTCAACCACAAGAAACTGATACTACAGATAATGCCCAGTTTAGCTGAAGATTGCAATTTCATCAATTTGTTGACCGGTCATTACCAATTTAATTAAACAAGAACAGTCATGGAATTCAAAATTAGAGAAAAAAACTACTGCTTAATTTATTGAATCAAGATAGAATTAACCAGAACATTATGCTTTCAAATATTTGATTCATAAGTCAACCCCTTTAACAATACAGAACATCCAACAGTAGAGCACAGCACATCCCTTTGGCCCATGGAATTGTGCTGACCTTTTGACCTACAATAAATCTAACCCTTCCATCCTACACAGGCCTCCATTTTTTTTACATCCTGGTAGTGTTCTACACACCCACCATCCTCTGTGTAGGGGAAAAAAACTACCACTGACATCCCTTCTATACTTGCCTCCAATCACCTTAAAATTATGGCCTCTCATATTAGCCATTTCTGCCCTGAGAAAAAGGCACCGATTATTCATTCTATGCCTCTTAAACACATCAACTGACCTCTCATCCTCCTCTGCTCCAAAGAGAAAAGCCATAGCTCAGGTATGAAATAAGGGATTGTAGTCTGAAATTAGGAACTATGGCTGGATATAATTAGGCCTCGAGTTGGGATTTTAATCTAGTGTGGTCTTACAGCTAGGCTAGACCTGCAGTTGAGGCCTTAGTTTACAACTGGAGTGAGAATATGGAGTTGACAATGAGCCTAGAATAGTGGCTAGGGGTTGAAGCTTGATTAAAAACTTGAAACTGTCACTTGTGGTTGTCCCTATATGTGAAATTGGAGACCTCAGTTGGTGACTAATGTCTGGAGATTGAGAATGGACTTATGGTGAAGTTAGCATTGTGAAAAGTCTGCAGTAGCAGGGTTAGACAGCAAGACAGAAATAGGCAATGGGTGACTGGGTTGGGCCTGTGGTTTAGGCCTCATGTTGGTGTCTGTGATTGAGGATAAGATTGCAATTGGGTCTGCCTAACTTGGTGTTAGACCATAACATATAAGAGCAAGCTTAGGCTATTCTTCCTATTGAATTTGTTTTGCAATTTAATTTTTGCTGTTTTTACCCCCAATCCCATTCTCCTGTCTTCATCCTGTAACACTTAACCCATTTACCAATCAAGAAATTATCAATCTCTGCATTACATGCACCCAATTATTTGATCTCCACATCACTCTGTAACAACAAATTCCACAGATTCGCCATCCTCTGGCTTAATCTCTATTCTTGGACACTCCTACTAGTGGAATATCTTTTCTAAATTCACACCATCTAAACCTTCCAAATCAAGTACCTCAAGGGTAGTTGATATTGTTGACAATTAAATTCTAAAATTTTTGCTGAATTATAATTTACTTATTGAAAGCTACCAGATTCTGTAAGACCTGGAGTGATAGAGAGAGAAAGTGTGAGTGAAAGAGACTGAGAGAGAGAAAATGAGTGAGTGCATGTATTATGGATAAACCACTTAATATTCATTGGAAGTAACTAGAATCTATAAATATGGATCAAGTAAATACTTTGAAAAGTTTCAGCCAGTCTTCTAATGTGGCTTGGGTTGACATGTTCCTAACTACCCTATTAACTTTACCAAGAAACTTGGTAAATTGTTTAATGGGAAATTTGGATAAGTACATGGATGCAAAGCTATGATCTGGGTGCAAGTCAACGGGACTAGGCAGTTTGAATGGTTCGGCTTGGGCCAAATGGCCTGCTTTTGTGTAGTTTTCGATTACTATAACTGTAAATTATATAAAAGTTAGAAATATAAAATCACAAGGACAGAAAAATGTTAAGTGTCTGGCAAAATTGTAGTACAACATTTTCAGATTAGGCAAATCTCAGATTCCCTAGAAGGATAACCTGCTGGAAAAGCTGGAAGCAATTCCTTTTCAGGGAGACTTGCAAGGAAATTGTGGGGAATGGATCTTTAAAATGCAATGATACAGAAAATAAATTGAAAAGTTGTGTATCATCTGATGGAATCAAAAGTCACTATACCTATGCTTCTCGGGACATAGAGACCACTCTATTGTGCCTACCCTGATAACTTTAATGCTGCAAACAGGGGTAAAGTTGTAGCTGCCTCAGCACCTTTCCAATTATTTACTATCACCCAGCTTTAAGGGAAACCAAAATTGATTGTCTACCACGAAGTCAACATTGAATGTAAAAATTTTAAAAAAGGCTTTGGTTTCCACTGAACCTCTCTTAAATACACATTGCCACAGCAATGACCATGAATCATTTGAGGTCCATACACGATAATGCCTAGATCTCTTCTTCAAACTGTTATGAATGTACCACAGCTCTGAGGGGCCGAAGGGTGCGGGGTAGCCCCCTCCTTTGTGAGAATCACAAGATCACTATTGATTTGGGTCAGGAGACCCAGGAAATGAGGGAGAGACGTGCAGGATGTCACGTTTCTCCCCCCCTCCCCCCCCATAGCGATGTAAAGCTACGGGACATGGCCATTGTCTCCGGAAGACCAAGTTGTGTATTGAGTACTGTACTATTCATTGAAGCCCCTCAGGGGATGACCAGAGTGGCTGGTTGAGGGATTGCATCATCCCAACCTGACTGACATCTGAGACCCCGTGAGGAAGTATAAAAGAGGGTCTGGGGAACAACCCCTTCAGACGCACCAGAAGAAACGCTAGCGATCCCGTAATAGCGGGAAGCCATTTGAAGGAAGCCACGAAGGAGGCCTTGCCTGGGGCCTGGTGGCTGGTACCACGGAAAACGACTTGGAACTAACAACGGGGAACCAACACCCCCGACGCAACGGATTGGCCTCATAAAAGTCCCGGGCAAGTTTAAAACCATCTCTCTTAAACCCAAAAAGCTGCAGCTTGAAAGGACAGTGACTTTTATCTTTCCATCAGACAATACAATATCCCCTAGACCAGGGGTCAGCAACCTTTACCACTGAAAGAGCCATTTGGACCTGTTTCCCACAGAAAAGAAAACACTGGGAGCCACAAAACCCGTTTGACATTTAAAATGAAATAACACTGCATACAATGTTTTTTTTTGCCTTTATGCTATGTATAAACAAACTATAATGTGTTGCATTTATGAAATCGATGAACTCCTGCAGAGAAAACGAAATTACATTTCTGTATGCAACAAAAGCATTTTGAACTCTGAAAAAAAGACGTTGGGTTGAAGGTTACTTTTAAGTTAAATACTCAATGTCTATTTGAGTCCTTCTTGTATTTATGAAAAACGCCGAACTTAAATTTTCCGCCAGCAGCAAACCAAAAATAATGTCAGCCAGCTGTCAACCTGAAAAATAAAAGGACTATTTCACTGAACAATGAAAAAATATGAATATACGTAAAATAATAGGCAATTAAAATATTTATCATACTTGGTTAATGGGATTTCTGCTCCTGGACCTCAGCGCACAGCGTCTGCACATCAGGGCTGTATGACGTCACCTTCATCTTTACACAGGATCGCAAGCTGTCATCTGTGAGGCGTGCACTATGTTTGTTTTTAATAAAGTTCATGTTGGAGAACACCTGCTCACATACATATGTGGATCCAAAGATCGACAGGACTCCAAGCGCATACTTTTTAATGTTTACATAAATGTCGGGGATAGCATTCCATGTTTCAAACACAAGTTTGTCCGGTTTAGGAAGGTTTTCAATATCACTCCATTTGTGATTCTGAGCAAGAACGGCCTTCTGACGGGCAACATCTTCAAGGTCTGCTGTCAAGCGTCTAAACTTGGACACCCATATGTCTTTGTCGGCTATGTTGGCCAGTTCCATCTCAAGATCAGGTTGACTCACACCTGCCAATGCAGTCATATTCAGTAGGGATGGATCGATGCTTAGGGGAGTGACCGGGAAGGATAATGTGTTTTTTTCCTCTCTGAACTCACAGAAGCGTTTCCCAAACTATGTTTGCATTGCGATGATTGCAGAATGTAAATACTCCGAATTTATCATGTCGTGACCTTGTTTGAACTCTCTCAAATTGGGGAAGTGAGACAATGTGCCTTTCTGTAAATCTCTGGCAAGCACTGTCAACTTGTGCTCGAATGCCAAAACATCCTCCAACATGTGTAGGGCTGTACGTCCTTTCCCCTGAAGAGCTGTGTTCAGCGTGTTCAGGTGCGCTGTCATGTCTACCATGAAGTGTAGATTTTCCAGCTACTCTGGCTGTTCCAGCTCAGGAAAGGTGAGCCCTTTGCTGCCCAGGAAAGTTTTCATTTCTTCCAGACACGCGACAAAGCGTTTCAGAACCTCCCCTCTGGACAGCCAGCGATAAAAACACGTTGTAGCTATGTGCTACACGCAGTCAGTAAACTGCAGTCAAAGATAACTTTATTCGAACTAAACAGCCTTGCTTTTAAGCCTCCCTCAACCCGCCCCCCCCCCCATGGGCGCGGATGCTCCAAAAGACACATACTCACAAACCCCTGTAGGCTATCTCCCTTAGCCGGAACGCTGGCTAATTGTGAGCCGGTTCAGGTGTGCCAGGAAATGGGTCGCCACAACGTTTTATTTAGATTGTACAAGATCACCATAATCTTCAAATTTAGAATTACATTTCAAAAACTAACAAACTAACATAAAATACATTTTAAATACTCACCATTTATTTTCCAAAGCCACAGGGAGCCGCAGCACAGAGATGAAAGAGCCGCGTGTTGCTGACCCCTGCCCTAGACAAACGATAGAGCTATTGCTTAATTGATGATTATTATTATACCCGCGTTTTTAGATTGAGTATTGACGACGTATATTATCTGAATGTCTGTATTAATCTTATCTTTGTGCCCCTTTATAAATAAAGACTTTTAAAAATAGTACCATCAGACTTCAACGGACCTCTCTATCTTTGCTGGTAAGTGATCCAGTTACGTGAATTTCGTAACAAAACAATCTTTTAGTCTGAAGAATGCCCAGATGCGCAACACTCACACTGTCTTTGTGAATAGTATTTTTTAAATCTTTTCCACTCTGAAATTCTAGTATCCACCACTGACCAGTTACATCCAATCCCCTGCAGATAAACATCTGCTTATAGTGGTCAAGCCAAATCTAACCCTGACTGTTACATGCTTCTCAGTATAATGAACAAATAAAACATTTTGTTCTAAAACTCAGACATTGATCATTAATAAAATACTAACAATGGGCCCAATAACAAACCCTAAATGGCTCCACTGATGACCCATTCTCAACCAGCAGATTATCAAGGGTATATCATGGCCACACAAAGACCAATGAAATCTATGACCAGATAAACTTCAGTAATATGGAATGAGGAATAAGCATTGGTCAAAATACTGGTGCAAGTGAAATTTTTGTTGGTACAGAATACTTGCTGTATTCCCTTGACTCACTGGCACAGGACTCACGACTGGCTGTAGTAATGTTTATAAAATCCATTCATTTTAATATAAGGTAATAACTTTAACATAAGGCATTGTGACAATACCTCTCCATTTGAGTGCCTTTTTATAAATTTGCAGCAACATGTTCATTTATTGAATGGACCTAAAATAATAGGTAGCAAAAGAGTTTAATTTTACTATTTGTCATCAATGTATTTAATTATGCAAAAACACATCTTTTTTCCATCTTTTATTTCTTCTGCAATACAACAAAAATACGAACATATTGAAAACCATCCACTCTACACTTCAATGTGCTTGGACATTTAATTGGTATTTTAGATATCATAAGTATATACCCTTGCTGTAAGTGCACACTAAGTACAGAAAGTATTTGCAGAACTGAAACTGATCACATTTGCAATGTGCATGCACTGTTGTACATAAAATAATTAATACAAAGCCATGTTACTTATCAATCAATATAAATTGTGCACAAATGCAACTTTTGGTCATCTGCATTTTTCTAGAAGGCTCCTTTGCCTTCATATCCTCCTCCATAACCTGCCCCAAAACTCCGGTTCCCTCCATATCCACCACCACCACTGCGGTTACCACCGTATCCACCACCCTGGCTACCACTGTATCCTCCACCACCACTCTGGTTACCACCATATCCTCCACCACCACTCTGGTTACTACCATATCCTCCACCACCACCACTCTGGTTACCACTGTATCCTCCACCACCACCCTGGTTACCACTGTATCCTCCAGCACCACTCTGGTTACCACCATATCCTCCACCACCACCGTATCCTCCACCACTACCCTGGTTACCACCATATCCTCCAACACCACCCATGCTACCACCATATGCACCACCATCCTGGCTACCACCTTGTCCACTACCACCTAGGCCACTACTGTATCCACCACCACCCTGGCTACCACTGTAACCACCACTCCTGTTGCCACTATAACCACTACCACCTTGGCTACCACTGTATCCACCACTCCTGTTGCCACCGTATCCACCACCATCCTGATTACTACTGAATCCACCACCACTCTTGTTACCACCATATCCACCACTACCCAGGCTACTACCATATCCACTGCCGCCCAGGCTACCACCGTATCCACCGCCATCACCATCCTGGCTACCACCATATCCACCACCAGTACCCTGGCTACCACCATATCCACCAGTACCACCACGGCTACCACCATATCCACCAGTGCCACCACGGCCACCACCAAACCCACCAGCACCAGCACCAGCACGGCCACCACCAAATCCACCATCACTCCTGTTAGCACCAAATCCACCAGAATCCAGCTTACCACCATATCCACCTTTACTTTGGTAGCTACCATATCCTCCACTTTGGTAGCTATTGTATCCACCACCTCCTCCTCTCCCTCCTCCAGAAAAATATCCAGAACTATAACTGTCGCGGGACCCACCATAACCTCCTCCTCCCCTATAACCTGAACCACGACCACTCCCTCTTCCACCAAATCCTTGATTATCATAACGCGCCATTTTGGGAGGACGAGGACCATCACCAAATCTGTAAGAAATAAAATTAAGATAGTAAATTTCATTAGTCAAATTAACAGTAAGGAAAAATTATGCAAATTGCACAACTTAGTTGCTAATTTTTCCAGTTAATACTTCTCTCTATTCAATCCAAGGCATACCATTTAATCATATAAATTGCTTATGAACAAAATGGCACTTCTTGTAATAGGTCAAATAGGTCTTCAATCAGAATGTTCAGACAGAGAAGTGGCTTGTTCGTTCTTTATGTGCCGTGTTACATGGCATGAGTAATCATAGTGTTTCTATGACCATTATTGTTCTTGGCAAATCCTTCTACAAAAGTGATTTACCACTGCCTTCTTCTGGGCAGGGTCATCACAAGATGGGTGACCCCAATCATTATCAATACTCTTCAGAGACTGTCTGCCTCTTGTCAGTGGTCGCATGAAAAGGACATGATATAACCATATAACAACTACAGCACAGAAACCGGCCATCTTGGCCCTTCTCACCCGTGCCGAATGCTTACTCTCACCTAGCCCCACTGGCCCACACTCAGCCCATAACCCTCCATTCCTTTCCAGTCCATATACCTATCCAATTTTACTTCAAATGACAATACCAAACCTACTTCTACCACTTCTACCAGAAGCTCGTTCCACACAGCTACCACTCTGAGTAAGAAATTCCCCCTCGTGTTACGCTTGAACTTTTGCTCCCTAACTCTCAACTCATGTCCTCTTGTTTGAATCTCCCCTACTCTCAATGGAAAAAGCCTATCCACATGAACTCTATCTATCCCCCTCATAATTTCAAATACCTCTATCAATTCCCCCCTCAACCTTCTAAGCTCCAAAGAATAAAGACCTAACTTGTTCAACCTTTCCCTATAACTTAGGTGCTGAAACCCAGGTAACATTCTGGTAAATCTTCTCTGTACTCTATTTTGTTGATATCTTTCCTATAATTCGGTGACCAGAACTGTACACAATATTCCAAATTCAGCCTTACCAATGCCTTGTACGATTTTATCATTACATCCCAACTCCTATACTCAATGCTCTGATTTATAAAGGCCAGCATACCAAAAGCTTTCTTAACCACCCTATCCACATGAGATTCCACTTTCAGGGAACTATGCACCATTATTCCTAAATCACTCTGTTGTACTGCATTCTTCAATACCCTACCATTTACCATGTATGTCCTATTTGGATTAGTCCTACCAAAATGTAGCACTTCACACTTATCAGCATTAAACTCCATCTGCCATCGTTCAGCCCACTCTTCTAACTGGCCTAAATCTCTCTGCAAGCTTTGAAAACCTACTTTATTATCCACAACACCACCTACCTTAGTATCATCTTAGTATGCACCAGCTGATCATACAACCATCCACCACCTGCTCCCATGGCTTCACGTGACCCTGATCTTGGGGGGGGGGGGGGCACTAAGGAAGTGCTACACCTTTTCCAGGGTTGATCTACAGGCCAGTGGAGGGAAGGAGCGCCTTACACCTCCATTGGTAAAGACTTATCTCCAATCCACTTTGTTATATGGGAAACACAGACAACTACCTGTGCCTGCTCCTTTATTCACACACATTCACAAACAGGAATCATTGATGAACAAGAAACTTGGCTGAAAATCTATGGCAAATATATAAATGAAACTTACCCAGTCTAAAGGTACAGGTGAAAATGGTTTATTTGGACATACTGCACAGTACTACTGATAATATTGGGGAAGATTCATCTGCCTTACTGTACCATTTAAATGGCTGTGGTGTGTTCTTCGTGCCAGATGTTGGGAGAACTGGGAGACCCAGAGTCTCCCAGTGAGCTACATCTATGTAAAGTCCACCTGGCTGCAGCTCCTTGAAGAACGTGTTAGGGAACTAGAGCAGCAACTGGATGACCTTGAACTTGTTCGGGAGAGCAAGGAGTAATTGATCAAAGCTACCGGGAAGTAATCACCCCGAAGTTGCATAAGGCGAGTAGCTGGGTGGCTGTCAGGAGAAATGGAAATAGGTAATTACAGCAGAGCACATCTGTGGCCATTCTCCTCAATAGGGTACTTTTGTGGTGTATGGCCTCCCAGGAGAACGCCACGGCAACTGGGTTACAGGTGCTGAGCATGGGTCCATGGTGCAGAAGGGAAAGAGAGAGAAGAAGGGAGAGGTAGTGATAGGGGACTCAACAGTGAGGGGAACAGACAGGAGATTCTGTGGACACCCAGATGGCACGTTGCCTTCTAGGTGCCATGGTCAGGCAGATGTCAGATCGCATCCATATTTTGGGAGAGGGAAGGGGAGCAGCCAGGAGCTTTGGTACATTTGGTACCAATGACATAGGAAGGAAAACAGGTCCTGAAAAGAGAATTTAGAGAGCTAGGTAGAAGGCTGAGAAGCAGGACCTCCTGGGTAGTAATTTCCAGATTGTGGCACTCAGCAGTGAGGGTAGAAACAGTATGATTTGGCAAATAAATGCGTGGCTGAGAAGCTGTTGCAGGGGGCAGAATTTCAGGTTCTTGGATCATTGGAATCTCTTCTGGGGAGTGGTTCTGACCTGTTCAAAAGTGACAGGTTGCACCTGAAGCTGAGGGGGACCAATATTCTTGCAGGCAGGTCTGTTAGAGCTGTTGGCGAGGGTTTAAACTAATTTGGCAGGGGAGTGGGAACCGGAGTGAAGGGACTCAGAATAGGATAGATGGTAAAAAAGTAAAGATAGCATGCACACTTGTCAGGTAGGGCAGGCAGGTGATGGGATTTAGCCGCAGCTAATGGGCTGAGTATCAAAACATTAGGGAAGCAGAATCAGAAAGGATAGCAAATTCGGTACTCAAGGTGTTGTATCTAAATGTGCATAGTATAAGAAATAAGGTGGATGATCTTGTTGCAGTACTACAGATTGCCAGGTGTGATGTTGCAGCCATCACTGAATTGTGGCTGGTGGATGGTTGTAGTTGGGAATATCCAAGGTTACACGTTATATTGGAGGGATAGGAAGGTAGGCAGAAGGGGTGGTGCGGCTCTACTGGTAAGGAATGGCGTCAAATCGGTAGAAAGACGTGACATAGGATCAGAAGATGCTTAATCCTTGAGGGTTGAGTTAAGAAACTGCAAGGGTATAAGGACTCTGAAGGCAGTTATATACAGGCCTTTCAACAGTAGCTGGGAGGTGGACCACAGATTACAACAGGAGACAGAAAGGGTGTGTCAAAAGGGCAATGTTATGGTAGTCATGCAAGATTTTAGCATGCAAGTCGATTGGGAAAATCAGGTTGGTAATGGATCTTAAGAGAGAGTTTGTTGAACGTCTAAGGGATGGCTTTTTAGAGCAGTTTGTCCTTGAGCCTACTAGGGGTTCAGCTATCCTGGATTGGGTGCTATGTAATGCACCAGAGGCAATTAGGGAGCTTAAGGTAAAAGAACCCTTAGGAACCACCAATTTATATGGTGGTTGGTTAGTAACTAACAGCTCCCTCTTTATACAGCCTTCTGAGGACTTTTCTGAAAGCTTTGCATTGAAGCATTAGAATTCACATTGATCAGTTTATGAATGCTAATTAATGAGAGTGCTCTGAGAGCACTGAAACTTAATATAATTGAATTGACTTTATTTCTTACATCCTCCACATAAATGAGGAGCAAAAATCTTTACGTTATGTCTCCGTCTGAATGTGCAGTATGCAAATTATAGTAACTTGTCATAAATACCACGTACAGTAAGATATACAACAGGACAGTCTATATAGCTTATAATTGTGTTAGTGTGAATTAATGAGTCTGATGGCCTGGTGGAAGAAGCTGTCCCAGCGTCTGTTGCTCCTGGCTTTTATGCTGCAGTACATGGTAGCAGCTGGAATAGTTTATGGAATAGTTCAGCTGGATCACTGAGTGTCCTGAATACTTAAAATGCAGTTTACCTTGAGTTTAACATAAGATTAATGCCTGCTGCTCCAGGTTTTGAAATCTGCCGAATCACATTCAGCAAGCGTTCATGTTTGGGATCCAGATGCCGTACAAATTCAGGATCCTTAGCAACTTCGACAACCAGTGCCTCCATTCCTGCGCGCAAAGCAACAATTGCAGCTGCAGCATAGTGTGACATCTTCAACTTTATCCTACAAGGCAAAAATTATAATATCATAAGCATTTCAAGCAACCAACACAAAAAGGATCAAAATGGTACGGTTGCTCTCCCGGGAAACAATCATTCAACAAACATTTGAACTTATTTTTTCAGGAAACAAGTCTTGCTGCAAAACAAAGAGATAAATCATAAAAATATCGTTTTACAGCTTTTCTAAGATGGCTAAACTTGACACAGAGATCTTTTGAGAACAAGTTAAAGAATATGGCATAACTTACAATGTAACATACAAATTTCATCTGATAAGGTGAGTATCTGATTGCACACTGGATAAAATTCAAAGCTCCACTTTATTATCACTGAATGGGTTAAACTGTACAACAAAAACACGGTAGCGCAGTGGTTAGCACCGCACTATTACAGCTCGCCCCATCAGAGTTCAATCCTGGTGTCCTCCGCAAGGAGTTTGCACGTCCCCCGCATGAAACATGGGTTCCCTTCACAGTCTAAATTCACGCCGGTTAGTAGGTTAATTGGTCATTGTAAATTGCCCTGTGATGAGGCAAGGGTTAAATTGGTGGATGCTGGGCGGTGGGGCAGAATGGGCTAGAAGGATATGTTCCATGTCGAATCTCTAAAAAGATAAATGAATCCCAGGTGCAAGATTATATAAGTGGGGGGGAAATGGTGACAAAACAGAGAGGGACAAGCAGGAAATGCAGTTCATCTAATGTAAATGGAATCAAAAGTTGTTTGATAAAGTGATAACTGGCTTATAAAAAAATTTGAAGCTCATGGCAGAACAGGAGCAGCAAGCAGTGAGAATAATTTTTAAAAAGTAGTAACTAGGAACAAAGGCTAGTGGCAAAGGGCATTGTTTTGGACTAGGTTGAAATGAACAGTAGTATTCCTCCTGGTATTAGAACTATAACCACTACATATTTCTAATAGATTCAGTCAAAATATATCCAGACTAATTCCAAAAACTGCAATGATATAAAGCCTGGAAGTGTTGTGTACTGTGCTGAGGCTAGTAATTGACTTCAACAACATGCAGTCTGGTTAGTGGGCACAGAGCACATAAAACTTATTTCAGCTAAACAAGGTGTCTCATTTCCATGAGAAAAATGAAGGGAACAACTATTCACTAGAGAGCATAATTCTGAAAGAGCCACACTGATAAAATAAATTTGGAATGTAAATGCATAAATCAAGGACAAGTTAAACTGGACAGATTAAGCTGGTGGTTTTAAAAAAAAAGCAAATGTGACCCTGGTGATTGGAAAATAAACAAAAGAAAATCAAAGCAAACCTCCATCAAATGTTGTTTTGGCTGCTAAGTGAAGACTGTGTCCAGGCTTTTTAAAATAAGAATTGAAGGCCGAAGAATGGGTCAGAGAAGATTTTCCCATATGATTTCAGAAACGAATTAGAGAGCAGAGAGGCTGGAGTTTGTCTCCTTTGGAACAGAGTAAGCTGTGTACTTGAGAAGGGTGAAAAACCCAGAACAGAAAATGAATTAGCAAAAAGCCAAAAATAGTTAACATGAGACAAGTTTGAAACAGTTGGTTTGAGTCAGGAGTACATTGTTAGGTTAACAGTGGAAGCATATTCAGTTATAGCACTCAAGAGAGCTGATTGAATATTTGAAAGGAAAGAATTTGCAGGGTTATGGGGAAGACAGGATATCGAATGACCAGCTACATTGCTCTCAAATAAAACTAGTTATGAACATATATTGCAATTCAAAAGTCTGTCCTTATTAAAAGCTGTTTTTGTATTTTCAATAAAAATAATTAATAGGAACAAGTCAATATCATTTTTCTAAAACTTTCATCCACAAAGTTATGAGGCATGGGATACATGGGAACTTGGCAGCATAGATTCAGAATTGACATCATTCAAGTTCAAATTCCCAAACAGTACAAATTTAAGTTTTGTTGCCATTCAACCATACACGAATACAGCTTTCCTCCAGCAGCAAGGTGCAAAACACAATACCAACAGTCATAAACAGTACAAGGCATATATAGCACATATAAAATAGCAGTAAGCATGCAGTCACACACAAAGTCCAAGTGTGTGCCAAGTCTGAGTCCATGAATGTTGTCACCAAAAACAAGTCTGCTGTTTGTTTTCACCAAATGAACACTATAGGGCAGCACTGATGGAAAGGGACAACCCTTCCCCATATCCAACATGGATGCCATGCCACACTTCCTGGGCAGCTGAAATAGGTGACACCATAACATGAGGCCTCGCAGCTTCCCTAGCATCAGTCTTGACAGTTAACCAGTGAACTAGTACACTCAAACCCCACTTATTGCTGAGGATGCATTCCTCAGAGGTAGAGCGCTATGTAAATCAGTGCTACGCGGAGTCATTATGACATTATGCAAATGGACACGTGTCTGATTTTTAGAAAATCAAACCCGAGCTATGTATTATTTTATGTATACACAGTAATTCGTGGAGTAACAAACATGCAAATAGGCCTGACCTGTACACATCACAGCAGCAGCAGAGAGAAGTGGGTGGTGGTTACATGTTAGAGGAGGGACCAGGCTGTGGCTCTTCCTCTAACTTTGGCTTCTTCTTCAAGTAGGCATCAAGATTTGACTACCTTTTCTTGTTTCCTCTCAGAAAGCAGTTTTCAGTAGCAGAATTCATTTCGAGAACACTTCTCTCTGCCTTGTTGCCTCACTCCCGGTCAGGGCTGCTATCAATGAACCAGTCCATGATTGGTGATGCTTGTGCTGAGGAAGTTTGTGGTGAGGTTTTTTTTGCTGGTACTTTCTCTTCTTCCATCCACGTCCTCAGATTCAACCAGGATTTGTTGCTCTGTCAATTCTCAAAGCTCTTTGTTATTAAGGCTTTCACCAAGAGAATGCAGTAGTTCTTCAACATCGCCATCATTAACATCCTTAGGTGGCATCACTTGCAGTTTCACATCCATGCTGATGCTTTCCCTAGATATCTTAGATGTACTACCCTCACTGGAAGTTGCAGACCATTTTCCAGACATTATAGGTGGGGGAAAAAATAGAATAAATTGGTGAGGGAGCAAGAATATTTACACATGCGGGGAAGGCAGAGTGTGAACTAATACATAATTGGCTGTGAGCGACTCAGAGCATATGTAAAGAAATCTCATTGGCTGATTGAATGCTTACTGTCTTGAAAAGTTCTGTGTTGTTTAGAATGAACTTTCGTCATTTAAAAATACTTCAATAAAAATTGAATAACCACATTGTAACGAATAAGTGCTATGCAGGGCAGCATTATGTGGGGCCTGAGTGTACTCCACATTATATATGTCCAACAGGGTTTTGTGATCATAAGAAAAACATCCAAGACAATCACTCGCTGTTACGACTGCAGCAGGTCCAGCTCCTCCACCAATGAGCAACTCACTGATGGGGTAGATCTGCAGTATCTGAAGTTCTTACTGTTCAGAAGAGTATTGCAATCATTAAAGAAAGATGTTTAAAAGACAGTAACACCTTTAGTTGGTCCTGTAAAAGCTGTCATATTTGACAGCACTGTTATCTTAAAAGAAAAAAGGACATCACATGCATTTCTCCCTCCACTACTGGTAGTGTCTAAAGAGGATACTGCTTCAAAATTGCAACATCTATCAAGTCTTCCCACCGCATGGCCCATGCTGTGAATTTGCAGCTACCTTCAGGCGGAAGGTACAGAAGTCTTAACTCCCTCACCACCAGGTTCAAGAACAGCTACTTTCAACCACTTGGTTCTTGAACCAGCCAGCAAAACCCTAATAACTACAGTTCAGCAACGCTATGAACATTTTGACCAACTTGCACTGAAATGGACTTTTGTTTTTGGTCTAATTGTGTTCTCCTGTAAAATAATTTATTACTGATTTATGTTTTTCCTGTGAATGATGCTTATATGCTACTGTATAGGCCTGTTATGCTGTTGCAAGTGAGATATCATTGCATCTGTAATGCCCTTCCCTTGGACAACACTGGTGGTGTGGAGAGGGGAGACTTGCAGCTTGGGCAACTGCCGGTCTTTCATAAAAAAAAACCCTGCCCAGGCTTGTGCCCTGGAAATTTTCCAAGGTGCAAATCCATGGTCTATCAAGACTAACGGAGGCCTACACACACTACACATCATTGCATCTGTGCACACATGCTCTTGTGTTTGACAATAAACTCAACTTTGACTTTGAAAACCAAAGACTGAATTTGCTGGAAACACTCAGCAAGTCAAGAGAGAGAAACCATTTGGGAACACTGGGAGGGCTGCCTATAAAACAAGTCAAAATCAACCTGACATTACCTTACTGAAATTTATAACATTCATATATGCTCTTAATAATAAGTACCTTATTGTTCCCTGGTGGGCAGTTATCTTGTTACAGCAGCAGTATTTAAAAACACATTTAGCAATACTAATTAATAATAATATATTAATAATAAAATACAGAATAATATACACAATAATTTACCAATGTGCAGTACTGTGCAATAATCATGTGTGAAATAATAAAACAGAGACTATTGTACTATGATGTGTGTTCTCCTGTTGCACAGAGGTGAACTGTTGTATACGCTTATTGAATTTGGTAGGGAAGATTTTCTTTAACGATCGTTGTGACAGCAGAGCTGGTTGAGTCTGTTTTGAAAGGGTGCTGCTCCACTGCTTATCAAGGAGGTCATGGAGAGGATGTGCCTGATTGTCCATAATGAATAGCAGTTTGTTTAGTGACCTTTGTTCCACCACCGTAGCCAAGGATAGATCCAGCCTTTTTATTGAGTTTATTTAGTCTTTTTGCATCATTTAAATGCCTTCTCCTGCACAAAAACATGGGAATGCTATCACCCTTCAAGAAGATGCAATCCTAACTTGGAAATGCATCATCATTCCTAGACCTCCAAAACACTAATGGAGTAACTTCACCATCACTAAGCTTGTGACTTGCCATCAACTCAAAGGCAAAATATTGCTGAGATCACTAGTAAAACACATATCTTGAAAATAACAGAAAACTGTAAATAATATTCCTTCAAGAATCATGCTGAAACATTCAAAAACACCAATTTAAAGTTTCTTACCATTCATCCATCAAAATAATATCACCATTTCCTGTCACCTTCTTTGAACCATAAAACAGCAGTTGGAGTGGACTAACTAAAGTCATCGCCTTTGCAGATACAGCACGGGTTCGGATCTGAAGAATAATAAAGAATCACATACCCAAGTAATCTAAATATCCATTGATTTTCCCCAAACACTTCATTTAAAAGAACAAAAGGGGGAAAAAAGGGTTATATATATAAATAAATAATTGTTGCTATACATAGTTTTGTCCCACAAAGACTGTATCTGGTGTAACACATTAAGAATCAGTATTAAATTAGCATCCAGTTTCAAAGTCCACTAACTTTGGTAAGACAGAAAGAAATTCTTGAACACTGTTCAAAGACTATTACGTTTATTCACATTATCTGCTTCTTCATCTTGGAAAACTTGTATTTAACACTTAGAATGTGACTGGACTGCAGCTTTCCAAACAGCCAAGGAAGGAACTTTTGCATCAATCTGCATGATTAGATCCAATAAAATGTGCAATCCAACTTAACTTAAGAATCAAGGAATCATGCTGCCTTGCAGCATATTGAAGCTGAAAGGAGAATTCAAAGCAGATTGGGAGAACAATAGCTCCTGAAATACTCAATTTAAAATAAATCTTAAATTTTGTTTCAACATGCATAGCAACTAGTTAATTGATTTTACTGAATTCAATAATCTCTCAATTCATGTGTTCAATTGTTTCTGCACAGGATATCCCTGTTGCACAAGTCAGAAAGTTCAATGGCTAGATTAATGTGATCAGAATTCTTGTTTCAAGTGTTCAACATTCCCTAAGGATCACTGCATTCTTGGAGAAAAGCTAACTACAGTATATGAACCAATGGAAGTCAAAAATTGACCATTCCATATACATTAAAATATGCTTCTTAATTTACATTTTACCTCATTTTAATGAGGATTAGAATTAGATAATAGCTGGGGATTGTGGTGAAAGAGGGTAAATTGGAAAGTGGAGAATAAAATAAAAGATAAATTTAGTCCGCAATTTCCACTCCCACCAAAGTTATCTTGAATATTCTGCAAAAATAATTAAGGATTATGGTAGTAATGAATTTGAATGTGAAACCTGAGTCCAAAATAGCTATACATCTCGCTCCGGACAATGAGAAATGCTCAGTTATGTTACTCACCTTTTCCCCAAACACAAAGAACGGAGAAGGATATTTTGAATCTTGATTGCTGAAAGGACAATTGACAGAAGACTTGTGGATAAGTGCATTGCGCCCCTCTGTTGTTAATATTTTCCGCTTTTCCTTGTGGTAGCAGACATTAGGATACAGTCCAAAACACAGAAGCGAAATAATCAGGTCAAGATTATTATCTGGTCCGGTATTATTAAATACCTGTGTCATCAGACATTCTATTGAGAAGGAATGAGAGAGAGAAACCCTTGTTCAATATTCAAACTGTACTTGTTTAAAAACCACATATTCCCACCTAAACAATATCAAACAAAGGAAGTATCAGCTGGCATGTAACTGGCTTGAAATCACAATATAAACGATGTTGCCTGATTTGCTGAGTTCTTCTAGCACTTTGAATACGTTGCTCAAGATTTCCAGCATCTGCTGAATCTCTTGTGTTCACAATATAAAAGTCTGCCATTCAGGTCACCAGAAGGTAGTGAATCTTAGCAGTTCTGTCAGTTCTCATTGAGAATATTAATGACAGGAGATAGATCTATGAATGTTAAATGAATGAAAGAATGTGGAGTTTGTATGCAAAGGTTGCCCTAATTCAGAAGATTAGCCTGGAAGATTTAAGTAAGAAAACTTAATGTTTAAACCTCAAAAGGATTTTTTTTAAAACTAAAGGCAAAATATTGTTCTGCTGCAAGGGAGACAAACACGTGGCTCTTTCAATAATTCTTTGAAGTATTGGCATAAAATTAATAGACCAAACTGACAAACCCCAAGTTTTAAGATTCTATGATTTTTTTTAGAATTAGCATTGTGTATGACAGGCTGACAGTATTCACTTAGTGCTGTCTCCAGTGCATTCTATCAAGACTATTTAATAACAGTCCTCACACAATGAGCAAATTTAATTATATTATGCTCTATGATTCCTGATATTAAAAAAAATTATTTTGTACGAGGAGTGATTCATGATTTTGTGGCCTAAAGTAGGAGTCAATTTTAGAAAGCCTAGTACATTTATTTTTCAACATAGTCCCCTCTTACATTTACACACTTAGTCCAGCAGTCATGGAGCATACGGATCTTGGACCTCCAGAAAGTGTTCGTGGCCAAAGGTAGAAAGAGATGAGTTATACAGCTCTCGTTACATGCACATACAGGTCAACTCTTTGAGTGATTATGCAGAAAGTTTGATGTTAATAACCCATTTCCTTAGGCCACAAACTTATCAATCACCCCTCATAAGAGCACCAACTAGAATGAACAAACAACCTGGCAACAGTGCGCTAGATTTTAAAAGATTAAAAAATATACATGTACCTTCAGGAAAGCCAGAGTTGACGAGAATGTCCTTCAGCTGAACCTTGGCTTCCCACGTCATCCGTAAAGTTGCCATGTTTAACCTTTTATGCTCACAAAATCTGATTTCTGCATCTTCCCCTCCCATTCTAGGAATAAAAACGTATCAATGCTCAAATGTATTTCACTTGCCAGAATTATAGCAATACTGTGCAGAAATGGAATACAGTTTGGTATTTATAAATATCCCTGCCCATTCATTGGAATACCTTGCATCATCCCAGGCTTGAAATACTGAAAGTAGAGCCACATGATCTGAAAATCTTGTTCCTGCAAAATTCCTGTGCACATAGCCCAGACGTTTGCCTTCATTAATAAAAGGCTCTGGAAAACAAGTAGCAGCAGATATGGTGCACACAGCATCACCAACACTGCAACAAATAAAAACAATCCACTTTAAGATTTTCATCCATTTTCCAACTTCATTAAAGACATTTCAAAATACGGAAAAACATTTGCCATACTAGACACATTCAAACAAAATAATGAACACGTCAACTAATGGATTTCCCAAGATGTATCACTGGTTTAATGCCAAACCCTTAACAAGTCGATGTTAAAAACATCATATTCTAAATTCAAATCTAACTTGAATTTTGCTGCAACCAAACTTAACTTAAACAGGAATTTACTTCCTAATTTAGGTCTCACATTTGAAGAAGTTGAGGAATTGAGTGTATCCATGTATTTTCCAGACCCCTTACAAAAAGCAGTTCGAAGAAGTTTAGTGTACTATCATAATTCTATTTTTTTTACCATTTAAGGTTTTACCCCCGTTGGAGCTTTAGGCTCATAGCATTGAACTCCAGATGCAAGCTGACTTGAATCAAATCTTGTTTGATAACACTTGCACCACCAGTACCCACTGAGTTCTCCTCGTTCTCTGATAGCAGGTGCAAAACTTAATATAGGCATGACCATCATACCATATGACATAGGAACAAATTAGGCCATTTGGCCCATCGAGTCTGCTCTGCCTTTCTACACAGCTGTTCCATTTTTCATCTCAGTGACAATCTCCTGCCTTTTCCCCATATCTCATCATGCCTGATCAATCAAGAATCAATCAACCTCTACCTTAAATATACCCAATGACTTGGTCTCCACAGCTACCTGTGGCAAAGAATTCCACAGATTTACCACTTACTGGCTAAAGAAATTCCTCCTCAACTCCATTCTAAAAGGATGGTCCCCTTTTCTGAGAATGTTTCCCTGGTCTTAGACTCTCCCACCAGACGAAACATCCTCTCCACATCCACTCTATCAAGGCTTTCAACATTCAATAGATTTCAATTAAGTCACCCCTCATTCTTCTAATTCCAGTGAATAGAGCCCCAAGAGCTATCAAATGCTCTTTATGTGATAAGCCATTCAATCGTGGAATCATTTTTGTGAGCATGCTTTGAATCTTCTCCAGTTTCAGCACATCCTTTCTAAGATAAATTGCTCACGATACTCCGTGAGGCCTCACCAGTACTTTATAAAGGGTCAACATTACATCTTTGTTTTTCTATTCTAGTCCTCTTGAAATGAATGCTAACATTGCATTTGCCTTCCTCACCAGACTTACCCTGACTCTTTTGTAGCTTTTCTCCATTTAGAAAACAATCAACCTTTCCATTTCTTCTATCAAAATGCATGACCATACACTTCCTGACACTATTCCATCTGCCATTTCTTTGTCCATTCTCCTAAAGTCTTAAGTCCTTGTCTCTCTACTTGCTCGAAACTACCTGCCCTTCCACATATCTTCATTTCAACTGCAAACATTTCAACAAAGGCACAAATTCCATCATCCAAATCACTTACATATAATACAAAAGGAATTGGTCCTAACACAGACCCCTGTGGAACACCACTGGTCACCGGCAGCCAGCCAGAAAAAACTTCTTTTATTCCCATGCTTTGCCTCTTGCCAAGCAGCCAGTCTCATCCATTCCTCTAATCTTTCCTGTAATACCATGGACTCCTAGCTTGTTAAATAGCCTCATGTGTGGCATCTCGTCAAATGCCTTCTGAAAATCTAGGTACACAACATTAACTGATTCTCCTTTGTCTTGTTATTGCTTCGAAGATTTGTCAGACAATATTTTCCCTTGAGGAAACCATGCTGATCACGGCCTACTTTATCATGTTTCTCCAAGTACCCTGAGATCTTGTCCTTAATAAGCGATTCCAACATATTCCGAACCACTGAGGTCCAGCTAACTTGCCCATAGTTTCCTTTCTTCTGCCTCTCTCCCTTCTTGAAGAGTGGAGAGACATTTGTAATTTTCCATTCCTCCAGAACCATTCCAGAATCTATTGATTCTTGCAAGATCATTACTAATGCCTTCACAATCTCTTCAGCCACCTCTTTCAGAACCATGGCGAGTGTATCTTCTATTCCAAGTGGCTTATCTACCTTCAGAACTTTCAGTATCCCAAGCAACTTCTCCTAAGAAATGGCAACTTCATTCATTTCTACCCCCTAAATGCTCTTGACCTTTTGGCACTCTTCCATAGTGAAGAATGATACAAAATACTTATCCAGCATTTCCTTGCTCCCCATTGCTACCTCTCCAGCATCATTTTCCAGTGGTCCAATATCTACAATCACCTCTTTATTTACACTTTATATATCTTCAGAAACTTTTGCTGTCTTCTTTAATATTACTGGCTAGGTCACCTTCGTATTCCTTTTTTTTTACCTTTATGACTTTTTTTAGTTGCTTTCTGTTGGTTTTTAAAAGCTTCACAATCCTCTAACTCCCCCATTAAGCTTTCCCCTATTATATGCTCTCTCTTTAGCTTTTATATTGGCTTTGACTTTTCTTGTTAGCATGGTTGTGTCATCTTTCCTTAAGAATACTTCTTTCTCTTTGGGATGTATATAGAATCCTGTACCTTCCAAATTGCATCCAGAAATTCCAGCCATTGCTGCTCTGCCGTCATCCTTGCCAGTGCTTCTGGCCAACTCCTCTCACATACTTGTGTAATTCCCTTTACTCCACTGTAATATTGATACATCTGACTTTAGCTTCTTGTTCTCAAATTATTCACAATACTCCAAGTGAGGCCTCACCAGTGCTTTATAAAGTTTCAACAATACATCCTTGCCTCTATATTCTAGTATTCTTGAAATGAATGTTAATATTGCATTTGCCTTCCTCACCACACACTCAACCTGCAAATTAACTTTTCTGAAATCCCGCACAAGGGTGCCCAAATCCCTCTGTGCCCTCAAGCTTTTTAAATTTTCTCTCCATTTAGAAAATAATCTGCCCTTTTACTTCTTCTACCAAAGTGCATAACCGTACACTTCCTGTCACTGTATTCCATCTGCCACTCTTTGCCCATTCTCCAAATCTGTCCAAGCCCTTCTGCAGCTTCTCTACTCCTTCAAAACTACCTGCCTCCCCCAACCTATCTTCGTATTGTCCACAAAATTCTCAACAAAGCCATCAATTCCAGCACCCATGTCATTGACATACAATGCAAAAAAAGTGGTCCATTTTGCCCTTGATGAATTTCCTCTGGCATGATTGAGTAGGGTTGGAGAACATCTGATATTCACTTTCTTATCTACTGTACTGTGCATTAAATCCCAAGTACTATGCACATTCACTTAACATCTGGTCATTTGGAGCATTTTGCTGCCTACCTGGAATTTACATACACGTATGAAAGGAATCTTGGAATGTAAACATATTGGAACAATATCAGAAACAAATTTAATTCAAGAACTATGTAAATAGAAAATAATTATGTGTTAAAGATATATCGAAGAATTTCTATGTCAGGACTAAAGTCATTATGTAGTTTCAATCTGTCCTCAGATCTCAAGTTGCAGAAGTTTAATTTACATAAATTATTCAAATGAAAACTATTATGTAGGGCACTCAGAAATCCTTTCTCTTACATCTCAAAGACAGGCTTCCATTTCAATATCCTTAATGTGAAGTACAACAAAAGCAAATTAAATTTGTAATCTATAGACAAAGAAGCCACCTATTAATACATAGCACAGTTTTGTTTCACAGATCCTCATTTGGCAAAAAGGATGCATTAAACAGGATGTGGCGAATTTCACAGAAATATGCACTAAATGTAGTGTAGCAGTTAAAGTGACAGTATTCCAATTCGAGGTATTAGAATGCCATTTATAAGGAGTTTGTATGTTGTTCCGGTAAAATGTGTGGGTTTCCTTCGGGTGCTCGTTTCCTCCCATATTCCAAAGACATATCGGTTAGTAAATTAACCGGGCAGTGCAAGTTATTAGGCTGGATGGGCAAATTCCCTACTTTATCTTGAAAAAATAATTTAATAAATGTTTTGAATTCCATATCCTGGTACTAAAGAAGCACTGTTGGATCTTATTGAATACAATCTTTTCAAGTAATCTTTGCTTTGACTTACTGGAAAATGCAGCCCATAATCATCATTTTGCCTAGGCGTGGTTCAATAGGAAGCCGAGCTAAGATGCGGCCCAATGGAGTCAACTCATCATTGGTATCCAAAGCATCAAGTTCTGATGAAGAAAATACATTTTATTAAAAATACATTTATACTACTTGCAAACAAACCATTACTTATGTGTAGGCATCAAAGTATGATCTGAAGTAAGCAATTTATGTGCTGGAAAGAGATTTTTATGACAATGAATCAGCAACATACTTGCTTATTTACATATTTCAACATTTCTACAGAATGTAGTCCCTATTCCTTCAGGTTCAGAGTTTTGAAATATTAAGAGCAATATTTGAAATTTGTGTCAGATGCAGTACGTATACAAGATGTCTCTTATGCTGCAATAATTTAGAGAGCATAATTATGCAGCAAGTAGACCTGCCACACAATTCCTGCATCCCAGCTTTAAACTGGACATGAGGTACAGTCTGTGTAAAGTTTACATATTCTCCCCAAGACACAAATTTCCAGGTGCTATAATTTCCTTCTACATCCTAAATACTTGCAAGCAGGTTAACTGGCCACTATAAAATAACTGAATTGTAGGTGAGAGCAGGAAAATTAGAAAGAACTTGATTAGAAGTAACAGAGAATAGGCTACAGATAAGTGGAACTGATGCAAATGCTCCTGACAGCTGGTTGGCCGAATGGCTTCCTTTTTAGTCACATAAAGCTATAATTAAAGCATTCACAAAAATAAGAATGCACTTTAGCATAAAAAAGAGAAAATCTGCAGATGTTGGAAGGCTGGAACCAGCATCTGCAGATTTTCTCTTGTTTGTGCTAAAATGCATTATTTTTGTGATTGCTTTAATTGTATCTTTGTGTGACAAAATGGAAGCCATTCGACCTACCAGCTGTCAAGAGCATAAAATTTAGCACAGCAGTATTAAAATTAGTCATACTTCCGAAGTGTCAATCCACTTGCATAAAAAGTCCATGAAGTACGTCGCTGCATTATTCATTACACAAAAGAAATTATGAGCACGGTTAGCCACCTAGTCCTCCCAACTAGCCTTGTGCTCATCATCATCACGGCTGAATTATCCTAGGCCAGAAGTCCCTTTCTATCTTCAATTCCCTGATCATTTAAAAACCATCCTACAGCTTCCAATTTTAAAGCTCAAACATTATCTGGTAATTATCAGACCTGTAAGCAAAATTCTCCCAACGTCGAGCATGTCCCCTCAAGATCATGTTATTTTTCAAAAAGATCACCCTTCATTCTTCTAACTGCAAAGAATGTATGACAACAATCTCATCCCAGGAATTACATTAGTGAATATCTTCTGAAATGACTTCAGTGCACCTGTACCCTTTCTTAAATAAGGCAACCAAAGCTGAATGGGTATTCCAGGGTGTGACCTACCCAACACCAAATCCAATTATAACAATACTTATGTATTTCTTAACTCCAATTTACCTGTCACACCTAGTTCAGTTGTGTTTCAAACTCCTTGCAGCACCTACAGGGACAACAGTTCAATCCCTCTGTGGTAGTTTCTCCCCATCTCAATAATGGCATGCCACATTTCCCACTTAAGGGCATAACCTCACAACTGTCTACACTAGACTCCATTTGCCACATTTTTTGCTGACACACTTAATCTATATTCAATTGCAGAATCAAGTATCCTCATTGTAGCATGCTTTCCTACCTGTTTTTGACTCATCAACAAACTCAGAACCTTTTCTGACAGCCCTTCCTTTAAGTTATGAACACTGGAGAGATGGTGATATGGTGGTATTAACACTCAATTAATAACACATAAAATGCTGGTCAGGGAGCTTCTATGGAAGTGAATAAATAGCTGACATTTCAGACTGAGACCCTTCATCAGGACTAGAAAGGAAAGGGAAGGATGTCAGAAAAATGGGGGAGGGGAGGGAAAGGAAAACAAGCTAGCAGGTGATAGGTGAAGCCAGGTGGGTCAGAGAGGGAAGATGAGAATCTGATAAGGAGAGGAAAGGGGAGCATGGGAGTAAGGGGATGAAGAGGGGCACGTGGGGTAGGAGACAGGCAAGTGAGGAGAAGAGGAGACTAGGGGGAGGAGGAAAAATTGCCACAAGTTGGAGAAATCAATACTCATGCCATCAGGTTGGAGGCTACATGGAAGGCAAATAACGTGTTACTCTGCCAACCTGAGAGTGCCCTCATTGTGGCAGAAGAGGAGCACATGCACTGACACGTCAAAATGGGAATGGGGATAGGTGCTAAAATGATTGGCCACCAGGAAATTGCACATTTTACGCATTTTCCCCCTCCGAATTCTTAACGCCACCCTCTCTGCTATACGGATACCTAAGGGCCTTGTCTCAGTCTCTGTCACAGCTCTGGGGAACACTTCCCTCTGGACTTCTCCTCAACCCCTAGTGCACCCCGCTGTCTCCAATGCCTCCAGACTGTGGTTCCTGCGGCCTCCCATTTGGACCTCAATTCAATCAGACACTGCCAGACCACGAATACCATTATCAACAGCCCAGTTCCAATGATCACAAGTGCCTTCAGAAGCAGCTTCCAGCTCTGACTTCACCCCAGACCTCACTGGTGCTGTTTCATGCACCCATACTGAGCTTGTCAATTTCATCACTTTTGCCTCCAACTTCCAGCCCTTGAACTCACATGGCCCCTTCTGATACTTCTCTCCCTTTTCTTGATTACTCAGTCTCCATGACTGGAGACCAACTGCCTACTGATAACTTTTATAAACCCACCATTGTCCATGGCCATCCTGACTATAGCTCCTTCCGCTCTGTCTCCTGTAAAAATGTCATTCCCTTTGTCTCTGCCACATCTGTTCCCAGGATGAAGCTTTCCTTTCTAGGACAGAAATTAACTCGTTCTTCAAAGAATGGGGTGTTCCTTCCTCCACTTCTGCCCCCATTCACATCTCCTTTAATTTTCCAGACATCTGAACCCATCCCATCTTCTCACCACTTTAACCGTTCCTCACCTATCACCCCTATGAGGATCCACATCTTACATATCATTCTCAACAACTTCCACCATCTTCAATGTGATCCAACCACCAAACAGATCTTTACGCCCCCAACTCTCCACAGGGATCGTTCCACCATGATTCCCTTGTCCATTCATCCCTTCGCACTAATGTCCCTCCTGGCACACATCCCTGCTAGCAACAGTAATGCTACACCTGACCATTTGCCTCCTTCCTAGTCTCCATTTAGAGCCCCAAGAGGTCCTCTTCTACCACGAAGAGAATACTCTTAGTTTAGAGGAACAATACCTCATATTCTATCCAGTTTGCATCCAACCTGGTGGCATAAATATTGATTCCTCCAACCCCGTATTTTTTTCTCTACCCCTTCCCTCTTCTATTTCACACTCAAGCCTTTTCTCCTCACCTACCTATCACCTCCCCCAATACCTTTCTTCCATAGTCCTCTCTCTTCTTCTGTCAGATTCCTTCTTCTCCATCTCTTTGCCTGTTCCGCCTATCATCTCCCAGCTTCTTACTTCATCCCCCTTTTCCACACACCTGACGGCACCTTGTCACCTTCTAGCTTGTCATCCTTCCCCTCCCCCACCTTCCTATTCTGACACTCTCCTTTTTCTTTCCAGTCCTGATGAAGGGTCTCAGCCTAAAGCATTGACTGCTTCTTTGTTTCCTGCTGACCTGCTGTGTTCCACCAACATCTTGGGTGTGTTTCTTTGGATTTCCAGCATCTGCAAATCTTTTGTTTGTGACCTGATGAATAATCTAGATACCCAGGGTATCTGCAAACCTGGGTTCATATCTCACCCTGGTAGATGGTAATAAGAGTTCTTGACCAAGCCATTCCAAAACTGCTGCAACAAGGTCAGAAGTAGAAATTAGCACTGATGAGTGCACGTGGTTCAGCAACATTCGCAACTCTTCACATAATTAAGCGGTCAACAAGTAAATGCAGCAAGATCTGGACAGTATCAAGCCTGGGCCAATAGGTAAAAAATAAAATATGTGTCATACAAGTGCCAGATTATGACAATACCCAACAAGAGAAAAGCCAGCTATCACCCCCCGCCCCCAGACATGCAATTCTACCATTAGCATTTACTTCCACCACTATCAATTTCCTGTGAGTTGCCATTGACCAGAAACAGATCTACAGTAGCCATATACATAACATGCCTACAAGCGACCAGAGATTCAAATTCTGCAGCAACTAACTCAACTCTCCAAAGTCCATCCAATCTCTACAAGGCTCAAGTCAGGAGTATAATGGAATACTATCTATTTGTTTAGATAAGTACAGTTTCCACAACAAGCAGTCTAGTTGATAGGCACCCCATCCACAATCATTCATTTCTACCATTACCAACTTACTGTAGCAGCAACTAGTACCAATGACAGAATGCACTACAGCAATTCTCCAAGATTCCTTAGACAGCACCTTCCAAACCTAGTACCTCTATCAGCTAGATGGACAACAGCAAAAGGATGGGACTAAGACACTACTGCTCTGGAAATATATTGCCATTACTCATTATTTCTGGATCTCTCTCCTGAACAGTCTTGAGGTACACATAAACCTCGAGGCTTACAGCAGTTCACCACTATTTTCTCATGGGCAAAGAGGGATGGGCAATTAAACAGCAACTCAGCCTATACAATCCACATCCTTTAAATGAATTTAAAATGGTGGTAAATATTTGAGAAGAACTGATCTTCATGGCAATCCACTAATGTCATCAATCCAGCCTGAAAAAAAGATCAATTTATTCCAATTCTGTTTTATCAGTGAAGGCCAGTCTTCTGTGAATGTTGACATGTACCTCCAAGACAGTGAACTCATCGTGTGCACTAGCCTGCCTCAAAGGTACAATTTAACGTCAGAGAAATGCATACAATATACACCTGGAAATGCTTTTTCTTCACAACCATCCACGAAAACAGAGGAGTGCCCCAAACAATGAACGACAGTTAAATGCTAGAATCCCAAAGTCCCCCCAGCTTCCCCCTCCCACACATAAGGCGCAGCGAGCAAAAATTCCCCTCCCCCCACTGGCAAAAAAAAAAAGCATCATGATATGCCTTCTGAAAATCCAAACACACTACATCTACACATCTCCCTCTATCTTTACAAATGGACTCTAGAAAATTAGTCAAACATGAGTTTCTTTTCAAAACTCCAGGCTGACTCGATTAGATTGCAATAACCTTCTCTAAGCAAACAGCTAGTTTCATCCAAAATTTTGTCAACAACAGATGTTAAATGGCCTATTGTTTTCTTCTTGAACAAAATCATCACATTCATAGTTTTATGATCCACAGATAAAACTCATTGATTTTAGGGAGCGTAAAAAACTTCAACCAAATCTGCAACCATATCTTTTCACCACATGCTTCAGAACCCTTGGAACATTGCAGTCCCATTTACTTTTTCAATATCTTAAACACTGTGATAGGGAAGAGAATCACAGATATAGATATCTTGGAACGAGGTCCTTCAGCCCAGGGACCATACTAACATCGAGCACCACTTTTTAAGTTAATGTTTTCGTTACCCATCTTACTTCCATAAACCTCTGCCTTCTACCTGAAAGATTCTGTCACAGATCTACACACAATGTGCAATTTTAAGTGGCCAATCTACCAACCCATGCCTTTGGGATGCGAGTTACTACAAATTTTCCTATTCTATATGAAACCAACCTATCCTATATCTGTGGAATATTTCTACTGTCTTCCCCACGAAGAACGATGCCAAGTTCTGATTTCCTGCCTTTTCCTTGCTTCCCAGTATTAATTCCTTCATCTTAGCCTCCAATGACCTTTTACTCATGCTGCCCTCTTCCTTTTAACATGTCTACAGACGCTCCTGCTGCTGTGACTTGCCAGTTTTCAAATCAATTTCCCCCACCATTTGTAGCTGGGTCTTGAAAGATCCACGGTCTTCTGGTCTATTACTAACTTCAATCTCTTAGCATTCACTACTTTTCATTTAATATTTTCCTTGACCTTCTCAATCAACCATTTTTCTCATTTCACCCTCTTTCTAACTGCAGTAAATTAGTAATTTGAATTATGGTGAAAGGCTTAAGAGCACTGTAGCTCGGTCAAATTAAATATTCAAAAAGTATTGAGATTAAACCAACTTCAACATCAATTCAGATTTCATTGCTTCAATGGAACTGAATGATTTCCTGATTTCAAAGTAGAATGGAATATCACAATACAAACCACAATGGGAGGGTATGTATTTCCTTCAACATTTCTCAGTCAAAGTAACATAATCGTTTAAAAAAATCAGTAATTTACTGCAAGGGAGTTTTGTCTTTTAAGGATTTCAAAGTTTGTTAATTTTTTTTTATCATCTATGAAGTAGATCAATATCATATAACCAAGCTTCACCTCGCAAAGTGTGTTCTGCCTCAATAACTGCATCCAGTGGAGGGGGTTCAATAGCTTTAGCCAGAAATGGTCCAATTCCTCCCAGACGAAGAAGTTTGATGCTTAGAGCCACTTCATGAAGAGGTGTACGGAATATCTCCGGAGTCATGTGGGTCTCAAGTCTGAGCATAGACAAATTTAGATTGTTCATGAAACAACAAAACAGAAATCTCCAGTAATTTACCTTTTCCAAAAAAATCTCTAATTAGCATGCAAATTTTACATCAAATTCAACAAGTTAAAATTTGATATCAAATTTATTGAAGATGACAGCTTAGCGACATACACTGCAAGACAACCTACTCATAAATGTTAGATTTTAAAGATCTATTATTTAATTCATACCTCTCAAAACGTGCCTTGCTACAGAGATGGAAGCAGAAGCCAGGTCGGACACGGCCTGCTCTACCCCGTCGCTGTTCCAAATTGGTCTTGGAAGCCCACACTGTGGCGTAATTGGTCATGTTGTTGTGAGATGTAAACAGCTTCATTTTCTGTCTGAAAATTACATTCAAATAAGGTGTAGAGCTCAACACTTGACATGGGAATGATCAATTTAAACTTGTTAATGAAATGAGATTTCTGAATATATAACTCTAGATGGCTAAAGGAATGAGGCCTCATTGATTCCTTGAGCAATAACATCCAGATGAACTAACAATTTAATTAATGCTATTGATCAACTAATTATAAATTCTTCAATTACAAACAAAAGATCTCCAATTTTTAGATCTGTTAAAAGTGCTGATAGGTCATAGCTGTTGATAAGACAATGCTATATCATGGTTTTCTTTAGGGTAAGATCATTGAATTACTGAAAAAGAAATCTATGCCAGAACTGATGTCCTTTGGTAATACTCTGATACAATGAGGGTACACATTAGGTCCTAATCCTCTTGGAATAAAGAATTCAATTGTCTGAAGTAACATTTCTTGACCTTTAGGTGCCAAGACAGAGATTTTATTACAGCCAACACAAAAGATATAAGATGGATATTGTCTTCCATGAATAATTGCTTACTGAAGACCTTTCTTTTTGTCTTAACTTTCTGCCAAAATAGTATCCACAATATCTAAAAAGATTTTCTCCACACCCTGAAAGAAGAACATTTAGCTTCCTGTCTAGCCCAATATATTAAACATATTTGCATTAACTTACTAAATAAGGCATCAATCAATCAGGACTGATGAGAAAAACATTTCCTGACCACAGGGCCCCAAGTTGGATTTCTTTAACCAAGAGGGCTATAAGGCTCAGCCCTCAAATACATTTAAGACAAAAACAAAAAATATCAATAGAAGGCAACATGAGTGAATCTGCAGAGGCTGGAAATAAATTTAGAAAACCACAAAATGCTGGCAGAACTCAGCAGGCCAGACAGCATCTATGGGAGGAGGTAGTGACGACGTTTCGGGCCGAAACCCTTCATCAGGAGTGGAGTAACATGGGATGGTCGAGGGGGGATAAGAAGTGGGGGGAGGGATAAAGTAGAGAGCTGGGAAGTGATAGGCTGGAGGAAGGTGGCGAATTATGGGAAATAAAAGAGAAAGAAAGGTAGGGCTGGGGGGAGAGATTATAGTGAGGGGGGAAATAGAGAGAAAGAGAACCAGACTAAAATAATAGATAGGGATGGGGGTAAGGGTGGGGGGCAGGGGTATGAATGGAGGTCAGTGAGTTGGATTTTCATGCCGGCAGGAATGAGGCTACCTAGGCGGGAAATAAGGTATTGCTCCATCGACCGGTGAGGGTGAGGGTGAGGGTGAGGATGAGGGTTAGGGTGCGAGTATGTGGGCAGTGGGCAAAATAACCCTCTAGTGTTTTTGGATCCCGTACTAGAGATGCTGTTCACTTTATCCTGTCACTTTGTTTTGGTCCACGTTGCCATCATCTCAGTCCCCGACTTGCCTTTATTGGGATCTTCTCCTTGTTAACCTCCATTCTGGAGTTTAAGTTAAATTGGCGGAGTTATTGTTTATGGACAGTTTATGGATTTAGATTTGGGGTTTTCTTGTAGGGACTAGGTGCTGTGATTTGGGGGTTGTGCAGTAGCTAATTGTGGGGCAGGACAAGCCTGGGGGAAGGTTTGGGTAATGGGGGTTGAGGACTCCAGGCAAAGGGAGCTGGGGTAGGGTGGCCAATGGTATTGTGGGACGGTTCAGGTTCGGGTTATTTTTAAAAAATAATTGATATAAATAACAGAAAATAAACAAATTGATCTACTGAAGGAACTGGGTCTGTAAGTTATTCAAGGACACTACTTCATCCCTCCCCCCACTTCTTATCCCCCCTCAGCCATCCCATGTTACTCCACTCCTGATGAAGGGTTTTGGCCCAAAATGTCATTATTACCTCCTCCCACAGATGCTGTCTGGCCTGCTGAGTTCTGCCAGCATTTCGTGGTTTTTTAAAATATCAATAGAATCATGTTAATCAATATTAAGGTTAGTGACAGAACTGCGGAAAGAAATTAGCCACAATCTTACTGAAACAGAGTAGGCAGAAGCAGCTGAATGGCTTGCTCCTGTTTCTTAGAAATATCCAGATATTCAGTGTTAGCTGGCCAATATCCCTCTCCTCCACAGAGTTAATGACATTAATTTCTTATCACTGGATACTGCATCTGCTTTTCAAAAATAATTTCCTACATTACAAAAGTCATCCCAGAACCTGTATAAGAAAATACTGAAACATCAAAGTTGGTATATACGTATGAGCTTGAGTATTTAAATAATTATAATTTCATATTTTGTTTTTTTTTAAATTCATACTTATATGATCACTTACTTGCATGAATCAATGACATAAACTACGTCATTAATGGTAATGCTCGTTTCTGCAATGTTTGTAGCCAAAATTACCTGGTGGTAGAAAATTAAAATCGGGATCACTGCTCACATACTCAAATATCGGTTAAATTTCATACTACTGAATATTTCTTGCATTTATAGTGCTAAAGCTTCATTTACCTTGCAGATTTAGTTGCAACAATCTACTATGACTCAAAATATAAAGTGCATCTGCAATTTCCCTTCCCCATTTCATCCTTTCTATGATCCAAGATTTTTCCCCAAAATTGCAGTTGTACTATAAATGAAATATTGAAAACCAATCGAGTAAATTTATTGTTTGCTTTAAATTTGCTCTCAGATCTAAATTAGAATTCCCAATCTAACCTTTCTGACTCCTGTTGGTACAGGATCAAACACCCTGCGCTGTTCCTCTCTTGGAATCTGCGAATGTAATGGCAGAATTCTGTATCTATGGCTTCCTGTTAAGTTAAAAAAAAAGTTACAGTGCTTCAATAAAATATTTCAAATTCCCCAATGAAAAACATACTCTAACTTTTAGAACAAAGTGTTCTGTAAAATGCTTAAGTATGGTAACATTAATTTCAACATTAAAATTTCGCAGGACCCAAACAGTTTAAATATTGACCCAATAATTTAAGATCAATAGACTAGAATACTTAGGTTACATGGTGTACAGGTTATGGTACCTGATGCTAATATTACACAAGCATTTTCTTGGGCTAGGGAATTCAAAGTGTTTGAATCACAATCAAGCAAGAAAAATGTGACAACCTGCATGAAAACACATACATTTTCACAGGATTTTGAATCTGGGAATGGGAAGGTACAATAACTGGAAGTAAACATCAAGAAATAAACCTCAGTGAAATGAGAATGAGTGAGTGTGAGAGTGTGAGAGAGCGAGAGCACAGAGCGGGGGAGAGAGAGTGAGAGAGTGTGAGTGAGAGAGAGAGTGTGAGAGTGTGAGAGAGACAGTGGGAGAGAGGGGGGGAGGGGTGTGGGGGTGTTGTAGAGAGAGAGTGCACGCGAGTGTGCGTGTGAGAGTGAGTGAGTGTGTGTGTGGGACTGTGTCCGTGTCTTTAACTCCCAGTGGAGTTGTCAGAGCGCCATCAGGAGAAACTTTTTACACTGATCTTTTTGGCAATTACTCATCATGTGGCAGGTCTTGGGCATCTGAAACCTGGCGGAGCCCATCCCTCTCCAGGTGTGTGTTTTTTTTTAACAAGGTCGAGTTGCTAGAACCCAGGCACGGATGGAGCGTGCAAGGGAGTCGGCTGGATTCGAACTTGGGACCTCTCGACCTGAAGTCCAGCTGATGCCACTATGCCACCAGTCAGCTCAAAGAAAATTTGAGACACATTAAAATTGGTAAGACAATAGAAGTAATCTTGACCTAATGTCCTGAAAGTTTTTATGTTTAATCAATAGAACCTTAGAGGCAAATTAAGTCTTTCTTGGATGTGATTAAAGGTTCAAATCAACAACTCTCATTTGCAGTACAGAAGCAACAGTCACTCTCAAGCCACGTGCACAGAACCACGAATGGGAATAAAAACAACACCCAAAAAATGCTGGAGAAACTCAGCAGGCAAGGCAGCAGCTATGAAGAAGAATACAGTTAATGTTTCAGGCAAAGACCCTTCATCAGGACTGAGTTCCTCCATCATTTTGAATGTGTTGCTTGGATTTCCGGTACCTGCAGATTTCCTCTTGAATGAAAATGAAAAGCAGTGTTTAGAGATAAACCAAATAAATGAAATTACATAAGAGTAAGACAAACACCAACCAAAGTAAGAATTCATTTCCAGATGTCTTTGCATAGCAAAAATCAAGTTCCACCCAGGCAAGAAAACAAGAACTGCTCCTTCGACATCCAATGTTTCAATATACTTGAGTAACGCTTCTATCAGTTCAAATGGGGTCTCCTTTTCACTCATCTGCGCCATAGCACGTTTGGTTTCTGGACCATAATCATCACCACAAATGCTGTTGCAGTTAACCTGTAACAATGCAGATAATAAAATTCAACAAATCTCACTTCAAATGATCAAATATTTATTTTAGGATATAGCCAATCCTATGAATTGCATATATCAAAAAAATCACTTTCAATTCTATTTTAATAAATTCAGCCCATTATCACAGTTCAAACTTCATTAACACATAATGATCTCAGCAATCTATGCTGCAAAAAGAGAGCTTAGCTTCTTTTATTCCAATGCCAGCTGGCTGTAACTTTAATACCCTAGAAAAACTTATTGTACTCAGCAGAACTATAAACTTATATTCCATCTGGATAGCCTCCAACTTGATGCATTAATATGGATCTCAGCTCTGGTAATTTATTTCCCCTCCCTCTTCTACTCCCCATACTGGCCTTTTATCTCTTCTCACCTGCCTATCACTTCTCCAGGTCTTTTTCTTCCTTCCCTAGGTCAACTCTCCTCTCCTATCAGATTCTTTCTACTCTAGCCCTTTACCTCTCGCACCCACTTGGCTTCACCTACTGCCTTCTGGCTAGTCTCCTTCCCCTCCCCCCAACTTTTCATTCTGGTATCTTCCCCCTTCCACTCCCAACCGAAAACAGCAGATGGTTTATTCATTTCCATAGATGCTGCCCGACTAGCTGAGTTCCTCTAGCATCTTTTGTGAGTTCCTTTTTACTATTGCCCTGACCTGAGCAGGTCAGAATCAGAATCAGGTTTAATATCACTGGCACGTGTTAAGAAATTTGCTGTTTTGTGGCAGCAATACATCAATTTAATAAACAAAAAGAACAATAAGTGTGTATCTGTATATATAAAGTAATACAAAAAGTGAGCAAAACAATAGTAATGTTCATGAGTTCACTGATGGTGGAGGGGAAGAAGCTGTTCCTGAAACTGTGTCTTCAGGCTGTTGTACCTCCTTCTTGATGGGAGAAATAGGAAGGCATGTCCTGGATGATGGGGGTAATTAATGATGGAAGCTGCCTTTTTGAGGCATTACCTCTTGAAGGTGCCCTCTCTGCTATGGAGGCTAAAGTCCATGATACAACTGGCTTAGTTTATATTCTGCAGTTTTTCCAATCCAGTGCAGTTGCCCTTCCAGATCAGATGGTAATACAACCAGTTCGAACGCTCTCTATGGAACATCTGCAGAAATTTGTTGAGTCTTTGGTGACATATCAAACCTCCTCAAAACTCCAAATGAAACATGGCTGCTGCCATGTCTTTCCAACTGTATGCTGGGCCTAGGATAGATCTTCAGAGACAGCGACACCCAGGAATTTGAAACTGCTCACCCTTTTCACTGCTGATCACTCAATTAGGACTGGTTTGTGTTCCCTCAAATTTCCTTTCCTGAAGTCCACAATCAATTCCTTGATTTTACTGATGTTGAGTGCAAGGTTGTTATAACACCACTCAACCAGCTGATCCACTTTGCTCCTGTACACCTTGCTACCATCTGAAATTCTACTAACAATAGTTGTGTCCTCAGCAAATTAACAGATGGTGTTTGAGTTGCGCCTAGCCACACAGTTGTTGGAATAGACAGAGAATAGAACAATGGGCTAAGCATGTATCTTTAAGATGTGCTGGTGTTGATCATCAGAAATGAGCAGATGTTATTTTGATCAGCAATGACTATATTCTGCTGGTGCGGAAGTCAAGAATTCATTTGCAGAGAGAGGTACGGAAGCCTCGGTTTTAGAAATTTTTGATTAGAACTGAGCGAATGACTGTGTTGAGCTATAATCAATAAACAGCAGCCTGACCTAGGTATTCCAGGTGATCCAAAGCCAATGACAGCATTCACTGTAGACCTACTGTGGTGATAGGCAAATTACAGCAAGTCCAGGTCCTTGCTTAGGCAGGAGTTGATTCTGACCATGACCAACATTTCAAAGCATTTCATCACAGTAAGTGTGAGTGCAACAGGGTGACAATCATTGAGGTAGCTCACTCTGTTCTTCTTGGGCACTGATATGATTGTTGTCCTTTTGAAGCAAGAGGAAACCTCAGACTGTAGCAATGAAAGATTGAAGAGATCTTTGAACATTCCAGCCAGTTGGTTGACACAGGTTTTTAGTGCCCTACCAGGTACACCATCAGGGCTTGACACCTTGCAAGGGTTCACACTCTTGAAAGATGTTCTGATGTCAGCCTCCAGGACAGAGATCATAGGATCACCAAATGCTGCAGGGACTTACACAGATGTAGTTTTATTCTCCCTTTCTACAGAGCTCTTCAGGGCAAATTAACCAAATCTTCTTGTAGCCCAAGCTGTTGTATAAAATATTGACAACCACTCTGCATGAGAGTTCACCTGCTGCTAAAATTCGATTAGCTCGTTGTATAGATCAGGGGTCAGCAACCCGTGGCTCCAGAGCTGCATGCGACTCTTTCATCTCTGTGCTGCGGCTCCCTGTGGCTTTGGAAAATAAATGAGTATTTAATTAAAATGTTTTTTATGTTAGTTTGTTAGTTTTTGAAATGTAATTCTAAATTTGAAGATTATGGTGATCTTGTACAATCTAAATAAAACGTGTTTTTTGTCGCTATTAATATACGTCACCACTGCCAATGCCTGACACCCGCCAGTGCGCGATTTCTTTAGTTTTTCAATCCAAGGTAGGCTAACTATGGAGAATTCTAAAAAAAAAGTGACTGAAGAAAACAGAACGTTTAATGATAGGTGGGCAGATTCATTTGCTTTCACTGCTGACGAGACTGGTTTACCGGTATGATTAATATGCAATGAGAAACTAGCAAACAACAAAAAGTCAAATGTCGCAAGACATTTCCAGAATAAACACGCAGCCTTTGCTCAAAAATATCCGGATGGAGATGAGAGAAAAAAAGCCGTTTCGGAACTGATGCGGAAGGTTGATCTGAGCAAAAATCATTTCAAGAAGTGGATGAAGTCTGGAAAATCAACTACATATGCTAGCTTTGTTGCCGCTCAGGAAATAGTCAGGCACGGGAAGCAGTGTCCAGAGGGGAGGTGCTGAAACACTTTGTTGCGTGTCTGGAAGAAGTGAAAACTTTCCTGGGCAGCAAAGGGCTCACCTTTCCTGAGCTGGAACAGCCAGGGTGGCTGGAAAAGCTACACTTCATGGGAGACATGACAGCGCACCTGAACACGCTGAACACAGCTCTTCAGGGGAAAGGACACACAGCCCTGCACATGTTGGAGGATGTTTTGGCATTCGAGCACAAGTTGACAGTGCTTGCCAGAGATTTACAGAAAGGCACATTGTCTCACTTCCCCAATTTGAGAGAGTTCAAACAAGCTCACAACATGATAAATTCGGAGTATTTACATTCTGCAATCATCGCAAACATCATTTGGGAAACGCTTCTGTGAGTTCAGAGAGGAAAAAAACACATTATCCTTCCCGGTCACTCCCCTAAGCATCGATCCATCCCTACTGAATACGACTGCATTGGCAGGTGTGAGTCAACCTGATCTTGAGATGGAACTGGCCAACATAGCCGACAAAGACATATGGGTGTCCAAGTTTAGACGCTTGACAGCAGACCTTGAAGATGTTGCCCGTTAGAAGGCCGTTCTTGCTCAGAATCACAAATGGAGTGATACTGAAAACCTCCCTAAACCAGACAAACTTGTGTTCGAAACATGGAATGCTATCCCCGACATTTATGTAAACATTAAAAAGTATGCGCTTGGAGTCCTGTCGATCTTTGGATCCACATATGTATGTGAGCAGGTGTTCTCCAACATGAACTTCATTAAAAACAAACATCACGCACGCCTCACAGATGACAGCTTGCGATCCTGTGTAAAGGTGAAGGTGACGTCATACAGCCCTGATGTGCAGACGCTGTGCGCTGAGGTCCGGAGCAGAAATCCCATTAACCAAGTATGATAAATATTTTAATTGCCTATTATTTTACGTATATTCATATTTTTTCATTGTTCAGTGAAATAGTCCTTTTATTTTTCAGGTTGACAGCTGGCTGACGTTATTTTTGGTTTGCTGCTGGCGGACAATTTAAGTTCGGCATTTTTCATAAATACAAGAAGGACTCAAATAGACTTTGAGTATTTTACTTAAAAGTAACCTTCAACCCAACGTCTTTTTTTCAGAGTTCAAAATGCTTTTGTTGCATACAGAAATGTAATTTCGTTTTCTCTGCAGGAGTTCATCGATTTCATAAATGCAACACATTATAGTTTGTTTATACATAGCATAAAGGCCAGTGTTTTCTTTTCTGTGGGAAACGGGTCCAAAAGGCTCTTTCAGTGGTAAAGGTTGCTGACTCCTGGTATAGATAAATCAAAAACAGTGAATAGATTCAAAGAACTATATCTTGAAATTTGGTTTTAATCCAGAAATCTTGTTCAATATTTATATATTTTAAAAAATCAGCAAATCTACCCAATTCTTTCCGACAAATACTAGTTTTAGAGAACATTGTGGAGTTTGATTTTGAAAGCTTGAATATGCCCAATAAAATTCAATGTCTGCTTATACCTCCTCATCATCACCACCTTCTTCATCTTTGTCCTTTTTCTTTTTGTCTCTTGGAGGAGGAACAAACCCAGTCATCTGTATACAGTCTTCTAAAAAATATTCTGAAATAAACAAGACAGATTCTTGAAGTATTAAATTCATCAAAGCAGAAGGACCACCAAGTTCTATGAGTAGAACAATTAAGTGTTTAGCGTCAAAGCAGGACTGTATGGTAGAGGACTGTTCAACCATATACAGTGGATTCCGGTCAATTGAGCCATCAGTTAATTGAGGAAGCCGCTAATCTGGGACAACTAATTGAGAAAATTACTAGGATTCCCTTCTTTTACTTGGGACACTAGGCTGTTTAATTAGGATGGGAAATTGCTGCCAGTTTCTAAGTAACATCAATTGTGTCCGCATTGTGTGACTGAACAGCTTTTTTTTATATAAAATACTGTCATTTGCATGTGTTTGTGTTCAAAATGCAGTGATTTTTGTCACTGATGGTCAGCAAGAAATAAGCATTAAGACAATTCATAACTGTTTTGCTCACTGTGCTTTCAGGCATTCATACCTGGGAGTGAAAATGAAACAATTTCACTACTTCAGCAAATTAGGAACTATGAAGAATTTAAAGGTTTTCTCAATCATCTTGAACGTTACAATGAAAATGAGTATCTGGCAGATGCAATCGTTAAAAGCATTGTTTGAAAACAGTCTAATACCTGCACTATGTGTCTGCGCTGATTTTGCTCAATGCAGTATGGCAGCATAGAATGGATTCATTCCTCCATCAATAACTATTAACCAACTAATAAAGTTTTATACTACTATTAAGTTTTGGTAGTGTTCTAATTTGCTCTGAATTTCATTTACATACATAATTTGTTACTCAGTTAAACTGTAGTTTGTCTTTTTTATACTTTTTTACCTATTTCCATGAAGCTTCAGCTAATTCGTATAGCTGACTAATTGGGACCAAAATGTACTGGTCCGAATTAACCTGAATCCACAGTAATTTAAAGTATCTAGTACAAGTGGTTGAGAAAATATTGTAAACTATAACCAGAGATGCAATACAAATTACAGTGGATTCTATCCAGTTAGTTGGGTCATCAGCTTAGCAGGGCAGCCATTTATTTGGGATAACTCTTAAAGATCAAAAACTCATTGAGAAAATAGCTGGGATACCCTTAATTTATTAGGGACACTGTACCACTTAATTGGGATAAAAGACTGTTGGAGGCACTACACCATGCTTAGAGTGAACTGTTTTTTTAAAAAGTGCCAGTTATGTGTGCGTGTGTTACATCATCCATTTGAGCCCATGGGTACCAATTCAAAAAGCAGTAATTTTTGATAAAGTTGTCTTTTATTTTGACTTTAAAACATTTCAGACCAAGATGCCACAAAAAGATTTGACGCTAGCTAAAGAAGATACCCTAAGCATCTGTGCTTATTCTGTTCACTTACAGTCAAAAGAATACAGCAGCGTACACTGGACGAATTCCTGTCAGTAACAATTACAAGCTAGTACTGTAATAGAATTAATAATGTTCTAATTTGTTCTCTATCTCATTTAAATTTGTCACTCTAAACAGCATTTGCCTTTAAAAAAAATTAAACTACTTCCACGGAACTTGGGCTAATTGGGCAGCCATTTAATTGGGCCAAGTTAACCAGAATCCTCTGTACTATGAAATGGATCATAAGACTGAGCAGAGTCAACATCAATTTATGAAAGAAATATGTTTTGAATAAACCACTGGGGATTTTTAAGAATGCAATAAGTAGAATAGTTAAAGGAGAACCAATGAATGTGATGCATTTGGATTTTTTGAAGGCATTTAATAAAAGTCCCACAGAGGACCAAAGTCACCCATGGAATTTGGAATATATACCTATTAGGGCTGTAGAGAAACTCATTTTTCATAAAGTTTATCTTAAATTATTAAACACTTCTCTGTTAATTAAAGTAACACGCACAATTAGGATGTATGTGGCTTAAATTATACATAAACTATTAAAAGTATAAAATTGAGGCAAATCCTACATACCTTGAACAGGGAATGTTCTTCCATGAACTTCGATTATTGGACAGTTAAAAAAGTACTCTCTGAACATGGTGGTGTCAATGGTGGCAGACATGAGAATAACATGGATATCAGGGTACGACTGGACAACATCACGTAAAACCACAAGAAGAAAATCAGTCTGAAAGAGAATACAAATAATTTTAATTTACTCTAACAAACAGTTCTATACAAGGACTTGTCTACTGACTTTTAAATTTTCAGAAAGAATCATTGAAGACATTATGTGTAATGTCTTGTGTTCAGACAAATTTGGGCACAGAAACAAATATTGTGCATACTTATTTCTGTCCCTTGAAAAATGCAAAAGAAGGAAAATGTTAAAGTACTTATGGATGAGTCTGCAATCAAGTCTTAAGTGAGTTTGAAATATTGAAATTCAATGCACACAAATTTCAAGCTCTTATTGCAAAATTCTCATAAAACAAATTTCTTGTGTTTTTTACACTTTGAGAAAGAAAACTTGTATGATAGAACAACAATCTCTATTATTCACAACACTGTGGGGATTAACAGGTAACTGACATGTACAAATTTCAAACTTGTGCGTATTTGATCATAATGTAAAGAAATGAAGATTTACCAAAAAACAGTGCTTTTCAGCCTATGAAGGAAGTTTATGAATTGACATTGGCACATATAATAAATCAATCTCATATACAAGCTTCTACAGCTAAATTCTAATGTCACAAGCAAAAAAAAAATTAGAAAATTGTAGTATTATTGCTAGATTACATCAACTGCAGTCTACAACACTGAGAATGCTTACAAAGACAAAGGGATAGGATCTGGAAGCAACACTGGTTGTTTCTGAAATTATTAGAGTACCTGAAAAAAAGTTTTCTGGTAAATGTTATCAACACAATGGGAAATCAAATAGGAATGGTGGCAAATGGAAGTATACACATTTTGGGCTATCGAAAATACGGTAAATTTTAAGGTAAGAGGAAAGAAAAATCAATGCCTCCAGGAAAATAAGTAAATGTCAATAACCAATATCATTATTGAACAGAACCACAACTGAAATACCCTTTTGATAAGAGTTCAATTACTCACATTAATATCTCGCTCATGAATTTCGTCCACAATTACATGACTTATACCACGAAGGCCGGCCTCTAGTTTCCTCAACAGTACCCCTGAAAAAATATAAAAGTCATCACTTTTACTAAACACAAAACATTATATTTGATGTCCATAGTGATCTTTGGGCTGACTGTATGGTTTGACCCTGACCCAATTAGCCACGTAGTTTTAATTATCTGCATGCAGATTGTCCATAGATAACAAACAGGCTCCGTTTTGAACTTAATATTACAGTTTGTACAAGTTGGTGTCAATTTGGGTACTTGTAACCTGGGGATGGGCTGTACCACATGAGTGTTGTTGATAACTGTGATAATATATACCCGAGCACATTACAACTCTACTAACTTTCAAAGAAAGAAAGCTTCCAGAATTTACTTCTCAGACACCTGGACATTCAGAGCTCTAAGCAGGCCCTCTGGCCCTATACTACCTCACTACAGGAAGCATCCTCTCCATATCCACTCTATCTATGCCTTTCAACATTCAATTGGTTTCAATAAGATCCCTCCTCATTCTTCTAAGCTCCAGTGATAGCATGCCGAGCCACCAAATGCACCTCATGTTAACCCTTTCATTCCCACTATCATTCTCGTTAACCTCCTCTGGACTCTCTACAATGCCAGCACATACTTTCTTTAATAAGTGGCCCAAAACTGATGAATACTCCATGCAGTCTGACCAACATCTTATAAAATCTCAGCATTACATCCTTGCTTTAACATTCTAATCCATTCAAAATGAATGCTAATATTTCATTTGCCTTCCTTGTCACTGACTCAGCCTGTAAATTAATCTTCAGGGAATTGTGCACGAGGAATGCCAAGTTCCCTTGCACCTCCAATTTCTGAATTTTCCACCAATTTGAAAAATAGTCTACACCTTTATTCCTTCTACCAAAGTGCATGACCATACACTTCTCTACACTATATTTCTTCATCCATTCTCCTAATCTGTCTTAAGTCCTTCTTCAGACTCTTTGCTTCCTAAACATTACCAGCCCTCCACCTATTTTTGCATCATCCATAAGTTACCCACAAAGCCATCAATTTCATCATCCAAATCATTGACAAACTGTGTATAATGTGAAAAGAAGCACTCCCAACACATACCACTAGTCACTGGCAACCAACCAGAAAAGACCCCTTTTCTTCCCACTCTTTGCCAGCTGCCAGTCAGCCAATCTTCTATCCATGCAGTATCTTTCTTGCAATACACTGGACTCTCATCTTGTTAGGCAGCCTCATGGGAGGCACCTTGTCAAAAGTCTTCTGAAAATCCAAGTAAACAACATCCACTGACTCTCCTTTGATTATCTTGCCTGTTATTTCCTCAAAGAATTCCAACACAGAGTGGGAATTCTCCCACTCTCGATGTACCTAATATTTAAAAATCAGTTAATCTTTGCTTTGGATGTAATCAAGTAACAGAGCCTCCACAGTCTTCTAAGTTAGAGTAGCCATGGAATCACGGCCCTGCAAGTGAAGAAATTGCTTCTTAGCTATGTCTTATTCTATGAGACAGGCTAGTTCAGTAATAAAACAAGCTTATATTTTCTGATTTGGGACAATCCTAATCAAAGCTGAACTATGATAAAATTTAATTCCCACTATCACTCCCCAACAAATGTCTCATTCTCATCTGCCTTAGGTATGAATAGCTTTAACAAGTTTTACAATATCTCCCTCTGTCAAATCATAATGATTAAAATAGAAGCAAGAACAACATGGCCAGTGAAGACTGATGATGGTTAAGTTTACTTGTTTAGCGATACAGTGCTGATTAGGCCCTTCAAGCCACACTGCCCCAGCAATCTCCGATAACCCCCGATTACCCCTAACGTAATTACACGACAATCTGCAATGACCAATTAACCCAATAATCGGACTGTGGAAGGAAAACTGAGCACCCAGGGAAAACCCATTCATTCCATAGGGAGAACAGACATACTCCTTCCAGAACAGCGCCAGAATTTAATGCTGAGCTCTGGAACATGCTGATCTGTAATAGTGTCAAGTTAATCACTACGCCACCCTGGTATGCAATTTTACTGCAAGTCAACTGTCATGCATATACCAACCTACAGTACAGAACATTATACTGCCATGTGGTCTTGGCAATATGGATTCAAATCGAACACTGTAACCACAGCTCTTGCCCAGCTCTTCTCCTCGTTCACAACCAACACGCTCTGCAACTGACACAGCGCTAATACGTCGAGGCTGGGGAGATAAAAGACAAGAACTTAAGTAATAAAAGGGCATATAGGCCTACCATGCAGTACTGCATAAGGATTAACTCAATATACTACATCACAACAGACACCATCTAACCAGTGATGTGTTTTATAGGGAATGACAAAAAAAAATCCATTTATTCATTTGCGATTCTAGCCTTTAAAAAATAATTCTTAACCATCACATTAAAATACATAAATATACTTCCATACAAAAATCATGCTTATTAATTGAATTTCACATTATAATTGCTTTTTGTCCATTTGTGCCATTAGTGAGTAGCCACAAATGCACAACTTCTAACCAATGAACATAAAGTTACACTAATTTTTTTGTGACTGCTAGATGTTTCAAGAACTCAAGATGTTTGGATGGATTTTTCAAGAATTCTACATGACCAGAATTTATGAATAAGAGAATATGTCGAAATAGTCAGATTGGAGATTACATGGATAAACTTTTATCAGCAAGTGAGCTGAGGAAGGATGGACATGAGTATTGTTGGAAATGCTCCTTGTGGCGACATGGAAACATTATTCAAAACTTAGCTCGGGTTTATTAACAATTCAATTCAGTTTCAGACAAGTATCTGGGACATAGATGGTATCAGTATCACACATTCTGAAATATCCTGATACCCATCACAGGGCAATTCAGCGTTCTATCATGTACCCAACAAGAATCACCTGTCCACTGTAGAATTATCTGTAAATAAGTGAACAAGTCCATTCTTTTTCAGCAAGAATTGAATTACATTGAGTGACCAAGCAGAAATTATCTTGTGCATCACAAGTAAATGGCTGGCTCATTTTCTGCAACTATTTCTCACGCACCTGTGTCACTACAATATTGCACTCAGAACCTTGGCCTTTTTTGATGTAATCATCTAGAATGTACTGAGGAACTTGGGTAGTTTTACCACATCCAGTTTGACCTCGAATAATGATAACTGAATGGGAATTGATTGCTTCAAGAATTTGTTCTTCAAAATTTTTGACTGGCAGTTGGCTTCTTTCGTTGATTATCTGTGGCAACATACAAAATCCTGTTGTCAATTCAAAAAATAATTGCCCTTTTGAAAAGACAAGTAACAAGTATAACATTATTTCAAAGTTGCACTGTTAGAGAAAAAAATGCCACCTTTGAAATATTAAAATGCCCTAAAATATTTCATATTGAGCATATAACGAGATACAAAGATGGTGAAATAACAGCTTAGTTAACCTCCTAAGTTTTAAAGAAATAATTCAGGAGAAACAAGCAGAGTTTTAGTGCTGGTCCCAAGTACCCAAAAGCAAGATTGGTAATAATGGAGTGAACAAAGTCAGGATGCAAAAGATTGCAAATGTATGCTCGATTATTTAATGAAGTTGAGAGAGAAAATGAAAGATGCATACCCAATGAGATCTGAAGTTTAAAACTGAACCACTGTCTATCTACTCCTGTTTGCTTCAGAATCTTGTTTGCCTCTGCAAAATTACCACTAAATTCTCTAAGTTTTAACATCTATGAATGTGTCTTATTCATCTCTTCTCACAGGACAACCTTTTCCCCCCAGTTAAGTCACTCATGTAAATTATGAATATCTGAGGGTCCCAGATTGATCACATTACTGTGGCAGCAAATTAAAGACAATGTGTCAGCCTGAAAAATGTCCATTAATTCATTTTCTTTATATTCTACTTCAACCAAAATCTTATGTATGCCAATGCGTTACCCGTGACCCCTTAGACATGTGTTTTAGGTGACACACTTTTCAATGATACCTTAGCATATCTGAATTTTTAAGATTTTATATAGTCCACACTATCTTGGGAATTTTGAAAAAATATCACTTATCAATCCACAGCTCATAAAACTGTGGGGCACCAATTCTGAAGTCCAAGGGATGTGTCAATTTTTCAATCTTCAACATCTCCAATATTCACTTGGTCTCTTTCAACATTTGCTATATTATTTAGCATATATAATTTCTTTCGATGTTCAGGCAAGCATTTACTGCACATTCCTTCTGCGTCATAATTTAATTTTCCTTTGTGTTCAAATAAACAAGCAAGAGATCTGAAATCTCTTTCAAATTTGTTAATTTACATAATTTATCTTCACATTCCACTTCATGGTTAATTACTGCTGTCTTCCTATAAAACTGCCCCCCCAACAGCAACCAACTTCAGAAAAATATATATCTATTCCACTGATATTCCTGCACCTTTGGACATACCTTTCATCAGAAGCAGGGGCAAGAACTAATACCATGGTCTGCAAATCTTACATCCTTATCCTATTCTGCAGGTTAATTTGAGGACCAAATTTCAGTAAATCTAGAAATGCTTAAGAAATCTTAAAACACTCCCATGCATCATTTGCAAGTTATATTAAAATCAAGATTTTCAACCATTTGGAAAAACACTAAAATGAAGATGTAACTCCTAAAAAGAGAGAGGATGAATGAAGAATATGCTGGCAGAAGACATGGATGGATCTCTATTGAATCACATTGACCCTAGTTATACAGGACATGGATGTTGTTGCTAAGGCAATGATTTACCGTGCATTTCTAAATGCCAGAGGGAAAACAATGGCATGCAATCTTCTTGAACTACCGGTAAATATACTCTCAGTGTTGCCTTATAGAAAGCTCCAGGTTCAGTCACAGTACCAATGAAAAAAAAACAGTAATATATTTCCAACTCATAATCTGCAGGCTGTGATGCTCCCATGTACCTTTTGCCTTTGTCCTATACCACAAACTTTGTGCCTAAAGAAACAAACTTCTCAAACTAAATGGACTGAGAACAATTCAGCCATGTTAAAATGTGTTGCCCATGTCAATGCCAGGTAATCCATTAGTTTTACTTCATTTGACTAAGTGACTAGTTTCCAAAGGTGGAAGGTTTCAAAGTAAGTGTAGCATCTCTTAATAGAATTCGGCATGATTTTGCAACATGGATTGTACCCATCTGTACACAAAACATATGAATTTATTTGCAGGATAATAAATTAACAAACATTTCACCATCATAAAATTAACAACAAATTCAGTTCTAGTTTAGAGCAAGAAAATGATTTATATTGTCCCAATGTGCCATTTACTGGATCAGGCAGCTCAAGATTTTGACAGCACAAAAAATATATTTCTATGTATCCAAATAGAAACTTGTGGGCATAATGTTCAAACATACTGATAATGAAATTATGTAAATATGTTAATAATCTGGAAACAGTATTAAGACTGAAGAAAGTAACAGATTTCATAAAATGATATTGATAGCACTTCTGACAATACTGCGACCATTCCAGAATACTATATAGTAAAATATCAGCGCAAAACCAGGTAGAAATATTCACAAAGGCCCGAGTTCAATCTCTGAATCAAATCTAAGAGTACTAAATTAATGCAATCTATTAACATGCTACAAAAGACAATACTTAAAGCTACCAAATGATTCAGTAAGTGGTCAGTATTTAAAAATACAACTACGGCAAGACATTTAATAAAAAGTTACATACTTTTTGCAGATTGCTATCATTCTGCATCTGATACTGTAATCCATCCTTCAAGTCCACACTGATTTGCTCTGGTGTTGCCTAAAAAATAACCATCACACTGCAACAGTTAGTTTACTAAATGACAAAAGAAATGTATATTTGAAAAGTGCCTTTTGTATTAATTTTTCACTCAGTCTCAAATGAAATCAATAAAAAAAACTACAAAATTGTTGAGTTAATTTTGCAATATAGATTTTTTTACTTTCAAAGGCAGGTGATATCCTTGGCTTTAACGTAACGTTGTTGAGTAGTTCCTCGTCAGATTTAACAGTTGAATGAAAGATAATCGTAATGTGTGGTGTGGCTTCAAACCATCCAATAAGGTAAAATAAATTCAATGAAACAAGATTGACAAATACTTTTAAGGATAGCAAGAGTGACAATGTTGGCTATTTTCAGCTGTGGCTTTGATTGTTCTGCAGAACAGACCATGATTTTCTTCACAATTTAAGGTAGTAATGTACGTTACATTTAATTACAATTGTTCGCCTTTATGGCAATAATCTCAAATTTTCCAATATAAAGAATGTCCACCTACCATAAAAAATACCTAATGAAATGCTGTACTTTAGAACCTACTCTCAAACTTCATTCTGCACATTAAAGTAACTAAATTAATATAGTGAACATTTTTTAAATCCAGGAATTCACATTACACAAGGAATATCTTGCATCATGAGTAGCAGTTTTGATTGGAAAATCCAAATCACACATTAAAGTCAATGCATTCTTAATCAAAGCCAGAGGAACACCACAAATGAAGGGGAGTAATTGAAGTGGAAAAGTTCCACGATGGCAATTAGCTGTGACCTCTATTGGACCACAGCTCAGATGTAGGTGATTTTTTAATTGTCTTTTAGATTTGTATGGGTAGTTTTGGGGACAGAGAGGAGATTGGGGGTGGGGGGGCAGGTTACTGTTTAGGGACAGGAATGTAGGGGAGATTAAAGGTCCAGCAAGTCAGGCGGGAGTCGAAGTCTTCGCTTCACATTTAGAGGGCAGTGGTGTGGACGTGGGGCATCTGAGATAAGATGCCCGACTGACCAAAAGTGGATGGAAGGCCTCCCCTGCTCCATCAATGTAAGTGAGTCACTGGCAGATTCCAGAGTCAGAGTTCCATGTTCTGATGCAACAAGTTCTGACAAAACCCACCCTGGTTCACAAATCAGTGAGACCAGAGCTTGAAGCCCAGTTTTTGGGGTCTTGTCATCAGTGTGTCCAGAATTTGAAGCCTAGCGTGTCCTGGGATTGATGCTAAGGATCAAGGCCCGATAGTTAAATCAGAAGTAGAGGCCTACTGGACGGAGCTGAGTTTTCAGATCTTAGCCAGTCGGCTGGGGAAGTCAAAATCTAATGTCTGCAGGCCGAAGTCAGAGTCTGCTGGAAGACAAAGGCCAAAGAGAGACAGCCTATACTGGGATTAAAGGACTGCGTACGTGCATGGATGGGAGAGAGGAATGGGGATTGTTTGTTTTGTTGCTTGTTGTGTGCTGTGTTGTTCTGCTTAACATTGTGGACATATTACATCGGTACCAGAATATGGTAACTCTTCCAGACTGCATCCCCAGCATACCCTCAGATGTGTGATTGTTTTTTTTATTCGATTTTTTAATACAGTTACATGAAATAGAATAGATGGAAGGGAGGGAGGGAGGGAAGGAAGGATAGATATTGGAAGATCCCCACATGCTCCATGGAACTCAAAATAGCTTTAATATATGTATTTGATTCTTTCCCCAGATGACTAATAACTTCATCTTTGGAGCACCTATATATTTAATCCTATCTTTTGTAAGTAAGGGTGCCAAATTTTCAGAAATATGTCATATTTATTTCTTAAATTTTAAGTAATTTTTTCAAGTAGAATGCAGCTAAAAATTTCATTATTCCAACGATCCATACTTAAGTATGAATCCGATTTCCAAGTAACTGCAATAGTCTTTTTGGCAACTGCCAATGCAATTTTTAAAAATTCTTTCTGATATTTGTTCAATTTAGGTTTCAGTTTTATCTCTTCAGTATCACCTAATAAAAATAATATTGGGTTATGTAGAAGTTGCGTTCTGATAATTTGTTCCAGTAAAACTCTTAAATTTATCCAAAAAGGTTGAATTTTAGCACAGGACCAAGTAGAATGTAAAAAAGTATCAATAGCTTGATTACATCAAAAACATTGATCAGATAAATTTGGATTTAATCTATTCATTTTTTATGGCATAGTATATAATTGATGTAAAAAATTGTATTGTACTAATCTAAGTCAGACATTTATTGTATTTGTCATACTATCAAGACATAGTCTTGACCAATTTGTTTAATCAATTTTAATATTCAAATCAGTTTCCCATTTTTGTCTTGACTTATGAATTCTTGGTTTAATTGTCTGGTTTTGAATCAAATTATACATACAAGATGTAAATTTTTTAATTTTTCCTTTTTGAATTAAAGTTTCTATTTCATTAGGTTTTGGCATTAACATTGCTTGACCCAGTTTAACTCTTAAATAAGCCCTTAATTGAAAGTAACAGAAAAGTGTGTTATTCGATATTTCATATTTATTCTTTGATCAAACGACATCAATATACCTTCAAAACACTCCTATATATCTAGTCCCTTTTTGAAAGCAGTTATATAAAATAATAGCAAAAATTTTATCTAATTGATTATCTAAATACTTACCAAATTTAATACATATGGATCAAACAGGATTTATTAAAAATAGACAATCGGCAGATAATGTAACTTGGTTACTTAGTATAATTCATTTGGCACAGAAGAGGGATGAAATGAGCGTGGCACTTGCTTTGGATGCAGTAAAAGCATTTGATAGATTGGAATGAGATTTTTTTATTTAAAGTATTGGAAAAATATGGGTTAGGAGAATCTTTTATAAACTGGATTAAAACCTTAAATACTAGTCCCAAAGCTAAAGAAGTGACAAATGGCCAAATTTCAACACCATTTCAATTAACAAAGTCAACTAGACAAGGCTGTCCATTATCACCTGCTCTATGTATTGGTGATAGAACCATTAGCTGAATTAATTAGAACCCATTCAGATATTATGGGTTTCCAGAGTTAATCGGGAGGAATATAAGATTAATCTATTTGCTGATGATGCTCTGATTTATTTAACAAAGCCATTGTATTTGTTGCGTAAATTATCTTTTAGGTTGGAAGAATATGGGAAAATCTTAGGGTATAAAATAAATTGGGATAAAAGTGAAACTTTACCCCTTACTAAAAGAGATTATAGTCAATGTCGACTAGTAACTCAATTTAGATGGCAAATAAATGGTATAAAATATTTAGGTATAACAGTTGACAACGATATAAAGAATTTATATAAATTATTTGCCATTATTGAATAATATTCAAGATCTTGATAAATGGATGATGTTACCAATAACATTAGTAGGTAGAGTCAATGCTGTAAAAATGAATATATTTCCAAGATTAGAGTATTTATTCCAAACACTACCAATAAAGTTGTGAGGAAGTCTCTTTGGAAAGGTAAGATGTCAAGAATATCGTTGGAAAAATTGACATGTATATTTGACCTAGGAGGGTTACAACTCCCAAATTTTAAGAATTATTATAAAGCAAATCAACTTAGATTTATTGCATCTTTTTTTGATCAAGATAAACTGGCATGGATTAGAATAGAGTTAGATAAGATAGGAGAAAATAGACCAGAAGACTTTATATATAAATGGGAATCTAAATGGATACGGGAAAAGAAAGAATCACTTATATTAAAATATTTGATTGATTTATGGAACAAGACAAATGATGATGATGAGATAAATCTTTACTAGCAAAGAGACCTCTAATTCAAAATAGACTCATTACTTTTACAATGGATAACCAACTTTTATATAACTGGTTTCAAAATGAAATGTGTGATTGTTAACAAAATGATGCATTTCACTGTATGGTTTGATATACATGTAATAAACAAACTTAAATATGGAGTCCTTTAGAGCGTGAAATAAATTATTACTCCTCATATACACAATCAAGTTATCAAATGTTGTACACCTGCCAATTCATTTATGGCTTTGTTTAAAAGCAAAAGACATTCTTTAATGGACATTTTCATTAGAAAATTACATATTTTTATAATGTGCATGCTTCACTTACAAAAGCAAGTGGGCCTTCATCTATATTGCTGCTGGTCCAAGGGTTCCAGTTCACTTGAGGAGGTGACCACGGTACAACTCCTGCAAAACTCTGTCGAATTGAGGGCTCAAAATGGGCAAGCTTTCCAACTGTAAGTGAAACTGGACTAGCTGGGTCTTCAGGCTATTAAGTAAAAGAGTTACAAATCAATAATGACAGTTTGACTTTAAATGCACCAAGAAACAATTTATTTTAAAAGGATTGCTTTGGGAAAGATCATCCATGGGAAATAACTATCCAAGAAGGTAAGGGGTTACAGTCATCAAATCTACGTTGCCTTTTGACACAAATAATGGCTCTAAGTATGAGTTATTACAAAGATTCACTAACTATTGAAGAATTCCAAACACTTATTTGGTAGTGATAGAGAACATAAACATATTTCTGATTTTAGAATAATCAAGGAAGCTGGAAACAAGATGGACAGTTCATGCAGAATACAAATTAAAAGTTCTACAATTAATTCAGCCTGAAACAACAAGCAGGTTTTGATGTACAAGTTCTGCTACAAGTACTTTATAGTTCTTCCCATCTTTCATCTCTGGCCATTGATCTGACTGATACCAGAAACCTGGAAGCAAGACTGAAAAAGCAGCATGTTGCATCACAGCTTTCACCGGCATCAAAAAATGATAGCTCAAGTCGATAACATAATATAGAAAGCATTGATATAATATTTTAATATTTTAATGCAACAAATTAGATTCTGAAGATGAGTTTTTATTCAAAGTGTCTATTAAATTTCAATTACTTATACTTACTGGTGGGATCAGTTCCAATCCCAGGTCAGTGACAACAGACTCAAGCTGGCATTCCAGATCTCCTGCAATATTCACCTCATATGGTTCCACCTAAAGAATAAACACTAACTTAAAAATGTGTTCACCTATCAAATGCAAAACAATCACAACTTGAAACAAAAGAAAAATTACATCCTGGAGTGTCACAGAGTTATACAGCAGGGTAACAGAGTCTTTAGCCAACTTGTCCATACCAGCCACGATAGCTATTTAACCTAGACCCAAGGCCTGTGTTTGCCATGTCTCTCTTTAATTTTTTTTCTCCATGTATTTGCTCAAATATTTTTTCAGCATTGTAATCGTATCTGCCTCTGAACCGCCATCTGAATGAAAAGATGCCTCTCAGGGCCTGCTTAAATTTTTTTCCTCTTACTTAACTCTAGGTTCACTAGTTTTAAACTCCCCTTTCCTGGGAAATAGGCTGATCACTCACCCATCCATGCCACACATCACACAAAATGATGGAGGAACTCAGCAGGCCAGGCAGCATCTATGGGAAAAAGACGCAGCGACCTTTCAGGCCAAGACCCTTCGGAAGGACTGGTCAAAGTATCCTGCTGAAGGGTCTCGGACTAAAACGTCAACTGTACTTTTTTCCATAGATGCTACCTGGATTTCCAGCATCTGCAAATTCTCTCTTCACTATACCCCTCATGACATTTTGTACCTTTCCAAGGTTACCCCTCAGCCTCCTACACTCCAGAGAGAAAAAAATTCCCAGCAAATGCAGTCCCTCTTTATAACTTAAGCCACCAATCCTGGGAACATCCTTGTGAACATTTTCTCCATCCTATCCAGCTTAATAACATCCTTCCTCTAGCTGAGTGACTAGAACTGCACACTATACTCTTAAACTAGATATCATCAATGACTTACAATGATTTCCCAATCCCTGTACTCAATGATGAATGTAAGTATGTAAGTACTTTCTCTCTTTTTTTCCCACCACACTGCTTACTCGTGTCACTGCTTTTAGGAAACTATGTTCCCGTACTCCAAGCAACAAACAAGATACTGAGGAACTCAACGTGTCAGGAAGCTTCTGTAGAGGGAAATACAATCAATATTTTGGATTGAGGCCCTTCATGTGGAGTTTCTCTCCACAGATGCCATCTAATCTCATCCAGTACATCGTTTGTTGCTTCAGATTCAAGAGTTTGCAATCTCCATGTCTCTATTTTGTTATCTTTACACAGAGTTCTCTCCATTCTGCAACACTCTCCAGAGACCTACTATTTACTGTACAAATATTATTTTAGTTTAACTTGCCAAAATGCAACACTTTGCACATGTCCAAATTAAGTTCCACCTGCCATGCCTTGGCCCATTTCTCCAGTTCACCCAGGTCCTGCTGACACTCTTGGATAACCTTCTTCATTGTACACTACACCACCAATTGTTGGGAGTCATCTGCAAACTTGCTAACCGTATTAACAAATACGAGATAATCTGCAGTTGCTGGACAGCCAAAGCAACACACTCAAAATGCTGGAGGAACTAAGCATCTGTGGAAAAGAGTAAAAGATCGACACAGTCAACACTTCCAAAGGCCCATAAGACATAAGAGTAGATTTAAGCCTTTTGGCCCATCGAGTCTTCTCTACAATTTAATCATGGCTGATCCTTTTTTCCCTCCTCAGCCCCACTCTATGCCCTTCTCCCCATAACCTTTGATGGTGTTTCGGGCCAAGACCCTTCTTCAGGACAGTATTAACAACCATATTAACAACATTGCTATCCAAATTGTTAATATAAATAACAAACTGTGAACCTAGCACCAACCCCTGTGGCACACCACTCGTCACAGGTATCCAATCAGAATAACAGCCACAACTGTCACTTTGTGTCTCCTTCCACCAAGCCAAATTTTTATCTGAATTGACTAGCTAATCTGCACCCAATGTGATATTCCAGACTAGCCTACCAAGCAGACCTTGTCAATGGCCTTGCTAAATAAAATCCACATAGACAACATCAACTGTCCTGCCCTCTTGAATCTTCTTTGTTACCAATGTTCCCTCTAATTTTTTGTAGCCAGTGTGCACAAAAATCTTAATTATGTGTGCACTGAATGCACACATGGCAGTTTATGTAGGTTTGCAAAATATTTGACATAAAACTGCACAGAATAACAACAAAATAACATACATATTTAAGTCACTCAGTTATCTTTTCTCTCTCCTGTCTTTGGCATTTACCCATTCTTTGTAAATTCCATCTAGACTAATAGAACTTCCATCCAAATGATAGCTTTTGATTCTCATTAACATATCCAAATAACATTCACCTAGACGGTTTCTCAGCATGTTTTTGAGTTGATTCATTAAGCTAAAACCTCACTCACAGTCCACACTAGACACAAGAAATGTTCCCCCAATGTCCATCAACTGTCTATTATAGTATTTTCAGCTAGAAAATAAGGCATTAACTTGTTCATCGCCAAATGCGAAGTCACAATCTGCAATTGTGGAGAAATCAAAAGCTGACCATTCTTGTACCTCATCTTCAGGAAACCTTTCTTCTAAATGAACACAAAGACTATTTATAGAAGTCAACAGCAAATTTGTAACTACTGTGACGTTTTCTTCACATTGTTGGCTTAGCAAAACGTTGTCACTCCATGAAACACTGTATCCCAGATACTGCTTTCTTATCTTGTTAATTTTGCCTCACACAAAATGAAGTGAATCAATCGGTGTCAGGCCACTCTTTTGCAGAATCTTGCACGGTGCAGCCAGTTCAAAGTTATCACTTAAAACCTGTAAAGTTTCTTTGTATATGATGTTTATCAATTTCTTGTGACAGTATTTAGCGACAGGATCATTTGACTGATCTTCTTCAAAGTACGTGATCAGTACCTCATAATTTTTTATTATTGCCTGCAATGCAAAGTGTCTAGATAACCATCTGCCTTCATTAAGTGGTCTGAATGTAACAGCTTCATTTTCAGAGGCCTCTGCAATTTCTTTAAATTCGCATCTTTTAACTGCAGATCGAGGAAACTTGTATAGATTGCTCTCATCAAAATTTCAATGTCTCTGATAAGCTTGAATCCTTTCCATGCATCACAAATCCCCAGATCTTCACGGTGTGCTACACAGTGTTGCTGAACTAAGTGTGGAATGGCCTGTTTAAGTCTTGCTGCAACACCATTAACTCTGCCCAACATTACTGATGCTCTATCAGGCGTAAACATCACCATTTTATGGTCAAGTATCTTCTCTTCATAAAACTGCTTGATCACTGAAACAACAGAAGCATCACACAACTGTAGCTGAACTATTCCACCAATAAAACGTTTTATAAACAGTACAATCTTTAGATCTGAATTTGAAATACAGAATGAGATATTTGTTGACAGATATGTCTGTGGTTTCATCAACTGCTAACGTGTGAAAATCTGCTGATGCTATTTCTTTAAACATGTCTTTTTGAACAATACAGTCCATAGTCTCTAGAAATTCAAATGCATAATTTTTGCTTCGCCAGCTGTCTGGGAGTTGAACATACTTTTCCATATGTCCATTAATGTGTTGAACTGAATGTAAAGAGTTATTCATTTTAACAGCTAACAACACACCGTCGATAAGAACTTTGATCTCCTCTGGGTTTGATCGTTTTCGCTGTTGTTCATCTGCACTCAACCGTAACACGCGTGGCACTCCTGTAACAGGTAATGACGGGTTCTGTTGCCTGAGCTTTTGTACACCATCCAAATGTGATTTACTTGCCAATGACGCTTCAAAAAGTTTCCAAATATCATCCCATTTCTTTCCATTAGCAAATTCTCCAGCAACTTTCGCATCACGACAATACAAACAGATAACTCCAGTTTCCAAATCATACATAAATATTTCTTGTAGCTGAACTTTCATGACCTCATGAGCTTTTGGTGCAGCAGTTTCTACTATTTTGTTAAGCCAATCAACTTTAAACAAATTCGCAGTTCTTCTGCACTTCACGCCCCCTTCACTTCTTTTGAATTTGACATAATTAATCAATACTTTTTTCAATAAAAACTTAGTAAGCTATCTACAGGATTTGAAACAGATCTTTGAAAACTTTATGACATGAACACTGTCTGCCAAAGATGGCTGCCGCTGTGATGCAGCTGTACAAATGGGAACAGGAAGGTGTGGTGACATAAATTAGTGATGTGCATTGTGGTACAGGTGGCTCTCGTTTTTTGAATGTTCACTTTACAATAGCTTGTTGTTACGAAAGACCTACATTAGTACCTGTTTTCGCTAACCAAAGAGGATGTTCGCTTTTATGAAAAAAGGACGCCTGCTTTATACATGTGTTCACCCCAAGAAAGACTACCATGCCCGTGAAGTCTTGTATGGGCAGTTGTGTGCGCATGCGTGTACATGTTAATAACTCATGGGGGTGATTTATAAGTTCCTGGCCTGAGGTAGAAGGAGATGAGTTATTAGCTTCAAACTTACTGCATAATCAAAGAGTTGACCTGCACATGCATGTAACGAGAGCTGTATGACTCATCTTCTTCTACCGTAGGCCACGAACTTATCAATCACCCATCTGTGGACACTTTCTGGAGGTCCAAGATCCGTATGCTCCATAACTGCTGGACTAAGTGTGTAAATGTAGGAGGGGACTATGTTGAAAATTTTCTAAAATTGACTCCTTCTACCTTAGGCCACAGACTTATCAATCACCCCTCGTATAATTAATTACAGTGAAACCCCATTATAACGTGATCGTTTGGGTCCATAAAATGTCACTGCAAAAAAAGCGGGGTCACACTAAATCAGGGTTCAAGAAAATCAGTGTTCAAACTGAACCAATGTTGACCTAACATCCTAAAACACCTCTATTTTTGTCCTATTTGTCCTGGTTTTTGCACATTTACCTTCTGGCAAGTAAATTACCTTTGAATTTAAGAATTCCGTGAATAAATCGTTGTTGTTATTATAGAAATTAAAACACAAATTAATTTTTAGTAAAGTTTTTTAATACACAAAACAATAAAAAATTCAAGAATATTAGTAATCATAATTTACAGTTTATTTCTTTAAAAAGTGATTGAGTTTTCCTTGCTTGAACGTAGCATGTTGCTGGCTCTGAGCGAAATCTAGAACGCTTCTGAGTTAGAGGCTTTTTATGTGGTTTTTTATATGTTTCTCCATTGATCTGCTGGTCAAACTTCTCAGTTTGAGCTTTGAAAATAGGACCGGAAATTGGAAGGCCTTCTGAGTGAGCTTGAACAAACCACTCATACAGGGAGTCATCGAGGCTAACATCTTTGGCTGTCTTCAGGTGTTTGGCTTTTAGCCCTGCTTCTTCTTCAACTTTGCAAAGCGACGCACGTAACTTTTCTTCATGAAATTTCCAGCCACAAGGTGTTGATTCCGGTATCCCAAGGTCTCGTGCAACTCGAGTATGACTTAGTCTTGATCGCGTCAAGTGCGTGAAGCTCATCTTGCACAGAAAAGATATTCTTTTTCTAGCAGTTTGTTCCATTTTGAGCAAAAACACGGTCCAATGACTCACACAAAATGCTGGTGGAACAAAGCAGGCCAGGCAGCACCTGGTTGATACCTTTGTCAGGACTAACGGAAAAAAGAAATAGTAAGAGATCTGAAAGTGGGAGGGGGAGGGAGAGACCCAAAATGATAGGAGAAGACAGGTGGGGGAGGGTTGAAGCCAAGAGCTGGGAAGTTGATTGGCAAAAGGGATACAAGGCTGGAGAAAGGTGAGTATGGATTGACATGGACATGGAGTCCAATGACTCATCATGTTATATCTGATTTCGCGTTGAATCGGGGTGCATAAGATCGGGGTTTCACTGTACTACATTATTTTAGGTAACTAACCTTTTGTGCACACATTAATTTCCTTTGTACGCTGGTTGAAAAATGTGTATGCGTGCGCACACAGCTTAGTGGGAGCATAGTTTGTTACCCTTTCAAAAAATTCTATCAAAAACAGTACCACTCAAAACTATTCTTTCAGTAGTTTTCTGATATGCAATTTGTAGGAATATTAAAGTTTTCCAGTCCAAATTATACTGTGTGTGCACTAGGACATCACAAACTTGATTGCAGATGGGTTTTGAAACACAATCAGAGAACTACAAGGATTAGAATACCTGCTGGCAAACGCATTATTTCAAACTATCAGATTTGGAACAAAAGTAGGAAGTGCTGGAAATAAACTAGTAAAACAGTAATTGTGGAAGAAGCAATTAACATTTTGGTTCCAGAATCACGTGCTAATCTTGATGCAAAATCTCCGTAATGGTTTTCCTTCCAGATGTTGCCTAATGTTTAAATGTTTCTAGCATTTTTTGTTTTTGGATCTGATTTTGAGCATTACAGTTTTTTTTCAATCATTTTCTTTTACTGCTTAGATCTGGAATTTTTCATTGCTCATATTCCTCAGCAAAGGTAAATGACGTGTTAATGCAGAAAAGCATTAAATTGCACAACTACTTCCAAGAATGTTCTTGAAGCCAAGACAATACCATTCATTTTCCCAATCGCATCAATACTCTCATTAAGGGACAAACTGTTAAATGGCATAATGTTCCATGTGTTGAGCATCTTCCAAAATCTTGTCCCTGTAGCATTCTTCATGTGTGAATCTTGATAAATTCAGATACCTTCTCTTTTCCCATTCTCATTCAAAATTCACATTTACATAAGCAACTGAATAACGACCAAGAACAGAAATATTAATTCCATTCCTTAGCTGGGAGCAATCAAAGCACAGTTGTAGTGCCTCTCCAAATGAAAATCTAACACAGCCGAGTATCTGGGATGTAATTTCCTTGATCTGCTCAAATGAACATTGTAAGTGTAGGAAAAATTTACAGGGGTTAAATATTGTAATTATTATATTTATGGTTACATTAGAGGATAATTTACAAAGCTATCTAACTGTTCAGCATAGAAGGAAAATTTGATGGACAAATATTTAATCCTTATTGTAAATTGCTACATTTTTCCCAAATAGTATTATACACAAGTAACCTTACTGCATGCAAGTCATCAAGTTACTTACTTTCTCTGTCTCTTTCTTTTTTGTATGCCCAGTGAAAGCTTCAAACACTCCTAGATGGTAAAGCTGTCGGACCAATGACAGTGCACATGATTGTGCAGCCAGTTTCTTGTTTGAACCATGTTCACGGGCTGTGATTTCTAAAGGAAGGGAATGATACATTTACAAATTCAGCATGCATTGCTTATTTTTAATTATTCAGATTTCTCAACCTATTAGCTCAATAAAAGGCTGATTAAGAATCATGTCAGATTACAATACTCTGATATCTCATCACCTGCTGAGTTACTTGGTGCCTAGTTTTCTGACTCCAGGTATACTTGAATACACAACTTCAAAAACACATTTCAGAATGTGGTGGTGACAAGCAAGAAGAGTTAATTTAAAAAATACATTAATTTACAGGATGTGGACCAGCTAAAGCCAGCATTTATCGTCCATCCCTAGTTGCCCTTGAGAAGGTGGTGATGCGCTGCCTTCTGAGATGTAGGTACACCCACAGTGTTGCTAGGGAGGGAATTCCATGATTTTGACCCACCTGGAACTTAATTTTCAACCACCATGTTGATCATTATTAGTGGACAGGCGGGTGGCTAATGTTATTCCTTTACTTTAAGAGCAACTGGTATAGACCAGTAGGCCTAAGATCTGTGGTAGGTAATTATGAGAGGATTTTGACTGATAAGATATGCACACGTTTGGAAAGACACCTCAACAATTTAAGTGACTTTTTTTTTAAAAAGTAACCAACGTGGTCAATGGGGGCAAAGTGTTAAACTTCAGTAAAGCTTTTGGTAAGGTTCTACATGGTAGACTGCTGTGGAAATTCAGACCAAATGGATCCAGACAGAGCTAGCTAACTAGATACACAATTGGCTTTATGAAGCAGGTGGTGATGGTGGAAATTTTTTTTTGAAGTGGAAGCGCATGATTAGTGCTGTTCCATTTAGGTCAGTGCTGGGCCCATTGTTGTTTGCCATCTACATCAAGTTTTGGATGAGAATGCACAAGACACACAAATCTGCAGATGATTCTAAACTAGGTGGTGCTGTAGACAATGAAGATTGTTAGCAAGGTCAACTGAGCAATCTTGGTAAACCGGGCAAGTTGGCCAAGGAATGACAAATGGAGTTTAATTGTGCTGTGAGGTGTTGCATTTTGGGAAGAAAAATTAGGTTAGGAGCTTTAAGGCCCTGTGGAGCATTCCAGGAATACAATACATGGTTCCCTGACAGTGGTGCCACAGGTAGAGGAAAGTCTTTGGCATGCGGTACTTCAATGAACTCTTCTTCAGTCACCTCCGTCTCCGAGCCTACTTCTTTAGCAAGGACACCCCACCCCAGACCAATGCCACCTTCTCCCGTTTTCAACCCTCTTCTTACCTATCCTATTTTGGTCTTCAGCCCAGTCTGGATACTTCCATCTCTAACTGCTGACAAGACATCAACCGTTCTGACTTCAACATTCCTCTCTCATATTTGAAGCTCATTCCCTCAAAATGCACTACCCTCCACTCTCCCTGCACCAATCACAAACTCCCCATTAAACCTGTAGACAAGTGGAGTCCTGGTACAACCTGGCAGACTGACCTCTATCTTGCTGAGACCAGGCAGCAACTTCCTTTATACTCCCATTCAGGAATAGAAGGCCATTGTCTCTTGCACTATCACCAACCCCAATGGATCTCCCATCCATTGCCACCAACCTCATAGTTCCCTTATACTACGCTACTCCTTTCTACATCCTACCCAACATCCACAAACCTGACTGCCTGGGCAGGCCCATTATTTCTGTCTGCTCCTGCTCCACTGAACACTTGTCCGAACACCTCAACTGCTTTTCATCCCCCTTGGTTCAGTCTCTATATAAGTGACACTTCATATGCTCTCAAACTCTTCATTCATTTTTAAGTCCCTGGCCCTGATTGCCTCAATTTTATTATAGATGTCCAGTCCCTATACACTTCTATCCCCCATTTTCTGCACTTCTTTCTAGACAGCAGACCTAACCAGTTTCCCTCTAGCACTTCCCTCCTACATCTGGCAGAATCGATCCTCACCCTCAACAATTTCTTTCAGATCTTCCCACTTCCTCCAAAGGTACACTCACATGGGCACCAGCAATCTCTAATTTTTCGCTGGTTACTTGGAAGAAGTTCTACCCCCCTCCTCTTCTCTCATTTCCCATTCTGGCTCTCCTCATATATCTCACCCCTTCTCCTCACCTGCTTCCCTCTGGTGCCTCTCCTCCTTCCCTTTCTCCCATGGTTCACTGTCCTCTCCTATCAAATTCCTTCTTCTTCAGCCTATCTACCTGTTCCACCAGTTCAACCTGTTCCACATATCACCTCCCTTCTCACCTACCTAACTGGCCCCTCACTGGTTTCACTTATCCTAACTTTCTTGCACTCCTTCCCCTTCCCCACCTTATTCTGGCTTCTTCCCCCTTCCTTTCCAGTCCTGATGAAGGGTCTCCGCCCAAAATGTCAACTGTTTATATTTCTCCATGGATGCTGACTTCGCCATGCATTTTCTTTTTGTTGCTCCGGTTTGCCAGCATCTGCAGAATCTCCTGTATTTATGATTGGGTACAGAAGTTGGGATGTTATGCTGCAATAATACAAGATGCTCCTGGGGTGGCATTGAGAGTTTTGACCACCCTGCTATAGAAAAGATGCCATTAAGCTGAAAGGAATGCAGAGTAGATATTTGAGGATGCGGTTGGGAGAGCTGAGAGAGGTTAGGATTTGATTCATTAAAGTGTAGGGTAATGAAGCACAGTCTTAGAGGTGCATAAAATCATGAGGTGGTGTCAATCTTTTTCCCAGGGTTTAGGGACTCGCTTAGATGACAATCTTGGTTGGCATGAACCAGTTGAGCTGAAGGGCCTGTTTTTGTATTGTATGATTCTAGGACAACACAAAAAAATTACATTTTTTTCAAAATATATAGCAGCTGTCTTACTAAATGTTGAATGTTAAACATACAATTATGTACTAGTTAACCTTACAGTGTGTTTTACCTGCATTGGCTTACAGCAGCTTGTTTTATAAAATCAGTCATAAGGACATTTTGTGGTTATCATTTGATTATTGGAAGTGATTGACAAGGATGCAATATAATTAGTAAGTTGGCGCTCTAAATAGACTGACCAGCGAATGGAAGCTTGATGTGCTTTGTAATCTTATGCATCTAGTAGAAAAGAATATTGAAAAAAGTGTACAGAAAAAGCACGCGTTTTTTATTTTGGAATTCTCCAATGCCAAATAAATACTGACATGAAGTTGTCCAGACCAAAATCCAAAGACACTTCAGGAAACCAATCCTGAATTGGATGATGGTTGGAACCGAGAAGATTTTGTTCCTGGATCAGAATGTTTCCAATTACTTGGGTAATCACATGGTTTCCTGTTTCATTTGCTAGTGCCTCATGCCACTGTGGAACAGATACACTCACATTTATGATAAACCCCTATCAAAATTCCACCTTAAAACAAAATCTGCTAAGATAAATTATGGATCAACAGTATAAAATCTCCCTCCAACAGTATTCTCATCTTCAAGTTACTGGTGCTTAGAAAAACATTTTCTCAACAGAGTATACCTGAGTATTCCTTCCCAAATTCCAGACCTCAGGATTACTCCTGATATTATGCTAATCATGGGCAATTTATTCTGTTGGGCAGTTTCCAATTTTAAATTTATTAAAGAAAAGTTGCTAATAAATACCTCAGCACTTAAAGAACAAAAGAATAAGACAACAAGAACTCATAGTTATATACTAATGTTTATCAAGTTTTGCAAAACATCCTTATTGCAAATTGGTAATCATCTCAAAATATATGTTTTTTTATATTAACTTTTAGCACAACGCTATTACAGCTCGGGGCACCTGTGAGTTTGGAGTTCAACTCCAACGTCATCTGTGAGGAGTGTTTAAGTCCTCCCTGTAGAATATGTCTTTAGACCATGGGAGGAGTTTCTCTGGGTGCTCCAGTTTCCTCCTACAGTCTAAAGACGTACCACTTCGTAGGTTAACTAGTCACTAAATTGTCCCAAGATTAGGCTAGAGTTAAATTAGGATTTGTTGCGCGGCACAGCCCAAAGGGTCACAGGGGTCTATTCCACACCGTATCCTATCTTTATTGAAATTAAAACTTCTAAATTGCCTTGTGGCAATATTCTCCCAGTTTCATCTCAACATGCTTCATTTGTTAATACAGAAGCTCAAGTCCTTTTGGAACATTTATACAGCAGTCAAGCCCAAATCATCCCTTATTTTAATAGTTCCATGCAAACTTCACCATCAAAAGCTGTTCACTTCTACTTACTTCTTCCCAGCTGTCTCACGTGAATAGTCATCTCTGCAATAAAACTCCTGCAATGACATGCACAACATCAAATTAACTCCATCATTTTAGTACTTACACATTATTGGCATTACCAAAATGTGCATTATTGTGTGGGGTTTTTACATGACATTTTGATTAAGGGGAATAGACCTGAATATCTTTAAATTAGTAGTTTAATGAAGGAGACATGGAAGGTTCTTGATGAACTTCTCATTTCAGAGAAGGATACGGTCTCAGATTTTTAAGGGAGGTTTAACACACCCAATGTATTCTATCCTTTAGTAAACCAGATCAAATCCAAAACAAGCAAAACCAATTTCAATGAAGTATAAGAAATATTTAGGATACTGTACAATAGATAGCGCTATTGACACAAAAAGTAATTAAAGTTGACATGTAAACTCTTAACTGCCCTCAAGGTGACTTTCTAATTTGAAATATGGAATTAGGAAGAAAATCCAGGGATAAGCCAGTTATAAACACTAAGGGGATAACTGTGTGTAACATTAATAGAACCTTCAGTATATAGCTACCATTCAATTATTATTACTGAAAAGCATAAAGGAAATTTGATCCACAAATAAAAACAAAAATCAGCTTTTTTGAACTTGGATCAAATATATTATTAGCTGTATTTTGAAATACATTTTAAATGTCCAAAGCACAGCCTAGTGCTATTGTACATTACAGTGAAGTACAGCAGATTCCAAAATGCTGATACTTGTCTCTTGTAAAATGAAAGCAGCTGTTTTCATTTGGGTGTAGAAGTACTTAATAAACTCTGTAAGCTTTTCAGAATCCATGTTTTCTTTAAGCTGGATAACTGATGTAGTGAAAAGAAAACTAACCAGAAAACACTGAGTTTGTACTACTGGTGCTCAAAACTTTGCAGGCATAATAATTTGGAAAAAAATTGTCCATTAACCTACATAATCAATTAATAAAGACTTAAATTATAAATACAAGCTTTAAAACATGCAGACAAAAAATAAAATTATGATAGAGAAATTAGGTTCATAAAGAATTTCTTAATTAAGTTGCTACAACCCATCACTTAACAAAATGTCAGTGGGACAAATATTAGAAAAACACATTCATCACTTACTATGAAATGAAAGGTCTTGTAACATTGATGATAGCACTTTATAAGTGATTAATTTCAACTACACATTAGCATTCAATTGGAAAACTGTTGTGCTGGAACTAGTTTCCTTTCCAGAAAATCTCATCTAAGAATTAAAGATGGTATTGTCTTAATATTCAAATGCTCCAGACTTTATACATATGCACTGATCGACAAGTTTTGGTCATGCAGCTCAGAATACAGCCATTTGTGTGACCAAAGAGTTAATTTTCAATTTATTGCTCAATCCAGGAATCTAGTTCTTGGTACACACAGTTTTCATTGATATGTAACATGCATTTTTTTTAAAATCTGTCCAACTCACTTCTGATCCTATATTTGGTCAACTGAGATCAAGCACTGCAACTTCACGATTCAGAGCAGCCTGTTTATAGGCCCAATATCGACCATTCTTGGATGCCAGTATGTTTCTCTGCCAAGCTCAAAATAAAGTTCCAATCTCCATCAGCCCTAGGTCCCCCAGAATACCTACAGGAAAAGTGACACCAGAAATCAATAGCTGTGTATGATTGCTACAACCATCATTCCTACAATGGAAGGATACCATGTGACAGCTTAGTGCAGCCTAAGCAACGTCACATGTTTGCAAAAGAGATTTCTGGTGTCACCACACTCCCATGAGAAATTAAACAAAGGAGCGACAGGTTTGTCACTTTAATCCAGAAAATTTATATCAACATACCTGCTGCATAATAAACTATAATTTAGTAAGTCAGTAAATACTGCACCCTATTAAAGCATATCTCTGAAACTTTACCCCAATAGGTTTTTACAAATAATTTATAATAATTTTAAGTTAGGAAATATTGGAAATACTCAGCAGATCAGGAAGCATCTGTGGAAAGAAAGATAATTAACTTTTCAGATTAATGACCATCTATCAAACTGGAAAAGTTAGAAATTTGTTTAAAGATGCAGATGTGCTGAAGAAGAATAGGGATGTGATAAGGAGAGAAAAGATTGGCTGGGTGACAAGAAATTAAATAACGATTAGGGATGAAAGGGAAAAATAAAGGGATCATAAATGGTATATCAAAATAATTTGATATTACTAAAGCTAAATACAATGAATAGAACACATAATAGTGCAGCCCAATGTCTGTGCTGACCATGAAGGTCAATTAGTACAGCTGAATTATACTAATCTTACCTGTCTGCATATGATCCATACCCTTTATTCCCTGCATGTTCAAAAACCCGTCTAAAGAACCTCGTAAATGTTACTGTTATACAGTATCTACAGTGGTGTTAGAAAGTTTGTGAACCCTTCAGAATATTCTCTCTTTCTGCATAAACCATGACCTAAAATGTGATCAGATCTTCATGCAAGTCCTAAAAACAGTTAAGAGAACCCAATTAGACAAAAACACAAAAACCATTATACTTGTTCATTTACTTATTAAGAAAAATGATCCAATTTGCATATATTTGTTGGAAAAATTAAATGAACCTCTAGAATTATCAGTTCATTTAAAGGCAAAATTAGAGTCAAGTATTTCAATCAATGAGATGGCAATCAGGTTTGAGTGTGGGAAACCTTGCCCTATTTAAAGAACATAAGCCTGGGTCTTCACTATCAAAGTATGATCTTCACCACACAGATTTTCGGAAGTTTGTCATGCCTAGATCAAAAGGGATTTCCGAGGACCTCAAAACAAAAACTGTTGATGCTCAGCAAGCTGGAAAAGGACACAAAACCATTTCCAAAAGTTTGAGGCCACCAATCCAGGCAGATGGTGTACAAGCAACACCATTTTTACTATCCCCAGAAGTGGTCGACCTACAAAAATCACTCCAAGAGCAAGGCGCATAATACTCCAGGAGGTCACAAAGAAACCAAGGGTAACATCTAAGGAGCTACAAGCCTCTCTTGCATTGGCTAATGTCAGTGTTCATGAGTCAACCAGAACTCAAACACTGAACAACAAATCATGTGCATAGCAGGATTGCATAGAGAAAGCCACTACTCTCCCAAGAACATTGCTATCCATCTATGACCACATGGATAAGCCAGAAGGCTACTGGAAGAATGTTCTGTGGACAGTGAATCAAAATAGAACTTCTTGGCTTAAATCAGAAGCATTATGTTTGGCGAAAAGCAAACAATGCATTCCAGCACAAGAATCTCACCCCAGTTGTGAAACATGGTGGTGGTAGTGCCATGGTTTGAGCCTGCTTTGCTGCCTCGGGACCAGCATAGCTTGCTGTCATTGATGGAATTATAAATTCTGACTTGTACCAGCAAATTCTATAGGAAAATGTCAGGGTATCTGTCCATGAACTGAACCTCAAGAAAAAGTGGGCCACGCAGCAAGACAACAACCCCAAAAAATGGTTAAAGCAGAAGAAATTTCATGTTTTGGAATGGCTGAGTCAAAGTCCTGACCTTAATCCTATAGAAATGTTGTGGAAGGACCTGAAGCAAGCAGTTCATGCAAGGAATCCCACCAACGTCCCAAAGTTGAAGCAGTTTTACAAGCAGGACTAATCAACAGTTACCAGAAATGTTTGGTTAAAATTATTGCTGTACAAGGGAATCATAGCAGTTACTGAAAGCAAAGGTTCACATACTTTTTCCAATAAATACATGTAATATTACATCATTTTTCTCAATAAGTAAATGAAAAGTGTAATGTTTTTTGATTGGTAATTCTTTATCTAGTTTTAGGACAAGTGAAGATCAGATCACATTTTATGCAGAAAAAGAAAATTCTGCTCAAACTTTCTAGCACCACTGTACTTCACCCACAACCCCAGTAGCACATCCCCAGGAACCTAGTCTCTGTGTAAAGAAAATTGTCTCGCACATTTCCTGTCACTCCTTTACCTAATTTCCTCCTCTTATGTTAAAGCCATGCTCTCTGGTCTTTGACATTCCACAAGGAAAAAATAAAATCATTGTTTTCTGAAGTTTCAAACATTCTGATTTTGTTCAGCTTCACCTTATACTAATACACTCTTATCCCAGCAACATCTTGGTGAACCTCCTCCAAGCCTCCACAAATTTCTTGTAATATAATAAGACTGCATACAACACTCCAAATGTGGCCTAACTAAATTTTTATAAAGCTATGACACTACTTCTATATTCAATCCCCCAATTTATGAAGGCAAGTAAGCCAAACGTCACTTTCACCACTCCACTTGCATTGTAAGTTTCAGACATAGATATAAATTCCGAGATTGCTCTGTACATCAATGCTCCTGAGGGCAGTGTAATTTCCTGTAGACTTTCCCTTACATTTGACCTTGAAAAGAGCAACACTTCACACTTGTCTTGATTAAACTCCATCTGCCACTTCTCTGTCCACATCTTCAACTAATCTACAGTTAATGTACCTTTGAAAACCTTCACCACCCATAACTCCATCAATTGTTGTGATGTCCGCAAACCTACTAATCACCCCAATCACTAATTTATATTTCACTTCATTTAGAAATACAGCAGGGGTGGGGGGGTAGGGAGTGAGTGAGAGAAAGTGTGAGAGTGAGAGACAGTGCAAGAGAGAGAGAGTGAGAGTGTGTAAGTCTGTGTGTACACACACAATGAACCCATGCACACAACCTCTATTTTTCCTTTATTTTGCTTTCTTTTTGCACTGTGTATTTTAACTGCAATTTAGTTTTTTCATATTGTACTGCTGCCACAAATCAACATATTTCATATGTCACTGATTATTAAATCTGATTCTATGTGCATAACACGAAACATTCATTAAGTCACACATGAACCCACTTCTGCATCTACTTTCCAGTACACTGATAGTTGCATCAAACTGAACAAGGAATCAAATTTGTTGCTAATTTCCGTTCTTTGCTCACCTTCACATATCCTTCCATTTTTTTGTTTCTTTGACTTACTACTATTATCCAGTAAGTTTTCAGATTCAACGATGAATTCAACAATTTCAGATAATGAGCATTTCTATTTTATATTTCCAGCGAAGTATTTTACTTTGGTAATTTCAGGTGATACTGGTTTTCTAAATGCATTTTCTCAGTTAACCTTGTTTCTTTACTTGTTCCATTTCTACCCTCTTCACTTATAAATCACCTCTTTCATTTCTCTTGAGGTTTGTTGCCTTACCCACTTCCCCAGCATCTTAAAACTTCATTACGTCTAACTTTTCGGCATTCAGCTTGAAGGTCATCAATCTGACACAAAGTATTTCCAGTATTTTTTTCATTTTTGTTTCATGCCTCTGGCATCAATAATATTTTTCCCTTACTTGTTGTCAGAACATTTTGCACTTTCTATGCCACCAAAGAACAAATTTTGTAACCTACTGAGAGGAGAAGCAGAAATAAACTATTTGTAACCTATAAAAATTCGAGGATCATATTTGTCAGCAGACTTCTGCTGCTTGGCTCAGGAAAGTCAAAATATTACAACCCCCCACCCCCCCCACATCCCCAGGGATGTCACCTGGATGCAATGCAACAGTAAAGGTTCGCTGATTATTCTCCCCAATTTGCAGATGTTCACTGCAATATACAACTTTTCTTAGCATTCATAGGGGTACCTAGCAATTACCCCCTAGAAAGCTGTGTACAACAAGGCAGGCTGGCTGAGAAACATACTGGTATCATAACCATGACAAGCAAACAGAAATTTTCACAGGTAAGATGTTATATTATTTTTCATTTAAAAGTTAATTTTAAAACTTTATACAGGCTTTTACACATCAGTATGAAATATATTCTCCTGCTCTGCTCCTCTGGAATAGAATTTAAGAGAAACATACTATGACAAATCCTTTTGAGTTCAATTATCAGTACATTTAGTCCTCATGTTTTCATACCGACGTACTCAAAATCTAGTAAAAAGATAATTTCCATTAATGGGTTTGAAGGCATTGCTGACAAAGCCAGCATCTGTTAACCATCCTTTACTGCCTTGCAGGAGATGATTAGTCATCTTCTTAAACTGTCACAACCTTTCTGGTAAAAGTAATAAGAGTAGATCAGTATTTGTATACAGAAAAAAAGAGCTGAAATTTCAGCTCACAGACCCTTCAATCAGAAATCTGACTGAAGTGTTACTCTTTGTTGTCTCCAATATTGACTGAAAACAGCATTTTCTACTTAAATTTCAGACTCCCAGTATTTTCTGTTTTTTATTTCAAATTTCTAAGTGTTCTGATTATCTACATTTTCTTCGATAGGGTGTTCCAGTATTTAAGTCTGGACAACGTATGACTAAGAGAGAGCAACCTATGTGAGTCAACAAACAACCCACAAGCCCCTGCCTCTGACCTGCAGGAATGCTCGAGTCAGCTGAATGTCAACAGTAGCTCTTCAACCCAAGTATTAAATTTAAGTGAAAATAGTAAGTAAATAATGTAACATAAATAATAAAAATCCATTATAGAAGATTACAAATCGATTCAACAAAACCAATGTGACTAACTACATTCTCTATTCTATGTTCATTTAGCATTATAAACTTTGTGTTATATTAACCTTCCACACATAATAGTTCAATTATATTTAGTGAGGGTGCCAGGACCAGTAGATTTACCACAACCAACCTCAAAAGCTTGTATTTTTTCTGGCCCTTTGAGCTGCCATTTTCTTTGGCATTCCTCTTGATGATCATTACATACCATTTTGTGGCATGATAGGAAGTCAGTCAGAGAGTTCTCAAGTCTTTTTTGCACTTAATATACGTTATTACTATGGAACTACAACTGTCTAGAAGCTTATTTACACATCTATCCATTTTTGCTGAGGTACAGTTGAAATCAACTAGGCAAAATACAGAAATAGTTAGTTTGCCCTTTAGTAACTAACCTGTAGTTACATCTAAACAAATCTGCAAGAAATAAATCAACCTTAAGACAGTTACACAACCAAGTGCCAGTTGATAATTAAGGAATACAAGAAATTCATGCAATTTAATGAAAATATATTTTCATAATATCATTAACAGTTCACCTCAACTCCCCTTACGTAAAAAATAATTTAAAAGTGGTGTCACTTTTATAATAACAAGAAACAATCTGCTTTACTTTCGGAATATTAAATTCCAGGGTTTTAAATGCAAAACGAAGCAAACATGAGGCATTAAGTATGAATTGGCATTGGTAGATGAGAGAACAAAATTATAAGATATAACAGTAAGTGATCAATTAGTAAGTCCCTCCATAATTCCCTTGTCCATTTGTCCCTCCTCACTAATCTCCCTCCTGGCACATGTCCTGCAAGTGACTGTCATGCTACACCTGCCCATTCACCTCCTCCCTTACCTCCATTCAGGGCCCCAAACAGACTTTCCAAGTGAGGCAATATTTCACCTGCAAATCTGTTGGGGGCCACTATTGTATCTGACACTCGGATGCGGCCTCCTCTATAATCTTGAAACCTGATATAATTTGGGAGTCTGCTCAGTCAAGCAAGTCCACTTCATCACCAAAAGCGGAATTTCCTACTCCCATTCTTGTTTTAACATGTTGGTCTACGGCCTCCACTTTTCCCACAAAGAGGCTACTCTCAGGGTGGAGGAGCAATACCTCATATTCCATCTAGATAGCCTCCAACCTGAAGACATGAACATTGATTTCCCTTTCCATTATTTTTTTTCCTTCCAGCTTCTTCTATTCCCCACTCTGGCAACTTAGGTCTTCTCCTCAGGTGTATATAACCTCCCCTCCTTCTTCCCTTTCTCCCATAGTCCATTCAGATTCATTCTTCTTCAACCCTTTACCTTTCCCACCCACCTGACTTCATCTATCACCTTCCCACTTGTCACCCTTTCCCTCCCCACTTTTTATTTTGGCGTCTTCCCCTTTCCTTTCTAAACCTGAAGAAGGGTCTCAGCCTGAAATATCAACTGTTGGCAACACGAGTGAATCTGCAGATGCTGGAAATAAATAAAAACACAAAATGCTGGCAGAACTCAGCAGGCCAGACAGCATCTATGGGAGGAGGTAATAATGACATTTCGGGCCAAAACCCTTCATCAGGAGTGAAGTAACATGGGATGGTCGAGGGGCGATAAGAAGTGGGGGGAGGGATAAAGTAGAGAGCTGGGAAGTGATAGGCTAGAGGGAAATGGGCTAGGGGGAAGGTGGAGAATTATAGGAAATAAAAGACAAAGAAAGGTAGGGCTGGGGGGAAGAGATTATAGTGAGGGGGAAAAGAGAGAAAAACAGAACCAGACTGAAATAATAGATAGGGATGGGGGTAAGGCTGGGGGGCAGGGGTATCAATGGAGGTCTGTGAGTTGAATGTTCATGCCGGCAGGAAGGAGGCTACCTAGGCGGGACATAAGGTATTGCTCCATCGACCTGCATGTGGCCTCATCTTGACTGTAGAGGAGGCCATGGACAGACATGTAGGAGTGGGAGTGGTTGATTCATTTCCATAGATGCTGCCTGACTTGCTGAGTTCCTCAAGCATTCTGTATGTGTTGTAATGGAAAGCAGACTGAGATGCAAGAAATTATATTCAGGAAAACATAAGGAAATTACACAAACATTTAGCAACAGGCTTTATGGAATAAAGCACTGTCTCAAGATGGTGCTGTAAGTGGTGACTCTTTGCACGCAGCTCCAATAGGAATCATCACCATGGATACAGTACTTCAGTAAAGCAACATAGTTTTAAGTCATTTTTGAAAATCTATTGATCCTCAAATTTGATGGACCCCAGACAGCACAGTCAGATCGCGAGTGCCATTCTCCTTTAAGAAAACCGAAGCAGAGAAGGCCACATTGAGCAACAGGTACGATTGAAATGCAGAGGCCTCAAGACTCCCACTCACGATTACACATTATAAAATTAAAGACAGAGCAAGATTGCAGTACGAGAGGGATATCGAGGACTGTTATACACTTGGCCTCACAGAAACATGACTAATCCTGCCTTTTCACCGCAGTGCTGCAGCCTGATGGCTTCACCATTCACTATAAAGATGTTTTTTTTTAAGAGAATCAAAGGATACAAACAGAAATAAACTATTATATTACAGAATGACAGATCAAGCACAGGGAGCCACGTGGCCTACACTGTGACTCTATTTTTTTATGATACACTCCTAAATTGGTTGAGGCATGTTGGCTAGAACATTTTACACCCATCTTAAGATTCATTCTGGGTCTTGCACAATAGTTCATCCAAACTGTCCATCCCATCAGCACTCTCGTAGTACAGCAAAGTTATAACAAAGAAAAGAAATCTCTGGAATGGAATGTCAAACTACTCTCCTAATAACAAAGTAAATGAGTTAGCAGAGAACTGATTATGACAACTATAAACATGCAGTTCTTAAATTCTTAAGCATATGCAGAACAGTTATCTTCTGCATGTAAATGGAAAACAATAAATATAACATACAGTCGGCCCTCCTTATCCGTGAGGGATTGGTTCTGGGACCTCCTGCGGATACCAAAAAAATGCAGATGCTCAAGTCCCTTATTTAAAATGACACAGTATTTGCATATAACCTATGCACATCCTCCCATATACTTTAAATCATTAATAGATTACTTATAATACCTAATACAAAGTAAATGTTATGTAAATAGTTGTTACACTGTCTTGTTTAGGGAATATTGACAAGCAAAAAAAAACTGTACATGCACCTCTCACTCACAATACAAACAGCGAATGAACGAGACACTGATTCTCCTGTGATCTTTACATTCTTGAGGCTGTAGCGCTTTACGTAGCCAGCCAGACAGCCATCCCTTATTAGCCTTAAACTTTTTTCTCCCACTTTCATCAACCCTGTCACAGTAGTGCTCATAGAGACTAAGAGCTTTTTCACATATAATTTGGCCATTGACAGGGATATGCTTCTGTGACATCCTCTAGCCACATACTTAATGCTTTCTCGGTCTTCGCAAGCACTTTATCATGAACCAGAGAGATCATTTTTGCCATTGTAGGGGCAGCACTAACACTTCCAAGAATTCCAGCTTCTTTCTGTTTTATTGTGCGAACGCTCAATTCGTTCTTACCAACCTTACGGCCCACTTCAGAAAATGACATGCCACTTTTCAAAAGATCTAATATTTCTACTTTCTCAGTGAGAGATAGCACTTTATGCACCCTCTTAGCTTTTGAGGAATTGCTTTGACCACCTAATTGCTTTTTAGGGGCCATTTTTTCACAGGAACAAAGTAGTGAACGAACGAGATGCTCAAGCACCGAGTGCTGGTAGAGCGCTTCCGGGTTTTCTTGATTCGCGGTTGGTTGAATTCACGCATGCGGAACTCGCGGATAAGGAGGGCTGACTGTAGTTACTTTTAAATTTTTGAACCAATCATTCAGCTTAGTTATCTTACATGGATGTATTAGTTATTCATCTCTATAGATTCCTTTAAACAGATTAATTCTATCTGAATCAAAGCAAGACTATTAGCACCATCTTCAATATGGACAAGTTGACATTAGATGTACTGCGTCTATCACAGAAACCCAATCTGATGAATTTTGCATGAAATGAAAGCTTTGAATATGAATAATGTAGAATTACTCAAACTGATTACCCCACAACCAAAATATAGCAAACCTGTTGTGATCAGGTCCCACTTGAGAATATTTATAGTCAGCTTGAATCTTCTCTTTTTGGAAGAACTGGTTGAGTTGAGCCTTGGAATTTTCAAGCGTCCAGTTACCATGAAGACCAGCATTTAAATCCAAGCCTTCCGACTCCAGAGTCTAGGAAAAATCAAGTTTGTTTTAGACGTGCACAAAATAAAGAAAGACAAAACAAAAAAACCCCAGAAATTTAACATAAAGATAAAATAACTGATAACCTTTTAACAATAGCAGAAAAAGTCACAAATAAGTTCTTAATTTGCACGGTAAAAGAAAATATAAGGTACTATGGGGTACATCAATGGAACAAGAGAGAAAAGAAAGTTATCTGCTTCCCTTTCCACAGAAAAACCTAGGCCTGCTAAGTATTTTTGGCAATTTTTAATTTTACTTCAAATTTCAAACATCTGCAATATTTGATGAACTAGTCTCAACGTACAGTATATCTAAGCAAGGAAAAGCATCAGATGAAGTCGGTCACTGGCCCATGCTTTCATTTATGCTTATTCATGCATAGTCAAATCTGATTTTGTCTCTGCATTGCAAAATGTCTTTGCCAGTAAGATGGTGATGTGTTCAGTTGCAGCAGTGACACCGGATCCAATCAAAGCTGTATTTATTCGTCCTGTATGACTGTTACATTTGCAATTCACTGTTGGATACTAAAAGCAACAAGTACTGCAGGACTATCCCATCAGCGAGCTGTTTGATAACGACAGAGCTGGACTTAATGTGTACTGTCGTTGTATTGTCACCTGGACTTGTTGCGTACCATTTTGCCAAGAAGCTGTGCAATCCAACAAAACGGAGTGAGTAATTGTCTTTGATTTTTTTTTATTGTGATCACTAGGTTCCGTTGGTAATGTAGAATACTGCAAGTCCAGTCTGTTGAAGAGACCAAAAACCGGGGACCGCACTGCATTGGTTGTGGTGAGAACTAGAGAGAAGCCGCAGTTTCACCAGTTGTAGCCGCCCAGGGGAGGGAAGGTCGAGGTGGCTTGGCCACTGTTGGGCACACTGGAACCAGTACTGGGCTGGGGACTGACCCATTCTGTCAGTGCTGCCCTCCACTGTTTGCTCAGTGGAAGAACAAGCTGGACCAGAGCAATCTACAGTCATGCCACTCAGGGACTTGGGCTATACTTTTTTGCATGTGATAGGTATGTTTTCTGAAAACATAACCATAAGTGCTATTTGTGCTATGTGTAGTCTGCTATGCATTGTTGGCAAAGTGTTTTGCAGCTTAAATTTGTTTCAAGCTGAAAATTAAATTCATTCAAGTCATGTATTTGTGTTTTTGGTGAAAATAAAATCCAATTGTGATAATGAAGATGCTGAATACCTTTTACGTTACCATTTTTAGCTCTAAGAACACGATGACTTACTGCTTGGGCTTCTTGCTCATCTCTCTTTTCATAATATTCCTTTAAATTGGCTCCACGTTCCCAATAACCACCAAATCCTCCTCCATGGCCTGCAAAACCAGAAACCAGATTAACAATTTTTAAAGCAATATCGGTTATAAATCCTTTTATAATATTTAACCACAATAACCTCAGAGATAAACTGCATAGAAACAGGTCCTTCAGCCCAGAGCATCTATGCCAACCATCATGTCAATCTGCATTAACCTTACTTTCCATATTAATCTCATTTACTCCACAAGCTCACAGCTTTAACCTGTGACACACCTCTAAGATTTTCACTGCTCTTGCTTCTGCATGCTCTTTCCAGGTACTAATACTTTTATGTTCATGCAGTATAATCTCTCTGATTGCCTCGCTGTCACCTTAAACCCACACCCTTAAGATTTAGACACTGCTGTTATAAAAATACACTATCCTATGTCTCCCAGAATTTTAACATTCACATCATCTCGGCCTCTAACTATCACATTTTCTTTCCAGCCAAGAGACTTAACTAATCAAATCTCTTACAATAACTCAAATTACCTTGCCTGGTGTCTCAGGGCTGGGTGTGTCTGCACCCGTGCCAACCTCCTGCTCCGACACTCCTCTGCCAGTTGTCTCACACTCCTCCCACAGCACTCTACCCTCACCATTCCCAACATCCATGCCAGATTTATAAACTTGATCTCCATTACAGTAGACAAACACAGCACTGTGCAAAAGTCTCAGGAACCCTAGCTATACACATGTGCAAGCACTGTTGTTACAAACTAGCACATACAATTACAAAATAATATTACCACATCTCTGAGTGGGATGGCCTCAAGATTGACAAAGTGTGAGGCACATGTTTATGAAGACAGCATTAATTTACTGTTTTAGTGTTAAAATGTTTGCAGTGTACTATACCACCAATTCATTTGCAATAAAACATTAATGTACACTCAATGGCATTATTAGGTAGAGCTTTATGTTAAGGCAAATATCTAATCAGTCGATTTTGTGGCAGCAACTCAATGTATAAAAGCATGCACACATGGTTAAGGGGTTCAGTCGTTGTTCAGACCAAACATCAGAATGGTAGAAGAATGTGACCTAAGCGACTTTGACCATGCAATGATTGTTGGTGCTAAATGGATGGTTTGAGTACCTCAGAAACTGCTGATCTCCTTGACTTTAACAGTGTATTGTCCCTTTACACTTGACCTACAAAGGTGGAACACTTCACATTTGCAGAGGTTAAACTGCATGCACCAATTCAACAACTATACCTGCAAATGATCTATATCTTGCTGTGTTTGCCAGTCTTTTACGCTATCCACAGTGCCACTAATCTAGGTATCATTTGCAAACTTATTGACCCATCCATCTACATTTTCATCCAGGTCATCAAAATCAGCAGAGATCTCACTATAGATTCTTGTGGAACACCACTAATCATAGACCTCTAGTTAGTCCCTTCAACCACTGTGCTGTCTTTTATGGGCAAGCAGGTTCTGATCCAAATGGCCAATTCACCATAGATTCCTTTTATACTAATCTTCTAGATGCGCGTCCTATGAGGGACCTTGTCAAATACCTTATTGTAATCCATGTAGGCAACATCTACAGCACAACCTCCATCAATCACTCTCTTCACCTTGTCAAGAAATTCAATCAATAAGACATGACTTGATATAAAAGCATACTGGTGTTATTGCTGATAATAAAATAAAATAACTGGACCTAGAACATACACTCTTACGATTCACATGCAGTGTATTTTACTTGTGCACAAGGAAAACATTCCCTGTCAGCATGTCCTGAAGGCAGGACAGAAAACTGCTATTTTTACTTGGTTTGATACTACATTGTAGGCTGAAGGGCCTGTTCTTGTGCTGTACTATTCTATGTTCTATGAAGTGAGATGTAATTGCAACCAAATACTAAACAAGAAATACAAAACAAATGACACCAGCAGAGACATTTACCAATGAGTATATTACTTTTCACCATCTTAACAAAATTATGAGATTTTCACATTAAATAAAACAATTGAACTTCCAGCTTTAATCTGATTTTTCCCTCCTTTAGCAATCACATATACAGGAATAATTGTTATACATTATAAGAATCCTGGAACAACCAGCCTCATTCCCAGAAAAAATGGAAAGACTCACCAGGTGATTGCTTTATAGCTAATTGAGGAACACTTGAAGGCGAGTCCCTCGGCACACCATCACTTCCATCAACAGCACTAGGTTCATTCCCCTATCAAATTTAAATCAACTGTAAATATTCAGCAAATGGTACTGATTTTAAATGTTTTATACATTAGTTCAGATAAAAACAAGCTCAAAAATTCTACTGTAATATACTTTCTATAAAAACATACAAATTGAAGGAAAAATAATAGATGTATCTTAAAGGCTGACAGATATTAAAACATTGTTTTTCTTTATATTACCTATATTCTAAAATTTAATATCATTCAGAGTTGCCTCAACAACAGAAGACAAACATAGAAAATACAGATATACATTAAGTTGTAAATGTCTGTTTCACTCATTTTTTAAACACAAACTCTAGATGGAAAAGGAAGAGTTAGTCAAAGTGTACTCACCTTCAAACTGGGAACTTCTTCTGCTTTCATCTCTCCAGCCCTAACCAGGTAATTAACAAAATCTCGAGCAGCATTTGTCTGGGCATCCTTCTTGCTGGTAGAATTTCCCATACCAGTGTAATTAAACCCATCAACTCGGACCTAAGAGAAAAAAAATCTGATGGATGAACAGTCAAAGATTTGCTTTTCCTCATGCCTTTTTTGTATCTGTCCATTGTAAGATTGTAAATCATAGGCCATAAGATATAGCAGCAGGAGTAGGCCATTTGGCCCATCGAGTCAGCTCCACCATTCAACCATGGGCCGATGCAATCCTTCCAGTCATCCCCACTCCCCTGCCTTCTTCCCATACCTTTTGATGTCCTGGCTAAACAAGAACCTATCTATCTCTGTCTTAAATGCACCCAATGACTTGGTCTCCACAGCCGGTCATGGCAACAAACTCCACAGATTTACCACCCTCTGACTAAAGTAATTTCTCCGCATCTCAGTTCTAAATGGACGTTCTTCAATCCTCTTGTCCTAGAATCCCCTACCATGAGAAATAACTTTGCCATATCTAGTCTGTTCAGGCCTTTTAACATTCGGAATATTTCTATGAGATCTCCCCCACATTCTCCTGAACTCCAGGGAATACAGCCCAAGTGCTGCCAGACGTTCCTCATATTGTAACCCTTTCATTCCTGGAATCATTCTTGTGAATTTTCTCTGAACCCTCTCCAAGGTCAGGAAATTCATTCTATAATAAGGAGCCCAAAACTGCGCACAATACTCCCAAGTGTAGTCTCACGAGACATCACATCCCTGCTCTTATATTCCATACCTCTAGAAATGAATGCCAACATTGCATTTGCCTTCTTCACCACCGACTCAACCTGGAGTTTAACCTTTAGGATATCCTGCACAAGGACTCCCAAGCCCCTTTGCACCTCTGCATCTTGAATTCTCTCTCCATCTAAATAATGGTCTGCTCATTTCTTTCTTCCACCAAAGTGCATGACCATACACTTTCCAACATTGTATTTCATTTGCCACTTCTTTGCCCATTCCCCTAAACTATCTAAGTTTCTCTGCGGGCTCTCCGTTTCCTCAACACTACCTGCTCCGCAACCTATCTTTGTATCATTGGCAAATTTAGCCACAAACTCATTAATACCATAGCCCAAATCATTGACATACATTGTAAAAACCAGCGGTGCCAACACCGACCTCTGTGAACTCCACTGGCAACCTGCAGCCAGCCAGAATAGGATCCCTTTATTCCCACTCCCTATTTCCTGCCGATCAGCAAATGCTCCACCCATGCTAGTATCTTCCCTGTAATTCCATGGGTTCTTATATTGCTCATGTGCAGCATCTTGTCAAAGCTCTTCTGAAAATCCAAGTACACCACACCTACTGCATCTCCTTTGTCTACCTTGCTTGTAATTTCCTCAAAGAATTGCAGTAGGTTTGTCAGGCAGGATTTTCCTTTCAGGAAAACATGCTGACTTTGGCCTATCTTGTCACATGTCCCCAGGTACTCCATAATCTCATCCCTAACAATCAATTCCAACAATTTCCCAACCACTGATGTCAGGCTAACAGGTCTATAGTTTCCTTTCTTCTGCCTCCCACCCTTCTTAAATAGTGGAGTAACATTTGCAATTTTCCAGTCATCCAGTACAATGCCAGAATCTATCGATTCTTGAAAGATCATTGTTAATACCTCCACAATCTCTTCAGCTACATCCTTCAGAACCCGAGGATGCATTCCATCAGGTCCAGGAGATTTATCCACCCTCAGACCATTAAGCTTCCTGAGCACCTTCTCAAGTCGTAATTTTCACTATGCGAACTTCACTCCCGATACTCTTGAATGTCCAGTATACAGCAGACATCTTCCACTGTGAAGACTGGTGCAAAATACGTATTTGTTCCACTGTCATCTCTGCATCTCTCATTACTATATCTCCAGCGTCATTCTGTATTTGTCCTATATCTATCCTCAATTCACTTTTACCTTTTATATACTTAAAGAAGTTTTTAGTATCTTCTTTGATATTAGTCGGCAGCTTCCTTTCATAATTCATCTTTCCCTTCCTAATGACCTTCTTAATTTCCTTCTGCAAGTTTTTCACAATCCCAATCCTCTATCTTCCCACTAGCTCTGGCTTCCTTGTATGCCCTCTCTTTTGCTTTTACTTTGGCTCTGACTTCACTTGTCAGCCTTGGTACTGTCCTTCTTCCCTTTGAAAATTTCTTCCTATTTGAAATATATCTGTATTGCACTTCCTTCATTTTTCGCAGAAACGCCAACCATTGCTGCTCTGCTGTCCTTCCAGTCAACTTTGGCCAGTTCCCCTCTCATGCCATTGTAATTTCCTTTATTCCACTGAAATAACGACACATTGAATTTTATTTTTCCCTCTCAAATTTCAAGGTGAACTCGATCATATTTTGATCACTGTTCCCTAAGGGTTCCTTAACCTTAAGCTCTCTTATCACCTCCAGATCATTGCACAACACCCAATCCAGCACAGCCAATCCCCTAGTGGGCTCACTAAGCTGTTCTAAAAAGCCATCCCTTAGACCAGGGGTCGGCAACCCGCGGCTCCGGAGCCGCATGCGCCTCTTTGATCTCTGTGCTGCAGCTCCCCGTAGTTTGTTAGTTTTTGAAATGTAATTCGAAATTTGAAGATTATGGTGATCTTGTATAATCTAAAAACGTTGTGGAGACCCCATTTCCTGGCACATCCGAACCAGCTCACAATTAGCCACCATTCCGGCTAAGGGAGATAGCCTACGGGGGTTTGTGAGTACGTGTCTTTTGGAGCATCCGTGCCCACGGGGACGGGTTGAGGGAGGCTTTAAATCTAGGCTGTTTAGTTCGATTAAAGTTACCTTTGACTGCAGTGTCTTTATTTTAGCGCTGCGTGTAGCGCTACACCGCTACGTGTTTTTTATTGCTATTAATATACATCACCACTGCCAATGCCTGACACCCGCCAGTGCACGCTTTCTTTTAATTCTTCGATCCAAGGTAGGCTACCTATGGAGTAACCTTCAACCCAACGTCTTTTTTTTGGAGTTCAATATGTTTTTGTTGCATGCAGAAATGTAATTTCGTTTTCTCTGCAGGAGTTCATCAATTTCATAAATGCAACACATTATAGTTTGTTTATACATAGCATAAAGGCAAAAAAAACTGTTGTATGCAGTGTTATTTCATTTTAAATGTCAAACGGGCTTTGTGGCTCCCAGTGTTTTCTTTTCTGAGGGAAATGGGTCCATATTGGCTCTTTCAGTGGTAAAGGTTGCCGACCCCTGCCTTAGACATTCTACAAATTCTTTCTCTTGAGGTCCAGTCCTGGCCTGGTATTCCCTATCCACTTTCATGTTAAAATCCCCAACGATCATCGTGACATTGCCTTTCTGACACGCCTTTTCTATCTCTTGCTGTAATTTGTAATCCACATCCTGGCTGCTGTTTGGAGTCCTGCATACAACTGCCATTAGGGTCCTTTTACCCTTGCCATTTCTAAACTCAACCCTTAGAGACTCTACACCTTCCAATTCTATGTCACCTCTTTCTAATGATTTAATATTATTTTTTATACACAGATCCACACCACCTCCTCTGCCTATTAACCTATCTTTCCAATACACCATTTGCCCTTGGACATTCAGTTCCCAATGGCAGCCATCCTTTACCCAACTTTCAGGGATGGCCACAACATCATATTTGCCAATCTGTAGCTGAATTTCAAGATCGTCCCTTATGCAGCGTGCAATATACATATAACACTTTCAGTCCAGTATTTGTTGCTTTCTACTTTAATTGCACCATGCCTCTATTGCCCTGTAACTCATGCCACTGGCTATGATTAAGCCTCATCTCCTGCCTGTTCTTTCTATAATCTCTGTTGCACGCTATCTTTGATTTATTTTTGTTTTCCCCTTCCTCAACCTTATCACTCCCTCTCCCATCCCCACTGCCAAATTAGTTTCAACCGTCCCTAACAGCTCTATTAAATGTGCCCACTAGGATATTGGACCCTTCTGGGTTCAGGTGTAACCCATCCTTTTTATACAGGTTGTACCTCCCCCAGAAGAGGCCCCAATGATTCAGGAATCTGAAGCCCTGCCCCCTACACCAGTCTCTCAGCCACACATAAATACAACTGATCATGCTATTCTTGCACTCACTAGCACATGGCACAGGCAGCAATCCTGAGATTACTACCCTGGCAGTCCTGCTTTTCTGCTTCCTACCCAACTCCCTGAATTCTTTCTTCAGGACCTCCTCCCTTTTTCTGCCTATGTCATTGGTACCAACATGTACCAAGACTTCTGGCTGTTCATCCTCTCTCTTCAGAATATTTTGCACCCGATCCAAAACATCCCATACCCTGGCACCTGGGAGGCAGCACACCACGCGGGTACCTTTATCAGGCTGACAGAACCTCCTGCCTGTTCCCCTCACTATGGAATCCCCTATGACTTCTGCATTCCTCATCTTCCTCTTTCCCTTCACAAGATGGAACCAGGCTCAGTGCCAGAGACCCGATCACCGTGGTCATCCTCTGTCAGTCATCCCCCTCAACAGCATCCAAAATGAGATAACGATTACTGAGGGGGATGGCCACAGGAGTGCTCTCTACTATCTGAGCAACTCCTTGACCATCACCCACTTATCTAACTCCTGCAGCCTTGGGGTACTCCCCGTAGCTCCTCTCTATCTCCTGTTCACTCTCCTTAATAAGCTAACAATATCATTTACAGCAACTAACTGCTGGTATTAGGGTATGAAAATTAGCATTCCACTCAAGATCTCCAGAGATACCAACCAATTCTGATTTTAATTAAAACGTCCAATTAAGTATAAGCATCAGTAGTGAAAAGGGGAGTTGGACGCATTATGTCTGCTCCAGCTGGACCACAATTAGTCTTTTTCTTCAGAGCTACTTTCCTCCATAAGCCTCCATCTCAGATTCCCTTAATGCATAAAAATCTGTAACACAGTGACTGTGCCTCCAGTGTCCTTTAGGTGGAGAATTCTGAAGACTCGCTTTGCTGGTTAAAGAAATTCCTTCTCAAGCCTGCCCAGAATGGCCAATCTCTTGGAATCATGACCCCAGGCTCTAGATGCCACAGGCAAGGGCAAGATTATTGCTATAACTACCCCATAAATCCCATTAAGAATTTTTTGAATATTACTATAAGATTACCACTGAGTGTTTAAACTCAAGAGAGTATAGACCCAGTCTGCTTAACTGCTCAACAATTGACTAACAGCCCATGGCAGGAATCAATCTGGTACCGAAATTCCACATGTATAATTTACTGCTCTCCCACTATTACAAATAAATAATTTATGTAGTAAGATCAAATTTGTGAGCAATATTCCTGAAGTAGTTTCAGTAGTGTGGCCAATCAGCTCCTTGGAACAGTGGGCTGGAATCATGCGAAAATTAGCCAAGCTGACCTTAGACTAGCCTGGGATCCAAATCCACAAAATGAGTTAGGCCAGACACAAGTATGTTGTCAATTTATGGCAAAATATTATGTCTTGATATTATGGCAACAATAGATGTTGATCACAATGCATGTCCACTGAGTAATGGATGAATAGTGAACATAAATAATGGTCCTAGCAAAGAGAAACAATTTAGAGGTAGGAAGAACACAGCCCTGGTTTCTTTCCCCTTGCTCGTCTGGAAGGATGCATTCAAATCTTTCCTTAAACTCATTATTCTTTGTACTGGCTCTCCCATCTTGCCATTCAAATAGTCATGTCAAAAGAAGTTTCTGGAATATCACAGAAGTGGTATAGTTGAACTCCATGAGCTGCAATAACTCTGCCCTGGTGATTAGCAGTAAAGAATTTCCATAGCAGCTACAATGACCAGAGCCAAGAGAAAACCAGGAGAAATGAAGACAGCACCAGTCTTCATGAAACAAAGAGCAGTCCAGATTCTGGGAGGCCAGAGAAACAAAAAGGGTAATCTTTGAGACTCAAGACAGATAGTTGCAGCCTAGGTTAGGTGTTGAATGATTAAACCATGTCTATGATTATTGGGGCTATCAAACCTTGCTAAGTTACTGGTCCAGTGAGGTAAACAGACTGAAAATTGGAGATGTAATTAAATGCATTCATGCAAGGCATGGCACTTTGGAAGGTCAAACCAGGATAAGATGTACATAGTGAAGCCTCAGGCTCCTTGGTGTTAGGTACAAGGGGATTTGGGAATACAGAACTTTAATTCCTTGAAAGTGACATCACAGGAAGATAGGGTTGAAAAAGAGCTTTTGGCACATTGGCCTTCATAAATCTGTGCACTGAGTAAGAATTGTATAAGACATTGGTGAAGTCAAATTTAGAGTTCTGTGTGCAGTTCAGGTCATCTACCTACAGGAAAGTTATCAATAAGCTTGAATGAGTGCAGAGAAAATTTATATGGATGTTGCTGGGAATGGAGGACCGGAACTACAGGCATAGGCTGAAAAAATTGGCTGGTTCCCATTCCCTTGCAACTCTTAACTCGAGACTGAGGAGGTAGTAGAGGTCCTTCATGAATGCTTCGCTTCAGTATGCACCAGTGAGCAGGACCTGATGAATGTGATACATCACCAAACTAGACTAATGCATTGGAACATATGGACATTAAGAAAGAGGACATGCTGGAACTTTTGCTAAACGTCAAGTTAGAAAGACTCCGGGGCCGGTCAAGTTATGTGCCAGGTTACTATGAGGGATGAGACAGTCGTGCCTTTGCAATACCTTTGCATCCTCACTGGCCACAGAAGAGATATAAGATTGGAGGAGAGAAAAATATTACTTCTTTGTCCAAGAAAGTAAATAGGAATAACCTCAGGAATTATAGATCAGTGAGCCAATGATGGGCAATCTATTGGAAAGCATTCTTAAGAGACAGGATTTGAGTATTTGGAGAAGCAAAGTCATGGTTTTGTGAAGGGAAGGTTGTGCTTCATGACCTGATTTAATTCTTCATGGAAGTAACCAAACAAATTGATGAAGAGCAAAACATTTGGTGTGCATGGAATTTTTTGTAAGGCATTTGACAAAGTACTCCATGATAGGGTCATTCAGAAAGTCGGGAGGCATGCGATCCAGGGAAGCTTGGCTATGTGTATTCAGAATTGGCTTGCCCACAAAAGGCAGAGGGCAGAAATAGATGGAATGTATTCAGCCTGGAGATTGGTGATGAGTGGAGTTCTGCAGGTTTCCGTCCTGGGACCCACTCCCCCCCCCCCCCCACCCCCCAAACCTCTGATTTATATAAATGACTTGGACAAGGAAATCAGGAGCTGATTAGCATGTCTACAGACATCACGTGGATAGTGTAGAGGTTGTGACAGGCTACAAGAAGTCATTAGCAGGATGTAGAATTGGGCTGAGATGAGGCAGATGGAGTTCAATTTGGAAAAGCATGTTTTCATTTTTTTTTCATTTCAATCTTTTTTATTGATTTAAAAGAATAAGGATAAATACAAGTCAGAGAAGTTATCTCAAATACATATTTCAATAATAGTACAAAGAAAGGAAAATACTGTCAAAATCATATATAGTATTAAGCTAATATAAAGCACATCTCTTAACAATTCATAGAAAAAAAGACTCAAAAATTTCTGTTATTGAAAGAAACAAAAACCCACTAAACTAACCTAAAACAAAAAAAAGGGGACTGGGCTGTCCATTTTGAGGATACAATTTTAAAAAAGGAAAAATCCTTCTGGTCAAATTTAAAACTTCGCAGAGAAGGAAAAAAAAGATTAACTGAAAAAGTAAAAAGAATTAGATCATGTGAAAATATTGAATAAAAGGTCACCAAGTTTGCTCAAATTTAAAAGATGTATCAAACATCCAACTTCTAATTTTCTCCAAACTTAAACACAACATAATGGAAGAGAACCAGAAAAAAAACAGTAAGTGAATTGCGATCCTTGCAATACAACAAAATAGCTCTCCTAGCCAATAAAGTTGAGAAAGCTATCATGCGTTGAGCAGAAGCAGGAACATTTCCTGCTTCCTTTGGAATAATCCCAAAGATTTCCGTAAATGAATTAGCTTGAAGGTCCAAACCTATGACTTTTGATAACGTTCTAAAAACATCTCTCCAAAAATGATTTAACTGGTAGCCACCTCAGTGTTGCATCTATCACAGGTGGGATTTATATTTAAAAAAATGCGCTAGTTTATCTTTTGACATGTGCACCCTGTGCAGTACCTTGTACTGAATCAAGGAGTGACGGGCGCAGATAGATGAATTGTTAACTAAATGACAAATTTTATTCCATTGATCACCTGAAAGTGATTCTTGGAAGTTCCAATTCCCAAGCACGTTTAACCTTATCATTAGACATCATTCGTAAATTCAATAGCCGTTTATATATTATGGCTATCAATCCTTTTCGAACTGGTTTAAGCTGAAAGATATTTGGTAAATGAGCAAATGGGTAATTCGGTAACAAATTGCGTAAAAAATTCCTGACTTGTAAATATCTAAAAAATTGTGCATTAGATAGATCATATTTGTCCATTAGCTGCGAAAAAGACTTTAAACAATCCTCTAAATCAAATCTAGAAAAGTTTTTATTCCCTTCGTTTTCCATGTTAAAAAGGCCTTATCTAAAATTAATGGTTTAAAAAAATAGTTAAGATGGATATTATTAGAAAAAACAAAGTTATGTAAGTCAAAAAATCTGCGAAACTGAAACCAAATTTTTAATGTACGGCTAACAATGGGACTGAGATCTTGTCTACCAATCCTAGAAAACAAAAAGGGAAGAGGAGCTCCCAGTAAGAATTCAGTAAAGAGTTACCAAGTTCTCTTCCAAGTCCAACCATGAAGGACAGTCCTGATTATCTATACAGTGAATCCAAAAAGTAATATAACGACTATTAATTGCCCAGTAATAAAATCTAAAGTTTGGTAAAGCCAAGTCTCCATCTTTTTTTAATTTTTGCAATAAAGGTTTACTCACTCTAGAACTCTTATTATTCCAGATATATGACAGGATCGTAGAACCTATTCTATCAAAAAATGTTTTCGGGACAAAGGATGGAACAGCTTGAAACGTGTATAAAAATTTCGGTAAAATTGTCATTTTCATAGCATTTATTTGACCAATTAACGACATCGTCATAGGCGACCATTTGGAATGCGTTTGTTGTGTATATTCAATTAAAGGAAGAAAATTATATTCATATAGATCTTTAAAATTTTTAGAAATTTTAATACCAAGATAGGTAAAATAATTTTAGCAATATTAAAAGGTATTTGATCATAATGATCAGGTTATTAATAGGAAATAATTCACTTTTACATATATTTAACTTATATCCAGAGAAAGTACTGAATTCAGTAAATATGGATAAGATAGTGGGAATAGATTTCCTAGGGTCTGAAATGTAAACTAATGAAGTTTTCAGTGTGAATCCGGAGCATTCGTGCACCACACATCACTAAGTGACACTGGACTGTGTGTAATTAGGCACTTGGCAAGGTCCAAAAAAAAGTGGCCCCATGTTACAGTGGAGAGTTCAGGCTTTGGCTCATACAGGCTTTGTCCTGAAGAAGTAGAGGCTATAGCTACACTGGAGACCTTCGGTGTCCCTGATGACTGCAGCTGCAAGAAGAGCATTCAGGCGCAGCTTCTGACAGACCTTGTTAATCATATTGGAGCCGGATGAACTACATATCGTTCAGGACGGTGAGAGGCTGATCGACAGGGCATATCGGGAGGAGGTGATACACAGAATTGGCTTTAATACCCAAGGTGCGTTTCACAAGTAACTGGATAACCATCAGTAGAGAGAAAGGGAATAGGCAGCCAGTGCAGAACAACCCTGTGGCCATTCCCTTCAATAACACTTATACCTCTTTAAATACTGTTGGGGGGAAGAGGGGGTGTGTATAGACACAGCAATTAGGTCTCTAGATCAGTGGCTCAGAAATGTGGGGGGGGGGTGGGATGTAGAAGAGGCAAGCTGTAGTGAAGGGGATTTGCTGGTTAGAGAGAACAGAAATGAGGTTCTGTGGACAAGAACAAAATTTCACATGGTTGCCTCTCAGGTGTCAGTGCCAGGGACACCTTGGATCAAGATCACACCAGTGAGAGGTTGAGTACCTAAAGGTTGTGCTCCATGTGAGTACCAATGACAAAAGTAGGAGGGGTGACAAGGTCCTGCACAGTGAGCTCAGGGAGTTTAGTGCTAAGTTAAAAGATAGGACCTCCAGGGTTGTGATCTCTGGATTGCTACCTGTGTCACATGTCATGAGGCCAGAAATAGGAAGATAATACAGTTTAACATATGGCTAAGGAGATGGTGTAGGAGGGAACGCTGCAGATTTTTAAATCAGTGGGCTCTCTTCCAGGGAAGGTGGGACCTGTACAGACAGAACGGTTTGCACATGAACTGATATCCTTGCAGAAAGGTTTGCTAGTTCTGTGGTAGGGGTTAAACCAGAGTTGCAGGGGGATGAAAACCAGAGTGTTGGAGAAGATAAAGTGGCTGTGGGGGAAAGATGTTGTTCAGCCTACCTACAAATTCAGGAATCGAAAAGTTGAGCATGATAGAACTAATGTTCTGAGTTGTCTATTTCAATGCACAGAGTATTATAGCCATTAGCAAAACCTGTTTGAAAGAGGGCTCAATGTGCTGGTGTTCCATTGATTTAGACATGATAGAATGGGAGGGATTAAAGGAGAGATGTTAGGAAAATGTCATGACAGTGCTCAGACAGGACAGACTGGCGAGCTCATCTACTGAAGCTATCACATTAATGGAATTATATTATAGCCCAGTAAGGAGGATTTAGACGAGCAAATCTGTAGAGAGATCACAGGTAAGAAACAGGGTTGTGATAAGCGATTTTAACTTGCATTGACTGGAACTTCCATACTGGTAAAGGGTTGGATGGGAGGGAAAATTTCCTTAATCAATACATGGTGGTCCCAACTAGAGAGAGTGCGTCACTGGAAGTCCTATTAGATGAAAGATAGGGGAGGTGACAGAAGTATGGGCAGGGGAACACTTTAGATACATCAGTTACATTATGGAGTAGGATAGATTTCTTCCTTGGATTGAGATTCTTAATTGGAGAAAGGCCAATTTTGCTAATATTAAAGATCTGGCAAGTGTGGATTGGGACAGGCTGTATTTTGGCAAAGGTGTGCTAGTAAGTGGGAGGCATTTAAAAGTAAAAATTTGAGAATACTGTTTGTATGTTCCTGACAGAATAAAAGGCAATGCCAACAGGTTTAGGGAACCTTGATACCTCGACTTTCGAGAGATATTGAGGCCCCAGTTAAGAAGGTGGTGGTGAATAGCAGCTATAGGCAGCAAGGAAGAAATGATGTATCTGAGTATAAAAAATGCAGGAGAACACTTAATAGGTAAAACCAGAAGGGCTAAAAGAAGGCGTGAAGTTGCTCTAACAGACAGGTTGAAGAGAACTCCCAAGAGCTTCTATGGATACATTAAGAGCAAAACAATAGCAAGGCACAAAATTGGTCCTCATGAAGATAGGCACTGATGTCAATGCATGGAGCCGAAGAGATGGGTGAGAATTTAAATGTATTTTTTTGCATCTATATTTACTTGGGGGATGGACCCAGAGTCTGTAGAGCCAATCTACACATTTTATTTGATTAAGTATTTCCAGCATTTTATCTTTTCTAAAGGGAATTTCACAATTTGTTATTAAAACCTTGCCTTCCAAGGTCATACAGCTGTACTGCACAGAAACGAGCCCTCTAATCATTGTATCTATGGTGATCAGCACATTAATCTACAAAATTCCAACTTGCCTTTATAATTTCTATATTTCTCTATGCCCTGCTTCTTCAAGTAACTGTCAAGATGCCTCTTAAAAGTACTTGCTGTTCCTGTCTCCACCAGCTCATTCCAAATACCATTATTCCATAAAAATACCATTATCATGAATAATTCACCCCTCAGATTTTATTTAAGCCTCCACCTCCTCACCTTAAACCATTGCACTCTAGTTTTCAAGTAATCATAAAAAAAATTCAAACATCAAGCTATCACAAGAGTAATAATCATTTTCCACATAATTTGTTCCCCATCTGAAACAGTACCGCAAACAAAATCAGTTTCAGACTGAACTGGAATTTTCAATGCTGTAAATTCAGGCTAGTACACAAACTGTCATACCTCACAAACAAACTTTTGTCTGTTCTTGTTGCCAGCAGCACGGATCTCATAATTTGGTGTAAGCTTGCGCTTCCCGCACCAAGCATACAAGAAGTTCTTGATGTCTGTCATGCTTCCTCTTGATTATTAGCCACCATCAATGTTAGTGTTTGCTCCTTAAGGAAATGAACAAGAAAGTGAATAATTTTAACACTAAAATGGAAGAGGTAATAATGATATATTCAGTGACCTTAATGTGGTCTACACTAGGTAAGGAACCCAAGCAAACAGGATTACTGTTTTGCGGCACACCTCATAATCAACAAAAGTGACTCTGAGCTATCAGCTACTTGCTACTTTATTGTCCCTCCTCAAATCATTTGTATCTTGGAATTATACACTGTTGCAATGATGCAAAGTAAAGGAACAATACCACATCCTGCTGGACTTGTCACCAAAATAGCAGTACTGTATTCAAGCCTTATCTCAACTTAAGTATTCAGTTTTCTTTCTGGTATTTCAGATTTCATTTGTCTCTGCCTATTTAGGCAATTTACATTATTCTCTATCCTTAGCTCTCTCTCCTTTCATCCAACACTGCTTGTTTTATCCCATTTATTCTAAGTTTCTACCCTGACTGTATTCCCACAGTGCCACTGCCCCTCCTCCCACTATCCAAAAGTTCTCTCTTCCTTTTCCAACCTACACCCACCTCAAATCTTTTAACACCATTTCTCCGCAGATGCTGTTTGACCTCCTGGTAGTTCCTCTATCATTTCCCCTCTCTTTCTGTGTAATCTAGCAACATCCTTAAATTCAATTTTGTTCCTGCTCACCAAACTCTCCCATGTTAGATTACTCCATCCCTGGCGGCTATGCAATAAGCTTTTAAAGGCATCAGTTCTGAAATTCCCCACTCACCTGTTCTCCTTCATTACAATCCTTAAAAACTCTGCTCAAGTTTGAGTCCTTAGCATTAATAAATTGATCACTGCCTACAAAGTTGATCGATTTCCAGTTAACATTTCCTTAGGTCAGGTGATGTGTATGTCCCAAATGACAGAGGTCATGTTTACACAGCTCCATCTTGTAACTTTAAGACGAATTACAGGTTTCAATATATTCAATGGAAGTGGTTAGTTCATCAAAATCAATTATAACCAGGATTTAATATGCTCATACATACATTAACACTTCTGGAACATTACATATTTACGTGCATTGAGGGACTGTATTACAATCGCGGGGTTTCAGCAGTATCCCCATTGTTGCTTTCAGAGGAAGTTGGTGGCCCTATTCCTGGTACATCCAGCTGAAATGTGACATACATCTTAGAATGGAAAAGGAAATCATGAATTTCATTGTTCCTCTGTCTTATGGTCTTAAATCTACTTGTCATGCTAACTTCGAGGATAAGAGGCATACTATGTTTAATTTTGTAACATTACACTGCCTATTTCCACAATGAAACATGGCATCCAACAGAAAAGTTAGTGTGTTTGTAGGAACAATTCACTTTTAATATTAAGCCCAGTGCTCCAAGTATATTAGTATTTGAAATACCATGAACCCTTCTATTTAAAATCTGTATGTGTAAAACTCAAGCTCACTTGTCAAATAACCAATTATAACTGTACTCGAAAATATAGTCGTCAATATGCAGTGTTGCAATAAAGATGACTGCATGTCATTCGAACACAGCACACAGATATAAATTTTCATTTTCAAACAGAACAGATACGATTGTTGTTTTAACTGCATTACTTAGTTATCTTCTAGAAGGGACAACAGAAACGATTTTCATTGCAAGTGTGGACAAAAAAATTTGTAAACTGCGAAGCTCCCAAACTACTGACCAACACGGGGAAAATTTGAATAGCAGCACAAATCGCCACTTTCAATCCATCCTGCACAAAGACGAGCACAGGCCGGTTACAATATGCGTAACCGCGGCGCTCCAACTGCAGTCCCCCAACGGCAAACGGAAGGCGAACCCAACAACAGAGCGTGGTCGGCGAGACCCCAACCCAGCCACCCCCAGCAGAGCGGAGCCGGTCTTACCCTCACACAGTACCAGCGGGCCGGAACAGCCCAGCACACCCAACCCCGCACAAAATGGCGTCCGGCTAGACACTGGGCAGACAACTTTTACAGCGAGTGGGTATTCTTACAAACGTCCGTCTGAATACGAAAAACACTCTATTTGAGGAACGCCTTAGTACAATTATTGTTTTTATTATAATCAAGAATATTACAGTTTGATCAACAAAGCTTTTGATTTTCATCATTTGATCCGATGATCTTGTTTATCTTTCTTCCCCTCCTTCCCTTCGCGGCCTCGTTGGTTGATCCCCGCTGCGGAGCACTGTGACGTCAGGCGCAGGGGCAGTGTGCGGGGCGTGTTCGAGCGCTGCAGGTACCCCCAGCTCCCAGATGCTCGGTTGTGACAACCCCTGCAACATCCGCAGCAAATTTATTCCGTTGCAGATGATTTTGGCTGAAGTGTTTTTCTTCCATAAAAATAAGACCAATAAATAAGTCTTTCGTCTGGATTTGGATTGTAAAAAAATATAAATGTACAAGAAAGAACTAAGAGTAGGCCAGAATAGGCTCTCGATATTTATTGCTTATTTATTTATCATTCTTCTTTCTTCCTTATATATTTGCAAACTGGTTGAACGCCCAGATGATGCGGTCTTTCATTGATTCCATTATTCTACGGAAGATTTATTGACTTTATTCCTTACATTCTTCACATACACAAGCAATAAAAATCTTTATGTTACGTCACCGTCTGAACATGCAATGTGCAAATTATAGTAATTTATAATAATTTATAATAAATAGAACAGTCAGTGTAACATAGAACTACACTCAAATCAGTGTGAGTTAATCAGTCTGATGGCCTGGTGGAAGCAGCTGTCCTGGAGCCTGTTGATCCTGGTTTTTATGCTGCGGTACTGTTTCCTGGATGGTAGCAGCTGGAATCGATAGTGTTTGGGGTAACTCGGGTCCCCAATGATCCTACGGACCCTTTTTTCAAACCAGTCTTTGTAAATGTCCTGAATGATGTCTTTGTAAATGTCATGTCTACGGATGAGCTGGGCTGTCCGCACCACTCTCTGCAGACACCTGCGATTGAGGCAAGTACAGTTCCCATACCAGGCAGTGATGCAGCCAGTCAGGATGCTCTCAACTGTGCTCCTGTGGAAAGTTCTTAGTATTTAGAACATAGAACATAAAATAGTACAGCACATTACAGGCCCTTTGGCCCACAATGTTGTGCAACTCTCAAACCCTGCCTCCCATATAACTCCCCACCTTATATTCCTCCATGTACCTGTCTAGTAGTCTCTTAAACTTCACTATTGTATCTGCCTCCACCACTGACTCAGGCAGTGACTCACTGATGCATCAACCACTCTCTGAGTAAAAACCTTCCTCTAATATCCCCCTTGAACTTCCCTCCCCTTACCTTAAAGCCATGTCCTCTTGTAGTGAGTAGTGGTGCCCTGGGGAAGAGGTGCTGGGGGCCCCTTACCAAACTTCCTCAACTGTCAGATGTGACAGAGGTGCAGTTGTGCCTTTTTCACCACACAGCTGGTGTGTACAGACCACATGGAATCCTAAGTGATGTGGTTGCCGAGGAAGCTGTTCACCCTCTCAACCTAGATCCTTTGATGGGTTAGCCTGTCTCCATTCCTCCTGTAATCCACAACCAGCTCCTTTGTTTTTGCAATATTGAGGGAGAGGTTGTTTTCTTGACACCACTGTGTCAGAGAGACGACTTCTTCCCTGTAGGCCATTTCGTTATTGTTTGAGATTAGGCCAATCAATGTAGGGTCATCGGCAAATTTAATTAGCAGATTAGAGCTGTGGGTGGCAACACAGTCATGGGTATACAGGGAGTGAAGGAAAGGACCTAGTACACAGCCCTGGAGGGCTCCTATATTGAGAGTAGGAGGGGTGGAGGTGAGGGAGCCCACTCTTACCACCTGCCTGCAATCTGATAGAAAGTCCAGGATCCAGCTGCATAAGGCAGGGTCAATGCAGATGTCTCTGAGCTTCTTGTCGAGCCTGGAGGGAACTATGGTGTTGAATGCTGAGCTGTAGTCCCAGAACAGCATTCTCAACTAAGCATCATTCTTCTCCAGGTGTGTAAGGACGGTAAGTAGAACAGTGGCCATTGTGCTGTCTGTCGATCATATTATACAATGAAATGGAAACTATGCTTTATATGGCTGTTATTTTTTGTATCTCCAAAACATTAAACTAAATGACAGAAGTCTGAAATGTGAGTCTAATTTCGTCTTTACTTTAAGGCGTGTACGTATCACATGGTAGCAGCACGATGTATGTAATTCATGTACTTTTACATATAACCCAAAACAAATTATTTAAACAAATAAAAATGCTTATTTAAACAATATATTTACAATATTACTGAAATATTAAATACACAACATCCCTCCCTGCTTAGCTATAAACACTAACTCAATAGAGGATGCGTCTCAACTATATACACAATATAACTAATATATACAGACATCCACAGCACAGCCAATTTTAAACTGTCCCATTCAGCCTAAAGATATAATTGCTGTGGAGGATTTCCTACGCTTGTGGGATAACGTCTTTTCTAACGTCACTCTGCCTTGCAGGAGAGACTAGTGGCTGTGAAAACAATCTCAATTCTGGGGCCTCCTCTGTGCTGGTTGTAGGAGTTGACTCTGAGGTTACAGGAAATGGCTCTGACAGCTCTGGACACTTTCCTTCTTTTTTCTTCCTCTAACTTGTGCATCTTGATCTCGGGAAGGTGCATTTTGTTCACTGGAGTATTCTCTTATTCATCCTTCTATTGCTGCCTTTACGATCTGATCTCTCCTCTTTGTTTCCTCATCCACAACATTATCTTATGCATCTTCTGTTTTCATTTCTCCATTGACTCCTTTCATTCTATTCATCCTGCTGGGCTTTGGTCTTTGCATGTACTTTTACAAGCAGCTTTTTGTCTCCCACTTGAAGTTCATGCACTGAGAGTAGATCCTGATTCTTTACACTCACAAAAGCTAAATGCTTGCAACTTTCCCGAAATTCCTTGAACTCTTTTTCAACATAAAACCAAGACACATTTCACAAGTAGCTGCCGGATTTACATATCAGAAGCTTTCTCAGATTTGTTGCCTACAAAAGCTGTTATAATCAGTCCACTGCTTTTGTCACTTTCAGACTCCTCTGGGCAGCATGGTCCTTCCAATATGCTTCCCAACCAAAGGCACAGAGGTTGGCACCAATACCTGTTTGCTCTCTGTTGAGCAATGGTTCATGGTGTATAGCATGGAGACAGTTGCAGCATCATCCAGTACCTTTCTTAATTTGCTTTCAGTTGACTCTTTTTCAGGGAATGTAACATGCAAGTCATGGACGGATCTCCAATCAAGCTGTAGTTGTCTCAGCCAGTCATGCCCCCACAATGCTAGTCCTTCTATTTTAACCAATGTGCCTTGTTGGTTGATGTATTTCACTACTACGAATGCCTCTTCTACAGGAATTATCTTTTCTCCAACATAAGTTATTTGTTGGATATCTGCAGGCTCCAGTTTACTATCTCTGAAAAGCCATTCAAACTTATTTTGTGGAATGAATGCAACAGCTGAGCTTATGTCTTAATTCCATTTCAACTAATTTGCCATTCACTTCTGGTGTAAGCTTGTCTATTATTAGCTTTCACAATGCAAATCTCAAGGCTTCCATGTCTTGTGTCACTGCCATCATTATCAGATTTTTCATCAACAGTATGCAGATCAGTTCACCTTTTTTGAAAAAGCAGCTTGACTTTTTATCTTTTTCTCTTCCCTGTGCAGTCCATTTATTTTCTTCCACCCAACATGCTCTTTGTGTGTGTGTCCTACTTTGTTGTATTTTCTGCAAGTTTTTATTTTAAACTTGCATTAGTCTGTTATATGTGATCCCTGGTCACAATGGTAACACAGTTTGTTTGGCCAGGGCTGTTTCTGTTTAGACATTGCAATTTTGTTCAAGCTCACTTTCATTCCCGATTGCAAATTAATTGTAAATCTGTCTGCTGTTTCCATTGATACAGCTATTTCAACTGCTCTTTTAAAGAGGGCTTCTGTTAGGATCCATTTTTGAATGCTTTCCTTGTGAAATTCCACAAACTAAGCAATCTCTGAATGCATTGTTAAGCCCATTATGGAACTGGCAATGCTCGGACAATCTCTTCGATATAGCCACATACGTGGAAATAGGCTCCCTTTTGATTCAGCATATGGTGTGTTAGGGAGGAAAGGCAGGTGATGGAGAAGGGATGCGCTCAGCCCGAAGATGTAGGGGAGAAGAAAGAAAAGGATAATAAATTTGAATGCATTGTTAGGGATGAAAAGAGAGGAGGAGGTGGAGAGTATCTTAAATGTATCTATTTTAATGCTAGGAGCATTGTAAGAAAGGTGGATGAGCTTAAAGCATGGATTGATACCTGGAATTATGATGTTGTAGCTATTAGTGAAACATGGTTGCAGGAAGGGTGTGATTGGCAACTAAATATTCCTGGATTTAGTTGCTTCAGGTGTGATGAGTAGGAGGGGCCAGAGGAGGAGGTGTTGCATTGCTTGTCCGAGAATATCTTATGGCGGTGCTTTGGAAGGATAGATTAGAGAGCTCCTCTAGGGAGGCTACTTGGGTGGAATTGAGGAATGGAAAGGTGTAGTAACACTGATAGGAGTGTATTATAGGCCACCTAATGGGGAGCGTGAGTTGGAAGAGCAAATGTGTAAGGAGATAGCAGATATTTGTAGTAAACACAAGGTGGTGATTGTGGGAGATTTTAATTTTCCACACGTAGATTGGGAAGCTCATTCTGTAAAAGGGCTGGATGGTTTAGAGTTTGTGAAATGTGTGCAGGATAGTTTTTTGCAACAATACATAGAAGTACCGGCTAGAGATGGGGCAGTGTTGGATCTCCTGTTAGGGAATGCGATAGGTCAGCTGTCAGATGTATGTGTTGGGGAGCACTTCGGGTCCAGTGATCACAATAGCATTAGCTTCAATATAATTATGGAGAAGGACAGGACTGGACCTAGAGTTGAGATTTTTGATTGGAGAAAGGCTAACTTTGAGGAGATGCAAAGGTATTTAGAGAGAGTGGATTGGGTCAAGTTGTTTTATGGGAAGGATGTAATAGAGAAATGGAGGTCATTTAAGGGTGAAATTATGAGGGTACAGTATCTTTATGTTCCTGTTAGGTTGAAAGGAAAGGTTAAAGGTTTGAAAGCACCATGATTTTCAAGGGATATTAGAAATTTGGTTTGGAAAAAGAGGGATGTCTACAATAGATATAGGCAGCATGGAGTAAAGGAATTGCTCGAGGAATATAAAGAATGTAAAAGGAATCTTAAGAGATTAGAAAAGCTAAAAGAAGATACGAGGTTGGTTTGGCAAATAAGGTGAAAGTAAATCCGAAAGGTTTCTACAGTTATATTAAAAGCAAGAGGATAGTGAGGGATAAAATTGGCCCCTTAGAGAATCAGAGTGGTCAGCTATGTGTGGAGCCGAGGGAGATGGGAGAGATTTTGAACGATTTCTTCTCTTCGGTATTCACTAAGGAGAAGGATATTGAATTGTGTAAGGTGTGGGAAACAAGTAAGGAAGTTATGGAACCTATGACAATTAAAGAGGTGGAAGTACTGGCGCTTTTAAGAAATTTAAAAGTGGATAAATCTCCAGGTCCTGACAGGATATTCCCCAGGACCTTGAGGGAAGTTTGTGTAGAAATAGCAGGAGCTCTGACGGAGATTTTTAAGATGTCATTAGAAATGGGGATTGTGCCGGAGGATTGGCATATTGCTCATGTGGTTCCATTGTTTAAAAAGGTTTCTAGAAGTAAGCCTAGCAATTATAGACCTGTCAGTTTGACATCAGTGGTGGGTAAATTAATGGAAAGTATTCTTAGAGATTGTATTAATAATTATCTGGATAGACAGGATCTGATTAGGAGTAGCCAGCATGGATTTGTGCGTGGAAGGTCATGTTTGACAAACCTTATTGAATTTTTTGAAGAAGTTACGAGGAATGTTGACGAGGGTAAAGCAGTGGATGTAGTCTATATGGACTTCAGCAAGGCCTTTGACAAAGTTCCACATGGAAGGTTAGTTAAGAAGGTTCAGTCGTTAGGTGTTAATGCTGGAGTAATAAAATGGATTCAACAGTGGCTAGATGGGAGATGCCAGAGAGTAGTGGTGGATAATTGTTTATCGGGATGGAGGCCGGTGACTAGCGGGGTGCCTCAGGGATCTGTTTTGGGCCCAATGTTGTTTGGAATATATATAAATGATCTGGATGATGGGGTGGTAAATTGGATTAGTAAGTATGCCGATGATACTAAGGTAGGAGGTGTTGTGGATAATGAGGTGGGTTTTCAAAGCTTGCAGGGAGATTTATGCCGGTTAGAAGAATGGGCTGAACGTTGGCAGATGGAGTTTAATGCTGAGAAGTGTGAGGTTCTACATTTTGGCAGGAACAATCCAAATAGAACATACAGGGTAAATGGTAGGGCATTGAGGAATGCAGTGGAACAGAGATATCTAGGAATAACAGTGCATAGTTCCCTGAAGGTGGAGTCTCATGTAGATAGGGTGGTGAAGAAGGCTTTTGGAACGCTGGCCTTTATAAATCAAAGCATTGAGTACAGAAGTTGGGATGTAATATTAAAATTGTACAAGGCATTGGTAAAGCCAAATTTGGAATATTGTGTACAGTTCTGGTCACCGAATTATAGGAAAGATATCAATAAATTAGAGAGAGTGCAGAGATGATTTACTAGGATGTTACCTGGGTTTCAGCAATTAAGTTACAGAGAAAGGTTGAACAAGTTAGGTCTCTATTCATTGGAGCGTAGAAGGTTGAGGGGGGATTTAATCGAAGTATTTAAAATTTTGAGAGGGATAGAGTTGACGCAAATAGCCTGTTTCCATTGAGAGTAGGGGGGACTCAAACGAGAGGACATGATTTGAGAGTTAGGGGGCAGAAGTTTAAGGGAAACACGAGGGGGTATTTCTTTATTCAGAGAGTGATAGCTGTGTGGAATGAGCTTCCTGTAGAAGTAGTAGAGGCCAGTTCAGTTGTGTCATTTAAGGTAAAATTGGATAGGTATATGGACAGGAAACGAGTGGAGGGTTTTGGGCTGAGTGCGGGTAGGTGGGACTAGGTGAGATTAAGAGTTCGGCACGGACTAGGAGGGCCGAGATGGCCTGTTTCCGTGCTGTGATTGTTATATGGTTATATGGAACCTAAAGCATTCTTCAATCAGCAATGGCTTTGTTTCTAAAGGTTTCTACATTACTTTCAGTTAGTTCCTTACTGGCTATTCCATTTGTGCTCAAATATTGCTCAGTAAGCTCAGTAGATATTTTAGTTATCTGCTATGTAATCAAATGTGCCAATCTTTCTGTTGTAGACAGCCATTTCTGCTTGTTTTTAGAATTATCAGCTCAGTTATCAATGTTTATGAACCCATGAATTCTTCAATTTTCTGCCTTTTATTAGCTTAACTGCCTTTGCTTTTGTGAAGAGAACTAGCTGCGCTTTTTATTTAACTCCACTGTTCTCACAGTGTTTTTGTTTACTTGTACACCTTGCTGCACTTCAATGGGTACGTAGTTGTCTCCGGTTTGTTTAAAACTTCTTTGTCACCACTGTCACGTTTTGTATCTCCGAAACATTAAATGAATTGAAAGGAAAAGTGTTTACTTTAAGTGAAGTGCATTATCACGTGGTAGTGTCATGACATATGCAATTGAGCATTTTTTTTACATAGGACCCATAATGAATTATGTAAACAAACAAGGAATGCTTACTCAAAAATGTATTTACAATATTACTTAAATATTACTGTAATTACAAACGTTTGTAAATAAGTTGATTTTGTTCATCAGCTTGCACTGTGAAGGACAGTGAAGCAAACATCCTGATGATAACAGATGGGTTTATTTAAAATAGCACAAAGAATCCAAACAGATGAGGAGAAAACGTTTAGTACTAAAAGCAAACAAATCAGCAGCCAAGGGTTTGAAAGGGAGCAGCTTCAGAGGTGCTCTGAATATTATTGGTTAATGATTTGAAAAATTCACTGAATTTCAGGAGGGTTACAGTTAGCTTTTATACTTGGTGTTGGTGAAATGTTGGATTCAACAATCAAAGATTAGCAAGGCAGTTAGGAATGCAAATAAGAGAGAAAAAAGACCAACGAATCATGTTTGAAGATGTAACAAATAGATTAGATAAAGGAAATCCTGTTGGTGTGATATATTTGGACTTCCAAGACATTTGACAATGCTCTATATATACTCAGTCGTCACTTTATTAGGAACCTCCTGTACCTAACAAAGTGGCTATTGAATGAATGTATGTTCATGGTCTTCTGCTGCTGTAGCCCACTCATTTCAAGGTTCCACATATTGTGCATTTAGAGAGGCTCCTCTGTACAATGCTGTTGTAACACGTGGTTGTTGGAGTTACTGTTGGCTTCCTGTCAGCTTGAACCATTCTGGACATTCTCCTCTGACTTCTCTCATAACAAAGTGTTTCCACCCACATAACTGCCACTCATGGGATTTTTTTTTGTTTATTCCACCATTCTCTTATCAACTCTAGAGACCATTGTGTGTGCATGAAAGTCCCGGGAGATCAACAGTTTTCTGAGATACTCAAACCACCCAGTCTGGCACCAACAATCATTCTATCGTCAAAGTAACTTAGATCACATTACTTCCCCATTCTGATGTTTGGTCTAAACAACAAATGAACCTCTTGACCATGTCTGCATGCTTTTAGGCATTGAGTTGCTGCCGCATGATTGGCTGATTAGATATTTGCATTAACACGCAGTTGTACCTAATAAAGTTGACAAACTATATCCTTCTAATCTGATAAATATATTTATTTTGTTTTCTATGCAATAATCAATTTTCAAACACTTTCAATAATACAATGGTTATTGCATAGAAAACAGAGTGGGAATAAATGGGTGCTTTTCAGGTTGGAAAGATGTTACCAGTGAAATATCATAGGATCACTTCTTGGTCATCAGAATCAGAATCAGGTTTATTATCACCAGCAAGTGTCATGAAATTTGTTAACTTAGCAGCAGCAGTTCAATACAATACATAATATGGAAGAAAAAGAAGAAAATAAAACAAATATAATAAATAAGTAAATCAATTACAGTATACATATATTGAATAGATTAAAAATTGTGCAAAAAGTAGAAATAGTATATTTTAAAAATGAGGTCGTGTTCACAGGTTCAATATCTATTTAGGAATCGGATGGCAGAGGGGAAGAAGCTGTTCCTCAATCACTGAGTGGGTGCCTTCAGGCTTCTGTACCTCCTACCTGATGGTAACAATGAGAAAAGGGCATTCCCTGGGTGCTAGAGGTCCTAAATGATGGATGCTGCCTTTCTGAGACAACGCTCCTTGAAGATGTCCTGGGCACTTTGCAGACTAGTACTCAAGATGGGAGCCGAATAAATTTACAACTCTCTACAGCCTCTTTTGGTCCTGAGCAATAGCGCACTCACTCCCCCCACCCCCCCCCCCCCCCCACCAGACAGTGATGCAGCCTGTCAGAATGCTCTCTGTGGTACATCTAACTTCTTGAGTGTATTTGTTGATTTTCCAAATCTCTTCAAGCTCCTACTTAAGTATAGACGCTGTCTTGCCTTCTTTACAACTGCATTGATATGTTGGGACCAGGTTAGGTCCTCAGAGATCTTGAAACCCAGGAACTTGAAACTGCTCACTCTCTCCACTTCTGATCCCTCTATGAGGATTGGTATGTGTTCCTTCGTCTTACCCCTCCTGAAGTCCACAATCAGCTCTTTCGTCTTACTGACGTTGAGCTCAAGGTTGTCGCTGCAACACCACTCCACTAGTTGGCATATCTTGCTCCTGTACATCCTCGTCTCCATCTGAGATTCTACCAACAATGGTTGTAATATCAACAAATTTATAGATGGCATTTGAGCTATGCCCAGCCACACAGTCATGGGTACAGAGAGAGTAGAGCAGAGGACTAAACACACACCTTTGGAATGCACCAGTTTGACCAGCGAGGAGGATATGTTATCACCAATCCGCACAGACTTCCGTTTAGGAAGTCAAGGATCCAAATTGCAGAGGGAGGTACAGAGGCCCACACTCTAACTTCTCAATCTAGATTGTGGGAATGATGGTGTTAAATGCCGAGTTACAGTTGGTGAACAGCATCCTGACATTGGTGTTTGTGTTGTCCAGGTGGTCTAAAGCCATGTGAAGAGCCATTGAGATTGTGGCTGCCATTGGCCTATTGTGGCAATAGTCACAATCTAGCAATGGGTCCAGGTGTTTGCTGAGGCAGGAGTTCAGTCTAGTCATGATCAACCTCTCAAAGCATTTCATCACTGTAGATGAGAGTGTTACCGGGCAATAGTCATTAAAGCAGCTCACATTAGTCTTCTTAGGCACTGGTATAATTGTTGCTTTTTTGAAGCAAGTGGGAACTTACGCCTGTAGCAGTGAGAGGTTGAAAATGTCATTGAATACTCCTGCCAGTTGGTTGAGCAAGTTTTTGAGCCTTACCAGGTATTCCATCAGGACCTTCCGCCTTGTGAGGGTTTGTCCTCTTTAAAGACAGCCTAACAGCAGCCTCTGAGACAGAGATCACAGGGTCATCAATTATTATTTATATTTATTATCAAGAAGACAGAAAACAAGGTATGCATATTTGTCAATGACACAAAACTACATGGAAGTGCAAATTACAACAAGGATATTGTGACCCTGTAAAGATGTAAAGGGTGAGTGGGTGAAAATTTAGCAAATGGAGTTTAACATGGGAAAGTAACTTCTATTACAGAAATGAAAAGGCAGATTATTCTTGGTGAAACAAGATTCCAAATCAGTGATTCCCAGAGAGGTTGAAATGTTCTTGTGTTCAAATCACTTAGAAGTTCACAGGTTGATACAAGTAGCTGGTAGCTATGAGGTCAAATGGCATTTGGTTCTTTATTGTAAAGGTGTTGGAGTTAAGAAATAGTATTTATTTTACAATTATACAAAGTGATGGAGAAGCTACAACTGGAGTACAGTGCACTTTTGGTCCCCTTACCCAGGGAAGAATAAGTTACATTGGACACGGTTCAATTAGGATTCACTTCATTCATGCAACACATGCAAAATGCTGGAGCAACTCAGCAGGCCAGACAGCATCTTTGGAAATCAGTAAACTGTCACTGTTTCAGGTTGAGGGCCTGATGGAGGGTCTTAGCCAAAACGTTTTTTCTGTTTACTCTTCTCCACAGATGCTGCCTGTCCTGCTGAGTTCCTGCAGCATTTTGTGTAGTATCAGCAGATTTTTTTCTTTTTTGTGGTTTGCTTCGCTAACTCCTGGAATGAGAGGCTAAACAGGTAAGGTCTGCATATTTGAGGTTGGAAGAATGATGTGATCTCATCGAATTACACAAAAGCATAAGGAAAGATGTCAAGATGTTTTTTAAAAATATTGAACAAAAGGACATAATTCCAAAAATGATGAGGGCGGAGCACCGTGGGACAGATATCAGAGATGGAGAGCCTGGGCAGGGTGGGGGGGGGCATGTAGTGCGGGTACAGACACATCCAGCCCCGAGATGCCAGGCAAGGTTATCTGATGCCCAATGATTAGGTTACTCGTCATTAAAGAATGTTTTTCTTGTGCTTCCCACTCTCAGTCCAGGTTTATCATCACTCACTCAAGATAACATCTGGTTTCTTTGTGTGGTAGCAGTGCAGTGGAACACACAAGATTGCTGCAGTACTCTTCAAAGATCTTGGACACCTTAGCTATATATACACAGTTGCAAGAAAAAGTTTGTGAACGTTTTGCATTACCTGGTTTTCTGTACTATTCTGTAATAATATTATAATAGTATTACTCTTATATTTTCTGCATCCAGCAATGTTTTTTTGAAGAACTGTGGTGTCCTTCCATGAACACCATTCTTGTTCAGTGTTTTTCTTATAGTAGACACATGAACGTGACTTTAGAAAGTTCTAGACATTTCTACATGTCTTTTGCTGTTATCCTTTTGTTTTTTTTTACCTCCTTCAACATTGCATATTGTGCAAATTGGTGTGATCTTTGCAGGATGCCCACTCCTAGGGAGAGTAGCAACAGTGCTGAGTTTCCTCCACTTGTAGACAATTTCTCTTACTGTGGACTGATGAACACCCAGGTCTTTAGAAATGCTTTGTAGCCTTTTCCAACTCCATGCATCTCTACAATTCTACTTCTTCTAAGGTCCTCCAGAAGCTATTTTGATTGAGGAATGATGCACATAAACATATTTTTCTTGAGAAGAATAGGTTCTGTCAGTAACCTGACTTTGTGCTTCTTTAAAAGGCATGGCACCTGTACAACCCATACCTCCAACCTCATCTCATTGATTGGAATACCCAACAGGTTTTTAAAGAAGGCATTACCCCAGAACTTCACACCTTTTTTGATGCTAGACTGTGATTGTTTAAATGGTGTACTCAGTATTGACAGGAAGAAAATGGTTTATGTGTTGTTCATTTTAAGCAGATTGTGTTTGTTAATTATTGTGTTCAGACCACATTTTAAGGAGTAATTAATGCAGAAAACCAGGTAATTGCAAAGGATTCACAAACTTTTTCTTGCAACTGTATCTAACAAAGACTTTTGCACAGTACCTAGAGACGGATAAAAATCTTTCTTTTTATTAACAAAAATTGGAAAATTGAAGGCTATGGGATCTGGAACAACAGAAGCAGAAGCCTGGGGGCGGTGGGCGGGGGAAAAAATAAATCTACCTTAGTCATACTCTACGGAGGGACAAACTTGATGGGCCAGCAGGCCTAATCCTTTTGTGATAGGTGTAGTTTTGACAATATTAATGGGAAATTAATCTTCTCTTGGTTGCTGACTGCACAGAAAACTCACTGTTTACTAGGAAGTCCGGTCTCGTTGCATATTTGTTTTCCAATAACAGGTTTAGATTTTTTGCTGATGCAACCTGGAAGTTTCTTGTTTAAAAACTCTATTTCATTCCTCTGACAAAACAAGGCCTCAAGAGTAGGAAACAAATTGAAATAAGAAATTATTAGTAAATGATGATTATACTAAATATGCATGACGGCTACCGTGACGAAAGGCTGCTGTAATGTAATATACAGAATATTTCATAAGGTGTTGATGTAAATTTTGATGTTGCCAAAACTAGCAGTACAAGTCTAGTCACACTGCCAAAATTATTCCCTTTATAAACCCTTCAATAAGTAATTAAAATACAGGTCAATCTGCTTCATAACACACAAATGCTAAGTTTTGACAAGTTTATTTTTTGTCAGCAAATGGGAAGCAAAGATACTTTAACATTTAAACTAGTGTAAACAGATTAATGTGTCATAATTAAAAACACTAAAATAATGAAAAATTTAAAAATCATTTCAAAGTAACCTTGAAAACATCTGGAAAGATTACAATACTTTCAATACTCAATAAATTGAAAGCATTCTGTTTTACGTAAACAGTGTCTTGTTTTAAATAATTTCCCTTAAACTTCTCATTTAAGAATCAACACATCCTGATGGCTGAATAGGTTTATGCAACAGAATAGGTTAGTACAAAAGTCAAAATTGTAAAGCTATTTTAAGATTTAACACTCAGTGTGAACTGCCGCCCTCAGTTGGACAAGGTGAATAAACTCCCGACATTTGCCATTTAGAAATCTTGCAGAAGAGAGGAAGTACAGAAATTGGATGGGGCCAATTTGCTTTAGTTACAAGGAACACAATGACCAAAAACAGTTTCAAACTCGTTGACAAAATGTAGAGATTACATTTGGAATAGCAATGGATCAGAAACATCTGTGAATACAGGTTTCAATGAGGGGGTTGTATGATCCAAAAAGCAAAGTTGTCGATGGAGAAAGTTGAACAGTAATACATTTAATCAAGCTGGTAAGTTATCGAAAGGAACCATCTCCCGAGGCTGATCCAGATTTTTACAATCTTCTGCCATCAAGGTATCGTGCGTCTCAGATGTTGACACCAAATTCCAAATTTTAAAATCTAATTTAATTGTCCATCCTCTTGCATGCTCTTCCTCAAATATTTTTATTTAAAATTTTTACTGTAAGAAAAAATAAGCTACTGCAATGGTTGACAAGCTACACATTGAACTCCACTTCAGCACAAATATAGATGCAACATTTTCCCTCCCTTTCCCATTCTAAGCATTTCACTGAAGCCTTCACATTCTCTGAGTATCCAGTTCCAGATGTGTATTTGCTTGTAACAAACAAGTAAATGACTGAAGCTAATTTTCAATATTAAAATTTGTAAAATCTCTGGTGCCCTTTCATTTCAAATGTGACCTGTAATCTGCAGTATTGACCATAAATGTGTTGCTTTGTCCAAATGTACAACTTCTGCAACTTTAAATCAAAAGGATTATGTTCAATTCTAGTAAAGTTACAAAGTTATAAAACTGGCACATGCCTTCTCAGCCTTTGAACCTGTAATTAAGACAGCACATTTCAGCTACATGAAAGGTGTTGTGTTTTATGCCAAAGTTTTGGTTTCACTAATACAATTTACTTTGCCTTCCCCCCTCCCCAAATAAAATGGTCTCTGATACAATGATGATAGCTAGAAATTGTGAACAAAGACACATTCTCATGGCAATGCACGTGTATAATTCATCCCATAAAATTAGGATTACTTAGTTCAACCATCCCAGGGTCTTCAATTTGGCCAATATTTTTGCCGCCTTCTCCTCACTGCATTTCAACAATGGTAGCCTAGGTGGTCCCAAAGGGATGCCAGAGAAAAGCATCATTGTTGTCTTGTTTTCAGCAACACCAAAACCTGAGGGCGTGGGGTGGGAGAGGAGAGAAATAAAATCAATAATGTATTGAACACAAATTATAGCTGCGTTCATTCAAGACTGTTTGAAACAAATTGATAGTTTTTATTAATCTAGATCAATTGTCACACTACAAGATAATTGCTTGATTTACTGCTCACCTGGAAGATTAACAACTTAACAATCAATAGAAACTAAGAACTATCACAGGTAATAATTAGCAATACAGAAGGCATGTCAAAAGAGAGCCGCACACTATCACAAATGAGGAGCAAGAGGACTGTGACCTTGTCATTGGGTTTGGAGGCTTGTGTGCCTCAGTGACCTGGAGAACTATGCTGTCTGGCATCAGGGCCTTGTGTTTTGACTCTTGGTAGGGTCACCCATGCCAAACATGTCAAAGGGTAGAGGCCAGACTAAGAGTGGTCCACCTGTCCTCCAGGTTCAAGAGTTCAGCTTGAGGGATAAGCTAGTCAAAAGACAATTGTTATGGAAACAGCTATGAAGGTTCATTCTATATCTGTTGTGACAGCATTCCCATTTCCAACTCTGCACCTGGGCTTTGCATGATCAACAATAGTGAACACCGAGGAAGCCGCTAGCACAATGAAGGAAGCCCTGAATACCACCAAGAACAAACTAAAACTGGTTTCTGGAAAGTATGAATCATATACAACATTGGCATGCTAGCACAAGTAATTGCAGAAATCCATCATTACAGTCTGCATTCTCTGGGCATCAGTGAAAGCAGATGGACACAGTCTGGCAGACTAACTGCAGCAACTGGTGAAACAGTTTTATACTCAAGGGAAAGATGTCAGCGTCATGGTGTGGCTGTCATTTTGAAAAAAGGCCTCAAGTAGAAACCAATCAGTAGGTTGGTGAGAGTCAGGCTGAAAGGGAAGCAAGTGAACATGGCTAGTCCAGTGCTGTGCTCCAACTAACGACAGTGACATTGAAGAAAAGGACGTCTTCAATGAAGTGCTGCAATCGGAGGTAGAATTAACATCGCACCTTGACATAATAATCATGTGAGATCTAAATGCAAAAGTGGGGAATAACTCACTTCAATGGGGCCATAGTCACACATGGACATGGAACGATGAACAACAATGGTGAAAGACTGGTGGAATTCTGTGCCGTGAACAATCTGGCCAGAGGATGGACCACCTTTACACACTGAAATCCACAAATTGACACGGTCCTCACACAATGGGTGCAACAAGAACCAGACTGACTGTCTGATGATCAACGATACGTGGAGATGATCCTTGCAAGATGTAAAGGTGAAGAAAGGAGCAGATATAGGAAGTATCCACCTGTTGCAGCAGGGATGTAACTCAAGCCAAGAGGCACTGGAACCAGAGCACATGTACAGGAGACAATTTACTGTTGAGAAGCTGAAGGACACCAGTGTGAGATCTGCATTCATCATTCAGCTTAAGAACAGACCCCAGGCCTTGCAATACCTTGACATGGATGTGTCAGTAGACAAAATTGCCAGTGTGAAAACTAATTGCCTCAGTCTTCAAGACCAGCAGTGAGGCTTGTGTTGGATACAGAGCTGGAAAGAAAAAAAAAATGGAAACATGAACAGCAATACAAGAAAAATGGAAAATTATCAAAAAAGTGTTCGATGGAAAACCAACTGGAATTAAAGTGAAACTCAAACTGGCATACACTGAAGCTAAGTGAAGGGATTTGTAACAAAGGGAGAGTCTACATGGAAGACCTTGCAGAGGAGACCAAAGCAGCAGGGAAACACATTCAAGATCTCAAAATTGGTATGCGGAAAGTTCCAGGCTGGATCCAGCGGTCCCATGAGAGATGGGAACAGTCTGTTTTGATCACTGAGAAAACAACAAGAAGCACGATACAGTATTTCAAAGAATTACTGAATGGAGCACACCAGATGAAGAACTGGATTTACACGAGGCTGCAGAGAGGACCTCAACATCACAAATGCACCCAAGAGAATGTTGCTGCAATTCAATCATTAAAGCTCTGGTATATAATTTGAACACCAAGATGTTCAAAGCTGAACCAAAAGTTGCAGCAGCCACCCTGCAACCACTATTTACTATAATCTGGGAATGGGGACAAGTACCCAGGAACCGGAAAAAAGGGATTTATTGTTAGGATCCCAAAGAAAGGAGTGCTAAGTGATTGCAACAACTGGTGAGGCATCACACTTTTGTCAGTGCCCAGCATAATTCTTGCCAAAGTCATTGTCCAATGGATTAGATGCTGTGATTTGTGCTCGAGGGAAGAGCAAGCTGGCTTCAGGAAGAACGGAGGCTGAACTAACCAGAGCTTCACGCTGTAACATTATAGAGCAGTGCAGAGTGGCAGAGATGATTGTTAATTTCTTGGATCTTCAAAAGGCTTTCGACAGCATCCACAGGGAGAGCTTCTTGTGAATTCCCAGGTCATATAGGATCCTTTCCAAAATTGTCCATCTTTTTTCCAGAGTTCCTATGCTAATTTTACCTGCAGTTGAGAACTGCAGTTTGAGCTTTGAAGTCAAGACAGGAGTCAGGCAAGGATCTGTGACGTTGTTTAACCTGGTGATTCATAACCCAGTCAATGAAAAACAAGCAGAGAGACATTAGCTGTACTCTGTTCTCTACTTTAGAAGAGCTTGGTTTTACAGATGACCTCACATACATAGCAGCACATGCAAGAGAAAGCTCAGCTTGTGCAACTTTGGTGGATAGGTTAGACTTGGGAATCAGCCAAAGACCGAGACCATGACCTCAATGCAAGTCTCCAAGTAGCCTCCTCCTGTCATATGGTGTTGACTTTCCCTGCTCCTGCACATTCACCTACCCAGGTGGCATCCTTCAGCAAACAGTGGGTCCTTGGATTACACCCAGAGCAGACTGAAAGCTGGAAACGTCTTCAGATCAATGAGCAACATATGGGGATCAACCAAATACATTGTCCACACCAAGGTGATGCTGTACCAGAGCTGTGTTCTGTGTTCTGTGTTCTTGTACAGTTCTTGTACAGTTCAGAATGCTGGCATTTGACAGAATGACTTTGCCAGGCTGTTATTCCATACCAAAAACCTCCAGAAAATCCTCTAAATTCTGGCCAAGGTCTCCAACCATGCCCTACTCCTTCAGTGTCATCAAGGGGACATTTGGCCACAAATTATAAGGAAATGTTGGAAATTGATTGAGCATGTGATGAGAAGACAGGCCAACTCCATCAAGAAAGCACTCAATTGGAACCCTGAAGGGTGGAAGAAACCTGGGAGACCAAAGACAACTTGGCATTGTACTGCAGAGGCAGAAGTGAGGCCCCTGAGCAACACCTGTGGCACAACAGAAATGGAGGACCTAAACACCAGTGGCGTAATGGGCAGTAATTAAGCAATTAGGTAAATTGTCACTACAAAATAAAGCTTAATTTGCTGCTTGCCTAGAAGATTAATAACTTTTGACATCAATAAAAACCAAGAACCACAGGTAATTAATTTTCTTCACTGCAATACAGAAGGCACATCACTGTTACAAATGCCAGAGTTTATGAATCCTTTTGATGAGATTAAATAATTTTTTCAAAAAATGTTTGAGGAATTGTTAAAAATACAGATTTTATAAAAACATGCACTATGGATTGAATCCAGAACACTGATTTAAATCGTGGAAAATCTGTTATTTCAAAACTGACTCTTTTTCAAAAAGTACTGACATGGCCACAAAGCACTCAGGCATATCCTGAAACAAATTTGATTGGCAATTTTCTATTATCAATGTTGCACTCACACACATTGAAAAAAAGAATCATAGCACAGTGATCAGGAGAGAGTATTCAAAGACAATTGCTACTTTTCTAAAATATTCATCACAATGAGCAAATCAGTCATGGATCAAACCTCAGTTTTGTAACTGGGAAAGAGTCTGCAGCACTGTAGTGCATACAATCAAAATGCAAACCAGGGGCACATCTTGGAATGGTTAAGCACAAGAACTCATGTCATTAAATGCTGACTTCAAAGAGTACATTTATACCAGAGAGAATCTTGAATGGGTCAATCTACTCACCAAGTTTGTTCACATAACCAATGAACTCCTGAACTACAGCCTGCAAAAGAAAACAGTTCAAAGAAAAGTGCCCAAGTATGCAGTCCTAAATGCATACATGTGGCAGGAAAGGAAGCTGAAAGCATGCAAGTATCCTATTCCCAGCAACTTATTTAAAAAAAAACACACACTACTTAATAGAAAATAAATTAGTTTCTCTTCAGATTTAAACATCTTTGCTTGTTAGACAATGATCCCAATTTTAGCAGAATATTTGATGACAGTTAGATATAAAGCTAATCAGCAATTTGCAAACCAAATTTTTGCAAAAAACTTAGAAAACAATCATGTGAGAACAATGGCTAATATCACACCTCTTCTACAGTTCTTTTGGAGGCTTGCTTTTCGGTAGTATTGAACCCATAGAATATGAAAATACCACAGGACAAACAAATAAGTGCAAACAAATGGAGATTGAAAGGTTGAAGAATGGGAATTTGAAGACATTTATTTTAAAGGTGGAAGTTACAAAGAAGCAACTCTCAAAAGGATATATCAATTATTAGAAAACTAAAGGGCTATTAAATACAAGGATCTTAGACTAGAATATTCGAGATTCAACTACAAAGCGTAATCTAGATCAATTGCTATTGTGTGTTGACCTGTGAGCAGCAATAACCTAAATAACATCCAAGCAGGGATTCAAGTCATTTGTGTACATCTCACATTTCAAACTGATACAAAGCATCTTTATCTTCCCAGTGCGAGTTTTCTGCTTTTCCATGAATGCCAGAAAATGGAATACTAATGGAAAGAATATAAAAGGGTACTCTGTGCTAGCTAGTAAAAGTAAAATGTTAATGAGATTTAATTTACCTGGCGCTCTCTAGCTGATTTGTAGTCTCCTCTCTCAATATCCATCAGCATTTGGTTATACAACTTCCCAACGTAATTGTATGTGCTAAAGGAAAGTGTTACATTAGAATTAGAAACTTTAAAAAGTTAGTTTTAATATTTTGTTAATTATTCAATAAACATCTTTAAAACACCTGTAGGCTTTGTTTCCTTATTGTTTTCCACTAAAGAATTTAGAAAGCTTCCTGAAATCCAAAACCCAAATATTAATAATGAAAAACAACAAAAAGGTAACAGCCCATAATCAAAGGCACCATCTTCAAGGGACTAAATAAATTAAGTTTTATCCCCCTCTTAAATTAATGAGAGAAGATAACCAAGTGAAAGCAGGATACATAGGCAACAATTGCAGGTTTTACTTCAGCAAGTATTTCAAATTGAGATTGGCAATGTTTTATGAGAAGAAAAAGCATTTCAGGATATATATTGTATACATTTCTGACAGTAAATATGCCTTTGAAAATGCTGAGAAACATTTAAGGATGCACTGTGACACAGTGATGTAACCTGTGGTCATCAGGATATATTGGTAACTGTGGTGAACTACATATACCTGTCTGGACACGCCCCCCTGCTGACTGCTCCTGTGGCTCCTCCCACAGACCCCTGGTATAAAGGCGATTGGGGACTCCGCCCCAGCCTCAGTCTCCAGGATGCAGTGTGGTGGTCAATTGCTGCTTGTTCTTTCTTCCAGCCAATAAAAGCCTATATCTCGCCTCATGTCTCCGAGAGTTATTGATGGTGCATCAGTAACATAACACAAAAACATACATACATTTCCTCAGTTATTGCTGGTCTGCATGCTTTTGAGAGAGGAGACTGTGCAAGAGATTCAACAGGAAGAAAATGGGGGAAAATTGCTGTTTTGTACTTTTCAGCAACTTGAACTAAATGAAGTAGATCCGCCAGCTGAGGCAAGCCATTTTAAAATATTCATATCTTTTCATCTTAAACAATTAGCCTATTAAATTAAATATTTTAATCACATAAATGTTTACAAAATGTTTCATTTTAAACAGTAATTTTAGAAATGATTTTTAATGTCTCCAAAGTATTGCTTTGGAGGTTTTTTTTTAGTTCTGCTCAACTCCAAGGGGAATGACAATCAAGTTGTAATTAGTAATTTTCCTTTTAAAATTTCATTTAATGGATCGTGAACATTCTAACCACCTCAGGATGCTCCCTTACAACCCAAAGAGCCATCAGGACGTTTAGGAACCTAACACTAAGAAACTCTTGCTTGTTTTGATAAGCTGCCGCTGGGAGAATTACCCAAACCCAGTTAGTAACTTGATTGTCAGTGGGAAGCAAGAGATCCACCACAGAAACATACATTAAACAAAAGTAACCATTACCTATGACAATAACCAATTTTAAAATTGCCATAGAAAAGGATCATGTTCTATGTTTTTTAAAAAAAATGTGCTATTACCAATGAACAGTAATCACAGCCTCAGTACTAAACCAACAAATCTAGTCCCACTATGATAATCTGTACAATGTTTTGATTTTATTTGTAAAGAGCAAACATGTTTTTAGGGAAGCTACTGTATAGAGGGAACATAGTTAAATCAACATAATTAAAATGAGCTCCCAACAAACAAATGAGCAGCACAAGCTAAAAACATTAGTGTTCTCCGGTAGTTCAAGATGGAGTTAATGCAAGTAGGATTTGTTTGACGCAAGTCTTGCCTCCAAAAGGGCAAGCAAAAGGAACCCCAAGGCTATAAAAATGTAAAAAGGGCAATTAGTGATAAAAAGGACAAAAAGTGGGCATAAAAGTACAAACAGCTAAACCACCTCAATAAACTCCTTGTTCTGAATTATATTAGAAGCAATGTTCCCTACCTCAAACACAATCTCCCATTACCTCACCAACCAAATTACCACAGGGTAACATGACCAGCACTACATTACCTTAAAGATTCAAAATGGATTACCCATCTAATGAAAGAAAACGATTATTGCTTCCTTCAAGAAGAGGCATATAAACAGATACAGATCCAGGTACCGGGATGAAAGAAGACATGCTAAAATATATTAAAGGCATAACACACCAAATGCATAATGACAAAAGTAAATTGCTGACCTGTGGCTTGTGGATGCAATTGCAGAAAATAATGACACAATTTCCAGAATCTCATAACAAAAAGTGAACTTACCCAGTCACCAAAAACTAATGCCCTATTGATGATTATAATCAAACAACTTCATTATAATGACTTTGAAAATATTCGGTTACCTGCCAACAGCTCCGGTTGCTCCCAATGCTATTGCAGACAAGAGTATCTGGAGAACAAAACTTCTGGTTATACAAAAAAAAATTAAACCATCAAAGGTTTCCAAATAGCTAGAAAGGAATGGAAAAATCTCAAACCTATTACACTTATATATCTGACCCGATTTATAGGACTAAAGGTCCTATATAAAAGTTAACACTAAAAAGCTTGCTCACTCTCATTCTGCACAATGATTAAAGATATTTGATGCATACTCCAGGCAAGTTATTTCATCTTGCAAATTCATTTAGAAATAAAAACATTACAGAAAGAAACATGTAAGGCAGGAATGAAGCACAGTGATTAACATAATTCAATTCCCACCGCTGCCAATAAGGAATTTGTATGTTCTCTCCGTGACTGCACGGGGTTCCTCCAGTTTCCTCCCACAAGCCAAAGACATACCGGTTGGTGGGTTAATTTGTCATTGTAAATTGATTAGGCACGGGTTAAATCAGGGGATGCTGGGTGGCATGGCTCAAAGGGCCTGTTCCTCATTGTATCTCAATGAATAAAAACGTAAATAAACTTAGAAAACAAATTTAAACACAATTGGCTATGTTTTTCTTTACCAAAGCATTAAAATGGGGACTGTTGTTAAACCCGGGGTTTAATTAATGTCCTGTACTAATTTGTTATTTCAATAGTCCTTGAGTAACTAAATTTCATAAGCTCATCTGGCCTTTTCAGTGTTTCCTATCTACATGGGTTTTGCACTTTAAAACTTTTGAGTTCATCTACTTTAGTGCATTTCTATTGGAGTGCAAAATTCTAATAGTACAGTGGCTCAGATGGAAAATGAAAGACAATTAAAGTCCTCATTAAAGGGGAAATCCAACGAAACTGCGCAACAATCAAAAAATACCCAAGGAATGAGACATTCAAAAAAACCAGTAACAAATGAAGGACAGACACATCTACTTAAAGTGTACAACTCAAGGAGCGCTGTAGCAAACTGGAATGGTTTTCCTCTTCCTCCTGGTACGGTCGAGTACTTACGATTTGGATTTGCTTAGGCAAAGAGAATGCCTTTTCTTATCTGCTGGGGTTCATCTTCCATTGTCTTTTAAACCAGGATGCACTTACAAAAAGTAATATTACCCTGCTGGGTTGAGCTTCAAGCTAGCGACCGTGCCTCCAAAAATAAATAAATAGACAAAAATGCTAAAGAAACTGCAAGATTGCCACCTGAAGTTCCACAATGTGCAGAAAGGAAGACCAACTCCAACAACATTTAAAGAAACTCTTTGCAAGAAAAAAATATGCATCCTTCAAATTACAAGTTGACAATTACAGTTTCAAATTACAGTTGACAATGTGAAACATTGATTATGCATTCATGCTCTTCTCTGCATTTAAAAGTTTCAAAGTACATTTTATTATCAAAGAATGTACAAGAAATACTCTTGAGATTTGTTTGCTTACAAGCAGTCACAAAGCAGGGAACCCGAAACAACCCAGTTTAAAATAAACAATATCCCATGCACAGAGAAAGGGGGGGGGGGGGGGGAAGAAGAAACCATGTAAACAATGGAAGCAAGGAACAACATTCTGAACCAAAATGAGTCCTCAGATCCAAACACAGGAGCAAGCGAGAGTCGGCCCAAAGCCTCAATATCACTTCATCATATTAGCAGGTACAGATGGGGGCAACCAGAGCTGTCTTCTTAGCCTCAGTGCCATGGAGTGAGGAGTAAACACCACGGAGAGCGAGAAAGATTGGCCCTCACCTCCGATCCTGACACCTTGTCTTTCCAGTCCATCGTTTAAATGTATGGTACCTCACACTGTGACCCGGGCACCACTGCAGAAAAGGGCTCTGGGCCAAGTCCATGCCACCCAGCGACTTGCTCCAGGCACAGATTTCTCCGCCCAGCCCAAAGCTGCTCGATTTCTCCAAGTCGGCTCAGTACCCAGATCCAATCTTGCACCCGGGTCAGTTGTAAGGGCATCACAACTCATCTGCCTCAGCTTCTCTCCAAATGACTTGCTCCGTCTGCGTTTATTCTGCAACGTGGTTCATCCTTAAAGTTTTCTTTGTCTTCGCTTGCCTCTTCATTGTTTGCAGTGATAATTTAATCACAATTTACTTCAGAAAAGGTGGTATTAGTAATGCTTAGTCAAATCTCTTCCATTTTGAACTGCCAATGGGCTGTCGCATGTGTTCGGTAGCACCATCTTAAACGTGAAGGATGTGGATACCCCATCTCCAACCACCCCCCCCCCCCAAAAAACACTTCTTAGAATCAGAATTAGGTTTAACATCACTGGCGTATGTCATGCAATTTGTTAACTTTGCAGCAGCAGTTCAATGCAATACACAATATAGAAGAAAAAAATAACAATAACTAAGTAAATCACTAAGTGAGGTGGTGTTCGAGTTCAATGTCCATTTAGAAATTGGATGGCAGAGGAGAAGCTGTTCCTGAATCGCTGAGTGTGCGCCTTCAGGCTCATTTGCTTTCATCAATTCCACACAAATGCCATATTATTCCAATAAAAGTTAATTAACAGAAATTAACTGCAATTAATAATCAATTAAAGCTTCCATACCTCATCCTTTCCATACAGAAGGTTAAATTTATCCTTGTGTTTGTTAACACACTGACCAAACTCCAACAAGTCACTGCTGGTGAACTTCAGCCCCTGGAAGGTTGGAATCTGTTTTTCAATCCCGTCTAGCAGGTCCACAACATTGACTGCAAGGAAAAAAGCTTCATTAGATTTTAATTACCATGATAACTGTGAATTCCAGCTGTACAGTTAAATACTCACAAGATACTCCAGTCATTTCAGGAAGATGGTAATAATAGAAAGGAACACCAGGAGCAGATGATGCCACTATCTTCATATACTCCACCAAAACATCTGAAATAACAAATGTGTTTACCAGCTTTATTCCTGATGAAAACATTGGAAGCCATTGCACTTCACTGGAAAATAGTCCATAAAGTTGAAATATAATAATTTCATTTTTTATTATTGGTAAATTCCCTATTGTTGCTCATCTTATAATCAAGTTACTGACAGAACTCCTTTGCTGTGGCAAAAGACATCAGGAAAAACCAGAGTGGGAAACTTTGTAAAGTTGATTTAAAATTCACATCCATATTAAGTGCAATTGTTAAGGGTGAAATTGTTTCAGAAAAGGCCAAAATTTTCAAGAATGCCTTTAATTGGTGTTTCTTAAAACAAAAAAAATTCCCACAAGCTATGTGAGAGAAATCTACAGTTACTTGTAGAAAGTCACTTGGATACTTATTTTAACATAATTACAAGAGATTTTCAGTGATATTAAAACAGTAGCCAAGATAATTTCAAATTTGGTGTTGAGCCACTCTTGAAAATTCAGTTCTGGCATTCCCAAAATCTCAAGATCAAAGTATGTATACTTGAGATCAGTCTCCTTACAGGCAGCCATAAAACAAAGCAACCCAATAGAATGCATTAAAACACTCAACGTGCAGAGAGAATACAAAACCATTGTGCAAGCAATAAAAGCAAGGAAATTGCATTCAGATCTGAAGTGTCCAAAAGCAAGTCCACAAACATTAAGCAAGGCACAAGTGCAGCAGATTCAGGAGCAGGCCACTGCCTCAGTTCAGCACAGAGCCAAGTAAATGTCGTGGAGAAGCAAGCTGAACCAGCCCATGTCTTGGCTGCAGCTCAGATGCCCTGGTCTTTTCAAATTGGTAATGGAGAAAATTCCAGGTAATCCCCATCCAAAATTCCCATCTTCTCTAATGCCGTTTGCAAATCCATTTTGCAAGTTCACCTGCTGGCCTCCCAATCCAGTTTCCGATGAACCACTGGCCACCCAACCTCTCCGTGGCCTGCGTTTCATCCTTCAGACTCCTGTCTCTGCAAGCCCCTTTCCAAACCTGCCTTTCTTTTCCCCCAACACTTCAACACATGACCTTACAAGTCCATGTACTTGAACTCCTCTTAAGAATCTCTGTATTCAGGTTAATCTTGGCCAATACAAAAACATCACTGACAAAAACTACCATTCACACCCTTCGTCATTACAATGAATATAACCTATATGTCGTTTGTATTCCCAATGCTTGCAACCTTTGACACAACTGCCAAATACCATTCTCTCTCAATACCTGTACAACTCCAGTTGCATGTGACCACATTTGCCAGTTCCATTTTTATCTCCCTCAATTTGTAACCAGAGCTACTGCAAAAAGTTTCCCTTCCTTTGTGAAAAGCCAACATTTCAGTACCCAAGGATCCCTCCTTAAGGCCTTCTTTTATACTGATCCTCATGAATTTCAAAGCATCTATTTCCCGTTGTGTACTGAAGAAAGTCAATTCCAGTTCATTACCATTAATTTATCACCATTACTATTCAATATAATGGAGAAGTTTCCCCTTAGTAAATATTGGGAAGATTAACATCAGCATCTTTCATCCAGTTAGCAGATTGCTTCCCTTGCAACTGGCTCCACTCCTTGCTCAGGTTCTGCAATTGAACCATACCACAGAGTTGTGCCTTATTACTCCTGATTTGATCTCAAGTAATAAGACTACCCATTTAAATCTAAATAAAATCACTCACATCCACTCTCAGCTCACCAACTGTCATCATTTTTTTTTACTACTTTTGTTAACTCTTACCAGCCCACTGCTTTCCAGGCTGGCCTTGCTAGTCCTCCTGGCAAACTGAAGTTTATTCAAAACACTTCTACCTGTATGCTAACTTGCACCAAGCTCTGTTCACCTAGCACCATTATATTAATGACAAAAAAAAACACGTTTGTCCTAACTTCCTTGTCATAATCAGGTTTAACAGTAGTAATTAAACTACTTCACCCGTGTCCAAAAGCCTCAGCTAATAACATGAAAATATGTTCTAATTCCACCACGCAGAATGGCAAACTCAAATTGTAAAATTATCTGGAAACAAAATGAGAGAACAAAATAATAAAGGCAGCAAGCAGGTATATTCTGAGGGGTAAAGCAGACAGCACATGATATCAAAGGAGAAATTAGAAATTGAGAGAGAGCGTGGGCAAGCCGCTAAATACAGGTCTCCCCTGATTAGCAAATATTGGCTAAACGGAAGGATTCATTTAATCCGCTTCTTCATACAGGATTTCAGTCACTACATGAAATGATAGAGAATGCATTTCACTTCTTCAGACAGTCAAATCATGTGATACCAACACTGAAACCCAAATCCACCGAATAAGTACTCAGTAACAGCGATATAACTGGATTCAATGAGCAATATTTACAAGAGAGGTCTGCACTAATTGAATTGGACCAGCCCTGTCTGAATAAGCTTTCCATCTGCTGGATTATGCTGCCATTAGACAATGAGCTGCCACACCAAGAACAATGGGTGCAAGTACTTACCTGGGAATTGGTGTTTGCACATGGCAACTGTGTAGGGAGCAATTCCAATTGGGACTGCAGTGAGTTTTCATTCTAATGAAGTGCCAGAGATCAACCAGCTGATGGTTGTGGGTCAAAGAACAGCATACCACCTCCTCTTAGGCCGCTTTTGAAGCAATGGGTACACCAATGTAGAGTAGGCCGCATTGGGAGCATCAGATATCTGGTGGCTATTTCCCACTGGTTAACCATTTCAAATCCAGCCCATTCTCACATGTTGATTCATGGCCTCTTCTGCCACGATAATGCCACTCTCAGGTTGGAGGAGCAACACTTCTGTCTGGGTCACCTCCAACCTGATGGTATGAACATCATTTTCTACTATTTCCAGTAAGAACACCCCCCCACCCCCATCTTCCATTTCCACTCAGGCTCTCCTGTTACCTCTTCACCTGCTAATCACCTCCCCCAGTGCTCTTCCTTCTCTTTCTCCCATAGTCCACTCTCCTCCCCCACCAGATTCCTTCACCAGCCTTTTATACCCATCACCTCCCAGTTTCTTACTTCATCCCCCCACCCCCAACCACATGGCTTCACCTGTCATCCATCTTGCACACCTTCTTTCCCCTGTCCCCACTTTTTATTCTGGAATGTTCCCCCCTTCCTTTCCAGTCCCAATTAAGGATCTCAGCCCGAAACATTGATCGTTTATTATTTCCCATAGATACTGCCAGACTTCTAGCATTGCGTGCTGCAGAAATAATTTCCCAACCATATCTCACTGAATCATTGCCATCAAGCCAAGAGATTTACCCAGTTTCACAAGCATAATCAGTGCCAAGTGTAGCACCGGGCATATACAGAACTGTGATATTGTCTTTACTAAACTGATACGCAGTAAATGCAAAGTAAGCAGTTCAGGAAACCGACCACTAATAGAACTTCTTAATCTCAAAATTAACAGCCGTTATAGCCCAACATGCAACCAAGTGATGGTGGGCAAACGCTGAAGAACAGCAAGTGTCGCCCCTTGTGCTCAGTGATAGCAAGACCAGTAACCAAATACAATAAACACAGCTGAAACATTTGCAGTCACCTTGACCCAGAAATGTCAAGTGTTGATCCATCTGTCTCCTCCTAGTATCACTGAAGATGTCCATTAGCCAACTAACTGAACTCAATTTGCCAGCAGAACTGCAAGAATTGCAAACTCCCAATACCAAAATAACCATGGTGACAAGTGTACAGGAAAAGCAGAAACTGCAAACTTCTCACCAAATCAATTACTGTCCGAACATTGCCACAGTATGGATGAAGATGACTTCTTCTGCAGAAAAATCCTAATTTTAAGATAATTAAGTATTTTTCAACATAACGAGAGGGGGAGAGAGAGGGGGAGAGAGAGGGGGGGGAGAGGGGGGGGAGAGGGGGGGGAGAGGGGGGGGAGAGGGGGGGGAGAGGGGGGGGAGAGGGGGGGGAGAGGGGGGGGAGAGGGGGGGGAGAGGGGGGGGAGAGGGGGGGGAGAGGGGGGGGAGAGGGGGGGGAGAGGGGGGGAGAGGGGGGGAGAGGGGGGGAGAGGGGGGGGAGAGGGGGGGGAGAGGGGGGGAGAGGGGGGGAGAGGGGGGGGAGAGGGGGGGGAGAGGGGGGGGAGAGGGGGGGGAGAGGGGGGGGAGAGGGTGGGAGAGGGTGGGAGAGGGTGGGAGAGGGTGGGAGAGGGTGGGAGAGGGTGGGAGAGGGTGGGAGAGGGAGGGAGAGGGAGGGAGAGGGAGGGAGAGGGAGGGAGAGGGAGGGAGAGGGAGGGAGAGGGAGGGAGAGGGAGGGAGAGGGAGGGGGAGAGAGGGAGAGAGGGAGAGAGGGAGAGAGAGGGAGAGAGAGGGAGAGAGAGGGAGAGAGAGGGAGAGAGAGGGAGAGAGAGGGAGAGGCAGCATCTATGGAGAAGAATAAACAACTGAAGTTTCAAGATGAGACCTTTCAATAGGACTCTTCCTCAGAACCCTTCATTAAGTTTGCAATGGTTCATCACATCCTTCTCAAGTACCATCAGGAGAAAAGTTAAATGCTACCTCATCAGCAATTTCCATGTCCCTTGAGAATAAACACGCAGTCACATGACACCAAAAAGAAGGGTTGGCTGCTGGCCTTGATACTCAAAAGCCTTGATTCTCAAGAGCACCGAGATGAAATGTTGGGGAATTCATTGAGTTCAGGTAGGTGCATCAGGAAAATTTTTCCTTTAGACAAATAGGAGGTGGAAAGAAATGAAGAGGCTCATTTAATTACAAAACCAGATTCATATTCTTTACAGTTTTTCCCTCAAACCAAAAATAATGTGGATGCATTCAAATCATATGATTCAGTTACATTTTTACTTATATATTCATAAAGTGTTATTTCAATTATATAATTGTTGGTATATTGTGCAAAGAAACAAATTTTACATGAATCTACTTTATATCATACAAGCTGCACAAGGTAGCCGCATTTAATATTGCAATTGCGTGGAATAATAACAAATAAACAACCTGCACTTTGAGGCTTGAAAAAGAAAGGTGAGATGACTGCTATCCCAGAAGCATTGCACTTGGCAGCATGTTCTGCCTGAAACAACAAAAATAAAACAAACTGAGTTAATTCATTTCAACCCTTGTTTGTAGGAACTTTTTAACTTCAAATTTATTCATTTTTAAGATTAAAAATGATACTATATTTGAGTACACAGAACCATAACAACAAGACATGGCTAGATAGAAGAAATTTTCCCCAGAATAGAATCTTATTTTCTTAAGGCCAAATCTGCTTAAAGTTTCAAAGCGCAACAACTATAGTTTTATTATTAACAATTCATGTATGCACTTTATCAAATCTTGTGCAGTCACTGAACAAACTGGAAAGAATCACTTCACTTGCTCGAGTCTACTATATGAATAAGGATAAAGAGTTGTTGATTTTTTAACCATGTTCATAATTCTACTCAATAATAGGGAGATTTCTACATGGGTCAACACTTCCCTTTTACACTATCAAGTTGTCACATAGCCACTCAAAAGATAATGAATAGAAGATGGCCTGTAACCTAATGGCACGAATGTTTTCTAATTTAGGCAACTTCCCTTACCCTTCAAGTCAAGTCAAGTCACTTTATTGTTATTTCGACCATAACTGCTGGTACAGTACATAGTAAAAATGAGGCAACGTTTTTCAGGACCATGGTGTTACAGGACACAGTACAAAAAACTAGACTGCACTATGTAAAAAGAGAAAGCTACACTAGACTACAGACCTATACAGGACTGCATAAAGTGCACAAAAACAGTGCAGGCATTACAATAAATAATAAACAGGACAATAGGGCAGTAAGGTGTCAGTCCAGGCTTCAGGTATTGAGGAGTCTGATAGCTTGGGGGAAGAAACTGTTACATAGTCTGGTCGTGAGAGCCTGAATGCTTCGGAGCCTTTTCCCAGACGGCAGGAGGGAGAAGAGATTGTATGGGGGTGCATGGGGTCCTTCATAATGCTGTTTCATTTGCGGATGCAGCATGTACTGAAAATATGTGTAATGGCGGGAAGAGAGACCCCAATGATCTTCTCAGCTGACCTCACTATCCGCTGCAGGGTCTTGCGATCCGAGATGGTGCAATTTCCGAACCAGGCAGTGATGCAGTTGCTCAGGATGCTCTCAATGTAACCCCTGTAGAATGTGATGAGGATGGGGGGCGGGAGATGGACTTTCCTCAGCCTTCGCAAAAAGTAGAGACGCTGCAGGGCTTTCTTTGCTATGGAGCTGGTGTTGAGGGACCAATTGAGATTCTCCGTCAGGTGAACACCAAGAAATTTGGTGCTGTTTACGATCTCTACTGAGGAGCCGTTGATGTTCAGCGGGGAGTTGTTGCTCCGTGTCCTCCTGAAGTCAACAACCATCTCTTCTGTTTTGTTCACATTAAGAGACACGTTGTTGGCTCTGCACCAGCCAACAATCCTCCCATTACCCACCCCACCTCCATCTCCTCCAGTTCACCTAACACTAGTCCACTCCCTGGTTCTAGCCACCCACCACACATAGTTTACACACCAGCTTCTCCTTGTTCACATCCTCTTCCCTCCCTTAACAGGCCCCCCACCACCCTTCAGTCATCCACCTCTTCCCCAATAGTTCATCCTATTACCTGCTTAACCTGCTTACATCCTTTGTGTTCCAATCACCTTCTCTCCAACCTTCCCCCATCCCCCGATTTCCTCCATCTACCCCATTTTATTTTCCTCCCTCTTTGTCTACCCCCACCTGTAACTGTCTCCCCACTCCACACTCCTAACCCCCCACCCCCATGACACATCCTACCCATCCTCTTTCAATTCTCCTCAGAACAATCATCTTGGTATCCTGTCTCACCATTCTCTTTATACTGACCATCTTCCTTCTCACTCCTAGTCCTGATGCAGGCTCTTGACCCAAAACATTGACAATTCTTTGCCACCTATCGCCCTCACCCACCATAGATACCGCCTGATCCACTGAGTTCTTCCAGAGATTGTTTATTGCTCCCATTTCAACACAAAATTAAATTGTACAGTCTGAGGTGTTTAGATAACCAAGTTAATAGGTGCTCTCCTTTGTACAAGGCCTTATCCAGAAGTTAAGTGAACATGCATGAGATTTTCAAATTTTTTTTGGTAACATTGGGCTCTGGCTAAAAATACAAAGCAGCTGACCTGATCGTTTGTCGCATTAATTTTGGGAGCTTTCAGATGGACATTATGGTTTCAGGAAGTGAACAGACAAGCAGTGACACACAAAATGTTTAATGAACTTAGCAAGTCAGGCAACATCCATGGAGAAGAATAAACAGTCAATGTTTCAGGCCGTCAGTCCTGATGAAGTGTCTCAGCCTGAAACATTGACTGCTTATTCCACAGATGTTGCTTGACTCACTCAGGTCATCCAGCATTTTGTGTGTTGCTCAAGATTTCCAGCATCTGGTTAAGGAAAACCAACACAACACTTTTAAAGTTCAATTTGGTACAATGCCTTTTCTTGTACGTTACTGTATATGACCACATAGCTGCAGATAAAGACGTTAAAGTTCAATGCTTTCGGAGTCTTGAAGTTATGATAGCATGATCATCATTCATCTAATGAATAAACACCTGTTGTCACTGGACAAGCCTGCTGTTTCTGTTGCCATTACTAAGAACTATGATGCTTTAATAATGTGCAAGATTACCAAAGACGTTGCAATGCCGAATAGTGAAAAGGTGTTGTAACTTCAATAAAATATAAACTATTGGAATGGCAGATTACTGCATTTTCACTGTCAACTTTCCTGACTAGAAGGATAAACATTAAGAAATTGAAATATTCAGAAGAAATCTAAAGGAAGGTCACAACAAAATTATGATTTTAGGAAATGGATATTATCACTCAGTTGAAGATCCATTTAAAACTAAATTGTCAGAAATAAAATAAAACTAGAACCACTGAGAACATCAGGCAGCCTCTGTGGGGGAGAAAAGCAGCATTCAAGTTTCAGGGTAAAGACTCCTCACCTGAAGTCTGGTGAGAAAATAAGTTAGAATTTGGCTGGGGATGGAATATACTAACAGAATATTTCCCATTATATGTGGTCAGTATTGTCATAAATTACTCCAGCTTATCAAGCTACCTTGTTGATCCTTTATTTCAAAGCTTTATCTGCCTTTATTTTCTCTTCACCCACACTCACTAATCTTTTAACTGAACATTTCCATAAACATTGAAATGCCCTCAGCAACCCTGCCCTCATCCAACAGAAATACAGTCGGCCCTCCTTATCCGCAAGTTCCGCATGCGCAAATTCAACCAACCGCGAATCAAGAAAACCCGGAAGTGCTCTTCCAGCACTTGTTGTTCGAGCATGTACAGACTTTTTTTTCTTGTCATTATTCCCTAAACAATGCAGTATAACAATTATTTTACATAGCATTTACATTGTATTAGGTATTATAAGTAATCTAGTGATGATTTAAAGTATACAGGAGGATGTGCACAGGTTACCATCAATCTGGATTGTGGGGGGGGGGGTGGAAAATAAAAATAAAAAATCAGAATTTCTCTTACTAAGTAAGTTGGAACAGGTACATCTGGTATTACTTAGCGTCAGTCAAATATTTGTCTTAGTATATAGTATAAATTTTACCTTTCTATGCATATAAAATTCTTAAAAACGTATGTTTCCATACCGGGCTCGGGAAGTTCCCGAGTCTGATCCAGTGACAGACCACTTCTGAGCGCACTTTCCATCCGTGCTGGGTTGATGTGGAGGATCAAAAACCCAAAACCCAATAATTAAACCACTGCGTTGCTTAGTAATAATTGTAGCTTTCACTATATCCTTTAAAGTTGTTCCAATCATTGACCGACTGTAGCCTCACGCTTTCCAATCACAGATGGCGTTTCACCTCTTTCCGATCGTTTTATTATTTCCACTTTATTTTCATTCATGATTATTTTCGTGAACAGAAACACTGCGGATTCAGAGCTTCGCTGCCGGGTCCTAAGGTCCATTGCACTGAGACAGGTTAAGTAAGGTCTGGGGTTCCGCTGGGTCCTAAGGTCTACCACATTGAGACAGGTTGAATAAGGGACTTGAGCATCCTCGTTTTTTGGTATCCGCGAGGGGTCCCAGAACCAATCCTCCGCGGATAAGGAGGGCCGACTGTATTCCCATCTCTCCCTCACCACGTGCAAATCAAAACTAACTGGTCTTCATTTTCCCAGTTTGCCTCAAGGTTGTACAATCTGACCACAGATAACCTACTGAGTGTTCCAACATTTCTGTTTTTACTTTGAATCTCCAGCAACTGCAGGTACTGATTTTCAATTTCTGCTATTCACGTGATGATTAAAAAAAACTTTGACCAAGATTGTCATAATTGCTTAATTATTGTGTTCCAACAAGTATTACAACACTTCAGAAAACTGTACTGACTTTACCAATTAATTATTTCAATAAGGAGATTTATCAGCATTAACAGCACAATGGCCTTCAGTGTTGCTAAATGTTTTGGTGTTAATACAGAAAAAAAATATTGATGGCCAGCATCCAGTGCATTCAACCCAGCCATATTCACTAGGTGGCACAAAGAACATGTTATATTCCACACCTTATGATAACTGCAATATACAATATTGAAACCTTACCAGTGCACCTGACTACATTGTTAAAGTTTCAAAAATTTATTTTAAAAGGATCTGTAATGTGTGGTTTTGATAAATCAAATTGCAAGTTATATTTGGTTTATGTTAAGTCTGCTTTAATTGACTAGCTGACAGTAAAGGTTGGATAGGTTAGGATTTTATTCTCTGGTGAAGAGGAGAATGAGGAGAGATTCGATAGAGATACAGAAAATTGTGAGGGGTTTAGATGGGGTAAATGAGGTCACGACTAGCCGTTATTTGATATGCCAAGGATGCAGCCCAGGACATTAGCTGGCCTTCGGAGTTCAGTGTGTTGTGGGAGACAGAGCTGTGTGCCCAGAGACTCGAGACCTTTGGGCACAGAGCTCGGAAAAGGCAATGCAGTGGACTTTTAACATCATAAATCAGCAAGTTGTTTGTTGTCTCCCCCCCCCCCCCCCCTGCCGTGAAACAGGACACCTCTTCCTCCCTTAATAGGGAGGGAGAGCCTGTGGTATGTCGATTACTGGATGAAAAAGTAGTCTTTGGGGTAAAGCAAGTCTGTGTCTTTGCTGCATGCTTGAATGCTCATTGGTGGGTACTAATGCTCTTTTAAAAAAATGTTGGTGGGGAGGGGGGATTGTTGCTTGCTGCTGCTTACACGTGGGAGGGAGCTGGGGGGCTTTGGGGTTCTAACATTTAACTGTCATTCATTCTTTGGGGGGGCACTCCTGTTTTCATGGATGGTTATGAAGAAAAAGCATTTCAAGATGTATATTGTGTACATTTCTAACATTAAGTGTACCTTTGAAACCTTGAGACAAGAACTAGAGGTCACAGGTTAAGGGTGGAAAGAGAAATATTTAAGGAAAACCCGAGGGGAACTCTATTACTCAGAGTGGATATGGATGGATTTGATTTCAACTCTAGAGAAGTTTAATTGAATAGAACAGCACATTACAGGCCCTTCGGCCCACAGGACCCTCAAACCCTGCCTCTCATATACCCCCCCCCCACCTTAAATTCCTCCATATACCTGTCTAGTAGTCTCTTAAACTTCCCTAGTGTATCTGCCTCCACCACTGACTCAGGCAGTGCATTCCACTCACCAACCACTCTCTGAGTGAAAAACCTTCCTCTAATATCCCCCTTGAACTTCCCACCCCTTACCTTAAAGCCATGTCCTCTTGTACTGAGCAGTGGTGCCCTGGGGAAGAGGTGCCGGCTGTCCACTCTGTCTATTCCTCTTAATATCTTGCACACCTCTGTCATGTCTCCTCTCATCCTCCTTCTCTCCAAAGAGTAAAACCCATGCTCCCTTAATCTCTGATCATAATCCATACTCTCAAAACCAGGCAGCATCCTGGTAAATCTCCTCTGTACCCTTTACAATGCTTCCACATCCTTCCTATAGTGAGGTGATCAGAACTGGACACAATACTCCAAGTGTGGCCTAACTAGAGTTTTATAGAGCTGCATCATTACATCGCGTCTCTTAAACTCTGTCCCTTGACTTATGAAAGCTAACACCCCATAAGCTTTCTTAACTACCCTATCTACCTGCGAGGCAACTTTCAGGGATCTGTGGACATGTACCCCCAGATCCCTCTGCTCCTCCACACTACCAAGTATCCTGCCATTTACTTTGTACTCTGCCTTGGAGTTTGTCCATGAATGAAGTCCATGGGCAGGTGTGGTATGGAGGGCTGGCGTCTAGGTGTGGGTAGATTGCACTAGGCAGATAAGTTTGGCACTGCCAAAATGGGCCAAAGGGCCTGATTATGTGCTGTTGTGCTTTATGACTATGAATAAAGGTATACATTTTCTAAATGAAGTAAAGTCCAGGATTCCCTGAAGGGAAATTTGCAGGCTGGGTCAGTAATACGGAAGACAAATGCAATGTTAGCATTTATTTCCACAGAACTAGAACACAAACATCAAAAGCTGTAATACTGAGACTTTATGCGGCGTTGAGCTCATTAAGTCTGTTCTGCCATTTGACCATGGCTGATTTATCCTTGCAGCCCCATCTTCCTGTTGTCTCCCTGTAACCTTTGACACTCTCAATCAATGACTTGGCATCCACAGCCATAGGTGTCATTGAATTCCACAGATTCACCACCCTCTTGCTCAAGAGATTTCTGCTCATCTTTGTTCTAAGGGAGGTCCTTCTAGTCTGAGGCTATACCCTCTAGCTCTAGATTCTCGCACTGCTGGAGAAACCTCTCCAAATCTACTCCACCTTGGCCATTAAATATGTGGGAGGTTTCAATGAGAAACACCTTCCACCCCCCCCCCCCCCACCCTCATTCTTCAAACCTCCAGCAAGTACAGGCCCAGAGAAGTCAAATACTCATGCTAACACTTCCATTCCTGTAACCTCCGGCATATCCTTTCTTAGATGTGAGGCACAAAACTGTTCACAATTACCACTTTAGAAGAACAAGTTATTCTGAATCCCAAGACATTAGTGATTATGAATAGACTGAAAGTTGGGGGGGGGGGGGGGAAACTGCTGATACAGGAAATAAAGCAGACAGTACTTTAATAATTAGATCAGGCAGCACCTGCGGCAAAAAAAGCTGAGTTAAAGTTTCAGGTTAAAGCACATCTTTAGAATTGGGAAGAAAAAAAACCAAATTAGTTTCACATTGTAGAGAAGCGAGGCAAAACAGATGGGACAGAGGATCATTCCCAACTGTCTTATGTACATATGGCTGAAAATAATTAACACTCACTAACCAGACCTTGAGCTTCCATTTTCTTTAGCAATTAAAACTATCCCCCATGTCTTTGCTCACATTAGTCAATATAATGGCATAGATGCATTTAGCACTGGTAATTAAAGTACTCCTGATTCAATATCTTCCAGAGGGCCAAGTCCAAACAATGGAACCAAAAGTGTTTTCAGCACAAGTTCATTTTTTTTAATGTTTGAACTAAATCTGGCTGGCAGGCCTGACTGCAGCTAAGAAGATTGTAGTCCAGCGTTGGAAACCTCCTCATGATATTTCAAGTACCCACTGGCTTCGGAGCTTTTTGGACATTTCTTACTGGAATTATCATCAGCAAGAGTAAATGATGCACAACCAAACACAATCTTAATGTGGACAAATTTGATATCTAACTTAAAAGATCTGCTGTTATATAGGAATGCTCTGTCTGTGTATGCACTACTATTCAGTTGGTTGGTGGAGGGGAGAGAAGAGAGAGGGGTGGAGGGGGGTGGGGATGAGGGTTGGGGGTGGGCTGGGTTAAACAGTCAAAATATAATCAGATACTGGTTATTTTGGATGTAATTTGTTGGTGTTGCAATAAAAATTAGTGATAAATGTTTGAACTGTAAAGGATTTGAAATATTGACCATTTGTTTCGAGTAAGAAGCTTATTACAATCCTTATCTGCGGGGGATTGGTTCCAAGAGTCCCCGCGGATACCAACAAACGTGGATGCTTAAGTCCCTTATTTAACCTCGTGGGATGTTAGGACCCAGCGGTGAAGCTCTGAATCCGCGGTGTTTCTGTTCATGAAAATAATCACAATTGAAAATAGGGTGGAAGTAATAGAGCGATCAGAAAGAGGTGGAATGCCATCGGTCATTGGAAAAGCTTTAGGCTACAATCGGTCAATGATCGGAACAATTTTAATGGAGCATGTGAAAGGCCCTGCCCCGATGAAAGCTACAATTATCACTAAGCAACGCAGTGGTTTAATTATTGAAATACATATGTTTAAGTTTTATATGCATAGAAAGGTAAAATATGTACTATATACTAAGAAAAACGTTTGACTAACTGATGCTAAATAATACCGATGTACCTGTTCTGACTTCAAATCCGACTTAAAGACGGATGCAGGAATGGAACTCCTTCCATCCTGCACACGGACTGTTTGAACTGCTTCTGTCTGGTAGGCACTTCAGATCCCTCCAGACTAAGACTAATAGGCACTGGAGAAGTTTTTTCCCTACTGCGGTCACTTTGCTGAACAGTTAACTGCCGGTTAACTGTCAGCTAACTATTACTTGGATTGCACTACTTGTGTGTATAATCTATATTTTCATTTATATTTATCATTATTATCGTTATGAGCAGAGAGACAACATCTGCCGGAAGTAAATTCCTTGTATGTGCACAGGTACTTGGCGATTAAAGTCTGATTCTGATTCATAATCTAGGGACTGCCTGTACTTTTAAATCATCTCTAGATTACTTATAATACAATGTAAATGCTGTGTAAATAGTTGTTATACTGTACTGTTTAGGGAATAATGACAAGAAAACATAGTCTGTACATGCTCAAATGACAAGTGCTGGAGAGAGAACTTCCGGGTTTTCCCCGGTCCACGGTTGGTTGAATCTGCGCATGCAGAATCTACAGATAGGGAGGGCCGACTGCACATTGTTTCAGCCGGCCAACTTTAAACCATCTAAAGCAAAGGTGAAACTCTTCATTTTTTCCTCTCACAGCATTATCATTCAATATTCAGATTTGATCGATGCAATACAAAGTTGCTCACTACAGTAAAACCAGTCGAGTAGCAATTTAACTGAAGGCTATTTGTATTTTCTGGTTATAATTTCATTACTTGCTCAGATTCTTAAGCAGCTTGCACAAGGGAGGTTTGATGTCCTCCAAAATGACTTCCATAAAAACACAGGCCTTATAAGTGGTTGTTTGGATACAAGTTTAAGATTTTAGGCAAGGATAGATGATAAAACAAGACCCCTCAAAACAGTCACTTTAAAAGGAAAAGAAAACAAGCTTAGCAATACCATCTCAATCCAAAATGTTAATAATTAAAACAATGCTAGAAATAGACATTTCAAATAAAATCTAAAAAGACAAAAAGATTTTATCCCCTTCTGTTGAGAATGGAAGATCAATATTTTAGCAATACAGTCGGCCCTCCTTATCCACAGGGGATTGGTTCTGTGACCCCTCGTGGATACCAACATTTGCAGATGCTGAAGTCCCTTATTCAACCTGTCTCAGTGTGGTGGACATTAAGGACCCGGCGCAAGAGCTCTGAATGCGCAGTGTTTCTGTTCACGAAAATAATCACAATTGAAAATAAAGTGGAAATAAAGTGATCAGAAAGGTGAAACGCCATCGGTCATTGGAAAAGCGTTAGGCTAGGTTGGTCAACGATCGGAACAATTTTAAAGGATAAAGTAAGAAAGGCTCTGCCCCAATGAAAGCTACAATTATTACTAAGCAACGCAGTGGTTTAATTATTAGGTTTTGAGTTTTTGATCCTCCACATCAACCCGGCACGGTGGAGAGCGCACTCAGGAGTGATCTGTCCCGAGTCCCGAAAATTTCTGTTCCCGAGCCTGGTGCTGAAACATACGTTCTTAAGTGTTTTATATGCATAGAAAGGTAAAATATGTACTATATACTAAGACAAACGTTTGACTAAATGACATGAAATAATACCAGATGTACTTGTTCCAACTTACTTAGTAAGAGAACTTCTGATTTTTTCGATCCTGATCCACGATAACCCACACACATCCTCCCGTATACTTTAAATCATCTCTAGATTACTTATAATACCTAATACAATGTAAATGCTGTGTAAAATGGTTGTTATATTGCATTGTTTAGGGAATAATGACAAGAAAAAAGTTTGTACATGCTCGAACCACAAGTGCTGGAACAGCACTTCCGGGTTTTCGCGATTCGCGGTTGGTTGAATTCACGCATGTGGAATCCACGGATAAGGAGGGCCGACTGTACTGTTTCAATTGTGATTAATCTTTTATGCACTTCAAAATTTTTATGTTTTTGTATCAGAAATTGTCAAAATTCATGTGTACTTTGCATCTCATTTTAAACCAGTTTTTTCCTCTGAAAGTTGAACACAAACAAAATTTAAATGTGCAACATCATTAAAAAAACACTGGAAGATCTCTGAATTTATGAAAGAAAATAAACAGTCAATGTCTCAAGCTGAAATCCAGATTTGATGAAGGCTCTCAGCCTGAAACATCGACTGTTTATTTGCCTCCATAAATCCTGCCGAACCTGTTGAGATCCTCCAGTATTGAGCATGTTGTTCAAGATTTCCAGAATCTGCATAATCGCTAGTGCCTTCAAAATGTACGCACAGCCATTTCACAAGTTATCAAAGCTCACCAATTCCTGAGATTCTTTTATACTCAAGGCACCAACGTGGATGATCACCTGATCTAACCTGCAGTGAAGGTGAGAAAGATAATTAAATTTAAAGTTCAAAAAGCATGTAACAACGTAACAAGTGGATGGAAAAACAGTGTTCAGGAATGAGAGATCAGCAGCTGCAGTGCTCTATGGGCTTTCAGCACTACAGATTCTTATGAATAATTGAAATGGTATCATCCTTTGTGAATGATCAATGACGGATTCAGAAACTTAAATGTAAACCGTGGACAGAAATCAAAATTTAACTAAAACTTGGCAACCACATCCTCGTCCTGAACGAGGATAAGAGTCGTTGCCAAGTCCTGTATTCATCACTCAAGCCCAAATTAATCAAGACAAACTTTGTCAATTGTACCGCACATCAAAGAAAATGCAGTGAAATATGTTGCTTGCACAATCATTTTACGAGCCAGCATGTTTCCAGCACCTACATAGCATGCCCAATTTGCCAATCCTACCCAATGTGAGAGGAATCTGGTCCACCCAGAGGAAACCATTGTGGTCAAAGAGAGAATATAATAAACTGTGGCAGCTGTTCAACTTTGATCTTTTGATCACTGGTTCTGGCAAGCATTAAACTAATTGTTATGCTATTATGCCACCCAAACTGGTTAAAGTGAAATCACTGCAGCAGCTTCAGTGAAAAGCAGTTCATGGATTTAGATCTGGTAATCATAAAGGAATGTTGATGTACTTCAATGACATAAAGTATTGAATTTCAGAGAAAACCTGCAGTCAATAATGCTCTCCTGAGCTTGATGTCTTTATTATACTTAAACAGCAATAGTTTGGGAAGTCCCTGCGGTGAACAACAGTAATACACTTTACAGACAGTAACACTTCAACAATCATGCAGGCTTCTTCAGAATTACCAGAGCTGCATACATCAAGATAAATTAACAGCAATCCATTACACTCCTGATTTGTTGCAAGATACCCAACATCTGACTTGCTCCGGTATTGAGAAAGGTAGTACTGTTCTGCACTTGATGCCTTTCTTACTCTTGATGAGAGAGGTTAAGTTTAGGAAATGCTGTCAACATCTCTCACGGATGAACAACTGCAAAATATTTTACAGATGGCAAACCAGAAAATTACCAGGAACTTCTGTGGGCAAACTGTTTACCAACACACCTGTTGTCTACATTTTGGCCGCTTCATATGCTCAGGAGTTGCAAAAGGAATTGATAATGCAATCATTTTTGAACATGCTCATTACTGATCTTACAATTGTTATGCACCACGTAACTGGGTGTCTGACCAGCAAAGAAAGAAGAATCCGTTGGAGTCTGGTGGTACCAAACTAAAGGTGTTTATTAGTAAACTACACAATACAATATCAAAAATGCAAATATACATATAAAACAAGTTAGCAGTGATAAACCTAAAAGTGTAGGAATAATAATAATCAATAATAAACAAGCTCTATCGATGTCTAGGGGTAAATGAATTGTCATAGGAAAGTATAGAGTTCAGTTCATAAATGCTGAGGTGGTTATGGTTGTTGTATTGAAATCGTTGGAGAGAGAGCGAGTGAAATGTAACAGCAACAGTTGCGGCAGGCAAACCTTTCTGTGGCTTTCTTAATCCGTCGTATCGTTGTGGTCATTCAGTTATGACCCCTCTGTTCTTCAGCTAGACCGTTCTTCTGTGGTGGACTCGTCACTCTGGCCTGAGTGGACACTTATACGAGTCCCCACCGGCCCTGCTATAACACTGAGTTTAACTGACAGATCTCCTGGTTCAGTCTCCGAAACCCCCACCTTTCTGTGGGTTCCCAACACTCAGTCAGTGTCCACTGGTGTGTCTGAAGGGCGTCTCTCCAGACCTGTCTTTTATCCCCACTCACGGGGTCTCAGCTATCCATCAACTCTGAATGACCGTGTCCATCAAATCAGGCCACTCCTGCTATCTCCTGAGGAATATTAACAAGCAAAGTACAGTCCTTGTAGTAGAAGGTAAATAATCCAGGAAGAGTCATAATACAGTCAATCAACAGTCTCTCTCCCCCTCTTATCTGTTGCAGATGTTCTTGTCTGGGCTTTATCTCTCCCTCATGAGCAGCGTAGCAACAGCAATAGTTCGTAGTTCTCATGGGGGTGGGTGGTAATGGTTAACTCTGCACCCCATTGTCCATCAGGTCTGTCCATCACTCATTACACAATAGAATGCATTGTTTAAACAGCTGAAAATAATTGATCCCAAGACACAGGCCCAAAAAAAACACTGAACCTGAGATTATTGATCCTCAGCATCCATAACAATATTGCTTGATAAAAATGATCAAACAGCATTTTCCCCTCAGAGTCTATGCTCAACTGTCAGGTGATGGCTTGACATCCAGAGCTCATCTCTGGAATTTAGGCCTTGGATTGATTATTAGACCAGGAACCTTGGAGTTAATCTTGTAATCTACATGCTAGGCAAAGGTGATCAAGTAATTGGCAAGTACAATTTAATATCACTGTTGATGACACATTCTATTGTTCTGCTAAGGACTGAAAATAATTTAGCTGTTGATTAATTGGTTTTGGTTTGTCTGGCTTTTGTAAACATGTAACACTGGACAATATTCAAGGTTTATACATGATGGGATAAGCTTGGATACAGGTGCAGCTCATTCTGAAACAAGTCTACAAATGGAAATGTTGTCCTGATACACAACTGTTTCTATTTCCACTGCACTCAATCCTTTCTGACATCATGGGGAGTAATTGAAATTGGCTAAATAATGACTTGTGATTGGGGGGGGGGGGGGGCATTTCAAGACAAAAGCCAAAAAAATCTCTCATTTACTTAGCATTTTCGGATGATCAGAATTGTAAACACTCATGCAAACAGAGTTAAAAATTGAATGATGGGCCAAACGTTAATGAGAATAAGCATGTCCTTGGAATCACCTCCTCTTGCTGGCTGATGAATAGTGAGATACAGCAGGGATGCAAAGGTTTATTCTAATTTATCCAGTCAGGAATCATTAAGTTCTATAATCTGTTGAGAATGCATGGAGACAAATTCTGAAGCCTGGAAGTCAAAGTCTTTACAGAGTGTTGGGACGCCCTGACAAGGGTGGTGGTAGAGGCAGATAGATTAGAATTTCAAGAAACCAAGACAAGCACATGAATGATAGGAAAATGGAGCACTATGTAGGAGGGGACATTGAGTTTGATTTTAGACTAGGCCACAAGTCAGCACAGCATACTGGGCCAAAGGGTTTGTACTGTTCTATATTCTGCGTTCTCCACTTCAACAAAATATTTTTAGGCAATCCTATCGCTGGGCCCACTGTGCCCTCCGAACTGAAGTTGATCATTTCATTGTAGCAGTAATCTCAAGAATATACCAGGAGATAAAAGTTGTGGATACGAGTGGTGTACATTTCTTTTTTTTTTAAATTTTTTTAATTAGTTTTTCAAAACATTTTACAAATTAAAAACCCCAAATCCCAATGAGGAACATTAAAACAGTGCAAAATTAAGCATACAATAACAATATGTTACAAAGGAAGAGAATTTAGCAAAAAAAAAAGCACCTAAATTAAAGACAAGTAAGCTTAGTGTCCTCCCCAAGCCCCACAACACAAGAAAAAACAACAGCAACTCCAGACCAACCACAACACAATATAGAGAGTATAAGTCAGGACAGCCAAGCTCCCAGACTGTGAATACACTCAGCAACAGGGGATAATAATGCCTTCTACCAGAAAAAAAAAGGGAGCTGAAAGCAAGGGACCGAAAAGAAAAAAAAACCCTAGTCAAGAGGAAGGTTATGAAAGTACTCGATAAAAGGTCCCCAGACCTTATGGAACTTTAGATCCGAATTGAGAACTGAATAATGAATTTTTTCGAGGTCCAAACAGGCCATGATGTCGTTAAGCCATTGAGCATGAGTGGGCGGGGCAGCATCTCTCCATCTGAGGAGGATCAAGCGTCTAGCCAGAAGAGAGGCAAAGGATAATATTCAGCATTTGGTCGGACCCAGACATAAATCTGTCTTGCCCCAAAAACCGAACAGAGCAATTAAGGGGTTTGGTTCTAGGTGCTGATTCAGAATACACGATAACGTAGTGAAGACATCTTTCCAGAATTTCTCCAAGCTAGGACAGAACCAGTACATATGGATGAGAGAGGCCACGCCCCTCTTGCATTTATCACAGAGTGGACTAACGCTAGGGTAGAATCGAGATAGTTTAGATTTAGACATATGGGCTCTATGAACAATCTTAAACTGTGAAAGGCAGTGGCGAGCACAAAGAGAGGTTGAGTTAACCGATTTGAGAACTGAATCCCAGCTCTCCTCAGATAAGGAGATATTTAAATCCTGCTCCCAGGCCATTTTGATTTTATCCATCGTAAGGCCGCTAGTTTATCTCGGATGATTGATATTAAGCCTTTACCTAGTGGATTCATGGAAAGAAATAGGTCCATAGCATTTTTCGCAGGCATTTCAGGGAAATTAGGAATTAAAGGAGCAACAAAGTGTCAGATTTGGAGATATCTGAAAAAATGAGCATTGGGCAGATTGAACTTAACAGAGAGCTGCTGAAAAGAAGCGAAGCGATTATCAATGAAAAGATCTTCAAAATGTCCAATGCCCTTCCTATACCAAACTTGGAATGCTGAATCGTATGTAGTAGGTAAAAAAAAAAGGTGATTATCAGCAATAGGGCTGGAAATGGAAAACCCCTGGAAACCATAGCATTTCCTGATCTGAGCCCATATACGCAAAGAGTGTCTAACAAGAGGATTAGCTATTGATCTGGGCAGACTACTCGGGAGTGCAGAGCCAAGAAGTGCAGAGATAGATAATTCTTTGGTGGAGCTCAGCTCCATCACCACCCAGTTAGGGCATTCGGGTTGGCCATGGAAGAAAGACCAGAAGGTAGCACAACGTATATTAGCTGCCCAATAATATAAATGAAAGTTAGGTAAAGCCATGCCACCCTCTTTTTTAGATTTTTGGAGATGGATTTTATTAATTCTAGAGCGCTTATTCTGCCACAGATATGACAAAATAATAGAGTCTAAGGAATCAAAAAAAGATTTAGGAATAAAAATTGGGATAGATTGAAATAGGTATAAAAATTTGGGGAGAACATACATTTTAACAACATTAATACGACCTACCAAAGACATAGATAGAGATGACCATTGTACCAGACTCTGTTTTATAGCATATGAAAGGTTGGCAAAGTTTTCACGAAAGAGATCTTTAAACTTCCTTGTGACTGTAATTCCAAGATAAGTAAATTGATTATGGACTACTTTAAAAGGGAGATCATGAGATGTTAGTTCTTGTGCTTCTTTATTAATTGGGAGAAGTTCACTCTTATGTAAATTAAGTTTATAGCCAGAGATCTGGCTAAACTGGTCAAGAAGTGAAAACATTAGAGGTAAGGATGTAGACGGATTTGAGAGAAAGAGTAATAAGTCATCAGCATAGAGAGAAACTTTATGCTCAACACCCCCTCTCCAAATCCCAGTCAATTCAGGGCAGTTTCAAAATGCTATCGCCAAAGGTTCCATAGCCAAATCAAAGAGAAAGGGACTTAAGGGGCATCCCTGGCAGGTACCACGTTTGAGATTAAATACTTCGGATTTCTGAAACAGAGGCAGTAGGACACAGGTACAGCAATTGGATCCAAGAGATGAAACTTTGGCCAAGGTCAAATTTTTCTAAAACTGCAAAAAGGTAGTTCCACTCTATACGATCAAATGCTTTCTCCACATAGAGGGAAATAACACATTCAGGAATCCCAGTTGGAGGTGAGTATAAGATATTAAATAAACGCCGAATGTTAAAAAAAGGGGAACGGTTTTTAATAAAGCCTGTTTGGTCATCAGAGATAATGGAGGGAATGACGGTTCCTAATCTATGAGCCAAAACTTTAGCTAAGATCTTTACATCAACATTGAGCAGAGAGATCGGCCTATACGAGGAACACTCTGTTGGGTCTTTGCCCTTTTTTTAAAAGAAGAATAATAGATGCCTCACTGAAAGAGGGTGGCAGTTTGACGTAATTAAACGAGTCAGATAATACTGAAAGTAACTGAGGAGAAACAAGAGAAGAGAATGATTTATAAAATTCTACAGGGAACCCATCAGGTCCAGGAGATTTCCCTGAGGACAGTGCAGAAATTGCAGTAGATATTTCTTCTAATGACATAGGCGCATTGAGTTTGGCTTTGAAGTCAGATGAAAGTGAGCGGATATTCAGATTCTGTAAAAATTGATCAACAAAGATATTGTCATTCAGAGATTCAGAGGAATAAAGCCAAGAATAAAAATTTTTAAATGAGTCATTAATTTCTAAATGATCCGATGTAAAGTCTCCGTTCTCCTTCCGGATCTTTGTAATATGTTGTTTGGCTTTGGAACGCCTCAGCTGATTGGCTAGGAATTTACCAGACTTAGTGGTGTATATTTCTGCTGATTTATTGTGTTGCCTTTAAGGCATTTGGTTAGTTTATTATATTTTCGCTTTAGTAATTCGTTTGTTATCGTTTTCTAGTTAAAGGTTGCTTAAAGTAAATTCGTTGTCTGTGATATATCACGGCATGCGATGACGTCACATGCGGTTTCGCCGCGTCTTGTGGGAAAATACCGGGAAGGAGGGGGGCTTATGTGTGTGCAGGATAAGCGCCAGAAAAGTTTTCTTCCTACGCACTAGAAACATTAGAGAAGCAACGCCACAAGCTCATGAGATAATCGATATGTTAAATTAAAAATGTTAATGCTGATTCCGTTAAAAGTGATGACGGTTGATAAAGTTTATGTTTTTTGTTATTTAAAGAGTTGTGGATAGTTTGTGTTGAAGTGTATTTAAAGCCTGTTGATGGTGTAGGTAGATTCTGACTGTATATTGCACTTTAATGTAATATAGTTGTTGTAGTTTTACTTTTGCAAGTATTTATGATGTAAATGATGTCAAGAAGTAAACAAATACTGTATATATTTTGTATTGTTTTATTAACCGTTTTCATCATACTTTAATGTGGAAGAGTAAACAGTAAACGGTTAATCTTACTGGGACCGCCTCATTGACTGGTTTATGCTTGTTTAGTTCAGAGTTATTTTACACCTGTGCGAGAACACTACATTTATGATCCTCAGAAACTTACAAAAACTCCAAAACAAATGTAATAAGAAAAAGTACAATTATACAACTGCAAAAATTCTAATTAAAAGTGACCCTTTTAAAACTATCTACAGAGAAAAGACAGAACTGAAGAGGCGCTACACTCCAAGGCACCTTCCCCAACCCTCAATGTAAGAATCAGCCAAGGTCTTAACTGCAAACAAGCAGTTATACAAGATCATAGAATGTTATTTTGAAATGTAATAAAATCCTTCTAGAAAATATTTATTCATCAGACAAAGTTAACTGATAATTACAATTTGCGGGGCTTGGTGAGTGATATTTCATTGTTGAATTACAGCATCCCTGCCTTTGAAAATTATTTCATATGCTCTTCAGCAGTTAAGGTCATCCAGATTGAGAAAGACTCCATAAATGGAAATACTTTATATATTGGCATTTCATAGGAAAGAACACTTCTTTAAAAATAGTGTTGTGTAATTTAATATTCCAACTCATTAAATCAAAAAGATGAAGTCCTCTACTCCTTGGGTCAACTGGAATTTAAGAATTATTAGTGCATTCAAGTCATGGTGACAAGATTCCTTTGCTGTCAACATGCAACCGTCAAACTCATGGAGCATACCTGCTGTTCTTGCAGCAAAGCCCAAGACTGGGATCTGCAGTACAATTTAAATGACAAGATTCTTAATCATTCATAATAATCTAAATGAAAGTTGCATCTGTGACATGAATGGAATTCAGCTCAGAATTTAAATTGTCAAGGGTAATGGCTGAACACCTGACATGACCTTAGATACATCGGGCAAGGATGGAGAATACCTGCCCTTCTTGCTATTAAGCAACTTGTGTTAGGAAATGTGGAACAGGAAGTTTAACTGCCACTCTCCTATTCCCATCTTTCATGAACATTGAGCATATGAGGCAAAACAGTGGACAGGCATAACTCATGACAATGTGGCTCTGAAAGAAAAATGCCTTCCACTGTACAAGGTCATGATGAATTATCTAAGAATGAGAAGCATCTATGACTACTCACTTCCCCTTTCCTTGCTTAATCCATTCTTCAGCAACCAATTTTCTTTCTTCAACACTAAGTGACATGCCCTCCCCAGTTGTTCCATTCACTGGAAAGCAACAGTAAGAAAACATTGTGGCACACGTAGTTCTTAAACAAATTCAATTCTGGAGATAATTATAATAGATAAACACGGTTACAACGAATACAACTACTTTTACAGAACATTAATTACAGCAAATTTAGTTGAACATTTACTTGCATCCCAAATGAAGTTACCCAGGTATGAGGAGAGAAACTGCAGATACTGTACCACTGAGGTAGAAGAACCTACATTTCGAAATACTTAAAAAACAATATTTGCAGAAACTCAGCAGGCTCAGCAGCATCTGTGGAAGCCAAGAGATGGTCACTGCTTTGAGTTGAGACCCACATTGGGACAGGGTGTAGAGGGAATAAACCAGGATATCTAAGTGAGAAGGAGGCTGATATACAATAGATAGAACCAAATGAATGAGGTGGGCGAGTATTGGGAGGCGGGGGGGGTGGGAGGGAAGGGAATGAACCTGATTAACAAGGGGGAACAAAGGAAAGAGAACCCACGTGGATTGCTGGAAGCGAGAAAGGGATTATGGGTATTGGTTACCTGAAATTGGAAAATTCAATACTAAAAACCAACAACATACATTTTTTTTGTACTCAACACAAGGTAGGAAGGAGGGTGTTTTTCTTTCCCTGATTAGCAGTCTAATCAGCGGTGTTCCACAAGGATCCGTGATGGGATGTCGCAAATGTATATGCAGCAGTCACGTTAAGAATTCTATGCATGTCCGGTCATCACAGTACAGAAAGGATATGGAGGCTTTGAAGATAGTGCCAGAGGTTCACCATGATGTTGCATGGATTAGAGACTACTACACATGAAGGAGAGTTTAAACAAAGCCAGACTATTTTCTGGGGAGAGTGGAGGGAGAGGGGTAAACTTAGAAGTACATAAACTCATGGAAGGCACATAGTGGTCTGTCTTTTTCCCCAGGGTGGAATTGTCAAATACAGAAGAGCAGAGATTTAAGATGGTGTGGCGGGGTGGAAGAGATTAAAGGAGATGTACAAAGCAATGTTTGTTTAGCGTTTTTTTAAAAAAAACAGAAGGGGGTAGATGTGCCTTGGGCTTCCTGTCAGGGGAGGTGGAAGAAGCGGATACAACGAACATGAACAGGCAGGAAAAATGATATGAATCACATGCAGGAAGCAGAGTTTAGTTAGATTGGTAACATTCCTACACAGACATGGTGGGTCAAATGGTCTGTTCCTATATTTGTCAGTTCTGTATCATATGGTTTAGATCTTCGTCTTAGTTCAATTTGATTCCAAAGTATTTTTAAACATTGCTCTCTCTCCACTAAACCGCATGAAAGACTACACAACATCACTTAAAATATCAGTATATTTGATCTATAATTATTCTTCGGATGGCCTTGCACCATCCTATTCACCATCAGATTTTTGATGAAAAATAAAATATTTTGGGAGATGACAGCAACAGAGGAGAGAAATTACAAAAGTAGTAAGTTTGTACCTGGAGTTCCAGGATAAACTTACCGAAAATCTTTCTAACCCCTTGGACCTTTACCAGATAATCAACATATTGACCAATGACAGAAAGATGTATTTCACTGCAAGACAAAAAAAAAATATATATATATATATATACACACACACACATTTTATTTCAGGAAAATAAATTTGCTGTGAGTTGAACTAATGAACAATATAGTTTGAACGATGATCTTACCTATCATTTGTCATGGGTGTAAAGGTTGCTGCTACCAAACCACCAAGACTGCCCTTGCACATTGCCACCTGAAGAGAAAACATCGATTTAACGTTCAGAACTTCAAAACTCAGCTGCTCAATACAACGTACGACTGAGGGCGCAGTTGCAAGGTGTGCCGATGAGGATACCATAAACAAATTATAGGAAAAGATGATGAAAGACATTAAGGAAGGGATGAAACAAGACAACCCGTGAAGATCGATCGGAATCAGACAACTCTGACGAATTCTCCCGGAGAATTCAATCGCAGCTCTGAAATTATGAACTTGAGACAAAATATGGAAGGCAGTTTATTGGATTAAAGACTATTTCTAATAGAATGGATGTAGTAAAGCCTCCGATCATCAACATTCTGCAAAACCTGTAAGTTGTTGTTGCACTAGTGCCATTTACCGGGAAGTAAACAAGTGACACAGAATATACGTTTTGACTTGTTTCTTTTATACAACAATGCAAAATGTTATATCGGGAATCGGTGTTTGAGACGAGCAGAATAGAGTTAAGAGTGTAAGTAACATAAGCACGGAGTGACGGAATACTACCACGGGATCCGGGCTCGCCGCAAAGACGTCCCGTGATCGAGCAGCTGGAAAGTGCAATGTAATCACTAGAATCAAAGAACAGTTAATTCTGAAATGCTAACACTTGTAAACGGCGGGCTCCCAGCTTTCTGATGCATCATTAACTTGGAGGTGATGAACTGGAATAGACTTAAACACTTCCGATTCACTCTAAACTGCCTACCGCACATGCGCTACAGTACTAGCGCAAAAAAAAGCAGGACTCTCTTACCTCCGACAAATGATCCTCCATTGTTAAGCAGCGAGCGCTCCGACGGCTGGTTTATATACAGCCCCCGCGCCGGCCCTGTCGCCAAAGACAGGCAGGTGACTATTGTGTCAGCTGACCGGCTGGAAATCTAGTTCCTCTCCGCGGGAGGTGGGGCTCTGCCTGTCAGCTGCTGAACGATCCCTCGTCTTCGGTCCGGCAAACTCGCATGTTTGCGCGGAGACCATGAATAACTTCTCCAGTTCTCTGTTTAGAGGGCTGCGCACATGCAATTTCCAATACATGCACTGCTGAGATTAATAGATAGAAAGGTAGATAATTTATTGATCCCAAAGGAAATTAGTAGCATTACAAGTGCACAAATATACAAATATCAAAAGAAATTTTATAACTTATTTATAAAAAAAGTTACCTCAAACAGTCTAACAAGAGGGAGTCATCACTTTCAGGGCTATAGGTTGACTAATTTTAGAGCCTAATGGCTGAGGGTAAACATGACCTCATAAGCACTCTTTGGAGCATTGTAGTTGTCTTGGTCTATTACAAAAAGTGCTCCTCTGTTCAGCCAAGGTGGCATTGAGAGGGTGAGAAACATTGTCCAGAATTGCCAGGATTTTCCGTAGAGTCCTTTGCCCACAGCCTCCAGTAACAGAACTAGCCTTTCTAATCAGTTTATTGACTGTTAGCATCACCCAAGGTGGTCCTATTGCCCCAGCACACCATCACATAGAAAATTGTTCTGGTGACAACAAACTGGTAGAAGGTGTGAAGGAGAGGCCTGCATACTCCAAAGGACCTCATTCTCCTCAGGAAGTAGAGTCAATGCTGGCCCTTCTTGTTCTTGCCCCCTGTATTGGTGCTCCACTCAAGTTTGTCATCCAGCTGCACCCCCAGGTTCTTGTAGGTCCTCCCACATCCACGTCCTCACCATCAATAGTAAGAGGGAACAGTGCAGGCTTAGTCTTCCTAAAGTCCATCACCATCTCCTTTGTCTTACTGATGTTGAGCTGCAGATGATTCGGCTTGCACCAATTGACAAAGTCCTCCACCAGGGTCCTGTATTCATCCTCCCGTCCTCCCTTTATACACTCAACTATTGCTGAGCCATCAGAGAATGTCTGCAGTCGACATGACTCAGTGTTGTATCTAAAGTCCGAGGTATACAGGGTAAACAAGAAGGGAGCCAATATAGACCCCTGTGCGGCCCCAGTGCTGCTTACAGCCATGTCTGACACACAGTTCTGAAGCCACACGAACTGTGGTCTGCCAGTCAGGGTGTCCATTATCGGGAATACAACGGAAGTGCCAACCTGCATTGATTGAAGCTTTTCCCCACCAGTGAGGTGTAAATATGTATATTTATATACATATACACACACACACACACTAGAGTTTTTGGCTTCTTTATTGACCTACGAGCTAGCTCCTTACCTATATGCCTTAGTGACAGATTACATGATGATAAGTCAGTTAAGTTTTGTTGTGAATGGGATATTATATATTTCAGAAACCGAGCAGTCTGACAGACTAACGTCGATATTTCATCACCATGTAGGAAGCCATTTTAAGCCATTGTGTCTATGCTGGCTCATAGAGCGATCCCTGTAACTAAGTCAACCTGCATTCCTATTAATGATTTCTTAAAGTTGTCATAGTGGGGGGTGGGGAAGGTAATGGGGGTAAGCCCCTACTACCTAGTAAATGCTCCCAATGGCATGCATCTCACATTGCCTCTGACAACCAAGTCCAGCTCTTGGCCTTCATATGTGGCTTAACTACTAAGCCCGGCGAAACCATTTCTACTGACAGGAAAAGGGGCAAGGGCGAGTTACTGGCACCTTAAAACCAGTTGTTTTGGGCAGATGGGGCTCATCGGCCATAGTTGGCAGCTCTTCAAGGAGAGGGAAAGCTGATCTCAAACCCCCGCTGCCTTGCAGCAAAATCTGTTCATGGGGAAAGCTTTGGGAGGAAGCTCCAAGGAAAAATCTGGAATCCCCAAGGCAGTCCTACGTTGAGCTCAACACTGGCTGACAACTTCTGTGATGCCGCAGGTGCCAAACTGTATTGATCGCCGCTGTACTTTCAGATTCATCAGCTGTGTGCAGAGAAGGAGCCTGCTGCTCTGGCTTGCGCATCATATAGATGGCTGGACGCAACATTCACGGGTGATCTGGACCAATTGAGGGCCTCCTATTAACTCATTTACAAATGAAGGGTAAATTACAGCAGCCAATGAAACCTATCAGCTCACACATCTTTGGGGTTTGGGAGGAAGCAGAAGCTCACAGATTAAATTGGTGGAGTTCGTAAGAAGAACATGCAAAGTCCACACAGAATTGAAACTGTGGTGCCAGCATTGTAAGACATCAGCTCTGATAGATCTCTTACGAGGTAGGCGGATACACATCTCCCAGATACAGTTAGAGGATGCACGCCGCAAGATCAAAACCTCCATCGTCAATCTAAATAAGGACAGTTATAAAGGTATGATTTTGGAGTTGTCTAGGTTGAAGTTGAAAACTAATCTAAGAACGTGGGTGGAGTAGGATAGTTCTGAGACTGCAAGGACCCAACATACTGAAATAAAGAAGTAATTTGGTGTCAGGCAACCCAGTTTCTTAAATCAGCTGATGAAGAGTGATGCAAATAGCAGAGCCACTTTTTCACTAACAGAGACCTGGGTTCAATGCTGTCCTCAGTGAGGCACTCCCTGCTGCACGTTCTCCCAGTGCAGGATCTCTTGAGAATGAGCCTGGTGAATTAATAAAAGGAAACAAAATAAAAATGACAGATACATTAAATTAATTGTTTTCATTTGTCTCCACCACATAGGACACTGCAAATATCCCTAAGAGTAACAATGGGCCAATTTTAAATAACATGGCACAACTTGTAAAAAGCACATTCATAAGAGATAAGCTTTCAGATAAACTCACCGGGGTAAACAAACAAATTGCCACAACAGGTAAAGTCAAACAATTGCCACAACTCAGTGCTGTGCAAGGGATTTTAAATGAAATGGCTGTAGAGCTGGTCAGCTGATTGGTTAAAATATTTTGAAACTTGCTAAATTCCAGAAGATACTAGAAGATACATAGAAAACAGAGTTGGAATAAATACCTTTTTTGGGCTGGAAGGATGTAAGTGGAGTATCCCAAAAATTAATGCATGGCCATCAGTTGTTTACTATTTATAATAATGACCTGAAGGAGGGGTTCAAAGTTTGCTGATGGAAATAAGTGGAAGGTGTATGGTTTGGTGTAATGACTGTCATACTGCAATGGGTTCTCAATGGACTGAGTGATTAGGTGAAAACTGACAAATGGAGTTTAATGTGAGGAAGTAAGAGGTCATGCACTTCCATAAGAAAAATCTTTATTACTTTTATTACTTGAAGAACGAGAACCTGCAAACGAGTGAAGTTCATAGGTGATGTAGATGTTGAATCACAAAAAGTTAGCAGGGAGGTCCAAATTCCACATAGGCAATTATTGCAAGGGGATCGGAGTTCATAAAAAAGAAGATTTTGATGCAGTTGTATATAGTTATAGAGCACAGCAATATAGAAACAGGCCATTCAGTCCATCTATACTGGCCCTTCACCAGCTCTAATCCATTTCAAACTATTATTCTGCCTAGTCCCATCAACCTGCACCTAGATCATATCTCTTAAATGTTGAAATCAAACCTACATCCACCACTTTTCCTGGCAGTACATTCCACACAGTCACCATCATGTTCCACTTAAACATTTCACCTCTCACACTTAACTGATGACCTCTAGTTTCAGTCTTATATACTGTAACCTCAGTGGAAAAAAAGCCTGCTTGCATTTGTCCTATCAGTATCCCTCATAATTTTATATTTCTCTATCAAATCTTCCCTCATTCTCCTACACTCAAGGGAACAAAGTTCTAACTTATTCAATATTTCCTTATAACTCAGGTCCTCTAGCTCCAGCATCATCCTTGTAAATTTTCACTGTACTCTTTCAATCCTATCTTTTCTGTAAGTAGTTGACCAGAACAGCATATAATACTCCAGACTAGGCCTCACCAACATCTTATACAGAGTCATAATACATCCCAGCTCCAGTACTCAATACTTTGATATATGAAAACTAACGAACCACAATCTCTCCTTACCTGTGAAGCCATTTCAAGGAATTATGGATATGCATTCCCAGATCCCTCTGTTCTATCGCACACTTCGGTGACCTACGGTTTACCTTGCAAATCCCGCCCTGGTTTGTCTATACAAAGTACAACACCTCACACTTGTCTATATTAAATTCCATCTGCCATTTTTCAGCCCATTTTTCCAGCTTGGCCGATTCTGCTACAAGCTGTGATGGCCTTCCTCACTGTCTACTGCACTTCCAATCTTGATGTCATCTGCAAATTTGCTGATTCAATTTACCACATTATTTTTAGGGTGAATTTTTGAGTTAGGGTATATAGCAAATATTAATTTCACTAGTAACCTATCTTCAGATTTGAATGTGGGTAGGAGATAGAATTTAAAATTCAGTTCAGAACAATTAGACCTCAGATGCCTGAATATGCATGAATGCAGCCAAGAGTCAGTGGAGGACTCATGTTGGGTGTCTGGAGTGTTGCTGCAAAGAAGCAGGTGTTTGAAAACTATATGTAATTCAAAGGAAGCATTGTAGATACACTGTAACTATAGAATTGATCTTTGGCATATGTGTTATCGGAATGAACAGGCCTCCTCTTCCAAGGCTGTCTCAGTATGATGTCCATTGCTCGTTTTTGCTGAATAAAACACTTCCATATCCACTAGCTTCAGTGTTTCTCCAGTGACTTTGTTCATGTTGCAACATTATCATGATGTAAAAGACAAACAACAATGGACCCAGCACTGATCCCTGCAGCACACCACTAGTCACAGGGCTCCAGAAAGAGAAACAACCATCTACTACAACTTTTTGGCTTCTCCCACAAAGCCGATATAGAAACATAGAAAACCTACAACACAATACAGGCCCTTTGACCCACAAAGTTGTGCCAAACATGTCCCTACCTTAGAAATTACTAGGCTTACTTATAGCCCTCTATTTTTCTAAGCTCCATGTACCTACCTAAAAGCCTCTTAAAAGACCCTATCATATCCGCCTCCACCACCATTTCCGGCAGCTGATTCCACACACTCACCACTCTCTGAGTAAAAAACTTACCCCTGACATCTCCTCTGTACCTATGCCCCAGCACCTTAAACCTGCGTCCTCTCGTGGCAACCATTTCAGCCCTGAGAAAAAGCCATATGATCAATGACTCTCATCATGTTGTAAGTATCAAATCCAATCTACAAATATATCCCAAGTGCCAAACAACTGGACCTTCTTGATCTGTGACCCATGTAGGACCTTGCTAAAGTCCATGTAGACAACATCCATTGCTTTTCCTTCATCAACCTTCCTGGTAACTTCTTCGAAAGAAAAACTCTAAGATTTGTTTGACATAAACTACCATGCACAAAGCCATGTTGACTATTCCTAATAAGGCCATTGTTACCCAAATACTTATATGTCCAGTGTTTTAGAATGTGTTCCAACAATATACTACCAGCTTCAGGCTCACTGACTAAAATTTCCCAGCTCATTCTTGCAGCCTTTCTTAAACAATGGAACATTAGCTATCCTCCAGTCCTCTGGAACCTCACCCATGGCTAAGGTCAACCTATGCAGATTGGTGATAACATTTCCTCCTTGCTGATGATCAACACTGGTGCACCTCAGGAGTGTGTGCTTATCTCACTGCTCTATTCCCTCTATACCCTTGACTGAGTGGCTAGGTGTAGCTCAAATATCATCTGTAAATTTGTTCATGATACAACCTTTTTTGCTAGAATTTCAGATGGAGATGAGAGGGTGTACAGGAGTGAGATATACCAGCTAGTTGAGTAGTGTTGCATCAGCAACCTTGGACTCAGTCTCAGTAAGATAAAAGAGCTGATTCTGGACTTCAGAAAGGGTAAGATGAGGGAACATGAACCAATCCTCATAGAGGGATCAGAAGTAGAGAGAGTGAGCAGTTTTGAGTTCCTGGGTGTCAAGATCTCTGAGAATCTAACCTGGTCCCAACATATCGATGCAGCTGTAAAGAAGGCAAGACAGTGGCTCTATTTCATTAGGAGTTGGAAGAGATTTGGTTTGTCACCTAAACAAAAACCTCTATAGATGTACCATGGAGAACATTTTGACAAGCATCACTGTCTAATATTGGGGGGCTACTGCACAAGACTGAAAGAAGCTACAGAAAGTTGTAAAATTAGTCAGCTCCATCTTGGGACTGGCCTCCATAGTATCCAGGATATCTTCAAGGAGCAGTGCCTCAGAAAGGCGATATTTATTATTAAGGACTCCCATCACACAGGGCATGCCCTCTTCTCACTGTTACCATCAGGAAGGAGGTACAGAAGCCTGAAGACACACATTCAGTGATTTCAGGAACAGCTTCTTCCCTTCAGCCATCTGATTCCTAAATGGACATTGAACTCATGAACACTATCTCACTTCTTAAAAAATATATATTATTTCTGTTTGTGCACTATTGTAAATCTATTTTATATACATATATATTTACTGTAACTGATTGATAAATTTATTTCTATTTTATCATGTATTGCATTGTACCGCTGCTGCTAAGTTAACAAATTTGATGATATAAGCTGGTGATAATAAACTTGATTCTGATTCTGATTTAAGTACCTCTAGGGTCCCTGCAATTTCTGCACTAGCCTCCTACAAGGTCCAAGGGAACACCTTGTAAGACCCTGGAGATTTATTCACCCTAATTTGCCTTAAGATAGAAAATACCTCTCTATGGGGTCCATGAACTTGCTGTACATCTATAGACTCTGTATCCATCTCTGGAGTAACTACAGATACAAAATATCCATTTAAGATCTCCCTCATTTCTTTTGGTTTCATGCACAGATGACCACACTAATCTTTAAGAGGACCAAATTTGTCCCTTGCAATTTTTTTTCTTAATATATCTGCAGATGCCCTTGGGATTGTCCTTCACCTTGTCTGCTAGAGCAACCTCATGTCTTCTTTTAGCCCTCCTGATTTCCCTTTTCAGTGTCCTCTTGTATTTCTAATACTCCTCAAGTCCCTCATTTGTTCCTTGATGATGCTACCTGCTATGAGCCTTGTTCTTCTTCTCAACCAGGGCCTGAATATCTCTTGAAAACCAATGTTCCCTAAACCTGTTAGCCATGCCTTTTATTCTGATAGGAGCATACAAACTCTGTACATTTTCACTTTTGTAGACCTCCCACTTTCCAAGCACAAATTTACCAGAGAAGAACTGTTCCAATCTACACTTGCCAGATCCTTTCTGATGCCATTGAAATGAGCTCTTCTCTAATTTAGAATCCCAACCTGAGGACCACTTCTCTATAATTATTTTGCAACGAACAGAATTATGAACACTAGATCCAAAGTGATCTCCTACACACAATTCTGTCACCTACCCTGTCTCATTCCCTAACAGGAGATCCTCTATTGCACTGTCTAGTTGGGACCTCAATGTATTGTTTAAGGAAACTTTCCTGAGCACATTTGACAAACTTTATCCTATCCAGCCCTTTTACAGTATGGGAGTGCCAGTCAAGATGTGGGAATTTAAAATCACTTCTTGTCACAACTTTATGTTTCTTGCAACCTTCTGTGATCTCTCAGCAAATTTGCTCTTAAGTGTTGTCCTATCAAGAGAGGTTAAACAGCTTGAGTTTATATTCCTTAGAGTTTAGAAGAATGAAGGGTAACCTTATTGGAACTTGAGAGGTAAACTGGGAAAAACAAAATATCAGTCCTGCGTGGTACTGGCCAACTGGCTGGCACACCCTTTGTGGACTGCCACTGGGAGCAGGGGTTCATGAGAATGATCCCAGGAATGAAAGTATTAACATTTGAGGAGCATTCGATGGCTCTGCACCTGTATTTGCTGGAGTTTAGAAAAATGAGAGGGCACTTCATTGAAACGTATAAGATATTGAATGGCCTAGATAGAGTAGATATCAAGAGGATGTTTTCCCTAGTGGGGGAGTCTGGGACCAGAGGGCACAACCTCAGATCTGAGGGGTATCCATTCAGAACTGAGATGAGGAAAAATTTCTTTAGCCAGAGAGTGGTGAACCTGTGGAATCAATTGTCACAGACAGGTATGCAGGACAACTTCAATGGGCATGTTTAATGCAGAGGTTGATAGGTTCTTGATTAATCAGGGCATCAAATGTTATGGGGAGAAGGCTGAAGATTGGGGTTGAAAGGGATAATAAATCAGCTATGATGGAATGGTAGAGCAGACTTGATGGGCCGAATGGCCTAACCCTGCTTCACTGTCTTATGACCTTAAAAGGAAAGCTTTATTACAACATGGAGTAGCTAGAGTTCAGAGATCAGTTTCCAAACTGTCTCAGAAGTCCAGAGTTGCAAGATTCTTTGCACAAGAGCTTATCAAAGGATGATACAGTCAGCTTTGCAAACTGCTTGTTTGTCTACGTCCTTGGGGATAAGCATGTTCTTATCACATTCACATTGATGAGTCTGCTGAAAATTCGTAATGGAAAAGCAGAGAAGAAATAAAGACCATTTTAAAAATAGAGACGTTTATAAATTTATTAACTGTTCATTATCCAAACCAATTTGAAAATAAGAATTACATTTTTAAATGAGAGGTATTTTTAAAATTGAATCCCTTGTCTAACCCCTACGATCAAATTGAAATAACTCTGATAAAAGTTCAGATGAAGGGTCTCAACCAGAAACACTGACTGTCCAATTTTTTCATAGATACTGCCTGAATTGTTTAATTCCAGCAGCGTTTTTTCTATTGCCCCAGCTACCAACATTTGCAGTCTTTTGTGTTCCATGGTGAATAGTTTTTTCCTTTATTGATTCTGACAAAAATAGGCTATCACTCATCATCTTTTTATGACATGTTTATTTTTTGAGATGATTTAACACACTTCTGGTCAAAATGGCACCTGTGTACAACACTCCTTAGCTCAACTTCTCATGGATAGATCATGAAACGATATATTTCACTTCTTTTATGTGTTTAATGTTTGTTTTCCATCTTGGTTGTGATTCCTGAACTGCTGGAGCCTGTGAATTGCTGTTTGGAGATTGTTCAGGTGTTCTAGCGCTCTGCAGTCTCTCAGAGGATCCCAGGAGGCAGAGGCAGTATGGGGCAACCTTGAGGTGGGCAGGGTGGAAGCCGACGTTCGACTCCATTTCGCTGATTAAATCTTCCATTGTTTGCTGTTTAAAGCGATGAGGGAAATTGAAACATCGAGGTAAATGTGGAAGCTTCGAGATTGTTTGAGTGCTTCAGCACTCTGCACTCGCTGAGAGGATTCCAGGAAAGACAAACAGCGTGCGCAAACTTCGTGGTGAGAAGTCTGCAGAAGGGGGTGCAAACCGCTGTTCGACCCCATTTCGCCAATTAAAGCTTCCATAGTTTTCCGATTCCCAATGAGGGAGATTGAAACATCGAGCGAGTACAAATGGCTGTCTTTTGATGGCTCTGCTACGGAGAGGGGAAGGTCTGCCTCAAGGCCCAGAGGGTTCCCCAGGCTTTCTGCATTTTAAATGTGGACTTGGACTACAGACTTTTAGTCAGCCTTATAGTTTCTTCTGTATTCTGTGTTTTTTGCCTGATCTTTCTTGTTTTTTGTTTTGTGCATGGAGGGGGATTTGGGGGTTGATGTGCTTGCTCTGATTTATTCAGTTTTTTGGAACGAGAGGAGGGCTTTGGGGTTTGATGTCCCTGTTCCATTTTGTTTTGCTTGTGTGGGAGGAGGGATTTGTGGGTTGATGTCCCTGTTCCATTTTGTTTTGCTTGTGTGGGAGGAGGGATTTGTGGGTTGATGTGCCTGTTCCATTTTCTGTGTGGGGAGAGGGAATTTTTGGGGGTTGATGGTTGTGCTGCCTTTGTTTTTGTTCTTGATTTCATGGCTACCCGGAGAAGAATTTCAACTTTGATACTTTGATAATAAATGAACCTTTCAAACCATTTTTTTGAACCTTTATCATCTCTTTTTTTCCCCACCAATTTTGCACCAGAGTAGAAGTGAGGGTGGAATTGATTAAATGGTGTAAATTATAAGAGGTGAAACAAAAGGCAAGTCTGGAGAAATTTGTTTTGAGAACATAATTAGCAGCAATTTGAATTAGTTCTGTTAGAATGCTACCAAAGACAGTCAAATTGCCAGCTCTACCTTCAAGTAAGGCCAATTGAAGTTCCTGTCTGAAAAGCAAAACACCTTCAGATGCTGGAGAATGGAAAATGCTGGAGATACTCCGTGGGCCAGGCAACATTTCAGGTTGTTGCCCTTTCTTTGGAACTGGCAAACTATGAAAACAATTGTGTCCTGAATGCAGTGACTTAACAGAGAGAGAGAGGATCAAAGCAGAAGTCTGTGATCAAGTCTAGAATCCTGTTGAAGGATCTTGGCTCAGAACATCAACTGTTTCTTTCCCTACATAGACGCCACCTGACATTCTGCTTTGAATGTTTGTTCAAGATTTCCAGCATCTGCAGAATCTGTTGAATTCCAAATGGCCCTTTGTTTCAGAGAAAGGGATGAATGCTTGTTAACGATTGAGGCAATTTAGAGGAATATGAATGAAGGCTCAAGGCAGTTGCTGAGTGTGGTGAACTACATATACCTGTCTGGACACGCCTCTCTGCTGACTGCTCCTGTGGCTCCTCCCACAGACACCTGTATAAAGGCGATTGGAGGCACTGCTCCTCCCTCAGTCTCCAGGATGTTGTGTGGTGGTCTCTTGCTGCTAATAAAAGCCTATCGTTCGCCTCCCGTCTCTGGGAGTTATTGATGGTGCATCACTGAGTTTTTCAGTTTTAACTAATTTTCCAGTAAGGTGGCAGTACGCTCGATCACAGCAGCTTCTACAGGGTCAACCAAAGCTGTTATTGCCTTTTATTAAGGATGCTTTATGATTGAAAGACTGTGCTAGTTATTAAGAACTTAAAGTACTGCAGGTCTACACCATCAGCAAGTTGCCTGTTGATGGAGAACTGAAAGAACTGGACTTGGTGTGGACTGTTTTGCTGCCTGCATCAGAGAGGTGTCGGTGCGTGAAGGTGGTGTGCAGCCTAACACTGAGTGATTGTCTTAATCACTTTTCTTGCGATCGTAACAGCCTGTTGGACATTGTTAATGCGGAATGTTGCAAGTCGGATCCGCTGAGATATTGGCGGAGAGCAGGGGAGCCGCGTGGCCTTGGTCGTAGTGAGTACTAGGCCTCTAGCCTGTTTAGAGCTACCCAGGAAAGAGGTGTTGGAGTCGGTGTGCTCCAGCGGAGACAGTGAGACCGGAGTCAGTGCTCGCTCAGCAGAAGAGAAGTTGTATTGTGTTCAACTGCAGACAGCTGCAACATTCACAGACAGGGTCTTGGGCCATATAGTTTTTTTGTGTGACTGTATTTAACTGCTATCTTATATGTGCTGTGTGTGACTGTGTTATGCACCTTTGCCCCAGTGTAACACTGTTTGATTTTGTTGTAGTCTTTGGTATTCATGTATGGTTCAATGATAATTAAACTTGAACTTTCCCCACTTTCTGATCTTTTCTGGTTATTCTATTCTTTTGTCTCCTTTCCCTCAGTTCTGCACCCTTCTCCACTATCACCCCTTCCTGGTTCTATTCACCCAGTGCATACACACAGTTTACCCACGGGTTTTACCATCTGGTCACCCTATCCCCACCCCCACCTGGTTGTGGTTCCCTCTGCCATTCACCTTTTCCCTGATAGTTCCCATTTTCACCTCCTTTGCTTTTAGATTCCAGCCACTGGTAGCCCTTTGTGTTCCCGCTAATGAGTGATGAAGTTCTGCAAAGGGAGTTCATAGGTCAAAGCCAGGTACTTACAGGGTTGTGATCTCCGGGTTACTACCTATGTCACATGCAGTGAAGCCAGTGAGAGAAAGACTGTACAGCTTAACACATTGCTAAGGATTTGGTGCAGGAGGCAAGAAATAAGATTTTTGGATCATTTGACTTTCTTCCAGGAAAGGTGGGACCTGTATAGAAGAGACAGCTTGCACACGAACTGGATGGGGAATAATATCCCAACAGGAAAGTTAGTTAATGCTTCATGGTGGGATTTAAACGACAATCACAAGGGGATGGGAACCAGAGTGCCAGAACAGATAGTGGAGAGATGTGGAGACAGATGTTAGTAGGACCTCAGACAAAACCAGGAATCAAAAGGTTGAGCATGGTGTGACTAATATCCCGAGCTGTGTATATATCAATGCAAGAAGTATCATAGGAAAGACAAATGGATCAACACCTAGAATTATGATATCTTAGCCATTAGTAAGTCTTGGTTGCAGGAGGGGCAGGACTGGCAGCTCAATATACAGTGCTATGTCTCCGTTGTTTTAGACGTGACAGAGTGAGAAGGATTAAAGGAGGAGGGGTGGTGTTACCAGTAAGGAAAAATGTCACGGCAGTGCTCAGTCAAGACAAACTGGAGAACTCAATTGGTAAGGCATAATGGGTGGAAATGAGGAATAAGAAAGGTATAACCACATTAATGGAGCTGCATTACAGACTACCCAACAGTCCGAGGGATGTAGAGGAACAAATTTGTAGAGCAATCAATGACTGATTGAAGAAACACAAAATTGTTACAGTAGGTGATTTTAGCTTTCCACGTATCGACTGGGACTCCCATACTGTAAAAGAAATAAATGGGATAGAGTTTGTCGATGAGTTCATTAAAGTTACCTTAATCAGTACGTAGAAGTCCCAATGAGAGTGCAAGAATCTTGATCTGCTATGAGGGATTGAGACAGGGCAGGTGACAGTAGTTTGTGTAGGGGAACTCTTCACATTCAGTGATCACAATGCCATGACTTTCAAAGTAACTATGCAAAAAGGTACGTTTTCGGGTTGAGATTGTAAATTGGAAAAAGGCCAGTGTTGATGGTACCAGAAAACATCTGGCAAGTATGGATTGGGACAGGCTGTTTTCTGGCAAAGGTGAATTTGGTAAGTGGGAGGCCTTCAAAAGTGATATTTTGAGAGTATGAAGATTGTTATGTGCCCGTCAGAATAAAAGATGTACCTGTCAATTCTACAGGAGCAAGTGTAGAAATTGCTGGGGCCCTACCAGAGATATTTAAATCATTCTTAGCAACAGCCCAGGTACCAGAGGATTGGAGAATAGTTAATGTTGTTCCGCTGTTCAAGAAAGGTTCTAAAAATAAATGAGGAAATTATAGGCCAGTGAGCCTAACATCAGTAGTGAGAAAGTTATTGGAAGGTATTCTGAAGGACTGGATATATAAATATTTGGATAGACATGGACTGATTAAGGGTAGTTAGCATGGCTTCATGCATGGTAGGCCATATCTTACCAATCATGAAGATTTTCTCGAGAAAGTTGAAGAGGATAAGGCAGTGAAAGTTATACAGAGAGCTATTGATAATTGTATTCTATCCAGGACCCTGTCCATTACAAATGGCAAACAAGTTGTATATCTGCATATTATGTCTCAGTGTGGGATATTACATGCATGTGAAATATAGAAAAATACTACTTTGTAGCGGTGTGCTACACACAGCACTGAAATAACGACACGTAGTCGGTGAGCTGCAGTTGCAAAAGAGGTTTATTCAAACTTCGCTGCCTCGCTTTAAAGCCTTCCTGATCCCACTCTCCCCGGGCGGGAATGCTGTAGGGGGCGCGTATTCACAGTCCCGTCCCGCGTGCGGTCTTTTCCCCTTGCTGGTGAAGCAGGCTTGGCGCCCTCCTTGGGACCGGCCTCAATGCCGGCGCGCGCCGCTTTGTGAGCTGGTCCGAGTGCGCTGGGAAGTGGGTCGCCACATAACCATGCCCCCCCAATGTCCTCAGTCTGGGTCGGTCCCTGTTTGGGAGGTCTGCCTCTGCACCACAGTGCCTGAATCTCGACCGGCTACGCCACGTCCACATGGGCCGGTTTGAGTCGGTCCACTGTGAAAACCTCCTCTTCCCCCCAATGTCCAGCATGAATGTGGACCCGTTGATTCTGATCACCGTAAATGGCCCCTTGTAGGGCCGCTGTAGTGGTGCCCGATGTCCGCCCCGTCGTACAAAAACGAACTTACAGTTTTGCAGGTCTTTGGGTACTGTTACAAACTCCCATAACTGGATCACTTACCAGCAAAGATAGAGAGGTCCGATGAAGTCTGATGGTACTATTTTTAACAGTATTTATTGATAAAGGGCACAAAAATAATATCAATGCAAACATACAGATAATATACGTCGTCAATACTAAATCTAAAGCGCGGGTATAATAATAGCCAATAAGAAATAGCTCTATCGTTGTCTATGAGATAATGTATTGTCCGATGGAAATATAAAAGTCATTCAGTTCATGCAGGCTGCAGCCTTTTGGTTGTTGCTGTGTTGCACTTTGCTGGAGAGAGAGAGAAATAGGAATAGAATGGGGAACAGTTACCGCTGCGGGTTTTCCAACCTTTATGATTTCGATCCGTCGGGCGTCCCGTTGGTGTGGCCGTTCACTTGTGGCCTCTCCTTTAGCTAAAGCCGTTCTTCTGTGGTGAGGCTGCCAATCTCAGGCGAGGGAAAGGACGCACGCGAGCCCCCCCACCGGCTTTCGCTATTAAACGCTGTCACGGGATTTCTAGCATTTCTCTTGGTGCATCTGAAAGGGGTGATCCCCAGACCCTCTTTTATCCCCACTCACGGGTTCTCAGATGTCAATCAGGTTGGGATGATGCAAACCCTCAACCAGACCACTCTGGTTATCCCCTGAGGGGCTTCAATGAATAGTACAGTACTCTATACACAACTTGGTCTTCCGGAGAAAATGGCCCATAGCTTTACATCACCGGGGAAACGAGGCATTTTGCACGTCTCTCTCTCATTTCCTGGGCCCCTTGACCCAACCCAACAGTGATCTTGCAATTCTCACAAAGGAGGGGGCTACGGACGTAACAGTATGCAGGTTGGGTTCTGCCCATGCTGTGAAGTGGGTATGGGGGCCAGGTTACTGAGCCTCTCGCATAGTCTGCCCAGGACTGCCGCGGGTTCTTCCTCTTGCCCCCTTGGGGCTGGTATGAACTCTCCTGGGACGACCAGGGGTGCACCGTACACCAACTCGGCTGACGAGATGTGTAGATCTTCTTTGGGCGCCGTGCAGATTCCGAGCAGGACCCAGGGAAGCTCGTCCACCCAGTTAGGCCCTTTGAGGCGGGCCGTGAGAGCCGACTTCAGGTGACGGTGGAAACGCTCCACTAGTCCGTTCGACTGTTGGTGGTAGGCAGTTGTGTGGTGCAGCTGTGTCCCCAAAAGGCTGGCCATGGCTGACCACAGGCTGGAGGTGAACTGGGCGCCTCTGTCGGAGGTAATGTGGGCCGGTACACCAAAGCGAGACACCCAGGTTGCAATCAGTGCTTGGGCACAGGATTTGGAGGTGGTGTCGGTGAGCGGGACCACCTCTGGCCATCTTGTGAACCGGTCCACGATAGTCAGGAGGTGCCGCTCTCCTCACGACAATGGTAGAGGGCCCACGATATCCACACGAATGTGGTTGAAACGCCGGCGGGTGGGGTGGAACTGCTGCGGCAGGGCTTTGGTGTGCCTCTGCACCTTGGCTGTTTGGCAGTGCATGCACGTTTTGGCCCATTCACTGACCTGCTTGCGGAGTCCGTGCCAAACGAACCTATTGGCCACCATCTGGATGGTTGTCCTGATGGAGGGGTGCGCTAAGTTGTGAATGGAATTGAAAATGCGCTGCCGCCAGGCTGCCGGGACAACGGGGTGGGGTTGGCCGGTGCTGACATCACAGAGTAGGGTCCTCTCACCTGGGGCTACGGGGAGGTCCTGGAGCTGCAAACCGGAGACTGCAGTTCTGTAACTAGGGATCTCCTCGTCTGCCTGCTGCGCCTCCGCCAGCGCTTCATAGTCTACCCCCTGGGACGGGGCTTGGATGTTAGGTCTGGAGAGAGCATCCGCCACGATGTTGTCCTTTCCCGAGACATGCTGGACATCCGTCGTGTATTCGGAGATGTAGGACAGATGTCGCTGCTGGCAGGACGACCAGGGGTTGGATGCTTTCGTGAACACAAAGGTAAGCGGTTTGTGGTCCGTGAACACGGTGAAGGGCCTACCTTCTAAGAAGTACCTGAAATGCCAGATTGCCAGGTATAGCGCCAACAGTTCCCAGTCGGAAGCACTGCATTTGAGCTCAGGTGGACGCAGGTATTTGCTGAAAAACGCCAGGGGTTGCCAGCGACCCGCGATGAGCTGCTCCAGCACCCCACTGACCGCCGTGTTAGATGCATCCACTGTGAGGGTGGTAGGGATGTCCATTCTGGGGTGCACTAGCATCACGGAGTTTGCCAAGGCTTCTTTGGTTTTAATGAAAGCGGTGATGGACTCCTCGTCCCAGGTAATGTCCTTGACCTTACCCGACATCAGGGCGAACAGGGGGCGAATGATTTGGGCTGCTGAGGGGAGGAAGCGGTGGTAGAAATTCACCATACCCACGAATTCCTGAAGGCCTTTGATTGTGTTGGGTTGGGGGAAATGGCGGACCGCATCTACCTTGGCAGGCAGAGGGGTTGCCCCGTCTTTAGTAATCCTGTGGCCCAGGAAGTCGATGGTGTCGAGTCCGTACTGGCATTTGGCCGGGTTGGTTGACAGGCCGTATTCACTCAGTCGGGCGTAGAGTTGACGGAGGTGGGACAGTTGCTCCTGACGACTACTGCTGGCTATGAGGATGTCATCCAAATAGATGAATGCAAAGTCCAGTTCGCGCCCCACCGTGTCCATGAGCCACTGGAACGTCTTTAGGCCGAACGGCATGCGGAGGAACTTGAAGAGGCTGATTGGGGTGATGAGTGCCGTTTTGGGGACGTCGTCCGGATGCATCGAGATTTGATGGTATCCCCGGACGAGGTCTACCTTGGAGAAGATCCGTGCGCCGTGCAGGTTTGCTGCAAAGCCCGGTCCGGTGTCGTAGCCTCGTTCAGTCTGTGGTAGTTGCCGCATGGTCTCCAGCCCCCTGTCGCTTTGGGCACAATGTGCAGGGGGGAGGCCCATGAGCTGTCGGATCCCCAATTCCTCCATCCTCTTGAACTCCTCCTTCGCCAGCCGGAGCTTGTCCGGAGGAAGCCTTCGAGCACGGGCATGGAGGGTGGTCCTTGTGTCGGGATGTGGTGCTGTACGCCGTGTCTGGGCATGGCTGCTGTGAACTGCAGTGCCAAAACCGATGGGAAATCCGCCAGGACTCTGGTGAAGTCGTTGTCGGACAGCATGATGGAGTTTAGGTGTGGGGCCGGCAACTGGGCTGCACTCAGGGAGAACGTTTGAAAGGTCTCGGCGTGGACCAGTCTCTTCCTTGGCAGGTCTACCAATAGCCTGAGAGCTTGCAAGAAATCCGCTCCCAGGAGCGGTTGGGCTACGGCAGCCAGTGTGAAGTCCCACGTGAACCGGCTGGAGCCGAACTGTAGCCGCACTGTACGGGTGCCATAGGTCCTTACTGTGCTGCCGTTCGTGGCCCTCAGGGTGGGACCCGATGCCCTGTTGCGGGTGTCGTAACTTGTCGGAGGTAAGACGCTTATCTCGGCTCCGGTGTCGACCAAAAAACGGCGACCCGACTGCTTGTCCCAGACATACAGGAGGCTATCCTGATGGCCAACTGCCGTAGCCATCAGTGGCGGCTGGCCCTGGCGTTTCTCGGGAACTTGAAGGGCGGGCAACAGCGGCAGGCTTCTGCGCCCACTGCTGGTGGTAGAAGCACCTCTGTTCATTGGTCTCCTCACCCCTCCCTCTGGGGTTAGTGGGCTCTGCGGCTGAGCTTCTTCTGGTCTGCTGCTGGGAGCATGGCCTAGTGATCTGTGCGACGGACGCCCCACTCTCTTTCTTGGCTTTCCGCAGCACGTCTGCCTGGGCCGCCACCTTCCGGGGGGTCACTGAAATCCGCGTCGGACAGCAGCAGGCGTATGTCCTTGGGCGCCTGCTCAAACATGAGGCAGGGCTTGTGTCCTCCGGCCAGGGACAGCATCTCGTTCATCAAAGCCGACGGTGGCCTGTCCCCCAAACCATTCAGGTGCAGTAAGTGGGCAGCTTGTTCACACCTTGAGAGTCCGAAAGTCCTTATGAGCAGGGCTTTGAATTCTATGTATTTGCCGTCCTCCGGGGGCAACTGTATGAACTCCTCAACCTGGGCGGCTGTCTCCTGGTCGAGGGAGCTCACCACATAGTAGTAACGTGTGGAATCCGAGGTTATCTGCCAAACGTGGAATTGGGCTTCTGCTTGCTGGAACCATAGGTGAGGTCGCAGCGTCCAGAAGCTTGGCAGTTTTAACGAAACTGCATGATCAGATGTGGCGTCGTTCATCTCCGATCCAAATATCGTTTGGGCCGTCGGGGTCACCAATTGTAGCGATGCGCTACACGCAGCGCTGAAATAACAACACGGAGTCGGTGAGCTGCAATTGCGAAAGAGGTTTATTCAAACTTTGCGGCCTCGCTTTAAAGCCTTCCTGATCCTGCCCTCCCTGGGCGGGAATGCTGTAGGGGGCACGTATTCACAGTCCCGTCCCGCGTGCGGTCTTTTCCCCTTGCTGGTGAACCAGACTTGGCGCCCTCTTTGGGACCGGCCTCAATGCCGGCGCGCGCCACTTTGTGAGCCGGTTCGAGTGCGCTGGAAGTGGGTCGCCACAACTTCAAGACTTGTAACTCAGTGGTTTTCCAACAGGAGCAGAGTTCCAGGGTATGGTTGGGACTTGAAGATCCAGAAATGGCATGGATTGAGAGACAGGAGACAAGAACGTTGGTGAGAGCGTGGTTATGTATGGCCTCAGAGGGTGTAGTACATAAGGCTAAGTCTCTGCTATCTCCATATTTTCATTTGTCGATACGGAAGGTGCATTTTTTAGGATTTTGCTGCTCTGGGTGGTAGAGGAGATGGACAACATGGTGATGACATCATCTTCTGGAAGAGGCATGGCACGTTCATTTAATGGGCTTTGCCATTATGAATCCAGCAATAACACCTGAGGGATAAGCAGAATCTTAATGACCCTCTAGTTCACTCTTACCAGCAAGCGTGTTCATGGGTGCACACTGTCTATCTCTGTGAGCCAAGCATGAGGATAATGAACGTTGCTATTTTGACCTAAAATAACCCAGCCCATACCCAGAGGGAGACAAAATGATTCACGTGGTTAACTTCAATATCAGGGTGGGAAATAATACAAACTCTTAGACAATGGAATAATCAAGGAGGGTCAAGGGAAAGATAATTCAAGGTTGTTTTCCTGACAAAATGCTTGCATTTTAGTCTTATTCTGATCAATTTCTTGTTCGACCAGAGAGAGCTGCTTCTAGTTCATCACAAAACAAGGGAAAGACCTTACGGATGTCTGCAATAATCTATGCATTGCCTACAACTGTTAACTATTGGGCATACCACTGCCTAATTTTACTTTCTACATCATTCTGCCCTTTCCCCTCCTCATCTACATTAACAATAGAAATATTGCCTGAAGAGATTCAAAGATGAGGCTCTCAATGATCCTGCACAATGAGGCCTTGAACAGTGTCTCGGACTCAGATGATTCTGAACAGGAGCCAGATGTCTGGAGTCCATGATAATTAGCACCTGTAAAGAGACTTTGTGGCCATTGAACAGTAAGTTCAAACATTTTTGAGCAACAGGAGGCTCAACACAGGTGGCAGGAAAAAGCACACCACCTCCCTAAGAACCTTTTGAGAATGTTGCTGATAGAGTTACTGCTAGAGGGCATGGGACATATGAAGTCCTACTGTCATGAGTGATAGGCTTAGTTCTTTCAAAGGAAACTTTACCATTGTTGTACATTGTCAGGGTCGACATAACTCTGCGAGGATCATGCAGAATTGCCACAGTCAGGAGGCAGTCTGTCAGAATCTGATATTCCGAGATGCAGAGAAGTATCAAGCCATCGAGTTGGCTGGCTACATTTTTGTACATGTGGGCTTATAGCATCAAACTGCTAGCATGGAAGTGAGATGCACTGAGCTACTGGATTGGTGCATTTTGATTTTTGGTAAGGTAGGACCTGGAGCAGTAGTGAGATCTTAAAGCATTCATACTTCAAGGTGAAATATCCTCAATAGACAGATGGGTTTGAACCTTATCAAGTAGTATACGGCTGGCAAGGCTGTTACTGGGACGGGAGGGTTTGAATTGTAAGGAGAGACTGGATAGGCTGGGGTTGTTTTTCCTGGAGTGCAAGAGGCAGACGGATAAAATCATGAGAGGCATAGATGAGGTTGTGGTGGTTCAATCCGAAGTCTGTGGTCCGGTCCGCGGACTCCGGACTCCGGGTTTTCTGGCGGTTGGACTTAACCAGAAACACCTGAGGCTCATATTGGAACTGGGAATATAAGTGGCCCTGGTATTGTGTGTACTTGGGGGTTGTTTAGTTAAGATATAGATGGCTGGTGGAAGGCTAGAATGGACTCTTGCCATCCATGGTTTTGGAGAACCATGGCTTCTGGGAGCCTTGCTGGTATTAGTCAGAGCTGCCATTGTGGTTTGGATTCAGCTGTTTCCTGGGCCAGCTGGGTGGCTGTCAGTCACTCTGAGCCAGGTAGGGATCTGGTTGTTTCTGTAGCCAGCCAAGGCTGCTGGCTGTAATGGCTACTTGGAGCTACCCTGATGCAGAGGTGGAACTGTCTGTTGTTCCTTGGTGTTTCTCTTCCTGTCCTTGCCCCTGTAGGGTAAGTCTGGCTGTTCTGCTGTTGTCCTGTGGGGGGATCTGTCTTGTCCTTGCTTCTGTGGGGTAAGTCAGGTTGTTCTGCTGTTGCCCTGTGAGAGGAATCTGTCTTGTCTTTGCCTCAGTTGGGTAGGTCAGGCTGTTTTGCTGTTACCTGATGGATGGTCCTACCCCACCTTGATGTGGAGTTATAGATGAGACTTGGCTTGTTGGAGGATAAGTCCTGGCTCTAAGTTGATGTACAGTTCCTAGTTTGCCCCTAGCTCCAGCCTCTGAGTTCCCCAAGCCTCCAGCCTTGAGACCCCAAGTCCCTAGCCAAGCCTTGTTATGTCCTTGCCTGGGTTTGGGAGGCTGAGGCAAGACCCAGGTTCTGGGTCCTTGTCCAGTCTCGGGCTCGGACTCCACCCCAGGCTCCTTGTTCCAAGTCCCTCGTCCTGGACCTGCTTCCCCTGCCTAGACTGCATCCTGTCCTGTCCTTGGGTTCAGTCTTGTCCTGTTTCTGGGACTCCAGTGTCTGTGTCCTGATTCAATACCTGACTTGTGACAGAGGTAAATGCTCACAGCCTTTTTCAAAGGTGTAAAAGTATAAAATAAAGGACATTGTTTTAAAGTGAGAGGGAGGACTTAAAGGGGGCCTACAGGGCCATTTTTTCCACAAAAGGGAAGTGGGCATATGGAACAAACTACCAGAGGAAGTGATATAGCATATGGGAGGGAGATTGAAAATCTAGTTGAATGGTGCCACAACAACAACTGCTCACTCAATGTCAGCAAGACAAAAGGACTGATTCACAACAGGATGAAGATGCCAGACATCTGTGGGCCAGTCCTCATTGGGAGATCAGAGGTGGAGAGGGCTTAGTAACTTTAAATTCCTGAGAGTTACCACATCAGAGGATCTGTGCTGCAACCAGCAGGTTAGAGCCATCATGAAGGTATGACAATGCCTCTACTTTCTCAGAGGTTTCTGTAAATTCAGCCTATCATCTAAATCATTGACAATTTTTTGAAGATGCACAGTGGAGAAAATCCTAACTGGTTGCATCATGGCCTGGTGTGGAAACACCAATGCCCAGGAATAGAAAACTCTACAAGAAGTTGTGGATAGTACCCAGTCCAACACAAAGCAAATCCCTCACTTTCATTGAGCACATTTACAATGAGTGCTGCCATAAGAAAACAGTATCCATCATCAAGGACCCCCATCTTCTCAGCCATTCTTTCTTCTCGCTAGTACCATTGGGCAGAAGGTACAGAAGTCTTGGGTCCCACGTCGCCAGGCTCAGGAACAGTTATTATCTTTCAACCATCAGGTATCAGGCTTCTGAACCAGCGTAGATAACTTCACCAAACTCAATGGTAAGTTGACTCCACAACCATTAGAAACCACACACACAAAATGCTGGTGGAACACGTTAGGCCAGGCAGCATCTATAAGGAGAAGCACTGTTGATGTTTTGGGCCGAGACCCTTCGTCAGGACTAACCAAAAGGCAAGATAGTAAGAGATTTGAAAGTAGAGGGGGGAGGGGGAAATGTGAAATGATAGAAGACCGGAGGGGGTGGGATGAAGCTAAGAGCTGGAAAGGTGATTGGCGAAAGTGATACAGAGCTAGAGAAGGGAAAGGGTCATGGGATGGGAGGCCTCAGGAGAAAGAAAGTTGGGTGGGTGGGGGGGGGGGTATCACCAGAGGGAGATGGAGAACAGGCAAACAACTAAATATGGCAGGGATGGGGTAAGAAGGGGAGGAGGGGCATTAAACAGAAGTTGGAGAAGTCAATGTTCATGCCATCAGGTTGGAAGCTACCCAGCCGGTATATAAGGTGTTGTTCCTCCAACCTGAGTTTGGATTCATTTTGACTATAGAGGAGGCCATGGATAGACATATCAGAATGGGAATGGGACGTGGAATTAAAATGTGTGGCCACTGGGAGATCCTGCTTTCTCTGGCGGACCGAGCGCAGACTGGGAGCTCCCGGTGTGGCCTTTTATATATTGGCGAGACCTGACGCAGACTGGGAGACTGTTTCGCTGAACACCTATGCTGGGTCCGTCAGAGAAAGCAGGATCTCCCAGTGGCCACACATCTTAATTCCACGTCCCATTTCCATTCTGATATGTCTATCCATGGCCTCCTCTATAGTCAAAATGAATCCAAACTCAGGTTGGAGGAACAACACCTTGTATACTGGCTGGGTAGCCTCCAACCTGATGGCATGAACATTGACTTCTCTAACTTGCGTTAATGCCCCTCCTCCCCTTCTTACCCCATCCCTGACATATTTAGTTGTTTGCCTGTTCTCCATCTCTCTCTGGTGATACCCCCCCACCCAACTTCCTTTCTCCCTAGGCCTCCCATCCCATGATCCTTTCTCTTCTCCAGCTCTGTATCACGTTTGCCAATCACCTTTCCAGCTTTTAGCTTCATCCCACCCCCTCCGGTCTTCTATCATTTCACATTTCCCCCTCCCCTCTACTTTCAAATCTCTTACTATCTTTCCTTTCAGTTAGTCCTGACGAAGGGTCTCGGCCCGAAACGTCGACAGTGCTTCTCCTTATAGATGCTGCCTGGCCTGCTGTGTCCCACCAGCATTTTGTGTGTGTTTGAATTTCCAGCATCTGCGGATTTCCTTGTGTTTGCTCCACAACCTATAGTCTTTCTTTCAAGGACTCTGCAGTTCATGGTCTCAGTATTATTTATTTACTATTGTTATTATTTGCATGATTTATCATCTTTTGCACATTGGTTGTTTTTCAATCTTTGTATAGTCTTCTATAAATTCTATTGTATTTCATTTTCCTGTAAATGCCTGTATAAAAATGAACTTCAAGGTAATATATTCTGACAGACATACTTGATAATAAATTTACTTTGACTTTGATAGGAGTGGATACAATGACCACATTCTAAAGTCATTTAGACAGCAACAATGGTGGAGAAAGGTTTCAAGGGATACGGGTGAAATAAAGGCAAACAGGACTATCTCAAGTTGTGACGGATATTCACTTTCTTGCTTTCTCATGTTCTGCAAAGCTCACTTTCTGAACATAGTGCTGCCATTTTTAAGTTAACCAATAGATGTAAGCAAACTTCCAAATATTGCTTTGTTTAGTTTCTGGTTGTAAATGTAAGTCAGTCTTTAGTTCTTAAAATTTAAATAGCAATCAGTAATCAGTTTGAAACAAGTAATGTCTAGAGAACAGCTTTGCATACATTCTGTCTGTACGAAACAGATGCTAGCTCATTACATTTGCTTTATTACTAATCAAAAATGCAGGATAAGACAATGGGTTGTTTAATTTAGCTTGATTCAAAACAGACAAGTTGAGTAAGTTGCTTATTTCAAGGAAGCTTGCAGACCTGATGGAAACAATCACTTAGCATATCAAATAACCGATCTATTATTGTTGGGAGTTTTATGTACTCATGTAAGTTAGCTTTACACAATTAGCTGAGATCTGTGACTCCAAGGTGTTTTTAGACCATTTGTGTAAAAAGGGTATGAGGAAGTATAATAGATCATGAAGTCACCCGTGGCAGGAATATGGAAGAAACCTGGGGTAAGTGAGAATTAATTCCTCTGGTTTCATTTTCTGCGATGGACGGTTTGTTTATCTGCATCATTGATGCATCTTTTTAGTTTGTAGTAATTGTACCTGTGTTTTGGTAATCCTTTATACTTTGTATGTTAGAAATGGTTTGTGTTTTCAAAATCATTCATATTTTTAGAGATGGTTTGGAAATGGTGGTTTGGAAATTTGGAAATCCTCTGAGTTCTAAATGTGTTTTAAGAATGTAGAGTAATAGACACAAAATGCTGGAGGAACTCGGCAGGTCAGGCAGAATCCAAGGAAATAAACAAACATTTTTGCAGGAGACAGGGTGGGAAGAGCTATAGGCAAGGTAGCTGTTGGAATCATTAGGTTTATAAAAGATGTTGTCTGACAGCTTGTCCCCAAAGATGGAGCCAGATAGATTGAGAAAGGGGAGGAAAGTGTCGGAAGTGGAGCAAATGAATTTTAAGGCAGGGTGGAAGTTGGTGGCAAAGTTGATAAAATTGACAAGCTCAGCATAGGTGCACGAAGAAGCACCAATGTAGTTAATGTAGCTGAGGAAGCATTGGGGAGCATCACAATGGAAAGCTTGGAACGTGGACTGTTCTATACAGCCAATGAAAAGGCAGGGATAGCTGGGACCCATGAGCACGCTCATGGCTACCCCTCGAGTCTGGAGAAAGCGGGAGGAGCCAAAGTAAAAATTGCTGAGGGTGAGGACGGTGGTGGTGGAGGGGACCTGGTTGTTTCTTTTCTTGAGAAAGAAGTGGAGGGCTTTGAGGCCTTCTTGATGAGGATAGAAGTGTATAGGGACTGAACATGGTGAAAATCATGTGATCCGGGCCAGGGAATGAAAAGTTAGTGAAGAGATCGAGACCATAAGTGGTGTTGCTGACATGGGTGGAAAGGGACTGAACCAAGGGGGATAGAATGGAGTTGAGGGATGAGGACACAAGTTCAGTGAGGCAGGAGCAGACGGAGACAATGAGCCTTCCTAGACAGTCAGGTTTGTAGATCTTGTCTAGGATGTAGAAGCGAGGAGTGCGGGTAAGAGAAGGATAAAATCTTTGGCAGTAGATGGGAGTTCTTCGGAGTTGATGAGGTCAGTGATGGTGGGACAGACAGTTGTCTGCTGCAATGTGATTAAGAATATAGTTTGTGTTTAAACATTTATCACTGAAAATAATTGAACTGTATTTTAAATTACTTTATTAGCTGGAAGTATCTTCTCCTTGGTAGGGAAAGGGGACACACTGCTCAAATAGTGAGTATTGGCAGCTAAACTCGCCATGGAGAGTAAACAGGGGAGTAAACTAATCTTTGGAGATTGGCTAGTTACAGTATAATCTCCTGTTAATGAGAGTACTTATGTCTAATATGGACCAGATTGCATGCACTCTGTTTTAGACTAGTTTTGTGAATACATTTGCCTCTTGAAGCATCTCAAAAGCCATATTCATGACGAAAAGGAGGTAGCGATTTTTGGCTTCATTGAGGTTTAATCCGCTATGATCAATGTACAACTGCAGGCTCACATCTACTAAGAAGCCTGTGTCAGTGAGTGCGGTGGAGGGCTGAATGAAGCCTGTGGCAAGAGCTTCCTTTATATTTTTCTCCATTGTGTTTCTCCGTGGGCCTGAGAGCACATACAATTAATCCCAGCAGGAGGGGTGGGCAGCAGGTCTATAGCACAGTTGTAGGGTTGTTGTGGTGGAAGAGCTGAGGCACTTCCCTTGCTGAAGACCTCCCAATCCTTGTAGATGAAGGGATTTCAAATGGTTTGGGTGACCTTCCACTGAGGCTGACTCATGAGGCTTCTTAGCTGACAGGGATGATTTGATATATCTCAGAGTCCTCTCCTTAAGCTCTCAAAGTTCATTTGTAGAAACAGTGGCCAAATCAGAGTCCAGGTCACTGTCTGTATCCTCGGGCAACAGCATCTTCTGTAGACCTACTCCAGTCCTTAAGAGTGGACAAGCCAGTTCTGGCCAATGGGATTGTGCAAGTCCCAACACTGTCTAGCTGGGATCCCACATGAACCAGAGAGAGGGAATCTATCATTTAGGAAAGGTCCGAAGCAATGGCTTGGAGCCTAGGATCCAAGGATCAGTGGAAAAGAATCTTCCCTTAAGACTTGGCAGCTCAATTCCTTAAACTTAGTGGCATGTTTCCTAGACTGCTTGGGCATCTCCTTGGACCTCTCCTTGATCTGTTTTGTTGGTTATGAAGATACGATGGATAGATGCACTGGAGAAGAAACTAAGATAAAACATTTTTTTCCTCCCTGGTCAAATGAAATTGATAAATCCATTAAGCTTTGTAGAGATTTTAGTCCCATAGAATATTTTACCTACACGAATTTCTTATTTGCCCTGATTAAACAATTGTGACTAGTTTGTGCTGTTATGCAAATAATACCTTACAACAAAAACTAGTTCAGAATTATTGGTGCCCTATAAATTTAATGATATTTCAGAATCAGTCAGAATCAGTTTTAATATCATTGGCTTATCATTGTGAAATTTGTTGATATGTGGCAGCAGTACGCTGCAATACATAATAATAAAAAACCTGTAAATTGCAGTATTTATTTTTAGTTAAATTAAATACACAGTGCAAAAAGAAAAAGTATTGTTCATGGGTTTAGTGTCAATTCAGAAATCTGACGGCTGAGGTGAAGAAGCTGATCCTGAATCGCTGTGTGTGCGCCTTCAAGCTCCTGAATAGAGTCATAGAAAAGTAAAGCACAGAAACAGACCTTTCAGCTCATCTAGTCCATGCCAAACTATTTAAACTGCCTACTCCCATCGACCTGCCCTTCATACCTCTACCATCCATGTACCTATCCAAACTTCTCTTAAACATTGAATTCATGTTTGCGTACGCCACTTGGTCTGGCAGCTTGTTCCACACTCTCATAAACCTGAGTGAGGAAGTTTCCCCTCACCTTCCCTTTAGACATTTAACCTTTTACCCTATCCCATGACCATTCGTTGTAGTCCTACCCAACCTCTGTGGACAAAGCCTGCTTGCATTTACCCTATCTATACCCCTCATAATTTTGTATACCTCTATCAAATCTCCTCTCAGTCTTCCATGTCCCAATAATAAAATCCAAACCTATTCTTTCTTTCCTTATAACTTGGGCCCCCCCCCAGACCCAGCAACAGCCTTATAATTTTTTCTGTATACTTTCAATCTTATTTACATCTTTGCTATAAGTAGGTGACCAAAGCTACAAACAATATTCCAAATTAGGCCTTACCAACATCTTATACAACTTCAACATAACACTCCATATTCTGTACCCAGACTTTGATTTATGAAGTGCAATGTGGCAAAAGCTTTCTTTACAACCCTATTTACCTAAACCACTACTTTCAATGAATTATAGACTTGTGTTCCCAGATCCCTTTGTTCTTAAGCAATCTTCATTGCCCTACTATTTACCATGTAAGACCTACCCTGCTTGGTCCTACCAAAGTGCAACACCTCATGCTTGTCTGCATTAAATTCCATCTGCCATTTTTTTAGCCCATTTATCCATCTTGGTGTCATCTGCAAATTTGTTGATCCAGTTAGCCACATTATCATCTAATTTATTGATATGGGTGACAAACAACAGTGGGCACAGCACTGACTGCTGTGGCACTCCATTAGTCACAGGCCTCCAGCCAGAGAGGCAAATATCTACCACTATCTAACTATTTATCTACCCATGAAGGAATTTGTCAAATGCCTTATTAAGGTCCATGTGGAGAACATCCATGGGCTTGTCTTCATCAAGTTTCCTGGTAAGTTCCTTGAAAAACTCGAAGAGTGCTTGGTTATGACCTACCATGCACAAAGCAATGCTGTCTATCCATAATCAGTCCATGTCTATCCAAATACTTAAATATCCAATCAGTCAGAATACCTTCCAATAATTTTCCTACAACTGACAGCAGGCTCACCGGCCTGTAGTTACCTTGTTTATTTTTAGAGCCTTCCTTGAACAACGGAATAACAATGACTATCCTCCGATCCTCTGGTACCTCAGCTGTCGTTAAGGATGATTTAAATATCTCTGCCCCTGCAATTTCTACCCCTGCCTTCTGGAGGGTCCGAGGGAACACCTTGTCAGGCCCTGGGGATTTATCCACCATGATTTCTCTCACGACAGTAACACCACTTCCACCGCAATCTGTATAGGGCCCATGAACTTGATGCTGCTTTGCCTCACTTCTATACACTCTAAGTCCATCTCCTTAGCCAATACAGATGCAAAAAATGATTTAAGATCATCCCGATCTCTTTAGGCTCCATATATGGATTAATCTTTCCCACACTGTCGCATCTAAAACAGCAGCACCACAGAATACTGAGCTGCTAATCCTGCCCCTCCTGCAACTAAATCTCAACCAGGTGAAACGAATGGCATTGTGATCGATGAATGTAAGACACAACTTCTGTTATCTGCTCTGTCTCAATCTGTCATAGCAGATCAAGTATTACACACCTTGTTGGGATTTCTGTGTACTGATTAAGGTAACTTTAATGAACTCATTGACAAACTCTACCCCAATTAGTTCTTTTACAGTATGGGAGTCCCAGTCGATACGTGGAAAGCTAAAATCACCTACTGTAACAATCTTGTGTTTCTTCAATCAGTCTGTGATTGCTCTACAAATTTGTTCCTCTACATCCCTCAGACTGTTGGGTGGTCTGTAATACAGCTCCATTAATGTGGTCATACCTTTCTTATTCCTCATTTCCACCCATAATGTCTCACAAAACGAGCTCTCCTATCTGTCCTGACTGAGCGTTGCTGTGACATTTTCCCTGACTAATAATGCCTCCCCTCCTCCTTTAATCCTTCCTGTTCTGACATATCTAAAAGAATGGAGAATTGGAATATTGAGCTGCCGGTCCTGCCCCTCCTGTAACCAAGTCTCACTGATGGCTACAATATCATAATTCCAGGTGTTGATCCATGTCCTGACCTCATCTGCCTTTCCTATGATACTCCTTGCATTGAAATATACACATCTCAGGACAACGGTCGCACCATGCTCAACCTCCTCCCTATTGGTAGTAATGAGAAGAGGTCATGGCCTGGGTGATGGGGGTCCTTAATGATGGATGCCATCATTGCTTTTTTTGAGGCATTGCTCCTTGAAGATGTCCTAGATGAAGGGGAGGCTAGAGCTCATGACCGAGTTGATTGAATTCACAACTCTCTGCAGCTTACCCTTTCTGAACTCTTTGGCTTTACTGATATTGAGTGCAAGTTTATTGTTGTGACACCACTCAACCAGCTGATCTATCTTACTCCTGTATGCTTTCTCATCACCAACTGAAAGACTTCCAATAATAGATGTGTCATCAGCAAATTTATAGGTGGTTTTTTGACCTGTGCCTAGTCATGCGTGTAGAGAGCAGAGCAATGTGCCAAGAACACATCCTTGAGATGTGGCAATGTTGATTATCAGTGAGGTGGAGATGTTATTTCCTATCCACCCAGACTGGAGAGGGAGCTGAGGGTCCAGTTGTAGAGGGAGGTACACAGGCCAAAGATCTGGAGCTTTTTGATCTGTACTGAGGAATGACTGTGTTAAATGCTGAGCTGTAGTCAATGAAGAACAGCCTGATATAAATACTAGTACTGTCCAGGTGATTCAAGGCCGCATGAAGAGCCAATGAGATCACATCCACTGTAAACCTATTATGATAATAGACAAATTGCAGTACGTCCAAGTCCTTGCTTAGTCAGGAGTTGATTCTAGCTAGAACCAACCTCTCAAAGCACTTCATCACCGTAGTTATGAGTGTTGCTGGATAATAGTCGTTAAGGCAGCTCACCCTGCTCCTCTTGGGCACTGGTTTGATTGTTATCCTTCTGAAGTAGGTGGCAACTTCCGACTGTGGAAAATACTTTTGATTACACCCGCCAGTAGGTTGGCACAGGTTTTCAGAGCTCTACCGGGTACTGCATTGGGGACAGTCACTTTGCAAGGATTCATCCTGTTGAAAGACATTCTGATGTTGGCCTTCCAGACAGAGGTCACAGGGTCACTGGATGTGGCAAGGATCCTCATAGCTGTAGTTTTATTTTCCTTTTCAAAAAAATTATTAAGTCATCGAGCTTATTTGGGAATAAAGCATCGCTGCCATCTATCATGTTAAATTTCACTTTGTAAGAAGTAATGGCCTGTAAACTCTGCCAGAATTGATATGCCTCAATTGAAATTGCTCTTGAGCTAGGCCTCTAAGTTGTACCTTGTCTTTTTGTATCATCCTGGATCACCGGGACTATTTAGATGAACTTCAACTGCATGGGAAAACAAACCTATGACAAATTTTCCTGTTGGAGATCAGTTGATCATATGAAATGTTAGGGTTATGCAGTGTGGTAAACCATGTATAGCTGTCTGGACACGCCCCTCTGCTGACTGCTCCTGTGGCTCCCCCCACAGACCCCTGTATAAAGGTGATTGGAGGCACTGCTCCTCCCTCACTCTTCAACATGGTCGTGCTCCATTTTCACTGCTAATAAAAGCTTATTGTTACGTACTCTACTTCCAGTCTCTTAGAGTTATTGATAGTGCATCATGCAGATTACAATACCTCCCGAATAGACAACGTCACCTATGCAGACACGCTTTCTTTTATTACTGTATATTCAGTCACGTGGTGTTATCATCAACGGACAGAGAGAAAAACATAATTTGGTCCTAACCTAAACAATTTTCATGATTTGAAGAATTGTAAAACTGCCTTACAGCTATGCCATGACTGTGCTCACTCTCATAATAAATAATGTGATCCTTCGGTTCACTTGGAAGATAGAAATTTCAGATGACAAACATTGTTCGGAAATACCGGCTATCAGAGGATCACCCACATTTTAAAATTTATGAAGGAATAATTTGATGATTTAATCTATGTGTATATCAAAACAGTCCAGCTTTAAGGACGGTTTATGATTAATGTAACAAAGAATGATCTTGAAGCATTTGATATTCGTCAACAATGACTAGGAGAAATTCAGATAAATTTTTAAAAACTATTTCTCTGTGCATTACAAGAGTAACTGAACTGACACTAACAGGTGAGTGAGGCACCTCCTTTCATAAGTTTCCTTTGAAGACTCATACTAAGTCTCTGACTTACTGCTCTGAAACAATATCTAATACCTTTCCAGTTGTTGAAAATTTAGCTTCTGCAGTAAGATTGTTGCAACAGTTTCTGGATAGATTGGTACTATTTGGATTACAGATTTCTTTGCAGCTTTCCAATGGACAATTCCCTTACCCAATGGAATTATTGTTTTTGTATTGCTTTTTTAGCTGAGACATTGAAGTCTGCAAGGATGGAAGTTTAGTGACTTGTGCTCTTTGTATACTGGCTTCACGACGGGAAATTCTAAAACCTGGCCTGTGTTATCAAGGACTATCTCTATGTCTGCCTTACTATACACAGCTTTGTATTCACCATTTATCTATTTCTCTGGTTCATTCGCAACCCTAATAGATTGAAGAGTGAAGACCACCCTTATCATGTTATCCTTTTCCTTTCCTAATGTTATATATGGATATACATGTTTCTTGCTTCATCTTGAGGGGGTTTGGGATGTGTCTGTCTTGAATTATTGGTCTAATAACATAACCTCACAGAAAGATAAATCAAACATTATTTTATCACATACCTATTTGGATGTTGCATATTTACTTTTAAATGTGGGTAACTTTTATTTATATATAGTTCATAATATTTTATATAATGTACTTTGTAAATGAGTTGTTCATTACTAATGGTAGCATTGTGCTATCATGATTTATACCTTTGACTTGCAAAACCATTTATCTTACTATATTTGTGTGTTATGATATATAATGGTAAAAGGACTTTCCAGAAGGAGAAAGAGAGCTACCCCAGAGGAATGCTAAACTCCTGATACCATTTTTACTTATTCTGTTGTTATTTCTTCAGAAATGGAAATGTAATACTAGCAGCTTTGAGATCTACAAAGCTTTAAACCTTGTTATAAGGTAGAACTATGTGAATGTGTATATTTGCGATTTTGGTATAAACATACAGTCGGCCCTCCTTATCCACGAGTTCCGCATGCGCGAATTCAACCAACTGTGAATTGAGAAAACCCATACGTGCTCTTCCAGCACTTGTTGTTTGAGCATTATTCGAAGCCTTCATGTCACCAGAGGGACAACAACATGCCAACAACCACTGCAAGATTTGTTTCATGATGCAAAGAAAAAGAAGAGACAGATTCCTAAAACAATGTTTCTAACTAAAACATCTGCAATTCTGAAGTCTCGACATTCAATGCTGTAAGATCCACAGCCCTCCACCTCCACAATTTCTGACTTTAGTATTATTGAGCCTCCTCCAAAGCATTCTTACTCCCTAAACAAGTGTAGCAACTGCTGTACAGGTATTACAAGTTTTACTCATTGTTCGATCATTTTTCACCTGGGGTCTTGTTCGTTCACAGCTTGTGTTGTGAGCAAGAGGAACATGTACAGTTTTTTCTTGTCAATAATCCCTAAACAAGACAGTTTCACAACTATTTACATAGCATTTCATTGTATTAGGTGTTATAAATTCTGTAATCTAGAGATGATTAAAAGATTTACTCGTTGTTTAATCATGGTTCACCTCATGTCTCATTCGTTCACTGTTTGTGTTGTGAGCGAGAGGAACATGTTCAGTTTTTTCTTGTCAATATTCCCGAAACATTACAGTATAACAACTATTTACATAGCATTTACTTTGTATTAAGTGTTATAAGTAGAGATGATTTAAAGTATACAGGAGGATGTGCATAGGTTATATGCAAATACTACACCATTTTATATAAGGGACTTGAGCATCCACGTTTTTTGGTATCCGCGGGAGATCCCAGAACCAATCCCTTGCAGATAAAGAGGG